>NC_141700.1:611593410-612826535 GCF_964263255.1 Lissotriton vulgaris | reverse complement strand
CCCTCACTTTCACTGGCCCCATATTTCAGAAGATACAAAGGAGTTGTGTCGCTCCTGTGTAACTTGCCATGCCAGTGGCAAAGCAGGTGGCACTACAAAGGCCCCCCTGATACCACTACCTGTGGTGGGGTACCCTTTGTGAGAGTTGGGATAGACATTGTTGGACCAATGGATTTCCAAACAGCATCTGGGCACAGATTTATACTGGTGGTAGTGGATCATGCCACCAGGTATCCAGAGGCTATTCCCCTAAGGACCATAACAGCTCCTGTTGTGGCAAGAGCCCTCCTGGGAGTATTCTCAAGAGTGGGCTTTCCAAAGGAGGTTGTATCTGACAGAGGTGCAAACTTTATGTCAGGATACCTAACTGCAATCTGGAAAGAGTGTGGTGTAAACTATAAGTTCACTACACCCTACCATCCTCAGTGCAATGGGCTTGTTGAAAGATTCAACAAGACCTTAAAGGGTATGATTAAGGGTTTACCTGAAAAGCTTAGGCGAAGATGGGACATCCTTCTACCCTGCCTTCTGTTTGCTTACAGAGAGGTCCTACAGAAGGGGGTTGGCTACAGCCCTTTTGAACTTTTGTTTGGACACCCTGTAAGGGGACCCCTATGTCTAGTGAAGGAAGGATGGGAGTTACCTCTCAAAAAGCCTAAACAAGACATAGTGGATTATGTACTTGGTCTCCGCTCCAGGATGGCTAAATGCATGAAGAAGGCATCCAAAAACCTTGAGGCTAGCCAAGAACTTCAAAAAGCTTGGCATGACCAAAAGGCTGTGCTGACTGAGTACCTGCCAGGATAGAAGGTGTGGGTGTTGGAGCCAGTGGCCCCAGCAGCACTCCAGGACAAATGGTCTGGACCCCACACCATTGTTGAAAAAAAGGGAGAGGTCAACGACTTGGTTGACCTAGGCACTCCCAGGAGCCCCCACAGGGAGCTCCATGTCAACAGACTGAAGGCATATGTTGACAGGGCAGACATGGGCTTGCTCATGACTACAGATGAGGGGCAGAAGGAAGAGAGTGACCCTCTCACAGAGCTGTTCTCAGAACCCTGATGATGGTTCAGTTGATGGTGTGGCCTTAGCTGGCAGCCTCACTGACCAGCAGCAACAGGACTGCAGACAAGGTCTACAGTCTTTTAGACATATGTTTTCATTGACACCTCGTCAGACTAACTGGTGCACCCATGAGGTTGACACCGGTGACAGTCTGCCTGTGAAGAATAAGATCTACAGGCAACCTGACCATGTCAGGGATTATATAAAGACTGAGGTGCAGAAAATGCTGGAACTGGGAGTGATTGAGCCATCAGAGAGCCCATGGGCCAGCCCAGTAGTCCTTGTGCCAAAACCTCACACCCAATATGGTAAGAGAGAGATGAGGTTCTGTGTGGACTACAGGGGTCTCAATGCTGTCACTAGGACAGATGCTCACCCAATTCCAAGGGCAGATGAGCTCATTGACAGATTGGCTTCTGCCAAGTTTTTGAGCACATTTGACTTGACAGCTGGCTATTGGCAAATCAGGTTAGCTGAGAAGTCTAAGGCCAAAACTGCTTTTTCAACCCCAGGAGGTCGTTATTAATTTGTGGTAATGCCCTTTGGCTTGAAGAATGCACCTGCCACTTTCCAAAGGTTGGTGAACCAAGTCCTCACTGGTTTGGATGATTTTTGCGCAGCATATCTAGATGATATTGCTGTCTTCAACTCCACCTGGGAGGATCACCTGATCCACTTGAAGAAGGTTTTAGAGGCTCTTCAGAAGGCAGGCCTCTCTATCAAGGCAACCAAGTGCCAGATAGGGCAGAGTAAGGTTGTGTACCTGGGCCACCTGGTAGGTGGGGGCCAGGTTCAACCACTGGAGAGTAAGATCCAGACCATCAAGGACTGGGCTCCTCCAACCACCCAGACACAGGTCAGAGCTTTCTTGGGCCTGTCTGGGTACAACAGAAAGTTTGTTAAGAACTATGGGTCCATTGTGACTCCTCTTAATGACTTGACTTTAAAGAAGATGCCAAAGAAGGTTCAGTGGACAGTAAGCTGTCAAAAGGCATTTGATGACCTGAAGAAGGCCATGTGCTCTGCACCTATCTTAAAGAGTCCTGACTACTCCAAAGAGTTTATTGTCCAAACAGATGCTTCTGAGTTGGGGGTGGGAGCTGTGCTTTCACAACTTAATGTAGATGGTCAAGACCAGCCCATTGTTTTTATTAGCAGAAGGCTGACCCCTGTATGTAATGCATATGTATTGCGACTTATATAGCGCACGTATCACCGGAAGGCATCAAGGCGCTTGCCTTGGGAACCCGTCCTGGCATTTCCCTGTGAGATAAACCCTACTGGGCATCCCCAAGGTGAAAGCCAGGCATCCCGCAGCGGGTGGGCCGCCGTAGTGGAGATTAAGCAAGCTATTGCCCAGAGTTGCAGCGTGGGACCCCATGATTAGAGTAGGTACCGAGGCGAGAATTATCGAGTCCATGGACATTTTTGGGCTCAGGACCCTGCCGCGTCGGGAATTGAACCCTGGTCCCGGGCCAGACCTCTGCATCAGGGTCTGCCGCTCTAATCAGTGAGCCACACTCCTCCACTGAGAGAAACGTTGGTCAGCCATTGAGAGGGAGGCCTTTGCTGTGGTGTGGGCCCTGAAGAAGTTGAGACCATACTTGTTTGACACTCACTTCAAGATTCAGACCGACCATAAGCCCCTCTTGTGGCTAAATCAGATGAAGGGTGAAAGCCCCAAACTGCTCAGGTGGTCCATTTCCCTACAGGGGATGGACTTTACAGTGGAGCACCGATCAGGGACTGACCATGGTAATGCAGATGGTCTCTCCAGGTACTTCCACTTAGAACATGAAGACACAACTGGTCAAGGTTAGTCTAATGTCCCTGCGTTTTGGGCGGGGGGGTGTAGGAGAGTAAAGTCTGCTTTCCTATGGTCACCCCACTTTTTGCTTTTTGCTTCACTAGTTTTCAACTTAATGTGGATATGGGCCTGCTAATCAGACCCACAGCCCAGCTGCTCTCTCTCTAAATTCACTACAATGTACTTTAGGTACATTATCAATTGGATACTGGGTCACCTTTTGAGCCCCTGTACAGTGTTCCATAGGTACCCAGGGCACAGGTGCATCCAAGGCCTACCAGAGGCTGCAGCATATCTTTTGCTACCCCTGGCTGGCCATTCAAATCGACACAACTGGCTGATCACTCAGCTGGGGCAAGGTGGTGTAATCACCCCTTGCTTAGATATAGTATACCTATATCTAACCTTATGTCTGGACACATTTACAACAATACGTCACTCCTATGGCAGGCCTTAACAATCCTGAAGGCAGAGTGCTTGGTTTTATGTGAGATGGTGCTCTAGCATGTGCTGAGCCTATCTGCAGCTTTCGGAACCATGTCCTTTAGCTGTTCTAGGATATTGCCATACCATATACTCTTAAGTGCATTATAATCCTCGCGGTTAGATGCTAACTATGGTTTGGCTGTATCAAAACATGTCGAGTAAGGTGTCATACGATTTAGAACACTACCCCCTCGCCAGTCCTGGCGACGGGGGTAGCATTCCACCCTTTTAGAGGGAGAGGACATGTTGTTCCTACTATTCCCGGTTAAAGTTAACCAGAGCATCAGCATCACACAATGGATGTTGCTGCCACAGACACAAGTCTGACCTCCTGCTGATGGGAGTCCTTCCAGCGAGGGAGGCTTGGACAATAGGTTTCCTGCCTTGGGAGGTGCTAGCACCACCCCAGACAGGACTTTGTGTATTGGGACAGGGAGGGCTGAAAGGATTGAGACACTGCCTGGGGCACACAAGGTGTCCTATGCATAGTCCAGTTCAAACCGGTGCTGGGGCTTTCCTGCCCCAGCTCTGGCGCGAAACTGGACAAAGGGAAAGAGGTGTAACCGCCCCCTTCCCTGGTCCCACCCATAGAAGGACCTAGCAGGTAATCCAGCCCCTAAGATTCGTATATAGGTAGGAGCTGAGTCTAGAGACTTTAGATTATCCTGACTGAAACACTGAAAAGAAACTCTGGACCTTTATCACTCTACTTTGGAAGAAGACGACTGAAGAATCTCCCTTGTGGTCAAGGAGTGACCACCCTGCACATGCAGGCACCATCCAGCAATCAACGACTTGCTTTCCCGCCGCCTCCCGCCGGAGCCCAAGCCCAGAGCCTGACAAGAACCGGATTCCCAGACATCCAACAGCCCGATCCACAGTCCCTGCAAAGCTGAGACCCGTGGAGGCAACGAGAGTCCTGGGACCGGCCATCTTGAAAAGTCTGCAACCTGCTAACTGTGCAGCACCCGAGGCCTCCTCGAAGCTGTACATTGGGGATTGAGAAGCCCCAGCCCCGAGCAGCATCTGCACCAAAGATCAGCCCTGCACACTCCACGAGTTCTGCGTGGGGCTCTTTTGCATTTTCCTGCTCGACGCGTCTGCCCGGTCACTTGCCCGTTGGCTAGTGGCCATCTTGGCTTCGATCCCGTGAAACTACGCCACTGGTCTGGTTGCTCCAGACTGGCCCTTGCTTCCCTCAAAAGAAGCAGCCCCTTAGACCTTGCTGGTCTGAGTAAGAAGCCTACATCGTCTCCTGCATGGGTTGACTTTGCCAAGGCTTGTTGCCTCCAATCTTGAAGCCGACCCCGCCGACAGCGAGAGCCTTCGTGGGACATTCCATGCCTCCATCCTGGTTGTCGTCGACGCCTCCTGGTCCACGTGGCTGCAGAGACAAGCTTCCCATCAGCACCTGATTGCAACGCGACATCACCTGGTTCCATCCTGGTCACTGGCTAGTGATCCAGACTGTGTCCCCTCTGCTTTCAGGTCCTCTAATTCTTCAATCTACCCAGACTCTTCTCTTCTGGCCGCCTGCAGCATCTTTTCTCCAAGGCTCATAGATCTCCACGACGAAACCCGTCACACTTTGGGACCTATGCAGCCGCTTCCTGCGGGTTGGGTAACGCAAGTACTAAGGTGCTCCTGTAGAGGTTTACATCCCTAGTGTCCTAGTTTCAAGTGGTTAAGTTCTATTCCAGTCGGAAGACTCCTAAATCTTTAACTTTATAACTTTTACGCACCCATTGACTTCTATGTGGAACTCGTGTGCTTTTAGACACTACACAAGCATCCCGTAGTCCTCCTGCTCCCTAACCATTGTTAGTCCAGTGTAGCCCCAGCGATTCCCAAGGCCCTAGGCCTTACCATTGTTCGTGTCATGGTACTTATACCACTTTTTTGATGTATGGTTTGACGGGCCACCCCGCCCTATCCATAATTGTGCAACTTTTGTCTATTCTATTAAGTTACTTGTTTTGCGCTTGTGCTTCTGTGCTCATAAAGAGTTCATAAAGAGTTCAGGGGTTTGTTTAGAAATAAATACATAAATATTTTGAATATATATCTTGTGTGGTGTCCTTTCATTTGGTATTAAAGGGATTTCATATGGTAAAACAGCTGGCTTCACATGCCCTCTTGAGTTTAGCCTTAGACTGCTTTGTCCATGCTACCCCTAGGTTAGCTGGTCTATAAGGTTGACTTTACAACCATCCCCATAAGTGTTGTTTGGACTGGTGCAAGGTGCTCACTAGAATAGTGAACATCATATATCAGGCCAACTTCTCACAGGTGGCATTTTTTTAGGATTCGGTATTTTAAGGATCCGGTAAAATACTGAATTCTTAACATACTGATTCGTTAAATTACCGAATCCAGGATGTAGGGAGCACTCAAGTTAGTGCATTCCTCAGTTAAGGATTCATTATTTACCACCAACTACAAGTTGGTGGTAAATAATGAAAACTTTTGAAAAAACATTTTTTTTGCTTTTCCAACAGTGCGATGTGGCAGACATACATGCCCTTAGGGCATGCATTTGTGCCACATGTGCACCCATACACAATTGAGGGGAGCAACAGGGTGTCAAAGTGACACCCTGCCACCCTTCAATGTTTTCCCCCTTTTACCGAATCTGTATTTATCGATTCGGTAATTGCCATTCATTCCTATGGGCCTCCATGCCCATAGGAATTAATGGCAATTACCGAATCGAATTACCGAAACTTACCGATTCAGTAATTTTAAACGAAAAATTACCTACATCCCATTTACCTATTCTTAAATACCGAATCGGTATGATTCTGTATTTAAGAATAGGTAAATTGAGATTACCTACATCTGGCCCTATGTCATTTACTACAGCCACTTTGAGCCACAGGGAGTACATGTCCATCAACACTGATAAATAAACAGCACACAGGCCTCTTTGCAATGGTCCAGCAATGGTCCAACAATGTCAAGAGAAATTTCTTCCCAATGATCTATTGGTAATTCCCTTCATACCATTGGTGGTGTTCTACTCTTCCTCATTTTATCACTTTATTTATGAAAATATTGATTCTATGTTGATCATTACCATAGTTCTCCTGAATGACATTCTTATTAGGCATGGGTGGAGTGCGTTAGGTTGTGATGTTCACGCAGATTTTTTGCACTTGGTGTTTGTCCCGGGCTAGAAAATCAGTGCAAATGGCTCCATGCGCAGCACAAGACGGCGCTGTTTCTTTCTGCCGCTTGAGTAGATGTTTTACTCGAGCGGCAGCTAGAACAGAAGGCTTCTCAACGCGAGCGGCTCCGACAATCCGCGACCGCCCGCATTGAGAAATCTCGCTGGGAGGTGGTTGGGCGTTGGATTTTCCTCACTCGCGCTTGCCAACGTAACATTGTTGAGCGTAAACGAGGAAAAAACCCTGCTCCGCTTCACAGAGTTCATCCCCCCAGGCCTAATTCTTATCCGAATTTGTATCACCGCTGTAAAACATCTTACAGGGAGCATGGGAAGCTTCCCAACTCATTTGTTAATGGATAATACATAAGATGAATATGAGGATGGTGTAATAGAGGATGGAAAAGGACAGTTAATGTGTCAATGTTTCGTTTAATGAACACTGAGTTGCTTTTATGTAGTACATGATAGTGAAGTAGCGCAAGAGAAAATGATTGTGAAATTAGAAATGTAAATGCTTGACTGTGATAACTCGTAAGTACCATGGTTTTCTGCTCATGCTAACACTGGATACGCCTATTTCCATGATGAGATGAGATGCACTTTCGTGCCCAAGGTGTGAATTTTAAAAGCCTAGCTAGCTTTTAAAAAACTTTGCACATTGCTGTTACTTATGAAGAACGTCTATGATTTCTTTCATGAGCTTATTTATACATCTGCTTGCATTTTCTTGGTGAGACTTTAGTCGTGTTGATACTTGAAACTTTATGGATATGATATATACTTTCCCCTTGCCTTCTCTCAGAGAGCCTGCCTCCATTACCAGTACAGAGGAATCCCCTTGTCTGGTTGCTCCGTGACTCCTATACTATTAGTGTTTTGCAGTGAATACTTTTCTGATTAGTCCTAAAGGTGAGACACTTTGTTTTTGTTCCTTCCTGCTTGTTTCATCTCTCCTCAAACGTTTTGGTGAGTCACGTATACACTTTGCTCTAGCCCCAAAATACAATTTGTTTATCACTTCTTACATTGTATGTGAATCTTGATGCACCCTGTTTTACCCTCCTACACAGTGGGCACAGAGACAGATTGGCAGCACCGTGACTGTTCATTCATCTGGATATTTTTGGGAGTTTGAGGGCGGGCTCTTTCCCTGCCAGTGACATTCCACCCCTTTGATGCTCCAAATCTCTTTCCCTGCTTTTAGAAGACTTACCCCTGTGGCACTCCCGAACTCCAAACAGGTGCCCTGTGAACCTGGTGACAACAGAACAGGAAGTTTATTTGACTGCAAAACTGTGCCTGAATATGCTTGTAACTTCAAAGGAAAGTGAGAGGCGAGAGGGTCAGGGGTGCCATTAAGGAGGAGAACTGTATAGTGCTGACTTAACTAAAGTGGAAGACATAGGGTGTATCTGACCAACATACTCTTGCTAGTGATCAGAGACCTTACTAGGATGAGTTTGGAACTCCGCATAACCAAAAAAAAGAGATTATGTTAGCCATATATAGCCCCAAACACCTTGAGGCCCTGTGCCCACATGTGTTTTTGTCTGAGTATTATAAATACGTTTGGTCCACTATTGGCATGACCCCACTATATAAATCAATGAACGGTGTCATGTCTGAAAAAGATATTGCATCAAGGGTGAATGTGACATACATATACCTGGTGTGCAAAATTAGAAAGATCCCAAGGTTTGCCAGTCATACAAACCAATGTTCATACTCAATGTGGAGGGTGAGCCATTTTCAAAAATACTGGCAGGGAGACTAGATCGGTTCATGACAGATTTAGTATACCATGAGCACACAGGGTTTATCAGAGGAAAGGAGACAGGAGATACTACTAAAATGACCCTTCATGTTGTGGACATAGCACAGAAAAGTATCAAAGAGGCAATCTTCCTGTTCCTCGATAAAAAAAAAACATTAATCTCATAGACACTTCTAGCTGCAGATTCCTTACCATAGAATTATCCCCAGGCATCAGACTGGGTCCGGACATTTTTCATGAGCAGTACCTCTGCAAGGTGGTCTCATTAGGGTCTGTATGGCGTCATCAACTCCTTCAGTGATGTGCACAATGCCAATATCGGTGCCACCCTGGCACGCTGATGTCAGTTCTTTTCTTTCCACGCCAATCAGTGCAAATTCAGAGAAGAGCTACCTCCAGTCTTTTTTGACTGACCTTTTTTAACGTTTTGTCAGGAGTTTTTTTTAGACATTCTCCTGGTGCATCAAGAATGTACGCTATAAAGGCTGGTTTCAAGCCCTATCGCACATGTCACAGACAAATGTCAGTGACGGATCTTTATCTGGTGTGCCTATGATGTTTGGAGTGCAACCAGAACGCCAAGACCTGCACCCCAATGCCTTGAGGGAGCGGTCCCTCAAACTCCTCGCCACTCAATGTGCGATGCCACAACGCTAACGATCTTGGTCGAGGGGAAGGTCCCAGAATCGGTCTTGGAGCTACTGCAAGCGCTCGTCGTCTCAGTCGAGGTCATCATGAAAATCGGGTACATTCCACCAGCACAAGAAGAGAAAGAAGTTGAAGAGATCTTTAATTTTGCCACCTCCGTCTAAGTCATCAGTCCAGGCGAGGAAGTGTTGGCTTTTGAGGCCTTACTCTGTGGTGGAGCCTGTGCCTGGACTCTCTCCCTGCACCCCAGAGTTTCTGGGAGCCGGAGCAACCCCCCGCCCAGATATGTGAGTTTTATGAGGCCATGCACCTCATATTTGGATGGCCAATTACCCCTAGAACGCTTTCGGCCACCGCAGGCTCTATGGCTTGGTATGAGCCCCTACTGGTCTTTCGATGGTGGGTTCTCCCCAGCACTAGCTGGGCCCCTTAGATCCGTTGATGGATCCAGGACAACGCTGGTCGAGCCACCTTGCACCTCCCCGGCGCATGCTCCAAGGCAGACGCCACTAGCCTTGCCAACGGCACCGTTATCGTCATCCCGACTTTCACACAGAGCCGGACTGGCTTTGTCCGACGCCGATGGGAGCAGACTCCCCATGATGGAGCCAGTGCCTTATTCATATGAAAGGCCTGGATTAGGGGACGAATAGGAGGGGTCTGCAGACCCCTATGGATGACAGATAAAAGAGACAGATAACAACTGGTACAAGGATCTGGCGGATGCCAGTGGACTGGACACCTCCCCACACAATGGGCTGGTCTCTCCACCTAACGGGGCCACGGAGGAGGGTGCCTCTTTTGCAATGGTGGTGCAAAGGGCAACATAGATTCTGGACCTTATGCTGCCCTCACTAGCTGTCAAGATGAACATCTTGACGGACGTGCTTCAACCCGGAGTTGCCCCACAGAACAATTACTCCCATCTAATGAAGCCCTTACGGATATCCTACTTGGAACCAGGTCCAAGCCCTGCATAGGGGCTCCTGTGCATCGGACAATTGCCCACCTTCATCACCCCACCTCAGTTTCCTCACCCAGCACCCCACCCTGGAAAGCTTGGTGGTCCAGTCCTCCACGTCCAAAGTCAGTCCCTGTTCACTCAGTTGTACTCCACCGGACAGGAAATTCCAAACACCTGACACATTTGGGGAGACTATGTTTTCTTTGGTCAGGCTGGCACTGGAGTCAGTGAATACCCCCTGCCTCTTGGGCCGATACTCCCATGCAGTCTGGCACTCAAGTGCTGCCCATGGTCTTAGAGGGGGCCCTACCGATACTCTCTCAAACAATTTCTGATGGAAGGGACGCAGCCATGTTCACCATACAATGTGGGCTGGATATGACTGACTTGCTGGACAGAGCATTTCACTGTTGGTGGCCCTTCGGAACCATGCCTGACTGAGAACCGCAGACTTTTTGGGGGATTTCCAGGTCTCACTCATTGAAATGCCCTTTGATGGTTCTCGGCTGTTTGGCAAGAAGGCGGACTCTGCGCTCAAACACTAAGGACAGTAGGGCTAGAGCCAGGTCCTTGGCCTTTTCATGGCCCCACATCAACCCCAGTCTGCTTTCCGCCCCTTTCATGGCCACAAAAGAGGCTTCCAACCACATCTGTACATTCCCAGCCACCAATCTGCACAATTGTTTCATGGTTGAGTATTGTGATTCCGACTAACCAATCGGGTCAGGCATCCAGAGGTTGATCTGGTCCACCAACCCAGCAACTGCAGTCTTCAAACCTCATCTGCCCTCTGATCATCATGGGCATCCAGTGGGAGGCAGAATACGCCATCACCTGCACCACTGGAATTCAAAAACATCCAATCATTGGGTTTTGGAGCTCATCTAAAGGGGCTACTCCCGCCCCTTTGTTGCCATCTCCTCACCTATGCCAACTACTTACAACAAGCTGATGGAGACCACCTCTCCTTGCTTCATCAGGAGGTGTTAGCTCTTAGCGTAGGCGGTAGCTAGGGAATTACGGGGAGTGGTTGAGAGAGAGGACGGACGGGGAGTGTTAGCCAGTATCATCTTACAGTGCCCATTATCCTTGAAGTCACTTACACTGGAGGTCAGGACGTTTAGGTTCTTCTGAAACAGAAGCCAGCGGGGAGCACAGGTGTGGCGCCCATACGCCCCGAGATACCCATCTCTATGTGCACTGCACTCCCCCATAGGGGAAACTGGTCAGGTCAACACTATATCAATGGAATGACCTGGGTCTGACCACAGTAGGAGACATACGACAACGCTTTGTTGCCATTTGAGACACTGAGAGGCCAATATGATCTGCCGCAGGGGGATCATCTTCTCCACTCAGCCTTGGTAGCGGTCGTACAAAAGCACTCGGGGGATGGGCTCTCCGAGCCCAAGGTCTCTATGGCTTGCCAATATGTAGTCCTAGCAGCTGGCATGATAAAGGCAGTTAGATGTCTGTATCGCCAAATGTCGCAAGAGAGACTGATTCCTCAGCTAGAGATGAAACACAAATGGGAGGAGGACTTAGGCAGTGAGATACCAGAGAAGGTGTGGTCTGAAATAATTGAAAGACCCTGGAAGTGCAACAGAAACGCTAGATTTCAGTTGGGTCAATTCTTTATATTGCACAGGGCATGTCTGACTCCAGCACAAATTAATACATACTTTAATATGCATATAGCACACTGTCCTAGATGCTGTAAAGAGGGGGCAGATATTAAACATATGCTCTGGGATTGCCCCAACTTGCTGGGATATTGGGAGGATGTAATGGAGCTACTTAAAGAGATCACAGAGAGACCCATTGAGCTGGCTCCGGGCTCTTGCCTGCTTCACTGGTTCCCCCACAAGTCTAAAACCAAGATCACCAGTAAGTTCTTGGATCTGGGACAGGTATTAGCAAAACGGGAAATTACTGCACATTGGAAAGATAAACAAGGCCCGAGCTTTCAAAGGTGGGAAACAGTGTTAATAAGATGGGCAGAATGCGAAGGCATTGCAAGGTTGCAAACGGCAAGTCGGTCTCATAGTGAAAAGTCATTGGAGGCGGCAAAAGCTTGGGAGGCACTCACCTTACAGTTGAGAATGTCAGCCGTGGACCCTTAGGGGGACTTGGTGGAACATGGGTAGAGTGAACTGCTTTGGCGCTAGTGTGGGAGCATTGTGAGGACAGAGGCCAGTCAGAGTTTCGAGTACGGTCCACCATACCCCTGGTGCAACTCATGGGAACTCCTTACATGCACTATGATTGCTTGCTTTTACATACCCGAAGGATACTGCTAGTAGGCTAACATCACCTATAAGTCACATCTGGAGGGAGGGAGCAAGGGGGAGGGGGAGGGAAACGGCAAATTAACTGGGAGAAAGGGGGAGGGACTAGATTGTTGATATTTTAAAATGGTTCCTCATAGGCTGTCGAAATAGAAGTTACCACAGACTGATCCGCTTCTCGAATGAAGCTGTGCTGGACTGCTCAGAACCTAAGCAGATTTAAGTAACTAGGACGCAATGGGATGAATATCTTAACATTGGAAGAACCGGATATCCTGGATGCATACTGTGTTTATCTGTTAAAATGAATGAAAAAATATTTTTTAATAAATAAATAAAGAGGTGTTAGCTCTCTTGCCCAAGGGAGCTATAGAGAAAGTGCCAGCATCAGAAGTAGGTCATGGTTGCTATTCCAGCTACTTTCTTGTGCCCAAGAAGGATGAAGGACTTCATCCTATTTTAGACCTGTGCCTCCTTAATCTCTGCTTGAAAAAGAAGAAATTCAAAATGCTTATGCTCGTCCAAGTCCTGTCTGCCCAGCAGAGTGGATGGTATCGCTGAACTTGCAGGATACTTATTTTCACATCCTTTTCCTGCCTGCTCACAGGTGCTACCTGTGGTTCAGAGTAGGCCAAGAGCACTATCAGTTTGCTGTGCCTTACTAGTACCTCTCGGGTACTTAGAAAAGTATGGCTATGTTTGCAGTTCAAATGGGGAGGTTAGGAATTCCAGCCTTTCCCTACCTTGACAATTGGCTGTTAAATACGGGCTCACCCCAAGCAGTTGTCTCACACCTCCAAACAATGGCGAACTTTCCACACTCGCTGGGGTTCTCTATCAACGTGCTGAAGTCACACTTGACTCCCTTTCAGATGCTCCCTTTCATCTGAGCTGTTCTGTATACAGTGCAGTTTTGGGTGTATCCTCTTCAGTGGCGAGCCCAGGATATTCAGGCTATGATACCTATGTTTCAGCCTCTATCCTGGATTTCGGTGAGGCTGACTTTGAGGCCGCTCGGCCGCATGACCTCCTGTATCCTTCTTATTACAGATGCCCGCTGGCATATGAGGGCTCCTTACTGGGACCTCAAGGCCCAGAGGGCACAACATAAGGAGAATCTCTTCGACATGGTCCAGACCTCGGAGGGAATCGCGAATGGGTCAGTGGTAAACCTCTCTCCCTTCCCCAACCAGAGCTGAATGTAGTGAGAGACACATCACTTCTGGGCTGGGGCGGCCATTTGGGAGAGGTGGAGATCAGAAGACTCTGGTCTCCGACGGAAGCCGGACTCCACATCAACCTGTTGGCACTCAGAGCAATTTGCCTGGCATTGAAGGCCTTCCTTCCTTCCTTCAGTCAGGGGATGGCTGGTTCAGATGTTCATGGATGTAGGAACGTCGGATCTGCTTTTATGGTTACGCCCACTTTTTGCTGGTGTCAGTATGTTTTTTCAACTGTGTGTCCACCTCCCAGACTGGACTTAGTGTATTGGGCTGGGGTGGGGGCACTTCCCAGCACCACCAGACTGCTGTGAAGGGCACATTTGGTGCTCTAATTGCATACTCCAGTTGGAACCAGTTCTCGGAGCCCTGCGCTTCCACTCCGGTGTGAAACTGGACAAAGGACATGGTAGTATCCTCCCCTCTGTCCAGCCCCTCCTCAGGTACGGACCTCTGAGTCATTCCAACCCTTTCCCTGGGGTACCTAAGGGCTCAACTGTGGGTGACTCTTCAGATTCCTCGTGGGACAAGACTCAAAACTGAAACCAAATCACTCTTTGACCGTCTGGACACTTGGACTTCGCATGGAACCGAGATGGCATGCTGCTGCTCCTGGTCTCATTGTTCTGCAAGTCTTTTTCGTCATCTGTGTTTCTTCCATGATCTTCAACAGATCTGTGGGCATCAAGTACACCCAAAATAATCTCCCTTGGAGTGAAGGAGTCACTCCCCTGAATCTGCAGGCACCTCAACAAAGCTGACTGGTCTGCTGCTCCTGACGTCCCACGGACTTCGAAAGGCTCAGCAACACAGATGGTAATTCTGCAACTCCCTGGAGGCCCGACCTGTCCTCTCTGCAATTTTGAAGCCAGTATCCCTTGTTGGAACCGCTGGCACCGAACCCCTGTGCACTGCGTTGCCTTGCCTTTGCCAATGCTTGTTGGTTCTGCATTCTAGAGATCTTCGGGCTACAAGAAGCTCCAACCTCCAGCATCTCTTCCTGCCAAGTAAAGCGTACTCACGACATCCTCTGCAGCGTGGGCCTTCCTCCTTGGTGAGCTGCTCAAGGTCCTCTTGCTACTTTTCCTTAGACCTGTGGCTCCTCTTGAGGGCCTTCTTTTGCTGCAGTTGGCTCTCATGCTTGCTTGGGGCCTGCTCTAACTATCCTGCTTGTGGTGAGTCCTTCGGACCTTGCTGGTCCCAACGTTGCTCCTTCTTCGCTTTCCATGCCTGTTGCAGCTGCCAAGGCTTGTTGGGGCTCTCACCGGACACCGACCCCCTGGTTCTCAACTTCTGACGTGGGAAGGTTTGTGCACGGCTCATAGGTCTTCCTCAGCATCACCTGGTCTTCACAGCTGCAGCGACAAGATCACCGTCAACTCTTCTGAACAGTCCGACATTTGTAAGCATTCCTCTTCCATGCCTCTTGGTCACCTCCGAGTGGCATAGACTCTGTCCCTTCTGCTTACAGGTTCTTCATTTCAAGAATCTACCCTTGGATTTAATCGTACTCTTGCACGGTTTTCTCCAGCGGCATCTTTCCTAAAGTCCTCCATCCAACATCACTTTGCACCTTTGCACCCGGCTTCCCTGGTGTAGATGTCCTGGTTCCTGGGGAATTCACGGGTGGGGTGACTCTCCAACCGTCTGTCTTCCACAGGGTTTCTTCAGGGTCCACTGGGAAGGGTCCTTCTTCTTAACAGCTGCAACTGAAAACTTCATGTTGACTTCTGTTGGATAGGCAGCTATGTTTCCACTCTACACACAGCATCCGTGGGGTTCCTGGGTGGTTCCTTATGTCCCCAGCTCTTCTAAATGATAATAAGTACGCGTATAAATCGCTTGGTTACACTCACATGGTGTGCCCGCGCTGCAGCCAGTCGCCCTGTCTGTTGCAGTAACCTGAGACAGCTAAGAGGTAAACCTCTATGCGGGAGAGCCAGGTCTTTAGTGTTTTCCGAAAGAGCCTTTCCGATGGTTCTGTCCAGAAAGCGAGAGGGAGGACATTCCAGTGTTTAGCGGCTAGGTAGCGGAAAGATCGGCCACCCATTCTCACTCTTCCGATTACTGGAATCTTAACCTGTCCCGTACCCAAAGACCTCAAGTCCCGGGTAGGAGTGTAGGGGGACATGAGGCTATGGGCCATATGTATGAACACAGTTTCCCATAGACACAGAATGGGTCAAACCCTTTGATACATCTGGCCCCATGTACATAGCTCGGTCTGTTTCCCTGCAGAATGCGGTGACTGACACATAGAGCTTTTAAAAGGATTCTCTCCCTTACCAGATACCAGTGTAGGGCAGCGAGGGCATTCCTGGAGGGAGCTCTCCAGGGCAGCATCAGAACAAGGCGAGCCACCGCGTTCTGAATACATTGAAGTCTCACTTACCCCTAGCTCCTAGATATAAAGCGTTCCCGTAGTCCAGGCGGGAAGTCACCAACGGATGGACTAGAGTTTATCTGGCGGCTACGGGAAGCACATCTAAGATCTTCCGAAGGCCTTTCATTATACCAAAGCACTTCCCGGCCACAATCCTGGTGTGGTGATCAAAGGAGAGCTTAGAGTCCAGCCACATCCCCAAGTTCTTAACCTGGTGGGGGAGGGGGTGGAGCCCAGAGTATGCGGCCACCACGACAAGGACCATATGTCACATCAAGAGGGAGGGAGCATGGGGGAGGGAAACGGCAAATTAACTGGGAGAAAGGGGGTGGGACTAGATTTTTGATATTTTATAATGGTTCCTCCTAGGCTGTCGAAATAGAAGTTACAACAGACTGATCCGCATCTCGAATGAAGCTGTGCTGGACTGCTCAGAACCTAAGCAGCTTTAACTAACTAGGACGCAATGGGATGAATATCTTAACATTGGAAGAACCCGATATCCTGTATGCATACTGTGTTTATCTGTTAAAATGAATATAATTATATTTAAAAATAAATAAATAAATCAAGAGGTGTTAGCTCTCTTGCCCAATGTAGCTATAGAGGAAGTGCCAGCATCAGAAGTAGGTCGTGGTTGCTATTCCAGCTACTTTCTGGTGCCCAAGAAGGATGAAGAACTTCATCCTGTTGAAGAACTTCATCCTGTTTTAGACCTGTGCCTCCTTAATCTCTGCTTGAAAGAGAAGAAATTCAAAATGCTTATGCTCGTCCAAGTCCTGTCTGCCCAGCAGAGTGGATGGTATCACTGAACTTGCAGGATACTTATTTTCACATCCTTGTCCTGCCTGCTCACAGGTGCTACCTGTGGTTCAGAGTAGGCCAAGAGCACTTTCAGTTTGCTGTGCCTTACCAGCACCTCTCGAGTACTTAGAAAAGTATGGCTATGTTTGCAGTTCAAATGCGGAGGTTAGGAATTCCAGTCTTTCCCTACCTTGACGATTGGCTGTTGAATACGGGCTCACCCCAAGCAGTTGTCTCCCACCTCCAAACAATGGTGAACTTTCCACACTCGCTGGGGTTCACTATCAACGTGCTGAAGTCACACTTGACTCCCTTCCAGATGCTCCCTTTCATCTGAGCTGTTCTTTATACAGTGCAGTTTTGGGTGTATCCTCTTCAGTGGCGAGCCCAGGATACTCAGGCTATGATACCTATGTTTCAGCCTCTATCCTCGATTTTGGTGAGGCTGACTTTGAGGCTGCTCGGCCGCATATCCTCCTATATCCTTCTTATTACACATGCCCGTTGGCATATGAGGGCTCCTTACTGGGACCTCAAAGCCCAGAGGGCACAACATAAGGAGAATCTCTTCGACATGGTCCAGACCTCGGAGGGAATCGCGAATGGGTCAGTGGTAAACCTCTCTCCCTTCCCCAACCAGAGCTGAATGTGGTGAGAGACACATCACTTCTGGGCTGTGGCGGCCATTTGGGAGAGGTGGAGATCAGAAGGCTCTGGTCTCCAGCAGAAGCCAGACTCCACATCAACCTGTTGGCACTCAGAGCAATTTGCCTGGCATTGAAGGCCTTCCTTCCTTCAGTCAGGGGATGGCTGGTTCAGATATTCATGGATGTAGGAACGTTGCATCTTCTTTTATGGTTACGCCCACTTTTTGCTGGTGTCAGTATGTTTTTTCAACTATTCTGACTGGGATCCTGCTAACCAGGACCCAATTCAATGTGCTTCCTTCCTAAATTGATCATGGTAAGTACTTGAGTTCCTCCACAATTGGCTACTGGCGTACCCTTGTAAGTCCCTAGTATATGGTACTGAGGTACCCAGAGCATAGGCACACCAGGGGTCTTCCATGGGCTGCAGCATGTATTGTGCCACCCAAGAGAGACCACTTAAACTGTAACTACAGGCCTGCCATCTCATGACTGATTTATGTTTTCTTAAATCTAAGGTCACTACACTTAAAACCAATAAGTCACCCCTATAGCAGGTCTTTCAGTCCTGAAGGTGGGGGGCTTGGTTATAAGTGTGAGGGTGCCCCTGCATGAGCAGGACACCCCTACAAACCCCAGAGTCGATTATTCAGGCTTTGTAAGTGCAGCAGCCATTTTGATACATATAGTGGCCATCCATCATTACGCTATGTCTAACTACATAGTGGCTGCACCGTCATGTTTGGTATCAAACATGTTGGAATCATACCCCAACACCGATTCTAGTGTTTGAATTTTGATCCCATGTTCTGGGGGGCTCTCCTGGGGTTCTTCTCCGTACTCCCGGTAACAGCCTTTCAGGGTCTGCCCGCAAGCTAGTGCTGCTGTTGACCACATACACGATTCTTCCCTCCTGCTGCTGAGCCAAGCTCGAGCTGGGGAAGGTAGAAAATTTTTTCCTGTCACAGGGAGGTGTGTCCATCTCCCAGACTGGACTTAGTGTATTGAGCTGGGTTGGGGGCACTTCCCAGCACCACCAGACTGCTGTGAAGGGCACATTTGGTGCTCTAATTGCATACTCCAGTTGGAAGCAGTTCTCGGAGCCCTGCGCTTCCACTCCGGTGTGAAACTGGACAAAGGATATGGGAGTATCCTCCCCTCTGTCCAGCCCCTCCTCGGGTAGGGACCCCTGAGTCATTCCAACCCTTTCCCTGGGGTACCTAAGGGCTCAACTGTGGGTGACTCTTCGGATTCATCGTGGGACAAGACGCAAAACTGAAACCAAATCACTCTTTGACCGTCTGGACACTTGGACTTCGCATGGAACCGAGATGGCATGCTGCTACTCCTGGTCTCGTTGTTCTGCAAGTCTTTTTGGTCATATGTGTTTCTTCCATGATCTTCAAGAGATCTGTGGGTATCAAGGACACCCAAAATAATCTCCCTTGGAGTGAAGGAGTCGCTCCCCTGAATCTGCAGGCACCTCAACAAAGCTGACTGGTCTGCTGCTCCTGACGTCCCACGGAGTTCGAAAGGCTCAGCAACACAGGTGGTAATTATGCAACTCCCTGGAGGCCCGACCTGTCCTCTCTGCAATTTTGAAGCCAGTATCCCTTGTTGGAACTGCTGGCACCGAACCCCTGTGCACTGTGTTGACTTGCCTTTGCCAATGCTTGTTGGTTCTGCAATCTAGAGATCTTCGGGCTACAAGAAGCTCCAGCCTCCAGCATCTCTTCCTGCCAAGTACAGCGTCCTCACGACATCCTCTGCAGCGTGGGCCTTCCTTCTTGGTGAGCTGCTCAAGGTCCTCTTGCTACTTTTCCTTAGACCTGTGGGTCCTCTTGAGGGTCTTCTTTTGCTCCAGTGGGCTCTCATGCTTGCTTGGGGCCTGCTCTAACTATTCTGCTTGTGGTGAGTCCCTCGGACCTTGCTGGTCCCAACGTTGCTCCTTCTTCGCTTTCCATGCCTGTTGCAGCTGCCAAGGCTTGTTGGGGCTCTCACCGGACACCGACCCCCTGGTTCTCAAATTCTGAGGTGGGAAGGTTTGTGCATGGCTCCTGGTCTTCCTCGGCATCACCTGGTCTTCACAGCTGCAGCGACAAGGTCACCGTCAACTCTTCTAAACAGTCCGACATTTGTAAGCATTCCTCTTCCATGCCTCTTGGTCACCTCCGAGTGGCATAGACTTTGTCCCCTCTGCTTACAGGTTCTTCACTTCAAGAATCCATCCTTGGATTCAATCGTACTCTTGCATGGTTTTCTCCAGCTGCATCTTTCCTAAAGTCCTCCATCCAACATCACTTTGCACCTTTGCACCCGGCTTCCCTGGTGTAGATGTCCTGGTTCCTGGGGAATTCACAGGTGGGGTGCCTCACCACCTTCTGTCTTCCACAGGGTTTCTTCGGGGTCCACTGGGAAGGGTCCTTCTTCTTAACAGCTGCAACTGAAAACTTCCTGTTGATTTCTGTTGGATAGGCAGCTGTGTTTCCACTCTGTACACAGCATCCGTGGGGTTCCTGGGTGGTTCCTTGTGTCCCCAGCTCTTCTAAATGATAGTAAGTAAGCTTATAAATCGCATGGTTACACTCACTAGTGTATGCCCGTGCTGCAGCCAGTCGCCCTGTCTGTTGCAGTAACCTGAGACAGCTAAGAGGTAAACCTCTATGCGGAAGAGCCAGGTCTTTATTTTTTTCCGAAAGAGCCTTTCCGATGGTTCTGTCCGGAGAGCCAGAGGGAGGACATTCCAGTGTTTAGCTGCTAGGTAGCGGAAAGATCGGCCACTTATTCTCACTCTTCTGATTACTGGAATCTTAACCTGTCCCGTCCCCAAAGACCTCAAGTCCCGGGTAGGAGTGTAGGGGGGAATGAGACTATGTACATAGCTCGGCCTGTTTCCCTGCAGAATGCGGTGACTGACACATAGAGCTTTAAAAAGCATTCTCTCCCTCACCGGGAGCCAGTGTAGGGCAGCGAGGGCATTCCTGGAGGGAGCTCTCCTGGGCAGCATCAGAACAAGGTGAGCCACAGCGTTCTGAATACATTGAAGTCTCACTTACCCCTAGCTCCTAGATATAAAGCGTTCCTGTAGTCCAGGCGGGAAGTCACCAACGCATGGACTAGAGTTTATCTGGCGGCTACGGGAAGCGCATCTAAGATCTTCGGAAGGCCTTTCATTATTCCAAAGCACTTCCCGGCCACAATCCTGGTGTAGTGATCAAAGGAGAGCTTAGAGTCCAGCCACATCCCCAAGTTCTTAACCTGGTTACTGGGGGAGGGGATGGAGCCCAGTGTCTGTGGCCACCACGAGGAGGACCATATCGAGGGAGCCTTACCCACGATTAGAACCTCTGTCTTACTGCCGTTTAACTTTAAACAGTTACTTGACATCCAGACTGCCAGCTCCTGTAAACAGTTGGAGAAATTGGTGGCTGCCTCTTCATGAGATTGAGATAGTGACACCACCAGTTGCGTGTCATCTGCATATGACATGACACTAATGGCGTATTTCACAAAAATGTCTGCCAGAGGGGCCATATATAGGTTAAACAGAGTGGGGCTATGTATTGAGCCCTGGGGAATCCCTTGAGCCAGCACAATGCTTTTAGAATAATACGGTCTTTGGGATACTTGGAAGCTTCGATTCTGTAAGTAGGATCTCAGCCACTCCAAGGCCGGTCTATCCAGCCCTCGAATGCAGTGCTGAATTCCAACAGGACCAAAGCCACTGTCTGACCTTCGTCTACGTGTCTGCGAATGATTTCTGTTGACATATCAGCATATCACAAATGGCGTCTCCATCCAGAGGATGGGGAGAACTTGGTTCTAAAGCCCAATGTCAGCAGATTTGTGCATTGGAGTTTCCAAGGCGGCTCTCACTGAGAGACGCTTTAAGTCTCAAGTGGAACTCAGTCCTCCTGTATGCCTCTCTGCCAATACCACTCCTACCCAGAGTTCTCAAGAAGATGAAGAAACTGCAGGGCCCAAGTAGTTCTTGTGGCTATGGATTGGGCCTGGAGAATCTGGTTTCCCGAGCTGTTGGGCATGAGCATGGGTGCTCCGATCAGGCTGCCTCTTTTAGAGGTTCTTCTGTTGCAGCAAAAGGGTAGAGTTCTGCACCTGAACTCTTCGCCTTCATACATGGAGATGAAGTAGTGACAGTTGACAGCTTTCAACCTCCCACCCGATGTCTGCAGCGCCAGGATACTCTTTGGGTGACATTTAGCGCTATATAAATAGGCGATACATACATACTTACATTATCTTGACAGCCAGACATCCCTCCACCAAGATGGCATACACCTACCATTAGAACAGGTTTGTGGCATGGTGTACAGATAAGCAAGTTGACTCTCTATCTGCACTCCTTTTCGATGTTCTTTTTATTCTTACTCTAGCCCAGTTGGTCTCTGCTTTGGGCACCTTAAAAGCCCATCATTCTACCTTATTGGCATTATTGCAGTTCCCAGATCAGCCATCCCTCTTAAAGTCCCCTATTGTACATATATTTTTTAAAGGTCTCCAACACTTTACCCGGCTTCACCCTTCATTATGCCACAGTGGTACCTTAATTTAGTCCTAACATTTCTCATGAACGCTCCTTTCAAACCATAACACAACTGCCCTATCAGGCTCCTCACTGTTGAAAAACTACTTTTCTAGTGTCAATAACATCTGCCCAGAGAAACAGTGAGCTTCAGGCTTCGTCATCTCAGCCTCCGTACTTTACCATCTACCCAGACAGCTGGTCCTTTGGACCAGGGCATCCTTCCTAACAAAGTTGGTCACTCCCTTTCATGCAAGCCAATCCATCACCCTGCCTACTTGTTATGCTCCGCCTCATCCCTCTAAAGAAGAGGAGAGATTCCATTGTCTGGTCCCAAAAAGAGTGTTGTTGTTCTACCTTGACTGTATAAAAGAGTTCCGGGTGTACGGTCTACTATTTGTGGGGCATGTTGTAGCCAAAAAAATAAATGTGGTGCAGAAACGTACAATCTCACGATGGATAGTGCTCTGCATCAAGATCTGATGCTATTCACTGGCCATGAAGTAACCTCCTGAAGGTTTGCAAGCACACTCTACCAGAGCCAAAGTTCCGACCAGTGCATTAGCTCTTAGAGTACACATCCTAGATATTTGTCAAGCAGCAAAGTGGGCTTACCTGCACACATTTATGAAGCATGACTGCCTTAACTGTAGGGTCCATCAAGATGGTTAGTGTAATCCATGTTGCAGTCACACCTCCGGGGAGTTAGTACTTGTGTATCAATTCCAAGGTAAGGAGTCTGCAGCTAGAAATCTCTATCAGATGAACTAGTAACTTACCCTTGGTACCGCCTTATCTAGTAGAGAGACTATCTAGCCACAGTTTCCTTTACCGACCCACCCATCTTACCCGCTCTGCGAATGAATTAAGAGTGAAAGTATGTGCCCAGTTTCACACACCAGTGTTCACTATTCTTCATGGTTCTGTGCTTCTGGCATAGAAAGTCGTGAAAAAAAAATGCCGCCTTCACTCTGGGGAGGCGCCTATATAGGCCTCATGCACATCACTTCCAGTGCAGATGACACCGCGCGGAGCCGAACAACGCCACTTATCAACCTGCAGGGATACTCCTCGCAAAAAAATTCCAGGCCCAGGCTGTCATAGGGGGCTAATTCTAAGGTCCAAATCAGCAGCTAGACAGAGTCTCTACTAGATAAGGTGTTACAGAAGGTAAGTAACTTGTTTAATAGGGTGGATTTGGCATTCAAGACTGATATTGTAGAAAAAGCAGTCTTTAGGAAAAATGTTCTTAAGAGGTCTACTTGCGCATTACCATACTCCAGAGGGCAGAATAAGCATAGAGCATAGACTTACAGAGAGGATATTTATAAGGAGAAATATGAGTCTGTGGATTGATTGCTCTTTGAGCCTCTCAAACATCTTCTGTGAGTCGACCTACATATACATGGTGTGAAATTAGGCCCAGCCGTCTACAAAGCAACAGGTTGTTCAGACATCATTCTCAGCCCCTATTAACCTTCAGTTATCTCCGATGTTGGAACTTCAACATTTTTATAAGGTTTCAGGATTTAAGGTTAATCTCTCAAAATCAGAAGGGCTAGCAAATAAAGTCTCCACAATAATGCAGGAACTCCAGATAAACATGCCAGCCTGGCAGGAGGGGGGGGAATCAACTCCCTGGAAACAGTTATCTTCAAGATCTTATCGGGCACCCAAACCAGGAATTTGTAAAAGGTAACACATGCAGGTAGGGTGGATCTCATTAGCTGGCATGCACAAAATATGTCATAGGTTCTGCATATAGCCGTGGTAAAAGTGATGATTACCTTTTCGCACACTAGTCCTCACCAAACCAAAAAATTGAGATCCAAAGTTTACAAGAGCTATATATTGACTTTATATGGCAAGGCTAAAGATCCAGGTTTGGGTGGTATCAGGGAACTCATATGCCCAAGGAGCACATGCTGGGCACATCGCATCTACTGAGGTATTTTCAGGCATTACCCCTATGACAGACATCTAATGCAATGGTCACCACGTGGCACAGAAAGAGTGGCACTCTAAAGATCACACATTGAAGGCAGATCATTGTGGAAAGCTGCATGGTTACAGTGACCTCAGAGAAAAACACGCCTACATATAACTCATCGGTGACCAGGACCAAAGTGACAGTGTGGGATGCAGCAGGTGTTAGAAAGGGGCTTACCTCATATCCCCCATTAATTTACTCCAATACTAGGCTGCACTGAGCTCGCCACAGTGATGCATAGTCGAGCCTTTTGTACTTAGCAGCAAATACGCCATGCACTGGTGAGTGAACTCTTTCAGCAAGATAAGATTAGATTGTTTTACCAGTTAAAGAAAGAGTTTAACTTGGAGAGGAGGAAAGGTTCGTAACTGGATGAGCACCCTGATGTGAGGGGAGGGAGGACCTGCACTCTGACACACTTCAAGCAATTGATAAGGATACACGTGGTTCACATGCACAGCATCAATGATCCTCAACCTTCTTAAGCAGTCGGTAGATCTGGTGAGTTCTGCACTTCTGGAAGCAATGGGAGAAAAAAATGAGCCCTCAATGTGAACGATGACCAAGGGAGTAAAATACTACATAGGCAGAGCAGTGTCAGACTGAGACAGCAAATGGGCCCGGAACAAAATAAAAGTGGCCCCCCACTAGCTAATCAGATAGCTAAAATAGTGGCCCACGTTTGCAAATCATGGCAGTTTTGAACTGGTAAAGATAAACTGGCCCACATGACCTTAAACAGACTCACAAGAAGCCAAAATAAAAAGTGGTCCACACTGACCTGCAAGAAACAGAATCAATGGTTCTGTGTGCCTCTTTTTGGTATGCACTAAATATAGCATTATTTCTCTACATTTCAAACAGATTGCAGAATTTATGCTCAAAGTAGGTGCAATCTTTCATACAAAAATAAAGCGGTGCAGATTATGCAATGCTCATTCATTTCCAATCTTTATTTCGACCATTCGGTCATAAAAGATACACAGTACAAATAAAAATCACATGTAACTCTGTCATAAACAGATAAAACATTAAGTACATATGTTAAAAGGATATTATACAGACTTAAAAACATCTTAAAAAAGAGAAGAATTTCTAGGTGCTACCCAGCATTTTTAAAAAGCGATTACGCGTATACCAGACATTAGTAAAGAATTTGGAAAGTGCAAAAACAGTTGGGCCGGAAACATCGGTTTTTAAAATCCTGTACATTGGTGCATATTCCCTGCCACCCAAATTCCTTATCAAAGGGAGGAGCCAGTATTTTCTAGCTGCCTTGTAGGCTGGGCAGAAGACGACCACGTGCAAGTCGTTTTCCTCCTTGTCAGCACAGACAGGACAGTGCTTTGTGGAGGAAGCCGATGACCAGGAGCTTGTAAAGGACCGAAAAGGCAATGTGCCGTATCTCCATTGGAGGAACAACTTCCTAGCAAGTGTGGGATAGATAGGATCCAATGCCTTCTCAAATCTATAGAGATCCTTGCTTTGCAGGAACACAGATGATAGGGACCCCTCTGGCTGGGTAGCTTGGGCCCCTGCCCATTTGTGTTCGTGGTACAAATTCGCCAGGGACCTCTTGGAGATGTTTGGAGCTACATTCGCCGGCTCAGTCCACAAATCAGGGAGCCCCAGTTCCGCACAGGTAACTTGAATATTTTTGACCCAGGGAATGCTAAGCGCCTTGGGGTGATTCAGTAATTCGGCCAGTTCCGCCCTATAGTCGGCGAGATCATTGCTGCTCCATAGCCTACGCCAGAAGGCAATGGGTCTCAAGCTTATCTCGTCAGCTAGTGGTGGTAGCCCTAAATCAAGCCTCAAGGGGAGGAGCGGGGTACTAGGGGGAAGTGCGGCTATCTGTCTTATAAACTTATTTTCTGTTAGTGACAGGTTCCGGCAGGGCATATGGCCCCACAATTCAGCCCCGTACATAATCGCCCCCCTAGCCTGTGCCTTATATATCTGGATTAAAGCCCCCAATGGGCGGTATGACGAGCCGGTCATCATCCGGGAGATACCCCCAGTAGTTTGTATTAGTTTGAGGTTTGCCCTACTCTGGTGGGATCCCCAGGTCATGGTTTCGTTGAGGGTCACACCAAGATATTCAAAGGTGGCTACTCTCTCAAGCCGCACGGCTCCCAGTTGTGGATTCGGGCGCTGTTTCTGGCTCGGGTTCAAAACCATGAATTTGGTTTTTGTAGCATTGATTTCTAGCCCTCTATCAAGGCAGAAAGCCACGAAGGAATCAAGTATCCTTTGTATACCCATGGGGGTTTTAGATAGCAACAGTGTGTCGTCCGCAAACATAATTGCGGGCACCCTGCTGCCATTTAGTTTGGGGGCGTCAGTATAGTCGGTGGCATTGAGATGGGCGATTACCCAGTTGACGAAGAGGCAAAACAGGGTCGGCGCCAGCACGCAGCCCTGTCTTACCCCTCGGCCAACGGGGAATCTGTCAGTCAGTTCCCCCGACCTCCCACACCTCACACGGGCGTAATTATTGTGGTGCAGCCTCTGCAAGATCAATAGGATATCTGGGGGTACACCCATCTCTGCCAGGACGCTCCAAAGTTTCCCCCTGGGCACCAAGTCGAAGGCAGCCCGTAGGTCCACAAAAATTGTGTACAAACTGCCGCCCTCGAACTTTGCTGTCCTCCAGTAGATCAGATTCAATCTAAAAACCTGGTCCACTGTGGATACCCCCTTCCTAAATCCCGCCTGGTAGGGACTAAGGGCGCCCACCTCCTCCATCCAATCCTGAAGCCTGTTCAGCAAAACCCTACCGAACAGCTTCTGTGCTACATCTATCAGACTAATCGGTCTGTAGTTGACTGGGAGGAGGGGCGAGCCCTTTTTAAAGATGGGGACCACCTCTGCCCCCAGCCAAGTACTAGGGATTTCCATCCCACCGAGAACACTGTTGAAAAGGGCAACAAGGTAAGGCGCCCAGACAGTGGGCTCCTGTTTAAAGAAGTCCCCCGGTAAGCCGTCCAGTCCCGGCGCCTTCCCCGAAGCCAGACCTGAGATAGCAGCAGTAACCTCACCTAGTGTTATTGGATCCCCTTGGCAGCCCGGCCAATCCACCTCAATAGGAGCAGGGAGTTCTCCCGGCTCAGAGCTGTATAGGGACTGGAAATGGGCCTGCCACACCCCAGGTGCTATATTAGGCTCTAGTGCCGAATGTAGACTCCCTGATCCCCCATTCACGGTCCTCCAGAACAAGCGTTGATCTTGGATCGCTAGGGCCTTAGTGAGTTCTTCCCACTGGTTTTCCTCCCATTCTACTTTAGCCTGGACAAGAAGATTCTTATAGGCTCGCCTGCTTTGTTTAAGGCGTTCCCCTCCTATACCCTCCTTAATTACTCCAAGAAGTTCTGTTTTGCCCCGTCTACATGCTATATTGTACCACTGTGTTTTGCCTTGGCGCCTCTCCCTTGACTTTCGTGAACTACAAGTGAAATGAGGTGCCGCAGCTTTTATAAGTTCCTCATGGGTTTTATACAGTTTGATCTGTGAGTCTCTATTGTTTGCCTCGATGTCAAGGCTCCCCACGATTTCCAAGATGGGAGTAATCTCCGCATAGAGCAGAGGGAGTTTATCCTTGTTTGTAACCATGTGCTCCCACCTGATTCTTCTCCTGCTGTTATCCAGGAGAAGCGCAGGGTTGTTCCCTTCCACTTTAGACACTGAAGCTTGGGGGCCTGGGTGGACACGGTCAAGCTCAAGGGCGTTGTGGTCGCTATCGGTCCTTTCCATCACCCTAAAATCCTGTATTGTCGGCCACCTCACTAGTTGGGCCAAGACATAGTCCAAGTGGGACTCTCTCCCCAGTCTATTGTAAGTATTTTTACTGGGTATGTCGGATTTTGTTCGCCCGTTACAGGCTCTGAGTCCGAACCTTAGAGTGAGGGCAGTAATTTGCAGTGCTAGTAGGGTCCAGGCTTTCGGGGGTGGAGCTTCCACCAAGGGTACTGCCCACCTAGCCTCTTCTTCCGATGAGAACCCTTCCAGGAGGCCGGGGAGTGGCTCAAAATGAGAATTAAAATCCCCACCCACCACATAGTATGAATCATTCGGCAGTTCAGATAAAAAATTCGAAAGTTCATCAATGGTTGGTGATTCCTTTGCCATTCCCATCGGCCTGGAATAGATGTTAACCAGCACAAGTTTAACTTTGTTTGGCCATAGTAGTGAGACCACAAGGATATCATCAGAATTAAACGGCCACCGTGTGGCCACGCAGCCCAAATGAGATGCAACCCACGTCGTGAGCCCCCCTGATGGGCGGCCTTTGCCTTCCCACCTTGCTGGGATGGAGAAAGATGTATAGCCTTGGTGCCCGTAATCCTCTCTGGCCCAGGTTTCCTGGAACATACATACGTCGCCAGTCTCGATGTAGTTTATCCAGTCCGGCTCATCCAGTTTGTTGGCCAATCCCGCAATGTTCCAGCAAATTAGCTTCAAATGTTCAGGGGTATTGGTTGCCATGCCATAGGGGTTAGGGGAGATAGTTCCGGGCCCCACTTCTGTTGCAAGGCCTGGGGCAAGGGCAGCAGAGGGTGCAAGTGGCTCAGAGAGTGTAAGCGAACCGTTGTCCGTAAGAAAAAGGTCCTTGGCTATCCCCTCAGCTGTGGCTACATTATCAGCGGATGGGTGGGAAGATCCGCTGATGCCGTAATCGAGAGCCACTAGATCGTTCGATAGGCCAGGGGTTATGCCAGTAGCCACGGTGGAAGGTTCAGAAAGTCCGCAGGAGCCATTATCCCAGGTCACTGGCTTGTATACAGTAAGTCAGTCAACCCCGTCCAAGCCGTTCAAGCAATTGAAACGATTAAAATGGAAATAGGGTGTGTCCGGCGGTTGGAAATGCGGGCGTTGTGCATAGACCTTATGTCTACGTCTGCGTTCCACCCTTGTCCATTCATCATGCGATGGAGCCTGGTGCATGCGAATGGGGGGGAAGAAGAAGGATACTGGGAGGGTCTGTATGGTGGAATCCAGTGATCTATTTACTCCTTCACAGATGTGCAGAACAGTGCCCGGATCTTTAAAAGTTACCAGAATACAGTCCCCTATTATGGTTTTTCTGGTCTTCCCTAACCAAGGGACCCTTCTCACCATAATAATCTCGTTGTTAAAATGGGATGGTAGGGGTCGGTTCCAATTAAGCCATTTGATGACCTTTTTCTTAAGGGATTGATAATCTTCATTTTCCCCTGATCTTAGATGGGGGGCACCTGCTAAAACCACCGTTAGGCTATTGGCTTCTGGCGGGAGGTCTGGCCTCCGTGGTCTTGGGGCTGGCCGGACCGGAGAGTGTGGGGGGGCATTACCGTCTTCCTGGCATCTTCCATTAGTCTCCGCCTGAGATCTATGAGGGGCATGGTCTATTGATTGTGTAGGTCTATTAGTTTGATTGTTATGCTGTGCCTGGAGTGGGATAGCCATAAGTGGTTGCAAAGGGGGGGCAGATGGCGCATTCTGGGGGGGGACCTTATTGGCAGTTGTTGAAGCTCCTACTTTTGGAGGGTCCCCAACAGAAAGGTGAGTTCCCACTAGCTTAGTTTGCTTACTGACTAAGGTGTTCAGGGTAGTAAGAGATGTTTCTAATAAAGTGAGCCTAATCTCAACTTTTTTCAGACTATCGCTAATGGGCTGCAGGAGGGAGCGGAATAAAAATTCAATACTCCCTGAGGCTGTGAGTGGAGGGATTTTGTTCGATGTGTTAGCCTCTGGTTCCTTGGTAGTAACAGCTATGGTGGGGCTTTGAGCCTTAGGAGGTGGAATGGTAGGCACGATCTCAATAACCTTCCCTGGTAGGAGTATATTAGTATGTTTCTTGCCAAAATCAAGATGAGATAATTTAGATTTCCCCCGTCCCCCTATTGACTTCCTGGTGCGTTTACTAGGCGGAGGCCTATGCACCTCCACCACAACATTTGGTTTTGGCTTACTCTTCTTCGCTATTTGCATAGGGGGAGTTTGGGTTACCAGGTTAACAGGAGTAACGGATAACAATGGGGCGGTTGACTCTGCGTTCTTTCCGGGCTCTCTCCCTGGGGTGGAGGGAATATCCCTAAGTAAAAGGGGAAAGTCCTCGAGGGTCGGGGGATTTGAGCTGTTAGGGGGCGTACCTTCCTCTTGGGAAATGGGGTAAGGGATAATCTCATTCAATGGTCTGTTTTTCATGGATTCTATGGAGCGCCTGCGCTCCGCCCTACGTTTCTCTAGTGAGCTTTCCTTGCCCGCATCTCCCTTAGCAGATTTAAAATAATTGTCCAAAGTCCCTGTACTGGGGGCCCCTTCCCTTGATGGAGTTTCTCGTGATGGTGGCGAGGGCATTACCTTGTTCGTATTGGAGACTGGGATTAAGGGAATGGGCCCGACCCGGCCTCCTTCGGCCCCGGACGGCCACAGACGGTCCCGCCCTTGTCCCGGGCTTCTCCCGGCGCCCTCCCGCGCAGCGGGGCTGTTACCTCCTTTTTGTAGATTTGCAAAGTACACCGAGGGGGCGGGGCCGGCAGGGAGGGGAGCCCAGCTGGAATCGGGCGCGCGGGGACTCCTGGTCCGTGGAGTCCTCCGCTCTACCCTCGCAGCCCTGCCGGTTTGCTGATCCACAGGTGATGCCCCTTAGAGTGCAGCAGCCGCTGAAAGCCGCGAAGCGGGACCCGCGAAGCGGGTCCGGCGAGGCGTGGCGGCTCACAGCAGGCTGAGTCCGAGGTAAGGAGTGGTGTGCGCGGCGTAGTGCAGAGAATCCGCCCAAGATGCGCTTGTCTCCCGCTTAAGGCTTGCGGAGGTGGGGGCGGGGCCGGCAGGGAGAGGAGCCCAGCTGGAATCGGGCGCGCGGGGACTCCTGGTCCGTGGAGTCCTCCGCTCTACCCTCGCAGCCCTGCCGGTTTGCTGATCCACAGGTGATGCCCCTTAGAGTGCAGCAGCCGCTGAAAGCCGCGAAGCGGGACCCGCGAAACAGGTCCGGCGAGGCGTGGCGGCTCACAGCAGGCTGAGTCCGAGGTAAGGAGTGGTGTGCGCGGCGTAGTGCAGAGATGCAGTGGTGTGCTGTATTAACAATGATACACATTTAAAATATACACAAAGGGGGTGTCCCATGGGTTCTATATACTACAGTAGTACAGTATGTATTTCCAAAAGAATGCCCTCGGTTTGTATACATATAAGGCATGCCCTAATCACAGTGTCGACGTTTCAACCCAATATGTGGTTTACAAGTGTCTCTTAAGGGCAAAACAGCGCTGTCTGGCACAACATCTATTGGGTAATATTTGGAGATAAGTTGTTAAATTCAGGTGTCACCTCTGTACCGATAGACCATAAATGGTAGGTATCAACCTACCTCAGGGCAGAGTTCATTATTCTAAGATAGAGGTGGTCACAGGTAGTTGGCCACTGGATCCCAAGTACAGAAAAATACTGTCAGGCAAAGAAAGTCTTATTTTGTATATTATGCAAACTGTATGGGACACTTGATGAGTACAAAGGTGTTTACTTTTCATAACTAACAGCCATGAAACCTGCCAGACAATACGGATTGCTCATCACAGGAGATAAACCAAAATCGTAACCATGCCGTGACCCCTCACCAAAAACTAACAAAGAAACACCATACCCAGTCATACTGTCAAGAAGTAATCCGTGGTAATGCATGCACGCACGTGGGGTCAGAATCGTGAACCTGATCTGGTCGGCGTGTGATAAACTGTGAGTGTCAAATCTCACCTGATCTTACTGAAAGCACGGAGGAAACAAATTCACTGACCTGTCAGATCAGCCCCTCGGCCACTGCCAGATGGCCTTATGGGACAGGGTACATATACGCGCCACTCTCAGGGGCAAGAACTAGTCCACGAAAAAATATAGTGATGCCCCGTATTCCTTGGCTGGCTTCATTCATGTAGCAGAGCAAAGCTGAACCCTGCTGGGGGCGGCAGTGAGCTGGATACACTCACATACACCCCCCGTTCGGGTCAGAACCCCCGTTCGGGTCATATTAGCGTGAGTTTTTGGAAGGAGTAAGGCGATAGCTGGCATGGACCTGGCGAGGAACCCACTGGTGAGGGCCGTCCCCTCTGGAAGCATTCCATCTGTCCTTCCCGCCATTACAACGCATGTCATTACAACGCATGTATCTCCAACGCATGCCATTACAACGCATTATAAGTTAAGTAATGGAGATTTTTTTTAAGTATTAGGGCGTGTATGGGTTTTGGGGTACATGGGAATAGTAATTTTTACCCTTTACACTATTCAACACTTGCCCTACTGTTGCACTCACTGGAGTGGGAATAGTAATTTTACCCCTACACTATCCAACACTTGCCCTACTGTTGCACTCACTGGAGTGGGAATAAAATGTGTTAACCCTACACTATCCAATACATCCCCTACTGTTGCCCTAAAAGTATTATACCTTGTAATGGTATGCGTTGTAATGGAGTGCATTGTAATGGTAGTTTTTTTTAATGCGTTATAATGGCATGCATTGTAAAATCATGCAATGTAATGGTAGTTGTGATATAAAGACTGCGTTGTAAAAGCATTCGTTGACCGATAATGACATGTTAGAAATTCAATACAAGTGTATTAAACACTAAAAATCCTGCGGATCACCGTAGGTACCGACGCTCTGCCTCACGGTAGTGGCGTTGGTGTTGTCATTCTTCTCGTTGTGTTCAAAGATCCGCCAATGAGGGAGACGAAACACGTCCAAATGCTCTTTTTTCTCGCCCCCCTCTTGTCATGTCCATGGGTAGATTTTAGCAGGAAAGACCCCCGACGCCTCCCTCCCCGCCCCCGTGATGTGACATTAACCCACATAGGCATGAAATGGTGCCTCAGGGCTGTCAGTCCGTCCTGCACTGAACCTGGGAGTAGGCTCCCCTCGTCATGGGGGCGGGGAGGCTAAACTGGGGGGCCCCCTCTCCCCAGACATGCGGCGGCAGTCCAGCGCACCCCAGCTCCGCCTGTTTGGTGACCCCCATAACATTACCAGGGCCGACAGCGCCTGCTCTGTAGATACTAAACTAATCTTGTAAAAAAAAAACACCCGTGATTGTAGGCTGACTGTGGTAAATAGAAGGCACTCTGTACATCCATGCATGTTTTGAACGGTCCGAGGTTCTTTTCTGCCGAGGTAGACCCGGCTTCAGTGCACCTCGAGGCCCCCAGAGCACGCCAGGCCCCCTGGACGCCCCCCCCCCCCCCCCGCCAGCCCTCCCCAACAGATGGGGGTCACTGCTCATTCACATCATGTCTACAGAGCTCGACTCTTAATTGTGCCTTCTCTAAGGACACTTCTGTGTAGGGAGCCTGGGTGCGGAGGTGATCCGGTGTGAGGTCATTGGAGGTAAACAGGCTGACTGACGGTCAGGCATACTTCGTGGAATTCCTCTACTGTATTTATTTTATTTGTGCAGTTCTTTATAGCCCAGGCGTGGCCAAAAGGCATCAGAGCTCTTTACAGCACACGGAATACAGGGTTACAGTTCTAGTAGTTAAACTAGGGCGTTTACACCAGTGGATGTGTGCAAGAGTTACCACAAGAGACAGTCACAAGCATGCCAGATGAAGGCGCAGTGGAAAAAGTCCTTGTGAACCTAGATGTCCATCAATAGCAGGGCTTGAGGTCCTTTCAAAGGGTGCCAGGCAGGTGGGTAGACGAGTGAGGGAGGCAGAGTTCCAGGTTCTAGTGGGGCTGCCAGAGAAAGACTGGTCCATCTATCCAGGGTCAGATCAGAAAATGGAACTAGGTGATAACATACTAGGCGACCGAAAGAGCACGAGTGTGCGTGGGCTGGCACACTGCCCTCTCAGACGTTATCCCTGGAGCAAGAGAGCCTGTGACAGCAAGGGGGGAGTGCTCCAGGGAAAGGCTGAGGGAAATGACTGCAGGAGGGAGTGACTACAGGAACTGAAGATTGAGAATGATTGTATAAATAGTGGAAGCACGGAAGGATTACAGGGAAGCAAATGTCTAAAAGCAATTGCTTGAGAGCAGGCTGGTGCCCCTATAGAAGTAATGTAAGGAATGACTGCAAAGAGCAGTCCTGGAGTGACTCCAGGAAGTAAATGCAAATAAAGACTGCAGTAGGGAGTGACTACAGGAGCTGAAGATTTAGAATGATTGTATAAATAGTGGAAGCACGGAAGGATTACAGGGAAGCAATTGTTTAGAAGCAATTGCTTGAGAGCATGGCTGGTGCCCCTATAGAAGTAATGCAAGGAATGACTGCAAAGAGCAGTCCTGGAGTAAATGCAAATAAAGACTGCAGTAGGGAGTGACTACAGGAGCTGAAGATTTAGAATGATTGTATAAATAGTGGAAGCACGGAAGGATTACAGGGAAGCAAATGTCTAGAAGCAATTGCTTGAGAGCAGGCTGGTGCCCCTATAGAAGTAATGCAAGGAATGACTGCAAAGAGCAGTCCTGGAGTAAATGCAAATAAAGTCTGCAGTAGGGAGTGACTACAGGAGCTGAAGATTTAGAATGATTGTATAAATAGTGGAAGCACGGAAGGATTACAGGGAAGCAAATGTCTAGAAGCAATTGCTTGAGAGCAGGCTGGTGCCCCTATAGAAGTAATGCAAGGAATGACTGCAAAGAGCAGTCCTGGAGTAAATGCAAATAAAGACTGCAGTAGGGAGTGACTACAGGAGCTGAAGATTTAGAATGATTGTATAAATAGTGGAAGCACGGAAGGATTACAGGGAAGCAAATGTCTAGAAGCAATTGCTTGAGAGCATGGCTGATGCTCATATAGAAGTAATGCAAGGAATGACTGCAAAGAGCAGTCCTGGAGTAAATGCAAATAAAGACTGAAGTAGGGAGTGACTACGGGAACTGAAGATTTAGAATGATTGTATAAATAGTGGAAGCACGGAAGGATTACAGGGAAGCAAATGTCTAGAAGCAATTGCTTGAGAGCATGGCTGGTGCCCATATAAAAGTAATGCAAGGAACGACTGCAAAGAATAAATGCAAATAAAGACTGCAGTAGGGAGTGACTACAGGAACTGAAGATTTAGAATGATTGTATAAATAGTGGAAGCACGGAAGGATTACAGGGAAGCAAATGTCTAGAAGCAATTGCTTGAGAGCAGGCTGGTGCCCCTATAGAAGTAATGTAAGGAATGACTGCAAAGAGCAGTCCTGGAGTAAATGCAAATAAAGACTGCAGTAGGGAGTGACTACAGGAACTGAAGCTTGAGAATGATTGTATAAATAGTGGAAGCACCGAAGGATTACAGGGAAGCAAATGTCTAGAAGCAATTGCTTGAGAGCAGGCTGGTGCCCCTATAGAAGTAATGTAAGGAATGACTGCAAAGAGCAGTCCTGGAGTGACTCCAGGAAGTAAATGCAAATAAAGACTGCAGTAGGGAGTGACTACAGGAGCTGAAGATTTAGAATGATTGTATAAATAGTGGAAGCACGGAAGGATTACAGGGAAGCAAATGTCTAGAAGCAATTGCTTGAGAGCAGGCTGGTGCCCCTATAGAAGTAATGCAAGGAATGACTGCAAAGAGCAGTCCTGGAGTAAATGCAAATAAAGACTGCAGTAGGGAGTCTCCACAGGGAATGGGTACAAGTAATACATGGAGGAGGCGACTGGCGAGACTGACTGCATGACATTAATGCAAGGAATGCCTGTAGGGAATGGCTGTTGCAAATGAATGCAGAGAATGTCTGCAGAGAATACATGCAAGGAGAAAACGCAGGGGGATGTTTCATGAAGTGGCCGAAGGAATGACTGCAGTGACTGAAAGCAGAGATGAACGGCTGCATGAAATAAGAGTAATGGCAGAAGGTAGTGAATTCAGGGAGCGACTGACTGCGTGGACTGACTACGCAGAAGAAATGATAATAATTGCAGGGCATGTCGGCAGATAATACAGGGAATAAAGTCAGGAAATGACGCAGGGGATAAATGGAGGGAATGACCTCAGGTAAAAGCTGCAAAAAAGGAACGCGGAAGTGGCTGCTGGAAATGAACACAGAAATGGCTGCAGAAAAATAATTCTGGAAAAAGCAGCAGGGATTGAGTGCGCGGGATGACTGCAAGGAATACATGCAGGGGTGACTGTAGGGAATACATTCAGGCAATTGTTGCTTGGATGAAGTCTGAGAATGACTGCAAGACATAAATGCGCGTGGTGAAAGCAGAGACTGAGTCCAGAATAACTGCGATGTGACTGCAGGGAATGAATTCAATGCTGACTGCAGAGAGGGAACACAGGAAGTGATTGCGTCGAACGGATGCAGAGAGGTAATTCAGGCGACAGCTGCAGGGAATGAAGGCTGGGAATGAGTGCAAGGAATAAATCCAGATGGTGACTAAAAGGGGCGAATTCGGCGGATGGATGCAGGAAAGGACTGCAAAGAATATAGTGTGTGCCAGCAAAGGCTGATTCCAAGGAATACAAAATACATGCAGGGAATGAATGCATGTGATAGCTGTAGGGAAGGTATGAGGGGAATGAATGAGGTAGGGAATAAATGAGGTAGGTACTGAAAAGAGCGGCCTTTCGCTGAATACATTCATGTGGTGGATGCATCGTGCACTGACTGGCTGAGGGGGGCGGCTGCATGGAGAGTAGGAAAGACGGCCCCAGCTCCTGGAAGGTACTCTGAGAGCAGGGCGCCCCCCTAACACCCAGGCGAATCACTGCCGGCAGAGCTGCGCCCCGGCGGCTCAGAAGTGTCCACTCTATGGAAGTCGGAACTAAAAATTGAGGCTTTTTTGTTTTTTAACAGAGGATTACGCACGGTTCCAACCCCAATGAGCGCTTAGAAGTGGCCTTAATAGCAGGGGATGAGCGCAGTTTAATAATAATGTGTGTGGGGGGGAAGGGAGGAGGTAGTTAGAAACCACCCCCGTATTCAGACATGCCTGCTGCCTCCAGGGATTGCCATGTTTTATTTGGAGAGCGGCACGTGCCTTACAAAAGGATCCGATTTGAACTGCTGACATTTAAACGAAAATGTCTGCAATGTCCCTGTCCGTAGGAAACGTGCCTGTCCCAGGCAGATTGAGACAGGGATGTTAATATCTAACTGGCCCAAAGCTACGTAAAAGTAAAAAGAAATTAGAATTATGGAATGCTTTCTGAACATTCCTCATTTTAGCACCTTTAAAAAAGCGCCCACTGAAGACAGGATGGGATGGTGTCTTGGCGTTTAGGCATGAGCATGCATTTTTTTTTAAGTGTGCGACATTCGAAGACGATAACCAAATATCTTTCGTACGGGAACTTTAGTACAAATTACGGAATAAAAATCGTGAAAATGTCCTAATGCACCACAGCATAATTGAAGTGGCTCCCCGGGCATAATAACGGAGGGGAAATCAGCGTGTCTTGTGTTCCGGAGAGGTGCCTACTTAGGGGGGATTAGGGTCAGTGCTCTCCAGTATAGGACAAAATACGCCCAACCACAGGATAGCATAGCGTCCACCAATCTCCCGCCCCCACCCCCAGCAGGAACTGTCACAACTCTGCCAGGGGGCTTCAATCTATTCAAGCAGAAATGCGCCTCTGCCTGCGAGCCTCATATCTCTGGAAGTCAGGTGCAAAATGATCTTCACAGATCGGGAATCTGCCTTTATGTGGCTGGGCGTGTGCTCCCCTTGCATAACCACAATTAGTGTGCACTCCATGTGAACAGTGAATATACTTGTTTCCGGTTGCCGAGTGTTCGCTTACTTCCGTAATCTGTAGTCGTGCATTGCGCCTCCTCTTCTTTATAACCTCCTGACTGAGGGCGCCCCCTTTTTAGCTGACATGTCAGTAATCGTGTTATTCAGCACGCTTTTGCTTCCTTTCGATATAATCTCGCTATGTGCCCCACTGCCTTATCCTGGGTGGGCAAGCAGGCCAGAAGTTTCTGATGGGCCGGGATAAAATAGTACACGTTGCGCCCCACATCTTCCAATTGTACTAGGTGGCAAAAGCAGCGGAGTTAAAGATTTAAAACAATCTTCCCGAAAAAGACATCCTGTTTGTATAGTGCCTTCCACATAACGTGTACCTCCCTACTTTAGCCGAGTGCGAACTTCATTTATCAACCCTCTCTTTACCTGGTCTGTGCACCTCTTAGAATTCCAGGTGTCTGCCTACCAGCCATATCCTCTGACTTAGACGTGTGCCCCCCTACCATGACTTATTCTTATTTCGTGGTCTGTGGTTCCACTTGCAGCCTCCAAGACAGGTAAGCTGCTCCCTTACTTAGGGCGTGTTTCTCGCCCACCGTCTCCCCTTCCATAGGAGAGTGCGTGCTCCTCCGTGTTGGAGCCTATGTACTGTTGCGTGCACGTGTGCGGCTGTGCTCAGGTGTGTTCGGGGTGTGCTGAACCCTGCCCGAGTGGCAAGGCCTGCTGGCAGTAGCCGGCCACAGTTCTTAACCTCCACCTGCTTGAGAGGGGAATGGGGGTCTGAGTGTGAGCAGCAGCACGTTATAGGAGGCTGCCACACCCGGAAGTGGCACTGCCACTTCCGGGTCTGCTGTAGTAGATGTCTCCCGTCAGTGGTGGAGTGCTTTGGAACAGTCACAGGCGGTGCCTTCTACTGGGGTCAACCAGGTAGTTGTTTTCAAAACGTGCACAAACAGGAGTATTCACATAGGCCTTGTATACAAATGACACCCTGACATGCTCATGACTCGCCAGCTACAAGTAACAGCCAGAAGCTGATACATTCCAGTTGTTTGTGAACGCCGTACGCGGGTGTATTTATGTGAGAGGTCTCTGGTGCACCTATGGGCAAACCTGGGGATACTTCTGGGATGTATATGCAGGACTCCCACTTGTAGTGCAACGTTCACACGTGCTATCTATCATTCCCGAGTGATCGCACGCACTCACGATATCCACGCGCACTCCGTCGCACCTGCACTTTCTGCAGGTGGGCTAAAGCTCTGGAGACGCATTTGAGGAATAAACAATTAAACACAGCGCCGGTTGCACGCGCACCCCTCCATAATCACAAACAGTTCGGCTTCCCACCGGGCGGGCTCTGCCTCGAGCCCCGGCACGTGCGGCTCCCGGGTCTGGAGGTGCGCAGAGGTCATCACCCGCCGCCTAAACACGTGCGGGGTGTGAAATGAGAAGACGAAGCGCGAAAACTCTCGAACATTCTTCGCAGAGGAATAAACCACACACTTCCCGCGTGTAACGGCTTCCTCGCGAAAACATCTTCACAATATTCAAATCTTTGTTTTTGGAAAATGTCGTTATACATTAAATGTTTTTATAACGTATCATTCAATGATAAACTGCCTCGTATGTATAATTATTAATATAAATTCACAATAATATGTAGAGCGATAGTAGATATATACATACATAGCTAGATAACACAAATATTTTAGTTGAAAGCACACTAATATTTTCTTTTCACAACTATATACCCCCTATGTCTGTAATAATTTTATAATTATATATTCTAATATTAATTGACGCACACATGCATCCTTTTTATTAATTAGTGAATGAGCGCATTCTTGCGTTGTTAATTAACAATTTTATTAATTAACACCTGTAAACACTCAAGTGCTTTTAAGTAATACGCGTAAGCATCTGAAAACATATTATTGACGCAGGAATTTACTTTGTAATTATTGATTGATGCCATCATTTATCCTAATAATAGTATGTATGCGACCATACGCATATTATCGGTATCTTTGCATATAAACTAATATTAACTGCTTATGATGTAGACCATAATTATAATCTCTAAGAATACTTCCGGTTATCATCTGATGCTTATACACTCTAAAAGTATTAATTAATAAATGCCTACGCACTAATATTAGTAAAACTGCAGGGGCCCTAATGCCACTAATTGATATTTTCACACCCGAATAATAATTGTTGTACATGCAATCCTTAAAATGAATTGATAAACGCGTACCCCCAGACATATATACATGCATGACCCCTAATATTATCTAACAATTAGCCGATACTCGAATATGACGTATATTATCTAACAATTAGCCGATACTCGAATATGACGTATTACTACACAATTATAACATAATTACTAAATGCACCATAAGGTCTTCTTTCCCACCATCTCAGTGTCTCCAAAGAGGAGGGCGGCACACAAAACAGCGCCTTGATGTCTCGAAAACTCTTAATTTTTACTTTAAAATGACATTGTAAAAAAAAAACTGTTCCACTGACAGAGCGCAACATTTTATATGAATATATTTCAATATTCTTTAAGGAAAGGTATTCATCTGCGACCCTACGACTGATATCTGAAATGTGCAAACGCCAAATCTATTTTATGTATGTATCTCCCTCTCTCTTTTCATAATATATGCACACACCCAATATTGGTATGTGTTATATGCTCAAATCCGATAAATGATCTATTGATTTTCGGTCATTTAATATTTTTTTTATGAAGTTGACCTGAATACTATTAATTAGTCTGTTCACACTCGGCCATTATCTATGCATACACCTTAGTATCGGTAATCGACAGATGCGCCCTGAAGTCTTAGTTAATGAAAGTAAATGCCCTCATATCATCTACACAACCGTCGGTCGTGCGTGGCTCTCCGCTACCCTCCTGCCTGTCTGCAGCCCGGAGATGAATGGACACAACGTTGTTGTCTATGGTGATAAATGTATAAGGCGTGCCCCCCCCCCCCCCACACCTATCATCGGGGAGGGGAGGCGATATATGTGACAGATGTACAGAGTTCTGTACATCCACGAGTGATGACAGTACACATACACACCGGAAGGCCCTGGCGCGGGTGTGCAGCGCGCTGGGAAATGTCTGCACGTGTGTCCAAAGTGAATGGCCAGAGGTGTCCCTTTCATGAAGGGGCACGTGCCCCCCCCCCCGGGTATTGTGTGCAGTGGCTGCTGGGGACACACGTGGCCCTGCCAAGGTCGGTGCACAGACCACGTGCCATATGACGTGGCTCTGTATATCTTGGCGCCACAGACTTGGGGGCAGATTGATCCTGAATTAACGTGACCCCCCCTGCGACTATTGTACGCACCCCCATACACCCGCGTGAGATATACACACACTCTGCCCCGACCATGCGTGCACTGCCACAGTATTACATGGTGCATACTGCTCAACGCCCCTTCTCCACGCAGGGGGGCCAGTAATTACACTGTTCACGATAGGTGTATTTCAGTGACGCATGCATGCATACCGCCCCTGGTTCTGAATAAGTCTACACCGAACAGTGGGCACACGCATAGTGAATGTGTGCAAAGCCACGCATAGCGTTTGTATCATTAATGTCCACACACACACTTCTCCTGGTCAATGCAGTGACAGGTAGGTTTTCCCTTACAGGTGCATATTTAAATGATTAAAGAATGCGCACGTATAGCTACTAATAGTACAAATACCTGCACCCCAGGGGGCGAGGCACGCATACTCCCCGTAATGATGCGCGCACCTCTGTGCATGTCAATATCACACGCACACCCTTCCCAGTGCAACGGCAGGGTCTATCTTTTTTTACAGATGCATGTCTAGGTGACTAATACATAAGCATATACATTGTACCCCAGCGGCGGATGCACGCAAACCAGTGCGGACTAACTTGTGCAGATTATGGCATATCATTATTATACACGCACTCAGGCACGCCCCTCTATGTGTCCGTGCAGCGAACAGTTACTCTGTTATTGCCAGATGCATTCACGTGATTAATGCACTAGATAACAGGCATATATATAGTACCTACTAGTATATATACGTTAACACCTCAACCGTGGGTGCATGCATTATAAATAAGTACACAGATGCGTATTGTTATTGGTGAATGCACGCCGGCTTCCTATTCCCGGTTCGGGTCTCTGTACAGGTGAATTATTAATTACCGATGCAGATTTCCCGAATCAGTGCGAACGTGCACTAACTTTGCGCGCATGCCCGCAGCCGGAACCACCCTAAGTAATTATGCAGATCTGTGCAAGGTGTCAGTGCGCTCGCGCCGCGCCCGGATCAATGTACTAAAGAGATGTCTTATTAATTACTGATGCAGATTTCAGTAACCAGTGCACACGTGCGCCAGGCGCGGAAGGGCACACCTGCTCGCGCGCACAGTCTGCCTAAGTAATGCATGCATATGTGCGAGTACGCGGTGATTAATGTACACGGCGCCTGCCCTTCCTCGGTAATATATGTATACATACACCTTTACAATAGCTCGGCAGCTCATTGTGCATGTCTGCTGCGCCGGGCTCCCAGCCTGCAGCCCTCTGTGCCTGGCTCCTGCCTCCCCGGCTGCTGCTGTCCGTGCTGGGAGCCCCCTCTCTCGTGCCCGGGCTGCGAGGGTGTGCGGATCCAAACCTCGCGCTGGCCCGGGGCACCCTGAAGCCCCCGCGCGCTCCGCCCGGTCCCTGCTCCGCCTCCCCGGGTTGTGCATCTCTGGGGCTGGGGTTTGTCTTCGCCGGTGGCAATGACCTCTGAGCCCCGGGCGCGGCCGGCTGCCCCCGCTCTGTCCGGAGGGGCGGACAGACCTAGAAGCTGTGCCCGGTGCAAGCCGAGCCTCCCCCGCCCTGCCCTGCGGAGAGGGCTGCCTCTGAACAGCTGACTCCGGCTCTTGGAGAGCGTTCAAGGACTTCGGGGCTCCCGGATCCAGGCTCCTGGACAGGCTCCACGGGGAGACATCCAAGAACGCATCCTTGTATACGTCACCACAGTGAGTGCTTTTACACTTGGTTTCTGCTCTATGTGTACGTTTGTATTTCTGTAGGGGGTCAGGCTGGACCAAGGAGGGGGGAGGAGGAATTGGGCATCCAAGAGGGCTCTGAAGAAATGTCTCTATCCCCCCGGGTGAACTCTCATTTCCAGCCCGGGAATTCCACCTGACTCCTAATAGAGGAGGTGTACTTTTGGGATGCAGAAGGCATGGGGTGCTAGTGTGCAATGCAAGGGAGGATGAGATGGCAGCATGGGGCGAGCCAAGCAGCAACAGGCAGGCCATCTGCTGTGATATCTACAAGAACAGGCCTGGTAGTTATTCACACTTGGCTTCCAGTCACCACAAAGATGCTTGCTTGGCATGAGCGAAGATACCTGTATTGACTAAGTTTCGCTGTATACCTTGTTTCCTTTGCCTGCCCGTAACATGTCACTTGTATGTTAAGAGTATGGAGACGAAGCGTGGCATACAGGGGCAGTCAGATGCTGTTCAGTGTTCATTAAGTATAGTGTGAGCCTTGTCTTTTTCTCTCTGACATGGATTCCATGATGGATATTATTTTATGGAAGGGACACATCTATTCCATCTGAGATGGGACATTTCCCACACCTTCATGACCATCTTAGCATCAAATGATAGCCCAAGACCCATTTGTTGGTTTTCTTAGAAATATATAGCATGAGTCCATATTTATTAACAACAACATATCTCATCAAATTCAATATTTATTTTCAGGATTGTTACACAAATTCCTTCCCTGAATACAGAGTTAGCTAGACATGGAGTACCTAAAGCCCCTTAGTGCAGCAAAACATTTTTATAAACTCATGGTTCACCTTTCTACCTAGTCCCGTTGTCCTCCCAACCCTTCCGGACACACTATAGGCTCCATCTCAGAGCATAAGAAGTCCATTCTTATGCAAACCCAAGTTCTGTTCAATTATGCTAGAGGCCCATTTACCCAGAGAAACCCACCTAGGGTACTCTCAGCACCCACCGTAAAGATGGTCTGGGCAGCCCGGCCATAACTTGGTGCCCTGGTGCAGACCGAATTCCCCACCACCCCAAAGGGCAGCCAACTATTAGAGAAAAGTGTAGGCATGGAAGACTGGTGAGAACTTCGTAACTGACTGACCCAAGCCCCAGCAAAAGTACAAACTTTTCGAAATGCTGCAAACACCCCTTTGAGGTCCATGTGATACTGGTATTCAGTGTGTCTTATTCATTGTGAGATGCTGAGGTGACCAGAAATGTCCTCGCCAATCATGAATACACCCACCCCAAATGCAACAAAAGGTAGAGAACATAACATACAACCTATTACCTGCAGAGGAACAATATTGCGACATAATGTCAAAAGTTTGCACCCGCGAAACTCTGAAAGACATGGTACAGGTGAGCAAGGAACTAAAGAAATCCCACTGCCCGTAGTGGCTCCTGAGCAGTAGCTGTGTGGGTCACAGTGGCTGAAGATGGCGGCCCACCGAGCAGGGTGGAAGAGAGTGACTGAGCCCTACCTTGCTGTGCACTTTAAAGATAGGGGCCTGAGACCACTGCCCATCTTCCCCCAGCTGCCGCAAGACTCCCATAGGATAGCACAACCGTAAGCAATGTAACGACTCAGGTTACAAGAGGCTAATGTCTGCTGGCCTGCATCTTGCCCCCACCAGCCTCTCCATGCCCTCCAACTTGTCTGCTCTCCCCATTCTGGAGGACAGACTTAGGACATAAGCATATTGGCTGCCACTGGCCTGGTTACTCAGATGCGAATTCAAATCTAGAGACCACTTCACTGTAGCTGGCCTTTCTATTTCCTCGATGTAGGCACTGGTCTAGGAACATGTTGTTGCAGTTTCATGGCGGTTCCTCTCCGACTTGGCTTCAAGTTTGGACAGACCTGTCAAGGAAAGCTGGCCTCCCTGTTCCTTTTAACTAGGAGTAATCCATGAGTGACTCCCTAATCTCCGCTGATGCGCTAGTTCATTTCTGGCTTGGGTTCAAGACTAAGGAATAGTCTCAAATGCACGTTGTCTCAACTTTGTTATTGCCTTCAATTCCAGTCAGCAAAACCAAAAGTCTGAATCTTGGGTTCGAGTATTTGGAGTGCTTGACTGCAGTTGGCCTGTCTGTTCCTATTCAGTTGGGGTCAAGTCTTTGTAGCACTACTGACTGCAGTGGACAGTCCATTCAACTACTGGTGGGGTCAAGTCTTTGAAGAACTCTTGAATGCAGTGGTCTTATTTTTCCTCATTGGTTGAATTCAAGGCTTCAAAATTCTTCTGAATGTACTTGAATGTTTGTTCCTCTTCAGTTGAGGCCAAGTGTTTGGAGCACTCTTGAATGCATATGGAGTGCATGTTTGTCTTCGGTTAGGCCAAGGGGTTGGACCACCCTTGGGTGCAGATGGCATGTCTGTACCTCTTCAGTTGGTGGTCACGTTTTCAGAGCATATATGATTGCAGCTGGCGTCACAGTTTTTCTTGGTTGGGTCCATGTTTTCAGAGGTCTCTTGGATGCAGTTGCTATGCCTGTTACTCTCTGGCTGGATTCAGGTCTAGGTGCAGCTCTTATCCGCAGCTGGCCTGTCTGTTGCAGTCTTTGGTTGAAATCAAAGAGACCTTTTGGCTTCAGGTGGCCTCCTTTGACTCGGCTCACAACTAGGAAGTTGCCTAGGCCTTGACTTCATGTACTCTCCTCTTTAGGTTGGGTAAACGTTGAAAGAGACATCTTGTCGGTACTCCATTGGACACCTTCTGGACTAGGTTTACGTCTGTTGACCCACCCTTGGTGCAGTAGGCTTGGTAGTTCATCTTATGGTACAGGTTAAGTCTAAGGAGACCTGATACCTTGACAGCAGTTGCCCTTCCGGTTCCTACATGGAACCCTAGAACGAACTAGATGGGAAAATGACAAGTAGCTGAGAGTCAGGCAGGCTGGAGCAATATTGTACTCAGAGGCAATCCTACAGAACCAACCACTTCTTTATATTCAGAGCCACAAATGTCACAATGATGCTGCAGCAGACTAAATCCTCACATACCTTTACATGACATCACCACCATCAGTAGATCTAAGACTGAAGATTCTCATAAAAGGCACCTGGCTCAACAAGTAGAGCAGGCGGCATAAATCCAAAGACTGAAAGAGAGTGATAGTTGGCATCTTCACGTGCCACCTTTAAATCCCGAACACCAGACATAGTGAGCTGCCAAGCCCACCTTAGTGTTAATGATAACCCAAAACAGAACCGCAAGCGCTCCAGGCCTTCAGAGCACGCAATGATATCCAGAAACCCAGACACGCAGTCATTCTTGGGCCTCATCTTCATGCCATGAGACCAAGGTCACAGCACAAATGGGCTGCCATGGATTTGGAGAATCAGTGACTGCTGGTAAGGATTGCTGTTCAGCTGCTGAGTCTGGTGAAGCTGCACTGCTCACATTAATTAGTCCACCTATAATTTAGCCATTAAGGAGCCCCTTGGAGACAGCATTGTCATCTTTTACCTTGTGCTCTGCTGCGAATTGTTCCTGGTTATTTGATGATTTCTGTGCTGACGTCATTGCACTCAGTCCATGTAGCTGCATGCGGGAATCCATCAGCCCTCTGTCTTTGATTAGCAGTTTTGGTTTGTATGCTGCCTTGGTCTTTGGGCGCTATAATTCATTCCATACCGATGATGGCCATTTACCTCTTTTAATGGAATGAAAGATAAAATGATTGGAATTGTTAACTGATTTCCTGTTACACAGTTGTACACCGTTTTAAAACAATTGCCAAATTTTTATGCTTTTGTCTTTTATTTGGACAAACTCAAAAATAGAAGAAACTGATACCTATTTTATAAAGTTCTTTCATGCCTCGTGCATTCTGATTATCATTTTTAAATACATCTATTTTTAAAGTAATTATTTGCATACCCAGTGCAACAATGTGCACCTTGATACTGCGAGTTAATTTATGATTTCCCATTTTCCTAACTGGTTGCTTTTGAAGTAATTGTTAGTGGTCGCGGTGTTGTTGAACTGCTCTAATTAACACCGAAGCGTTTGTTAAATGGTGTTTTCATTTGGAATCACATGTTGTTTCAGTGTTTTACACATCAACAACACTTCAATGCAGATCGTTTATATTGAGCAAAGCAGCCCTGGTCTGTAACTCAGCAACGCGTTTGCCAATGTCTCTAGAGCTCTACTACACACTGTGTGTGCCTGTGCCAGTCTAACATGCACCACTTGACACACAACTTCTTCACATCCCGGTAAACACAATCCGCGCCTTGGTCTGAAACAGTAGCAGCCGCACATTCCATCATGTCTACCCTCACTTTTGACAGCAAGGCCACATTTTCCATAATACATCAGATCTCATTTCAGCCACTTGAAATTTCTCATAACCCCCCAGATTTTTATATTGTGAAGGCACCCACGTCTAAGCATGCATGAGGGTTTTATATTGAGGATGTCCACTTTTCTGTTTTTCTGGCCATATTTTCAGCATATCTATTTTTGTAATAAATTACAAGGGTTTTAAAATGTGCAGATCCACATTTCTAATTGTTTACCTGGCCTTATAGTGACTTAAATCAACAAATGGAGCTCGAGGGACGAAATCTAGCGCACCCTCTATCCAAACAGTACTTTATTAAAAAAAATCCCAAGTTAAACCAAGCTAAATGTAGTAATAAAGCTAGCTATCTTGACTTGAGACACTATTTCTACCATGGTGTTTAGTTTCCAAAAATCCTGTACTTCACTCAACCATGGGTGTATAGTTATTATGTGCTATACTGCTGGGCCTACATCAAAACTGCTTCAAACGTTGAGGGGCCCTTCCCTATAAATTTGGGGGCCTCCTATGCTCACCTAATTGCTGAGGTGGCTACCTAGTGTAGAAAGGGTAGCCACACTTTGAGGTGCATGTATGTCCATAAATTCGATAGATGAGAGCAGCAGTCTCCTTTTAAAATATGTCTAAGTAACACATTGCTGTGGACCAGAAATGAGTGTCACATGCATAAACCTCCATGATCTGAAGGTCCGTATCTTTCACTTTATGTGTAGCGAGAGCAGATTCATCAGGACCGGAGGGCACTAACACCTGGCAGCGGTGTACCCAAGTGTACTGTAGTCATGGCTGTGTCCTACAGACAAATCATGCAACACCCTATCCCGGAACCCCAACAATTCAATTCCTTCCACTGCTACTCTTGTTAAAATACATTGACATTGTCGAGGAAGGCATATCCAGGATGCCATCAGGTATTCTTTCTTGTCATGGTGGTGATTCGAGGAGGGTTCCCTAACTTTGGATGGTGGCAGCAGGTCCTTTGTGGTGAGCAAAATGCAACAAGTCCAACGTTTTAGAGCACACCTGCACCAGCTTCTGAGTTAGTGCAAGAGGGAAGGAATATGAAACATATTTTCTCAATGAAAAAAAACAGCAAATAGTGCCCCCAACTTAAAGCACCCCAGCCAAGCCCGCAACAAAAAAAACACATGGTTGCCATCCCTAAATTTTTATCTCAAAAGCGTGGTGCCCTCGATAAGCGTCGTGAAAGCACTCTGCGCCAAAGAGTGTTACATATGGGTGAACTGGAGCATCGGGCCCTGTAGAAGGGAAATGACGTGGAGGTCCCATGACAGCTCTCAGAGGGGCGCTACAATGGAATTAGTCGGCGCCGTTTTAAGGGGATGCCAGCTATGGTGAAGACTATGGCTGTAGTGTGCGCATCGTACCTTATACCCAATTCCACTCGAGTCTGTGAAAAGTGGTGTTCATGTAAAATGGAGTGCAGAGGCACTAGGATTAGTGGGATGTGTAAAAGGGGCTTTTAGACATCACCCTGGGAAGAAATGTAATAAATAACGCTTTGTATATTTAGCTGTCTCATTATTTTGCAGATCTTTATGAGCAAGTCCGCAGGGCCCTTCAGCTCAGACATGTTCCCATTCCTTATTAGAGTCCATGTTATGGACAACAGGCCCCACACTCTTCAGGCAGTAGGTCTACATTTCTCCTTTTGCCTCAGACCTTAGCCCACAGGCCCAGATTTTCATTTTTCTCCATGTCTTGGAATGCCAGCGCATTTTTCAATGTTTTTCCCCTGCCCCTTTTCTAAGAACTTGTAACTATATATGGCATTATTCTTCAGATCTTACATACAAATGCTAATTTTGATATAATACCCAAGAACTTGGTCACAAGGCCGACTTATTACCTTATGTCCCAGGTCTTGCGGAACATGAAGAGTGACACAGTCACAACAATGAACATACACAGTAGTAAGCGACCACAATTTAGTTTAGCGGTGCAGTGACAATAATGAAGAAGCAACGTTGATTGACAAAAAACAAATGCATTAGCAACCCTTCCTCTTACACTAACGCGAATCTTACCCAAACTGTACCTTTAACCCTACCTCTAAATCTAGTTCTTATTAAAATATTTATCCTTTATCTTAGCTCTAATTGTTAACCACCATTTTTATTTTTAACTAGCAGCCCGTCCCGTCGTTGTCCGGGAGCAATCATGGCTCAGGGCCCCCACCCACCCTGACGTTGTGCAGTATTATGCCTCTATGTTTACTTTGTATGCTTTTGTAACCTGCCCACGTCACTTTTTCCTCCTGTAATGCCCTGTTTGGTACCTTCTCCCGATTGTCATTTTAGCTTTAAGCTGACCGCTCCACTTTGTACGCTTTTGTAACCTGCACACGTTTCTTTTTCCTCCTGTAATGCTCCGTTTGGTACCTGCCCACGTCACTGCCCACGTAACTTTTTCCTCCTGTAATGCCCCGTTTGCTACCTTCTCCCAATTGTCATTTTAGCTTTCAGCTGACCACTCCACTTTGTACGCTTTTGTAACCTGCACACGTTTCTTTATCCGTTTGGTACCTGTGGCTCGCTCACCGCTCCTCTCCGCCGCCGCTCCTTCCTCATGTTTGCTTTGCTCACTGCTTACTTAGCTCCCTACCTCATCCGCCGCTCACCGCTCCTCCCCGCCGCTGCTCCTCACTGCCTGCCCGCCGATCCTCACCGCCTGTTCCCCGCTCATGTCCGCTGCTCCTCCGCTCGTCACTGCTCCTCCCCGCGCTGATCTCCGCCGCTCCTCCCGGCGCTGATCTCCGCCACTCCTCGCGCTTGTTTACGCCGCTCCTGATGTAAGCACACACGTTGCGGCCGGTGCTACTTTGTTTTGTAACTTATATTTTTTAAATAACGTATTTATTTTTAATTTATATAGCCTGTGTCCATCTGCACACCCTGAGGATTACAACGATGTATCGATGTATCGGGTGTGTGGATTGGCGCTGTGGTTCCCGAGTTTACCAGCCTCAGAGTTCTTCCTTTATAATAGTAGTATAGATAGATAATAATGATAAAATATTTAGTTATTTTACTCATCATCCCCTATAATAAAATGTTTCATAGACAATTTCTTCATTTGTATTCCTCATTACGGGTTCCTCATTTTGCTTTAATAATTTTCACACAATGCAAGATTTCGTAGGTCATAGTCCCACACATTTCTGTATTCGTCAGGTCTCATGCCCTGCAGGACCACAATTGTCATTACGCCCTATGACTCGTATCCAGCAGGCTCACAATTTCTCACAACACATCAGGTCTTTTATCCTGAAGGGCCACAGTTCGTTAGGCCTCATATCTGCAGGACCACAGTCTTCGTTATGATCTTGATATAAATCCAGACATGTCATGTCCACCTTTCTCTTTATGTCCTAAGTGCCCACTTTTTATTACGCAAGTATAGTTTTCATTATTATAGACCTTCACGTAGCTCCTGGAGTTTTCAGTTTTGCCTTCCCTTACGCGCGAGCTAGGTTTTTCTTAGGCCTTAGTGGTAAAGCATGTGAATACCCGGCATGTAGAGTAGATTATGGTTGCAACATTATCTTTGCCTGTGCTGCCTGTAGATATTCACGATGAACCTGAGTGCACATAATATTTTCCCACAAGTGTTGGTGCTGAAACTGTATATGTTGCTATCCATGATTCTATAGTGAAATCGACCGTTTTGTACGAAGTGGGAATGTTGCGTAGCTTTCCAGGGCACCTGACTTCACTCTCGCAATAGAAAATTATGCCAAATTACACTGAAATACAAAATGGTGACAAGGGGGTATGCCGTGTAAAAGGCATCGAAAAAGCCCTGCTTTTTATGCAAAATCCTAGTCATAAAGCACTTTGGCACCTTTGTGTATTTTTTTTATTACGTTTGTGTACAAAAACAAGCCTTAGAGGCATATTCCTCTTTCTATGTGCGCTGCAGAATACAGCACACACGGAAAGAGGAAGTAATGAGTATAAATAAATATGTTTCTCGTCATTACACCTCTGCCGGGTAGGAGCACCTTTTTGGAGCAAACCCAGGTTTACAAGTCATTGTAAATCTGGGTTTGCTTCAGAAAACAAGGCTGGATGCATTGGAACGCCCATGCTCCACCCATGTAACGCCTAGCTGACGCAAAGTAACGCAAGGCATAACTGTGTAGTTATAGTTCAGCCCCACTTCCATCAAAAATTCATTTTGGCGTTTATAACTTTTGACCCTGTCGACAGATTACCCAGTCAATTAAGTTTCAACATGGTAAGTGTCATGAAGATCTATCATATGAATACAAGTTAAGGGGTGGTGATAAAATCTTATCATTTCATATTTTATTTCCCATTAGAAATTTTGCCAAATGATAGAGCAAAAGCAGTTGAACGGATTTACATCAAACTTGGCTTAAACGTACAGCTTTACTCAGAAAACGTGCCTTGTTTATCTGGTGTAAATGTATCAAATAGTTTAAAAAAAAGGTGCCAGGTGGGAATAAAAGAGTTAACGCTTTTGTAAATATTTGTTCAAACTCGCAAGTCAATCCTGTAAAGCAAAATTGTAAAATATTTTTTCAAATGTGATTGGCTGCATTAGGGCCGAATTTCACTGCTTCAAAATAAACATGTGATATAACAAGCATTGGTAAAGCTAATGGGTCTCGCCTACGCGAGAGGTTCTCCTTTTGTTTCTCTATTCTACAGTAGTTGTGTGGATAGTAAGTGTAAATTGTTAGTGCTAATGAAATAGTTTTTAATGTTTTGCTGATTTCGTGATGTATGTTGGCTGCTTTGTATGCCTTGGTGGATCTGTTGGCTTGGTAAATGTTTTTTGTCGATGTTAGCCAGCTGAGTCATTAATGCCCTGCACTACCTCAATGAAATTTGCAACCATTACTGCAGATTACATAAGCTCCCTTTGGCATGTGTTCAGAGAGCTATAGCACATGCTTTTGTTAAGCAATTTTAGCACAGCACACAGAGGCCTGGTTCTTTTAGTAAGAGAGAGGGTTTTATTTTAGTCTCCATTCAGTACTGACGTTGTATGTATAAGGAATTTATATATAAACATAATTGAAAGGAAGCAGAGCTCTGTATATTGTCATGGCAGAGCCATCACAACATATGATAGAAGTGGTAGCTGGTTTGTGGAGCTGATGCGGTTTGACATAAAAGTGTGAATAGATGTCTGTAAATCAGTCACCTCTTGGAGTATCATCTCTGCGCAACTTGTCAGCGAACTTGAGTCATGTGAAGCAGCATGAAGAAAATGAAGTAGACTGCTTGCTCAACTACTTTCCTTGCTCCTGAGCATTAACTTTTGGATCACCCGGGCTGGTCACAGGACTGTGCTCTAATGGTTCCTTTTATAAAATACATAAGTGTAAAGTTTTGGGTTTTCATATATGGTTGTGATATTTATTGTTAATGCATTGCCCTTCTGTGTGATGATTGGCGGTCTCACGTATGCGTTTAGCTCTCCATTGGAAGTAGTTGTAGTTGTAGTTGTAGTCCCAAATGGCATGCAGAGTGCAGGGCAATACGCGATGTGGCCAGATGTAATGAGTCCAGATTGTAATGCCGTCACCAGCGCTTCCTTTGGTCCCCTTTACGTTCTAGCCCCCAATTTTTATATATATATATATATATATATATATATATATATATATATATATATATATATACATTGGTTCTGGTAATACCATAAACTACAAGGCCGAGTGGTTTGTAAATGTCACTAGAACCCCCCAAAAAGACAATATAGGGCCATATTAAATGCTACCTGTTATGTAGTTTTTTATATTAATTGTTTATGTTAGGATAGCTGTCCTGGAAAAGGCAGTTTTGTTCAAAGTGCATCTAACAATGAGCACTGCTTGGAATTCGAATGTTTTGGTTTTGTTTACCTTTCATGAATACATTGTTGTTGATCAATGGACAGTGGTGAGGGGCAGTGATTTATGTAATTCTGTGGCTGCAATTTGTACCACATAAATACGAATTTACCATATTAGAAGATTTCACTAAAAAATGTGGTTTCTAATCCAATTGGATTAAAAAGAACTGCCAGAGAGTTTCCACATAATATGCATGTTTAGCCACATCATTTAGATAACCTTGCTGCATAAGTTGGTCCTTGATGCAGCATACGTCTTTTAGCCCTAATAGTGGTAAAGCTCTGTGGAGTGGTTTGAGAGTCTGTTATTATGATGATGAAACCTGTATTTCACAGAGATCCTGAGCCACATTCCATGGCTTCCTATGAAATATAGGTTTTTAAACTAATGCATCTTGTGGTTCCGTGATTCCGAATTGGGTTCGATAGTGCTGAAACCCGATTTATGAAGATCGTCGGAAATGGACGATTTTGGTGTCAGCAGACCGCAAATGACGAGTGTAACGTGTCTGAGTGTTTTCGTATGAATCGATATAGGAGAACACTCTGCATTTGAGGATTTAGTTTGAACCTTCGGGTTCCATTTTGTATGTGGCAGCCATCTTGTATGGTTGCCCTAACATAGGCCCTATGATCATGGCCGAACGAGTCCTTGACACGTACGCCTTAGCTGACTCCTGGTTGACCTGGCCGAACTGACTCCTCGCCTGGGGCGAATCCTGCTGAGCCAGTTCCTTGTCCAGCAGCTGCACTGATAAAGATCAAAGAACAGGACGTGGTCCGATTTTATGGCCCACCGTTCCCACTCCTCTATCTCCTTTCCATCTGTTTCTGCCTTTCCTTTACGACATGTTCATCGATCTGGGTTGAAGGTTTTATGATGAGTTTGTCCGGCCTGATCAAACAGGAAACTAGCATGTGTGCGATCGTTTTGGTGGGCTGGACAACGGAAAGTGGGATTAACTTTGACTGTCGTGATTCGATACTTTTTGAAATGCTACGTGTTCATTGGTTCGTTTTGTATGCACCGAATGCAAATTGTGATGTTGCCAGAAGCGTAATTTTCGGCATAAAAGACAGAGTTTCGTTCATTGAGGTGGTGCAGTCTCTGTCGAACTACCCGTGTGTACTTCGTAGACCTCTGTCCCTGGTTGCAACCAATAAACTTTGGTCTTTGACGTCATCGAGAAGTATCCCGTGTCTCTGTTTGCCAAGACAGGGGAATCCAGGGTTTTTGGGTGTTGCTCTGACACCGCTGGGTTATTGCAATAGTATCGGTTCCGAGAAAACCCAGTACCTCATTTGGCGCCCAACGTGGGGCGACTTCAGCGGTACCGGTCCAAGCCAGAGGTTCGTGAGGAGCGTCGTGTGAAAATTCCAGAGGTTGGCCAGCCACTTCAGCGACCCCTGTATGTCGACGTGGTTCTGAAGGTCTTTGGTGCGAGGCTTCCCGCGTCCCGACGGCTACGAAGGACTGCTGCCCTGACTGTCGCCCTGTTTTGGAGCCTTAGACGTTTGTAGAGCGAGACGATTGACGGGTCTTCTGGTGACGCCATCGACAATTCAGTTAAGTATAAAAGGGAGTGTCTCCTAGTTCTTAGTTTGGTTTGTATCCTTTAGTGGATAGCTTTGATTTGGTACCTGCAGGCCCCAAAGCCAAGGGATTCGTGTATTCACGAGCTTATCAATTTTAGATTACCCTTGTTGTTTGAAGCTAGACTAGTGAGCAAGATGCCTGGTTTTAGCAGTCTTAGGAATTTGTTCAGTTGTGGTACGTCGAGGGATTCCCGGTTAGAGGATTCGTGTCCGGTTCCTCCGATCGGAACTCCTACATACGAGTTGTATGTGAAACATGGAGTAGGTCCTATTAGCTATAATGAGATTTGGGTAAAATACACAAAGAATGACGGTGTCCTACAGTGGCCCCGTTATGGTAGTTTCGAGACAGAAGTTTTAGATAACCTTGAAGTGAAATTGTTCAAGAAGAAAGCCCGGCCGGCAATGTTTGACTCTTTCCGCATATGGCGCAAGGAAGCCAAACAGAAAGAAATTAAGTTAGCGAAAAAGAATAGAAAGGGTATGTCAATGGTGCAAGCCTCCGTTGCATACAGAGATAATGAAGAAGAGAAAGACAGTGAGCAGATGCTTAGAGTGAGGAAGTTAGCGGTAGACAGATGCTACCCAGTCTTGCCGGTTAAAGAGCGGAAAGACGAAAAGGATCTTGTGAAAGACCCTTTGATGTCACATTTGCTAAATTCACCACCACCTTATGTGCAGAATGCTACGGCGCCACCACAACCTGTTGTGGCCGCGCAAGCTCCTATTGTTCTGCCTCCTGTTATTCCACCACAGTCAGCTTCTTCGTTGGTTGTTGTTCCTAATGCGCAGCCTTCTCAAGGGTTGCTAACTTTGCCTCCTCCTGCTACCACTGTTTCTATGCCTGTTCCGACTATGGATCTTACTACTACTACTGTTTCATCTCCTCTTGTTTTTCCGACTGTTCCTTCTCCTAGACAGCGGATGACCGCTGCCTTTTCTAATTTTCTAACTCCTATTTTGGGGCAAATGGGTATGTCTCCTGTGAGTGAGCGTAGACAATCGCGTAGTCAATTGCCGATACAGATGAGCGAGTGGTTTTGGACCATATGTCACATAGATGGGTGATGTATAGGTCCCAGTATGACCTAGAAGGTATTATGGATGTTTTCTGACAATGGGAAGCACCGAACCAGCGTTATGTTTTTGAGCCTATGTGTGCGTTCCTCCATGAACAATGGATGTACGAATTGGGTAGGGTTCCTGTAGAATTGTCTCGATTGCGTTCGGAGTTTGCCAAAGGAACGATTGTGAGTCTACCTGATGTTGAGAAAGCGGTATCGTCGTTACTGTTGCTCCGTAGCGAAGTTCCTACTGAACGGCTGTTTGAGCCACATTCGTCAGTTAGGAGACAAGCGTGTCAATATCCGATGCAAGAGGTTCCTCCAGTATAGAGACCTGCTGATCCTAATGCTCAGCCACCTGTTTTAGCACACTTTCAGTGAGTGTGGGTTCATGTACCATGGAAGCGGCAGAAGTTCTAGCGCTTAAGCAGACTTTACCAGATCCGCGGAAGAATCGGTCAGGATATTATAAAGAACTTGCGCAAACTGTGAGTTCGTGTGTCATGAATTTGGCGGATATAGATATGCTGTTTGGGAATGTTGTTCCACAGCCCATCTGGAATGTCATTCGACATACAGATCATGATAATGAATTGGGCGATTCGTGGGTGAATATAGTTGCAGCGAATGACAGACAAGTTGGAGGTGCTAAGCCTGAAGATGTTATTACTGAACTTCCTGGTAGGATTATCATTTTCATGAAGACTTTAATGCCTGAAGTCCGTGTTAATTGGGACAAATTGTCAGCTTGTAAGCAGAAGAAAGAAGAGTCCGTTTCAGACTTTTTTTCGCGTTTCGAGGAAACTTTTGTTGATCATAGTGGTCAGGATATGGCTACTGAAGGTGGCCAGAGACTGTTTGTTGATAAATTCGTGCACAATCTTCTGAAAGATTCCGAGAGTGCTTGGCCTGTTTCTACTTTGGCGCAAATTCTTGCTACGGCTCAGTACTACGAGAATAGGCGTAAGGATGAGTTAGAGATGAGTTAGAGAGAGCGGATAAGAAGACTAAGGAATTGAAGACTAAAGTTCTTCTACAACAAGCTTATCCACCTCGTGTTAATAATCAGCGTGACTATCAGCAGCCTCAACAGTATTCGAGGAACTCGCAAAGAGACGAGACTCCTCAACAACAGCGTATTCCGTATGGGCCTAATCAGTGTGCGTATTGTAGAGAAGAGGGTCATTATAAGAATAGTTGTCCCGTTCTGTTGCAACGTGCAAATAGTGCTCCTGGTGTTAGAGGTAGAGGTGCTCAACAAGTGCCTAGAGGTAGAGGTCGCGGACAGAACGCGCGCCCTTTGCCTCCGCAGAATTTGATGAATAGCTTTGATCAACAGCAGAATTCTTCTGGTAGGTCTACACAGTACTACGTAGATGATTATTATGTTGAGGGCGATGGAGAGCAAGGTAATGATTGTTAGGACAGCCATGGACAAAGAGAGGGAGTTGTTTTAGTTCCGTTAGATCAGAGTGGACCTTACGTGGAAGTGATTGCATCAGGTGTGTCAGAGCCTTTTCTGCTAGACACTGGTGCTACGAAGAGTTCTATTATGCATTCTAAACTCCCTGGCGTACCTTTGTCTGGCTTTAATAATGTTTCTATAGGTTTTTCTGGCGCCCCCGTTATGAATCCGATTTCCGTTCCATTGCCTCTTTCAGTTGGTCCTCGTAGGCTTGAAGCACCCCTTCTTTTGACTACAGGTTGTAATGAGAACTTACTAGGCCATGACTTGTTGAAGAGATTGTATGCGACTTTGTACTGTTCTCCGTCAGAAGTACATCTTACGTTAGGTGAGAATGTGATTTCTCCTATATATGTGTCGAAAGATTGTCTGCCACCTGAATTGTCTTCGCTACCAGATTCATTATGGGCTACGGGTTCAATTGATGTGGGCCTGTTAGACATTCCTCCATACGTTGTGACGTTGAAAACGAATGCTCAGTTACCACGCATTCCGCAATATCGTATTTCGAGTGATGGTGAACGAGCGTTTTTAGCGATCATTTATGATCTGATTGACAAGGATGTTATTGAAGAGACTCGAGGTAATGTGTGCAATAGTCCGGTTTTGCCTGTTCTAAAGAGAACTGATTCTTCACAGCCTCCTGTATATAGGTTTGTTATCGATCTTCGTGAAGTGAACAAGATTGTTGTTCCGCAATTCCCTGTTGTACCCGACATTACTGCGTTACTGACATTGATTCCAGCTTCTGCTACTTGGTTTTCGGTGATCGACTTGAAGAATGCTTTCTTCAGCATCCCGATTGCCATAGAGAGTAGAGATATCTTTGGATTCTCTTTAGGAGGACGAAGTTTCCGCTTTAAGAGCGCTCCTCAAGGTTATTGTGAGAGTCCATCAATTTACAGTCAAGCTCTGAAGACGCAACTTGACTTGTTGGCCTTACCGGAAGGTGCGGCCCTTATCCAGTATGTTGACGATTTGTTGGTCGCTGCCGATACTGAAGACATATGTAAGGATGCCACTGTGTCCTTGTTGTCTCACTTATCTGATTGCCATCACAAAGTTTCTCTTTCCAAATTACAATTTTGTCGCCAAGAAGTTACCTACTTAGGTCACCTCTTATCGAAGGAGGGAAGGAAACTGACCCCAGAAAGAATCCAGACTATTGCGAGAATGAGTGTCCCTACGACACAGAGAGAAGTACGTGCGTTTTTGGGTATTACGTCGTACTGCTGACAGTGGATCCCACATTTTTCCCTTTTAGCGAAACCTTTGATAGCTCTTACAGTTAAGGATACTCCAAATCATATTCCTTGGACTGAGGAATGCCAAAAGAGTTTTTCTGAACTACGTAATGCGCTGTGTTCGGCTCCTGGGTTGGGTACTCCCGACTACAGTAAGCCTTTCTCATTGTATGTTCATGGAAGAGAAGGATGTGCATTGTCGGTTTTGACCGAACAATTCGGCGGGAAGCAACGCCCATGTGCGTACTTTTCGTCAATTTTAGATCCTGTGGCTAGAGCGTTGCCAAGTTGCCTGCGAGCAACTGCAGCAGCGGCTGTTTCGATTCGACAGTCTGCTGGTTTAGTTATGGACAATACGCTAGTGGTTATGGTTCCACATGCAGTGGATACCTTGTTGAATCGTACGAAGACACAGCACTTGACTAGTGCTCGGTTGTCAGGGTATGAGCTTACGTTGTTCACGAGCCATGTGCACATCAAGAGGTGCAATACTCTAAATCCGGCTACGTTGTTGCCGATTTCGCTTGAGACAGACGATGATAGCGAAGAGCAACACGATTGTTTCTTGAGAACTGTAGAAGAGACGAAAGGGAGGATAGATCTGAGAAATACTCCTCTCCCTGATTGTAATGATGCTTTGTGGGTTGACGGCTCGTGTTTTAAATTACCGAATGGCGATACCACTGCAGCATATGCCGTGACGACTTTACATACAGTTGTCGAAGCTGCACGTATCCCGCATAATTCTGCTCAAGCGGCGGAATTGATCGCACTTACGAGAGCATGTGTGTTGGCAAAAGGGAAAAGAGTGAATGTGTATACTGATAGTCAGTATGCATTTGGAGTGGCTCATAGCTTTGGACGATTGTGGCGTGAACGTGGATTTTTGACATCGCATGGGACGAAGATCCAGCATGGGCAGCTGGTGAATGAGCTTCTTGAATCTCTTACGTTACCTTTGCAAATAGCGATCGTAAAATGCAGGGCCCATAGAAAGATCACAGATGATGTTGGTCGTGGTAATGCGTTTGCGGATGAGGTTGCGAATGAAACTGCTAGGAATGTAACGAGTCGAATGCATGTTGTGGGTCCAGCGAGATGGGTTCCAGAGAAGGGCATGGGCGAAGACACTATTGAAAGTGTGAAGATTATCCAGAGTGAGGCTTCGGAGAAAGAGTTGGATGAATGGAGAGAGAGTAAGGGTAGGTTGGATTCGAATGGTTGTTGGACTGATTTATCTGAACATCAAAGATGGTTGTTGCCAAATGCGTATGTGCTTCCAGTTGTTACAATGGCGTATGGATTGGCACACATTAGTGTAAAAGGGATTTGCAAGTTGTTGGCTCCGGTTTGGCAGAATGTGGGAATACCCAGATGTGCAGAGAATTTGGTCAAGAATTGTATGGTGTGTTTGATGCATAATCCTGGCAAGGGAACTCCAACACCAGCTGGTCATTTTGCTCCTCCTACGTATCCATTCGAGGCTTTGCAGCTAGAGTTTATCCATATGGAAAGATGCAACAACTTAAAGTATGTGTTAGTGGTTGTTTGCTCTTTTTCTAGATGGGTAGAAGCTTACCCCCTTAAGGACAACACTGCTTTGTCCACTGCCAAAGCTTTGATAAAAGAATTCTTCCCTAGGTTTGGATTGCCGAGAATCATTTGGAGTGATAACGGAAGTGAGTTTGTGGGTCAAGTGATGAAGAGAGTGTGTGACGGTCTTGGAATTAGGCAAAAATTCCATGCTGCAAATCATCCCCAATCAGCTGGTTTAGTCGAGTGCTATAATGGCACTCTGAAACTCAAATTAGCCAAAATTCAAGAGAGCACTGGTTTCCAATGGCCAGATGCTTTGCCATTAGCACTTTTGTCCACCCGAATTACTGTGCATTCGAGAATGGGTTTGAGTCCGTATGAGGTCGTGTTTGGTCGCCCGGCGAATATTTGGGGTGTACCAAGACCGACGAGATTTAGTGACCTTGAATACCCTGTTTTGCTTGATTACTTGCGTGAATTGACAACTAAAATGAGTGTTTTACGCCAACAGGTATATAATTCCTTGCCACAAGCTATAGAAGATCCAGGCCACGTGATAGAACCCGGCTCTTGGGTCTTTGTCAGGAACTTTCAGAGAACGAAGAATAATCAGCCCCGCTGGATTGGACCTTACCAGGTCTTCTTATCGACGAGATCTGCGGTGCGAGTACGTGGCAAGCGTCACTGGATCCACGGATCTCACACGAAGAAAGCACCCTTACCTTTGCCGTATGACAAGTGGGTTCAAGACAGTCTTGCGGACTCTGAGACCGAGTCAGTCCCGAAATTTGTTACATTCAGTGATGCCCGTTTGATTGGGACTAATTCAGAACTGAAAAGTGATCGTCTTTTGCAAGCATCAATAGCTCCTGCAAAGCGGTTGGACACTACCGAGCCTCATCTTTTGTTCACCGATCAAGAATTACCTGGAAGAGACAGATACAATTTGAGATCGAGAATTAAGGACAAATAAAAGCTTAATAAAGTTGATTTTTTTTACTGTTTGCAGGTTAACTCTCCACCAAGGATCTACGTATTTTTGTTTTTCTGAACTGCCATCCGGTTCTTGCTGCTAGGGTCGCGGTTGCTACCAGTCTTGGGAGTGCAAGCCTGAGACACTAGGTCTTGGGTTCTGTTGGTCCAAGGCAGTCTTCCTGGGTTCAGCGGAGGCCCTCTCAAGCAGAATCAACCAACCACCGCTGGCAGCACCCTTAGTTTAGGATGGATTTCTTTGAGTTGGAGAGACCTGTGCAGACACTGACTTTTAGAAAACGCATTTGCAAAATAATGTCGAAAAAATGTTTTTTGATACCATGCATACTTTTATTACTGAGTTTTGTAATTTTCATAGTTGGTTATGTAGCATTTGTTTTTAAAATGACGTCTAATTCCACTGTGCAACCTACACCTTCACCTACTATTTCCTCTCCTTCTTTCCACCCTTTGCCGAATAAGAGGTAGTCAGACGTAAGGAATTCTCCAATAATTCTTTCATACAGCTTTTGCACCAGCACCAGTTAGTGATCAATACAACGAACTGCTGGATTTGTGGTTTGATGCCTCATACAACTGATAAAGGAATTCCTTATTTGGTTTTGCCTTTTAGTCTGAATGGTTCGATCCGAGCTTATAGAACCATGTTCATATATGCCCACAGTGTTGACCCCTTACGTTCACCGAGAGATAATCTGAAGAATAGTCCTATAGCTAGAGGCATAGTTGACATGATTAAAGGGACTAATGCAGTAGAGACTATTCCGAAAGACGAGAGGCAACCATATAGTGGTGGGAACGTTACTGGATATGGAGTAAGTCTGAGAATTAACAAGCGTGTGATAAGTCCTCTACCGATCTGGATAGTGCCCCATAAGGGCTACTATTGTTTGCAGGGCAACGGTAAGAATCCGAAAGCTCAGTTAGGGAAGAGCGTCTGCGCTGAGACTTATGTGTTTCCGTCTCAGTCTTCCCCAGCGTTCTTAGCTGCTAAGGGTACTTACTTTGTTTGCTATGACAAAGCATACACATGGTTGCCCCATGACTTTTCGGGCACATGCTTTGTTTCCTTTCTGTTACCCCCCACTTTTACAGCTGCGGCAGATTATCATAAAACGAGAATTGCTAGAGGTGTCTTTAGCCAAGAAGACACTGCAGGACAGGAATTGGGTGATTTCTTTAAGGGTTTTCTGCCGTTCTGGGGACCCATGGCTAACAGTAGGAATATTCGTCAGCTTACGAGAGTGGTTGAGTCCACCATAGTTGAGACTGCCAGTGCCCTTGGTAACTTGACTGCTGAGCTCCAGTCGGATAGACTTATGACACTTCAGAATAGAGTTGCCCTAGACGTTATTCTGGCAGATCGAGGGGGAGTTTGTAGATTGATTCAATCGAGCTGCTGCGTTTTTATTCCAGATAACGCTCCGTCAGACTTCCAAGCCATTTCTAAATTGCACAAAATCTACGATTCTGTCCATCTGGACAAAGGGGATTGGTCCTTGATGGGATGGTTATGGGGATTGATATCCACTTGGGGTTGGAAGATTCTGATGGTCATTGGTGCGGTTTTGGCGATTCTGTTTGTGTTTTGTCTCTGTGTACAGTGCGCTCCGGCTATTTGTGGCCTTTGTGCTACTTTGTGCGTACGGAAGCCTGTCCGGAGAGAGATGCATAGTAATAAGATGATGCTACAACAGCATATCGATGACCTGATGAATATAGATCCGGATTCAGATTAAAATGGGTCTGGGTTTATTGCCTATGATAGGGCAAAAGGAGGGTCTGTGGTTCCGTGATTCCGAATTGGGTTCGATAGTGCTGAAACTCGATTTATGAAGATCGTCGGAAATGGACGATTTTGGTGTCAGCAGACCGCAAATGACGAGTGTAACGTGTCTGAGTGTTTTCGTATGAATCGATATAGGAGAACACTCTGCATTTGAGGATTTAGTTTGAACCTTCGGGTTCCATTTTGTATGTGGCAGCCATCTTGTATGGTTGCCCTAACATAGGCCCTATGATCGAGGCCGAACGAGTCCTTGACACGTACGCCTTAGCTGACTCCTGGTTGACCTGGCCGAACTGACTCCTCGCCTGGGGCGAATCCTGCTGAGCCAGTTCCTTGTCCAGCAGCTGCACTGATAAAGATCAAAGAACAGGACGTGGTCCGATTTTATGGCCCACCGTTCCCACTCCTCTATCTCCTTTCCATCTGTTTCTGCCTTTCCTTTACGACATGTTCATCGATCTGGGTTGAAGGTTTTATGATGGGTTTGTCCGGCCTGATCGAACAGGAAACTAGCATGTGTGCGATCGTTTTGGTGGGCTGGACAACGGAAAGTGGGATTAACTTTGACTGTCGTGATTCAATACTTTTTGAAATACTACTTGTTCATTGGTTCGTTTTGTATGCACCGAATGCAAATTGTGATGTTGCCAGAAGCGTCATTTTCGGCATAAAAGACCGAGTTTCGTTCATTGAGGTGGTGCAGTCTCTGTCGAACTACCCGTGTGTACTTCGTAGACCTCTGTCCCTGGTTGCAACCAATAAACTTTGGTCTTTGACGTCATCGAGAAGTATCCTGTGTCTCTGTTTGCCAAGACAGGGGAATCCGGGGTCTTTGGGTGTTGCCCTGATACCGCTGGGTTATTGCAATAGTATCGGTTCCGAGAAAACCCAGTACCTCATTCTGGTGCAATATAAGAGCCAGAACATGTAGTTAACATAATGAACATAACACAGATATACACACACACACACACACAAACGTGTCTGTGTCTGTGTATATATATATATATGAAATTAAGTTGAAAAATAGTAATTTATGTACAACAAGCCATTCCAAAGTAGAAATATCGGTTAATAGGCATCAGTAAAGATAAGTTGTACCATCATCAATCATTTTATTTGTTTAATTGAGAAACAATGATTCCCCATCATTCTGGATCCAAATTTCATATAGTACGAAAGTAACTATTATATAAGGGAAAATAATCCATTCCACTTTTAAACTTGTAGCTAAAGAATATATATGTTTTCCCATTGTGAAACTCGCAAGTCACCACATCACAAAGAGGAAACAATCTCCCTTAATTCATCATTATTTCAATGTCATATTTTTATGTCACTCCCTTGCATGCAACATCCATCGACTTTCTGCCCTGAGGTTTTGTACCAATTTATCTTTCGATGATTGCACCCTTCAATATGTTATAGGTAGGGCCACTGGAAATATGCAGCAGGATTGACTAAATTATAGTGAAGCAAGAAAGGCAAATTATGTGGCATAATGCTGCATATGTTGTGATAGTATTAACTAATTGTTTTATCATTTTACCCATGTTAAGACTGCCTTAGAAAATATATCACCTGCCTAGTACCACTTTAACACCCAAATACATCAATTAACTACTGAAAGATGACCCTTAAACCTTTGCGAAGGGCCTTCCACTGCGCAGCATCATTTTGTTTGTTAAAATCTGCAAATCATGCAGCAGATGATGGGTTATGTGACAAATGCACCTAATTCATAATTATTCCAAACACGCTGAATCCCCAGAGTCACATAATTCTAGTGGCCCTGGTTTACAGGTGGTTATTGTAGAACCCAATGACCTATAATTTTATTTGAATTAATTATCTTTAAGTGTCTAGTCAAAATTGCCCCACTGTGTTGTGATGAATACCAAAGTTTATCAGCCTCATACATTCCTCCTTCTTTTCTTTTTTCTTTGCAAACATTTCCTCCCTTTTCTTTCCTCACACAATCACTGCATTCCTCAATGTATGTTGTCTATAACCTCTGGCTTGAAAACTTTCCATCATTTTGTATTGTTCATTTTTGAACTGACATTTATTACTACTTACTTCCTGTACGGAAACACACCAAATTTTGCAGGAAGCGTGCTTTGTATGATTCGCTGTAAATCTGTTCAGTAGTTTTGCAGAAATTAAGTTTTAAAATGTATGTATATGTAGAACAATCAAAATAACAACATAACAGGTTTTTCAATTAAATTCATTGGATTTTTTCTGATGTATGTTATTTGCAACCTATGCTGCACACAACCTTTGGTTCTGTGCATCAGGGGTTGGGAGCAGGGCCTGGCCTGTGGCCACTCATGCCCACCCGACACACCCTGACAATACAGAGGTTGGTCATAAGGCTTGTCTGCCAGCCAGGCCCTGATCCCACTCCGTCGTGGCCTAGTTTCACAGTTGTTAAGCATGCAACAAACAACATTCAGTAATTCATTGTCAAGCCAGTGATTTCACTTCTAAAACATGGATGTACTTTATTACACACACTACTCAAAACCTTGGTTGAATGCACAGGTCTATACAGGTAGGCAGGTGGAAATACCTCTGGTGATACACTTTAGCAGTTGATACCCCAGTAAGGCTTTCACCCTAAGCACACGCTAGCCCCCACCCCCACATACAAAACACTATAATATGGCACAAGTATTAAAACCAGGCCTACTGCCTTTGTCAGGAGAAGCAGAACCCTCAGACCCAATGCAAATGACTTAAAAACCTACCATGATAGTACCATCTTACAATGGTATTCATTACTATAGCTCTTCATCCCCTGTAAACACTGTCATTGTTAATAACACATTACAGGATTCAGATACTGTGTACATGAATGTTGTTTCTTCCTTTACCTTACCGTAAAGCTCAACACATAAGGGCCCTGCGACTTACAGGCAAGAGGCTAAAAGCCCCAGCTCCAGGGATACCTCATCCATTGAGAATCTTCTCTCTGGTAGACTTGGGGCAACTTTTTTGTTTAAGCAGGCTCAGCCCTTTTAGGGTGGCAACTTCGCTGCTAACAGTCCACATACACCATTGGATCTTTCCTAGTGGCAGCACTGCCCTCCATTGGGCACCACCAGGCAATATGCAACTTTGAGAGGTGGCCCCAATGCTTCTAGAGCACTCCTTTAGTTTGGGCGTTCGCGGCGGGTAAAGTTCTTATTTTTTAATCAGCACTATGAGGTGCTTCATTCCCCCCCCCTCAAACTCGTGTCCGGCCCCATATTTGCACCTTAAATGTTCAAGTCGGACGATGGGTGAGCCCAACAGCCCCAGCAGTTTCTTCCAGCTGCCTTGTGCCCGACCTTCCTCTCAGGGACCTTCAACAGCCAGAATTACTGTTATTTCTCACTGCAGTCCGCGTAGATGAGGAACTGCTGCGCCCATGCACCCGTTCCCCACAGATATGGGTTCAGTAGTGGGAGGCGGTACAATGTTTGAAAGGTTTTACTCCCCCCCCCATCCATATCTCCTCCCCGAGCTACCAGGTTTTAAGAGCGCAGTGGCACTTAATCTTCTCTTCAGTTCCTAGGAAGGTGTTGGGCAGTCAGAGACACAACACTGAGAAGGAATGCAACAGCACTCACTTGTTTTCTGTCTCTAAGGCGGTTACATATTCCAGAGACATCTTCAAATAATGCCAACTGGTCTAGTTTTTGTTAGTAGTGTCGCCTGCGGTGGAGGGGACAACAGGGGACACTTTTAAACTTGTAATTAAAAAACATATTTATTTTCCCCATTGTGAAGCTCGCAAGTCACCACTGACTAACAATCTTGAACAAATACATACAAAAGCGTTAACCCTTTAAATATCAGCTGTAACCTTTTTTATTATTTAAAGAAAACATCTTAAAACCTAGTGGATGGATTTGCATCAAAGCAAAGCACTCTTTCTTTTTTTTATTTTTTTATTGTATTTTCAATTACATAGAACATACACAATAAAGAAAGAAAAAAGAACACATACCGAATGTCTGGCTGTTGGTCTATTTGCTTATTTTGACTTATACAAAAACATGTCCTGAGCACATTGTTTGTGTTCGCCAGGTTTTTTAGTTACATCGCCCGCTTGGATGGACATAACTGTGGCTGCTTTGCGTTGGGCTTGACAATCTTTGTTGTGAGCTGGTTCCTAAACATATAACATGGAAACATATAACATATAGTTGTTGTCTACTGGTTGGAGATCGGCTTTAGGTACCGTGCTTTGTTTTAGTTGCAGGTGCCTGAGTGGGTGGTGTCTATGGTGGTTTGAAAGGATCTAGGGCGATGTATAGTGAGGACCACATCTCTCGGTTTGGTTTTCTCCACGAAGTGTATTTTAGAACTGCGCTGTCAGCTCCTCTTAGGAATGTTATCTAGTTTAGCCACCCTTTGAATGTGGCCTTACAGGTGTCTTTCCAGTTGGCTAATACTATTTTCGTGGCGCTCGTTAGGAGGAAGTCTAAGAGGTTTCTGTCCTGTTGTGTGTCTATGTCAGTATTCATATGTGCTGTTGTTAGAGTGCAGAACTCTTTCTTTATGGAGCAGTTTAGTGTCTGGTTTGTGAATACGAAAAATTTATCCCAGAATTTTTTACTTTGTTGCACTGGAAAATTAGATGATGCAGGTCACCTGTGGTGGCGTTGCAGTTCCAGCACAAACTATTGTCTCTTAGGCCTAATTTCGCTAGTTCAGAAGGAATCCAGTGTGCCTGGTGTAGTAGCCAGAATAGTGTTTGTGCCAGTGCTGGAGATATAAAGTTCTTCGTAGAGGATGACCACATATTGGCCTCTTCCATCTCTGTTAGGTTCTTGCCTATCTGAGCTTCCCAATACTGTTTGTTTTTTTCATTGAGTTTAGAGGAGGTGGGGCGTAGGAGTTTATACAGGTGCGATACCTGGTGACCTGTCTTGTCCAGATTTTCCTTAAGTTGGAAGATTGAGGGCATTTGGCTGCCCCCCCCACCCCCCCAGCAAAGCATTCTTTCTAAGTAAGTAAAGTTGTACGTTCATGCGAAGTTTTGTGTAATTTCATTTAACTATTTTTACTCTATCTTTAGTCTAAGTTTTCTATGGTAACTAAAATGGAAATTATACACTTTATCATCTCCCCCTTAGAGCTTACTGAGCTATTAGATTGCCACTGTTGTGCAAATCCATAGAGTCAGAATTTATAGGCAAATAAAAAAATGCCTTTTGAAGGGAAAGTGCGGCTGCACCATAACTACACAGTGGTAACTTCCTCTGTGTAATTAATATATGGTGCATGTGTATACTTGTGTAGTTATAGTTAGGATCACATTTCCATAGGAAATGGATTTTTTGGTTTACTAATAACCTGGCGATGTTTTACAAATCTTCACAACACTTTTCAAAAAAAGTCTCATCCACCTCAGCTTCTTTCTCTAAAGCTTTGCGGTGATCTGTTAAGTGGGAGCTGAGAAAAAGGGTGTCTCCTAAAACGCATTTGCCCCATAACATTTTCTATTGGAAAATTGAATTGCAATACTGAAAAACTCCTGAGCGGAATGACACCAAATTTAGTAGAAAGCTAGATCTTGATCCATAAAGAGTGTTTTTTGTGATTTGGTGCAAATCTGTTCAGTAGTTTTAGGCGACATTAAGGCTTAAAATGTATGTATGTTTCAAACCGCAGTTCCACTGCAGATCCAATGCAGTGGATCTGCAGATCCGGGAGCTCAAGCACACGTTGTGATTGGCTGGCCGCAACTTGTAGAAAAAGTTGCAGTTGCCATCTTAGGACTCAGGAATTCAGTCCCCGAGTCTTATTAGTGGGTGGGATAGGTGTACCTTGACCACCTGGGTCTTTTGAAGGTGAGGGGCCACAACAGAGGGACCCCACTGGGGCAAAATGTTTGGAATTCTGTGGATCTGCTGAACCACAGCAAAGCCCAGTGTGGCCAGTGGAGAATAGCAGTGGATTCGTAGTACCACAAAGTAAAAGAAAAGGGTGTTGACTGCTAGTTGGGACTGGGTGGAGGAAGTGGCCGCTGGCCAGGCCCGGTGCCAAACCCCACATCACGCATGGTTGAAAGTTGTGCATGGTGAGGGGGGATTGGCCGCTGGCAAGAGTTAGGTGCAGGACTTACCCGCATGCCAAGCCATGCAGGCGATATCAGGCCACGCACAGCAAATGGCCGACAAGGCGGGCAATTGGGAACTGTGTGCCCAACTCTGCGCCACACACAGTGATGGACATCTTACTTTAGGTTAAAAAAGATATAGCATCTCACTGAAAAAAAACAAAGGTTACAGTGGTGTTATAGTAAGGAAATTGTAATATTTTACTTTACATAAAAAAAACATAGAAAGTAACTGAAAAAAACAAATGTTAAAGAGGCATATAGCTAGGTGAAAATGTTAGTTAAAATAAAACGTTTTAACCTAACAAAACCACTGAAATTTGCCAGTTATAGTTATATCAAATAACTAGAGTCATGCCCTAAAGTGGCTATAACTTGCCTCCTCACCATGCACAGTTTTATTATTAATTATGTAATTTCTGATGTCATTAGGGATGTTATCAATGCAGGCATTGAACATGTCATGGCAGGGAAGCACCTAATTATGTGGCAGGGCTTTCTAAATTTTGCAGCAAGAAAAGGCAAAATAATTATACAACATATTGCATAACATTTCTTTTAGTATCACTTGATTATTTTTTCATTTTTTCATATGGTTATACTGCCTGGGCAAATATTCCACCTCATCAGTACCAATTTAACAGCCAAATGCAGAAATAGGCAACTGAAAGCTGACCAGTTAACGTTTGTGAAGGGCCTTGGACGACGCACGGACACATTTTGCCATATTTTTAGTAACTTTTGATCCCTTTGAGCTAAAAACAGTTTCTTTTTGTTAAAATCGCAGATTATACAGGCGATTATGGATTATGTGGCCAAATCCACGATTATGCAAAAAAAGCTGCAGCCTTAGAGACACATAATTCTAGTGGACGTGCTCATGAGTGATGTGAGATGTGAGGGTACAAATAGTGAATGGCGACGGCACAAGTTATATACTTATTGCTGGTCAGGCTGAATTGTGAATATTAAGTATTGCTTCAAATATCCCTTTTGGAATCTGTGTGTAGTTCTTTATGTTATACTTTAACACTTTGACTGCGGCTGGAATTTTCCAGCGGTGCTGGAAAATTCCATGCGTTCGCAGATTGGACGGCTCCCAGCCGTCCGACGCACACGCTCACCGTGACGTCGGATGGCCGGGCACCGTCCGACGCAGGCAAGGGTTTAAAATATATATACTTATGTAATGTCAATATATTTGCCCATATTAATTAATATGTGAGGCTAACTTATGGATAATTCACAAGACATCTACTCAGTTATTTTAAATCTTTGCTTTTGTTATCCATATATTTTCCTAAATTGCTATGATCTTAAAGTTACTGCTTCCTTTGAGCGCGGTCTATAGCTCTCGCATATGAAACCAGAAATTACTTTAAGCTAAAAACCCTTGAGCTGATCAGCTGACCTTCTCTAGGGGTGATCTAGTGGTAGCCTGATTATAGTGCTAGCAAAAGTACATCATATATAGCAGTATCTGATAAGAGACATCTAGCAGCAGATTCTTTACCTTTGAATTCTCCACAGGTGCCAGATTGGATCCGGAAATTGTTTTCAGCAGTACCTCTGCGCGTCGGTAGAGGGCGTTATGTGACTCCATAGTGATGTCGACCATCAGATGTGATGTTGATGGAGTCCATATGTAGCCCATCCAAATGCGCTGACGCCAGTTACTTTTCCGCACTTTCAATGCGGAGATGGCAAGTGGCTCCTCAGGCCATTTTTAGGTCCACCTCAACATTATCGGTGAACAGAACAGTGTGCTTTAAAACAATCCACATGTCTCTGGGTTCAAGCCTTGTGGGTCCTATGGTCAACAAATGTCTGCCAATGACCCTCATTCTATTTGTATGTGGTGCCTAGTGGAGCATCATGACTCTGAGAAGTGCGACCCCTGTCGCCAACTTTGCCCGCAGGTGCCGACAGAACGTCAAATAAAGCTCCTAGCTGCGCGCATGTCACAATATTCCGAGGCTTCCCATCGACCTCCGTCTTCTTCATGCTAGACGGACCACCCACGGGCCTGCTCCAAAAGCCGTTCCAGAGGGCGTCATTCTCTATCGACGTCTAGGGGTAAGTCACGACATAGGCGGTTAAAGTCACTGCACCCCCGACTTCACCGCATAAAGTCTGCTCCTGATCTTCGATTGAAGAGTCCGTGCACAAGTCTACCCCGCAGCTCCCTACCTACCCTGGAGCCAGAGCGATTCTGACCCAGATGCGTGATTATTACAATTCTCTATATACTATCTTTGGGTCTTCACCTTGCCTTGGAGCGGGCCCCAGAAGGTGCGAGTAGCCATGACTGTGTTCACGCCGGCAGGTTCGCTCTCAGCCCCAGTTCGGCCTTTGGATTTCAAATTTGTTGTGACACCAGTGCGCAGCCCTTCGGGGTTACCATCTTCGGTGTCTGGGTTGGATCAACCAAAGATGGTTCTGTCAGCCACACCCACTTCCCCTTTCTGACTCCGAGATGTCGGCACTTTGGCACGGACTATGTCGTATGCGGCTCTGGTGAAGCTGTCTATCTGATACACCTTTACTCAGTTCTCTGTGGAGCTCCCTCCTGTTTTTCCTTCTGATGAACACCATTTTGGAGGTGATGAAGAGGAATTGGGGTTTCCCCCCCATCTCTGACACTGTCCAACCTCCTCTGGAGGACAGCTGGCTCATTGAGTTGGGTGAAGCTAGTGGGTTGGAGTCTTCCCCAGCCTCAGGCCTCCTTTTCCCTCCTGGCCTCGCTACACAAGTGAGCTCCTCTCTTACTGACATGCTCAGGCGAGTTTCTGTGGTTTTGGATTTGCTGCTTCCTTCTGTGGAAATGACGGCTGATCCCTTACTAGGCGTCCTTCATCAGGGCCAAACAGGTGTAGAGCTGGTGCTTCCTTATAGTGAAGCTCTATTTGACATTTTGTTGGGGGCTTGGGCGATACATTTTTGAACACTGCGGTTTCCTTGATGGTTCCTGCTGGCAGGCTGTCTCCCAATAAATGTGAGCTTCAAACTTACCTCCGTGTGGCTCTGCTTCAAATGGGTTTCCTGTGATGTTGGATATATATATATATATATATATATATATATATATATATATATATATATATATATATATATATATATATATATATATATATATATATATATGCCGAGAAGGGCCCCTCCAGATGAAAGGACCGAAGGACACAATGGGGATGAGGTAAGCCTTTATTTTCACGCAGGTTGAAGCATAATGCATTTCGGCATTTTCATTTTTGCCTTCCTCAGATGCCTTTGCTGCATGGGATTGCTTCGGCTCCCTCTTTCAAAATTGCGGAGTTCCAAGGGTAATTGGAGTGTTCCGGCCCCGCCTTTAGTAGTTGCAGCTGTTGATCGATGCTGGACGAACTCGGTCTTCCAGCATGCAGTGCAGCTGCAGTCCAAAAGAGCGGAGTAGCGCTTCAGTGCGCCCTGTGAGGCCAGAAAGGGGGAGAAGGCTGTGTGAGTGCCGCCAAAGTCCCAAAATTAATGTGCAAAGGGTTACCTCGGGTCCCCTACGCCTCAACCCCCTGAGCAGTTCCAGACCGGGCCGTGACGTGAAGATACAGTGATCTGGCGTCCCCGTGACTTCACGGGCTGCGGGTAGCAGCAGCTCTTTTCCGACGTGCTCCTGAGGGTGGCCAGCAAACTACCAATCCCTTGGTCTCACAGATTCATGTTGCCATGTTGCGTTCATTAGTTGCCGGCCGGTTTTACGAGGCGGATCCTTCATTTGCACGCGCTAAGGCACAGCTCGTGGAATTGATGCCGAGAAGAGCCCCTCCAGATGAAAGGACCGAAGGACACAATGGGGATGAGGTAAGCCTTTATTTTCACGCAGGTTGAAGCATAATGCATTTCGGCATTTTCATTTTTGCCTTCCTCAGATGCCTTTGCTGCATGGGATTGCTTTGGCTCCCTCTTTCAAAATTGCGGAGTTCCAAGGGTAATTGGAGTGTTCCGGCCCCGCCTTTAGTAGTTGCAGCTGTTGATCGATGCTGGACGAACTCGGTCTTCCAGCATGCAGTGCAGCTGCAGTCCAAAAGAGCGGAGTAGCGCTTCAGTGCGCCCTGTGAGGCCAGAAAGGGGGAGAAGGCTGTGTGAGTGCCGCCAAAGTCCCAAAATTAATGTGCAAAGGGTTACCTCGGGTCCCCTACGCCTCAACCCCCTGAGCAGTCCCAGACCGGGCCGTGACGTGAAGATACAGTGATCTGGCGTCCCCGTGACTTCACGGGCTGCGGGTAGCAGCAGCTGTTGTCCGACGTGCTCCTGAGGTTGGCCAGCAAACTACCAATCCCTTGGTCTCACAGATTCATGTTGCCATGTTGCGTTCATTAGTTGCCGGCCGGTTTTACGAGGCGGATCCTTCATTTGCACGCGCTAAGGCACAGCTCGTGGAATTGATGCCGAGAAGAGCCCCTCCAGATGAAAGGACCGAAGGACACAATGGGGATGAGGTAAGCCTTTATTTTCACGCAGGTTGAAGCATAATGCATTTCGGCATTTTCATTTTTGCCTTCCTCAGATGCCTTTGCTGCATGGGATTGCTTTGGCTCCCTCTTTCAAAATTGCGGAGTTCCAAGGGTAATTGGAGTGTTCCGGCCCCGCCTTTAGTAGTTGCAGCTGTTGATCGATGCTGGACGAACTCGGTCTTCCAGCATGCAGTGCAGCTGCAGTCCAAAAGAGCGGAGTAGCGCTTCAGTGCGCCCTGTGAGGCCAGAAAGGGGGAGAAGGCTGTGTGAGTGCCGCCAAAGTCCCAAAATTAATGTGCAAAGGGTTACCTCGGGTCCCCTACGCCTCAACCCCCTGAGCAGTCCCAGACCGGGCCGTGACGTGAAGATACAGTGATCTGGCGTCCCCGTGACTTCACGGGCTGCGGGTAGCAGCAGCTGTTGTCCGACGTGCTCCTGAGGTTGGCCAGCAAACTACCAATCCCTTGGTCTCACAGATTCATGTTGCCATGTTGCTTTCATTAGTTGCCGGCCGATTTACGAGGCGGATCCTTCATTTGCACGCGCTAAGGCACAGCTCGTGGAATTGATGCCGAGAAGAGCCCCTCCAGATGAAAGGACCGAAGGACACAATGGGGATGAGGTAAGCCTTTATTTTCACGCAGGTTGAAGCATAATGCATTTCGGCATTTTCATTTTTGCCTTCCTCAGATGCCTTTGCTGCATGGGATTGCTTCGGCTCCCTCTTTCAAAATTGCGGAGTTCCAAGGGTAATTGGAGTGTTCCGGCCCCGCCTTTAGTAGTTGCAGCTGTTGATCGATGCTGGACGAACTCGGTCTTCCAGCATGCAGTGCAGCTGCAGTCCAAAAGAGCGGAGTAGCGCTTCAGTGCGCCCTGTGAGGCCAGAAAGGGGGAGAAGGCTGTGTGAGTGCCGCCAAAGTCCCAAAATTAATGTGCAAAGGGTTACCTCGGGTCCCCTACGCCTCAACCCCCTGAGCAGTTCCAGACCGGGCCGTGACGTGAAGATACAGTGATCTGGCATCCCCGTGACTTCACGGGCTGCGGGTAGCAGCAGCTGTTGTCCGACGTGCTCCTGAGGTTGGCCAGCAAACTACCAATCCCTTGGTCTCACAGATTCATGTTGCCATGTTGCCTTCATTAGTTGCCGGCCGATTTACGAGGCGGATCCTTCATTTGCACGCGCTAAGGCACAGCTCGTGGAATTGATGCCGAGAAGAGTGAAGCTAGTGGGTTGGAGTCTTCCCCAGCCTCAGGCCTCCTTTTCCCTCCTGGCCTCGCTACACAAGTGAGCTCCTCTCTTACTGACATGCTCAGGCGAGTTTCTGTGGTTTTGGATTTGCTGCTTCCTTCTGTGGAAATGACGGCTGATCCCTTACTAGGCGTCCTTCATCAGGGCCAAACAGGTGTAGAGCTGGTGCTTCCTTATAGTGAAGCTCTATTTGACATTTTGTTGGGGGCTTGGGCGATACATTTTTGAACACTGCGGTTTCCTTGATGGTTCCTGCTGGCAGGCTGTCTCCCAATAAATGTGAGCTTCAAACTTACCTCCGTGTGGCTCTGCTTCAAATGGGTTTCCTGTGATGTTGGATATATATATATATATATATATATATATATATATATATATATATATATATATATATATATATATCAAAACAGTACCCTTTCAGGCATAGAGTGACGCCTAAATTATGTAAAAAAGAAGCAGAGAACGCTGGGTAGTTCTTAAGTTTAGGTGGAGCAGCTCCTGTATAGAGCACTCTCAACACCAGCGGCACTCTAAATCTGTTCACTTCAAATGTCTGCTTTTCTATCAAAGTCTTTAAGACAAGGATTAGCACAGTGCCATCCACGCTGAGATAGAAAGGGACTAGGGGCCAGATGTAGGTCGCCCAATACCGGTGGGTAATGGCCGGCATTACTGAATTTCGTCCGTTACCGACCGGTATTTGGCATTTGGAATGTAGGTGGCATGATTATAGGATTCGGTACCAAATCGGTAAATTAAGAAATCGGTAAATTACGAATTCTTAACATACCGATTTGGTAAATTACCGAATCCTTAATGTAGGAAGCACTCAAGGGAGTGCTTTTCACATTTAAGGATTCGTTATTTACCACCAACTACAAGTTGGTGGTAAATAACGAAAAACGTTAAAAAAGCAATTTTGTGCTTTTTTAACAGTGCCATGTGGCAGACATACATGCCCTTAGGGCATATATGTGTGCCACATGTGCACCAATGCACTATTCAGGGGTGCAACAGGGTGTCAATGTGACACCCTGCCACCCTTGTAAGTCTACCCCCTATTACCGATTCGGTATTTACCGAATTGGTAATTCTCATTTATTCCTATGGGCCTCCAGGCACATAGGAATGAATGGAGAATACCGAATCGGTAAATACCGAATCGGTATTTACCGAATTTTACCGATTCAGTAAAATTTACTAAATCATTAGCTACATACCATTTACCGATTCTAAAATACCGAATCGGTAAAATTTGGTATTTTAGACTCGGTAAATGATATTTACCTACATCTGGCCCAAAGTCTTTTGCCATTTCTTTTTTTATTTTTTTAAATTATTAATTTATGCTGGTCAGGCAAAGAAGAATACAATTTACACAGTTTATATACCGATACTTATTCATGTTCCATACTTCAAAGACATTACATTAATTGACAGATACAGCATGTACAGTTGTTTGTTTGATATTTTCCATTGTCATCTTCATAACACAACATGACACAACCTCAGTGTCCACAGCCTGGGGTATTTACACTCTTTTGCCCCAATTATGGGGTCCCGTTGATGCAGTGTGTTTTGTATTCAGTCGTCTGTTTGTGTGGTTCTAAGGTATTGTACAAATGGTTCCCAAAAATCGCTGGGCCTGGAGGCCTGCAGCAGTTCCTTTGCATATGTCTCCAGGGTCTCCCTACAGTATGTTAGGGCCGCAATCCAATCCCTGCATAGTGGTGGGCACCTACTCCCCCAACGGAGCGCTATGCATCTTTTGGCCAGGAATAGTGCTACAGCCAGAAACATTTGTCTATGGGCTAGTCATATCTTGCATACCCCCAGCAGTCACACTAGCGGTTCATTGGGTAGCTGTTCTGACAGCATCAGAGCGAGAGTGCCAGTTACCTCCTTCCAATATGGTTGAAGACGAGGGCATGCCCACACCGTCTTTTGTCACTACTACAGCAAAGTCTTTAAGCATAGGACTAGCACAATGCTGTCCATGCCATGGAGATACCATCCTTTTCACAAAAGATTCCAAGAAATATATACACATATTTAAATTTTATCTAGAAATATTTTTCTGATTGTTTGCAGGTGGGGTACTTATAAGGGTGGGTTCAAAAGTTGGATTTTCAAGTGAAATTCTATAGGATATTTTGCACTTTGCTTCTGCAATAAACACCACTGCTGGCATGAAGCTAGAGCTTATGTCAGAGAGCATTTGCTTTTTTGAAACAGTTTAGTAATTTATGAGAAAAAAACGAAATATGTTGATAGCTTTTTAGCTGGGGTTTTAAACTGCTTCACAAATCATATCTATAAAATCTGAATTCTGAATCTGTTTATAAACAGCTGATCATTTTAGCTACTAATCTAGACTGAGGCTTCATTGTGGGGGGGAAAAAGGTGTATGGCAAACTATAAATCATTACTTTTACTGCCAAACCCATGATTGCACCACTTGCCAGATTACGAGTTTCCTCCGGTCTGGTGGACATTTTTTGGCGGTTCGACAGCGGTGCCTGTGAAAATGGGCACCGCAATGGGAAGGCCACAAACAGTGCATGCACACGTGGGGGACATGTTGTGCCCCCCTGCATGCATCCCCATGCAAATGGACAACAGGGGGCCCTATAGGGCCCCCTATCTTTCAGCACTGCCAGCCTTTTCATGGAGGAAAGACATCCATGACCTCGCTGGCGATCCTGAAACTCTTAATATGCATTGGTGGTGACGCAGCAACACCACCAGCATATTACTGAGGCCCTGACCACCATGCCACCACCAGGGAATGGCGGTTCCCTGGCGGCTGCGGCAGTGCAATGACAGTCTGATCACCCAACTTGTAATGGGGCTGTCGGACCGCAAGTGTGGCAGTGGCTGGACAACCACAGCCACGCCCCACGAGTCTGGCGGCCCTCGGAACCCCCAGACTCGTAATTAGGCCCTTAGTGTTAATTACATGTACTCCAATCAAGATATCAATGAGGACCATGTCCTGTTTTCAGTACCAAATGGTACTTGTGTGTACTGGTACAGCATAAAGCCATTTGATGGCTTGTGATTAACATTTGCCCTGTATGGCAAATCCGAACAAACTTTCCAAAAAACAAAATACGTCCACCTTGCTTTGATTTTGGAAAGCAGCATGCATGTTGTTCAGAAGCAGGGCGTTATGGGTGGGTCCTCAAGTGCTTTTTCTATTTAATTTCTTATAGTTATTCCAATGGAAGTGAAAATACAACTGAAGTCAACATATTGGGAAGAAGGTATGGCCAAAAGTTGTGTTCAGCACGTATTTGGCATAGGGGAATTTGACACAGGACAGTACCAAAGTCCAAACCCTGTACTGTAGAATTGGGCATAGCAAAAAGCCAAGCCGCGTGACCAGTGCCAACTGGATGCATTTATCTCAGCGCAATTATGCCATTTTCGATGTCATCAGTGATCTTCTTGGTGATATTATTTGAGAAGATAGTGGTGTCATATATCATGTCACAAGCAGTGCATGGTAAGGATGTGGGTATTGGTTTGCATGATTAAAAATATTGGATAATTTCAGTGCTTTTTAGATTTAGTTTCAAAACCATAAAGTCACTTTAAGGGTTTTTTTTTCAGGGAATTTTTGAAGTTGTTTTAAACATTTGTTATTGTCTTAAGGGAACAAGGAACCACAACGGACTCCTAATAAAAATTTGAAGTGGTTTTTGGAGGTTTTTCATGATGATAGATTTCCTCTTCCTGTGCACCCAAGCAAAGTTGCATGTGGCCCTTTCTCGTCCTCAGTGAGAAAGTTTGGTGGATGGGTTACTCTCTCACAAATGTGATATATATCCTGCCTGCCTTATTACAAGTGCTACAGGATATAATGGACTTGTAATAAGATAGATGAAATATCCGCCACGTTTGTGAAGAAGTAACTAATCCACCAAACTTTAAATCTGGCTCTGAGGGTTGACTACAGAACATTCAGGTCCTGCCTACTTCCCCATGCATTCATACACAACAGGAGCTACAGAGGGACTGAAGGACTGAAAGAAATACCAAGGGCGCCCTCCACTCAGAACCAATACCACGAGAAAGACGCTTAGGACTTGTCTCAGCCAATAAATATAACTATATATATGGGACACCACTCTCAAAAAAACATAATCTATAGGTTTAGGTCAGGCTTCAATAACTACTCAGAGTCAGACCATATGTCCAGGTGTGATACTTTTCAACGCTGGTGCCAAGGCACCTACACAGACTACACATCAAAATGTATAGAAAATGTATAATAATAACAAACTGTGGTGAGAGGGTGAAAGGGATACGCAGTTTAAAGACCCTAGCCTTGTTCGAATCCCCAGCTACAACATATGAACAACATATAAGAACACAGGGGGTCTGTTAGCCAAGTATTATAGCTAGACTGTCTGTAAAGGCCAACAGATCCAGAAGGTACCCAAATCACCTCTGAATAGCCTTACAACGGGAACCAACTAATAATTCTTAGAAAGACGGATCACTTAACAGACAATAAATATACTCAAAGTTGGTTTGCAAAATCCATACCATCTAATAGTGGATTACCATAAAAAAGACTTGTGTGATCAGTCATATCATCTGGCCATCCAGTCTGAAAATAGGCTGATCCCTTGATCATAGGGACTTATAGCCACCAGATAGCTTGATAGTCTTGGATTGAGTCCACCATTGAGTATGAACCGCCTTCCGATAGCCAATCTTTGATGGTTGAGAGATTGTGAGAAAAGAAGTCAGTGCAACATAAACCAAAAAGGTGGTGAGTTTAAAATAGGATGATATAGCCTCAACAACAACTTTATTCAACAGCCGACCACATCCCCTAATTAAAAACCAGAACAGTTCAAAAAAGACAGTATCAGCAAATATCTGTCCACAAACAGGCCAACATGTTTCTGCCTAACGGGCAAATAATCCCTTGGCTTTCATCAGGGCCTCTGCTCTATAGATGTTGCAACTGCTATCAAATATTAATGTGAACAGATCAAAGAGACAACTTAATCAAAAAGGGTTGGAAAACAATACAACCTGTACCAACCGTGATACACTAATCCTCCACGTCAATTGATTTATTGAATCTATGAAGACAATATCATTATTGTGATTAGTGTCATGTGAACGTGCCCGCCAATCCGTGTATACATTTATAAATAAGAATACTCTTTATTGCTCACCCAAATTGACAGGGGAAAGGACCTCACCTCACCTGGACCGTGCTCAGGTCTACGAGGCCCCGCTCTAGAGAAAGAGATGCATGATCTGTTGGCCTTTACAGACAGTCTAGCTATAATACTTGGCTAACAGACCACCTGTGTTCTCATTTGTTGATCATAGAAAAAGTATAAACCATCAATCAAGTATGCGACCACCATGAACTGTTTGGCTGATGCTCACCAACTGGCTCGCTGTATCATCATCGGCAACGTTCCTATATTGACAGGATAAGGAAGAAAACACATTCAGAAAAATAAAAAAAGAGTCCAAATTCACCTTAACCCCCTATATTTTCCTTAAAGATTTATTTACCATATGACCACCGGGTGAACGCCTACCCTTAGGCCATAGGAAAAAGTTTTGGGGCATGAGTTATGGTCACCTAAAAAAGACACATGCAGTGTAAATGAGAGTAACAACACCTGAATCAGGTTTTATACATGGGTCAACATCAACACACACATCTCTCTATACTGGTCTTCCTAACATGCATGATGTAGAGAGCCACCCAGCCTCTGTTAGACAATGTTGCACCTTGTAACATTCCTCAGGGTGGGCTCTCTCAAAGGAGATAAATAAAGGGGCTTGAGACTGCTCAAGGTCTTTACCCCCACCAAGTATTACTGTGTGGTGTGTACTCCTGTACGTGGCGTCAGCTAGGGCTTCCTGCACATGAGAGACCGGGCCCTAGAGAAAGCCTGACCCTCTACACTGGCGATGAGGCCAATACTCTACCGCGCCCTCCAAGTCATGTTTCGGTTACCCTGCACATCGGACTGCACTAGTCCCATCCCCTGCAAGGCCCTGCTAGCCACTGTCATCGTTCCAATCGCACACGGCTGGTGGCTGGCTGCCCATCACTCCACATCTGGCACCCCCTTGGCAGCATCTGTGACGACCTCCGAAGGTACCTATGTGGTGCGCTGCATCCCGATCGCCTCCTCCACTAGGTGAGGGTGCAGCTACTTGCCAGACCCTCGCCCGCATAGGCTGCCAGCTCACTGTGGTTGCGGCCCCTCCCTGCTTCACCCTGCCCGGCGAAGGCCGTCTCAGTAGAACTTGCCCGCCCTCCTTATTAGCGCTCATCGGCAGCTGAGGCCCCAGCGGGAGCGTGGCGCAGCGGAAGCAGCCCGGCTGACGCCTAACTCCTAGCGAGAGCATGAGAGCGGCCCCTCCTCCTGGCAGGAATGTAGCAGCACGCCAGGTTGTGAAAAGAAAAAAGTAAAATGGAGAAAAATACAATAATAACAGAGAACAACCAAACAAGGACAAAGGCAGATATAAAATAAATATACAATATTCGTAAAGAAATAGGATGGGGCACATGAATCTGCAGTAACAAAAAAAGAAAAGGAAGGGAAGGGAATAGTCATCTGGAGGATTCTCTGGTGCAAAGGTCACAACACCCCTCCATCATTCAAAACCACAGAAGGTGCAAGGCAACAAATTCGGAAAGAGTAGCCAGAGACACGGGCAACGGCCTGCGGTCAGTGGCCAGGCCCATCCTCAGTAGATTTCTCCACCACAGCCCCACACGCTCACAGGACCAGCTCTGGCACCGTGAGCACACCGGCATAAGGCAGCACAGCCAGACCGCCAAGGGTTGCGGTCTCGCCACGGCAACACCAAAGCCACACAGTGGTGATTCCCCTCCAGCCATTCATTGAGCTCACCGACCCCGCGACAACAGCCCCCTGCTGGAGACTGTTGATCAGGCCCCTCAACTACTTCTTCAGAGGCACGAGGGACACTGACGGTGCAGTCAGGAGGCCTCTCCCAGACACAGGTGATGACAATGATTTCGACGCCACGGTGATGGTGTTGAACAGGCATTTTGACCCCCAGATGAACCTGTACTTTGAGCGGTTCAAACTGCCCCAAGCTAAACAGTCCGACACTGAATCTGTTGATGTCTTCTACGCACGCTTGAGAAAACTCGCAAGTCGTGTATGAAGGCACAAGGGACACCCTTCTCACATGGAACCAGGGTACTTATAGTTAAACAGAAAACAATGGTTTCTGTAGACAATCAGCAATTAATAAATAATACCTAACAGCACAATTGCAATAATGTTGCAACATTGTTTGAGCAGAGCCAGACGGAAGAGGTTCTTTTTACACTACGGGTGTGATTTCTTTCCGCAGCTGACCAAGGCAGCACCTCTTATTGGATCATCATTCGATTTCCTATATTGGATACTGAAATTGAACATGGATTGTCGTCTTTTCAATTTATTAAAAGCCTTGAAACAGTTCTGCCTATTTTTAACTGCCAGTCCCACATTGATCACCTACTTTGGCTATGGATTGTCGTCCCTTTCTTGTCTATTATGGCCTGCATGTTAATGAGCATTTTTGACAGCTAGTACCCCTCCCCGCAATAGGTGCCCGACTAGGCCCTATGCGAGTACCCTCCTCCCCATTTTTTCACTCACACAAGGTGCTCATCACATGATCTGACAGTCATCCCCAGGTGTCCCGTCATTGCTAGGTCCTGATGAGACCGCATATTGATAGTTGGGTCGATACGTCGTCGACAACTTGATGCGAACCATTTTCCAGCCCCTATTATTGCACTAGGAGGCTGCTAGAGATAGAGCGCGCAGGTCACCCGACTAACTTTATTACCAAATAGTGCACACTTGGGCCCATAAAAATATTTTCACTATACTTTAATCAGGTAACCTACACACTATTATCAGCAATTCAGTTTCACTTCTTTTCTATTTCCGTGTACCTGACTTACCAATCCTCGAAACAGGTACCTAAGATCACAATGGATCAAGGAGCTAGCTGTGGAGTAAGTAGACAACACAATACCATATACAATTGAATAATGTTTATACTCTTTATAATGACCACAGACTCAAGAAGTTTTCAAAACCTTTATCTAATCATCATCATCATATGCCATGAGCCACACATTTACACAGATCAAACTGTCTATAACTAGAATTAGAAATATCGTATAGCTATGAATGAGGGTAAGAATCATTTAGAAATCGGAAAAATAAAGGGAAGGAAAAATAAGGAACACGCTATTTTAGATTAACAGACTTTCACAACTTTACTAAAGGCGGGTAAAGAAAGGGAACATACTAATCAAGTAGACTTTCGAAATTCACTAACGATTCAGAGGAACCTGAAACTTAAGCAATTTGATTTATCAGGATATGCTTATTTTCTATAGGGAGGGTAAGAATGGAACATAAACTATATATGCACTAAACTATATATGCACAGGACAGAATGAAGACTAACCCTTGCCACATGTCAGTTGGAAAAGGCAGGAAAGGACCCTCAAGGACTTAGGTTGCCAGTAGGCGAGCAGGTACAGCTCATGGACAGTCAGGACAGGATAACCCCAGGATTTGGATCAGGACCGGGTTCACCAAAGGGTACGACCAACATCCGCAGCTTCGGGTGCAACGCCTGTGCTACTCCCCTTCTGCAAGGAATCTGCCAGTTACCCCGATTGGGTTCTCAAATCTCCCAGTAAAGTGCTTCGCCAGCACTTAAGGTTCCCAAAACCCCGACTGGGTCTGTGGAAAATACGGACAGAGTGCTCCGCAGCTCTCTGTATCAGTCACCTGTAGAGTGCGTTGGGTCAGTGACAGGTCAGCTATTCGGACAAGTCGGACAATTTCTCTAGCTAAACCTAGGCTAGTTATACTGTTTTCGGGTCAGTGTACCACCCTCATATGTTGCTAGTGAAAGGATCCCCAAGTTCTGATTGGACAAAGGAGGAGGTTAATTCATCACACCACCTAAATTTTAGACTTTCTCAGGCTTAATATTCATTTTTGAACCCACCCCTTACATTCTAGTTTCCCATGGCATATGTTTTACAGAGGACAATGGGGTACACAGCAGTTTAATACAATTGTTGCAATTGCAGGTACAGTTCGGCTTTGTCCTGCTGGGTTACAGGTCGGTTCTCATGAGCATCTTGGCTTCGGCTGCCAGCTGGCTGAGTTCCACTGCTGCATGGCTTTCGTTTCCCCCATCAAGTGACTGGGACCATATGAGCTTCCAAAAGGGAGTAGTAAGCATCTCCCAGGCCCAAAGAATACGATACATGAAAAGCAAGCGAAAACAATTTAGAAACACAGAATAAAAGATTACACTGTATACCATGAAATGGCTATACTATACCCCTTACTTTATAATAACTATTGCATTAGGGCAGGGGTCTTCAATCTGTGGGGCGCGACCCCCAGGGGGGTAGTGGAGTCCTGGGAAGGGGGTCGCAGATTGTCAGTTTGCCTTAGTGGCGCGGGCTGATTGAGGGTGCTCACGGCGGAGGCCTAATTCAGACCGAGGGGTGAAAAACAACAAAGTCTCATTAACAAGTAAAAGGTCTTTTAAAGGCCTGTGACGTACTGGGGTGCGGCTTTGTGTGTGTCCCTGAAGATGTTTAAGCCCGTCTCACATAGACGAGGAGGGGAAGAGATGGGGGGCAGGGGAGGGTGGCTGGGGGAGGAGGCTGTAGCCCTTTGAGTACAATGGACGTTACGCGCCTCGAGCTGTGGGTCCTACCTGTAAAGCACAAAGCACGAAACCTCATACCTGGCACCTGTGTAGGAGAAATGTGCCTGAGAGTCTGTTCTTCAGGTGAGATGTTGTTACAGCCTGTCTGCCCCCGACCCCAGCAGGGAGGCACAGAGATGCCCTCCCATGAGAGAGGAAGAAGAAGGGAGAAGACGCAGAGAGATACTGCCCCCCCTCCGCTCCCCCGATGAGAGAGGCACAGAAACGGTGGGTGGATGAATGGATGAAAGGGTGGATGGATGGATGGATAAAAGGTTGCATGGATCATGATGATGGATGTGTGAAAAGGTGGGTGGGTGGATGAATGATGGGTGAATAGGTGGATGGATGGATGGATATGTGAAAAGGTGAGTGGATGAATGATGAGTGGATAGATGGATGAAAGGGTGGATGGATGAAGGATGAGTGGGTGGATGGATGAAGGATGAGTGGATGGATGGAAGGATGAAAGGGAAGACAGATGAAGGATGCATGTATGGATGGATAAAAGGTTGCATGGATGAATGATGGATGGATGGATGTGTGAAAAGGTGGGTGGATGAATGATGGGTGAATGATGGGTGAATGGATGGGTGGAAGGGTGGATGGATGAAGGATGGATGTATGGATGGAAGGATGAAAGGGTGGACAGATGAAGGATGAAGGATAGATGGATGAAAGGGTGTATGGATGGATAAAAGGTTGCATGGATCATGATGGATGGATGTGTGAAAAGGTGGATGAATGATGGGTGAATAGATGGATGAAAGGGTGGATAGATGAAGCATGAATGTATGGATGTAAGGATGAAAGGGTGGATGGATGAAGGAAGGAAGGATGGATGGATATGTGAAAAGGTGGGTGGATGAATGATGGGTGTATGGATGGATGGATGGATGAAGGATGGATTGATGGATAGATGGATGGAAGGAAGGATGAAACATAGATGGATGAAAGGTGGATGTATGGATGGATAAAAGGTTGCATGGATGAATGATGGAGGGATGTATGTGTGAAAAGGTGGGTGGATGAATGATGGGTGAATGGATGGATGAAAGTGTGGATAGATGAAAGATGTATGGATGGAAGGAAGGATGAAATGGTAGATGGATGGAGGATGGATGTATGGATGGATAAAAGGTTGCATGGATCACGATGGATGGATGTGTGAAAAGGTGGGTGGATGAATGAATGATGGATGGATGGATGGATGAAAAGGTGGGTGGATGAAGGATGGATGAAAGGGTGGATGGATGGATGAAGGATGGATGCATGGATGGAAGGATGAAAGGGTGGATGGATGAAGGATGGATGTATGGATGGAAGGATGAAAGGTGGATGGATGAAGGATGGATGTATGGATGAAAGGGTGGATGGATGAAGGATTGAAGGATGGATGTATGGATGGCAGGATGAAAGAGTGGATGGATGAAGGATGGATGGATGAATAAAATGTTGCATGGATGAATGATGGATGGATGTGTGAAAAGGTGGATGGAAGAATGATGGATGGATGGATGGATCGGTAAAGGATGGATGTATGGATGAAAGGGTGGATGGATGAAGGATGGATGGATGGATGGATGGAAGGATGAAAGGGTGGATGGATGAAGGATGGGTGGATGGATGTGTGAAATTGTGGGTGAATGAATGATGGATGGATGGATGTGATGAGGTCTAACAGGCGCATGCATGGTTGTCGATAGTTGTTGATGATGAGGAGTACCAGTTTCTAGAAACTTTTGTTGGGAGGGGGTCCTTAAGCCTAAAAAGGTTTTACAAGGGGGTCTCGGCATCAAAAAGTTTGAAGACCTCTGCATTAGGGTAAGTGCAGAACAAACAGCTTTGCAAAAGCGGCAAAGCAAGCTCAGAGCATGTGAGAAAACAAAGCGGCCATCTTTAGCTGTATTGCGCATGAGCAACAAATTCCCACCAGAACTGCGAGTGCATCACATCACATGGGTATGACCGACGCATGCGCAGACTAAATTCCCGCAAAGCAGCGACCATTTTAAAGGCAAGCGTATTACGTTTTAGAAAACACATAGGAAAGCGTCTCTGGGACTCCCCGTGTAGTGTAAAATGTGCAATATTAGTAAGACAAACAGGTTGATTTAGTCTATTAAGGTTATTTGAGGTTCTTGATACAAGCAAGTCGCTTAACGTGCGAATACTTGCTCCATCAATCCCCTCTTCGATGATATTTACTATCATCACTATTAATGGAACCAGATGGCAACTTTTCACATTTCACCTAATTCAATTTCTTCAAACTTTTTGTTCAGCCTTTTTCCTGCATCCTTATTTGGATGATAATTTTTAATTTTCTTATAAATCTGATTATTCAGCTCTTCTAATTCAAGTTAATCAACATTCCGTTTCATTCCTCTTTTATCCACAGCATACTTCTTTTTGTGTTTTTGACATTTGCAGCAAATTATTATGATGAGCACGAATAAGCTTATTCCTGCTATTGGCATCAGTATTTTACTCACAAGACTTTTACCTAGGTTAGAAAACCAACTACCTACAGAGGAGAGACCATCAGTTAATCTCTTCCAGGCACTGTCAACCTCCAGTGGTTTGAGCTCTTTTTCCAAATGTGTTATGTTTCTCACATATTTCTTAATTTCAACACTTTTGTCAGGAATGTAAGTGCAACAATGTTGCGCTTTCAACATTCTACAGACTCCGCCCTCTTTTGCTAATAAAGTGTCAAGAGCAAGTCTATTTTGTAAAACAATAGATCTGATCGCAACCATTTCGGTATTGACAATCAGGAAACCTGCAGCAGTGTCAGTTGATAACCGATCTACTACTGTAGACAATTTGCAGATTTTGTGTGTATTCAGAGTCACTCCCACTTCAGGTATCAATGCACTAAATATATCACCTAATATTTCTCCTACACTTTCTCTTTCACTACGCACTAATCCATTAGTATTTTCATTGCTTCCAGCGACTTCATTCACATGGTATATCTTTGGGAAGACAATTCCAATATGTTAGACGGGAAACCTGAGGGTCGGCCGAGCAAGGGGGAGAGGCCTCCTGGCGAGGGTCCTCTCCTTAGATCGTGCGGACGAGCAACCCCCCCCCACAGATGGACACCAAACAAAGATAGGTTCTTAACTCTTTTATCAGTATTCTTTGGCAGGTTATCGTAACAATATAGTAGAAACGGGGCTCTAGGATCCCCTTGAACTTAGTCTCTGTGGGAAGGGGGTAGCGGGACAGTCTTGGTACCGGTCTGGTACAGGGATATCTTGCGGACAGCTCTCAATCCTCGAGCTGGAGGGTTACTTCGGTAGGGGCTGCGGCAGCGCCAGCAGGACTCCCAAGATGGTTCACGAAGATGGGCCGCGGCAGTGCCAGCAGGACTCCAAGGATGGTTCACGTAGATGAGCCGCGGCAGCGCCAGCAGGACTCCAAGGATGGTTCACGAAGATGAGCCGCGGCAGCGCCAGCAGGACTCCAAGGATGGTTCACGAAGATGAGCCGTGGCAGCGCCAGCAGGACTCCAAGGATGAGTTCGTCTCGGTGTCTCTCGACTCCAGGATACAACTGCCTTCTTGCTCCGGAGCTGCCCCAGTTATAGGTCTGGTGCCCTTTGATGTCCGGACCCTCGCACTTGGAGGTCGGGGGGTCCAGGATGTGCGAGTCTAGACACCCAGCAGGGGGGTGGAGCCAGCGCCCAGGGAGGCTGTGGGCGATCGAAACTAGGCAGATGGGGGACCATCAAAACTCCTTCTCCCATTGACTCGCCAAGTGGTCTCTTTACCCCCTGGTCGGACCGTGGTGCCTCGATGTCGGGGCTTTGCTGGGCCTGCGGCTGGGGTCGGGCCGAGGCAACGAGGCCTGGTCGTGGAGGGTCCAAGATGGCGGCTGGACCGGAGACGATGGTCCGGGAAATGGTCCGGGCCAGCCGGGAGAGTTGAGGAGAGGAGGTCGAGTTCCGTCGGGGGAGAGCTGGGGGCGGCCCGGAGGGGCGGCACTCATGGAAGGTGGAAGGTGCCGCTCTTGGTCGTAGAACAGGGGTCGAGGTAGTCCGGGACCCGCCATGCGGGAGGAGTGGGACCACGCCACGAGGCCCTGTCCAACACGCATCCCCCCCAGCTGAAGGCAGGGAGAGTCACCCATCTTCTTGGGTATTCTCCTCGCCGAGGCGGAAGAAGCGGGACAGGCCGTCTGCGTTGGCGTGGTTGTTTCCTGGGCGATGCTCCACGGTGAAGTCCATCCCTTGCAGGGAGATGGACCAACGCAACAGTTTCGGATTCTCCCCTCGCATCTGCATCAGCCATTGCAGAGGTCGGTGGTCGGTTTGGACCCGGAAGTGGGTGCCGAAGAGATATGGTCGGAGCTTCTTGAGGGCCCACACCACGGCGAAGGCCTCCCGCTCAATGATGCTCCAGCGCTGTTCTCGGGCCAGCAGACGTCGGCTAATGAAGGCTACTGGCTGGTCAATTCCCTCTGCGTTGATTTGGGAGAGGACTGCTCCGACGCCGTGATCGGAGGCATCGGTCTGTACTATGAATTCCCGGCTGTAGTCGGGGGCTTGGAGCACGGGGGCAGTGCACATTGCTGTCTTGAGGGTCTCGAAGGCGGCCTGACACTCCGGTGTCCAGTGTACCTTCGGTGGGTGTTTTTTGGACGTGAGTTCTGTAAGGGGGCCCACAATGCTGCCGTAGTCTTTCACGAAGTGCCGGTAATATCCTGTGAGCCCCAGGAAGGCTCGGACCTCGGTTTCGGTGACCGGGGGTTCCCAGGCCCGGATGGCGGCGATCTTGGGTTGGAGCGGGGCCACCTGGCCACTTCCCACCTGGTGACCCAGGTAGGTCACGGACCCTTGGCCGATTTGGCACTTGCTGGCTTTTATTGTTAGTCCTGCCCGTCGGAGGGCGGCCAAGACCTCATGAAGGTGTTGGAGGTGTTCGGCCCAGTGGAGACTGTACACAGCAATATCGTCTAGGTAGGCAGCGCTGAACTCCTCGAGCCCCGCCAGCACCTTATTCACTAGTCTCTGGAACGTGGCGGGGGCGTTTTTCATCCCGAAGGGCATCACCTTGAAGTGGTAGTGGCCATCCGGGGTGGAGAAGGCGGATCGCTCCTGGGCGCCCGGGGGTGAGGCTGATCTGCCAGTAGCCCGCCGTTAGGTCGAAGATGCTCAGGTAGCGGGTGGCCCCCAGGCGGTCGATCAGTTCATCAGCCCGAGGGATGGGGTGAGCGTCGGTTCGGGTGACGGCGTTCAAGCCCCGGTAGTCCACACAAAATCTGAGTTCGGGGGCGACGCCGGGGGCGGCGGCCTTGGGGACCAGCACGACCGGGCTGGCCCATGGGCTGTCGGAGGGCTCGATCACTCCGAGAGCCAGTATCTTGAATACTTCCGACTGGATGCAGGCGCGTACCCGATCGGGAACGCGGTAGGCCCGGTGCCGTATAGGTGGGCTATCCCCGGTGTCGACATTGTGGAGGCACCATGGGGTGACCCCGGGGGTGAGAGAGAATAGATCGGCAAATTGTCGTAATAGGTCTTGGCAGCTTTGGCGTTGTGCTGGGGTCAGGGTGGAAGAGAGGTTGGCGCCTTCCACGGAGCCGTCTTTTTCGAGGGTCTTTAGGAGGTCGGGCAGTGGCTCGGAGTCCTCTTCAGCCCCGCTGTCGGTAGCCATCAGGAGGCTAAGTTCTGAGCGAACAAAGTGAGGCTTAAGTCGGTTGGCATGGAGGACCCGGAGGGGGTTCCTGGGGGACTCCATGTCCACCAGGTAGGTGACAGGCCCCTTGCGCTCCACCACTTTGAAGGGCCCCGTCCATTTGTCCTGGAGGGCACATGGTTCGACTGGGGACATGACCCAGACCTGTTGTCCCGGTTCGAACTCGATGGACGAGGCGTTTTGATCATACCACCTCTTCATGTCTTCTTGGCTGGCTTCGAGGTTGTCCTTGGCAAGTTCCCTGAACCGCCGAGTCTGGTTCCGGAGGGTCAGGAGATATCGGTACACATCAGGAGGAGCATTCTGGGTGGTCACCTCCATCCTTCTTTGACCAGACTCAGGGGACCCCGGACGGGGTGCCCATACAATAGTTCGAAGGGGCTGAATCCCAGGGACTTATGTGGGACCTCCCGGTAGGCAAATAGGAGGCAGGGCAGCAACACGTCCCATTGGCGTCGTAAGGGCTCCGCCAAGCCCATGATCATACCCTTGAGGGTGCGATTGAAACGTTCTACCAGTCCGTTCCCTTGCGGGTGGTAGGGGGTCGTGAATTTGTAGGTGACCCCGCACTGTTGCCAGAGGGACTTCATGTATCGGGAGATGAAGTTCGTGCCCCGATCACTGACGACTTCTCGGGGGAAGCCCACCCGTGAGAAGATCCCCATCAGGGCTCGGCCCACCACGGGCGCTGTCACGGTCCGGAGAGGTATGGCCTCGGGATAACGGGTGGCATGGTCCACCAGGACGAGTATGAACCGGTGACCTTGTGATGTCCGGGGCTCCAGGGGCCCCACAATGTCAATCCCTACCCGCTCAAATGGAGTGTTGACGACCGGGAAGGGTTGCAGGGGGACTTTTATTTTTCTGCCGCTCTTCCCGCTGGCCTGGGGCAGGCTCGGCAGTGGTTGATCACATCGTTCCTCATCTTGGGCCAGTAGAAGTGGGTCACCAGGCGGCTGTAAGTTTTGTCCTGCCCCAGGTGCCCGGCGAGAGGTACATCATGAGCCAGGTTCAGGAGGAAGTCTCTGAATCGGAGGGGGACTACCAGCACCCGGCTTGCCCCGAGCTCGGCAATCTTCTGCTCACTGTAGAGGAGCTCATTGTCCCAATAGACCCAGTGAGCCCCCGAGGGATCCCCTGCGCTCTGGGCTGCGGCTTGCTGTCGGATCCCCTCGAGGGAGGGACACGTTTTTTGTTCTTGGCGGAACTGTTCTTGAGTGGGGCCACCTTCTTGGCGCCACTGGGCCAGCTCCGGGAGGTCGCGGAGTGGGTCAGGGTCTTCGTCGTTGGACCCCGGTGGACCGGGTTTAGGGTCGGTGTCTTCAGTGACTACGGGCGGTGGAGGTTCGGGCCATTCGGGTTCTTCAGTGGAGGGGATGGTGCGGGCGGCCATGGATCGGGTCGTGGCACAGACCCATTCAGGGAGGCCAAGGATCCCCAGGTGCTCCCTCCGTTCAACGGCAGTCCAGGGGGAGATCTCGAGGTCGTTCCCCAGGAGGCAGTCTACGGGGGCATCGTCTCGGACGGTCAATTTCAGCATACCCGACACTCCCCCCCATTCAAAGGGGACGCGGGCCATCTGGCACAGGCTTTCGGAGTTATCCGCTGACCGTACTGGGCATAGCACATTGGGCAGAATTTGATCCGGGGTCACCAGATGGCAACGGACGGCCGTTACGCAGGCTCCCGTGTCGCGGAGGGCTTCGGCCCGGTGACCATTAATGGTGACCCACTGGCTGTACTTCTGCGTATTGGCCGGGATGGGGGCCCGTGGGACCATGTCTCTTTCGCCCAGACATACCAGGGACATGGCTGCGGGTTCCCACTCGGGCTGGTACTGTTCACCGTCTTCGACTTCTTCTTCGCCTGGCTCCTCCCCTAGGGAGACGGCGGTGATCTGGCGGTTTAGCGGTCCTGTGGGGTTGGATGGTTGGTTTCTCGGGCAGTTGGGGTCGTTGGCGTAATGACCGGGTCGCTGGCATTTGTGGCAGATAACGTTGGGGCGGGGTCCCGGCCGTACTGGAGGGCTTCCTCTCCCGGCCAGGGACGGGGGAGTGCTGGTGAGAGGCACCGTGGCGGTGTTCCGGCCCCTGCCCTGGCCTCCTCCTCCTCCTCGCGGACGGTGGGACCCCTGGGAGGCTCGGCCTTGGTCACCCGCCCAGTTCCGGGGGACCCGGGTGCTCTCCCATCGATCTGCTTCAATGGCTAGTTTCCGGGGCTCGGTCAGTTTACTGTCGAGGAGATGCTGCCTTAGTTCGACAAAACAGTTATTGGAGAGGTGTTCCCATACGATGAGATCGAACAATTGCTCATAGGTCGTGACCTAGCTGCCCTTGATCCATCCTTCTAGGGCTCGGCTAAAAAAGTTCACATATTCTACCCAGGTGGTACCGGGGATCCTTTTACAGTCTCGGAATCGCTGCTGGTACATCTCGGGGATGAGCCCATAGCGAGTGAGGAGGGCGGCTTTCATATGCTCGTAGGAGGTCATCTCAGCGTCGGGGAGCTGTAGCAGGGCATCTCTCCCTTCGTTGACGAATCTCTCCCACAACCCGGCCCCCCCAGTCTTTTCGCGGAACCCGTGGGAGGTCATGGCTACCTCGTAGGCCTTAAACCATTGCTGAATGTCGTCGTTCTTGTAGTACTCTCGGACGACATCTTTGGGGATGTGGACCTTGGTGTCCGCAGGGGGAGTGGAGCTCTGGTTCTCGGAGACGCCGATGTCCCTGTTTTGTTTCCTAATTTCTAGTTCCTTCAAACCGCGCTCGTGTTTGTACGCGAGCTTCTTCTCCTCCAGCTCCCTCTGGCTTTTTTTCTCTTCCCGTTCTCCTTGTAATCGTAGGTGTTCAAGGGCTATCTTCTTTTCGGCTAGTTTCAGTTCCTCATCTAAGTGGAGTCTAGCCAGTTCCAACTCGTGGAGCCGGCTCCTCTCTCGTTCTCGGGCCTCCTCGTGAGAGAGGCCCGTGCTTCACTCCTCCTCGGGGGTTGCAATGGTTTCCGTGGTTGCGATGTTTTCGTTTTGGGGTGGCGACACTCCCGTCTCCACCCAAGTCTGCAGGGCATGCTTGAGATCGTCTTTGGTGCTTAGTCCCGTGGTAGCGATACCCAAGTCTATGCAGAATTGCTTCAATTCCTTGTGACTGTAATCTTCCAGCCGTTTCATCTGGAATTTCGCGGTTGTTCCGGTTTCTTTCGTCATCATGGTCGCTGTGTGTTTTTCGTTTGTAGTGGGGCGAGTTACTCTCCGTACGATTTGCGTCGGCTCGAATCCCACCGCTGCCACCAATGTTAGATGGGAAACCTGAGGGTTGGCCGAGCAAGGGGCAGAGGCCTCCTGGCGAGGGTCCTCTCCTTAGATCGTACGAACGAGCAACACCTCCCCCCCACAGATGGACACCACACAAAGATAGGTTCTTAACTCATCAGTATTCTTTGGCAGGTTATCGTAACGATACAGTAGAAACGGGGCTCTAGGATCCCCTTGAACTTAGTCTCTGTGGGAAGGGGGTAGCGGGACAGTCTTGGTACCGGACTGGTACAGGGATATCTTGCGGACAGCTCTCAATCCTCGAGCTGGAGGGTTTCTTCGGTAGGGGCCGCGGCAGCGCCAGCAGGACTCCAAGGATGGTTCACGAAGATGAGCCGCGGCAGCGCCAGCAGGACTCCAAGGATGGTTCACGAAGATGAGCCGCGGCAGCGCCAGCAGGACTCCAAGGATGAGTTTGTCTCGGTGTCTCTCGACTCCAGGATACAACTGCCTTCCTGCTCCGGAGCTGCCCCAGTTATAGGTCTGGTGCCCTTTGATGTCCGGACCCTCGCACTTGGAGGTCGGGGGGTCCGGGATGTGCGAGTCCAGACACCCAGCAGGGGGGTGCAGCCAGCGCCCAGGGAGGCTGTGGGCGATCGAAACTAGGCGGATGGGGGACCATTGAAACTCCTTCCCCCATTGACTCGCCAAGTGGTCTCTTTACCCCCTGGTCGGATCGTGGTGCCTCGATGTCGGGGCTTTGCTGGGCCTGCGGCTGGGGTCGGGCCGAGGCAACGAGGCCTGGTCGTGGAGGGTCCAAGATGGCGGCTGGGCCGGAGACGATGGTCCGGGAAATGGTCCGGGCCAGCCGGGAGAGTTGAGGAGAGGAGGTCGAGTTCCGTCGGGGGAGAGCTGAGGGCGGCCCGGAGGGGCAGCACTCGTGGAAGGTGGAAGGTGCCGCTCTTGGTCGTAGAACAGGGGTCGAGGTAGTCCTGGACCCGCCATGCGGGAGGAGTGGGGCCACTCCACGAGGCCCTGTCCAACACAAAATAACAGCTTCCCTACCAGTGATCTAGCAATTTGAAATAAGCCTTGTTTCCACATATATAATAAATTCTGGGAAACACCGGTTCTGACCCATTTTTGAAACCCCAACCTCCAATTACCTTGTAATTGTGTTCGCATTCACTGGAACCAATGAATATGTTATTATAATAACATGTCTTTTCTCTATGGAGACAAAGTTTCCCTTTCTTTTCGAAATCCAGCAACAAAGCAGGATTAGCTCCACCATTTGAGGTGCTCCCCATGTTTTCAGCCCACTTAGGAGTTTTCCGTCTTTTATCATTCGCTTTTCTTTGGAAACTCTCTCTTCTTTTCTCTGCCATATTTAGAAACACTTTCTCTTGTTCATGTAATGAACATGTTAAGTTATCTCTATGTGCTTCACCTAAATCTATTGTACCTATGGTTAGAAAGTATTCTCCCATATAACGTGTTACATCACTCTTAGTATGTACAGGATTTAGATTTCCACGTATAGGAAGTTCAGAAAATATTACGTCTGAGTTAGAGTAATAGTACTATAACGGTCCTCTTTTATAGAACAAACTAGCTAACATACTACAGGAAATTCCATAGGTTAGTGGTAAATGATGATAGGTCACACCCTCAGCTACTGAAGTAGGTAGCTTCATACAGACGTAACAGTCTTCTATTTCCATTGCTTCTACATAGTGTACTAACAAGTTTGCAAATACGTTTAAATGAGTTCTGTTCTTGATTCTGTGATAATGTAGTCCTTCCTCATCTGATGCATCTAAGTCCATTCTAGTTTGTCTAAGGCTAAGTGTTTTCTCAGGTCTTTCTACACTTTGTGGTGTCTCTTTCGTTTGTAGTTCTTCTGTGTCTTTTGTCACTATTTTAGTAGGGTACAAATTAGTATCTTTACTCATCATGTAAGGAATAGTAATTGTTAGTCCTATCCATAATATCAGTACTAATGCTATACTACACAAACATACTTTGCAGCATGTTTTACAACAATTGCATCTAGGTCTTCCATTCACAGTGGAATCAGACATTTTTTTTCTTAAAATAAGTTATTTAACCCCTCTTTGTAACTTTGCACAAGTTGCTTACACAGGGCAACGTTCAGGTTGGTTCCTCTTCTTCGGTAGCTTGGTCAGCAATCAGTTCTTCATCACTTTCATCACTTATATCAAGATTTTCAAATTCCTCCAACACCAGATAAGTCCATTCAGGATTCTGATACTTATTGTTCAGTCTTTTTATTCAGGCACTTCTTCTCTTAGGCTTTGTTCCAGACTGGCCAGTTTCGCTGGAATCTTGATTCTCCTGTTCAAGTTTTTCGTCTAACGTTTTTAGTCTCAATCTCAGTCTTTTGACAAATCTTGGTTCTCTATTCTTTCTCTTGAATCTTTTAACTGGCACTGTAATTTGGCTTTCTTCAAATGCTCTTTCATTTTCGTTCAGTTTTGGCACATCTGCTTCAATGTTTTCTTCTTCCCTTTCTGTCTGACTAGTTCCAGGTCTTATTTCGGTTTCTTCTGCCTGGTTACTAAACTGGCCTTGTTCAGGTGTATGCTGATTTTGACTTTTGGTTGTTTCAACTTCTATTTCCTGAACACATGGTCTAGCTCTATCTGATCCTGTTCAAGCACTTCGAACTTTTGATCTTTTTCCGCTTGAACTTCCGCCCTATTTTCTATCTGTCCCTCTTCAGTCTCAGGAGTTCTTGTAGGTGTGTTGATAACCTGTTCTGTCCCTATCTGACCTTCCTCATTATCAGATTTGACATGTATTTTGATGATCTGATTATCTCCTCCTATTCCTATCTCGTCCTCACTATCCCACTCTCTATCTAAGTAGGTTTGTCTTCTGGTTCTTATTGGGTCGAGAGTCAGGTCGATTACTGGGACCCAATCATCTTGACTGGTGCTCGGATGTTCTTCTTCAGCTACTTCAGGACCAATGTTTGGAGACCCCTCAGCTGCACAACCTTCAGCCTCAGTTTCTTCGTCTTCTGTCACCTTTTTTGTATGGCTGGCATGGATCCACTGTGGCACACCCGCACACTTCACCGCTGTTGTGGTAACAAGAATCACGTGTCTTTTCTTTCCCCACTTTGGTGCAAGGCAACTCGTCCGAGTCAAAATAATATAGGAGTGCCTACGACATTGCCACTGGGCAGACAATCAGAAGTTGATTAAAGGTGTTTCAGAAATACTGTCAAAAGAGATTCATCCTGGGAGGATAGTATGTTCTCTACAAAAAGGCAAATGGAAAATTTAGCTAATACACCATCTGTCCTGACCTGAAGAAGGGTGCAGAGACAGAATATTGATTCAAAAATATGAAGTTGCACAAATATCGAGTTGCAAATATCATGGGTCAGAAATATTTCATATCGTTTGCAAAAATATAGTTGTTAAAAAATAATTTGTTTATTATTGTCATGTATTTTAGTATATATTTTATATGTATGTGTTATATTTTTTTTGTATAAGAATTGTTTGTATTTTTAATATATGTGTTATATTTTTAGTAGTTATTAATTTTTATTTTATTTGCAATTTGCGTTTTTAGTTCCGTAGCGTGTTGTGGGTTTATAGGGGAAAAGGGTGTGAAGTAATTTAATTATATTAAATGTATTGATTATTTTGTATTTATTAATATTTGTTTAATTGAGACGTTATGGTGTTTAATGTGTAAAGTAATTTATTATTAATTAATCATTGGTGGTTAATTAATTTAAATGAATTAATTAGTAATACATTATGGTAATTGTGTCATTAATTTTAGGTATGTTGTGGTGTTTATAGGTGTTAAGGGTGGGAAGTAATTATTTTTAATTGATTAATTGGATATTAATTTTAATAATTATGATAATTGTGTAATTAATTTTAGGTGTGTGTTTTGGTGTTTATAGGAGTAAAGGGTGTGAAGTAATTTGTATTTAATTAATTAATTAATATAGTTATTAATTAATGTTAATTATTTGATATGTATCTTGGGTAATTGTTAAACTTTTTGTCTGTTTTTACTTTTAACCTCATGCGCGCTAGCGGAATTCCGCTCGCACGCTGAGATTTGCGAAAACGCATGTTACGTGACGAGCTGGGCTCGTCATCAGCGTGCGAGGAGGCTACGCCATGACGAGCCCAGCTCGCCATCAGCGTGGAAGGGGTTAAAGGGGTAAATGGTGGGTATTAAATACATTTTAATTATTTTATTATTATTTGTTAATAGTAATAGTTTTTAATTTATAAATACGTTTTAATTATGTTTTATGATTAAAGAGTTTAATTTAGGTGTGTGTTGTGTATATCATAGTGTTAAAGAATGTGTAGTCAATTAATGTTTATTCGTTTTTTTATTAATAATATTTTTTATTGATTATTAATTATGTTAATTATGGGGGGAAATGTATTAAAAAATGTTGGTGTTTTTTTGGTGTGGTGTTATAGGATAGGAAATACAATAAATATAGTTATGTATTAATTTATTTGATTGTAAATATTTTCTAGTTTAAAAGAATGTTTTTATACATGTATTTATTATGTTATATTATATATTATTTGTAGGTTTTTTATGTTATGTTATGTTATGTTATAACAATTTATTATGCGCACAGCGACTCCAGCGAAGGAGCATCCCGGCGCAGAGACACTAAGCAGTCATAACACAGCATGGAGACAATGCTACAGAAAAGTACAAAAACAGGGAAGCTAAAATAGGAAGGTTTTTATGGCTCTACGGAACGACAGCAAGTCCTCTATCAGCCGAATTTCAACTGGGAGGGTGTTCCAGATTGACGCGGCTCTCACCCTGAAGGAACGGCCCCCCATCCTGCTGAGCCTAAATCTGGGGACAACAGCACGGGCCTGCCCTTGAGATCGAAGATTGCGGGTAGGGACATAGAAGGAAATGGAGTTGGCCAGGATCTCGGGACCAATGCCTCTAAGGATTTTGAAGGTCAGACACAGGACCTTGAAAAGAATACGCTTTCTAACCGGGAGCCAGTGCAGGGAGCGGATGACATGAGACACCGGGCAGAACTTAGGAAGTCCAACAATGGCTCTCGCCGCGGCGTTCTGCACCCGCTGCAGACGGGTTAACTCAGCCTGGTTGGCCCCCGCCAGCAAAGAGCTGGCGTAGTCCAGACGGGAGATGATGGTTGCCTGGACCACAAGCTGTCTGGTAGGGGCGTCGAAGAACTTAAGCACCGGCCTTAACCCTCTTAGGAGACCGAAGCAACAGGCTGCGATTTTTTTAGTGTGCCCTGTGAATGTAAGACCAGCGTCTAACCAGACCCCGAGGTTCTTCACCTCCGACACTGGGGTCGGAGTGGGGCCCAACTCCGAAGGCCACCACTGGTCGCCCCAGAGCTCCACTCCCTTCCCGACAACCATAACCTCTGTTTTTGTGGCATTAAGCTGGAGACAGTTACCTGTCAACCAGCTGGCCACCGCCTTCAGTCTGGACTGAAACCTGGGGGCATCCTGTTCCGCATCCCCGCTGAGAGTAACCGCCAGCTGTGTGTCGTCGGCATATGAGACCATGGTTAGGCCCCACTGCCTTGCGACATCAGCCAGCGGTCTCACGTAGAGATTGAACAACGTGGGACTCAGCGAGGATCCCTGCGGAACCCCCATGGCCAGAGGCTGGAACCTGGACTTGAAGGGAGGGATGGCAACACAGAAGGAGCGGTTGTCTAGGAAGGAGCGGAACCATTGCAGCGCCTGGCCACCGATACCAGTCTCCTCGAGCCGCCTAAGGAGGATGCTGTGCGATACAGTATCGAATGCAGCGCTGAGATCTAACAAAATCAGCGCCGCCGTCTGCCCATCATCCAACCTAGCACGGAGATGTTCCACCATCACCAGAAGGGCAGTCTCTGTGCTGTGGCCAGCACGGAAGCCATTCTGTGTGGGATCGAGGGCATTGGACCGGGCTAAGTGTTCAGACAGGGCCAGGTTGACATGGGCCTCTGTCAGCTTAGCTGGCCAGGGCAGCAGCGAGATGGGACGGTAGCTTTCCGGCTTGGATGGGTCAAGAGTTGGTTTTTTAATGATCGGAGACACCACCGCCTGCTTCCAGCTGATAGGAACGACCCCAGTCTCTAGGGAGAGATTGACAAGAGAGCGTATAGCCACGCGCCCCACAAAGGTCTGGTCTCGAAAGAGGGCAGGCCTCACTGGATCGGATGGAGACCCAGATTTAACTTGCATAGCAAGTTTGTCAAACCTTTATATGTTATTTATATGTTATATATATTTATATGTTATTATATTATTTTTTATTTAATATATAATTTAATATAATATATATATATTTTATATATATATATATGAATGAATGAATGAATGAATGAAGCAGTACTTGTATAGCGCTATCTACCCGGAGGCCTCGTAGCGCTAGTGACAGAAATTCAATTAGCAAGGGCTCAGGGCAGGTCAACAGAATGTAGTATACAAGTGTGTTTTTAAAGTTTTCCTAAAGGAGAGATGGTTTAAAGTTTCCCGCAGAGGCAGAGGGAGGGTGTTCCATAGCCTTGCCGCAGTGTGTGAGAAGGAGCGGCCACCCCATCGAGCCTTCTTGACTCTGATGGGAGTAGCCAACTGAGAGGAGCTGGACCGAAGAGAACAAGATGGAGCATAGGGAGTGACCAGGGACTGAAGAATTGCAGGGCCGGTGCGATGGAAGGCCTTGTGTAAAATACACATGGCCTTAAATTGTATTCTTCCAGCTATAGGAAGCCAGTGAAGTTCCCTCAAAGCATTCCTCGCTGACTGCCAACGGGGAAGGTTGTAGAGTAGACGGGCTGCACTGTTTTGGGCGACTTGGAGCCTGTGGATGGTATAGGCAGGAGCTCCCATATAGAGGACATTCCCGTAATCCAGGCGAGATAGTATAAGGGCCTGGATCAGGATCCTCCTTGCCTGAAATGGGAGCAGAGGGAGCACCCTCCGTAGCATCCTCATCAACCCAAAACAGGTAGCCGCAGTCTTCGTAGCTTGTACCGAAAAGTTCAGGTCGGTATCAAGCCAAATCCCTAGGCTTTTTATTTGAGGTTTGGGCGTGGGGGGTGGGCCTAAACATGGAGGCCAGGAGGATGCAAAACCCGAGGGAGAGGAATTGCCCAGCAAGATGACGTCTGTCTTCTCCCCGTTGAGTTTTAAACATGAGGATTGCATCCATCTGGAAACCGCCTCCAGACAGGAGCCTAAGGTGCTGGACGATCCCTCCTGGTGGTCTAAGGAGACCACCAGTTGGGTATCGTCTGCGTAGGTGACAATACGCACACCAAAGGGATGGACTATCCTGTCTAGGGGCTCCATGTAGACATTAAACAGAGTGGGGCTCAGGGAGGAGCCCTGAGGAACCCCACATCTGAGAGGGTGTTTAGGGGATGTCACCTCGCCCTCGAAGACCTGAAAGAAGCGGTCAGCCAGGAAGGATGTCAGCCATTCTAAGGCTGCGCCCGACACACCCATGTCCGCCAGGCGTTGTAAAAGCGTGACATGGTTGACTGTGTCGAACGCAGCACTTAGATCTAATAAGATAATGGCGACCTTTCCACCCTGGTCCAACACAGTTCTAGCTTCCTCCGTTACCGCTAGGAGAGCGGTTTCGGTTCCATGTCGAGGGCGGAACCCTGTTTGGGAGGCACGTAGGAGCCCATTTGATTCCAAATGGCTCATCAAGATGTTGTTCACGTGCCTCTCCAATAGTTTACTCAGCCAAGGGAGCAAAGAGATAGGGCGATAGTTCGCCAGGTTGTCCTGGTCCAGGTTGGGCTTCTTCAACAGAGCCCTCACCATTGCGCACTTCCATGACGGGGGTACGGATTTTGTGGTGATGGAGGTGTTGAGGACGTCCAGTATGACCGGGCGGATTATGTCCACTACCTTCAGAAGGGTCTGGGGGGATGCTGAGTCACTGGGTGAACCAGAGGTAATTTGAGAAATAAGTCTGTCCAGAGTAGGCATATCTAAAAGAGGAATGGTATTTAGCTGGCAAGGAGTAGCAGTGGACAGGAAAGTAGGGGAAGAGGGGTCCGGGGTGCTATCGACTTCTCCAAAAGAACAGTATATAGTCTGAATCTTTTGGGAGAAAAAGTTCGCCAGGTTGATACAGCGATCCTGGGCACCCTCCACGGAGGGACATTCAGTAGGGGGAGAGGTGAGGGTTTTAACGATTTTGAAGATTTCCCTTGGGGCATTAGCGGCAGCCTCGATTTTGCTGCCGTAATAAGAGGCTTGTGCTGTTTTTTGCTCCCGTTTATAGATCCTGATGGCCGCTCTATAACTAGTTTTCTTGTCTTGGGAGTAATCTTGTCTCCAGGCTCTTTCATATTTCCGACAGAGTTGTTTCCTCGATTTAAGGTTAGGAGTGAACCAAGGAGCAGGTCTCAGTCTTTTAGTGACATTGGTAACTCGCACAGGGAGGACCATGTCCAGAGAGGAAGAGATCCAGCTATCGAAATTATTGGCAGCGATATTGGCATTCGGGGCTTTTCTCGGGGGGTCTCTGGCCAGTGCAGTTTCCCATTCAGAGAGGGGGAGTGAAGACCACTTCCTACCTCGCTGTTTAGCAAAATGACAAGTGGGGATGGGAGAATATGTATGCCAGATAAAAGGAACCAAAAAGTGGTCGGTCCATGGTAACGGAATCGGGGTTAGCACTGTAAGATCGTCGCTGTTGCTATAAATGTGATCCAGAAGATGGCCTCTATTGTGGGTTATATGAAATCCTTTTTGATGAAGATCCAGTGCTGAAAGGTTAGAGCGAAGCGTATTGGCTGCTGTATTGTGAGGGTCATCAAGATGCAGATTAAGGTCCCCCAGTAGAGTGAAGTTGGGTGAAGACAGCACAATGCTAGCAGCAAGATCGGTTATTTGAGCGATGGAGTTTTTTAAAGCACCTGGAGGGCGATAGGCTAATATTCCTGAAAAGGTGGTAGTAGGGGAGAATTCTAACGAAAAATGAACACTTTCGCAGGTAGGTGAGGTGGTAGGGGTAATACGGCATTTATAATTGTCTCGATAGACAATAGCCAGTCCCCCGCCCCTCCCAGTCTGACGGTCCAGCCTCTTGAGCTTAAAGCCCTGGGGAATGGCCCACCCAATCGCTGGATCGCTGTCTAAGTGAAGCCAAGTTTCCGTTAGGAAAAGTGCGTGGGGGTTGAGCTCTTCAATCATTGTATGTAATTCCGTGTGGTGTTTACATACGGACCTGCAATTTAGGAGATACAATCTCCATTCCAGAGCTGGAGAAGGGTGTGGGATACCTATATTTAGGATAGAGGGATTCCAATTACAGTTCCTACAGAGATAATTGATGTCAGACGGATGAAACAAATGGGCACAATGAGAGCGTAAGGGAGGGCGTAAGGCAAGCAATGAGGGGACATCATAAGTGTAGGAGGGGAGAGTCATGGCAAACCAGTATACCTGCCGGACCGCCGGAGCGACAGGACGCGGACTGGCGCAGACTGGCTTCTCTCTGGCGCCTCTCCGGCGCGTCTACGGCGCTACCGCTGCACGTCACCGCTGCGCGAGTAATTGAGAGCTAAGTAGGTTAGGCGGAGTGGGAGACTAGCGCGTCAACCCACCAAATATGGCCGCCTCCGATGGAGCAACCAGGAAGTTGTGCCGCTTGCCTCCCTCCACAAACAAACAGCACAGGTAGCTGCGGTGGACCGGGGAGTGAGCGAGCACAGCAAGTAAGTAAATTACACTAGTACAGTTTTAAAAGCAGTACACTCTAAAAAACGCTTTCCTAATCAGGCTAAAATAATGGCTAGCAGGAATACAAGCAGGCAAGTAAGTAGATTACACTAGTACAGTTTTAAAAGCAGTACACTCTAAAAAACGCTTTCCTAGTCAGGCTAAAATAATGGCTAGCAGGAATACAAGAAGAAAACACTTGTAGCAGTCCTGCTTGCTACCAAGCGCCAGCGCTACTAGAATCACAGTCAATACTCGAGCGCGCTTGTAACCGGCCCTTTTGTGATCAGGGCACATATTAATATATTTGATTTTCCATTTCTAAATATTGTTTATTTATTTTTTATGATTTTTTATAATTGTTAATGTTTTTTATTTTTGTTTTAACTGTTTGAGTGGGAATAGTAATTTTTACCCCTTCGCGATCCAATACTTTCCCTACTGTTGCACTCACTGGAGTGGGAATAGTAATTTTTACCTCTCCGCTATCTAACACTTTCCCAACTGTTGCATTCACCGGAGTGGGAATAACATTTTTCACCCCCCTGCCATCCAACAGTTTTTCTACTGTTGCATTTAGTGGTGTGGAATAGTAATTTTTACCCCTCTGCTATCCAACACTTTCCCTACTGTTGCACTCTTTGGAATGGGAATAGTATTTTTTTTCCCTTCGCTATCCAATACTTTCCCTACTGTTGCTCTCACTGGAGTGGGAATAGTTATTTTTACATATCCGCTAGCCAACACTTTCCCTACTGTTGCATTCTTTGGAGTGGATATAATAATTTTTTCCCCTCCGCTGTCCAACAATTTCACTACTGTTCCACTCACTGGAGATGAAATAGTAAATTTAAGTATTTTTCTATGCAACACTTTCCCTACTGTTGCACTGATTGTATTGGGAAATGTAAGTTTAAATATTTTTCAATAGTTTAATGTTTCAAATGATTATAGAATGTTTTCTTCATATTTTAAATTGATATATAGATATATATATTTAAATATAATTTTAAAGCTTTAAAACAAATTAAAGATAATAGTTTATATTAAAGTAAATATATATTTATAAATTATTATGTTTGTATGTTTATTTTTTTAATTAAGTTTATTTGTTATATTTTGTTAAAATGTATATTAAATGAAATTCATTTTGTTAAAATTAATATGAAATATTTGATTATATATATTTGTATCAATACGTTTTACATCTATATTTTTTACATCAATATTTTTGATTCGCTATATTTGTACTTACCTGTGTAGGTATGCGAGTCAATATTTTAGTATTCTATATATTTTTCGATATTTTTAACATCAATGTTTTTGTCATCGTTATTCTATCAGTGAACCCTGAAGAAGAGTCAGTGAATGATTACATTGCTCTTCGTCTTTGTTTAGTATTGTCCTTTAATATTGAGGAGGCCATTGAAATGGTGTGAAAATGAGGGGTCTGCACCAAGAGAGGGAAAAACAGACATAAAGTTGGTGTTCAGATTACTGCGGATTCATCCAGAGGATTTCTCTCTTTTATGGAGCTAGATTTTCGGTGACAAAACAATGCTAATGGGCTACTTTGTGTGTTGTTTTTTAAATGATATTCGAGGTAGGTTACCTCCCTCTGCGCTGGAACCATTGTGGAAATCTGGGGAGGCGGTTGGTGTGTATGGCATTAGCAGACGTTTGGGTGCCTTCTCTAGCACAGTGGATGTAGAGCCCAACATTCTTTCTGTTGCATAAGTGGAGGCAGGTCGGGAGTAGTAAGTTGCGCAGTTGTATGTTTTCATTGGAAGTAAGCGGAAGGAGAGAGCTTAAAGTAAGGCAGCTGGTAGTCAGGAGGCTTAGCAAAGGAAAGCATGGGGAGAAAACTTACCATTGAAGTAGGAGCCATCCTGGTCCTAGAGCACGCATAATGGGAAGGAAGTTGACAGGGATTCAGGAGTAAGGAATGAGAACAGTTAAACTTTTTAGACGTGTGTGGCATTAAAGGAAAGGGAGGAGCCTTTTGAACCTTAAGGGGGTGAATAAATAAAGTTTAAGAGTGGGTCGGGTTATGAATCAATGTTTAATGTTAGAACGTTGGTTAGGGACATTTAGAATGTGCAGCTAAAGCCGAAGGGAGTGAGGACTGAGAAAAAACGAGAAGCGAATTCAAACACATGTTCAAATAAACGACAAATCGTGTCTGAAAAAGCAAGCTGAAGGTCATGAGGACACTACTGTTTTACCAGTAGCGGCTCATGTCAGGGCGGAGTGGCAGGGGGGGGGGGGGGGGGAGGGAGTGGTGAACGATGAAAAAATAGGAGAAAAAAAAAAAGAATTTAACAGCCACCTGTCGCATCGCAGCTCTTCTGTTCCTCTTTGGCTCCACTGCAGCAGAAGCTCGTAGACTCTTCTGCGGCAAGTGCAGACGCTGCTCTCATGCTGCTGGCATCATGAGAGCAGCATCAGGATTGGCCTGAGCGCCCTGGATTTGCACTCCCAGAGAGACTGGGAGCCTTTGCCTGCTGCATCCAACCTGGCAATGCAGCTCGGGTTGGAGACATCCCAGTGCACATGTAAGCTTGGTGTCCTACAACGGGCGGCTAAATTCCATTGCTCCACTGATTTATCCTCCTCATGCTGCCTGCACCTGCTCCTCTGCTGCGCGCCCATCTTTACCGTTGTGGTCCTCCACAAAAAAATATTTCTTTTTAGGTTTTATGGAGGTACCGGCAGCTGCTATTTTCTGCCAGGCTTCTATGTTTTTAACATTTGGTTTAGTGCACGATTACATGTTTTTGTTATTTAGTGCTCCAAGTGGACTCTACGAAGTTGAAATGGTAAATAAAAAAAGAAACAAAATGAAGCCATGCAATGTCGTATGTGCTCAATTGCCATACGTTATCACACTGGGCCATCATAGCTTCATGATGCACATGTCTGTATACCCATGTAAATGTCATTGCACTTTCTCTTTTTTACCGATGCTGCACAGCACTGCCAAAAAGCATAGTTTTTTGCCATTTTTGTTGAAACTGCTGAATGAACTTTAACCTAACCACAAAAGGATCATGAGTTGGACAATGCCATTTGACTTCTTCAAACGTTTTCTGATAATTGGTCTACTAGTGGTTTGTACAAATTATTTTTCCCTTTGTGGATTGAGATTGGGTTTAAACTTTGGCAACCTGTATAACTTTTTCCTCTCTGATAATTGGTCTACTAGTGGTTTGTACAAATTATTTTTCCCTTTGTGGATTGAGATTGGGTTTAAACTTTGGCAACCTCTATAACTTTTTCCTCTCTTGAAATATTCTCTAAACCCGTAAAACCAAACTCTAGAAAAGCTTGATAGAGTATTGTAAAACCACAAAAGTTATTTAAAAAAAAAAAAAAAAATTCCAATGGGGTGTGTAAATATATTGGTATCTACAAAATTGCTACTGCCAACTTTAAGAAAGAAGCACATTTCTCAAACAGCTGACCTTACAGAAGAACAAATATATATATTTCTACTACAGCATATCGCCTTCTGCTTATTTAGGAAGTACAAGATAGCTTGCCCAGTGACTGCTCTATTGACAGAGATGAATATTTAACGAACAATGGGGATTAGCTTCCTGAAAAATGATAGCCGACCATAGGCCATGACTACATGCTTTGCCCATCAGCGAAGCTCTGCTGTGCATGGCTGAAGACCATGCGCAGCGGGGACTGGCCACCTGTGGGAAGTTAGGCACTGAGCCTTACAGATGGTCAAGCCCTGCAGTCAGTCTATAATGCACCTTGACATAGGCTGTACTCTTCGAGTATTGTTGTCCTAGAAGATGGATCCTGCGTATCATTAAAAAAACAGAGATTCACTGAAAAAACTTTGTTAAAGGGAATTTATGGTTTCTTGTCCTCATAACACCATAATATATGTTTAAAAAAATCAGAAATTCCATTAAAAACACAGTTAAAGCTCATTTACATTTATCAAATTAATCCTAAAGTTGTCTGAAATTGATCATTAGGCTTGAATACATAAATCATAACTCATGCCCTACCCCGCAATCATAGCTAGCCAATCAATCTTACAATATTTATACCAATGAATAGAAGGGTAGAACATACTATCGTTAACTAACAACACCTCTTCAAACAAAGAAATGATACTGTATTCACAGTGAAATCATTCAGATTTTAAATGCTATGGTGGTGTTCAATGTCACCAGTGAGGTCATCACTCGAACACACAGCTGTAACCATAACACTGCAATCCAGGGTTCTGGAACTGACAAATGGTGCAGCCATTAACACCACCATTAATGACAACATCATCATTGTGACAAAAAAAATCACACTTTTGCCCTAATTATGAGAGTTCTAAGAATAGGTCTGGTCGTTTCTAGTATGTAATGGAGGTTTCAGAGAATACACTGGCAATTGGGAATATCACAGCACTTCTTTGGCAGGCGACCGCACTTCCTGTGCATGTCATAAAACTGTGGAATATGAGAGAATTCCTTGGGAGCATGATGGTAGGTATGTTACAGCATATTTTCTGCATGTAGTAGAATTTCCTGACATCCAATGGTATTTTCTATCCAAGGAAGCCGGGATGAGGACATTTGTTGACTAGCAGTCGGCGCTCAGTCTTTGTGTTACAATAGAGTATCTTTGAAGACGTCTGCTGATTGTTAGTGATAGTGCAGCTTTCAGTCTTCTTGTAGTGAAGCTACCTGGTTGCCTTCAGTGGATATGTGATAATGTGTGATCATACCAGAGCAGAATAATTTCTGGAGTGCTGGTTGTTTAACTCATCAGAATGTATCACTTTGAGTGTGTCAGGCTTTGGATCATAACCAGAACATCTGTTTGAAAAGATTTTCTAATTAATATACAAATGGATCGTAGTTTCATGTATTGTTAAACATGGGTCCCTATTATATGTATGGCCTGTGTCTTGTAAGAATATCAGATGCAGTTCCTTGTGCCGTCTCATTCGTCTCAACCTTTGGTGTCTCGTGCTCGTGTCTTTGTGTTGCCTGTTTAATGCAGATATGTTAAGGGCTGTTCGGACTCGGAGTTGAGGGGTTCTTAATAAAGTGCCTTGTTCAACTTATTTCAGCCTTCTGTCTTCTATACATGCCTATTTTCTCATCCGAGAAAATAATAACTTTCCCATAACTGCTTTATATTCATTTAGTATTCTTTTTTATTTAACAGCTAAAGTAAGAGCCTGCTGCGCAAGGCCTATTGGTGTGTGCAGCGGGCTTTGGGCCCAAGGCATAGTCTTTGGCAATGCTGTGCTCGCCAGTCCTATGATACTAGAACGTGTTGTATAAGGCCTTCTGCCATAAGCAATAGGTCTAGGGCACAGCGTGTCTTTTGGCTACACCCTAGACTTTCCTTTACCTCCAGAACCCAGTGTACATGTATAGCGGACTCTGAGTACCCTACACCCAGTCACCCTGGCCAAAGCATTGATTTCAGACTCAAGCTGTGGTCCTTGGCTATCAGCCATGCTCTGCACCCTGTCCAATACCTCCAGACCCGCTGGTCCCAGCAACCATTGTAAATGGCCTTGTTCATGTGTGGCAGGCTTTGGGTGTAGAAGGTGTAGGGTATAAACTTTGTCCATGCTTTGAGAGCCTGTTCTTCATGGCATTCAGCCATCTTCAGTAGCCTCAGTGCTGTGTGTGATCCTTGGCCATGACCTGTGCTCGCTAATATGGCTACAGCACCAAAAGCACATGAGCTTTGCCATAAATAGTTAGTTCTAGGCACAGAGAATAGACTTTCGCTATGCCCTGCAGCCCATCCCATGGCATCGAAAACAAGATGTGCATTGCCTTTGTCCCTATACAACAGGTTCTGAGCTCAGAAAATTTGTATTCCAGCTCCACGAGGTAAGAGGAATACAGACTGTACAGAGATTTTTTAAATATTGTTCCCACTCTGAGGGCAGGTTTTGCAGAATTCTTTGTTCAAGAACTAGTGATTGATAATGTTGCAGCTGCTTTCATCCATTCAAAATTTTGCTCAAGGAGGCTCAAAATGATTACTGGAGATAACATTGCACTGCATCCAGATATCTATACATTTCTAAGTAGTCAATATTTCAATAAATGTTTTCCATAAAACCATCAAAAGCACGCACAAACCTTTGGGCTCTGTCTGAATGCAAAATATGGTGTTATTGTGTCAATTGTTTTCTGGGTTATCATCGAACCAACACTCCAATTGGAAACTAGAGTGGAAACACAAACTTTGGGATCAATCTCTTTAAGTTCCCCCACTAATTGTCTACTAATTTTCTGTGATTGAAGTACATGAACTTTTTTTGGTAAGGTTTTGTGCAGATTCATCAAACCAAGCCAAAGTTGATTGCAATCCATACAAAAAAAATGCCTGGTTGAAGCATGAGGTATGGTTTCTTACCTTTGATCCCAGTTCTTTCTTGGGGGAATATCTACTGAAGTCGTAAAAATTTGAATAGCTCCACCCACGTGCGGGAATTCCAAAGAATTTCTTCATAGAATATCTTCTTAAGCATTGATGCTCGCCTTTCTTCAGGAAGGCCTGCAGAAATACTTAAGAAGGAACATTATATGCAGCCTAAAAATAGGCTAGAGTGGTTAAATTCTTCATATTGTACTTAGAAAAGGGTCAATGTACCCAGATAAATGTATCATTTGCTGTAAATGTTTTTACAAAACAGCTCGGATCTCTTTCACAAACCCTTCTCTGTAAAAGTAAGAGATGAAGGTTAGTAGGACAGTGTAGCCCCATAAGGGTGCTATTATGTGAGTTTACACCAGTGCCGGTGCCTTTAAGGATCCAGAAACCACCAATATCCCATCATGCCTAGCAGATGGAAGTTGCCGTAGTTCTTTTTTTTTGGGAAAACCTTTATTTGACATTTCAACCAAGTACAAACACGGGCCTACAACCCCCAGGGCCGGCCGCTAAGCAGTTGCAACACAATAAAACAATCAAAACCCAGACTCAGCATCCCGGGGAGCAGATTCGCCACATCCACAATACGTACTGGTTGTAGAACATATCAAGTTGATAACAGGATAAAAAGGTTCCATTTTATAATATAAGATAGAAGGATCAGGTGCCATACAATATCTCAAGTTGCAAAAGAAGGGGGGGGGCGAATTAATAATATGTCCACAGTTAAATCATCTTAGTGTAAGTCAGCGGCGTTAAGACATACTATTCAGGATAAGCGAGCGTACAAATACAGTTCACGCCGTCTAAATGCCCGCCCAGTAGCACTGAAACATCGCGAGAATTGAGGCACATATGAAACAGCAGAGATGGCCATAAAAATGAACCCGTTACACTGACCCGGAAAAGAAGAAAAGAAAAGGGCAAAGAAAGATAAGAAGATAAAAGGCCATAGAAATAAACGAGAAACAAAACTCCCATCCTCCAACCCCCCACCTTGCACCCCTGCAGATGACTACGGCCTAGCCCCCTAGCAGCGTGCCTGTCGCCCAAGAACTGAAACCCAAAATATAGGAAGACCCAGAGAAAGACAGAAAGAAAGTAAACCCCACCGAAAGAGGGGAAATGGAGGAGGGCTATCTTCTACGTGCTCCCGGATTCTCCCCCCCGCCCTAACAAAGGGGTCCCCCCTAAACCGTCACATCCGAATAATACAAACTGGAAAAACATCCCGGGGGGAACCACCAACCCTGCCCCGGACTCAGTTAATCTAATGAAGCAATCCCGTTACCGATACAACCACAATGAACCACCCAAACAACAGTCTCAGCCTTGGCCCCGTCAATCAAGTTCGCCGATTCCCTCAGACGAATAAAGCCCCATCATCAAAATATCGAAAGATACACGGAAGTGGTAGGAACATGGTTCAGTAGATGGAAAAAGAACAGTAGATCCCAAAGTAAGCCGCTGGTACCAACAATGTCCCTCCCCGTCTCCGAAGCCAGGCATTGTCACATCCGCCATCTTGAGAAACCGACCGGGGAGGGGGTTCGACACAATCCAAAACAGTTCACAGTACCAAGTAAAAGGTTCCAGGATAGGGACAGTATTTGAATGTTCCGACAGCTGCAAAACCGGGGATTCCAAAAAAGTAGTTAAGTCACCGATCACAGCCCGTTCGAGTAGATCCACTTCTGTAGGGGCAGGCACAGCTTCCAGCACCGGGTTTAAGTGCGCCACTGGGGCGCCAATCAAAAGGCAAGCTGGCTGCCGGGTCTCGGACATCGAGTCAGGAGTCGGTGTCAGTCCTTTAAGCCCATTTGCCGCCAACAGGCCGCAGGTCTGAGCTGCCACAATCGCCTGAAGTGCCTCTAGGGCCGCCAGCACCGTCCGCAATGACGGGCCACTTTGGGCCTGCTCCACCCAGGTCCATAGTTCCTCAGGCATAGTGATGCCCACGGAGAGGCTCCTTCTCCGGGGTAAGATCAGCCGGAGCAGGACTGAGCCTTGAGGGACCAACCATCAGCATGCACTAGTGCGCGACGAGACTCCAACCCAAGGTGCGCCGGCGATACAAATGCCGGGCCTCCGAGTCAGGGACCCCCGCAACACAGCACCGTGCGTCACTCATCTCCTCACCTCCAACACAACACCAGGCTGCAAATGGTAGCAAAGCAATCCAAAATTTTCGAAAGTTCCAGAGACCGACCCTGCCGCCCTCAACAGTCCGCTGTTGTTCAACTCGGACCCGGCTAAGCCAGCACTCGAGACCCCGGATTCCAGACTGGGTTAGGCCACAAATCGGTCCTCGACGTTACTCCGCTCCACAAGGTCAGAAAAACTCCGGGATCACACCATCGGAGTGCGGAGTAGTTCACACACACGGATCTGGGGCAGGAAATCAGGATAAGTGACAGGATCTTGGAGCGTAGGACGGAGGTCAGCGGAGCCGGGAGACTATGCGGCCATCTTGCTTGCTGTCGTAGCTCTTCCTCTGCCGTAGTTCTTTTTGATGAGAAGCTTCCTTGATCGGTAAGTCCAATAATATCCTCTGATATGTACACCGGGGAGGAGGGAGTGTTGCTTACGATTCCCCAAGAGAGAACTGGGATTACAGGTAAGAAAACATGCTTTCTCTCTTGGGGATCTCAATTGATAGTCATAAGCATTTGAATAGAACAACAAGCTCATCCCCACAAAACATGGTAGCAAGCACAGAGAAGAGAAAAGATAGGACTGAATTAAGCAAATACACTTCTGAGACTTGTCCTACTTAATCTCGCGGATCTGAGTCGTAACAATAGTATTTGGTGAATGTGTGAACAGATCTCCATGTAGCCGCTTTACAAATCTCGGCAATAGGAACTTTTCTCATCAAAGCGGCTGTAGCTGCTTTGCCCCTAGTAGAATGGGCCTTAGGTCTAGCTGACAAAGTCTTGTTGGCTTTTTGGTAACATAACAGTATTCAGGAAACCACACGGCGGGAAAAGGATTGTTAGAAGTGGCTAAACCTGTATGGACTGGGCCATAATTCACAAAAATGTGGTTCAAATTGTGTAGGATTCTCATCTTATATAGCTAAAACTTCAAGACTCACCTTACATCTAGGGATTGAAAAGTTCTTTCAGCCAGGGTTGAAAGATTCTGAAAGAAGGTTTCAAAGAAATTGACTGATTTACATGAAAATCCAAAATAACATAGGGAAGGAATTTCAGGTGAGTAACTTTTTTAGAGTGGACAGTTTTATAAGGTTGGTTAGAGCATAACGGCTGGATTTCGCTAAATCTATGAGCTAATTTGATTGCTACGAGGAAAGCGGTTTTCGATGAGAGATGCTGCAGGGATGCCTTATGAATGGTTAGCGAAAGGATTCTGCATGAGTCATGAAAGGACTCTGTTAAGCTCACAGGGAGTGGAAGGACGCCTGATGGGAGGGAAAACCTCCTTCAGCCCTTCTAAAAAATCATTGATCACTAGGATTTTGAAAAAAGAAGTTTGTGAAGGACATTTTCCTGTGAACAGTAGGAGCCGCCAATGGAACCTTTATGGAAGAGAATTGCAAGCCAGATTTTGCCAAATAGAGAATGTCGGGACGAATGTCGTATTCCTGGCAAGATGTAGGGTTTATGTTCTTGGAAGAACACTAAATGCAAAATCTCTTCCACTTGAAGGCATATGCTGAATGGGTTGACAGACGTATCGGCTCTTTGAGGATGTCCATTCAGTCTTGTGGCAGGTTGTAGTGTCTGTACTGCACGAGCTCAGCAGCCATGCTGCCAAATCCAAGGAGGAGAGATTGGGGTGAACCGTCTGTCCTCCGAACTTCGTTAGCAGGTCTGGTCTGCATGGCCGCTTGAGATATAGGTGAAGAAGGTACGTGAACCACCGTTGACTTGGCCACTCAGGGGAACCAAGATGACTCTCAGTAGGACAGCTTAAGGAGGACTGCTGGGATCAGAGGGATCAGTGGACATGCGCACCGAAAGTTGTCAGACCAGTCGATCCATAGTGCATTCCCCAGAATTCCTTGTTGGAAGTACCTCAAGGCAAAGTCTTGTCATTTTTTGTTTTGTGCAGTGGCAAACAAGTCTATGTGGTTGTATTATCCATCTGAACAAGAAAGGACTGGGTCTTAAAAGATGGCATAAAATTTGTATCACTAGGTGGACTGCCCAGAGCTCAAAGAGATTGATGCGATATGTCATCTCCCTCGGAGACCTTGTGCCTTTAATTTGGAGACTATCCATGTGGGCTCCCCCACCCTAGTAACTGTGCATCTGTCACTATGGTTTGAAGGGAGCCTGTTGGTGGAAAGGCATCCCTTGAAGTAGATAGTTTGACATGAGGGGCAAGAGTGATATTGTCCTCCCTGCTTCCTGGTCCCATTGGTCCTTGAGACATTCCTGAAGAGGATGTATGTAGAGGTGTGGAGGCCATGGAGCCGGGGAAGGTATGGCATTGAACTTTCATTAGAGAATGGCATTTCCGACGGATCAATGAAAGTCTCTCCTCTGACACACTCTTGCCTGCATGGTGTCAATGGTAGCCCCTAAATACTGCAGAATGTGAACCAAAGTGGAAATAGAAATTGATGTGAAGGCCCAACCTTTGAAGAATTTTGCATGTCCAGTTGTAATGCCGCTGGGCTTCTTGTGAAGTTGATATACACAAAGGAACACAGGGGGTCTAAACACCACCGCGTGTGGCTTGCTATCCTGAACTCCAATGAAGATTGTGAGTTGGTACCCTAGTCACCCTAGATAGCCTACAGAACAAAGTAAAGTGTGATGATGGGTCTGCGTGCATGGATTCACGTACATACAGTGCCAGTTTGCTGAATCCCTATAGCTCATATATGGATTACCATCAAATGAACTCTGTGATCAGTCCTATCATATGGTTCACCAATAACAAGTGGCTGGTCCCTTGATCATCGGAACCCATTAATCACGAACTCGATAGTAGAGCAGGATCAAGTTCACAGGCACTTATGGACGACCATATGACAGCCGATTATTGATGGTTATGAAAGTAGTGAAAAAAGCAGTGCAACAAAATGGTGGTGAGTTAAAATAGAGTGAGATGTCCTAGAAAAAGTTTTTTATTTGACAAAGGACATACCCCCTAATTAAAACCAGAATAGTGCAAACGACAGTGAAAACAAATATCTGTTGTGAAAAAAGACCAACATGTTTCTGCCTAACGGGGCCTAAGTCCCCAGGCATTCGTCAGGGCCTCTGCTCTTAATGTGATGCTACTGCTTGAAAAAGTGGTGAACAAATTATAACCAAATATATAACAAAAATGTTAAAGGTTGGAACAAATACAACCTGTAGTGTACTAATCCTCCGTATCAGCGGATGCATGAACCCATCTATAAAAAGATGTAGTAAAATACACAGGTTAAGTATAGTGTATGTAGATGTAACCATCCTGCATTCCCATCACAAGTTTATAAAAATGTTCTCACCCAGCTTCTGTCAGGCTCCACCGTTCGATCCTCAGGATGGTGCAGATGTAGTTTAAGAAGCCCACCTCTAGATTGCCCCAAATATGGCTTGTGAACCAACACAGACTTAGAGGGAATCAAGCGAGGGGCGCGGGGAGGGAAGGGGACAGCAGGGAGGGAGATCTTGTGGGAGACAAAAGAATGACACAATCGTAAATACCACTCTATCAAGTACAGTATATACAATTTAGCTTTACCACGGTTTATTCCTTCCCCTCACCTGAAAAGTAAAATATGTTGTGCTTTAACCATAGAAGAGAGAAGAGGGCAGTATAAGGCCGCTACACACACTATGGAAGCAACACAAAAGACAAGAATCACAATGTTACCCTCAGCTAACTATACATGCATCACGCTTCAGGAATATCACAAGGGGTGTGTGCATAACAGAGGTGCGTTGCTTAACCTTATCACTCCGTGAGTACTGGCCCCTCCCTACTCTCTCCTGAAATATATAAACAAAGAAAATTTTGGAGTCTTGTATCCCAAGAACACAAAGGTCAACACGGAAAAAGGAATTCCATAAACAATTGCACATCCAGTGGTAATCACATTGGCACGTAATACAGGTTTCTTGTGATGACACAGTTCGTAACAAAATATACAACCAAAAGTGATGGTTTTATCCCAGTGTGAAAGGTTTCACTGGAAAGCCTCTAAAGCAAATACTTCTTTGCTTAGTAAACTTTAAGCAACTTCTCTGCACGAGACAGAGTGTCAGGTCTCCTCCAACAGGGGAGTTTGGATTTGTAAACAGATTCCCTGACCTGGTTCTACTCTGCATGAGACCGTTGGAAATCACTGTCTCCTCCAACAGAGGGAACGGTCTGGACTCTGAGATTGCCACAGTCGCAAAGTACCGCTCTCGGAATACTCAAAGCGGGCATGAAACACCGAGTGTTATTACCCGGCAGGAAGCGGTCATTAGAGTTGGTGCAGGTGCACCCTTACCGCCTCTCCGTGGTTCTACGATAGAGCCGCTGGCCGGAATCCGCCAGCAACACAGGTCTCCAGGGAATTATCGGCGCTCTCCTCTCCGGTCGCCTCCATGATATTGCGGCTGCGGAGATGACGCCGCTCAAGTGCTGCGCGCCCCGCAAGGAACCTGGGTAATGTAGTTCTGCCCGTTCCCATACTCCGACGGTAGACAGTGATTGCCGGTGACCGAAGCGTGACAGAACATCCCTCTTCCGATATTCACTGTCTGCCAGAAGGCTGGTCAGGATGCAAGCGATGGAACCGAGCCAGAAAACGGGGAGCGTGAACAGCAGCCCGGGGCTCCCATGAGTCCTCCTCCGGGCCGTAGCCTTTCCAAGACACCAGGTACCAAACCTTCCCCCTCACCCATTTGGAATCCAGGATCCCTTTCACCTCGTATTCTCTTTCATGTTGTACCCAGATAGGGGCAGGTTTTTTTTCACAGGACGAGCAGAGGGTTTCAGCAGAGATACATGGAACACAGGATGCATTCAGAAATGGGCAGGCAATCGCAATCTGACAGAGACAGGGTTGACTTGTTTTACCACTCTGTAGGGGCCAATGTACTTGGGGTTGAACATACTGTGTTTCTTAAACTTAATGTTCCTCGTGGACAACCACACCCAATCGCCCTGTTGGTATCCTTCCCCAGGCCTACGATGTTTGTCTGCCTGTGCCTTGTAGCCTGCCTTAGCCTTATCCAGATTTCTACGAGCCTCAGCAAAGGTTTTGCGCATCAATAGCAACCTATTGCGCAATTCCGGAATCCTGGTCACAGAGGAAGGTAGAAGAAAAGGAAGGAAACGTGGGTGGAAACCATAAGTGCAATAATAGGGCGTGAGTTTAGTAGAGGAGTGGATAGCGTTGTTATAGGCTATCTCAGCTGCCATAACCAATCAACCCAGGCATCAGTGGTGGTGTCCACAAAACATCTCAAGTATTGTTTGAGAGTTTGGTTCAACCTCTCGGTCTGACCATCTGTTTGAGGATGGAAGCTTGTAGAGAGGGAAGAAGTGATCTGCAGTTTAGCGCACCAAGCCCTCCAAAACCCCGCTGTAAACTGAGCGCCCCTATCTGAAACGATGACTCTAGGGAGGCCATGGAGTCTAACTACATGGGTTAGAAGTATGTGTGCCAACTGGACGGAGGAAGGGGCCTGTTTACATGCAACGAAATGGCCCATCTTAGTCAGATAGTCTATAACCACTACGATAGCGGTCTTTCCTTGATCCTTCGGAAGCCCTACAACGAAATCCACAGAAAATCTTTCCCACTGCACTTCAGGAGTAGGCATGGTTTGTAACAGTCCCTGTGGCAGTCTATGGTCTGTTTTCATTTGCAGGCAGGTGGTACAATTCTTTACCCAAGCGGATACGTCCAAACGTATAGATGGCCACCAAAAGGGTCTTAGCATGGTTTCAAGCGTCTTTGCGGTTCCCATATGGCCAGCGCATGGAAGTGCATGACACCAAGTGAAAGCTTCTTTCCTTAGAGCGTTACTGGCTAGCAGCACCTGTTTGCCTCTCATGGGAATGCCCCGTTGTATGCACCACTCCGGATGTCTCTTGAGCCATTGTTTCCATTGGAAGGTTTGTATCCCTTTATGTATCTTCCGAAGAAAGTCTTCGGTTTGGATCACTCCTAGCACCTTGCTGGGTTCAATGACGGCCCTCTCCGTAGGTATTCCGCAAGAAGCCCCCTGCTCCTGGCGCGTGAGGGCGTCTGCTTTTTTGTTATCCGTTCCCGGACGAAAGGTGATAACAAAGCGGTATTCCGCGAAGAACAGCATCCATCTTAGCTGCCTCGGGGTTAGGTGTCGGGCTGCTCGCATATACTGCAAATTACGGTGGTCCGTAAATACTGTGACTGGATGCGACGCCCCCATAAGCCAATGTCTCCGTTCCAGGATGGAATCCCTGTTCCCCAATAGCTCCTTTTCAGCTATGGTATAATGTTGTTCTGAGGTGTTCAACTTCCGGGACATAAAAGCGATAGGATGTAGATATCCTGTGGTAGCATGACGTTGGGAAAGTACTGCCCCAATGGCGATGTCGGAGGCATACGCTTCCACGACGAATGGCAACAGAGGATTGGCATGTAACAGAACCGGTGCTGTGGTGAAGGCTTCTTTTAGCTGTTCAAAAGCTTCCTGTACTTCCTTTGTCCATACAAAAGGAGTGTTCTTCCTGGTTAACCGGGTGAGAGGAGCTACCAGGTTGGAGAAATGTCCTATAAACCGCCGGTAGAAATTGGCAAAGCCCAACAGGCTTTGGATGTCCTTGACAGTTTTGGGGCGAGGCCAGTCCAAGATTGCTTGCACCTTCCTCTCGGCCATGACTTGACCAATGGGGGTGAGCATCACTCCCAGGAACTCTACCGTTTGGATGTGGATCTCACACTTCGTGAGCTTACAGAATAGATGGTGTTCTTTCAAGGCCTGTAGGACTCTCCTTACATGTGGGATATGGTCTTCTAAGGAGTCCGAGTAGATAAGAATGTCGTCTATGTATACGACTACGAAGATGTCCAGGAAGTCGCGCAGCACTTAGTTTAGGAAGAATTGAAAAGCGGCTGGGGCATTACACAGCCCAAAGGGCATCACTAGATATTCTAACAGCCCGTACAGCGTCTTGAAGGCCGTCTTCCATTCATCCTCTTTCCGCATGCGGACGAGGTGGTAGCCCCTCTGAGGTCAAGCTTGGTGTAAATGCATGCGTGCCGTACTTGTTCCAGCAACACAGGAATTAAGGGGAGCGGGTATTGATTCTTGATAGTAATCGCATTCAATGCCCTAAAGTCGATGAGTCCCTCCTGAGGCGGAAGCCGGGAGGTTGTTGTGCACTGTGACTCTGACCATTTTATATATTTTAATGCCTCTATTTTCGCCGCATTTTAAATAAAGCGCTTGATTTCTTTGCACATTGCACATCGTTTTTATCTGCTCATAATTACCATCTCGACGTGGTATCCTACCTAAATTGTTTTTCCCCGCACTGCCTTGCTCCCTGAGCCTACCTCGGTCGATTTTGGGGCTGGGAGGCTCTCCCTCGAATCGGCAGAAGCGCGGCGGCCATTTTGGGTAGGGGAAGCGTCCAGTCATCAGCATAAAAGGCAACGGTCATGTCTCCGCGCAGCGTACGCGGTCAGCGGACGCGCCGGATCTGCGCCGGAGTCGTGCCAGAGTCCTGCCCGTCTGCGCCCGTCCGCGATCAGGACGCAGCCGAGGCTAGGTACTCTGTGGAAACCCCAACATCTGGCTTTAAAACATATAGTAAGGAGTCTCTTCTTTCGATACAACACAAATGCTGTGCTCTCACTGTCTCTCTTCAAAGGGACTTAGCCCCATATCCAGAGTTGGGCATACCTTGCAATATGCTGAATGACACATTGGTCCCGTGCCCCTTTGATCAGCTGCCGCTTCAGGCCCCTAAAGACACCAGCAATTTCTCTATTAAGGCTGGCCTAATTAATTGTCGCTCCCTGCCTAAACATTCTCTAGATATTGCCCAGTCTCTGATGGACAATCACTGGGATTTACTTTTTCTAACAGAAACATGGCTGGATTATGAATTTAATCCGTCTTTATGCCTGGCCATTCCCCCAGAATATAATATCCTATGCGCCAATAGAGTGGGTCGCAATCGGGGAGGTGGGGTAGCTATTATTTATAGATCCCAATGGACGATCTCTTCCTTCCCTTACACACAAATTGAACTGATTGAAGCCCTTCCCTTCTGTATTAAATTAGCTGAACATACCACACTGACAGGGCTACTGGTCTATCGCCCTCCTAAATCTAAGGCTTCCAACTTGGCTACATTTTTGGACTATGTCCTTCAGGCTAGCTTACGCTATGCCAATTTTACCTTATTAGGAGACCTAAATTTACACGCAGAGGACTCTTCTGACAAGCTTTGCCTTAACTTTCTTTCTACTTTAAAAGATGCTGGATTAAGCCAATTGGTTTCTCAACCTACGCACAAAGCTGGTCATACTCTTGATCTTGTTTGCTCGAATTTCTCAAACATCCTGATTGAGGATCCCTATCCGGTGATTTGGTCGGACCACTTTTTTATCCCTTTTGCTATTCATTTTTGCCAGCATGTGAGACCTAGAATTCCCCCTAAGGCGGTAGGACGTAACTGGAGTAAGATCTCCCCTGACAGTGTTGCCCTACATCTTGTAAATACCACTCCCAAAGACGCCCCTGATTTAGATTCACGCCTGACTAACCTCAACTGCTGGGTCACCTCTGCTATTGACTCGCTCGCTCCTATGCGACCGATTAAAACCTTTCGAGCAGCTCCCTCCGCCCCATGGTACTCCGACGAGCTTCGGAAATATAAATCTTCTTGTAAGCTGTTGGAGCGCCGGTGGAGGTCATCCTATTCTATTGACACAAAACTTAAATATAAACTGGCCCTCAAAGAATACCGTAGGAAAATAATTGAGCATAAAAAATGTTACCTGGAGGAGAAAATTAATAGAGCGCATGGCTCGGCCAGGGAAATTTTTAACACAGTGAAGACTTTCACAGATCCCTTGGCTCTTAAACAGTGTCTTCCAGTCTCTCAGGCCCTTTGCTCCCGCCTCTCTGACTTCTTTGAAGACAAGATCGCGAAGATCTATGACACCTTCCCCAAGAATAATGATCTTGGGAGTGATACGCCTTTACCTGACTGCATCGAGTCTTCTTCCATCTTTTCAGACTTTGAGGCAATCTCACTGGAACACTCACTGATGGAACTGTCTAGATGCCGCTCCGGCTCACCACTTGACCCTTGGCCAGCCAAGCAATATAAATCATTGGCCTCTTTTCTTAATCCCTTCCTCAACTACATCTGGAATGACTCGCTCAAAACCGGAATTTTCCCGGAGTCTTGGAAACATGCCCTACTGGTCCCGATTTTAAAGAAAGCTAATACAGATCCTAATGAGCCGGTGAACTATCGACCCATTTCTCTGCTTCCAGCCCCTGCCAAGGTCCTTGAAAAGCTAGTGCAGCAACAAATGGCAGGTTTTCTTGAAACCCACGGCCTACTTCATAAATCCCAACATGGTTTTAGAAAGTGCCATAGCACTGAGTCTGCCCTTATAGAAATGGCAGACTCTGTGCGGTGGAAACTGGATGGGGGTTCCAGAGCAGTGCTGGTGCTGCTCGACTTGTCGGCAGCATTCGACACTGTCTCTCACCCCATCTTGATTGACCGTCTTCGGTCGAAGGGTATTCAGGGGAAGGCCCTGGAGTGGCTGACCTCTTTTTTGTCTAATCGCACCCAGGCAGTCTATACTCACCCTTTTACCTCTGTTAGCCGTACCCTGAAATGGGGTGTCCCTCAAGGCTCGGCTTTGAGCCCACTATTGTTCAATGTTTATTTTTCTCCTCTGGCTGAACTCATTGCAAGGTCGGGCATCATAGCTACATCCTATGCAGATGATATTCAGCTGCTTTTCTCCTATGAGAGTGCCACGCAAACTACTTTTGATCCTTTGAAGGATTGTCTGCGGGACATTTCAAAATGGATGGACCAGAACTGCCTCCGGATGAATGCGGCGAAAACGGAGGTTCTCTTTTTCCATCAACCCTCCCCTCTTGATTCAACTCTCTGGTGGCCACAGGAACTCAGCCTTCCCCCTGTCCCTAAGGACTCTGTAAAAAATCTAGGGGTCAAGTGGGACTCTAATCTTTCTTTTAGCAACCAAATACAGACCGTTTCAGCCGCTTGTTTTTCCAAGATCAGGATGATTAGGAAATTCATCACCTATCTCCCTAGTGATACCAGGAAAACCATAGTCCAGGCATTGATTACATCTCACCTGGACTATGCGAACGGCCTGTATTTAGGGTTGCCCGCGGGCCTCCTACATCGGCTCCAGACAGTCCAGAATGGTCTGCGGGGTTTCCCTACGCACCCATATTTCGCCACATCGCAGAGCATTACATTGGCTTCCAATCCATCAAAGAGCTGCATTCAAAGCCATGACCTTAGCCCATCGAGCAACTAGGGGTAGGGGATCGGCCTACCTCTCTGTTAGTATTCGTCCTTATTGTAACTCTCGGAACCTCCGTTCCAACTCCCAACATCTGCTTTCCATACCAAGATTCAGGAAAGCACGTTCTGGAGGTAAAACCTTCCAGGTCTGTGCCACAACTCTCTGGAACAAACTCCCGATCGCAATTAGGATGATCCAGGAAGAATTACCCTTTCGTAAGGCACTGAAAACTTTTCTCTTTTGTTAATTCCCCCAGGACTATCACTCTGCTTTCACTCAGAAGCGCCGGGACACCCCGTTGGGGTAGCTGCGCGCTATATAAATTACACAAATAAATTCACTGTTCGCCTTTGGGATGAAAAAGAGGGGCAATGCTGCGGGAGATCTTGACGGGCGTATGAACTCCAACCCCAGGAGTTTGTCCAAATAGATTCGTAGATGTTGGTTCTCTGGTTGGGTCAACGCGTATATCCTTCCGCAGGGTACCACAGCGCCCGGGACCAGGTCAATGCGGCAGTCATATTCTCCATGAGGCGGAAGAACCTCTGCCTGGGTTTCGCTGAACACATTTTCAAAGCTGTGGTAGTGGGCTGGAAGATCTACCTCCTTTTCTGCGGCCGTGGCTATGTGCAATCTCGTAGCTAACACAACCGATGGTTGTATCGTTTCCATGTTACAGTTTGACTGGCAATAGCTCGACTGTAACTGCATAGAGTGATCCGTCCAGTTGATCTCCGGTTCGTGTTTTTTCAGCCAAGGCAGTCCTAAAATAACACCATATAGAGGGGCTTGGATGATGTTAAACAAAAGTATTTCTCAGTGGTACCCTTCGTAAATCAGCTCGTACTCCTGGGTATGTTGACGGATGGGACCAGATTCCAGCTCATGCCCATCAACAGCAAAGACCTGTTAAGGTGTTGCTTTCCACAGCAAATATACCCCCAACCGTAAAGCTTCTTTACTGTCCATGAAACAGCCTGTGGCCCCTGAATCCACCATGGCTCGGAGGCTCTTAGTTTCTTGGTTGATGCAGATCTCCATCGTGATAAAAAAAGGATCAGGGTCCTGGAATTCTTTGGTGTCTACAGAAGGGATGATGCAAGTGCTTGAGCTGTTCCCTTCAGTTACACTCAAGCGTTGCAGTTTTCCGCCCCCTTCTCGACGACAGCCATCTGGCCAGGACGGAATCGTCCTGTTTTGGGTTTCACTGGGCATTCCCTGAGAAAATGACCTTTTTTGCCACAGTATAAACACAGTCCTTGTTTTCTCCGGTGGTCTCTTTCGCTTAACGTGAGAGAATCCCGCACCGTTCCTACCTCCATGGGTTCGGGTCTTCCATCCGTTTACTCTGCAATATGTCCCTTATCAATAAAGGAGGGCTCGTTTCTTTTATGATCCCCTTTCCGTTCCCTGATTCGATGGTCTAGACGGAGAGCTAGGTCAATGAGGGCCGCACACGTCTGTGGCTGAGGGTCTACTTGCGCCAGGACATCTTTCATGTCTTCCGTAAGACCCTGGTAAAACATCACGGATTGTTTAGCTTCAGGCCAATCCGTTTCGACGACCAACCTCCGGAAATGGTTTAGGTAGGTAACCAAGTCATTAGAACCTTGTCTGAGTTTTAACAGATCCTTGTCAGCAGAGAAGGTTTCGGCCCGACGATCAAAAGTCTTTTCGAAGGCAGCACGAAAGGTATCCCATCAAAGAGCATGGCGTTCTCTCCCCTAACAATAGGAACCGCCCATTGCGCTGCTTCCCCACCCAGATACGAAATAAGGAAGGCCACTCAGGCCTGGTTAGTTAGAAAGAGATTGGGTTTACACGTAAAGTGGAACATGACTTGTGTCATGAATACTTGTACTTTCTTCTTATCCCCGTAAAACCGTTCTGGAGGGGCTAGAGGAACTTGGACAGGCATTTCCACAACCACTGATGCCGGGGGAGGGGGGAGTGCCTGCATCAAAAGGGTTACGTAGCATCAAATCTACCCTTGTCTGCAGAACTGCGGTTTCCTGGCAGGAGGCTGCTAACTCTGTCTGGACTAATCCTAATGCTGCTAACACATCATCTAGGGTGGCCATCCTTAATATCACCACTACCGGGAGGAAATACGTTTCGTGGGCCGATAATTCTGTCAGGCTCCACCGTTTGTTCCTCAGGATGGTGCAGATGTAGTTTAAGAAGCCCACCTCTCAATGCAGGGGGAGGAGCCTAGCTCGAAACCATGATGGCCGCCTGATCTCTCGGCTCCGCCGACCATCTCGCCTTTCTCCCGTTTTCCGCCTCATCCTGTACCTCATCCTGCACACGAGTGGCGGTAGTGGAAACGGGAGGCGAACCCGGACCTGCCGATGTGCTCCTCTGCCCGATCCCGGCTGTGAAAGTGCTGAGACGCCTCTGCCTCCTCCTGACGCTGCGCGGCTGTGCCGGCTCTTTGTTCTCCCGCTGACCGGCCCTGTCCACAACGACGGCCGCCATTCCTGGCAGATCGGAATCGACCAACTACGCGTGGCAAGCGCGTCTTGCCCCCTGGATCCTGCTCTATCGCTTTTCTGGCTTTGGGCGCCGCCGCCGCGGAGGCAACATTGTTTTTCATCCTTAGTCCGGGGACGGCTTCCTTGCTACTTTGTTTCTTGGCGAGTAGTGCCGATCGCCATTTTTGCAGCTTGCCTTTCTCTCCCGGGACGGCGGCTCCCGGGCTGCTCCTGAAACCGCGGACGTCTGCCCACACTGCATCGGCACTGAGTGGCCATGGAGTCTGCCTCCCCTGTCCCCTCGGTCGGGCGGTGCCATGGTATATATCGGCTAAGGGACCAGCTGACTGTGGAGGGGGATGGCGGCCATATCCCGGGTCAGTACTGCGACCATTTGCCCAGTGGAAATACTATGTCCTTTCTCCCCGATAAACCGGTACTGCTTGGCGACATCCTGGTAGCCCTATGTACTTTAAGAGAAGCTTTTGGTATTGCTGGCCGCGAACTGGGGGATCGGCTGGATGGGATTCTATCGACGACATCCTTGCTTGAACACCTCCGGGAGCAGGACATTATGCCACACCCGGCTTCTACTTTCCTTCCCTCCTCTCCGGTTGCTACTGACACACCTGGGGTGCGAGACCCTAATCCTGCTGAAGTGCCAGATGCAATGTGGCTGAGGAACGATGCCCGGGTGCCACGTTTGGCGACTCCTCGCGGGGTTATTGACACGACTTGCTCATCTATCCTGGAATGGTTTCTACTGACTTGGCTTGTCGATCCTGGTGGTTCACTAAAGGGCGCTACATCCTCCTGTACTGTGGTTATCAACACGGCTGTGTGTTGGATGTACTTTGATGGACACCCCCCCGCTCGGATGTGGTCACTTTGCTCGCTCGCCTCCCCCAAGATGTCTACCGTGAGGCTGGACTATGTTGTTGCTTCGCACCGCAGAGGGGAGGGTTGAGGTTGTCTCTTCATATGGTCGGACTGTTTTTGCTTGCACTGCTGGGACACTGATGGACTGCCGGAGATAGTGAATATTGGTATTGTATTGGTCGCGGGGTTTGGGATCGGGCGGCCGGAGTGATATGTGATGGTAGTCTTAGAAATATCCGATGGCCCTCCTCCGGTCTTATGTGTAACAGGTTTTTTTCTTTTCTTCTCTTTTTTCCTGCTTTTCTTTTCTTCCCTTCTCTGTTCTAAATTTCGGGTTCGGTTTGTGGGCGACAGGCACGTTGCTAGGGGGGGGGTCGGACGTAGCCTCGGCAGACGTGCAGGGTGGGGGGTAGGGATTTAGTTTCAGTTTCAGTTTCTATGGGCCCTTTTTTCTCATCTCCTCTTTCTTCCTTTTTCTTTCTTTCCCTTTGGGTTTTCAGGTGCCTTGGGGTAGTGATACCTATTCTATCCGCTGTTGATACTGTCATTTTAGTGGATTTGGGTGTACTGAGTCCGTGGGCGGGCGATGGCCAATATGTACTGTTTATTTTGCAACTATTCTGATGATTGTTATTCTTTGTCGCATATCATGTCTCTTCTTCGTATTGTTGCTAACTCGCAGGTTCGTTGCCTGCCAATTGCTCCTGGTGGATTGAATGCATCTGATCCTTCTTACCTACAAAACTTTTAAAAATTAACCTCACTTCTACTCAGCCTAGCGGTCCTGTTCATTTCAAATGCCTTGGACACTTATCGTTTTGGTTTTCTTAGGGACCGCTGAGATGGCCTATCCTTACTTTTTGTGCTACGGATTGCTTTCGAGGCCGGCCGGTATGGTTGTAGGCCCGTATTTGTATGCTTACTATGCACAATAAAGGTTTTCAAAAACTTAAAAAAAAAAAAAAAAAAAAAAGAAGCCCACCTCTAGGTTGCCCCAAATCTGGCTCATGAACCAACACAGACTTAGAGGGAATCAAGCGAGGGGCGCGGGGAGGGAAGGGGACAGCAGGGAGGGAGATCTTGTGGGAGACAAAAGAATGAAACAATCGTAAATACCACTCTATCAAGTACAGTATATACAATTTAGCTTTTCCACGGTTTATTCCTTCCCCTCACCTGAAAAGTAAAATACGTTGTGATTCAACCATAGAAGAGAGAAGAGGGCAGTATAAGGCCGCTACACACACTATGGAAGCAACACAAAAGACAAGAATCACAATGTTACCCTCAGCTAACTATACATGCATCACGCTTCAGGAATATCACAAGGGGTGTGTGCATAACAGAGGTGCGTTGCTTAACCTTATCACTCCGTGAGTACTGGCCCCTCCCTACTCTCTCCTGAAATATATAAACAAAGAAAATTTTGGAGTCTTGTATCCCAAGAACACAAAGGTCAACACGGGAAAAAGGAATTCCATAAACAAGTGCACATCCAGTGGTAATCACATCGGCACGTAATACAGGTTTCTTGTGATGACACAGTTCGTAACAAAATATACAACCAAAAGTGATGGTTTTATCCCAGTGTGAAAGGTTTCACTGGAAAGCCTCTAAAGCAAATACTTCTTTGCTTAGTAACCTTTAGGCAACTTCTCTGCACAAGACCGAGTGTCAGGTCTCCACCAACAGAGGAGTTTGTATTTGTAAACAGAGTCCCAGACCCGGTTCTACTCTGCATGAGACCGTTGGAAATCACGGTCTCCTCCAACAGAGGGAACAGTCTGGATTCAGAGATTGCCACAGTCGCAAAGTACCGCTCTCGGAATATTCAGAGCGGCCATGAAACACTGAGTGTTATTACCCGGCAGGAAGCGGTCTTTAGAGTTGGTGCAGGTGCACCCTTACCGCCTCTCCGTGGTTCTGCGATAGAGCCGCTGGCCAGAATCCGCCAGCAACACAGGTCTCCACGGAATTATCGGCGCTCTCCTCTCCGGTCGCCGCAATGATATTGCGGCTGCGGAGAGGACGCCGGATGACGCCGCTCACGTGCTGCGCGCCCCGCAAGGAACCTGGGTAATGTAGTTCTGCCCGTTCCCGTACTCCGACGGCAGACAGTGATTGCCGGTGACCGAAGCGTGACAGCTTCACCGGGGACTGGATCTCACCTCACCTGGACCGTGCTCAGGTTTCTCAAGGCCCCGCTCTGAAGGTCAAAGAAAATAACCAGAGAAAGCAAAGAAAATTGTAGAGCTCTTATTTATAATGCTCCTAAACTTTCAAGAGTCCATCATGGTGAAAAACTTATCTCTGACCAAATATGAATCCATCGGTAAAACAGCAGTTCCATCTCAATGACATATAAACCGAACAAATACAAAAGTATTGAGATCAGGGTATCTATAGATCTTCTAGTGATTAAGACCAACACGTTCTTATTAGTGAACTTAATCATATGTATCAAGTATGTATATTAAACATAGGTCCGGCAAGTATGTTTCAAACCATGTCTTATCTCGCCATATTGTTTGTTCAGCATAAACTCGTATCCCTAGCAAACAACCTTCCTCTCTTGTCATGTATGTTGCCCATTATCAAAGCAATATTATAGGACATCAATGCCCTTCTGCATGTAGAACTGCATTTTAAACGAGTAAATTACTACATGGGTGATAAGGCCTGAATAAATGCTATCATATATCAAAAATGTACTAAATCATAAGTTTTGGGCAAAAATACTGAGCCTTACTCTGTCTTGTAAGAAAACAATCACTCAATAGTGACTGTGCACCAAATACGCTGTCAGACATTAACAAAAACTCGATAAATGCCAAGCAAAGGTCCCTATCCAGAGATCCCACCATCTTACCTGTCCGTCGGTGCCTCAAAGCTCAAGCCTGAGTCTTTGGGGGAGGCACCGGAACAGCAGGCTGCGGCGTATCTAACAGTGAAGTGACGCCCGGACTACTTTGTCATCCTACGCGCCGCTCACAAGAAGCCGATCATAATATTAGCAGCCAGTATGATAAAAAAAAAACAATGTTGGAACATTGGTTAAACTGCAAAAAGGCTAAGCTTACTGGTGTAACCTTTTACCTTGTCTTCCATATCGAGCGAGGTTACATGATGCTGTTTGTTGCAAGTTTCCGACACAGTGTCCATGCCCCGGTAATTGGAACTACAAAGTGACGTCAGAGCGTCATCACTTGTAGTTCAAATGTGTTTTAGCCTATTCATAGTCAGAAGCAGTCCCTCAGTGAGGTATTTACGCTGCAAAGGGGCCGAATTTACTAGTATAGCCTTGTAACAGGGCCTTGTACCTTGTCTTTCATATCTAAAGAACTTCCAGGATGTTTACATGTTCCTGAAACAGTGCCCAGATCCCGATAATAAGAACTACAAAGTGACGTCAAAGCGTCATCACTTGTAGTTCGTACATGTTTCAGCTTATTCCTATTCAAAAGCAGTATCTCGGTGAGGTATCTACAGTGTGTGGCTATTTTAATGTGATGTTTCAGGGACGTCAAGGAGCTTTATGCAGTTACGAAGCTGCCACAGTATCGTATTTAGAACAATCGATCTTGCACAGTACATGGCAAACTCTATCGTTCATTCAGTCACATTTATCATCTCCGGTCTGAAGTATACACAACCGATGTAATATAAACCTGGGATTATAGCAAACCATTAACTAGCATGAAACTTCACAGGGAGGCCCATGGTATATCATCATTAAGTCCCACCACATTGGTGCGAAGCTTATAGATCCATTTTTGCTCCCTCGTGAATAGATAGTTTGAGATATTGCTAATGTCTGATGGGAAGAATGGCTTCCCTTAGACAGTCCATTGGAAATCATCTTCTCTATGCTGTTTTTCTAGATAATGTTTAGTCAAACTAGTCATTGATTTCTTACAGCGGAATGAGCTCTTATGTTCCAACATACGCACACGTACTTTACGCGTGGTCATACCCACATATCTAATCGAACAAGGGCAGGTCAGCAAGTAAATTAAGTTCTCGCTCTTGCAGTTTGTAAAATGGGTCTGTGCCCAAGGCCGATCTGTGCCAATGTCAATTTGAATAGAGCATGTTCCACAGGGATGGTGTCCTATTACCGGTGGCAAATCCCATAAGCTACCTACTGCTCTTCTGGGCGTTTCTTTTGGGCGAGTGTGCACTAAGCAATCCCGGATATTGCTTGATCTTTTAAAAGCAAAAAGGGGTTGGGCAATTTTATCGCTACCATGATTCAAGATGCACCAATGTTGACGAATTATCTTTTGAATATGGTTACTTCTGGTGTTGATCGTGCTTACCAAGGTCAGTCTGTCTGAGGGAGCTTTGCATCCCGGAGGTTCCAGAAGTTCTTCACGGTTGCTGTTATTCGCTCGTTTCCGTGAGCATTTGACAAGCGATCTTGGATAATGTCTCTCAAGGAGTTGTTTGGTAAGATTCTAAGCATGAGTCTCAAAATCCCCAGTGTTCGAACAGTTCCTCCGTACTCCGAGGAATTGCCCATAAGGCAGATTGTCCCGAAGTGCTTTCGGGTGATGGGTTTCGTACAAAAGTAAAGAATTTCTTGCCGTTGGTTTTCTGTAGAGTTCGCTTTGCAAACCTGTAGGTGTAGCATATATGGATAGATCCAGAAACGCCAGTCTTTCTTTGTGAAACTCAACAATGAAATTAAGATATTCGTTCCTACTGTTAAGCCATTGGTGAAATGCTGTAATTGACTCCTGGTTTCCTCTCCACACCACTAATACATCATCGATGTATCTTTTCCACCATCTGATCGATGAGTGGAATGGTTTGGTGGGCGTTAGCACATGTTGTTGCTCAAATTGATGTACATAAAGACAAAGCAGGCTAGGCGCAAAAACGCTGTCCATGCTCGTCCCGGATGTTTGCAAGTAGATCGTCTCTTCGTAGCGAAAGAAATTCTCTTTCATGGCTAATCTAGCCAGAGCCATGATGAAAGATACGGGTGTTATTGTCTCCAGTATGCTTTCTTCCAAAATGGAAGAGACCACTTCCAGAGTCTCATCCTGGGGGATGGAAGTATAGAGGGCCTCTACATCGAAAGAGACCAGGAGGTCTCTTTCCAGGTCAAATTCAATTTCAGGCAAGACTCTCAACACATCCTTCGTATCCTAAAGGTATGTAGGCATCTTCTAAACAATCGGCCTTAGAAAAAAGTCAACAAAAGTGGATACCGGTTCTAAGACCGAACCTATCCCTGAGATTATTGGTCTTCCAGGGGGAGGCCTCTGAGGTATATGGACTTTAGGAAGGATGTAAAAGTATGGCATAACCAGATTTGTTGTTGTCAAAAATTGTGCTTCCTTCGCGGTTATCCATCCTTCTGCTAGCGCTTCTTCCACCAAGCTGTGGATCTGTCTCTTAAGATCTTCGGTGGGATCTTGCTCTAATGGTCTGTATGCCTGTCTATTGTCCAATTGGCACAGACACTCAGATCTATAGTCACAAGTGTTCAAGATGACTGTTGAACCCCCCTTGTCTGCTGGTTTTATTGTTATGGACTGATCTTCCGAGAGATAATTCAGTGAAGTTGACATTTTTATTAACCAATTGTCTAGGTAGAGGTAGATGAAGATTCGGTGCCTCCTGAGGTGGGCAGCAATTACTGCCATGCAACTTGAGTATGTTCTATGAGCTGACTTGAGGCCAAATGGAAGAACCTGTTATTGATAGTGTTCCTGCCCCACTACAAACCTCAAGAACTTGCTTTGTTTCTTGGTGATGGGTATATGGAAATGCGTGTCTTGTAGGACTATGGAGCAGAGCCAATCTCCCTGGTGTAGTTGGGGATAGATCTGATACAATGCCAGCTTCCAAAACTTTTCTCGACAACTTCATTTGTTGACTATTTTTAAGTTGAGAATGGATCTAAATGCATTCTTTTCTTTTTTCTTCACCAGAAAGTATCTGGAGAAGATGCCTGTACACCATTGTTTGTGAGGAACAACATCCATTGCATGCTTCTGCAGCGAGATGTTGACTTTCCCTCTGAAGCATGTGCAGATGTTCATTGGATGTTAATGATGATATGGTCGGGGGAGGACTGGTGAATCTGAGACAATACTAATTTTGAACAGTATTCAGAACCCAGACATTTTTTGTTATTTTTTGCCACTCTGCCAGAAAATGAGAGATGCCTCCCCCTACTGGAGTGGGTGACAGAGGAGGGGAAGGTATGATTCATAGCTTGGTGCCTGTTGTGGGTTTACCCCCTTGGGCAGGCTGTTGGGTGCATCGCCCTCTGGACTGCCTTCGTTGCTGCTGCTGGTAAAGTCGTTACTGGCACTAATGAAAGCAGTGGTCTTGACGCTGACCGCTGGTGGATCATCTCAAAAATAGCAGATGTGGTAGGTGTGGGAATCAACATCTGCATATTACGTTTTGACACCCCTCTCACCAGGACCTCCTGGAAGGTGGTGATGTCATACACCGGAGCGAAGTGAGATGGTGGAGAAACGACAGTGTTGGTGAATATCATCATGCAGACGAAGACGTGTGTCTTCACCGATGCCTGGAAGTTATATATGTCCTGGTTCTAGAATGGGATGTTTGGCTTCAATGGCGAGAGCACCTGTAAGACGATGAACACTTGGAAAACGCCTGTGGTGACGTGAACGATGGCACATTCTAGAGCGCAATCTAGGCCTTAGAGTTTCCACAGGTGGAAGAATTGGCACTGACGGAGTAGGCGCGGGTGGAGGAGGAGGAGGAGGCAGTGGTGGTGAAGGAGAAGAGGTGGTGGAGAGTCTGAAAGTACTATTGGTGAAGAGGGACAGCATGCCTTTGAGTAATCAGAATTCAGAGAAGAATAGATTCACCCACTTTTCTCCACTGTTCTTGGGTCCTTGATGTCTAATTGCTTATTTGCCATCAACCTCCGTTGACGACTCAATGTCGATCTGCTCCTTGTCGGTGATCTCCCTGACGTCTCAATGTTGAACTGCTCCTTGGCGTTGATGGGTCTAGCTGCCATGTCATCAGCACGCTCCTCAACGTTGATCTTACAGTGCACACCAATGACGCATAAGTTCTATGTCTCTTCCTCGACATCAAACCAGCCCTGGACGGCGAGCAAGTCGGTGCTGCACCTGGTCTTGATGTCGACCCCCTCGACCTGGAAATATGTCATTTTTTGGCTGGAATTCTCTTTTTGAACATTCCACGTGCCTTAGAGGTAGATGTAAGAACCTTAGTAGAGGACTGACCCTCTCCTCACACTCTTGCAGCCTAATCCGTTCTTCCATGCCATGAAGTTGAATTACCTCTCTCACAGGGTGCAACGTGAAAATTTCTTGCACTGCTGGCAATGCGCCAGAACATGACTTGATGGAAGGCAAAGCATAGAGACGATGTGAAGATCAAATTGGGCATTCTTTTCGCACAGGCATGGCACATGTCAAACAGTGAAATCATATAAAATGACAAAATGCAACAATTTTCTGCCAGAAAAAGTCAAAAATAGTAAGAGAATAATGAAAGGCGTCAAGTAAATCAGATTTAACAAAATTCCATAGGTGAATTTTGAAGAAACAAAGCCTAGAATGGGTATTCAACAGGAAGCAAAGAACCTACTTGCATCCTTTCTATCTGGAAGAACCCAGGCTGTCACCTTAGGACCTTTCCAGTCGGCTAATTTGTCTCTGCCTTGTGGGGTTCCTCAAGGCTCATCCCTGAGTCCGACACTATTTAACATTTATGTGTCGGACCTAGCTAAAGTCATAAAATCGCACGGGATGAGCCTTACCTCATACGCAGACGACACTCAGTTAGTGCTTGCTATTAATAATGATGGAGAAAAGGTGACAGAAGGCTTCCAAAAAGACATGCTTGCAATTGGAGACTGGATGGCCTCCAATTGCCTTAAGCATAACTCCGAGAAAACGGAGGTTGTCATTTTTGGAAAACTCTCTCCAGGCTGGTCCCCCGCCTGGTGGCCCTCATCCTTTGGAGTTCTTCCTAACCCGGTCCCCAAGGTTAGGAACTTGGGAGTTGTCTTCGATGAAAACCTCAACTTTGTTGCTCACGCCAATCAAACAGCAACAACAGCTTTTTACAAGCTGAGACTTATAAGAAAAATAATCCCGTTCCTACCAGACAGTGCTGGAAAAACCTTGGTAAGCACTCTGGTGTTATCCGCACTGGATTATTGCAATGGCTTATTTGCCAATGCACAATCTCGGGTGGTCAACAAAATGCAAACAATACAAAACGCCGCAGCAAGACTGCTTTCCAGGACCCCCAAATTCAAGCCGATCGCTGAAACAATCCGGAAGTACCATTGGCTCACGATTAAAAATCGTATAAAATTTAAGACACTTTGCATAGCATTCAAAGCTTTACACAAGCAGGGTCCACAGTTTTTCAAAGACCAGTTGACACTTTACTGTCCCCCCAGACAACTCAGATCCACAACAATGTATCAATTAGTGGTCCCTCGCACTAAGACAGTCTCTTTGGGAGACCAACGGTTCATGGTCACGGCAGCCAGACTTTGGAATACTCTTCAATCTTCGATCAGGTCAAGCCATTCTCTCCTGCTATTCCGCAAAAGGCTAAAAACCTGGTTGTTCAACCAGTAATCCATCCAAAGAACCAGCACCGGAGATTCACGTTCCTAGCGCCGAGACACCCACGGGCATTTGTTCGCGCTTAACAAATATCAAAAATAAATAAATAAATAGAAGGCCAGCTAAGCTCAGTGCTTCAGGATCCTGTCACTGGGTGCCGGAAAAAAGAACTGAGGCAACTGCCACCTGCTAGGCATGATGGGATACTGGTGGTCTCTGGATCCTTAAAGGCACACACTGTTTAAAACTCACATAATAGCAGCCTAGGGGGCTACACTGTGCTACTATCCTTAATCAATTATTATGACAGAAAAAGGTTTGTGAAAGAGATTTGTGCTGTTTTGTAAAAACATTTACCTCAAATTATACATTTACGTGGTTACATTGACCCTTCTCTAAGTACAATCTTAAGAATTTCACCACTGTAGCCTGTTTAGTAAGCCACATATTATGTTCCTTCTTAAGTGTTTCTGTGGGTCTTCCTGAAGACAGGCGAATGTCTACACTTGAGAAGCTATTCTATGGAGAATTGCTCTGAGATTCCTGCTCATGACTATCAATGGAGATCCTCCAAGAGAGAAATACAGAGTCACTGTGGCCACCTTTGTAATTAACATATAACCAGGAACTGTGTGTGGTAAATTTATTCAGGGGTCCCAGGGCATGTGACAGAGCCTTTTCCCACTGGTGCCCTGAGGCTTACCCTTCGCTAGTGTTCAGTCCTATGCATATACTATACTTCCAGATAATGTTTGTATATTGCAACAGTTAGCCCTGAGACCATTTTCAGGCAATTCATACATTTTGCTTATTCCTCTTAGACTAGTCCAGCAGGAAGGTATGATGGAGTTGGAACTCTCCTGTCAGGGGGACTAAAGCATGGGCATAGGATAAGGAGAAGCTAGCTCAATTGATTAGTTAATTGTGGGGCTAGCCATTCCAGGGCAGAAAATGGCATGGGAATTTTCTTAAGCTTGAGTATCCTCTCCTTCACACCCAAATATCTGACTCACTACAAAGGATCCTTGGAATATATTGAAGGAACCTTTCAATTCACATTGCTGCCTGGGACTCTTCCAATCCTCCAATTTAGGGGTGACTTGGGCACACAAAATGGATTAGTGTGTGGCTATAATCATGTGTAACATACTGGTTCCACACAAGTAACACATATAGATGTCATCCACGCCCTGCATAGTTGGAACAAAGGACCAAGGTGCCGGGTACTGGCATCCCAATTTAAAAATACTCGGAAAGCCCACTGGGGTCTCAACCGTCTGAAGACGGGTAAAGGGCCTTCCCACCGCTATAATCTTGCAATTGCCACCAATATCAATCCTCAGCAAGCACCATGGTGAGCTGACATGCTCAGTGAAAAGGATGGCGCACATGGTGTGCCACTCTAGACCACAAAGCCCTGCCCTGTTTCACAACTTATAGTAGAGGGGCCTTCAGCATACATGCATGATTGGTGTGTGTGCTGAAGTAAATGACAGAAACCTTCACTACTTGCTAGGATGAACGTGAGACAGGGGCACTTGCTTTTCATAGCCATGCAGAGGATGCTTTCTATCACAGCACATAGGAATTGGCCAGTTAAGGTGAACCATACAAGCATTGCTACCCGTATGTGGCCTAACGTCCTGAGCTGACAGCTTTGGAACTGGGGATCCAGGTTTAAGTCGCAGCATTGGCTCAACGTCCAGTGATTGTGGGCAAATCACTTAATCTCCCTGTGCCTTTTTTTATCTGACCATGTGTAATGTAATCTGGTGTTCATGAAAATTGCTCTGTTGCCTTTGGGCCAGGTTCATACGATATAAAATTGGAATAAATGCTCTCTAGAGAGCGTGCACCCTTTCTCTGTGTTACATTGCTAGATAATTTATGCTCTGTCTCTGAAGGTATTGAGTCATGTCATGGGAGTCTTTATTGAGCACAAGTGAGTGTTGTGTTCAGCGAAGTAAAAATCTGAGATCACAGAGCATTTCTCTGCGGTGCACCCCTCCTTTTGAGAGTGATTAGTGTCCTCTCATCGAGCTGATAATGGTGTCAGCATTCAATTAAAGTAGAAGGGAAAGGCCCTCTTTGCTTATCACCTTCAGGAGAGAGATGAATACAGGCTTCTCCTGTTAAAAAGTCTGCTAGTCTTCTTTCTGCATTGTTTTTTAAAATCTTTTTATTGATTTTATTAACAGAAAGACACAATAAATTGGCAAATCACATGCAGTGGGAAATGAGGCATGATTGAATATGACATTTCATATAGGATTCAAAGCAATTGCAGGAAACAGCACCTATGTCAGAAAGAGTACACAGGGAGACAAGGACTCAGTGTCAGGGGGGCAGTGGGTTCAACACAGATATCTCCCCAGTATGCTTTCCACTTAGCCCATACTCAGAACCATTTTGGGGGCATCCTCTTGCCACATAGACAGTTTTCTCTCTAAACATGCACCAATCAAGATTTCGCTTCCACGCTGTAAAAGTAGGGGGTGTAATCCCCCTCCCCCCACATAATTGAGCAATGTCTCTTTTAGCAACGGCGGCACCCAGTGTGACCCACAACCTTTCCGCCCCTACCAAGTCAGTGGGCTCCCATACATTGAGTAAACATCTCTTAGCCTCTGGGCGGACAGACTTATGAAGGAACTCACTCAAGACCATATGTATCCCCCTCCAATATCTCTGAATTTGCTCACATTCCCAAAGAATGTGCATAAATGTGGCAACCTGTCCACATTGACTTCTATAGTCCATGTTTTCCCCCCGCCCCATACGGACCAGCTGTGGTCCAGTGATGTTGATCCTGTGGAGAATTTTCAGTTGTATCAGACGGGACATGCAGAGATCGCCACCTCCCTGGGGGAGGCCTCCACTTCTCTCCATTCCTCGTCATCTAGTAAGAGGCCATCCGCCTCCCACGACTTGCGCAATTTAATCAGGGGATCTGGTGTGTTGTTGACAAGTTTTTTTGTAGGCTAATGAGATAGCTTTCTGCGTAAGTAGCCCGTCCAATAACCTATCCTCTGGGTGGGGGGGTGGGGGTACCTATTAATGGCGGTGGTTAATGCATGTCGGATCTGTAGGTAGCGAAATAATTCTGAGTCTGCGAGTTCGCACTGTTGTTTCAGCTGGCTCGCCCACCAGGGATATACCAATGAGGTCCCACTTATCGATACCTTTGGAGGAGTGGAGACTACCCAGTTGATCCCCATCCCACAGGGAGGTCGCAAGCATCAGCCTGCAGTCCCACCCTAAACTTTTGTTGACTGCGTGCCATACTTGGACCGAGTGAGAGGTGGGCCCAGTCAAGAGGAGTTTCTTGGGATTAGCATAGAGGGCTCTGTTGTACTTCCCACCCCCTGGCAGCAGCCATTTGTCCATGGCGTTTCCAGTGTCCCCCGGAGCCCGATATTTACCCTGATTGATGGCAGCAAGATGAGCCGCCCAGTAGTATTTCTTTATGTCAGGGAGGCTAATGCCGCCATCATTCTAATTGAGAGTTAGTTTGTGAAGCGATATTCTCGGTCTCCCGTCCCATAGAAACTGCCTCTGTAGGTCTTCGATCTCTTTAAAATATCACACTGGAACTGGGATGGGATAGTTCTGTAGGGCATAAAGGAAGCGGGGCAGGGCCATCATCTTAAAGAGAGCGGCTCGACGGAGCAGCAAGAGAGGGAGCGCCCTCCAGTTGACAACATCAAGTCGCAGGCGCTGTAGGGGCTGGAGCAAATTTCTCTCATAGCGGAGCCCCAGGTCGGCGGTGACAAAAATCCCCAAGTATCGGAAACCCTCAGACATGACCTGTATCTGACAATCCTTGGGGCCAGATGGAGACCCACCAAACAGGGAGTAAAGGAGAGATTTCTTCCAGTTGATAGAGTAGCCCGAGAATCTACAGAAGGATGTGAAGATGTCTAAAACACATTAGAGGGACTTGTTGGGGGAGGCGAAGTAGAGAAGAATGTCATCTGCGTAGAGCGAGATGCGGTCCTCCCATTCTGCCGACCACCGCAGACCACGGATGGCCAGGTTGCACCAGATCCAGGCAGCCAAAGGCTCCAAGGACAGGGCGAAGAGCAGGGGCGACAACGGGCACCCCTGCCTAGTACCTGGACTAAGAGCAAAGGGCTCAGACCGTTTTTTGTTGACCACCACTTGTGCAAGAGGAGCAGAATAGAGGAGTCTGACCCATGATATACACTTTCCCAATTTGAAAAGTACTGCAAAGAGGTAGGACCATTCAATAGTTTCAAATGCCATGGAGGCATCCAAAGACAGGATTACTGCATCTTCTTGAACCGTCTTGGCCATCTCTATCATCCCATGTACTCGTCTTAGATTTAGAGCTGTGTTGCGATGGGGCATAAAGCCTGATTAATCTGGGTGTACTAGGGCACCAATCACTCGCGATAGGCTGGTGGCCAGAAGTTTGGCGAGTATTTTTGGTTCTGCATTAATCAGGGTGATGGGTCGATAAGAGGCACATCTGTCTTTCGGTTTTCCTTCATTGGGGATGACCACTATCGACGCCAGCCGCTGGTCTAGTGGTAGCTCCCCCGTTTTCCTACTCTCCTTGAACATGGCCAGCAGGTGTGGGGCCAGTTTGTCTGGACGCAATTTATAGAGCTCAATGGGCAATCCATTAGGCCCCATCGCTTTACCCTGCTTGAGAGTCCTGATCGCCTGTGCGATCTCGTCATTTGTTATGTCGTATCCAAGTAACTCCGGTCGTCTTCAGAGAGGACCAGGTGTTTGATGCTTCTAAGGAGGTCAGCCGAGTCCGCCTCACGTAGGGATGACTGTGTCTGATATACAGTGTTGTAGTGCGTGGCAAACTCATTGACAATATGAACTGGGTCTGTGATCTTTGCACCCGAGTCGGTCGTGAGCTCAGCCACAAGGCGGTTGGCCCTTTCCTTCTTGTTTACCAGTTTTGTCCCCCGATTCATACACCCTACCGTCCCTCTCCCTCCATCCCCCAGGATTTGGCACGATCAGTGGCAATGGCTTTATACTCGTCTGTATTCAATTGCAAGAGATGCTCTGCTTCTGGGGTGCCCCCCTCCCAACGTCTGCCTCTAGTCGTAGGACATCCCTTTCGACTGCCTCAAGCTCTTTGGAGTTCTCCTTTCTAACTCCCGCTATGAGAGAGAGGGCTGCACCTTGAACAACGGACTTGAAAGCCTCCCAGAGCGTCTGAGGGGAGTCTACTGAGCCGAGGTTCTCATGGAAGTAGCAGTCAATCGCCTTTTGCAGGTCCGTGCGAACCGAGGGGCTTAGCTGGTACCAGGGGTTAATGGGCACCACCAAGTCAATCCGTTGGTCCCCCAGCACTAACCTAGTCCACACAGGGGAGTGGTCGGATATGCCGCGTGCTAGGTGACGAACCTTGTGTAAGTGGAGTAGTTGAGATTCCGGCAAGAGTAAATAATCAATGCGGGAGGAGCTGTGATGGTCACCAAAGAAAAAGGTGTATTGCAAATCCCCTGGGTGGAATGCCCTCCAGGCGTCTAACAGGCCAAATGCCTCAATGAAGTCGGGGAGCCAACTATTAGAGGGCCCCGTAACACGGGGTGCTGGCTGTCCAATATACCAGATGACACAGCATTAAAGTCACCCCCCACTAGCAGCAGGCCCTCCGGTAGGGAGAGGAGCAGAGTGCCCAGATCTGTAAACTTTTGAGCCTGCAGTCCCAGCGGGACATACACCGACACCAGGGTTAAGGCTCTACCCTCCCATTGCCCAGTGAGTGCAATATACCTCCCACGCTCATCAGCGTGCGAAGACTGAACAGAAAAGGGGAAGGAGTTTTTAGCCATGTTGCCCTCTCCCCTAGTCCCACCGGTGAAGCCCGAGTGGGCAAGGAGCCTGTATCCCCATCTATTTAGGGCTTTACACATATTTACAACCAGATGCGATTCCTGAAGGAGGACCACCTCCGGGGAGTGCCATTTTATATACTGCAGGACAATAGTGCGTTTTACCCTGTCCCCCGGGCCCATTCAACGTTCCAACTAATTAAGGTGGAACTTTTGTCCCAGTGCGATCCCATAATGGAGTGCTAAAGGTGGATTCGCATCCCAAAGTCATATTAATAGGTGATACCACTACCAAAGCCATGTGCATCATTGGAACCAATATAACAACAAAGAACAATCCCACCCCCCCAACCTCCCGTCCAACGCCCCCCTCCCTGCCTCCCTGCACCTCAGGCAAGAACCAGCTCATTAAACAAATTGCGCAGAGTGCCTGTCGCCCCAAAAATACAAACACAAGTTAAATGCAGGGATGAAGGCCCCCACCCCCGACCCCACCCGTTTACCAAAAAAGAAAAGGGGAAAAAGGAACACATTTTACTTGTAATGAAGTAGGAGGCTGCTAAAGTTCAACAATCAAGGATATAAAGTCATCAGTGTCAGCATGTACAGTTCCACGTTGAAGCACCTCCTGCAGGGCCCGGGACAAGGATAGTCAGGATACGCAGGGGCCCGGAGTAGTTTTAGACAACCTTTGGGCCAACACTTTCTGCATTTTTTGACAACGGATGTGGCTATACCAGTTTGGGGGCTAATACGTAAAATACCAGAATCACCTGGAACCAGTGTGGGGGAGAGATCAGTTGGAATGCAGAATCTAACTGAAGGAGTTTCCCACTATTTGAACGTAGCAGGCAACTGATTGGTCGTCAAAGAAAAATACTGGTCAGTTGCTCTCCTCTTCGTGCCACAAATTCTCATTGACTAGTGTCAAGCCGAACACACCTGTGTGGCGGAAAAGATTGGTGTATGTTAGGTTGCAATCTGTGACAGCCAGACTTCTTTTCAGATTTGGGAAAACTTGAAACAAAGCTCTTCAGGGAGAGCTGAAGGCTGCTTAGAAGAAGGAGGAAGTGCCTGAAGTAGCCAAGGGATGAAATCCCCAACAGGCGCACCCGCCCTGCCTTATGGAGCCATCAGCTCCACTGACTGGCGACTAGAAGTTGTTCACAGGGCTCCAGGTTCTGAATTCTGCTACAGTGCTGCCTGACTTTCACTTGACCGACAAAGCTAACGACTGTGGAATAAGGCGCTGGGGTTTACTCCTACCACTGGATAATGTGTTCAAAAGAGAAGCCCTTTGGAAAGCAAGATGACAACGCATGCAAATTGGATTATGTCTTCAGTCTTGGCTGTGTGCTGATGAAGGGGAATACTCTAGAATTCCAGGAGAGGCTCTTAAGACTCTCTCTCACCTTCTGTCAATGCGAGAACCAGATACCAAGGACTGTTTACAGGGCAACTACTGAATGCCAGCAAAGTAGGATGTTGATGCAACCGTCAGAAAGGTGTTGAGAGACCAACCTTATTAGGTCGCTTGACTTCGCCCCGGCGAGATAGGGTCTGTCAAAAGTTTATAAGGGAAACACTATAACTCTCGTGCCACAGCAAGACTGCCAAAGAAAACAGACACTGCACTTCCAATCCAACGTGGACTTCTTCACACTGAAAAGCCCAGATTATCTGTGACGCTTGTGGAGAAAATGCTGAGCTGCCAGAAGGTTTAGTGGCCATGGTTAGAAGGGGTGAACCATTGATTCGTAACCAAAGAAGGGACAGTGGGCTTTTGTACAGGTCCAGATTAAGGGCCCAAGTACAATAGTTTCTACAAGAAGAATATACTGTTCCTATAGTGTGAGAGACAAGGACACAGGGTATTACAAACCAACCTGACCACTGGGGTTCAAGGTTGGGAATCCAATATATTGGAATATAATGCCCTCACACACCCTGTCGGGTGTCATGCTTCATCATTGGGCTGCTCCTCGTCGGGTCGGCGGTGCAATACCCGATGGGCTCCCTATAGTAGGGGCACTTTAGCGGAGATCTTTTTCCAACAGCCGTTTGTTGAAGTGCAGGTGGTGGCCTTGTCTCTGTAGATGTATGTAGATATTGAAAGTGAATTTAAATTAGGGCTGGGAGTACCTACGAAAGCAATTTTAATCAAGGGGTCTCCTACCCTAAGTAAAAACAAAACTATAAGGCGCAAGTCTAAGGTAATGTCTCAGGTTGTGGAGCTCTTATAAGTGATTGGTCAAGATGTTTCTCGCCAAAAAATGAACAATCTTCAGGCGATTCGTCAGGACCAGAGGGTGAAAAAAACTATCTACAAGTAAAACTAGAGAACTGGTGTTGTGGCTGCACACTCACATCAACCATAAGGACAAATAGTCACACACCTGGTGAAACTGGAACTACCTGTTGAGAGAGAATATATATATATCACTTAGGTCAGATTAATACAATTGCAGTGGGATTCTTTCATTTTCTCTGTGAGTAGCTGTCTGTCAGCAGTTCTATCGTGAGCATCAAGAAGTTAAAAACCATTACAACCAGGGTGCCACGCGGTGGAAACTTCAGGTGAGCAAGCATTTAATCCTGCCTAATGTGGCACACATGGAAGTAGTTGCGAGAAGGGACTTACCCAGTTTAGTTTACTGACCAGGCTTCACAGTACCCGGTAGGTCTAAACACACAAGGGTTCCTCATGTACTAGGGAACAAAAGCAGGAAAGGACACATAACGGATGGATACATGGTAAGAACATATACAGTTAAACATATACATGTGGCCTCTTATCTACTGTCTGGTGTAATAGCAGGACTTAAAATGTGGGGACATGTGTTTAGGTAACACAGAAGAAAGGGGGTATTTGCTGTACAACGAGTCATCAGGCACATACCCCAATATGAGTATATACCGGAAAACATCATCATAAACTTGTAGGCAGCACTGGGCAGAATATATACGTATGGTGGGGCCAGCAGTGAATTAAAGTGCACAGTTGGCAGTGCGGAGAGGTGCTAAAATGTTGGTGCCCTGCTGCGAGTTGTCCATGGGGGTGATGCAGTTAGTACTTGAACGTCGCTACACCCAGACAGCCCCGATGATCACAGTCTAACCACATAGCCTCTATACAAAGTGGAGATGTAATTGACTTGTGACTGCGTGTCACTAGGGTCAATCCATGTAGGTGTCTGTCATCGCCGTGGCCTACTACTTAACACCAGCATCCACGGAACCCACCCTGTGTGCGGTGGTAATGTCCCGCAAGTGCTTGTGCCTAAGGTGCCCCGGTCAGTAAACCGACACTCGCGATCCCCCGGGCCATGGGAATTCAATTGCGGGGGAGATTAGCGTAAAAAAGGTTGTTTCCCTTAGCAAACTATACCTAAATGTGTCTCTAACTGGCCCTAACTCATGCGGTATGGGGGCCCCCTTGAAGTTCTTGACATCCTCCATTGTAAACAGACTGTCAGGATTACCCTCTACGGACTAAGTCCTGTTTATATGGTTAAAAACGCTATGCCCGTCCAACCTCTGCGAGGTACTTCTGTTTGCACTGCTTGCACGACTCTGTCGACCTACCCACTCCTACCGGGTCCCGGGTGGTGGAGTTGTGTTGCTCTTCCATTTATGTAAGACTTGCAGAGCATTTCCGGGAAGTGGGGAGTGTATGCCGGGCGTGTAGGAAGTGTTGCGTGCTAACCCTCATGGCGGCCATATTAGGAGGGGAGAATTACATCAGCAGGAGTTGTGGAGGTAGCGGACATCTTGGAACGATGTCCTGTTAATCATTGCTCCTCCGAGATCGAGGCCATTCAAATGTAGCGGCGCCCTGAATACAAATGCAGTGGAGGAATGGTAATGTAGATTTAAAGTTTTAAAAGTTGTTAGTACAATTTACTCATTAAGATGTACTATCAAGTACACTAGTCGTAGTTGTACAGAGTTGGCCAATGTAAACAATAATTTCTAGGGTCACAGTGGGGAGAGAAGATATATTCTATCTACTACATGGGGTGTATAAACTATCGCTTGTTGGTTACACGATTGGAAGGAGAATTTTGTGTGTGACTAACAGTAAGTGAGCTGTGGTCCAGGGGCAGTCATTTCGGTCAGTTTGCACGGTGATATTAGTGTATGCCTGTGCAGACCCAATCAGATTCTGTGGTTCGTTGGTTGGTCATCAATCTTATCTTTTAGTAGTCACTTAGGCTGGGGTGACATCTATGGGAGTGTTAGAAGTGACCTTGATTAGTGTCATAATAACCTCAGGGTGCTCCATGGTATATCATCATTGAGACCTTGGGAGTGTAGGGATAGGCGATGTATCTACCTCTGTTCTTTGAGGAAGAGGGCCTGCTTGGTGATTTTGGGAAAGGTTTCTAAAACCACCCATTTCAATGAGTCAGGTGAATGGTGTTTCTCCAAAAATTGCAAGCACAATTTCGTATTCGTCCTTTGACACCGGATGTTGCTCCAGTGTTCTGCAATACGTTTCTTGATGGTGCGGGTGGTCGTACCGATGTATTATAAGTTACAAGGACAGGAGAGCAGGTAGATGCAATTTGTTGTGTTGCAATTGGTATGAGCCCGTAGTTCCCATGTAAAACGATTGGTGAATGTGATTGACTTGCATATGGTGGTAAATGTTCATGCTGTGCATGTCCCACAGGGATAATGTCCCTTGACCGGTGGTAAATCCCATAGGGTTCTTTGGACAGTCTGTATCACTGTTTTGGGTCTTGTGCGAATCAACATGTCTTTCAAGTTGCGTGAGCGCTTGGAAGCAAAGCTCGGGAGATCTAGTGTCATGCTTCCTGTGTTGAGTATCCCCAATGTTTCCTGATCACTTTGCTCAGTTCATTAGACCGAGGAGGGAAAGTGGTCACACAGGTTAGGGTATCACTGGGAGTCTTTGCTCTCTGTTCAAGGAGTGCTTCCCGGTTGCTGTTCCTGGCTCTTTTTTTGCTGATTGCAATGCTTCGTTGGGGGTAGTGCTGTGCTGCTAGTGTTTAGGTCTCATAGAGAGACCTAATGCCGTCCATCCACAAAGCTGACTTTTTACTATCCGGATATTCAACAGTTCACGAGAAGCGAATCACGTGACAAGCTCCTCGTGCATGAGCTTGCCCGAGCCTTCCCCCTGCCAGCAGCATTTCTCCTGCACTCGGCCCACCCCCCTCCCTCTCCATATGGTGCGCTCTGCCTCAGGCCAGCATCTCTCCTCCCATATCGTCACCCTTCCTCCCAGTCCCCACAAGCAGGCAGCAGCTTCAAAGGGATCTGCTTTCCCCCCTCCCATCAATCACCCTCCCACGCCAGCAGCTCTTCCCGCTCCGCCCCCTGCTCTCCGCCCCCTGCTGCATCAAAGGCCTTTTTTTTTGGATCCATTTCACGTGAAGCGCTGACGTCTTGTTCCTGTTGTAGTACGTGTTTGTTTAGAATGAACTTGACCGAAGGTAAACAAACTGGACTGACGGTAACGACGAGCTTTACTTTACCAGTTGTATTTCAGATGGCCAGGGAGTCCCTACTGTACACTACACACGGACATTCTCTACATTAATCATACATGCACCCTGTATCTCCGCTATTTAAACTTCTCCCCGTAAGCTGCTTATTGTTGTGGATTTTCACAGGGTAAATGTTCAGCTGCCCGGGCATTGTGTAATATTTGGTATCCCCTTATCACCGGCTCTCTAAAGGCTTAAGTTGCTAATATTCAAAGGTGACCAACAGACTGAACGTTTACTTATTTAAGTTGTTTTCGTGTTTGTTTAGAATGAACTCGACCGAAGGTAAACAAACTTGACTGAACGGTAACGACGAGCTTTACTTTACCAGTTGTATTTCAGATGGCCAGGGAGTCCCTACTGTACACTACACACGGACATTCTCTACATTAATCATACATGCACCCTGTATCTCCGCTATTTAATCTTCTCCCCGTAAGCTGCTTATTGTTGTGGATTTTCACAGGGTAAATGTTCAGCTGCCCCGGCATTGTGTAATATTTGGTATCCCCTTGTCACCGGCTCTCTAAAGGCTTACGTTGCTAATATTCAAAGGTGAACAACAGACTGAACGTTTACTTATTTCAGTTGCTTTCGTGTTTGTTTAGAATGAACTCGACCGAAGGTAAACAAACTCGACTGACGGTAACGACAAGCTTTACTTTACCAGGTGTATTTCAGATGGCCAGGGAGTCCCTACTGTACACTACACACAGACATTCTCTACATTAATCATACATGCACCTTGTATCTCCGCTATTTAAACTTCTCCCCGTAAGCTGCTTATTGTTGTGGATTTTCACAGGATAAATGTTCAGCTGCCCCGGCATTGTGTAATATTTGGTATCCCCTTGTCACCGGCTCTCTAAAGGCTTACGTTGCTAATATTCAAAGGTGAACAACAGACTGAACGTTTACTTATTTCAGTTGCTTTTATACAGCGTGAGTCGCCAAAAGACTGTTCCACGGTTTTTGATCCCACTTGTTTTGTTTAAATATCATGGACTTGTTACACATCAAAGTACAAGCACCGCGATCGAATTAAAGTGAAAGTGTGGACCCCCATCTTTCAATGGGTGTTCATAAACTGTAAAAGACGGGAGCCTACTCTCATGTGAGAATTTCAAATCCCATTTAGGGGCGAAGACACCCGGCAGACTCTGAAGCCCCACCTACCCCTCTATTGCCACTGTCCGCCATACCCGCCCTTCACATCTGCAGCGGAGGCAGGCCACACTTTCCAGAGTCCTCAATGTCTGTAAAGTAGTAATTGTATTGTATTGTATTGTAATTGCATTTATATAGCGCTTACTAACCCGGACGGAGCGTGGAAGCGCCTCTTCGGCGAGTCACACTGACCGAGGCTGCAATCTTTGCTGTTCATTGACAGTTACTGAAGCAATGTTTTCGTGGGCTTCAACGGATGACGTCGGAAATGCTGAAGAGCCCAGCCCCGGCCTCTGAATAGGTTTCGAAAGAGGGAAACACTTGCATTTTCTTGAACCAAACAAACTTTCCATTAGATGCCCCTAAGTAAAAAAGAAACAAATAATGGGAAATTGCTCCTGACTTGAATATATAAAGCGAGCTTGTGGTCCCATCCACCTGGCGCTGACACCAAGCGGCTTGGGGTTTTATAGGAGTGTAAAGTTTACGTTTGGCTGAGTGGGTTACGGGGCGTCAGGGAACCATACGAGCACGGCGCTGTGAGTCTATGCCACACAAGAGTTCAGGCGATCCCGTGCTACTTAACCTCCTTGGTAATCATGTGACAACTCTGTCCTTTATTCCACATCTTGCTTCGGTGCTAACACGCAGGGAAATTCTGTTGATACCACTCTTGATGTGTGTGTGTAAACGGAAAAGGGGCATCTTGAACATATAAGAATAGTGCCAGAAGCTGATTTTATTGCATTTCAGTTTTATTAATTTGTTTACATAATGAGGTCATGAGAAGGTGCAAGTTAAATCATTTTCACATGTGAATGTTGGATGTGGCTAAGGCACTAATCAGTCTCTTCACTCCTTATTATGTAAAAGCCAGACAACGCAAAATCAGTTATCTCTACTGGTACAGGGTTCCTCGTGGACTAGGGTTTCTTTGGTCATATCTCTATTACACATCTTAAGTAGTTTGTAATATAAAAAGTGTTGTGTATTTCGTCAATTCTTCTGCAATGTATGTCCCGCTGCAATAAGGACGGACTGGGGCAAGTGTATTTGCTACGTTCTGTATTACACACACTTAGCAAGATAGTACCAACGATATTCCCCTTGTTGATTGCATGGCTGCTTCGTGCAAGAAGCTAGTTCAGCATGTCAGGGTTCCGAGAGTGGAGCAGGATACGGAGGTAAGTGCCCGCGGTAAGACTGCAGCCCTGCCAAGGGTCAACCAGGGGTTAAACTAATGGACTTTTGCTATTGTTATCCCATTCCCTCAAAATACTTTCGCATGCAATTCACAGCGCCAGCACTTGCTTGAATTAGTGTACTGGTATTGCTATTGTTATCCCATTCCCTCAAAATATTTTCTCATGCAATTCACAACGCCATCACTTGCTTGAATTAGTGTGCTAGTAATGCGCTTTGCACAGACACTAACACTGTGTGTTCTTCTGCGGTTCTGTAAGCATACCCAGGACTGACGAGAGGGCATGGGTTATGATCAACCGTTTAGAAGTCAGACTCCTGTGGCTTGCAGCATTTGACCCTGTTTTACTTTAATACTTATGGCAGTCCTGGCTGCTTTTTTAGGTCTCGTAGAGAGACCTATTACGGTGAACCCAAAAACTTTAACTAAAGCGGATTTCCACGAGTGCATGAGTTCTCATGACCGTGCTTTTATCCGAGCCGCCTGCCTCCGAGAGCTTCAAATTAAAGCCATCTGTTGCTTCCCCAGCGCACTCGGCCTCACTTCTCCTCCCCCTAATTAACACACACTTCTTTCACAGCGGCCGTGCTTCAAAGGGATCCGCTCCGCCCCTGCTGCATTCACTTTTCCTCCACGTTCCCTCTTCTTCCTTCCTCTCCCCGTCTCCCTCGTGACACCTCTTTGCCCTCTTCTTGTTTTTAAGGACTTGTGCCCTGGTAGACGTTTGTAGCTTGTTTTGATTTATTGTTGAGCACTAACCCCTTGCCCCCCACTGCTGTGACAAATCCTGCAGCTGAAGCAAGTTATTGCTGCTGGGCCAAAGTCGGTGTGTACCCGTGATAATAAACACACAAGCCACCCGATATCCGTCGCAGGAGTCAAGAAGTACTGCTCTGTGTGATTCACTACTTGACCTTAGCTCACTTCAGGTTCCCTGGTCATCGCATTCCCCTTTCGGATTCTCCTTCTTTCCCTCCTGCTTACATTCTTGTGAATATCACTCTCTCCCCACGCAGCACTCTTATCCTACCTCACCTCTGTGTGTCTTGCTGCCTGCCCTCAACTTCAATACTCTCCTGCCTCTGTCTTCTGCATCCCTCTCTTATTCACTTTTAATTTAATGTTTACTTCACGCACCAAAACATGTATTCTTTCACCCAGAGACTGCTGCAAGCTTCTAATTGTCTTTGCAGTGTGTGCGTTGTTTGTGCACTTTCCATCTGCACTTCAATTCCCTCTCCCTCCCCCACCACAGATCGTGTCACTCTGCTGGCCCCTCCACTCTCCCCGCCACCCGCCTCTCTATACTACAGTATACTACAGCAGGCCGAGAGGGAATGCCATAAAGAAACCTTTCTGAAATCTCTGCTGGGCCTGTGACTGCCTTTCTTCTCGATCGCTCTTTGCATCTGTTCACTTTCTCAGAAAAAATACTCTTCTCCTGGCTCGCTGCTCTGTGTGATTCACTACTTGACCTTAGCTCACTTTAGGTTTCCTGATAGCCGCATTCCCCTGTCGGATTCTCCTTCTTTCCCTCCTGCTTACATTCTCCTGAATATCACTCTCTCCCCACCAAGCACTCTTAGCCTGCCTCACCTCTGTGTGTCTTGCTGCCTGCCCTCAACTTCAATACGCTCCCGCCTCTGTGTTCTGCATCCCTCTCTTGCTCACTTTTAATTTCATGTTTACTTCACGCACCCAAACACGTATGCTTTCACCCAGAGACTGCTACAAGCTTCAAATAGTCTTTGCAGTGTGTTGCGTTGTTTGGGCACTTTCCATCCGCGCTTCAATTCCCTCCCCCTCCCCCACCACAGATCGCGTCACTCTGCTGGCCTCTCCACTCTCCCCGCCACCCCCGCCTCTCTATACTGCAGCAGGCCGAGAGGGAATGCCATAAAGAAACCTTTCTGAAATCTCTGCTGGGCCTGTGACTGCCTTTCTTCCCGATCGATCTTTGCATCTGTTCACTTTCTCAGAAAAAATGCTCTTCTCCTGGCTCGCTGCTCTGTGTGATTCACTACTTGACCTTAGCTCACTTTAGGTTTCCTGATAGCCGCATTCCCCAGTCGGATTCTTCTTCTTTCCCTCCTGCTTACATTCTCCTGAATATCACTCTCTCCCCACCAAGCACTCTTAGCCTGCCTCACCTCTGTGTATCTTGCTGCCTGCCCTCAACTTCGATACGCTCCCGCCTCTGTGTTCTGCATCCCTCTCTTACTCACTTTTAATTTAATGTTTACTTCACGCACCCAAACACGTAGGCTTTCACCCAGGGACTGCTACAAGCTTCAAATAGTCTTTGCAGTGTGTTGCGTTGTTTGGGCACTTTCCATCCGCGCTTCAATTCCCTCCCCCTCCCCCACCACAGATCGCGTCACTCTGCTGGACTCTCCACTCTCCCCGCCACCCCCGCCTCTCTATACTGCAGCAGGCCGAGAGGGAATGCCATAAAGAAACCTTTCGAAAATCTCTGCTGCTCAGGAAGTGCCTAGGGCACCCATCCTCGCATTCCCAGACAGCGCTCCCAGCTGAGGTGTGACCAACAATGCAGTTGTTTTGAATAACAGACATTTTCAAATATATGCAAACCCAAGAACAATTTAACTGTCTGCGCTGCGCACTTACACACTGCTCCCTCTCACACTGCCACCTCACACATTAGCCCCCACACACTGCCCCCTCACACACAACTCCCCAAACGCACACACACCCCCCCACACACACACACTCCCAACACACCCACACACAACAACACACACAACCCCACACACACAGCTCCACATACACATACACACACAACACTACACACACAACCACACACACAACACCACACACAACCCCACACACACAACAAGACACACACAACTCAAAAAACCAACACCACCCCACACACACACAACCCCACATACAACTAAACACACACACAACACCACACACACACCACACACACACCTCCCCACACACACACAACCCCCCACGCACACACCAACACACACACACCCCCCACACACACCCCTCACACAAACCCCACAAACACACAACAAAAAAACACCTCACACACAGAACACCACACACAACGACACACACACAATTCCACACACACACAACACCACACAAACTACCACCCCCCCCCCACACACACACATACACACACACCCCACACACAACCCCACAAACAATCCCACACACATAACTCCACATACACACACAACCGCACACACACACAACCCACACCACACACAACCCCACACACAACACCACATACAACCCAACAGACACAACACACACACAACTCAACACACAAACACAACCCCACACACACAACCAAACACACACACACCACACACACACACACACACCACACACAAAACCCCCACACACAACCCCCTCACTCACAGCAACACACACACCACACACACACACATCCACACAACCCCACACACACAAAACACCACACAAGACTCCACACACACACACCACACAAACCACAACACACACAAAACCCCAGACACACACACACAACCACACACACTCACACCCCACACAACCCCCCACTAACACACACACACACACACCACACGCCCCACACACCCCCACACACACCCACACACACACAACCCCCACACACACAACTGCACACACACACCACAGCCCACACACAAAACCCCCAACACACTCACAACCCCACACACATTGCAATACAAATGCTATAGGTGTCACATTTGCAAATGTAATAACTTTTGACATTGTAAAGGACAAAGCTATTAATGTCAGTAATTTCAAAAACACGTCAATAAAAAGTTTTGACATTTACAATACCAATAGCTCAAACTTTCCAAATGCGAGACCTATTGCATTGCAAATAGGTGTCACATTTGGGAAAGTTAAAACGATTGGCATTGTAAATGACAAAGCTATTAATTTCGCTATTTTCAAAACCAACACATAAATAAAGGATTTGGCATTTACAATACCAATAGCTCAAACTTTCCTAATACGAGACCTATTGCATTGCAAATGCTTGTTTTGCTAGTATTTCAAATACTTTTTTGTAGTCTGCAATCTCGCTGCAATTCCTTCTCACCCTCACGAACTGGCCAAAGGGGAGGTTCTCTTTTAATGCATGCGGATGGTGACTACTGTAAAGAAGGAGACTGTTGCGATCTGTTGCTTTCCTGTACATTGTGGTGGTCAGTCTTCCCTGTTCAAGTCTGATCATTAGATCCAAGAATGGTATCTGGTTTTGAGAGATGGTACTCATTAATCTCAGGAAAGGGTTCAGTGTGTTAATCCATGCACAAGAACTTTGGCACGATGTGAATTCACCTGACCAGAAGATCAAAATGTTGTCTATGAATCTTTTCCATAGACGTATGTTGGGGAGGTAAGGGTTAGAAGCATGGAGGACCTGCTCGCCCTCGAAGGATGCCATATACAGGCAGGCTATGCTTGGAGCGAAGATACTCCCCATGGAAGTATCTTGCGTCTGGTTGTATAGCTGCCCCTTGAACTCAAAGAAGTTCTCTGTCAAGGCCAGGGATGCACACTCAAGGATTAAGCTGGGTGGTGTGTTGGATTCCCATTGTGTTGTGTTACGTATCTCCTCTATCACATCTAGAGTTGCTCTCTGGGGGATATTAGTATAGAGTGCTTCAACGTCAAGAGTGATGAGGAGATCGATGTTGCTGGTTGGTTGGAATTCAGAAACCAATCGTAGTACATCAGCAGGGCCGGACTGGGAACCAAAACCGGCCCTGGCAAAGTGCTCGGCCGCCTCCCCCCCACCGCCCCGGGGGGTTGGGGGTGCCGCCGAGCTCTTTGCCAGGGCCGGTTTTCGGACGATTTTGTTACTGGGCCCCATTATGCTGCAAAAACAACCCTGTAACAAAAATGGCACCCAGGGGCCCAAAACCGGCCCCCACTCATGCGGCGCACCGGGGGATTGCCCGGTGCCCGCTACAGCTAGTTTGGCCATGTAGATCAGTAGTGTCCTGTATATAGGACAGTATTTGTCTCACTAATGGCTGCAGAAAGTGGTCACAGAAGCGTGACAAGGGTTCGAGTATAGTCTATACCGGAGACAATAGGGCAGCCTGGTACTGGTGTGACCCCCTTATGTATTTTAGGTAGTATGTAGAAGTAGGGGTCTTGGGGTCTTTCTTCACAAGAAAGTCTGCCTCTTTTTTGCTGATCCAGCCCTCGGTTTCTGCCTTAAAGGTAATGGTGGTTATGGTTGTGTTGAGACGTGTCACTGGATTGCTGGTGATGGGGGTGTTGTATCTCTGGTCACTCAGTTGTCTCAGACATTCGGTTTCATAATCAGTGGTGGCCATGATCATTGTGGCACCGCCTTTATCAGCTTGTTTGATCGTGATGGAGGTATTGTTAGACAAAGCAGACATTGCTAACAGTTCTTCATTGATGATATTACAGGCTTGTCTAGGATTGAATGCCTTCTGTAAATCTTTGAGGACGGCTTGCTCAAATGTGATAACCTCATTGGGCACTATGCTGGTGTTGGGGGTGAAAGTAGCAGGATTATGTAGGCCCGAGTCACTGACCTCCTGTGGCGGAGTGTCATCAAAGAAGGCTCTCAAACATACTTTACGAAAAAAATCGTGGAATTTCGCATTTTTGTTTAAAGGTGTCTACCCTGGGGGTGGGTACAAACCCCAAACCTTTTTGTAGGACCCTGTGTTCAATATCGGTCAGGGTTTTGATAGACAGATTGACAATCAAGTTCTCTTCTTGTTGACGCTCTGGGTTTCCACTGTTCGTTGTTGTGGTTCCTCCCATTGCACCTTCTTGGCTTGCTGATTGCCACTTCTTCGCCCGCGCCCTTTGCCCCAACCTCTGCCTAAAAAAGGTTGGTTCATACCATCGGGGCCAAAGGGTTGTGGGCCTGGAGGACCAAAGGGTTGTGGGCCCTGAGGAAACATGGGATATTGCGAGTATGGTGGGCCCTGATGGTGAGGCGCAGGGAAACCTTGAAAACCCTGGTGGCCTCTTCTCCTGGGGTAGTTGTTATTCTGGTTCTCTGTACTGGAATCAGTATTGCTGGATGAGCCCCTCCTAGAGAAGTTGGTACTTGCATTCGAGCCATGCTTGGTATCTGGGGGGATAAAGTCTTGTTTCAAGTATGGATAGACTTTCTCCTTGTTAAATCTGTGGATGTCTTTCTGTAGTTTAACTACTTTTTGTTTCATAAAATATTCTTTATGTTCCGCTATTTCTTTGTTAAGTTCTGTGAGCTTCAATTTGAAGCTTGTCTGTGGAATCGCACTTTTCAAAGTGCTTTCTGCTGTTTGGATCCTTTCTAGAAGTTTGTCGGCTACTCTTTTGGCTGTATTGATTATTAATAGCAATAGATCACTTGTGCACCTTCATGAGATTTGAGACCATTCTATCTTGAATGTGTCATCCTCAAGGAAGATCCGGGGGAAGTTTCTAATGAGTAGGCCATTTGGTGCTATATTGGCCTTCAGTTATTCATTCATAAGGGGCCCCATGTAGGGTAATCCTAACCCATTTTCTTTTCATTGATGTAAGGGACTGCCAGTCTTCCGACTGGCTCCCTGTTGCTGCATCTCCTTCTGCTTCCAAGAGGGATGGTGCCCTCAATATCTCTGCCGCTATCTCGTCTCCATAGCTCAAGCCTTGTCCTTCCATGGTGTATGGGACAAGCGAGCTGGAGGAATTGATGGAAATGTGGATGCTCAATAAGGGGAAATGGGATAAAAGGTGCTCAAGTGTAGCCGCAAACTTAAATATAAGGGGGAGCAACGTGAGTCTAACCCACCTATAGAGGTCCCACGGGTTGCCCATGCAAAAATTCGTAACCAAAGAAGGGACTTTGGGCTTTTGTACAGGTCCAGCATAAAGGCCCAGGTACAATAAGCAGGGTATGTCCAGACGTGGGTCCATTGCTCACTTTGCCACTAGATTCAAGCTAGCCTGGCTGATGAAGGGTGTTACCCATAAACCTGTCCCAGGATGCTTGTTTCCGGTCCTGTGAAGACATAGCTTGGCAGTTTGGGCGGAATATTCCCATGAGGCACAGGGTCAAGACTAATTTGCATATAGCTGTGTCTGAACTGGGGTGGCAAAGTGAGATAAAGAATGATGATGGATTCAACCCATATCTGTGACTGTGGGTGAGTGTTTGAAAAGTTTCAGCACTCCGTCCATCATTTCCTAGTGTTTACCCAGAAACCAGTCCCAGGATGCTTGTTTCCAGTCCAGTGAAGACATGGCTTGGCATTTTGGGCTGGACTGTTCCCATGAGGCACAGGGTCAAGACTGATTTGCATATAACTGTGTCTGAACTGGGGTGGCAAAGTGAGCTAAAGAATGATGATGGATTCAACCCAGATCTATGACTGGGGTGAGTTTCTGAAAAGTTTCAGCACTCCGTCCATCATCTCCTTGTGTGTACTTACATGCAAGGCTACCTTCTTGCCTGCCAGTATGTCAGCTGGCAGTAAAGGAGACCTTTGGATAGTGTTGGCAGAGCAGGCTCGCTCCGGAAGCATAAATATATTTGAATAAAAATGAGTCTGGAAGTATGAAATGGAGTTAAATGGCACTATAAATTCCATTCACCTCGATGTTAGCCTCACAATGCTGAAGCAGATTCATGATCTGCAGGTAATGAAAAAGAGTTCAATTCCATGGCTTTGAGTCAACATAGCAGTGTCCTGTAGGGTGGCACAGCACAACAAAGGAAAGGTTCCATGTTTGTAAATCCAGAGGCAGCACATGACTTTCAGTTGGTGCTGCCCAGCCAGAATGGGTGCAGTGGCAGGACCGGGAAGCCCCTCTGCTGTTGGTGACAGGGAGGTTCTGAAACTGATCAAGGTCACTTTCCGTAATAGGCCAGGTGACAATCTTATTTAGATTTCCCATGACTGGTTACTTGAGATAACTTCAATGTGTAAAATTTGGTGATGTCTCTGCTTCTCTCTCCTCCCACCCTCCCCGCTTTCTATCTGGCCTGTTTAGGTGAGCCGCGTGACTTGCTAACTTATTTGGATGAGGAAGGAGTAAATGGTGAAGCCTTGTTTCTGCCAGCTATTATTTTTAGGAGTGTGTGTGATACCGGGTTATATTTGTCTTTAGATTCAGATTATTGTACAATCTCCAGTTTGGTTTTACCTAATAAACATTTAAACCACAGAAGAGGAGATCCCAGTGGTCTGCTGTCCAAGGAAGATGTGCAAATGGATCCAGGAACCACATGTACATCATCACTGTGAGTCACAGGGCGAGGAATAGGTCTATAAGTAACTGTTGCGAAACCTCCCTTCTTTGAAAGTCTCATTGATTTTCTCTGGTTGCCTTAAACAGAACCTTCAGCTTGCTCGGTCCTCCAGCGGCTTGAAGTGTTTGGTGTGGTTGCCAGTGAGATTATAAGCTTTAAACCCCGCAAACCACATCCAAAGCTGCCCAGGAGTTGTGGAGACGTTTGGATTTAAAGCCCCAGTTCGCTGGTAGAGTTTGCTTGCTTGCTTATTGAGTAGCAGGTCAAGCCTCCCGGAATTTAACAGAGGAGAATGTATGGTATTTATTGAAAATGCATCTTTTGGTGCAGTAAGCATACACATCCTCATGTTATTCCACAAAAACTCAGGGTAGATGCAATCTATTACACCTGATAAATTCCAACCCCTGTAATTTGGATTTTATATTGTGCAACAAATACCACCTATTCCCCAGGGGCACTTACTAATCAGAACCCCTCTCAAATTGTCATGATCATCCTGTTCGTTATTCTGAATGCTGAACTGTTAAACTCTTAAATGTTTTTTTTTTACTATGCTTTGACTTTTTTTGTTAAGTCTTCTAGGGCTCTTTACTGTATCCCTCTTTTCCACTGATTCCCTATGTACACTTGGAAGGATCTATTACCAATATTCTGTTAATTCTTTCTCCTCTCAAACATTTGACAGAGGTAGCCAAAAGGTTCAAAATCCCTTACGTCCTAGCTCACTAATCTTATATACATTCTGGACCAAGAGCTGGCTTTGAGCAGGACCTGCACATAGTTCACCAGCAAACATAGCAACTTTATTGATATTGTCAACGATGCAATTCATGATTTCATCTATGAAATAACCTGATGTCATGAGTGAGCAGTGTTTTTCAGTGGTTAATCTGATAGAGACATTTAGCCGCAGATTCCTTACCTTTAAACTTCCAGGCATCAGGCTGGATCAGGAAGATTTTTGATAGCAGGTGGCATCGGTTGAATCCGCATGATGTTGTAGGCGTCGCGTTCATAGTCGTCGTGACATCTGCATCCTCAATATGACCGCCACTCTGGCCCTCTAACGTCAGTTCTTTTCTGTCCCCTGCATCCAGTGCCAATTCTCTGGAGAGAGCCACCCCCTGTCACTTTTTGACAGAGTTTTTTCGACCTTTTGTCATCTCTTTTGGTGTGTTAGGAATGTCCAGTAGGAAGACTACGGGGTTCAAGTTGTGCGTCGTCTGTCACTGCGCTATGTCGGTAACAGACCCCCATCTTGTGTGCCTCTGGTGCCTGGAGCGCGACCACGACACAAAGCCAGACTATGGCACCGAAGGCCTTGAGGGAGCAGTCCCTGAAGCTGCTTGTGGCCCGGCAGGCCCCGCGGAGGTCACCTCGTCGATCTTGCCCCATGTCTCGGTCGAGGGGAAGGTCCGAGCATCGTTCCGATGGCTCGAAGTCCTCTTCGTTGAAGTCGTCAGGTAAGAGGCACCACAAGAAGCACAAGAAGTCGAAGTGTACTTTGGCTGTGCCCGTCCCCCATGCAGTGAGACTGAAGAGCCTTGTCGTTCTAGGCCTCGTTCCGCGGAGCGGGCACCTGGGTTGACTCTGTGTCTCCCTCCCTTTCTGGGGGCAAGAGTGACCCCCGCCCAACGTAAGGAATTTTACGATGCTATGTGCGCCGTGTTTGGTGGCCTGATGTATTTTTTATTTGAAATAGCCCCGGGGACGTCCCCAGGGCAGTGGGGGACAGCGTTGTCCCCCCACATTCCTGTAATTTAGCCACAGTGGAGGTGGCAGTTCCCGGGGCTGTGGGGGGACGTGCAGGGCCCCCATCCCTTTTTACATCTTTGCCCTGGAATGGTGGCGGTCCCTGTGGCAGCGGGAGAACGGCAAGGATCCCCTTCATATAATATTGCGATTGCCCCAGGGAGGTGGTGCTTTCTGGGGTGCAGGGGGCGCCGCATAGGCACCCCACGCATTACTACATAAACTGCCCCTGGCCCAACCGGGGGCCTTCTGGCACGCAGGTCCTGGTGTAGGAGATCCTGTGGACCCTGATGTCGGACCCTTTCCCGGGTCTGGACCAGCGCCGGTTGCACCTACACAGCGACCGTCCCCAGCACCGAGTTCGACGCAAGGTCATTCCAGACGATACAGAGCTGGTCTGGCATCTGCCAAGGCCGGCACCGACAGAGCCGTATGGCTTCATACCATCTTACCAGCCCCTTTCTGAAGGTTTAGGGTTGGAGGACGAGGATTGGGACAGATCCTCCTCCATAAGGCCGCTGGCTTAAAACGAGCAATGTCATCTATAGAATGACGACCCAGATCCATTAATAGAGGCATCATTGGACTGGAACTGGGAAGGCCTATTAAATTCCGTAAAAATGTATTCTGAACTTTGACCAGCGGGGATAGGTCCGCAAAACCCCAAACGTCCGTTCCGTACAGGATCGCTGAGCCTATCCTGGAGTTATAGATTTTCAGAGCTGGACCTATCCTTTTCGTCTGCGACGATCTCTGTTCTTTAACCAGACACCCGGAGAGCTGGGCAAACTTGAGGGATAAAATATCGATCTGGGGTTTCCAACTCATCTTACTCTCTAAAACAATCCCCAGATAAGTCATGACATTAGTCTGCTCGAGGTTTGTGTTGTTCATCATGACATGGGCAGCCACAGGGCTACCTTTTGTGAGGATCATGAATTTTGTTTTAGATACGTTAACGTGCAGATCATGGTCAAAGCAGAATTCCTCAAATTTGTTCAACGCCGCCTGCAGGCCCACATGTGTGTGTGTGATAGTATAAGGGTGTTATCCGCAAACATAAGTAGCGGAAATTTAAAGCCACCCAGGACCGGGGCATCTGTCGGAAAGGCTGAGTAGTATTGCACTACCCTGTTTATGAATAACAGAAACAGGGTTGGCGCCAGAATGCACCCTTGCCTGACACCCCAAGACACCGAAAATATTTTGGTGACCTGCCCTTGCTTACCCCAGCGGACTTGTGCAAAATTTGCCTCATGTAAGTTGATAACAACATTCAAAAGCTCCTGTGGCATCCCCATATTCCTTAACCCCTTCGAGGCTATTGACGAGCTGGGCTCGTCATCGCGCTTACCTGTCCTGCGCGGATGACAAGGCCAGCTCGTCACGTAACGCGGTAATTTCGAATCTGCCGCGCACAGCGGGAAAAGCCGCCGCAGCGATGCGGTTAAGACCCTCCACAGTTTGCCCCTGGGAACTAAATCGAATGCTGACTTGAGGTCAACAAAGGCGTCACAGATAGTACCACCACCCAAACTGACTACTTTCCAGTAAATCAGTAGGAACCTGAAGACCTGCTCGATGGCACTTATGCAAGATCTAAACCCAGCCTGCAAAGGCGAAAGTATAGCCTCAAGCTCCATCCAGCTCTGGATTCTGGCCAGGACCATCCTTGCAACAATTTTTTGTATCAAGTCAATCAGGCTGATCGGTCGATAATTCCCCGGAATGGAGCGATCCCCCTTCTTGTGAACGGGCAGGATCTCGGCTCCTCGCCAAGAGTCTGGGATACTAGCCCCCTTGGCGATTGCATTTCCCAGAAATACGATATAAGGGATCCAATTTGTTGGATCATACTTAAAGAGATCTGCTGGGATGCTATCCATTCCCGGGGCCTTTCCACAGGGAATCTTTTTCAGAGCTGCCTCGACTTCTCTACAGTCAAATGTTATATTTTTTATATTCGGCATGGGGCCCAAATTGTAAGGGAAATGATCGCTATTCAGTTCCAGCCCAGAAAACTGTGACTCAAAATACTCCACCCAAGCCTCAACGGGAACATGATTTGTAGGGACCTGAGACAGGTTGGAGTTTCCCCATTTGACTATATGCCAGAACTTAGTTAAATTTTTATGCTTACTGGCAGCAAGTAAATCAGACCAGTGTTGGGTGTCCCAATCTTGTTTTGCCCGAATCCGTACTTTGCGATAGTTTAGCCTCGCCCTCCTAATATCTGGCATAATTTTAGACCTACTGGCTAGCTCTAATATACCATAAGAGACCCGACACAATTTATTATACCATGATTTACATATGGGGTGGGCGGCTGGTTTTTGTGGCTTGCCGGATTTTGAAAAGTGTGCTTTAAGATCATTAAAAAGGTCTTCATGTAGTTTAATTATAATTCCATTGATATCTTCCTGGGTTGGAAGTGAGCGCAAGACCCCCAGAGCCCGTGTTACCTTTGACCTGATCTATTCCAGAGCCCCAGGGTTGATGGCGATCCTTGCCCATCGCACCCTGCGAGTATCATTTGTAAGCAGGGCATCAGCAGTGACAGTCTCTGTCTGGATGTTACGCTTCATACCTCCATTTAGATGGAGGCTCATTGCAAGGGGATTGTGGTCGCTCTCCGGACGATCCAAAATCACCATATCCTCTAGTATACCCCAATACTCTATCTTGATAAGGATATAGTCTATTCTACTTTTATGAGGGCCGTTATCGAAAGTTGCCCTTCCCATTTTGTCAGAGATAGACCGACCATTGGCTGCCCTAAATCCCCGCTCTAGGCAGAGACCCGTCCACTGCAAGGCAGATTCCGTCCATTTCTTGATGGGCTTAAGGTCAAGGGGGGTTGGGGGGTGTTCCACTGAACATCCTCCTCTGTCAAGAGGGTTTCTCCATCACATTGTAGGGGCTCGAACGAACAGTTGAGATCCCCTGCAATTATTACATTGCTGCAGGCCTAACTGAATCCAAAAAGGTGTCCAAGTCAACAAAGGTTCTGGCGCCACGCCCACCGGGCTGTCCTCTGGTATACACGTTTACGATGACAATATTTTTTAAGTCTGGCTGGTGCAGGGTTATGGCAAGAAGATCCGGGCTATCGACTACTAGTTCAGAGGGTCTAAAGTTGATTGTTTGTCTAACCCAGAAAGTTAAGCCCCATGAGGGTCTGCCTTTTGTCCCTCTAACTGCCGCTTTATAGACATTTATATACCCTAGGCGATATATGGGGTCCACTGCTCAAGTCTCCTGGAAGACCAATATGTCATAATTTTCCACCAGGTCTGACCATTCTACTATGGGTATTTTGCTCTTAAGACCAGCGATGTTCCAGGAGATCAACGAGAACGTGTGTGTATCGTTAGCTAAGGAGGGCTGTGGAGTGGTCGTGCCCTGCTGGGGGTCGAAAGCACGAGTAATTGCCAAACTAGGGTGACCTACTGCTAGGGATGCAGGAGCCATGATCATAAGCTCTCCTTTTTCCATCATGTGTGCCCCTGCTGACTCCTCTCCCAAGGTTGTCCTAGATTTTGTGCATAACGATGGGGGAATATCATGAAGATCCCTGGCGTATATTAACAAATCATCAGCATAAAGCAAAATGGTGTGAATGCCATCGCCCAGTTCTATTCCTATATCAACATGCGCTCGGATATGGGCCTCCAGCGGCTTCACCGCCAGCGCAAACAGTAGCGGGGACAGCGGGCATCCCTGCCGGGTCCCACGCCGCACTCGAATCGGGTCGGAAATATATGGGCCCGTCCGAACCCGAAACAGCGGTTCACAGTAGAGCAATCGGACCAAACTGAGGAAATAGGGGTAGAGTCCAAAGCTAACCAGAGCAGCAAAGAGAAAGTTCCAGGCTAAGGAGTCTAAGGCCATCTTGAGGTCTAATACCATACAACCGGAACGCGGCCATGTGGTTGGGGCATATTCCGCCAGACAAACGAAGCAGCGCATGTTCAGGGCCGTGTTGCGCTGTGGAACGAAGCTATTCTGATCAGAGTGTACCAGATCAGGAACTAACGGAGCTAGTTGAATGGCGAAGAGCTTTGCCAAAATCTTATAGTCCGAATTTAATATGGCAATCGGTCGGTATGTACCAGGCGATGTGGGGTCCTTGTCAGGTTTCAGCAAAGACACCACATTAGCGGTACGCATGGTGGGGGCAAGATCCCCTCCGAGATTGCCTCCAGAAACATCGAGTGCAGCTGGGGCACCAGATGTCCCGCGTTGGCCTTGAAGAATTCCGTCGCAAAACCGTCCGGCCCCTGAGTTTTCCCCGAGGACAAGGCCCGTAATGCAGCTCACACTTCGGCTACTACTATAGGGGAGTCCAGCTCCAGGGACTGGTCCACCGTCGGGGTGGGTAACTCCACTGTGTCCAGGAAGGATCCCACGTACTGGGCATTACCTGTCAGTAGAGTATCATATAGACAGGCGTAGTGCTCAATCATTACCGCATGAATGTCCCCCTGGGTGCTGCGCTCCCAACCAAGGTCATCAAGTATTTTTATTTATTTTTATTTTTTATTTATTACTGATTTATAGAGCGCATGGCTGCCCGTAAGCGTCCCAGCGCTGATGAGTGCATAGGGCCTTGAAATGCACTCTTTGTTGGATAGGCAGCCAATGAAGGACCTTAAGGGAGGGTTTAGCTGAACAATGACTATGCGTGCCCGTAAGTAGACGGGCCGCTGTATTTTGTACGACCTGGAGTTTTGAAACAGCCTTTTTAGGGGCTCCAAGGTAAAGGGCGTTACCATAGTCCAGGCGAGACAGTATTAATCCTTGGATCAAGAGTTTTTGGGAATGGGGAGGCAGCAGAGGCAAGATTTTCCTAGAGGTTCGTAAGAGGCCAAAACAGGTGCCCGCTGTTTTCCGGGCTTGGGAGGAGGTGAGACCCTCATCCAACCAAATCCCTAAGCTCTTGATTTCATTTTTGGGAGATGGAGGGGGTCCCATACATGGGGGCCATAGGGACTCTGGGCGGAAATGGGATTGGTTTCCCAGAATCATGATCTCTGTCTTTCCGCTGTTTAGCTTCAGATGGGATCTATCCATCCATTTGGTTATCTCTCCAAGACAGGTATAGAGGTCAGGGGAGGAATGATTTTGCTGACTAAGAGATACTACCATCTGGGTGTCATCCCCGTAGGTGAGTAGCTTAATCCCTGACGCGGTGACAATACTCTCCAGGGGGGACATGTATACGTTAAAAAGGGTTGGGCTCAGTGACGAGGCCTGGGGAACCCCACAATGTATAGGTATACTTTTAGAAGTGAAGTTCCCTTCTGCCACCTGGAAGGACCGGTCACTTAGAAAAGAGTTGAGCCAAGACAGGGCGGCCCCTGAGATTCCCATCCCCTTAAGCCTGTGAACCAGTATGGAATGGTTCACGGTGTCAAAGGCCGCGCTGAGATCCAGGAGGATCACTGCCACTGACCCTCCTTCATCCATGATCTTTCTGGCTTCTTCGACCACGGCCACCATTGCAGTCTCAGTACTTTGGCCTGGTCTAAAGCCCGTCTGAGAAGATTTAAGTAGGCCGTAAGATTCCAGATAATCGGAAATCTGGTGATTGATTATCTTTTCTACCATTTTACTGACACCTGGCAGTAGAGAGATTGGGCGGAAGTTATTCAATTCTAGGGGGTCCAGATTGGGTTTCTTGATCAAGGCTCTGACAATAGCCTTTTTCCAACTCGGTGGCACCATGCCCTGAGAGAGCGAGGCATTAATCAGGTGGACTAAGTAAGGCAATATGGTTGGAGTGACTAGTTTTAAGATATTTAAAGGCGCGGGATCTAACTGGGATCCGCTTTTAATTGATTGGAGGACCGGTAGAAGCTTCTCAGGGGTGGTGGAAACAAATCGAACTAATTTAGGCTTCTGGGCCTGAGGAGGAAGTCCAGACAGCTCTTGAACATTGGGGGTCTCAGGGGGAGGGTCAAGGGTCTCGGAGGGGGAGGATGGAAGAGAAATAAGAATTTTTTTAATTTTGGCATCAAAGAAGTCGGCAAGTTCATTGCAGCGGCTGGTCGAGGGGCCCACAGGAGGGGGAGGGTTAGGGATTTTTAAAAGTTTCTTTACAATTTGGAATGTCTCCCTAGACGAATTAGCGGAGGAACTGATTTTTTCGTCAAAATACGTGGACTTTGCAGTTTTGAGAGCTTTTTTGTAAATATGCATTACGCGTTTATATTCTAACTTTTTTAAAGGGTCGAAGTCCTTCCTCCATGCCCTTTCAGATTTTTTACAGAGTTTTTTTTGGAGGCGTACATCCGTAGTGAACCAGGGCGCAGAGGGTGTGTTACTCTTACAACGCAACTATTACAACGTAATGCTGTTACAACGCAGCTATTACATCGCAAATACCATTACAATGCATGCCATTACAACGCATGGCATTACATAGCAGATGCTATTACAACGCATACCATTACATCGTAAGTATTGGTAAGTATTTTTTTTTATTTAATATTTTATAATTGATTTAATTATTATTAATTATAAAAAAATATTTATTTCGTTTTTAAATATTATAAATTAAATATATTAATTTAAGTAAATTTTTTAATAAGTATGAGTATAGGAGTATATGTTTTGGGGTACTGATGTATATGTTTTGGGGTGTTTGGGTATTTTTAGGTTTTTGGGCTGGGTTTGTGTTTTGGGGTACAGGGGTGTTTTTAGGTTTTAGGGCAGAGTTTGGGTTTTGGGGTACAGGGGTGTTTTTAGGTTTTAGGGCAGGGTTTGGGTTTTGGGGTACAGGGGTGTTTTTAGGTTTTAGGGCAGGGTTTGGGTTTTGGGGTACAGGGGTGTTTTTGGGTTTTAGGGCAGGGTTTGGGTTTTGGGGTACAGGGGTGTTTTTAGGTTTTAGGGCAGGGTTTGGGTTTTGGGGTACAGGGGTGTTTTTAGGTTTTAGGGCATGGTTTGGGTTTTGGGGTACAGGGGTGTTTTTAGGTTTTAGGGCAGGGTTTGGGTTTTGGGGTACAGGGGTGTTTTTAGGTTTTAGGGCAGGGTTTGGGTTTTGGGGTACAGGGGTATTTTTAGGTTTTAGGGCTGGGTTTGGGTTTTGGGGTACAGGGGTATTTTTAGGCTTTAGGGCTGGGTTTGGGTTTTGGGGTACAGGGGTATTTTTAGGTTTTAGGGCTGAGTTTGGGTTTTGGGGTACAGGGATGTTTTTAGGTTTTAGGGCAGGGTTTGGGTTTGGGTGTACAGGGGTGTTTTTAGGTTTTAGGGCAAGGTTTGGTTTTTGGGGTACAGGGGTGTTTTTAGGTTTTAGGGCAGGGTTTGGGTTTTGGGGTACAGGGGTGTTTTTAGGTTTTAGGGCAAGGTTTGGGTTTTGGGGTACAGGGGTGTTTTTAGGTTTTAGGGCAGGGTTTGGGTTTTGGGGTACAGGGGTGTTTTTAGGTTTTAGGGCAGGGTTTGGATTTTGGGGTACAGGGGTTTGTGTTTTGGGTTACTTAAATTATAATTACCATTGTTAAATTAATTAAAATATGTTTAATAAATTAAATTAATTTTATTTCATTAATTACATTTTTAAATTAAATTAATTAAATTAAATAAATTATTTCAATTAATTAAATTTCATATCAATTTTAAAAATATGTACATTAAGTTAATTTTATTATTTAAATTAATTTAAATTATTCCCATTTTTTATTTAAATTACATTTATTAAATAGATATTATTTTATTAAATTAAATTATTGGCTATTTTAATATTTATTTTATTTAAATTAATTAAATTAAATTAATTAAATTAACTTAATAATATTTTTAAAAAAAGGTATACTTACCTATACTTACGATGTAATGCCATGCGTTGTAATACCATCTGCTATGTAATGCCATGCGTTGTAATGGCATCCGATGTAATGGATCCTGCGTTGTAAAAATTCCGTTGTAACGGAATGCGATGTAATATTTCGCGTTGTACTGACACCAATCCGGCGCAGAGTGTTTACTTCGGGGTTTACATGAGGGTTTTTTGGCAACGTAATATCCAATGTTTTTCCTATCCACGTGGAAAACTCGGAATCCGCTATGAAGGGGTCTGAGTCGCATAGTGGAGGAGAACACTCTAGATTGTGCCTCCATACTTCCGTGTCCATTTTAGCCCAAGGGCGTGTTAGTTTGCTCGGGGGGGGACTGTGACGTGGGGGTCGGGATCTGCCAACTAAGTAATATCAGATGGTGGTCTGACCAGGGTAACGGGGATGGACTGGAGATGGAGAGATTGAGAACGTTAGAAAAAACAGGATCTAGAAGGTGACCCATCCTATGTGTGGGGAGGTGATTTTCCAAACACAATTGATGGGTTGCAAGATCTAAGATGAGGTCCGATGCTAGCTTGTCTTTCTTCTTGTCAAAGTGGAGATTGAGATCTCCTAAAATCATAAAGTTGGACTGAGTGGTCGCAAGCAGTGATGAATGCTCCACAAGTGAACTGCAAAATTGACCTACCGAGCCCGGAGGGCGATATATAAGGAGCCCCGAGAGGGATTTACATGGAGATACTTGAATAGTAAAAAGAGCGTTTTCACAATCTGAGAGGGGGCTACCTTGAAAGCGGCAGGAAAGAGACTCCCTGTAGATTATGGCAATTCCCCCACCCTTGCCTTTGCAGTGATCTAAGTGCTGTATGAGGAAGCCCGGTGGGAGAGACCTGACGATGTCTGGGTCAGAGTCAGGTCCTAGCCAGGTTTCTGTCAGGAACAGAATCTCCAACTGGAGATCTTCTAGCAAACTATGAATTTCTTCAGCATGTTTAGGAAGTGACCTACAATTGAGTAAGGCCATACAAATAGTTGTAGTAGAAGATGGGCTAGCAGTATTAGTAATGAATTTAAAAGGACAATGAGGACAGTAGGTAGAGAAACCGTCAAGTGAGATGGCATGAGAGCAGGGTGATACTATCTGTTTTCTCATAAGAAGAAGATCTTCTTTTGAGTAGACGAGAGGTGGCTGGTAAGTAGCGACCACAGTGCTGGGCTCTGGGCAAGTAAGAAGTGTATGGGTCACTGGGGGTGTTCCTGCCTAATCAAATAGGCCAGTAGTCTCCCGGCTATGTCCGCGGTCGAGTGGGAGAGGACCGAGTGTGCTAAATAGTTGTGGCAGCGCAGATGATTGAGAAGTACTGCGCGCTCAGCGTGGCCAACATCAAGGTGTCGCTGCCTTGTCGGGTTGGCGTCAACTTGCGACTCGAGTAGAAGTAATCGCCCTTCAATGTGGGTCAATGAGGTGTCTAGCTGTCTGCGGATACTCCAAGTCTGCCCCAGACAATGCCCCTAACCAGCACCTTAAAGACCTCCCACTCAGTGAGTATCGAGTCTGCGGAGCCGGTATTTACCGCAAAGTAGTTAGCTATTGCTCTCTCTAGGGAGCCTCGGAAAAGGGAGTCCTCCAGGGCTGCAGTCTGCAGGTGCCAGGTCGTAACCGGCGGGAGAGGCGCCTCCCAGGCCAGATGCAACAACAAGGGGTTATGATCGGAGTGTGTCCGACCACGGTAATCTGCCGCTTGTATCAAGGGGAGGAGGGCTGTGGATACGAGTATTCGGTCTAGGCGTACATGTAGTTTATGGACTGGGGAATAGAAGGAGTTTACCCTGGAATGAGGATGACGTTCCCGCCAAACATGTGAAAGGGCCCCATGTCCTAGCCATGTTTTTAAAAGGTGAGCATTTGAGGAAGCCGTAGTGCTAGTGAGGGGGGGGAGGAACGGTCAAGGGAAACATCAAGAACTGCATTAAAATCCCCCCCCCAGGAGCCACGGGATGTCCCTCAATCGGAGTAATATCTCTGAGAGACCAAGGTGCCCTGAGTAACGTTGGGTGCATATAAGAAGCCCAGCAGTATCTGTTGACCGTTCAGCCTGCTATTTATTAGGACGTACCGCCCCATTGGGTCTACCAGAACTTCCTTTTCTTTCCACTGAACCCCAGCCTTATCCCATACCATCACCCCTCTAGCCATGGCGAGTAATTGGTGCTGCATATCTGACCACGCCAATGCCGGCACAAGTGTGCAGCTTCAGCGGTTACTAGGTGTGTTTCCTGTAAAAGTGCTATACTAGTCTTGTGACGCTGTAAATATGCATAAATGGCGTAGCGCTTAGAAGGTGTCTGGATGCCCTTAACATTCCAAGTTAGGACGTTTAAGTCGGTCATTGGGGCTATTAAGGTCAGTGTGTCCAACCCGGGCGCTGCAGGACTCCCTGTGCGAAGGACTCCCCTGGATGGAAAGGGCATGAAGGCGGCAGGTCTGCATGGGCGACTCGTACAGGGGAACAAAAATAGAAAGTGGGGTAATATGAACATTTTCAACAGGAAAAGAGCGGAACCCCAATGTGAGGGACTGCCCAAACTATCATTCCAAGACATGGCTAAGGAACTATTGTCGTCGTACGACTATGGGGGGAAGGTTGACCTGCAAGTAAGAGGAGGCAACGTATAGACCCCCGTCAGTTATCGCTAATAAAACAGGAGGTAGAGCATCTCAAACAGCGGTACAAGAAAAAACATGACCTGAGTCACCATGGTGCCCTAGCAGGCTTATATGGCCCACGGTAACAGACGCTGGGGCTGAGGAGGAAAATTGACCTGAGATAAGAAATAACCAAAGTAAGCCCTGCCCCCGCCAAATGTAGGGGGGATGTGGGGCCCATCACACAGCTGCTAGAATGAAAAAAACAAGTCCTGAAGTAGTGTGATAGTCCAATATGTACGTAAAGTTAACATCAGATGATGCCATCTGCAGTTTGTGGGGTGACACCTGAGAGCGGGGGGGGGGGGGGGACTGTGTCCAAAACCACTCCAGTGTGGTTTCAGGGGCTCCAGATCCAAGCGGAGAAGCAACGGAGTCAGCCGGGGTCGGAGATCTGGGGGGCTGGAGGGCCAACGTCACCCGCAGGGCCCAACTGACGCTCTAATCTTATTTGGTCGGGACTGGGGATGGTCACTACACGTCTCACGCTCCTAACCTTTACCCCTCTGCGCCTGCCGCTGCGAGAACGCTCACAAGGCCTGGACTCGTCCGATGATTTGGGTGCCGTTGCCAATCCCTGCTCTTCGAGCCATTCCCATACCTCAGCAGGGGAGTCAACGTATTTCGTAGCACCCTCTCTGATGACTCGCAGGCGGGCCGGGAAGAGCAATGAGTAGCGGAGGTCCAGGTCCCGGAGTTGTTGTTTCACTGCCGTAAATGTGGCTCGCCTCCTCTGCACCTGAGCTGTGTAATCAGGAAAGAGAGGAACAGATACGTTTAGCACCTTAGGCCCTGGATGTTTGCCCAGTTCCCGCAGAATAGCATCCCTGTCTCTGAAGTTCAGGATCCTACACAGGAAGGGGTGAGGGCGTGCCCCAGGAGGGGGCCTGCGGGCAGGTATTCGGTGAGCTCGCTCCACCACGAGCTGTGGGAAGAGCGATCGGGGGGGGCATGAGCTCCTTCATCCAGGTCTCCGTGAAGGTCTCTGGGTCCCGCCATTCCGCTCCATCAATAAGATTCACCACGCGCACATTATTCCGGTGTGATCGACCCTCCGTGTCATCCACCTTGTCTTCCAGGGTGTAGACCCAATCCAGGTGATCTTGAAATGCGGAGGAGCAATTCTGGGCTCTAGGTTGAAGGTCTGCAGTCTCTGCATCCCGCACTCGGTCTGAGAGCTTGTGCTGGTCGGCCGGGTGAAGTGTAAAGTCCGAGGTGATAGGGTCCATGCGGCCCTCCAAGGATGCGCGGGTCAGGTCCAGGGTGCCGCCGATAGGTTCCACCGCTGCCAGCACAGAGTCTAGTTTGGCACCAATGTCCGTCGGGCTCATCTCTCCGCTGCCCCCGAGGCCACGAGTGATGTCCCAGCCTGACCCCGAGTAGGTGCATCGCCGGAGGGGTTGTTGCGCAAGTGGCCCATAACGATCTGCTGAGCGCTCTTCATAAGCAGCAAGGTTGGAACATTCCGTCAGCGGCACGCCAGAAGGCTAGGCTGCGTAACGGGTCGCCGCTAGCACAGCAGACAATGACCACAGCAGTAGGAAGGGTGACACTGTGCGCCAATATTAGTTCCAGGGGCGGCGGGGCACAAAACACGATCACCTCTCCAGAGCAACGGCAAGCGCGGCCACTCAGTCTCAACCCCGCGTTGACAAGGGTCCTTGGGCCCGACCGACCCCCGGGGGCCCTCACCTCACACAGGCTCCGCGATGCCCGGAACCCTGCAGGGACCGCAGCGCGTGCCCAGGCAGTGGGGTCTCCTCCCCGAAAATAGGATCCACAGGAGCCCTAGGCTCGGCCAGCCCCTGTGGCCCACACCAGCCAACCAACTCACCGGAGCAACCGCTTTGTAATCAGGCAGGGGGCCCCTTAGGCCCAACCAACCCCTGTGGTCCCCCACTGCCACCAGCTGGCACCACCAACGCCCCCTGTAGACCCACCTCAATGGTGTATGCTGCACCCAGCAGCTCCTGAGCGGCCCGCACCAACTACCACGCCAGAAGGCCAGGTCCCGGTAAGAGCCACCTCCGGCCCAGTGGGCAATGACAGCTGGAGTAGTAAAGGCGACCCTGTGCCCCAATATGGGGCCATGGGGTAGCAGGATACCCGTGCAACCACCACACGGAAACCACTGTAGGTGCAGCCACTCAGCCCCAGCCACGTGCAGGTGAGGGCCCCCAGGCCCGACCGACCCTGTTGGACACCCACCACACACGGGCACCACAATGCCAAGAGACTTGCAGGGGCCGCGGCACGCACTCAGTTAGTGGGATGTCCCCCCGCAAGGGGCCTCCACAGGAGCCCTTGGCCCGGCCGACCCTCGTGACTCGCCCCAGCCATCAGGCCCACAGCAGCAGTCCCATTGTCGCCCCAGCCCCTAGGCCGGACCGACCACGTGGTCCCCCACCACCGCCAGCTGGCACCACAAGCTCCCCTTGCTGTCCTACCTCCGTGTTGCAGGCCTCACTCCAGTGTCGCTGCAACAGCCTCTGCCGCCTCAGCACGCCTCGCCGGGGCCGGTCCTCTCCCGCAAGCCTTCCTGCAATCTCCTCCGCCGTCGGACCGCAGAGGGCATGAGGCACCCCCCGCAGTCCACGGCACCATTAGGGCAGGGGCCGGCGGCGTCAGGCGGCTTCAGGGGTAATGCGGCAGCAGAGTCGCCTCACACGGGCAGCAGCGCGGTCACGCTTTCAGGCCCAGATCGCGCCACCGTGGCAGGCCGCAATGCTTGGGACCGCTGCGGAGCAGGTTCAGGGCCCGGGCAGGTCTTCCCTGGCAGCGCAGGTTTGGCCCACCACACTGGGGTGTTCAGGGGCCAAGCAGAGCCCCGTAGGCGCAGGATGCCCAGGATAACCAGGGGATGCGGTACGAAGCGTTAGTAAGACGCGTCCGCCATCTCCGGCGACTGGCCATGCCCCCCCATGCTTCTTGCATAATTTTTGATATCACAATGGACTGTCAAGGCTGTGTAACTCTGTACTATAATAGTAACCTTGACACCCTGCTCATTAACACCACTGTCCACGTTTGTTTTTGCTCTGTGGATCCAGGTGCATAGAACCTGCTCTTTGAGCTCCATAAAAGTAAAAGAGAAAGGTATTTTACAGAAGGCCCATAACTTTTCTATGATGTGCTGGGAAGAAGCACTCAGCACAGCTAGGATTTCTGTAAAATGGGCTCTGAAAAAGTCTATCACTTTGGAAGTAAATTTCCAGTCCTCACATTTGTGACCACAATTTTATCATGCTTGGATATTTGTAAAGTGGGTACTGGAACAGTCAACAACTTTAGGAGTGAATTTCTGTGTGCCCCACAATTTCACCACATTCCTATTAGCCACCGCAGCTCCAACCTCCTACCACAACATTGTATTTATTAGGCTAATCACTCTCTCCATATATATTTATAAGACGCCACTTGGCATCCATTTGGACCTTTATGGTCACAACCCTTGACATCAATTTGTCGCTTTCTCCCTGAAGGTTTGGATAACTGGGCATGCCCACAGAATATGTAAAAAGTGCCCTCTTGCCAGCAGCCCCTTACACAGCGATATGTAGTTGACTATCTTGTTTAGCAGTGTTGTTGAGTGATAGGACCTGTGTAAGACATGGTGCGGGAGCAGCCGAAACCCTACTCTTATTGCTCTAAATCTGGGGCCCTGAAACGCCTCTCCCCATTCCTCATCCATCTCTCCCAGGTCAGCCATCCACTTATCTCTGAAGGGAGCCCAGTGTGTCCGGGCGTTGTTCTTTATCTTGGTATATGTTAATGATATGGCCTTTTCCAGCACAGTATCAAGTAGTAGCCTGTTCTCCAGGTAGGAGGACTCCTATGCCTTCAACCCCCTGAGATGTGTACCCCTGGGGCATGAACCATCTCTAAGTAGTGATATCGCTATGTGCAGGCCAAGTGATATTCAGCCTGAAGCGACTTGAAGGGCACGGGCTCCGTCCTTTTCCATAATTCTCCCAAGTGGCCAATGCCCAGGAGCCTCCAGCAAGAGAAAACCGATAGGGTGCCCACCTGCGAGAGTAAGTCACTGTCCCTCTGGGGGAGTCTGTTCCGTCACCCCCCGATCATCTCAGGAATTTCAAGGCTACTGACCACACTTCTACCACTGTCTGTGTATGCGCTGGTAGAGTTTCTCTCCACCCTTGTCTATACAGTAGTGCTGGATATTCCCTGGGGCCCATCGCCTCCCTGTCCACCTGGAGCACCGGTTCATGTAGATCCCCCTACAGCCACTCATTTTTTACTACAAGCCATCATAGACACCCCTCTGTAGTTTGTAAAGCCCTATCCTGGTACTCCCCCCGTTCCACAAAAATGATGCGGACTTCCTGGTCTATTTTGTGAAAGAAGACCGGAGGCACAGGGAAAGGGGTATTTTTGAGGACATGCATGAAGCGAGGTAGGACCATTGTTTTGTACAAGACAGCCTTACTCATTAAGGACAGCGGCAGAGTCTTCCAGTGACTAACATTCCAGTGGAACCTGTCAAACAGCTTATTTAGATTCCATCTCAAGAACTCCATGGCATCCCATGTGACATATATGCTCTCCCCAGGGCATATAAAGACCTCATACGCTACAGGTATAGCATTCCTCTGAACAGGACAGGCACCCCACTCACCAGGGCAACAATCAATCAATCAGGGGCTTTTAAAGTGCTCTATTCACCCGTAAGGGCCTCAAGGCGCTGGGGCGGAGGGGTGCAGCTCCGGATCCGCTTAAGTGCCAGATCTTGAGGCTCTTCCTGAAGGTGTGCAGGGTAGGGGAGCGCCTGATGTTGACTGGGAGCTCATTCTAGGCCTTGGCCGTGACGTAGGAGAAGGCTTTTCCGCCTGCTCTGGTTCTGCGGATGCATAAGGTACCTGCTAGGGTGAGGTCGGTGGAGCAGAGGTTTCTTTTGGGGACGTGGGATGAGACACTTTTGTTGAGGTATTTGGGTCCGATGGTGTGGAGGGATTTGTGCATGTAGCTTGAAAGTCACTCTCTTCTCGACGGGGAGCCTGTGGAGGTCTCGCAAGTGCTAGGTCATGTGCTCATATCATGGGGTTCCGAGGACGAGTCTGGCTGCGGTGTTATGGGATGCATGCAGGATTTGTCCCAGTTATTGCAGTGGCCGGAGTGATCTCCAAAGATACAGAAATCCTGCAGCACCCTGTCTACCAACATTGTCGGGTGAGAGAGTTAAAGCAGCACATCATCTGCCTATACTGAGATATGCTACTCACAATCACCGCTACTGGTCACCCCCCAAATAAGACGGTCTCTGCGGACTCAGGCACCCAGTGGCTCTAAGGCAAGTTCAGAAATCATTGGTACCAGTGGGCATCCCTGCCTGGTACCTTTACCCAAACTGAACGTCTGTGATAGCATCTTTTTGTCTCCGACTCCCGCTACTGGCTCTGTATATAAGAGCCAAACCCAGGCACAGAACCTGGGGCCAAAACATAAGTGGTACAGGACGACAAAGAGATAGTTCCTCTCAATACTATTGAATGCCATCCTGGCATCAATGGAGAGCATCACCGCCAGGCCCATGTGAGCCTCCTGCATCCTATGTCGCACACCGTACAGGCATCTCCGATTGAGCCACATCCCTCTATGTGGCATAAAATCAGACTGATCAGAGTGGATCACCTTAGTAATACCCTGCGAAGCTTAGTTGCTAGCACTTTGGCTACTACTTTGGCCTCAACATTGAGCAACATTATTGGCTGATATGATGCGCAGTTAGTTAGCGATTTGTTTTTCTTTGAGACCACTACAATGATCGCCATACGCTGGTCTAGTAGCAATTCCCCTTCTTGTAATACCACTTGAAACATCGCTGGCATATGTCCTGACAATTTACTGGACATCCCTTTATAAAGTTCAACAGGGAGTCCATTCGGACCCACTGCTTTCCCTGACTGAAGTTCCCCCAGGGAGGCGAGGAGTTTGTCCACTGTAAAATCACCATTCAGGGCTGCTCTATCCTCATCTAACAAGGGCTGAACCTCTATATCTTTAAGGGAACTCAGTACAATCCTAAGTTGTCACAAGGAATTGGATGTGTAAGATACCCTTCATGATAGGATGCAAAGGTGTCCGCAATGTCAGTTGCACTCCTCCTGATCTCACCTGCACTACCCCATATTTCAAGCGCCCAGTTCCTACCACAATCCCTCTTTTCCAGCCACACCAGCTGCTTACCGGACTTGTTCCCCACATCGTACAACCAATGCTGGTTACCCAGAGCGTGCGCTCGGGCCGCCCCCTAAGAAATCGCACAGAACTCACTCTGCATGAGACAGAGCTGATGGCGAACATCTCATGTGCTTGCACAAGTAACCTGCGCTCTAGCTCCTGAATCTCCCTTTCTAGCTCATCCAAGCTGGCCTGTTTGGCCTTCTTCCTACCAACAATCATGGAGAGTGCCTGTCCCCTTTTTCAGAGCCTTGAATGCTTCCCAAAGAACACTATTGGAGTCAACTGTGCCCTCTTTTTCTTGAAAGTACAGCTCTGCAGCTGCACTAAGCTGCGTCAACTTTGTCTTACCCTTCAAATACCAAGGGTCGACTCGCGGCATTGCATCTCTCTCAGCACCAGCACACACAGTGTGACCTCTACTGGGGTAATGGTCAGAGTTGCCCCTCGCTTTGTGATATGCATAGCGAAATCTCTGTGCATGCAAGTGTTGTGTAAGGAGATTGCCCAATCACAAAATGCTGCAATGGGCCGCAAAGTGGTATGCGTACTACCATTCAAGAGGGTTATGCTCCTGCCAGAGGTCAGTCAGACCCAATGCATCTATAAACGCCAGTAGGGCGGTGTTCCTACCCTCAACCCTCATTTGTCTCACCCTGTCAACGGCGGGGTACACCTCAGCATACATGTCTCAACCCAGAATGAGGGCGTCCGGTGGCATAACCACACTCAAAGAGCCCAACTTCAGCAATGTCTGTGTATGCACCTTGGCGGGATATAGGTAGGGCAGACGTTCATCCTACATCCCGCCCAGCTGCCAGACTTTGCCACAAACCTCCCAGATGGGACACACCACATGTTTTGTGGGGTGTATGGCAGAGATTGTTTTTACCAGTATCCCCACCCCTCTAGAATCAGACGGAGTGAAGTGCTTCTTTAAATACTGTAGTATCATAGTCCTCCTGATCTTACTCTCCAGACCATTTACAATCCATGTTAGCACCTTGAAATTATTAACGCGTGGTGACCTCCGCATCGGGGGGGGGGGGGCAGTCGGACCGTCCCTACGTGCCATATTTACACTGGAAGGCGCGATATTCAGTGACATCTGAAAGAAACAGTTTAGTATTAGATTACTTACCTTAGAATATCCCCAGGCGTCAGACTGGATCCGTAAAATTTTGCGTAGCAGTACCCCTGCGCGTCGGTAGGCGTCGTCTGCCGCTCCGCGTCCGTCGTTGGCGTCGTTGGCGCCGGGATGACGTCGTCAGAGTACTTAGATGCTGCCCTCGCGTGCTGACGTCAGTTCTTCTTTTTTCCGCGCCAGCAAGCGCAGGTCCGGAGAAAGTGGCACCCTTTAGTCAATTTTTGACTAAACTTTTTGGATCTTTTTGATCTACTTTCGAGTCGACCGACTCCGACGGTGCCGGTAGGGATGCCCGGGTTGAAACCCTGCGTCGACTGCAGCCGACTGATGTCGGTTACCGACCCTCATCGCCGGTGACTTCATTGCCTGGGGCCAGACCACGACGACAAGTCGTGCCCCGACGGCCAGGCCTTGTCGTCGAAGGCTAGGTGGGAGCGGTTCCGCAAGCGCCCCGAGCTCCGGCAGTTGCCCCCCCCCCGTGCCGTTCGAGGTCCCGGTCGGAAGGAGGTCGAGGGACCGGTCGCGGGGCCAGAGTCGTCATAGCTCCGGGAGTCTACATCATTCCTCGGGCTCCAAGTCCTCAGGTAAGAGGCACAAGAAGTCGAAGAGGCGACATCGCTCTTCTGACCCCCCCCGACGCTCTCGCAACGTGGCCGGGGGTTTGGGCGACACCGCCCACGCGGCTCCGCCGGAGCCGCAGGTGTCGCGGCCTGCTCCATACCCGCCGGTCCCTGGGCAGAATGCGACGCCGGAGGAGATCGAGGCCTTCCTTATGGCCATGAGGTTGCTCGCTCCTCTGTCAGGTTCCGTGGAGCCTTTGGGCCCAGTGGCCCCGACTGGGTCCCCAAGCAGGCCGGGTGCTTCGGCCCCAGCGCCTTCGAGTGCTTCGGCCCCGGCGCCGCAGGGCCCCGCCAGATATGGCTCCGGGTCGTCGCCGGTCGACCTTACGACCTCACCGGCGCCGACCCCCAGGGTGTCGCCCCAGGCGCTGTCCCATGACAACCCCGTTCCCGGTCCTACCCTCGATTCGGGTCCGGCGCCGGAGCGTTTGACGCCGCTAGGAGATTTTTACTTCTATGACCCGGCCCCATCCTTTGACCCTGAGTATCAGGAGATGGGTGGCGGGGAGGATTGGGAGGGGTCTGAGGACCCTCTGGCACGTGAGTGTCAGCTTTACCAGGACTGGGCAGGTGAGCTTGGGGATGCCAGTGGTCTGGACACTTCGCCAGACACTAGTTTTGTCTCCCCCCCTACCGTGGCTACGGAGGAGGGGGCTGCCTATAGTGTGGTGTTGACGCGGGCGGCCAAGGCCTTATCCCTTGAACTCCCCGTCGCGGCCGTGAGGACTAACCTCCTCACTGAGGTCCTTAAACCACAGGCAAGCTCCTCGGAGCCTCTGCTGCCGTTTAATGAGGCCTTATCTGACGTTCTTCTGGGCACCTGGTCCAGGCCCACTACAGGTCCACCTGTAGATAGGAACGTGGCCAGACGCCACCGCCCGGCTCCGGGTGACCCTTGCTTCCTGTCCACCCACCCCACCCGAGAGCCTGGTCATCCAGGCCTCTAACTCCCAGACCGCTTTCCCGACGGCTCCCCACGATCGAGATTCCAAGAGGTACGAAAAATCCGGAAAGAAAATGTTCTCCTCCCTAAGTTTGGGGTTGCGGTCAGTTAACACCATGTGCCTCTTGGGCCATTATACCCAATCTCTGTGGGACACGGTCGTGGACGTGCTGCCACAATGTCCGGAGGAGGCCCAGACTAAACTCGCCCAAGTCCTTGCGGAGGGTCGAGATGCGGCACAGTATTCTATCCGATGTGGACTGGATACAACGGACTCGCTAGGTAGAGCGATGGCAACAACGGTGGCGATTCGATGCCACGCCTGGCTGAGGTCCGCCACCTTTTCGGCTGATGTCCAAAACACCCTTATGGACATGCCGTTTGATGGTCGTTGCCTCTTTGGCGACAAGGCAGACAGTGCGCTTGAGCGCTTTAAAGACTCCAGGGCTACGGCCGAGTCCTTGGGCCTGTCGGCCACGCGCCAGCAACCAGCTGCCTTTTGCTCCTTTCCTGGCCAAGGAAGGGGCGCCCCCAAACGTCCTGCCAGCCACGGGGGACGCAGACTAACATCCAGCGCGGTGGCGGACATGGTAACCGCCGTGGCGGTGCCCGGGGACAACGGCGAGGCCAGTCCACATCCACACCCACAGCATCCGCCTCAAAGCCTTCCTAGTCCGAGTTTTCAGGCCCACATGACGCCAGTGGGGGGCAGGGTTCGCCATCACCTCCTTCACTGGCGCAACATCACTTCGGACAGGTGGGTGCTGCAAAACGTCCGAAGGGGCTACTCCCTCCCCTTCGAGGCGACCCCTCCAGCCATGCCACCACAGTACCACCGCGTTTCGGGGGCTCACTTGAATCTTGTGCGAGAGGAAGTTACGGCCTTCTTGGCTAAGGGGGCCATCGAGCGCGTTCCTGGGCCAGAAGTAGGGTGTGGTTGTTACTCCCACTACTTTCTGGTTCCCAAGAATGGCAAAAGGGGGCCTATGCCCTATCTTGGACCTGCTGAACCTCAACGGCTTCCTCCGGAAGGAGAAGTTCCAGATGCTGACTTTGGCTCAGTTCTTAGCTGCATGGACCCGGGAGACTGGATGGTAGCGTTTGAATTGCAGGACGCTTATTTTCACATCCCCGTCCTGCCGGCCCACCGGCCTTACCTGCGGTTCACGGTAGGCCACGAGCACTTTCAGTTTACCGTGCTCCCCTTCGGCCTTACCAGCGCCCCACGGGTGTTCACGAAAGTGATGGCGGTGGTCTCAGCTCATCTGCGCAGGTTAGGGGTTTCAGTCTTCCCCTACCTTGACGACTGGTTGTTGAAGGCTGGCTCGCCCCAGACAGTCGTCAGCCACCTCCAGACTACGGCCGACCTCCTGCACCTGCTGGGGTTCTCCATCAATGTGCCGAAGTCACACCTGTGTCCCTCTCAGAAGCTCCTCTTCATCGGAGCGGTTCTAGACTCGGCGCTGTTTCAGGTTTATCCTCCCGAACCGCGGGTTCAGAACATTCAGGCTCTGATTCCGATCTTTCAGCCTTTATCCCGAGTCTCGGTCAGGTTAACGCTGCGGCTTCTGGGGCTGATGGCCTCCTGCATCCTTCTTGTGCATCACACCAGGTGGCGGATGCGGGCTCTGCAGTGGGACCTGAAGTTTCCGTGGGCCCAGCATCAGGGCAACTTGTCCGACCATGTCTTGATCTCGGAGGGCACTGCAAGACAGTTGCAGTGGTGGCTCTCGGACCGCGATTGGGTCAGCGGCAGATCCCTCTCCCTACCCCAACCGGGGCACGTAGTTGTGACGGACGCGTCCCTCCAGGGCTGGGGGGGCCACATGGGAGAGGCGGAGATCAGAGGCCTCTGGTCTCCGGCGGAGTCCCGGCTCCACATCAACCTTCTGGAGCTGCGGGCGATCCGGCTTGCACTGAAGGCATTCCTCCCCTCTGTCCGGGGGAATGTAGTGCAGGTGTTCACGGACAACACCACCGCCATGTGGTACTGCAACAAACAGGGCGGGGTGGGGTCGTGGACCCTATGACAGGAGGCTCTGCGCCTCTGGCAGTGGCTGGAACATCAGGGCGTTACCCTGGTGGTTCAACACCTGGCAGGTTCCCAGAACGCCAGGGCGGGCAAACTCAGCCGTCGGTGCATGATGGATCACGAATGGCGTCTGAACTCGGACTTAGCGCAAGGCCTCTTTCAGCAGTGGGGAGAGCCTTGGTTAGATCTATTCGCCACAGAAGAGAACGAGAAATGTCATCAGTTCTGCGCGTTGGAATTTCCTAGGCGGCGCTCGCTCGGAGATGCTTTTCGACGCAAGTGGAGCTGCGGTCTGTTGTATGATCAGACACGACCGGGCCCAAGTCATCCTTGTGGCTCCGGACTGGGCATGAAGATACTTGTATCCCGAGCTACTCAGCAGGTCTGTCGATCCCCCGATTCTCCTGCCTCTTCAGGAGGACCTTCTGTCGCAGCAGCAGGGGACGGTCCTCCACCCGAACCTGTCCACGTGGAGATTGAACGGCGGCAGTTGAGACCATTTGATTTGCCTCCTAAAGTCTGTAATGTCATTCTGGCAGCAAGGTGTCCCTCCACAAAATCGGTATACGCCTGCAGGTGGAACAAATTTGTGGCATGGTGCACAGCAAAAGCTGTTGATCCCCTTTCTGCCCCTCTTTCAGAGGTTCACCTCTTTCTTCTCTCTCTTGCCCAGCAGGGCTCTGCTCTGGGCACTATCAAGGGCTACCTCTCTGCCATTTCCGCCTTCTTAAGGCTCCCTGATCAGCCCTCTTTGTTCAAGTCCCCAGTTGTAAATAGGTTTTTAAAGGGCATCACTCATATGTTTCCTCCTGTTCCTTTTGTGATGCCTTAGTGGGACTTGAACCTTGTTTGACTTACCTGATGTGCGCTCCTTTCGAACCACTTCATAACTGTCCTCTTCGTCTCCTTACTCTCAAGACTGCATTCCTGGTTGCCATCACTTCTGCCAGGAGAGTGAGTGAGCTCCAGGCTCTTTCCTCTAAACCTCCTTTCCTTTCTATCCATCCGGACAAAGTTGTGTTTCGGAAGCGACCCTCTTTCCTGCCCAAGGTTGTCACAGCCTTCCACATCGGGCAGTCTATCACCTTGCTCACCTTCTTTCTGCCTCTGCATCCCTCGAAAGAGGAAGAGAGGCTCCACCGTCTGGACCCAAAACGTGCGCTCTCATTCTATCTGGATCGCACATGCCAGTTCCGGGTGGATGACCAACTCTTTGTTGGTTACGTGGGCGCTAAGAAAGGTCGGGCGGTGCACAAGCGGACCATCTCTCAGTGGTTTGTGTTGTGCATCAAGGTATGCTACATCTTGGCTAAAAAGGAGCCTCCTTTTGGGCTGAGGGCCCATTCCACTCGGGCCACGCTGGCTACTACTGCCCTGGGTCGGAGAGTCCCCTTGCAGGACATCTGTCAGGCAGCTACGTGGGCCTCGCTGCACACATTTGCGAGACACTACTGCCTGGACAGCCAAGTCCGGAGAGATGGCTTCTTTGGCCGTTCCGTTCTCCAGGACTTTCTGGTGTGATCATTGGTTCGCAGACTCACCACCGGGGTTGGTATTGCTGGGGTATCTATTCTAAGGTAAGGAATCTAATACTAACCTGTTTCTTTCAGATGCACAAGTTACTTACCTTCGGTAACGATAAATCTGTAAGCAACAGTAGTTAGTATTAGATACCTTACCGCCCCACCCATCCTCCCCGTTCTGCGAACCGATATCTAGGGTTAAGGTCATCCCCTTTCAGGGCCCTAATTTCATGGCACCAGTGTTGTTTTTTATAATGGCTCTGCGTTTCTGGCGTGGAAAAGCTATGTACAAGAACTGACGTCAGCGCGCGAGGGCGGCTTCTGAGTACTCCGACGATGTCATCCCGGCGCCAACGACGCCGATGACGGACGCGGAGCCGCAGACGACGCCTATCGACGCGCAGGGGTACTGCTACGCAAAATTTTCCGGATCCAGACTGACGCCTGGGGATATTCTAAGGTAAGGAATCTAATACTATCTACTGTTTCTTACAGATATATCGTTACCGAAGGTAAGTAACTTGTGCTTCACCCCCTTTCCTGACTTCATAGTGATCGTCTACATATATTTGTACTGCACCACAGCTGTAGTAAAACAGTGATAAACCCAACAGTCCTCACATTTGTGACCACAATTCCATCATACTGGCTAGGCATTATGGACTCAAGATCAGAACTTTTTACACTGCGGTGTTGTAAGCTGTGTCTGCGGGATCCCCCTTACAGAAAAAGCACATGCTCCAAGGCAGGAACCTCATCTTTCTTCAATGTTACTCAGAGGTTTCCTCTACCACGGGTGTTGTTGTCCTTGACCAGGGCGAAAGCCTACTAGGTGTTTCTCCAACAGATTGTGCTTTTCCTCAAATGTCAGCAACATTTTCTCCAGGAGTTTGGCTAGAGATTTTGTAATTAAAATTGGTTGAAATGTGGTCATGTGAGCGTATGCTGGTGTGCCTTTTTGCATTGTTGAAAGATTTTTGATACACGATAGGAAACACTCGGTCGATTAACTTATTGAGTTATCTGAATGTGGAGCTGTAATAAAAAAATTTAGTTCAGGTAATTTACCAAGTGAATTAAAATAATTGAAGTTGACCAGTTGAAGACAACTATATAGGAATGTCTGCATCGTGTCTGTAAAGAAAGTCTGAAAGTTATTTGTAGCCGTTTGTATTCTTCCATAATGTGCTGTTTTGTTATCAAATAAACCGATACTGCATGCATCTAGAAATATGTTAAAGGTGTTCAGGGAATGGTCAGTCTCCTTCAGGCAATAACGGTTTACAGGTTCAGAACATTCACATCATTCCCCAAAATGCCAGGGTTGATGGAAGTAATTGTTATTGCATTTATATAGTGCTAACTACACTTGACAAGGTGTGGAAGCGCTTTTCGGCGAGTAGCACGCTACTCTGGAACCCAAAAAGGATTAGTGGTGAGTTAGTGAGGGAAATATGAAACTTATTTGAGCGGTGGACATGTGAATCTGTTATTTGAGTTGAAAAGGATAGTGGAAAGTTAGAAGAGGGAGGGGTTTGCATTTACATAGCCCTTGGTACCCCTGATGAGGCTTCAGAGCTCTTTTTGAGAAGTACCACGCTACTCCGGAATCCAAATAGCACTAGTATAGGGAAATATTAAATTAATTTGAGCTGTGGACGTGTGAGTCTGTTAGTTGGATTGAAATGGACAGTGGATGAATATAAGAGGGAAGGGTTTAAAAGGTGTTTATTTGGAGATCATAGGAGCAGGAGCAGGTTTTGGATGAGTAGAGGGGGGTAAAGTCAGAGGGAAGAGTTAGAAAAGCTTTTTTTGGGAAATCTGAATAGTAAAAGAGGTTTGAGATGATGCAAGGGAAAGGTAGAGGGTTATTTTGGGGATCTTGGTAGTTAGAGAGTGGAGGTAGAGGATATATTGCGAGAGGTATAAGTTGAGAAATAAGGGAGTGCATTGGAGAGAGTAGTAGATTGAGGTTTGGGATGAGGCAGAGAATCGAGGTAGAGGATATATTGAGAGAGATATGGGGAGAGATATGGGTAGTGCATTGGAGAGGCTGAATTAGGAGTAAAGTAATATAAAGATACATAGGCACATGTATGTATAAGTAAGGTGATATATTTAGATCTAAGTTGTATTCAATAAACTCAGACTTTCAAGTGTTGCTGCACTTTAAGCTATTTTATTATTTTATTTGGTATTATTTATATATATATATATATATATATATATATATATATATATATATATATATACATATATATACATATATATATATATATATATATATATATATATATATATATAATATATATATATATATATAATATATATATATATATATATATATATATAGAGTGCCTGGATGATTTCAATGGAAGCGTAACCGGAATCGAAATCCTATTTTCAATATATATATATATATATATATATATATATATATATATATATATATATATATATATATATATATATATATATATATTCGTCTCAGCAGCGGATAGCAGCTCCCGCCCCGCTGCAAGAAATCTCTCGGACACGGACCAACAGTTAGTGCTTTTTTATTTTGTTAACGCAGATTTATGCTGCATGACGTTTCGGCTCCGTGGAGCCTTGCTCACATGACATATATATTTACACATTTCCCCTAATAGTGAGGCAATTGTAGATAGTTATTATAAAAATATTACATGTTTATGCAGTGACCTGTATAAATGTTAAACATAGAAAAATATACCCATAAGCAATAGGTACATGTGTTAAGCAGAACTAATGAAAATCTATATATATTCATAAATAAGATTCTTATAGACATTTAAACAAAGGAATACACATATCTACGTACACATATATAATCCAAATAACTGTTTATATACACAGGGATATGTTGTATATTTATGTTTGAGTATGGTGGTTATGTGGGGAAGGGCCAACTCTTGCGTAGTCTTCTGAAGATAAGGTAGTTATCCGTGGATCTTATGTTTGAGGGTAAAGAGTTCCTTAGTTTGGCTGTTTGAACACAAAAGGATGTGCCACCTATGTTTTTTGTCTTGTATGGTGGGATTTTGAGGCGATTTACCAATCTAGAGCGGAAGTTCCTTTGTTGAATGTATTTGGTGAATTTATTCCAGATGAAGAGCAGCCCTGTTCTATGTTTTGCTTTGTGGGTGATGAAAAGCAGCTTGAATGTCGACCTTCTGACAACTGGTAACCAATGTAGGGCCTTCGAGGCAGGTGAAATGTGGGCTTGTGGCTTTAAATGTAAGAGTAGTCCGGCTGCAGAGTTCTGAATCCGTTGTAGTCAATTATTAGTTGTTACAGATGACCTGTGGTAGAGGCTATTGGCGTAATCGACTTTTGACAGAACAAGAGAGATAGTAGCCTGGAAAAAAAAAAGAAAAAAAGAGATAGTAGCCTGGACCATTGGTGGAAATCCTGGGTGGGAAAAATGCATTGCAGACTTCCTCTGAGCCCCCCATGACATCACAAGTTTGTCCCCTTTTCCCACCCTTAGCCAATCCACAGCCTCCTATTTGCTGCTGAGGGCATAGGAGAAGGACAAAGAGTGGAAACGACAGAAAGTAAACTCAACTGATAGAAGAATGTTACACTGAACACATGAATAAAATAGTACTTGTAAAGCACCCAGCGCCCTAACTGATGTATCGTGGCACTAGGCATTCTGTTTGTGTGTCTACCTCGACCTTCTTGACCTCCGAGACCAGGAGTCAGTACCTACCAAAGGAATCAAAGAGTAAGTCAGAGTAAGCAGGTACTACCCCTGTCTGCCCCTTGTTGAGTCTGTGGTTCAGAATGCTATGTCAACATATACTCCAGAGAGCAATGGGGCAAGTGTCTCTGGCACTTTCATGTGTGGGCTGTTGTTCTGCACTGAGGGCGAGGAGGTCCAATATTCCCTGGCATGCCAATCTCCATTCACACTCCAGAGCAGGAGATTGGTGCCAGGGAGCCACTGCCTTCAGTGTCTCACCTCTAGTGGGGCAGAGGAGAGAAGATTCCAGGTCTGTTCCCCCTTTGAAACAATTTGATTATAACATCAAGGTACATTGCGACAAAGGCAGTGAGCTGCAAGTGAAATGAGGATTTAGTGTCCTCATTGGGATATGTTCATGTTTAATTTGTATAGCACACACTGCATAACTTAATTGCTTCTAGGAGCTTTATGGTGGGGATATGAGGGTAGACTGCAGAAGCTATGTGAGGGGGACAACGGGAGCTATCTAGGAAAAACAGCAGGACCCATATGAGGGGAGAGAGCAGAAGCCATGTGAGGGCAAGACAGCAGGAGCCATGTGAAGGGAGACAGCAGGACCTATGTGAGGGGGGACTGAGAGAAGAAAAAATGGTAAAAAATGTAAATTGATACTTGTATATCGCACTACTCACCCGCAAGGGTCTCAAGGCGCTTGTACGAATACCGCTGTGGAACCCATCCTGGCTTTCCCTGTGAGGCGTCCACTCCTGGGCACCCCCAAGGTGGAGGCCAGGCATCCTTAGCGTTGTGGGGGCCGTTGTGGAGATTAAGCAAGCTATTGCCCAGAGTTGCAGAGTGGGACTCCATGATTGGAATAGGCACCGAGGCGAGAATTATCAGGTCCGGCATGAGCCATGTGAGGGTAGACAGAGGGACCCACGTGAGGGGAAGACATCACGAGCCATGTGAGGGGAGACAGCAGGAACCATGTGAGAGTAGATAGATTGAACTATGTGAGGAGGGACAGCTGGAGTAATGTGGAAGAAGACTACAGAAGCCATGTGCAGGAAGACAGCAAGAGCTATGTGCGGGGAAGACTGCAGAAGGCATGTGAGGGGGGGAATACAGCAGGGGCTGTGTCATCAGAGACAGCTGGAACCATGTGAGGGGAAGACAGTAAGAGCCATGTGGGAGGAGATAGAGTGCCCATGTGGGAGAAGTCAGCAGGAGCCATGTAAGGGAGACAGTGGGAACCAGGCAATGGAAGAGAGTGGGACCTATGTGATGGAAGACAGATGACTAAATGAATGCAAAGATAACAAAGGCCAAGTCAGAGAAGAGAGCAGGAGCCATGTAAGGGGAAGGCAGCAAGAGCGATGTGGAGGGGGCTATTCGAGAAGACAGAAGGAGCCATGTGAGAGGAAACAGCAGGAGCCATGGGAAGGGTGACAGCAGGAGCTATGTGAGGGGGGCCTGTTGGAGAAGACCGCAGGAGCCACATGGAGGATACAGCAGGATCCATGTGAGGGGAGACGTCTAGTTAAGTGAGAGGGGACCGCAGGAACATATGAAGGGAGACAGCAGGAGCAATGTAGGAGAAGACAGCAGGAGCCATGCAATGGGAGACAGCTGGAGCTATGTGAGGAGAGACAGCAAGAGCTATGGGAGGGGGAACTGTGGTATAAGACAGCAGGAGCCATGTGAGGGGTGACAGCAGGAGCTTTGTGAAGGGAGGCTGTGGGAGAAGACAGCAGGAGGCATGTGAGGGGAGACCGGGACTCGTGCGAGGGGAAGACAGCAGGAGCCACGTGCGGGGAGACAGCGGGAGCCATGTGCGGGGAGACAGCAGGATCCATGTGAGGGGAGACAACAAGAGCTATGTGAGGGGGGACTATGGGAGTCATTTAGGAGAAGACAGCAGGAACCACGTGAGGGGAGACAGCAGGAGCCATGCAACAGGAGACAGCAGGAGCTATGTGAGGATAGACAGCAGGAGTCATGTGACAGGAGACAAAAGGAGCAATATGGGAGGAGACAGCAGGAGCCATGCAATGGGAGACAGCAGGGGCTATGTGAGGGGAGACATTAGGTGTCACGTGACGGGAGACGGCAGGAGCTATGTGAGGGGAGACATCAGGAGTCATGTGACGGGAGACAGCAGAAGCTATGTGAGGGGAGATTGGGGATAAGAGAGCAAGAGCCATGTGAGGGGCAACAGCAGGAGTCACGTGACGGGAGACAGCAGGAGCTATGTGAGGGGAGATTGGGATAAGAGAGCAGGAGCCATGTGAGAGGAGACAGCAGGAGCTATGGGAGAGGGGACAAAGAGAGCCATCTAGAAGACAGCAGGAACCATATGAGGGGAGACAGTGGGAGAAGACAGCAGGCCTGTCTTTTAGTGCACAACCCTGCAACCTTAGAGCAGGCATGCACAGTTTTTTGGTTTTATTCAGGATAGTGACCACATCCATTAAAATAATTTTGGGAGGACCACTAATTCCTGTTTTATATTTCACACATTCCACATTCACACATCTACACTCACGAGGGCCCTTACATGCACCACACCCAACGGCTAAGAAAAAAGATCTCCGCCAAGAAAGCCCCATCACGGGCGCCGATCGGGTATTGCACCGCCGACCAGATAAGGAGCAGATCCAGTGATGAAGCAAGACACCTAGCTGGCTGGGTGTGTGAGGGTCTTTATCTGAAAAGAGAAGGGATTTTCTCTGACCTTTATTAGCACTCTTGTGCTCTTGTCACACACGGTGACCTGTAGGACTCATTAGGAACAGCATACCTCTTCTTGTTTTAGAAGACAGCAGGAGCCATGTTAGAGGAAGACAGCAGGAGCCATGTGAGGGCAGATAGCAGGAGCCAAGTGAGTGGAGAATGCAGGAGCTATGTGAGGTGGCTATGGGAGAACACAGCAGGAGCCATGTGAGGCTACACAGTGGGACCCATGTGAGGGGAAGACAGGAGGAGCCATGTGAGGCGAGACAACAGGAGCTGTGTGAGAGGAGACAGCATCAGCTAAATGAGGAGGGACAACTAGAGCCATCTAGAAGACCGATGGAATCATGTGAGGGGAGACAGTGGGAAACATGTGGGAGAAGACAGCAGGAGCCATGTGAGGGGAGACAGCAGGAGTCATGGAGGGGAGACCGTGTGATCTGTGAGAGGGGGCTGTGAGAGAAGACAGAAGTCATCTGAGGAGAGACAGCAGGAGCCATTTAAGGAGAGACACCAGGAGGTATGTGAGGGGAGCTGTGGGAAAACACAGCAGGAGCCATGTGAGAGGAGACAGCAGGAGCCATGTGAAAGGAGATAGCTGGAGAGATGAGATGGGGCAGCTGGAGCCATCTAGGAGAAGACAGCAGGAACCATGTGAGAGGAGACAGCGGAAGCCATGTATTGTATTGTAATTGCATTTATATAGAGCTTACTACCCTTGACGAGGCGTCAAAGCGCTTTTTCGGCATGCAGCACACTACTCTGGATCCCATAAAGGATTAGTGGTGAATTAGTATAGTGAAATATGAAAGTCATTTGAGTGGTGGATATGTTAGTCAGTTATTTGCGGGGAGACTGTACAAAAAACAATGGTCCTGGGCCTTATTCTGTAGATGAAGCAAATCACAACCTACAATAGATTCATTATATTATTTCTGGAGCCGGTAACCTATTGGCTCATTGTAATTAATACAAAATACAAAACGATATGTTAAAGTGCAACAACCAAGGGATATTTGATTAACAGCAGTTTATTTCATCATAACGTTTGCGACATTGTCTATCATTGCTGCAATAATTAGTTTAAAAAAAGATGGTGGGGAAGGGGAGGTTGCTCCAAGGAACGTGCAAAAGGAGGAAGTGCTCAAGTGTGGAGTGGTGAAAGAAATTCAAACCGTGTCAAACAAGGAATGGTTTCCATAGTTCATTTCAATTAGACTCATTAAAACTTCCATCTTTTTTCTACCTAGCCACATTCATATAGTATATTAGCAATTTGTATTTGATTATTCGTTACACAATGTAAATTTTGTGTTGCACGTTATGAACAGGGGTACGTGGTCCAGGTGGGATGGGGATGGGTATGGGCGTAGACGGTTCGACCCGACTTGGGGAGCAGGGGTTGGTTGTGGGCCTTGGCCTGCGGGTCTTCTCAGGATGGTTGTGGGGCAACCTGGGAACAGATGTGGTATCCGTGTCCCACACCCGCTGATCCTGCGTGGGATGTGGGGGTACCTCCAGAAGAGTTGGAGAAAGAGTCCTCATCCAATTAATGGAATGGTAGAGTACTGGTTAAGTTTCAATGCATCAAATGCTGGAGCTGCAATTCCGACTACCCTGCCCAGGATAATGGCAGCTCCGCTTCTGAAGGTACCCTCACATCCCACGCAGGATCAGGGCAATGCAGGAATGATAAACAATGTCGCAAACGTCATGATGAAATAAACTGCTGTTAATCAAATATCCCTTGGCTGTTGCACTTTAATATACCGTTTTGTATTTTGTATTAATTACTATGAGCCAATAGGTTACCGGCTCCAGAAACAATATAATGAATCTATTGTAGGTTATGATTTGCTTCATCTACAGAATAAGGCCCAGGACCATTGTTTTTTGTATCATATACAACCCAGGCCCATGACCACTGGGTCACCCCATTTTCGATAATGGCTGATTTGCGGGGAAACAGCAGGTGCCATGTGAGGGTAAGACTGCAAAAGCCATGCGAGGGGAAGACAGCAGGAGCCATGTGAAGGGTGACAGCAGGAACTATGTGAGGGCAAACAGCGGGAGCCATGTCAGGGAAGCTAGCCGGACCCATTTGAGGGAAGACAGAAGGGCCGACTAAATGAATGTGAAGACAGCAACGAGTGAGTGAGTGAGGGGAAGACAGCTTAAGCAGTCTTAAAAGGTGAGACAGGAGGAGTCTTGTGACAGAAGGCAGTGAAAGGGCAGTGAAAGGGCAGTGAGGAGAACCAGGGAAAACAGCAGTTTAGAGAGAGAACCTGCCTCCCTGAGAAGAGGATGTTTGGTTTCTGTTAACTCCCTGGACAGATGCTCCTGGTATGTTTGCACTTATGGAATCCATATGTTGACACCGTGAGAAATGAAAGTTTTGAGGCAGTGCACGTCTAACTAACCCTCTTCATAATGTGTTGGGGGAAGGGAGGGGCTGGGTGAGAGCAACGGGGAACATGCATCGAACATCGAAGGAGGTTTGGGGTGGCCGGGTCCCCTCCCGCCCCCGCCCCCTCGTGTTCCCTGTGCCCCTCCCATCCCCGTTCGCAGAAAGCCCTGTATGAGGCCTGGAGCACCGTCTGCTCCTCGTTAGAGTGTGACTTTCCACCCCAGAACCAGCGGCACCTTCTGCAGCAGGCGCCATGTGTGCTGCACATGTATCATGTGCTTAAGGAGATGTATGGACACACGCATACGTCCTCCCCGGAATCACTGTACACGTTTAAACACAAAAGCACAGCCGCATTCGACTGCACCATGAATGTAAACACAAGGAGGGAACCCAGCAGTCACAGCAAGTCTGTGTGAGGTGGGGCATGAGGCACCAGAGGCCAGTCCTCGAGAGGGTCACACTCCTCTCTCCTCCCTCAACAATGAGGTTAAATGTAACACGGGTGTATGAGGCACCAGAGGCCAGTCCTCGAGAGGGTCACACGCCTCTGTCCTCCCTCAACAACGAGGATAAATGTAACACGGATGAACGAGGCATCAGCGGAAGTGTTCTCGTGCTCATTTTGTTCTCCGATCATAACATGGAATGTGTGCTTTGCACTGTAGTAATACATGTGTGAATGTGTGCGCAGTATTACATTTCTATAACGTGTGTGCTATTGGGACACATTTATTTTCAATGCATTGGTAAAATATATACACGTATATATACATATATATGTGTGTGTGTGTATATATATATATATGTGTGTGTGTGTGTGTGTGTGTGTGTGTGTGTATATATATATATATATATGTGTGTGTGTGTGTGTGTGTGTGTATATATATATATATATATGTGTGTGTGTGTGTGTGTATATATATATATATATAAATATATATATATATATATACACACACACCACACACACCATTTTTAAATAATTGCAAAATGCCAAGCCAAGGTGGAAGCCACATATGAATTAATGTTCACTGTAATAGTGTAACATGTAGGTGTGCGTGTGTATGCACACACTTACACACTATTCTTTAAATAGTTGTGAAGAGACATGGCATAAAGCAGGTATGCAGATGTAGAGTGTATAATATTCTACTGATTACCGTGCCCCACTTGAGGTTTCACATCTCCTGCCTCATGCCCCGCACCACACTCTAGAATGGGAACACTGCAGTGCTGTTGAGTTTGATGGTTGGGTTACCTACTGATGTTTACATTCATAATGCAATTGTATGTAGATCTGCATGCATTACTTATGTGTTTATTTAGATGTATCCAGTGACACCCAATGGGGTGGGCATATACATGTGTACATAGATCTTTTATAGCATATATACAGTGTGTAAAAAAAATATTTATATATATATATATATATATTTACACACATTTCAAACCGAACCCTTCGTCATATATATATATATATATATATATATATATATATATATATATATATATATATATATATATATATATATATATATATATATATATATATATATACTGCTCACAGCATCCACAGGTCCTCACCCTGTATAATGATCGCAGCACTCGTGGGGGTGGCGCACCTTTGTGTAACAATTGACGAAGGCCGATGCCGAAACGCGTCTTACTATGCAGTAAGGTTTGCAAATAAAATTGATTTGAGGAACCACCCCCACGACTGCTGCGATCATTATACAGGGTGAGGACCTGTGGATGCTGTGAGCAGTATATTATTAACGGGTACACCCCCGTTACGTGAGCACCCGCTCAGGAGTGCGGCAGGCTGGTGTTGTGGAAGCTGCTATATATATATATATATATATATATATATATATATATATATATATATATAAAAAAACCTTTCAGGCATAGAGTGACGGATACATTATGCAAAAGTGAAGAAGAGAACTCTGGGTAGTTCTCAAGTGTAGGTGGAAAGCTTTCCACCTAAACTCAAGAACTACCCAGAGTTCTCTTCTTCATTTTTGCATAATGTATGCGTCACTCTATGCCTGAAAGGGTTTTGTTTTTATATATATATATATATACTCGGAGGGTCCGATTTGAAATGTTATGTTACGCACATTCATGTGCATACACTATGTATTTGTTTATTTTATATATTGATTTTGTGTACTATAATTTATTCTTGAATTATATAACACATGGCACACCCATCTGACTGCAAATATATTTATGGAGATATGTTTATGTATAACTTATATGTAACATGCGTCCAAGTTAGATAAAATATGCATTATTTGGTCGCAAGTACCTACGACAATCAAACGCATTACCCTGATGTAAACTGTAATGTAAATATGCTACCTGCAGAGGCTTCTTCACTCGTCTTTTTTGGTGCAGCACACTTAGAAGATGGCAGATGTATGTATATGTTTGCATATAAACATTTCAAATGCAGATGTATGTAGATTCCTATGTGAGCACGTGGCCGCGCCTCCCGCTGTGCACACACCTGGTCGGTCTCCACACGCAGAACAACGGGTGTGGAGTCGGGTGAGAGAGGCGCCAGACCGATGGATACCCTGTGTGACCCCAGGAAAGAAGAGGGGGGTGTAAAATCATAAGGTTGTGGCTCTAGCGCGTGTGTATTTAGATCAGCACCTATATATCCCATACGTGCGTGTATGGCAAGAAAAATGCAATTTTCATGAGTCCGATTGCGAGGCGATTTCCCCGAGAATTAATATCAAGTACCTAACTATATATGAATGCGTTTATATGTGTATTATATGGACGTGAATATCATTTAACGCAGTCTGTGTGTATACACTAATATAGAAATAGCACACGAGACTAGAACCAAGATATTCTACCAAACAATAATAATATGTGTGTACACACAGTGATATCTATTTGTATGTGTGTGTGTGTGTGTATATATATATAAACAAACACATATATACACATATATATTGTACTATCAGAAATGTTTATAATAATGAATTTCAACATAGCGTAGCATAGTTTATATGAATGGAAAAAACGCTTGCATAATTACCTAAAATCATTGAAATTGCGCATATATACAGACACAGACAAATTGAAAATATGAAAACACATAATTATCGTCTGCAATTATGTATACATGCATTTATCATGTAGAAGTGTCATTTATGTCAGCTTTAATCATTTGTAATGACAAGCTAGCCTTTGTCGCAGCATATAAAGCGTATGTCAATATAATGTATGTTAGTGCATAGCAATACTCGTCTATATATAAAGTCCCTATAGCAAGACCCTAAGCATTACAGATTGGCATAATACACATGTCGTATTCCGATCCAGAGAGCCGAGGTTCTCTGCAGCCGGAGGAGGGTCCTGGCGCCCACTGCTGCTGGGTGTCGCAGGACGGGTGTACCTTTTAAGCCAAGTCCGCCCAAGAAATCTGCCAGAGGTGGCAGGCGCCCCAATATAATATAAGTCAAAAGCAGAGCGTCTCGCCGATGACCAGAGGCCCCCCCCAACACCGGGGAGGGTTAGAGTCTTACAATGTGAAGGGCGAAAAAGGGGGGGGGGGTGTCACCGCCTGGCTGTGGCTCACAATGTAAAGGGGTCACGGTGTCGAAGAGGCCACGGCGCTCCCACCCTGCCGACCAGGGGCTCAGAGTGTGGGGGAAGGAGAGGTCGTCCAGCTTCGGTCATGGCCTTGCGGTTTAAGGGTGTCGCCTGAGGTGACTGGGTGACACCGACCCTCACATGACGCACATTTTACTAACTCAGGTTTTTTTTTTAAGCCGTCGTTGTTCTCTGGGTATTAGCCCGGTTGGTTCACTTCAAATCGACCAAGACTACAACTCCCAGAATGCACTGATTCGATACATGGGAGCCGTGGATGAAAATATGGCACCCTACTGCTGGCATTGATTCATCTGGTAACGCTAGGCAGCCTGGGCGCGGCAAGAATGGCAGGGGCCGGAGGTGTGGCACCCTGGTCCTAGTGTACAGACCGGCACCTCACCAGGCCTGGCTGTGTAGGAGGAGAGAGCGCCTGGTTATGGGGGCCTGAATTGCTAGTGTGGGGCATCAGAAGGCCTCAGGGTAGGGAGGACAGGGCGTTCCAAGCCGGGCTCCCTCCAAGGATGGGACCAGGGTCGGCCCAGTCTATAGGGCAATCGGGCAGCCCCGACTGGCTGGCCTGACAGGTCAGAGGTGTTGTCTATTGGTGGGCCTGTGAATGGTCTAGTGGCCCAATCATTATTGTTGATTTGCCTGATATGACCACAAACTGTTTGCAGAAAGCCCAGATCCATGCAGGCTTCCGTACCTTGTAAACACCTGTGCCTTGTCTTTACAAGTTCAAAACGGCTCGTGTGCAAAGGTGAGCTATTGTTTTAGCTGTCTGACTCGCCAATGCAGGACCACTGCTATTGTGATGCCAAGGCCTATTTTCTGTCGCAGTCCGACCCTAGATGGGGAGGGATGGAGAAGAACGTCCCAGTCAGGCATGTCAGCGTGAAAGCCTAGGAATTCTCATCCACGGCCAGGGTCATAGATTAGGGCTCCCCTTCCAGGCTCGGGCTCTGGGAGGATAGGAAACCAGACAGGATAGGGCCCCTCAATCACGGTTATCAATGTGACAGGTTAAGAATCCTCAGACAAAGCTAGGGATAAAAGAAAGTAAGCACCCCAGTGCCAGGCTCACACTGCGAGAGAATTGGATTAGTAACCTAAGGGTGAGAGGATAGGGCACTCCACGCAGGGCTCTCGGTGTGAGGGACTCGGAAGCCTCAGGGTGAGAGGGGATAGGGCACCCCTCTCAGGGCTCTCGGTGTGAGGGGCTTGGAAGCCTCAGGGTGAGAGGGGATAGAGCACTCCACTCAGGGCTCTCGTGTGAGGGGCTTGGAAGCCTCAGGGGGAGAGGGGATAGGGCACTCCACTCAGGGCTCTCGGTGTGATGGACTCGGAAGCCTCAGGGTGAGAGGGGATAGGGCACTCCACGCAGGGCTCTCGGTGTGAGGGGCTTGGAAGCCTCAGGGTGAGAGGGGATAGTGCACCCCTCTCAGGGCTCTCGGTGTGAGGGGCTTGGAAGCCTCAGGGTGAGAGTGGACAGGGCACCCCTCTCAGGGCTCTCGTGTGAGGGGCTTGGAAGCCTCAGGGGGAGAGGGGATAGGGCACCCCTCTCAGGGCTCTCGGTGTGAGGGGCTTGGAAGCCTCAGGGTGAGAGGGGATAGGGCACTCCACGCAGGGCTCCCGGTGTGAGGGGCTTGGAAGCCTCAGGGTGAGAGTGGACAGGGCACTCCACTCAGGGCTCTCGTGTGAGGGGCTTGGAAGCCTCAGGGGGAGAGGGGATAGGGCACTCCACTCAGGGCTCTCGGTGTGATGGACTCGGAAGCCTCAGGGTGAGAGGGGATAGGGCACTCCACGCAGGGCTCTCGGTGTGGGGGGCTTGGAAGCCTCAGGGTGAGAGGGGATAGTGCACCCCTCTCAGGGCTCTCGGTGTGAGGGGCTTGGAAGCCTCAGGGTGAGAGTGGACAGGGCACCCCTCTCAGGGCTCTCGTGTGAGGGGCTTGGAAGCCTCAGGGGGAGAGGGGATAGGGCACTCCACTCAGGGCTCTCGTGTGAGGGGCTTGGAAGCCTCAGGGTGAGAGGGGATAGGGCACCCCTCTCAGGGCTCTCGTGTGAGGGGCTTGGAAGCCTCAGGGGGAGAGGGGATAGGGCACTCCACTCAGGGCTCTCAGTGTGAGGGGCTTGGAAGCCTCAGGGGGAGAGGGGATAGGGCACTCCACTCAGGGCTCTCGGTGTGATGGACTCGGAAGCCTCAGGGTGAGAGGGGATAGGGCACTCCACGCAGGGCTCTCGGTGTGAGGGGCTTGGAAGCCTCAGGGTGAGAGGGGATAGAGCACTCCACTCAGGGCTCTCGTGTGAGGGGCTTGGAAGCCTCAGGGGGAGAGGGGATAGGGCACTCCACTCAGGGCTCTCGGTGTGATGAACTCGGAAGCCTCAGGGTGAGAGGGGATAGGGCACTCCACGCAGGGCTCTCGGTGTGAGGGGCTTGGAAGCCTCAGGGTGAGAGTGGACAGCGCACTCCACGCAGGGCTCTCGTGTGAGGGGCTTGGAAGCCTCAGGGTGAGAGTGGACAGGGCACTCCACGCAGGGCTCTCGGTGTGAGGGGCTTGGAAGCCTCAGGGTGAGAGGGGATAGAGCACTCCACTCAGGGCTCTCGTGTGAGGGGCTTGGAAGCCTCAGGGGGAGAGGGGATAGGGCACTCCACTCAGGGCTCTCGGTGTGATGGACTCGGAAGCCTCAGGGTGAGAGGGGATAGGGCACTCCACGCAGGGCTCTCGGTGTGAGGGGCTTGGAAGCCTCAGGGTGAGAGGGGATAGGGCACCCCTCTCAGGGCTCTCGGTGTGAGGGGCTTGGAAGCCTCAGGGTGAGAGGGGATAGAGCACTCCACTCAGGGCTCTCGTGTGAGGGGCTTGGAAGCCTCAGGGGGAGAGGGGATAGGGCACTCCACTCAGGGCTCTCGGTGTGATGGACTCGGAAGCCTCAGGGTGAGAGGGGATAGGGCACTCCACGCAGGGCTCTCGGTGTGAGGGGCTTGGAAGCCTCAGGGTGAGAGGGGATAGTGCACCCCTCTCAGGGCTCTCGGTGTGAGGGGCTTGGAAGCTTTAGGGTGAGAGTGGACAGGGCACCCCTCTCAGGGCTCTCGTGTGAGGGGCTTGGAAGCCTCAGGGGGAGAGGGGATAGAGCACTCCACTCAAGGCTCTCGTGTGAGGGGCTTGGAAGCCTCAGGGGGAGAGGGGATAGGGCACTCCACTCAGGGCTCTCGGTGTGATGGACTCGGAAGCCTCAGGGTGAGAGGGGATAGGGCACTCCACGCAGGGCTCTCGGTGTGAGGGGCTTGGAAGCCTCAGGGTGAGAGGGGATAGAGCACTCCACTCAGGGCTCTCGTGTGAGGGGCTTGGAAGCCTCAGGGTGAGAGGGGATAGGGCACCCCTCTCAGGGCTCTCGGTGTGAGGGGATTGGAAGCCTCAGGGGGAGAGGGGATAGGGCACCCCTCTCAGGGCTCTCGGTGTGAGGGGCTTGGAAGCCTCAGGGTGAGAGGGGATAGGGCACTCCACTCAGGGCTCTCGTGTGAGGGGCTTGGAAGCCTCAGGGTGAGAGGGGATAGGGCACCCCTCTCAGGGCTCTCGGTGTGAGGGGATTGGAAGCCTCAGGGGGAGAGGGGATAGGGCACCCCTCTCAGGGCTCTCGGTGTGAGGGGCTTGGAAGCCTCAGGGCGAGAGTGGATAGGGCACCCCTCTCAGGGCTCTCGGTGTGAGGGGCTTGGAAGCCTCAGGGCGAGAGGGGATAGGGCACCCCTCTCAGGGCTCTCGTGTGAGGGGCTTGGAAGCCTCAGGGGGAGAGGGGATAGGGCACCCCTCTCAGGGCTCTCGGTATGAGGGACTTGGAAGTCTCAGGGGGAGAGGGGATAGGGCACCCCTCTCAGGGCTCTCGGTGTGAGGGGATTGGAAGCCTCAGGGGGAGAGGGGATAGGGCACCCCTCTCAGGGCTCTCGTGTGAGGGGCTTGGAAGCCTCAGGGGGAGAGGGGATAGGGCACCCCTCTCAGGGCTCTCGGTGTGAGGGGATAGGAAGCCTCAGGGGGAGAGGGGATAGGGCACCCCTCTCAGGGCTCTCGGTGTGAGGGGCTTGGAAGCCTCAGGGTGAGAGTGGACAGGGCACTCCACGCAGGGCTCTCGTATGAGGGGCTTGGAAGCCTCAGGGTGAGAGTGGACAGGGCACTCCACGCAGGGCGCTCGTGTGAGGGGCTTGGAAGCCTCAGGGTGAAGAGTGGACAGGGCACTCCACGCAGGGCTCTCGTGTGAGGGGCTTGAAAGCCTCAGGGTGAAGAGTGGACAGGGCACTCCACGCAGGGCTCTCGGTGTGAGGGGCTTGGAAGCCTCAGGGTGAGAGTGGACAGGGCACTCCACGCAGGGCTCTCGTGTGAGGGGCTTGGAAGCCTCAGGGTGAGAGTGGACAGCGCACTCCACGCAGGGCTCTCGTGTGAGGGGCTTGGAAGCCTCAGGGTGAGAGTGGACAGGGCACTCCACGCAGGGCTCTCGTGTGAGGGGCTTGGAAGCCTCAGGGTGAAGAGTGGACAGGGCACTCCACGCAGGGCTCTCGGTGTGAGGGGCTTGGAAGCCTCAGGGTGAGAGTGGACAGGGCACTCCACGCAGGGCTCTCGTGTGAGGGGCTTGGAAGCCTCAGGGTGAGAGTGGACAGCGCACTCCACGCAGGGCTCTCGTGTGAGGGGCTTGGAAGCCTCAGGGTGAGAGTGGACAGGGCACTCCACGCAGGGCTCTCGAGTGAGGGGCTCGGGAGCCTCAGGATGAGAGAGAATAGGGCACTCCACGCAGGGCTCTCGTGTGAGGGGCTTGGAAGCCTCAGGGTGAGAGTGGACAGCGCACTCCACGCAGGGCTCTCGTGTGAGGGGCTTGGAAGCCTCAGGGTGAGAGTGGACAGGGCACTCCACGCAGGGCTCTCGAGTGAGGGGCTCGGGAGCCTCAGGATGAGAGAGAATAGGGCACGCTTCTCAGGGCCGGTAGTGTGAGGGAGAGAAGAGAAAAAGTCTTTATTGTAAAATGTGAGGGGTTTGGAAGCCCCAGACACGCCTCCTGGTGAGAGGGGATGGGACACTCTAAGTAGGGCTCTCAGTGTGAGAGGTTTGGTCACCCCGGCAGCGACCATGGGCTTGGGACTCAGGGACTAAGCGCCCCACCACCAACCAGCCATTGGCGCCTCCTGGAGGCAATGGTGTAAACAAATGCACAGCCGGCCAGCGTGCGAGGAGGTGTCGGCTGTTACTCCGGTTATGCCATGGGCTCTAACGTGTCATTCTTAGCCTGAAGGCGGCGTCACATTTTAGGGACCCAACCAGCGCTGTCCACAACCACGCAGCAACAGGAGCGTGAAAACCTTTGCAATCAGCAGGCGTATTTAAATGCCACAATGAAATAAAAATGGGATTTAAAGAAAAGCCACCGCTTCTCTTTGCTGCGGGGGGGGGGGGGGGGGGGGGGCAGGGTATCTGCAGCCTCGCCGAGAGTTACATTTTGGGACTTCGAGCAGCCACTCTTGCAGCAACCATTGTGCCCCTAGAATAGCATTAACCCCCGGGCGCGCACAATGGGCAGGGCGCCGGGCACACACGCCTCTTTTCCCTGCAGTAACCTTTCGCTTTTTGTGTTTTTTTTTTTCATTTTATTTTTAGCACACGACAAAAAGGGGAGGGTTCGGGAATCACTGGCTTCTGAGCCTTGTCACCGAGGCTGGGCTCTGACCCCTGCCCTGTGTGCAGGGGCAGACAGCAAACACGAAAAGAAGAAAAATAAACTTCCCAGAACTGCTCCTCTTCTCCAAAGCTTTCGTGGGGTTTGCAAACCCGCTGAGCATAGGAAGATCGCGGAGGTGTTTGGGTGGGACTTGCGCCTCCCCACTTCCACACAAAATGTGGGGAATGGTCTGAAAACGCTTCTGTCGGTGGGGATAACAGCTGGTGGATCCCCAAAAACAGAGGAACGCCACATTGCTGGGGAAGGGAGGGGGGCGGTTCAGCCGCTGCACAGTGGTCAGGGGAGCCGAAGTGTAGAGGTGTCAGGGCAGCGCCCCGTCTGAAAACCAACTTTGGCGCCATTTACTAAGAAAAGAGCAAATGCATCTGCCCGGAATAGGGCGGAAATGTTTAATTAGTGTTGGTGGCACACTTTGGAATTCCGATGATGTCAATGTAATTAATAGGACATTGCTGGCAGGTGGGATTCTTTAGTCGTCGGCGGGTGCCTTAAAAGGTGGCAATTTCAATGTTTTTAGTTTTTTTCTGGGTTCTTTCGTTCGTTCCGCTCCCCTTTTTCCCCTTTAATATTCTTTTGTCTCGTTCTTTTTTTACTATTTGACTTTTTTCTTTCTTCTACTTTTATCTTTTTGGATATTTCGACTTTGTTTTGGCATATTTGTTGTTCGTTTTTCTCAAGCCCATATTCATATTGTATTTATTTTAGTGTTTCACCTATTATCGTTTTGATGTTGTTGCTTTTTCTTCCTTTACATTTTTTCTTCGTCTATTTACTTCTTTCTCTTTTCTTTTTGCCCACTCACCTTTTTCTTTTTTATTCCTGTTTTCCCTTCTTTTGGTCTGTATTATTCCTTTAGATTATGTATTTACTTGTTTCTCTCTTACGCCCCTGCCTCTTTAATTTTGGTAGAGGTCGCCAGCTTCCTTTCTCACAACTTAATGTGTTCAGTTTTTCTCCTATTGTTTTTTTGCCCCTCTCCATTTTTCATGTGTACTTCTCTATCCTGTTCCGTTTTTATCCAGGTACTTTTCTTTTTCTTCCATTATTTCTTTGCCGTTTTTTTTCTCCGTGTAGTTTGCTGCTGATATCAGTTTTCTCCATGTCATTTTCCGTTCGCTTCCCCCGTCTTTTTCCGTTTTCCCCACTAGGTTCCTGTCTTTTTCCGTTTTTTTATATTTTAGGTGTCTATTTTCGTTCTCGTGTGTCATTTCCTATTTCTTTCCTGTTTCTCCACTGTGGTTCCCGAGGCTTCCTTCTATATGTGGCGTTACGGCTGCTTTCAATTTACTCTTTGCAGTCATCTTTTTTTCCCATTTTCTCCATACAGCGTCCCTTCTCTTTCACTTTTCTCAGTGCATGTTCCTCTACCCCTTTTAACTATATGTGGTTCCTTACCGTTTTCTTTTAGCTTGCAGATTACAGATTACAGATTCCAGTCGCTGTCCCATTTTAAAATACACACTCGTGCCATGTTTTATTTTCTAGTTATAGGTGTTTTCTGATCTCCCTTGTCTAATTCTACTGTCCTTTTTCTTTTGTTTGTCTCCTGGTAGTTTCCTTCTGCCTGTTTCCATGTCCACAATGTTTTTTTCTGTCTATTTCTTTTTCTATGGGTTGGTGTGATGAACATTTTCACTCGTGTAATTTCTCGTCTCTTTCATTTGCACCCACAGGTTCCATATTCTTTACGTCTTGAAATGTAATGTCTATTTCATTTGCTTCTGTTGATTCTTTTCTCCTTGTAGATTTGCCTCGTTCCGGTTTTTCACGCAAATTCTTTCCGTTTTTTTCTCTCCACGTAGGTCCTAGATGCAAAGGGTCTGTCCTATTTCCTTTTGTCTCCACATGCCTCCCCGTTTCATATTTTCTTCGTGGACAGGTTCGTCTCTTGATTATTGCACCATGTATTTTTTTGCCGATCTTGTTCTCCTCTCCCCCCGTTGTCTGTCTGTGACTTCCTGTGTCTTTCCTGTCCGTGAAGGTATCCAGCTTCTCCTATTAACGCATTTCTTCCTTGCATCTGCGCTCTGCCTCCTTCTGCCCCATGTGGACGTCTCCTCGGGCTGGGCTGCCCCCTTCCCTGCTCTCCGACCATGGGGAGGGCGGGACAGGGTCAGAGGTCCCGGCGGCTGACCCTTTACTCTGGGAGCGTTTGCATTTTTCAGCTCTCCCGGTGTTGCTGGGGCCGTCCCGTCGCCTCTGAGAATGGAATCTTTCTGAGGAGTTGGTGGCACAGAGGGGGCCCGGCTGCCCCCCTCTCGCCCTTGGCAACCCCTTCACTTGTCCACGTCTATAGGTGCGTGACCAACACACCTGCGGCCCTCCAGCCTGGAGGATAAAATGGCCGTCTTCGTAAACTCACGGCCACATTCTAGGCTAGTTGTGGGGCGCTGACGCCCTGGGGTTGTGTCTTTGGGGTGCACCAGCCGTGCTCGCCGCGGATTCTCCATTTCCCAGACTTGCTTGCACATTCCACCGTCCGTGCACATTCCTTCAGTGGTCGGATCGCCCACTTCTGCGGCCGCCGAGGGGCCCTCCCGCTATCCAAAGCTGGTGGCAGTTTCTTCCGTCCGAAACCCTGCAAACACACAGCCAACGATGTACAGATAAGCACGTGTGCATGTCAACATGGTTGCAACAGTCTGTGGGTGCGGATGTGTGCACGTACCTGTGCACACAGCCGAACAGGGTCCGCTTCTAGGCATACGGTGCTATGGGCGTTTACTGTAACAGTATGTATGTATGTGTGTGTGATTGTATATGTGTATATGTGTATATATATATGTGTATATATATATATATATATATATATATATATATTATATATGTGCATATATATACACACACACACATATATACACACAAATATATATATACACACACACATACATACACACACACACAAATATATATATATATATATATACCACACCCACATATACCAATAGACGCATTCAAAGTAAGTTACACCACCTTCCCCGTGTCTCTGTATCTTAATGTCTGTCTCTACGACAGTTTCTTTCCACATGTGTTCCCCCGCTCTGTATTCCTGAGTCGGCCTTGGCTGTGCTGTCCCTCTCTCCCGTGGCTGTCTCGCTCTTCCTCCTACCCCTGTGTGTGAGGGTCTCTCGCCGGTACTCAGGCGGCAGTCTAGATGCAGCACCAGCATGGACCTAACTTTCAGGCACTGCTTGCTCTCGTTTCCTGCCTCCTTCGTCCTTGTAACGCTGCATCCTTGTGCAGAGTAAACCTACATTTTATACTAGAAGCACTCTGCCACACTACTGTGTCAGACACAGGCTGATGCCACGTTCCCACTGCCCTACATCATCTAAACGTCTTAGTGTCCTGTTGTGTCCTACAACCATCACTGTCAAACTATTACTTGTGCTTTGTGTTCCCCGCATCCTTCCCTCAGTCCTGCTACATCCTGTAAACATCACATATGTTGCTGTACTCTAAAAGCATCCCACGGTCCACACTCGGTGGGATGTTGTACCCTTCAACCACTTCCTCGTGTACAGTATCACAATCCTATCATAATGCTGAACTGCAGTCACCCCATTGCCATGCTGAGTCTTATTTCATACCCTGCTGTCCGCTGCTTCCTTCACTCACCCCATTGTCCTTCTGTCTATTAAAGAACAATATTGTGTGCTGCTGTATGCCAGGGGCGTCCCTGTCCAGCTTTATCTTAGAGACATTACATATTGCGCTGCTGAATCCTACAACCATTCTATTCTACTGTTGTATTAAAGTATTCTCTTTTGCTTCCGTATCCTACTGTCTTGCTGTGTGTTAATAACATGTCTTTGCCCTGCTGTCTCCCAGGACCGTCCCATTGCCTCCATCTATCTTATAAATGCTATGTTGCCTCGCTGTATCATACAAGCATTGGGGTGTCCCGCTGTTTCTCACAGATATCTGACAGTGCCCTACAACCATCCTATGTATCATAAAAACATCCTCCCAATAGTACAGCAGTCACAATACATCCTTCACATGTTCCCACTGTCCGGCTGTAGTATGTCCACAGTGTACTGTGGTCCACAACCATCTTTTACGCGGCAGTAGTTGGTGAACTATCACAGAATATCATTAACCGCTACCTTCTACTGCTCTCTCGTGTAACCATCTCATTGTCTTGCCATATCTTATAAACCGTATATATCCCAGCCGTATCCTGCAACCATTCAGTTGTCCTGCTGCTAACATACATATTCATTTAACATAAGCCACTCACATTTTCATCCGTCTTGTAAACATGCCATTGCCCTGCCATCACTTGTAAGCATATATTAGGGGTTTACACCCTACTAGTATTGCATGGTCCTTCCCCTGTATTCTACTAGTTGCCCAGTCTACTAGTGCATCATGCACACCTTCTATGGAAGCCACTTAAATAATGCTACCCTACTTTATCCAACAAGTATAACATAATTTACTGTTCTACTGCATAAGCAGGTGCCTTCTGGCCACCCTACAGCCGTCCTTTGGCCTGTTGCACCCAATAAAAATAAGTTCAAATTGTGTGTCGCTATAGGTGTTGCATTACTTCACCGCATCCTGTCGACATCCTGGTGTCCATCTGTAGCTACTGGAATTCTACAGCACTGCGTACAACTCTCATTGTCTACTTCAACGCCATATTGTCTTCTTCTAAACTATAGCCATTGCTGTATTGATGCATCCAAAGGGTGTCCTATGGTCTTACTTTAACGCACATTCCTGCAGTACAGAGCCTGTATCCGTCTGTTTTGCCATTCCCTGTAGACATCCTATTGTGCTACTCTATCACTGAGACCAGATCCTGTGGAGCTGTGGATCACAACAGATTCCTGGCTTGGAACAGTCTTACTATACCCTATATAAGAATCCTAGTGCCTTCCTGTACCCAACAAACACCCACTGTACTATCTACCATTCTGTCATGCTGGACCCTGCAAGCGTGCAGAGCTCTGGCTGTATTATTGTAATTTAACTGTACTTGTAGGCACGCTGTTCTTTTACTTTACCTTATTGGCATGCTATGGTCTGATTGTTTACACAATAATTCCTAACTCAGCCTATAGGCACTGCAGTATCTAATCCTACCCAATAGGTATGCATCAGCCTTAATGTAGCCTATAGGCATGGGGAGATCCAAGCAATGGCCTTGTAAGCATGCTATTGTCTTAGAGTGACCCTATAGTCGTGCAGTGTTCTAGGGTCCCTATAGACATGCAGTCCCTATGCATGCTGTTGCCCATGCAGCTCTATAGTTATTTTCCATGTCCCTATTGATATCTGCACCACTCCCTCTTCTGATTTCATTTAAACATCCAAAGCTGCATTTGCAAGAAAAAAAAAAAAAGAAAGAACTGAAGCTCCCCCCCCCCCGCCTCCCCCTCTCCTGGGCTCACATTCCTGCTCTTCTCCTCTCTCTCCTGTGTGTATATAGTTTTTTTTTTAATAATTTCTTTTTTTTTCTTGTATGAGATCTAAACTTTCTCCCCCCTCCTCCCCTTCCACCCCCTCCCTGCCCGATCTCCCCCCGCCCCCTCCCCCCACAGCACTGATGCAGAAGGTGGTAATTAGCCCTTCCCCGGTGCCCGGTAATGAAGCACATGCGCACTGCATTAATCACAGCCATTTTTTGCAGGAAACTAATTAGCAGAATAAAGATCCAAAGAGTTTCCTGGCTGCGCTGCTCGGGGTCTGTGCAGCAGCAGCAGCAGCCGGAGCTCTGCGCCCAGCGCCGGGATCCGAAAGCGCCGTTGGCCGGAGGCACCCTGTACCTTGGATCGGGAGCACGGGGGCCACCCTGCACCGGGGATCGGGAGCGTCCTGCGCCGGGGTCCTGGAGCGCCCCGCACCGCGGATCGGCAGCGCCTAGCACCGTGGATCGGGAGCACACTGTATCAGGGATCGGGAGCACACTGTATCAGGGCTCGGGAGTGACCCGCACTGGAGGATCTGAGCACCGTGGACTGGGGATCCGGAGGAACCTGCGCCCGGGATCGGGAGCACCTTGCGCCGGGGGGACCGCCACCGAGAGCACCCAGAAGACTCGCCGCACCCCTCCCGGGACCGCCACCCCCCGGCCCCGGTGCACGCCCCCTGCCGACCGGTGCCGGGGGCGGGAGAGGCGGCAGGGAGGAAGGGAGGGCTGGCGCCGTCGCCGCCATGGAGCGGGGCCGCCGCTGCCGGGCTGGGCTGCCCGCCGCCCCGCCGCGCTCCCCGCCCAGCGCCGCCTGACGCCCTTCGCTGCCGCCTGCATGGGAGCCCGGCCTGCTCCGCCTGCCACCCTCCGCCCGGGACCGGGGCTACGCGCCGGGGATCGCTGTTGCCCGGGACCGGGGCTCTGCTGCGGGGCTCCCGCCACGTAAGTCAACTTTCACTGCCGCCTCTGTGGCCTCGAAGGCTGCTCTCCTGGGGTCCAGCGCCCCCTCTCCCCTGGCTTCTGTGCTGCTCCCGGCTGGCCCCTGTCCGCCCCGCTCCCTTCCCCGGCCCCTCTCCTCACCTTTACTTGCCCCTTTCTCTCTTCCTCTGCTCTTTGGCACTCTTGTTTTTTTCTTGTTCCTCAGTTCCGTCTCCTTCCTCTGCTTATTTTCTCCGTTCTCTACATGCCCCCTTTGCTCTCGTTCACATCTTCCTCTTCTCCCAACTCTTCCCTTTCTTTTAATCGTTTCTCTGCTCTCTCCACCTCGTTGTTTCTCCTCAGCTCACTCTCTTAAAGTCCTTCCTCCTATTCCCTTCTTTGACTCGGATTCTTTCTCTTTCATACAGTTTTTCTTCGTAACATTTCCCCCTGCTGCCACTTACCTCTTTCTCTGCTCTCCCACAGCCTTCGGTTCTTTTTCCATTTATTCTTCCGTGTCCCATCCTTTACTTTCTGCCTCCTGGCTTTATCTCCTGTTTCTGCTTTATCCATCCTCTGCTCGCCTTCATCTAGTTTGTGTCTCGTCTTGTTTCCCTGGATCCACTCCTGCTTCCTCTGCTGTCTGCCTATCCGTTGCTTTCTCTCCATCCTCTGCTGATTCCTGTGCCTCCTTTTCCTCCTCATGTCTCCTTTCTTTGCTCCATCCCTCTTCTGCTCATTTCATCATTCCTTTCGTTCTTCTCCTGCTTTTGTTCCAACCGCTCACTTCACTTTCACTTTGTCGCCTTTCTTTGCTCTCCTTTTTCTCATCTTTACTCCTTTACTCATGTTTTTTCTTTTACCCTTCTTTCCCCTCTCACTCTCTCTACTTCCTGGTCAGTCTTCTATTCCCCCCCCCCCCTTCCGACCATTTCAAGTCCTTCTTTCCCTCTGCTCATCCTTTTTTCCTTGGTGTTTTTGATTCAAGCCCCCCCCCCATTACTGTTATTTTTTGGGTGTTTATTAACCCCCTCCCCCACCCGACCTCCTCCTTTGTTTCCCATGCCCTCTTCTCACTTTCACCCCCCACTCACTTACCTCGTAACCCTTCACGATTCCCTCTTCATGTGTTCTTTTCTCTCCACCTGTGCCCCCTTTCATTTCCAGTACCCTTCCCCACTGCAGCCTGCTTCCCTTGCTGATTCTTAGATCCTTTCTCTGTACCGACCTCTGCTCCATGCTGCCTCAGTACTCCTTGCTGTTCCCTTTCTCGTTCCCTCCCTTCCCCTCCCCTGGCATTTGTTCCTGATCTGCTTTCGCTTCATTGTGCCTCTACCTTCGCTGTCCACCTCCACAGCCTTCTGTGATCCCCGTGCTTCCTTCGCTGCCCACCTCTTCTCCCCGCGTCCCCATCGCTTGCTGTTGTCCTCTTTCTGGCCTCCGGTTTTCTCACTTTTCCGGGACGGGTTTTTGCCCTCTTGGTCCCTTTCCCGGGGGAGACCCTGCCCTTGCTACTTCGTTAGCTCCTCGGGGCAAGGGTCAGAAGGGAGGAGTGTGCCCCCCCCCCCACCCCCCCCAGGCTTTCATCTACCACTTCAGGGAATATTATGTAGTGCTCTCAACAATATGGCTGGAAACTCTTAACCCATGAGGAGGCGGCACCCCAAGGTGCAGTTGATGTAAATGCTTCACCTTTAGGGTTAAGCCCCCCTGGGCTTGAGGGTGCTGAACAATAGAGAGTACCCCCCCCCCCCCAAACACCCACACGTGGCCCCTCCTCCGGGCCACTTGCTGCTCCGGAATCCCCATTGGCCCTCATTTGCTCAGTATATTTACCAGGGGGGCAACTCTATGAGGAGTAATACTTAGGAGCAGCGGCTGGTTGTGCTGCAGGTGTATTGGCCTCGGGCCCCAACCACTGAGGGCCCCTTTGCAGAGCCATTATATATGTTTTTACTACGCGGCAGGGGTAACCGAGGCCCACTCCCATGCATCCATTCGGGCCCACTGGTCTCTACTGGTCACGCCACTGAACCTTTGGGCGTGTTGTTAGAAGGGCAATGCTGGACACTGGCATCAGGGAATGAATTGTGCGGCAGGGGGGGGGGGGCCTATGCGTACGTGGAGCAGTATCGGGGCTGGTCAGTTCTACCCCATCACGTTGCCGTGCCCCAAAGCACATTGTGGCTTCATTGCTACCCCTTCCCCCACAACCTCACCCCCCCCCCCCCACCCCCCACACACACACACACATCTACACAACCTTACCTCGGGAAGCACAACAGCCACGATCGCTGCAAAAGCCGTTTGGGTTTTATAAACTTGTTTTGTGCCCACCCCTTGCTCCCAACCCTTTCTCCGTAAGCTGTCTTATCTATAGATTGCCAGCACATTGAAATGATCTGTTCGACCTTCTTTTGGCCAGTTTTTTTAAATGTAAAACTCGTGTTGGTGTCGTATAATCTGTATACGTATGTCTCCGGGTTGTTTGCAAATGTACGTTTGTGGAAGAAATGGAAATAAAGAAACCTCTGCGATGTCATGCAGAGCGAACTGCCAAGGCAATAATGATGGTTTCCTACAAGTAAACAGATATTTCATTTCCCCCAAAATTAATAGCTTTTAACTGCTGACATTTTATTTGATTTGTCGTATTTTTATACATTTTTCCAAATTCGAAAACTGTATTCCATGATGAGAAGGTGGTTTAAAGGGACTTCCATCACACGTGGGACCCTGATAAGGCGAGCAGAGGGTGTAGCTGGAAGGGACGTATAAGGGAGGGGGCATTTAATGTCGCTTTCGAGGGGCGAAGCATCACCCTTTACACACACTCCGGGTATGCCTTGTTTTTGTTGAACTGTTTACATTGTTTAACTCTTGCCCCATTGTGGCTTATGCGGTTCTACCACTTTGAATCTGTGTCCGCTTCAAGGCACGGAAAGAAAGAGCATCTCCAAACAATGCCATGCACGTCCAGTGGGTGTCCCTGGGGCACTGAACGGTGTGCTCATGCCCAGAGCTCCGATGGGGTAGCAGTGTGCTGCCCACCCCTACACCAGAGTATCTCATCTCCCCTATCCCTCAGTTGCTTGTCTGAGATCTTACGCTCTGTGCGTGCGGCAGTTGGAAGTCACGTGATTGGGTGTGAGGGGGTGACCCTATGCTTCTGGGTGTACTTATGCACATCACAGATAGTGCAGAGAAATGCAATGTGTAACCCACATTTGGCAATCCTTGTATCTTTAGTCCTGCCTGTCGGATAGTGGTGTACCGAGCTGATTAAACTCTACATCTGATGGGCAAATCTGTACTTCTGGCTGTGTGCGGTTGATTTTAAGTGTGTTTATTTCGGGTTCTTTTTCTTTGGCTGCCCTTCTGGATGCGGTGTGTGATATTTAACCTCTAGGCCTTTGTCCATTGTGACAGTGTTTCTTGTGTAGGCGTGTACTTGCATAACCCCTGAGCACACGGACATGATTCTGCTGGGAGAGGCTTGGGCTGAGGCTCCCTCGCTTGTATCAGTGAAAGCCTTGACTTCCGTGTAAGTGGCCCGTGTCTTTGGGCCGCTTGCTCGCTTCAAGGGAGGGTGGTGTGTCCCCTAATTGCAACGGGGGGCCTCCCCAGCATCAGACGCCTCCTTAACCTTGCTCGAGCCGAACGCCCCCGGAGTGGGGATTGGCCTCGCAGAGCAAAGGGCTGATGAGCGGAACCGGGACAAAAGGCAGCTCCAAAGTCTAAAAACATCCAAGCAGCACCATCTCGGCACCGCACTGCGCTTGTATCAATCTATGCAAAGCGTCTCGTGCTGTCAATCGAGTGCCAAGCGCAACCACTCCATGCCAGACACCCCTCTTGTTGTTATTGTATTTTCCTCTTGTGAATCCTGCTCCTGCGGCGCACACGCTCGGATCACTAGGACACCGCTTCACGATGACTTTTACTGTCTAGAGCAGCAAAGTACAAGGAAGAAGGTCCTTGTTGCCTTCCCGCTGGACATTTATCTCTCTCCACCTCTACCTTTAGCATGATTCCATGGCAGGCTTTTCTGATGGAGCGAGGCCATGACGGTGTTCATTTTTTTTAAAATAAGAGAACTCTGCGTGTAATCTGCGTGATTTCTGGTTAATAATCCCATATACTTTAGGCGCAAGGCCAGGAAAATCCCAAGCTCGTCCTGGGTACTTTGACCTTTATTTATCCTGTTTTCTATTATACCTATAATTGGGTGTGTGTCTCCCTCTCAATTGTATGCATTTATATTTTCACGTGTATGCATTTTGTATGAACATGTTCCTGCATGTATGCTGTGTGCCTAGATATGCACACGTCACCTGTGTGTGTGCTGTGTGTGTATATATATATATATATATATATATATATATATATATATATATATATATATACGCTCGTTTCTCTCACGTAAGTAATGGGTTAATACCACGTAATTACCTATTGTATTTAATCTCTACATATATTATGTAATATAGTAGTGTGTATGTATGTATGTATGTGTGTGTATGTATGTGTGTGTATATATGTGTGTGTGTATATATATATATAATATATATAATGATGTACGATTGAACATGTAATAGTTGTGTGCTGTTATATCTGTACCTAATTTTGCCTGCTACATACGTCTGAAAAGCTACCCGTGTGTATAATATCGGTGTGTACGTAATTCATGATGTTTTTTAACTGCATGAAAATAGTGTATTTGTAAATCTTTAGATGTGCGTCACGTAGTGTGTGTTACCTTTTGTTTGGTTTTTTTTGGGTACTTTTTGTGCTTTTCTCCCGCCTCGCTGTTACAAATTGAAGGCTTTCTCTCAGGTATGCTCTTCAAAGCCCTGCTAAAACAAAACCCGAGAGGGAGGCGGCAGGGGCGCAAATCCTTCTATTCAGTACAGGCAAATTCAAGCTGAGGTGGGATCCGATTACAAAGCACTTCTCTGAATGTGCTGCCCTTCGCCCAGGACCAGTTGGACTAGTTGCAGCAGCTCGACAAAAAGGCGTTTAAAATCGCAATTTGTAAGCACGAGAGGGGGAGAGACCAGTATATTTTTAAACCGCTTTCCTTCCCTCTTAAACTGGCAGAGAATGAAGATGCCTTTCCTCCCCTCAAGTTATTCCTCTAGTTTTCGCTGTTTTGTGGTTCATTTTTCAAGCGGTGTTTTATGTTTTGGAATGGTGGAAAGGCCGCCGCAGTGGAGGTGCATTTTCAGTTTCTTTACTTTTATCTTCGAGCGAGGCTGGGAAGGTATGCTGTGGCTCGTGCTGTTGCCCAATATGGTGTCTTCTTTTAATCTTTAATCAATGCAGCGGTTATAAACTTCTGGTCTCCGGGCTCATAAAACACGTTGTCTGTGGAGGGAGAGGGTGCTGTCCTGCTCGCCATGTAAACAATTTCTCTTTATTGTTGTGGTTTTTGTGCGTTTTTTCATTTTTGGTGGTATTGGGAATTTGGGGATATAAGGCAACGTACCCTGTAGACTTGTTAGTTTTTAGAAGCTCAACTGCCTGGCTTGTCTCCAGCGGTCATCCGGGTGCCTGTTTGCTTTTCAGTGGTTTTTACTTGCCCTCCACCCCTCAATGGATTTTGGACTCTTTGGGGACTCCCACCACGAACCGGTTTTCAGTGGGCTTACATTGTTGAAGAGCTGAGAAACAGGCTGCAGTGGACTATTGAAATAGAGTTTTATACAGCTGAATACACGTCTACAAGACTATGTTTGTGTGGTATGTGGCCTATACAAAAGGTCAACACCACACACGAGCTGTCTTTCAGTAGGCCTCCAGGACACTGGCACTGTCAACAGGCATGCAACGCTCGAGGTTCTTGCGCCTCCACCACCACCACCAAGCACTTTGGACTTTCGCCATTATGTACTAAGATTTTTTCAAAATACTCCCATCCTAACAAATGCGAGACAGATGGAGAGTTCACATAGAGTACAAGCTTAGAGATGCACAGACGATTGAGGAAATGCCGGCAACATACACAAAGCCATATTCTGAGTGTATGTCTAAAGTGATATTTACATGTTCCATTTATTAAGAAATCTATCATTTTATACAAATGATAAAAGTAAAGGGTGTCGATACCGAGGAATACTGGCAACGGGAGACTGAGGCAGAGCTCTTTAATAAAGGCCACCCTCACCCGATATTGCACCAATAGGCCGTAGCAGACTCCTTAATATAGTGCATCCTTGAATATTACATGTAAAATGTAAACTTCCCTCTTTGTGGGATACAGAGTGATTCACTGAAGGTTGTCATTCTTGTGAATTATGGGATTTGAATACAATTGTTTTTAAATCACAGAATTAAAAAAAGAGCCAATAGTGTTTTGTTTCACATCTACCATTAGTTTGAAAAACATAATTTATTGCAATGTTGTTTTCACCAGTAATGAACACTTCTTTTTTTTATTTTTTTAGAAACATGAAATATCTTTATTTTTTTGTTTTAAAAGTACGTGCTGTCTGCATTATGCCCCAATAATTCTACCTTAGAGGTTCTGCTTACATTTACCGACTGCTAATTTATCAATTATCATGTCACTAGTAGAACTCCATGTCATCATAGGACGAATGGCCTGTTGGTCATTCGTATGCTGTCTGTGGCGCGGTCCTAGGCGCCTACCTAAACACCGAAAGGTAGAGCAGCAAGGGCCAACACTTCGTAAATCTCTAGTTTTCTCAACCTTTCTCCAGTCTCAAGTGTTATGTGAGACACAGTGAGTCCTCCCATGTATTAATTAGCAAGCAATATGTGCTTCGCCTTCTGTGTGGTGGGCACAGAGGCATTAATGCAGGCCGCCTTCTCTGGTGAGTGATGTGGGTTTGACATGCTCGTTGCCTCCTCTGGTAGGCTACACGGTATGTAGGCGCAGATGAACTTCTTTGTTCCATGGAATTGGGGACGATGCAGCAGTCTTCACTGGTGGGTCGCATGGGTCAGAAATGCTTCTCGTTTCCCTAGTACTTCTCTTTGCTAGCAGTTAAAATGTTCGAGATGCAAATAGTCTTTTCTGATAGATGATTTGGCGTAGAGATGCAGGCTGTTTTCTGTGCTGAGTAAAGCCATTTAGAGATTCCGGTGGTCTTCTCTGGTAGGTGACAGATTTAGAGATGCAAATGGTCTTTTGTGGCGGCCAACATGGGTTAGAGATGCAGGCAGCGTCCTCTGGTGGTTACTGTGTTCATTTCCATGGCGACGAGCTGGGGGTTGGGACCTACCGGCGCACATACAAGAATTAGGAGCTGGAGGCAGTGCAGACGGGCAAGACCTTGCTTGAGGCATTCTGCAGGACTTGAACAGTTAAAATTAGACAACACAGGGGCGATCTTTGTGACGGTTTGTAAAGTGGCTTTCTAGCTATGGCACCCCAGACATTCTTACGTCAGTCATACCGCTCTCTATTCCTCATCGTGATATTCAGTCACTTCAGCAGGTTGCATTTTAGCTTAGACTACCCAGTGGTTAGCCAAGGTGCCTCCTAGGTGGGTTATAATGAAATCCACAATGTTAATGCCATAAATCAGGTTTACATTTAATTTACCTAAGGCTCACCTCATGACTGACTGTAGGGCCTATACTGTGGCTGCAGGCAGGCACTGAAATATTCTGCCATTTTCTGTTCTGTCTTAGTCTAGCTAACCTGATGTAATTTTGTCAAATGTTAAAAAGCTGGCACCAGTGCCAAGAAACCTTGTTATGGTGACCGCTGCGCTCTACAAAATATAAAAATAAACATGCTGTTGCACCTCAATGGGAGGCTTCTGATGGCCCGCATGCGTTGTGTGTGTATGCAGTATTATCCCATTATTTAAGCACCAGAGGCAATTCTGTATTTTTCTGTGTAAGTGGACACTGTTATATTTATTATTGTATATTTGTTTCACTTTAATGCTGCGATACATACTTTGCTTCACACGTCCATGAATCACGGCTGGCATGGACGTTGCCTGCGCATTAAAAAGCCTTTTAAGTAAAATCAACTAAATTCATATGGCAGTGCCTGACGCTCTAAAGCTGGGGGGGGTTCTGGGTTTTGGGGAGGCAGACTGCGCTATATTACATTTACAATTTGCATCCCAGTGTGTCTTCCTGTGCCGGCAGCCCAGTATTGGCCCTGGAGGCCCATCGACCTCTCCGACTTTTGTGCATGTGTTTTATTTATTTTATGTAACCTAAGCCACATTAAAAAAATCAAAAATACAAGTGCGCTGCAATGTTGTCATAAATGAGCACTCCCTATCCTTTTATTAAGTGAGACACAAAGCCTAGTTTCCGTATTAAAGTCACCAATAAATATGTGTTTGAGGGGGCACATGGGCCACTAATAAATCTAACCATGCCTTTTTTGTTGTTTTTGTTTTCTTAAACATATTGGCACCCCTTGGTTCCTTTAGGGCTTCACAACCATATCACAGATGCTGGTAGGATAAAGGCTCCTATCGGTTCTCAGTGCCAAGGTTTGCCTGGGTGTATGGTTCTCGCTGGAGGAAGGGACCTCTTGCATAGACCAGGTGTGTGATTGATGGGTAATTTTGGGGGTTGTCTTCTGAGGCTGGTGTTTAGCCAGTTTCAAGTATCCACTTCAGTAGACTATCTGATCTGCACGAACACCTTACATTGCCTACGATCTTTAGGTTGGGGTGGTCCGTTGCAGGAGGCCAGACCATACTAGTGTATCCTGTGTAATTATCCTCCTATCTTTTTGTCTGGTTGCTGGTTTCACCTTTCCTTTCCACCTCTTGTGCTCCATCTGCACAGGAGCACTTTGTAAAGTTCAGGAAGCCTCTGTATAAGTTTTTGTCATACCTTTGCAAGCCGAAGCAGCAGCTTCCGGACACTCAGTAGGCTTCTAATTCCTTTTCCTTTTCTCTCCTGTTGTGTTGCCTTTAAAATATTTCTTAAGATCCAACTCCGCCTACCTTCCCCAAATAATTTGTTCCGGTTTGTATTGACAATTAAGTGTAAAATGAAGGCTAAGTCTCGAACATTATAAATATTCAAAGTGCACTTAAGGAGGGGACCCGAGAGGCCCCAAGCGGCACACAACCAAGACAAGAACTGATCTGAGACAGAATTCTGTGGTTAAAGATGAACTTCAGAACCCGCATTTATTAACAAGAATATATTGTGCAAACAGTAAAGTTAAACACTGACAAACAATGAATTCATCAATAAACAAGTTGTACTTCTATACAAATATTGATGTTCCCCATACAGACTGTAACAGTCCAGATGCACAGTTTTTGTGAGCTCATAGTCTGATACCGTCCATGGTCCGCCCAGCATCCTCGGAAACCAAATAAGAGCCCCCCCACCTGTATATGATATCAAGGTCTACCAAAACTTTTGGTTTTTCAGTTCCTTCTAAAAGGGGAAGACCGACTAGCTCAAGTGGGACATTGCCAAGGCACGAAGCTCGGAGCCTGGTGAGGACAAGAACCCTTACGAAGAGAGGGCAGAAGGAAGTAGGTAATAGGATAGTTGGAGAGAATCACTTGCTGAGGCAGTTGTAGGTCAGTGGCAAAAACAGGCAACCCTACTCTTGGACCTCACCTTTTTAAAGGTGGTTGAGCCTTCCCTCCCACTGGAAGAAGAACTTTAGGGGTGGGCAGCGCCCCATGATCAAAATGAGTCACCACTACCAAGGTAGTTATTATTGGCAGTCCTCCAGGCCACCACTAGCCTCCTTTTTACAGCTGCTTCCCATGTGGTGTGAGCCTCGTAGCATTTCTTTTACTGTTAAGAAGGGTCTTGATGCACCAGTACATGAGCACAAGTCTGCCGGAACGCAAAACAATGAGTAAAGCTGAACAAAATGCAGAATGTAAAAACAGATGGCTTGACCATGTGGGATTAACATTCCTTGTGTCACACAGGGCTGACTGCAGACAGAGGCTGTTCCTACCTATGGTGCCCCTGGAGTGGAGCATCTCTCTTGTACAAATTAAACAGTCTAACACTGGTGCTTAAAAAAATATTTTAAAAGTAGGGACACAAAAAAGTACCTCATTTAGAATACCAAAACAACCTGTAACGGTCCTTCTGCCACCATGTTGTCTTAACATGACTGAAACTTAAACACATATGTCCATAGAACATGTGATTAAGCAAATGGTGTACCGCGATATTCTACTTCACTTAGAATGTTTTAGTTTCTTTTTAGTCAGTCTGATAATCATTTTTTTAACACCTCCCAGTAATGTCTAATTTGCATGCATTTTAAAATGTTAGGCAAGGTGATTGACAAGTGTGCCACAAAAGTATTTTGTTTTGTAGCTTCTTCTCACCCACATTTTACATTAACCATTCCCAAGGGGTAACTTCGAGAGGTTCTGAAAACATGAATATCCAAGGGACGGGGTAGTTTATAAATGTTGGGAGAAAAAAACGCCATAAACAGACAATATAAGGCAAACCATTGCCCCCGAAAAAATAGCAGAGCATGCCATATACCTATACGCTATACATTGGGAAAAACATTTCTTATTGCCCATTACTAGCATCGAAGATGTGTATGGGTGTGTTAATAAATACAATGTCAAAGGCTGTGTGTTTTGTAAAAGTATTGTTAAAATATAGTACAATACTTGACAATGTGTGTTAAAAAAAATATTAAGCTTTCGAATAGCTAGAAAATTATACATCATGGTAACCTTGTTATCCACCTGAATTGCAGAAGTCACTACAGTGAATGCATAAACCTAAAAATAAATTTAATTTCGAATCTGTCCATATTAATTGAAGACTGGTGCAGACACAACAATCTTCATCATTCTATTATACGGTCAGTGATGTCCTTGCACAGATCTTGATCTGAGTTAACTCCTCGGTAAACGTTTTAGGGGAGGTGTGGCCACCAGATAATGCTGCAAAGGGTAGATTCTTCAGCACACTATAGTGGCCACATTGTTCCAGTTTTCCCCCGGAGGAGTATAGTTGGTGATGTATCTTTTCATGACTTCATGAACATTTTCGTGGAGGAATAAGAGTTCCCTCTCCCTCTCTTGGCATTCCTTCCCTTCAGAGGACTGCGTCAAGAGGTTGGCCTATCTCCTTTACTTTCAGACAGTCTGCACGTTTCCCCCTGCTTTCCGCAGATTGCCAATCGAAAACTGTTCACACGACCCTTCTTTTCCGGTGAAATAAACATCTTTGATGTTGGGTCGCTCCTAAAATAGCTGGTCAGGTTAAGCAGCTCCGTGCCTTAGACGCTGGAGCGTGACTTTTGGCTTTGCTGTCTCCAAGCACTGTGGCTGTTTCTGGCAGCCTCGTCCTTATCCAGTACTAGCTACCTTCTGTGTGTGTTCTTTGGGGGGAGTACAGAGAATTGTGAAATGGCTGGCTACTTGCAGAATACCAGGATGATAGTGGAGTTGGCGTAAAAGATGCCGGCGTGGATAACTGCACACACCTCGCTGGAGGTGTGCTCTATCTGGAGGTCCATGTATCTTGCCCTGTAGTAGTGCTCATGTAAAATGAGTACATGGTTATTTTTAGGTTGTATTACTCCACTCTGAATGCAATCGTTTTCTTGTTGTCTTAAAAAATCAAATGAACGTCCACTAGCCCTCGGAATTAGACCTATAAAATAGTCTGTTTTATAACACGAGTTGCCTGTCTTTCTGTGCATATACACTGCCGCAAATACTGTGCACACAAGGATGTTTTACTACATAATACACACCACATCCTTTAAAAAAATATATATATATTGCACCTCGGTCTTGTAGCGCACACGGGGTGGTTACAACATTTGTGCATTATTGGTGACCTAGCTATTAGGCTGCGTCCCCGGTGTGCGAGGTTTGGGGGTGTCGTCCAGTGAGAATCCGCTCGGTGGAGCTTCCGGAGAGATTTGTGCATTCATTGTGTCCCTCATACTGCTTCATGCGCGGCTGGGTCACCCCACTGACATGTAAGCAGTCGGGTGCAGATGGACAGGTCTTCTTTAGCCCCGGCCGGAGACGTTGCTTCCGGGTGGTCGGGGTGCAAGGATAACACGCTGTGATGTCCTCTGTTCTGTGGTCACTGAATGTGACGAAGGAACGAACCATCGATATATTGACAGCGCTTGTAGGGGAAAAATCAGTGCACGGCATGTTTTTTTTTATCGTGCGTTAAGGCTGCAAATGTATATTTATAACTAAGTGTGCCCCTCTTATATAGATCTGTTCCGCTCTGTTTTCTATTTGCAGTAAATCGATAGAAATTGTCCAATTGTATAAAAGGATGAAGTTGTTTGGCGTCGTCTGAGAGTCCAGCTTCTTCACGGCTAGGAAAGGGTGAAAAATTGACTTGTTGTTGCCACTTTTTTTTCCTTCTTGATCTGCAAAACCTCTGCTAACCTTCTCCCCTTCCCGGCTGCCGGTCTTTTGTTCCCTGAGAATGGAGCTAAAGCGTTTTTCTCCCCCACCAGAGGCAACCAGGGGAACCCCTCACGCACTGGGGCTGGGGTGGGCTTCACAGCTTTCATTGCACCACTCTGACAGACCCGTCTCCGACAGGAGGATATGAATGTGTCCATGGACATACAAACATTTGTAGTTCGTAAGATATAATTGATTATAAGGACTGATGGTTACATGTTTTACTTGGAGGCTTCCGCTGTTAGAAAACTCAAGTCTTTGCATATTCTAGTAAATCGGCAGTAGTTTAATATTTTAAAACTGTAAACTCGAAAACAGTTCTCTTATTTGTATTGTTGCATTTGTACTTTGCATTTATTGGCATTCTTAAAAATTATTAAGAACATATTGCACTATGATTACGACTAACTGCACGCTTACAGTGTGGGTGATGTTCTACCTACTGGCGGCATGAATTCTAAAGAGGTGTGCATTTATACTGGCGACATGCAATTTTTTCCCTTTCCTTCCTAAGGAAATGTTAATGCTTCCAGAATTTGTTTAGCAGCAGGCTGATTTGGAATAAGATTTATCCACTCCCAAAAATATCTGAAAATTCTATATGCTCGTGTAGCGTTCCCACATGGATTTCCGAGGAAACATTTTTTTTGCGCAACATATTACCATTTTGTATATCTGCCCTGTATTTTAAAGTCGTTTCTTACATTGAATAGTATTCTTCTCGCTTGTGTTCACAATAGTGGACATTTCTTGATGTGACACTGACATTTGCGGCATTGTGTTTCATGTAGCAAAATATTAATCCTAAAAAAAAATCAAGCCAGCAGCTTTTCGGATAATTTCTCAGGAACCTGTGCTCTACAAAAAATATTTTTACATCCTTCTTCTATGCTCAACGCTGGTTTATGAAGCAGTGGGTAATAGTGCAAATAGAAATGACCGTCTCAGTGCAGAAATACTTACTAATTGGTGTCCCATGTGTAGTAGCATTTTGCACAATTTTCTGCGGATGTATATCCAAACTGATGTAAAATTAGGAGCCAACTGTCAGCTTTGTTCCATTCAATAGCCAACTCTAAGCAAATTAAGCGACAATGGTTTTTCTGACGGGAATCACAATTCATAGAACTGGAGCTTTTTGAGATGCTCATGGGGAAAACATACTGTCCTATGTGAACAGGGCAGGCTTGAATGATTATCAAGTGGCCCTGCCTTCTTTCTGTAAGTCTAAGTTGGTTGACTAGGATGGATATGTCAAAGGGGCCTCGCTAGGCTCTGCTGCTATCGTTCAGGACAGAGGCATAGCCAGGCCTGGCGACTAATAGGCTAAATCTTTTGGTAGAAAAAAGGGGCATGCTAGGCCTGCCTGCAACTTTAAAAAAAAAAGCTCTCTCAAAATAGAGGTACAAGCCTAGAGCACCCTCCTGCCCCAGTGGAAAAGATTATGGGCAGAGGTATTGCCAGAGCTTACTGATGCATGCAAAATATCTGTTGGTTGGAGGAAGGCATCATCAGACTTGTCTGACCATCCCGTGGGCGCTCTGCTCTATCAGTTGAACAGGAATTGAGGACGTCAATTAACATGATCCTTTCTGGTCTGCATACTGAGCTAAGCGGGTGAGCAGCCTATTCCTACTGGACATAGTTCCATCATGGTCTCACTTGCTTTTGGCTGGCCTCACTGATCGCCTCCCACCTCCCTCGCCTACAAACCCATCACAGCTTCGACCCCAAAGCGTGTTAATTCTTTTCCCCCCATTGTGATCGAGATCCTTAGAGTGCAGAGCCCAGCTGTTGCCAAATTCCCATTAATTGCTGTGTCCAGAAATATTTTTTTTGGTCCACATTATGTCTGGCTGGGAACGGAAGCGGTCGGAAGCGGTCACCTCTATTTCCATGCAGGGGAGGGAGGCGCTGGTTGCATAGCAACAACCTTGGCAGTGGAATGGGGAGGGGGGTAAAGAGACAGCGTGTATACAAGAAACATTAATTTCTGCAGCCATCTACACAATGACCACTCCTGAATGAACAACTTCTTTCTAGAGGAGCCACGTGCCATGTCACACACACACCTCCTCCAACGACTGGTTAATACATGGTGCTGAAAATATGGCTGTAGCTGATGCAGAGTCCTTCAGTAATAAATGCGTGTTTTTCAAGCACCCTACCCACAACTCTTTCCCTAGTCATGTGCAGCATCCTGTAACTCCAGTAAATATATGCATTTGTTAAATTACATACAAGTGCTCGCCTTCATGTCAATTCTTCATGATGCCACAAGAAGTATTTGAGCTTGCTGTTTTCTGAGGTTGACGCAAATATTTAGATGCAAGTTTTTAAGCTTAAGTAGGCAAATGTGATCCGTTATGGTGTCGGGGGGAGGCTTGTTATAAAGTGCTATCAGAGCATTCTCTGGAGACTTCAGTGTAAGGAAAAAGGGGTATATGTTGGGCCACAAAGAGTCTGTCGAGAAGGTCTAATTGATTCAAATGATTCAAGAGGTCCCTTTCGGAAGTCCTGGTCCTGGAAGACCCAGGCAGCTATGGGAAGGTCCCATAATCAGCTCAGAGTTCGAATTGGTGGTTCAGGGTCTGTTGGACTCTGGCAGTAAGTAGATCCTGGAATCGTACTTCACCTTGTGGCTCTGGGCAAAATCTGGTGATCCAGGTTGTGTGGACATGCCTCTGTCAATTCTTCCCACACTGAATTCAGCTTCTCCAATAGCCCAAGATGTCACTTTGTGTATGTCTGTTGTTTTTCTAGTATAGAAGTATACTTAACCTACCTTTTTGTTTAATATTTTAACCCTTCCATGTCTAGCTGAGCTGTGTTGCTGCCATTATAGAAGCTCCCTCCTCCATCCCCTTTATTTATTTAATCTTTAATTCATGTAGTGGTCCTGGTTTAGTATCTGGAGAGTCTCAAGCTAATTATCCATCAGTAATGTAACAGTTTTTCTGTGATCAAAAGAAGGTGTACTAACTCTCAATCCATAGGCCTCCCCCCAGGAGCTCAGAACATGTTCTTGAATTCTTGTTAGCTCACTTTGTATTGCATGGGATACTAATATATATATATTTTTTTTAATTAAGATTTTTACATGTAGTTAAACATTACAACATTGCACATGTTCTTAAGATGATATTGCAATGACATTAGGTAACATTATAGGTGCATAACCAATATACACAAGTTATTACGAATATAAACAGTAACATCCGCCTTTTACCTATTACATCATTCGTTACCACACTTAGTCTATGGCTTAACAGCGTAGCCTCTTATGACGACAATTTTGTAACAACTGCTTTCGTAATATACACCATTTCTAGCATCACACCACCATTGATTGGAATTCCTTCTGCAACCCATAACTAAAACTATATATGGTTTGTGGTGTGTCCCACCAATCATCTGTTCCCACATGCTTCTATCCCTTCGTACTCAACCAGGTTTCAAAGGGCTCCAAATGTCTTTTGGCTGAGATCTGCTATGCATGAGCTCCCAATAGAGTGACAGTTGATTTTTACAATAAGTTGCATCCCTGACCCATTCTGTGATAGTGGGGGGCAATTTCTTATTCTAATGTACCGCCACCTGCCTTTTTGCCAGGAGCAACAGGATTGCAGTGAGTTTTCTAGTTACCTTGGGTGAATCAAGGACATATCCCAATAAGGTGGCTAGCGGGGAGCAGATTAAGGGATGGCTTGTCATATGTGCTATGTGGGTAACGACTGATTGCCAATACTGTGCCATTGGTCGGCACTCCCAGGCGAGATGGATAAAGGTGGCTTGCTGAGAGCCACATCTCCAGCAGTTTGTGTCTGGGTGGAGGCCCATGCGATGTAACTGTGTAGGTGTACGATATAATCTGTGTAGATAGTTACAATTAATTAACTGGAGTCGGTAATTTGGTGAAAGGTGTTCCAATTGGGTACAACAAAACAACCATTGTTTATCAGTTATGGTAATGCCCGCCTCTGCTTCCCTGGCATTCATATCCTTTGTAGCGTTTGCTTATCACTAGATTCTTTGCACAAGTCTGGGCAACATGGCCGTATCTTGCTCCTCTGCCGCAAGCACCAAACTCCCCACATCCCCAGGGCAGTGCAGTGAGTACACCGGATGCCTAGGGAAAATCGCTGGATTGTATGTCTCCCGGCTATACTGTACACACTGCAGTACCACTGCCCCGACTTGAGTTAAGGTTTAAAGCAATCAATCGAGAATTTGCCAGATTTTTGGTTCGAAATGCAAAGGTGTCAACCAGTTTATGGTCAAGCATGACTCCACCCCACCTGAGGTCTGGATGGTTACCTGACCATCCTGCCCACACCCACCCCCCAAAATAAAGGTAGCTCTCCTACGACAGTGAAAAGTGTTTCAACCCCAAATTTAACTTAAATTGGATACACATCAGTGCCCTGTGTGGATAAGTTCCCCATTCCTGTGAAAAAGGGGTGTACCCTTGAGGTAAACATAAGGGATTGATTTTAACCAAGTTGTTAAAAAGGTGCCTCAGGTGGCTTTTTAGATGCCCAACAGATTCATTCAGACCATTTGAAGGATGACCAACCTTCATACCCCTTGCAGGACAATATATGATCAAACAGTAACAGACCCCAGGAACCTCTTTGCTAGGGTAGTGATCTCAGCCACGAAAATCTCAAAAAGGTTGTTTACCCCAAGACCAATCAAGGTAGCAAAAGACGCCATTAACACGCTAGCCAAAAGCAGCCAGTGACATAACTTAAATCATATGGCGGTGGACGTTCGATAGCAATTGGATTTCCACCTCCGTATCCTCATCACCGTCTCAGTGCCAAGACTTGCCACACACTGCTGCCGACGGTGCAGCACCCATCCTGAGTGGCAGTTATAATCGCCACTGTCTATGCTTGTCAGCTAAAGGGCCTTGGGCATTACCTTGCGTAACTGGTACTTTGTGCATGCAATGGACTAACATGGAGGTGCAACCATTATTGTTAGGACATATACGCAATAATTCAGCCAGTGAGGGAACCGGACAGCCTTGGCCCCCACTCTCCTTCACATCCTCCGCAAGGTCACTTGTTTTCCTTTTCCTACCTGATCAGGCTTGGAGCGTGGTTATGTGACTACCAGGTCTTCATCCAGCCAGGAGTTGTGGCAGAGTAACAATTCCTCATGAATATTGTCCTTGGACCCCCCTCAACCAGCTCGGTGACCCTGAGAGCCCCACAGAAGGCAAAGGAAAAGGCTGCTGAAAATAGTACTACTTTGTAAGTGAAATTACAGAGGCAGTACTCCTAAGATTCTCCCCAGTTTGCAAGATATATGGGGTGCCTCTTGCCTAGGGCTGCTTCTTCTTGGCTCTCCCAGCCCCTAGGGCTTTTTTAATTTTGAAGGAATGAGCATGGTCCGGGACACTGCCTAGCTCAGAGTAGAAGCGAACGCTAATATTTTACGCCTAGTGAATACCGCAGACCTCCATTCAGCCCGCATATGTTCTGTGAAGCCCAACCAGCTACCTAGGGAAAAACGCTGCACCTGTGTGCAGGATGAAGTAAATGTACAATAAGCTTGAAAAGCCCGTTCATAAGCCTGTTTTGTCACAGGTGCAAGTCTCGCCACTTTTATGTGTGGTAGAGCTTGGCACCAATTTTCATAGTAGTCTTGGAAAAGGAATATGCTCTGCCTCCGCCCCAAGATGGAAATGCCAGAAATCCTGCAACTTGCGACGAGACACGACACAGACATTAGCTGCTTTATTCAAAAATACAAGGTACATCCTTAGCTTTAAACACAGTATTAGTCTTTAAATAAAACAAAATAAGCACCTTTAGCAAACCTAGTTCAGGTATATACTGTACTATACTGTAGTTGATGCAACGTGACTTTGGGACCTGCTAGGGCAGCATCTATTGCTTGCGAGAAAGCCTGTACTTTGTCTGCTGGCAACCTGCATTCCCACTCTACCGTGTCTATTTCAATGCCTAAGAATGACATACAAGTCGCTGGCCCCATCGTCTTACCTGGGGCTAAAGGTACTCCCAGTTCCTCAAACAACCCAACCAGTTTGCCCAAGGCTTGCCCACACTTATTTGAATCTGGGGGACCCATGATCATGAAATCGTCAAGGTAGTGTACCACCTCCTTGTGACCTGTTTTGAAGACAAACAACCACTGTTGCATGGAGCTGAACATCTCGAAATACATACACGACACAGCACAACCCATCGGCATACACTTGTCATAGTAAAATTGGGAGTTCAACTGGAAACCTAGTAAATGATAATGTTCGGGATGTACTGGCCAGAGCCTGAAAGCTGCCTCAATGTCAGTCTTAGCCATAAACGCCCTGGGCCCTAGAAAGGGCCAGCCACCCGCCCCAGTGCCCTTTCCTTCTATACCTTTAGTGAAACTACAGAGGGGTGCCTACGTGCTGATAACAGATTATTGCAATAGCCCACTGGAGGTACCCCCTGAGATTGAATGCGGAAGCCTGTAGCAAACCCCTCAAATAAAGTCCTGGCTGCCTTCCAGTGAGGGTACTGATTTAGCCAGAAAACCAGCCTCCCCAAATCCACTGGCGTGGGTAAGGTAATGCTGCTTGGGCTCTCTCCCCTTCTTTTTGGATTTCCTAATGCACTTGAACTCTGGGTGGGAAGGGTGGCCACAGTATGTGCATGCATGTTTGAATTTACATGCCTCTTGGGGCCAGGTGCATGTCTTCCGGTTAAAGGCCCAACACGTTCCCCTTTTGTCCCCAGAGCCCCCCTGGGAAGTCCGAAAGGGCTGCTTCTTGGATGCCTTATTATTGACGCTTTCTAACCATACATTTACTTCTGTCTGGTTCCAACCCATGTCAGGATCCTCGACTTTGGACCATCTAAAGTCCCTATCGTAGTCCAGCCAAGCACCCTCCCCCCATACATTGTTTGTGCTTTCAAAATCTTATTAGCATAACATATCAAGGGTGCAGCTAATTCCGGCTTCTTCTCTATCATAACAATGGAAAATACATTGAAGCCGAACAACCAATTAGTGATGGATTCCTCTACCCTTGGTTTCCTGTCTCTAAAATACCCTTCCTTCCCCTCTTTCTCCTTACTCCCTACTTCTCTTCTCTTGGGTCTAAATAGAGAGAATATATCCACAAATTCTCCCTTCCAAATTTTTTCCTTAGTTTCTGGCGTAACATGTGTCGCCAACTTACATTGCTTGGATAAAACGGGCTCATGGCCGCCACTCGGAGCGCCCCCCTTATCTATCTCTTTGCTTCCAGACTCCCCTGCCTTACCTGCAGAGGATCCTGCTGTTGTTGATAATGCGGAGGCCGGATGACCCACCGCCTGTGGAGGCATGCTCAAATTCTTCTTGTGCGCCATGCCAAAGAGGGCAACCTGTTTACTCAGTTCGCCTAGCATCCCCCCTGTGTCTGCAGATGGGGCCCATGGTGCCACCGTCGCACTAACCCCTGGTGTGCTTAATTGTGCCAACAGCGTTGCTACTGTGGACAGTATGGTAGCTGTGGCAGAGGGCCCGCCCTCCAACGCTGGCCCAGCTTGCCCCATGGAAACAGGAACTACCCTCCTTGGGCGGTTACAGGGACCCCTTCTTGTACTGCGGGGACAGGGGGGATCAGGAGCTCTAGGCGCTAACATTGGGACCGCAACGGGTACCATGGGGGCAGGCGGGATAGGGGCAGGTGCTAAGGCTTTCAATACACCGCAAATCTCAGCTAAAATTATGGCCACATCATCCCGCCCTTCAGCTGGTGGTGCACTGACTGGCTGTGGGGGCATCAAATTAGGTTGAGAGGGGTTGCTGGGAACAGGCACCGCCGTAACAGGTGTGGGGGCGTGACGGGGAGTGTGCTGGGCAATGGTGCTGCAGGTACAACAGATATAGGCAGACTAGGAACTATATTTGGGAGCCCCAGTGGCACTGTAAGCCCTGGCTCTGGCAAGCTAGGGACTGGCGCGGTAGGGGCCCTAGGCCCGGGCAACACTGGAGCGAATGGGGTGGGGGGAGAGCTATCAGGAGCAGTGCCAACCCTCCCTTTCTTGATCACCCTGGGCCTCTTAACTAAGGGAGGGAAAGCTGCTTTAGGCGGGACCATCGACCACCACGGTCGCCCTTCGTTATCCGCCCCAGGTGCCTCATCTCCTTGTTCCTCCTCACTTTCCTCCTCCACCCTTCCCAATCTGTCGAGCACAAGCTTCAACAGCTGTGCAATTTCGGACTCTCCTCCCTTTCTTTTCTGGTTGCGCTTGGGTGGCATCATGGACCCTGTATGAGGATTACTGCTGCCTCTGCTGCGTTGCCCCCACAATCCCAATTATGTACAAAATTCGGTCCAATCACAATGTACTCCCCCAATTATTTATTGCCCAGCGCGCTAAATTCAGCAATATGGCTGTGCCAGCTCCGTGGCGTACCCTCCCGCCTATTATCGACTGCTGGTTACTGTTGTTAAGGCGCATGTGCTGTGCAAGAACTAATGCTGCTAAAGTCCGCCAACCGGCGTCGCGAATCCGATGTGAACAGCCCTGCCTGTTAGCGTTCGCTTGCTGCTGTTGTTGATCGCACTTACGCGTAGCCCAAGCCCTCGCGCTCCTAAATCCCAAATATGGCCTCGGTACGGACTCCGACGTGTGCAACCCCGTGTGCTCCTCACAACACGCGCCGAACAAGACTAGCGCTGCCCAGATCTGGAGTATGTCCTCGCCGCCTGTGGGCTCCTCACAATACGCGCCGTACTAAATTAGCGGGCCCAGAACCTAAGGTACGTCCTCGCGGGATCTGATGCGTACCACCCCCGTGCGCTCCTCGCAATACGCGCCTTACTAAACTAGCGGGCCCAGATCTCAAGGAACATCCTCGCGGGATCCGATGTGTACCCCTTGTGCGCTCTGTTACTTTACGCGCTGCACCAGACTGGCATTCCTCAGCTCTAATTACTCTCTCTGCCGGATCCGCGCCACACACCCCCAAGGGCCCGCTCCCACTCTAGACGCCCCACACTATATTACGCGTACTACCCTGAACGTCGGACTCCCGCCACAAGATCAGTGAACAGGCCACCCAGAACACCGCGGAGATCACCCAAAATCTACCCCGCAGGTCCGCTCGCCCCAGCGCCCCAACACCTCACCTCAGTTTCGCTGAACCCATGCCGCAACGCACCGACGCCTCGCAGATCCCGATACCCGACAACAAGGCGCCAAACTCCGCTGCCTGACTGCGCTGTGTAAGTCCCCACACGAGCCCGAGGTTGAATACGGAAGATTAAAGGAATATCCCTGATCCGGTGTCCAAGGCGGGAAAAAGAGGGCGCGCAGAAGTGTACCTGGGGTTAAATAGCTCATCCTGGCCCGCACTCCCTTCCAGTGGAATCCCGTCGAAAGTGCGTCATAAGTTGCCCCGGAAGGACTTCATGTCCAGTAACCAACTGGCTACTGGACAGACTATGGGGGTGTGGCGGGGATCTGGGGGGCCGGGCCCTAAGTGCGCGCTTGTCGAGTTCTCGCGCTTTTTCATACTTTGCATTCTGAAAGTTTGTAGATGAGACTACTGTCATGCTATCTGACCAAAAGGTTACTGATTGCACAACTTATTAGACCGATTTGTAAATTAACTACAATAGGAAGCAGTTTCAAGAAAGTAACATTCTTTACTAAACTTGACTGGAACCTCTGTTGCAGCCGAAGCGAAGGTGCACCATTTGTGTCCCGGTATGGGGCCAAAACCAACACTTCCTCCTGTCTAAGTGAAAAGCCCAAACTTCTGGTTTGACTGTAAAGGGTCAGGCCACATTATGGGCCATTGAAATTTTCCAGTAATGAAAGTCAGAGCCTCATGTCAATCCTCAGGATTTCTGATAGGCGTGTTCTGTGTTGTTTTTCCCTGAGCTATGACATGGTGTGTGCTATGGATCTTTAGAAAAAGGGCATCCCATTGGAATGATCTGGCGAGCGAAACTGAGTTTTGCCCCTAGTACCTGAAGCTGTAGCAATGTGACCATGTGTGCCTTAAGCAAGAATTAAATAAAAATCTAAAATCTCACACTTTCTCAATCTGTAGCCTGCATGCCCCTTTCTTGGAAACCACCTCAGTCCCCAGGAATATTAGAGTTGTGGCTGGGTCTGCAGTTTTTTTAATGTGCCACTGATAATCTAAACTCACCCATAAGCTTAGTGATGGCTGATAAAGCATTGGCGTACCTTTCTGAATCTCTGGAGCCCAGGAATAAGAAATCGTCCTACTAGTTGATTACTACATCAGTTCCCAGATACTTGTGTGAAGACCTGTGTAAAAAAAGGTGCTAAACAGCTCCAAATAGGCACAGGAGAGCTAACACCACATGAACATAGGCTTGTCGTAAAAGATTACCCTGAAATTGAAAGCCCAACGGGTGAAAATCATCCGGGTGGAGAGGGAGGAGGCTGAAAGCTGACTCCATGCTTTCTTTAGCCATAATGGCTCAATGCCTCAGCCCACTTAATATCTCCAATGGCCCTTATAAGGAAGCATACCTTACAGAGCAAAGTGCAGGGTCAATTGCATCGTTGAAAGACTCCCCGTTTGGGTAGGATAGATTATTATGAATGAGCGTAAATTCTCCTGGCTCTTTTTTGGGACCCAAACTTAATGGTGAGCAAACAAAGTGATTGTACGGGGAATTAACAAATGGTCCTGTTATTCTCCCCAATGTCAGTTCTTATTCAATTTTCCTTTCTTGTAATAGCCTTGCCAAGACCAAATGACAGCTGATTTTTAGAAAACCTGGGATCTTGTACCCTGGGGGCTGATATTCTGAAACTGTAATGGAAGTCGCAGTATAGCTGACGACTCAAGCCACATCATGATGGGAATAGGAATTTAGCCATGGAGTCAACGCCAGTAATGAAACAAGATAGGGGGCTTTACTAAATGGATGTTCAACTGGCTCACATCTTGCTGCCCTGTTCTCTGAATTTATTAAAGCATTTATACTCTAGGTGACCTGCTGTTCCACATAATGAACAGTTGTGTTTGAACTTGTAGGTCCCTGCGATCTTGGGCATGCTTTTATGTTGAAAGCCCAGAATGCCCCTTTTCGGTCTCTTTCCCCAACCCTATAACTGTTGTCTGAAAGAATGGGTGACACCCAGTACCATCACCTTTCTTTAGCATCATGCAGCAAGACTACAAATTAATATTAGTCTGGTCCCAAAACCTGGTCTTGTTGATAACTTTCTTTCATTGGAAGGCTTTGTCATAGTCCTTCGAGTAGTTCCCCCCCAAACTCTCCGTATGGTCCCAATATTTTATTTAGGTAAATCAATATTTGTAAACCCAATTCTGGTGGTTTGTTAAGTAGTTCAGACTAGTAAATGGTAAACCCTTGATCTAGCTGATCAGAGCTTCCTCAAATTTGAGTTTCTTCTGTTTGTGTAAAGTCGTTTGGGTCCTCTGACACTGGTTTCATGAAAGTGAGTTCAAGAAGATCAACATATGCCTCTTTTTTAGGTTTCACCTGGGGAACGGAGCGTAAGCTCCGCCCCCAGAGAAATCTCTAGTTTTCAGTAAGGGACTCTTGGAAAACGCCTTCTGTTTCATTGGCTAGCTCCATAAATGGAGGCTAGCCATTGGAACAGAGAGGCGTCCGTCATGGCCGGACCAGATTCTGGGGCATTCCCGAGAATTTTTGGCTTTTGGCTACGTCAGCCAAAAGCCGGGAACGCCCCCAAATCTGGTCCGGCATTGTTTTGCTCTATGTCCGTGTGTGTCTGTTCCCGCTCCCCCCCCCCCTCCCTCCTCCGCTGTTAGTGTGTGGCCTTTCCCGCCCCTCCCCCCTCCCGCTTCCGTGTCTTTCCCGCCCCTCCCGCCCCTCCCGCTTCCGTGTCTTCCCCCCCCCTTCCGTGTCTTTCCCGCCAGTGGCCGTTCCCGCCCCTCCCCCCTCCCGCTTCCGTGTCTTTCCCGCCCCTCCCGCTTCCGTGTCTTTCCCGCCCCCCCCCCCTTCCGTGTCTTTCCCGCCCCCCCCCCCCCCCTTCCGTGTCTTTCCCGCCAGCCAGCACTGCGCCCGATACGGGCAGCGAGGCTGCACCGATGTGGGCAGGCCAAAATCGCGGTCAGGGGTTTGGCATTCAGCTGTTTCTAGGCTGTCCTCCCTGACCCGCAGCACACTGCCAAGTACACACACCAAGCCAGCTGTACGCGACATGCTGGCCCGGCTCATTATGGCTCTTTGGCCGTGTTTAGTTCTTTCTCGTGCCACTGTGTGGGAGTTTCTTGAACCGCTTTCCCCAGAGAGGATGTTGGCAGAGAGCAGAGTTTGGCTCCATGCAAGAAGGACTGAGCCCAGAGCCGTGCACAATCTAGCGGGCTCCTCGGGTCTTTGCAAACACCGCATGCAAATTGCTTCCGACCATATTATGGCTCTTTGGCCGTGTTTAGTTCTCTCTCGTGCCACTGTGTGGGAGTTTCTATATATATATATATATTTAAATGTCTTTGGTGTTACCATTCTTTTACATACAAGAGGAGATTAGAAACCCATTGATGCGTGATATTGAATGTACTTTCTTTAAAGACATAAGGTACACGAAGCCGAGACATCCTTAAGTAATGTCTTCGTTGCGATCAGTTTGAGGACGTTTGGCATAGTTATCCATAAGGAAGAATATGCACCGACTGTGCTAAGTTGTGCACTACTTCGTCTAATGCAGTTTTTAATTCGCTGCCTTTCTTGCGCAAGCGCTACCCGGGGCGGCCATTTCAAGGTCAGGCTTCATGGATCCACATTGCTCAAAGGGGAATGGATTTAAGCTTTTATTTGTAAAATAACGAAAGAAGTCCCTTTGCCCTACAAACTGTTTCGGTGTGTTCACAGTGGGTTGCAGTTTCCTCGGTTTTGAGTGGCGTTGCATGCATCCAACCACTGGAGGTTCGTCTTTTAGACTCAGATCCTTGCCAAAGGGCGGTGCTTCCGGCTTGTCGATCCAGTTGTGTGTCTCTCCGACGGCTCCCGCTTGGCTCGCTTTTGTGTGGTCGGGGCTGCTGGAGTAGGGTCGTTGAAAGGCCAGAGGAGCCTCCTTTAGGTTCAGGCTTTGCCAGTCCTTCCCCGCCCTTGTTGGGGCCGGCTGTGACGGCAGGTGAGCGTGTGCGAAGAGGATGGCTGTGTTGTGGGGCTCGGTGGTCTCGAGGCCTTGGTTGAACAGTATCGCGCGCTTGCACAATGTTAGAACTAGGGACTTTCGTGACTAATGGGGGAGGGGCGACGACATTCCTAGTCGCCCTCCAGCCACACCTGGCTCGATCCATTTCATTCATTCTCAATGAGGATTCATCGTGGTAGACACCAGGCAGAACAAGCCCTACCTACCTTAATTGCAGTAAGGGTTTATATTTATTGAAACAGTCCACTCTCTCGTTCCTGTTTCTTTGTACTGCTACTTGTAGCTTTTGTTACCTATAAGAATTGTCGCGTAGTCCCTGACATACCTTAAGAAAAATCCAGATTTGGTCGAGATGAACCAACTTCGCATATCTGACAGGTGGAAATTACGTTTGCTGTCTGAAAGAAGGAGCTTGTACCTGTCTACCTGTTGCAAGCCCATCAAAGAGATTAGTTTGCTTTAGAAGTTTACATACTCTGTTTATAGATGTAAGCCGTGGCGTATTGCACACAGTTTAGCTCCAGGACAGAAAAGATTGAGCAAATCAATTTTGCACACACTCCTGTTTGCATATTACAGTGGGCAAAAGCGATTTTCCTCTTGCATACAATCGGATGGAGCAAAATCACAATTTCTACCGCTTTTCTAAAGTGTATGTATATTTAGAAAGTTCGAAGCAAAAAGTTAGCCCCCCCCCCTTCTCCCCAATATCTGGTCTCTCATTGCAGACGTTTAAGCATTAAACCCACCCCGTAATGCAGTTTTTTTCACTTTACTTAACTGCGCTAACATAGTCATAGTCCAGAGGACTTCATGCGAAGGAAAGCAGTAGTCGGCACGTGGCATTTCATTGTAACAATACAAACGCTCTAATTTGAAGACTTTTTAATTCTACAATTGCTCGACTACACAGTTAAAAAAAAAAAAAAATTGCACGATTCACGGTGGCGTCTATTCTGCTTCGTAGTCGTAACCTTGTAGTTATCCCGCATTGAAACGTTCACAGCTTTTATTAATTAGGCAATGCTTTGTAAGTGCAAGAAAATGTACAACTCAATCTAGTCTATCGTCATTTAGACCAAATTTCCCACGTTGCTGCACACAGGTGTGCAACTATAAGGAGGTAAGAACTAAGGCAAACGTGCCCTCATCAAAGCAGTATTGACTGTGTTGTGAATTCATTTTTAAATACTTTTTTAAAGGTTCATTTATGAATTGGCCCTTTGTGATCTGTTATTTCTTCCTTGATACTCTGAATACATTTGCCGGCATTTTTACCTTTCTGATCATCAAAGCTCAGAAGTCACCCCATTTAGCTAGTGCATTAAACCTCAAACAGCTTATTTATATTCTTTGTTCCACACATGAACATACCCCCGGATATTGGTGCGAGTAAGGGTATCCACATCCCTGTATATTTGTTTTTACTGTCCCAGGGTGCCTGTCACCCAGCCCCAGTATTTTTCCTGTCCCGGTGAATGAATATCCCTGGCCTAGTTGTAGCTGTAGTGTATTACCAGTATCTTTTAAGAACAAGCATTTACAATGCAACGGTTTCTTCGTTGGAAAAGTTTGAGCTATTGGCATTGTAAATGACAAAAATTGTATTTATGTGTTGGTTTTGAAAACAGATAAATAAATGGAATTGTCATTTACATTGCCAATAGCTCTAACTTTTCCAAAGGTGAAACCGTTGCATTGTAAATGCTTGTTGATCCTGGACTTCTGTTCTTCAGGCAAGTGTAGGCCCAGCTCGCCCCATGGGACCAGAACTTAATCCTGTATATTACTAAGAGGAGGTGAGTCCTCACCTTTGCTTTCCTTCGATCGCTGCCCAGTTGTGGTCGCCGTGGGCACTAGCTGGTCTGTGGGTGCCCCTGAAGTTGCAATATTAAGGGATTCTAGAGTAGATAAGACTTGGGTCTGAGATGTGCTTCTTGATGCCCCAGTACTGCGTGAAGCAATGTCTGACTGTTTGGGATGGCTCCCTCAATTAGCTTCTTTGCTGCTAGCGCATTCTGCTTCAAATACCTGGGACACAGCTCCCCCAAACCCTAGCATCAAAAGCCATGGCAAAATATGGGCTAGTCATGTCACCCCCGGGTTCCACTACTGCCCCTTTCTTTGTACTAGGCCTGACTCACCCCCATCTACTGTGACCACTTCCATAGGGGGAGACTGGCTTTGGCTAAGCCTGGATTTTTAATGTGCAGGAGCCTGTTGCCTTGGCTGTAGAGTAACACTTGACAGCAATTTTATACTTTTAAATGACACTCTAACCATGGACCTTGAAATACATTGGCCCGTTATCCATTGAGCTATCTGCTCGAGCTTGATTGACGTACCGCCGATAAGGGTATTTTCTGACCTGTTCTAGCTGGTCGGGATGACACTTTGGCTTGTTTCTGGTGGGACAGAGCCAAACATTTGCCTGCACGCCTCAAATTATGAATACTCAGCAACTACATGTACCTACCCTCGCTGCAACTTTGCCTTTCTTGAAGATGCCTACACCCAAAACCGCCACCAAGGTGAGGTTACCAGCTAGAAGTTGTGGCAAGGTGGGCCGGCACACAGTGACAGGACGATAAGCAGGAAGGGCCACTGCTGAAATCAGGAATACAAGGCCAAACGAGGCAGAAGACACGTCATGGGCAGCAGGATCTAACACATAGGAAACAAAGAGGAGGTGTACAGCCCCTCTATCTTAATTGGCCATTCTATTGCCCCTGCTACCCTCCCATACGACCTTCCGGCCGTCAGCAGCCAAGGAGGGCCGAACGTAGCTTCCTGTGCATCAGTGTTAAGTGTGCTAGTTTTAAACAAATGCAACGGTAGTAAGTGTTGACCATCCTTCCCTCAAGCCAGGTGAGGCCCTACCTACGTCAGGGACCGCCATGTCAGTGCACCCTTTTTGTTCAGTCACGTGCAGAGTACTGTAATTCCAGTGAATGTTTGCATTGCTTACATTTTGTAGAAGTGCTTGCATTTGCGTATGTACTTAATTATGCCACAAAAACTGGTTGAGCTCGCTGTTTTCTGAGGTTGGAAGAAAAATGTAAATCAAGTTTTTAATTTTAGCCTGCAAAAGTTGAGATATTTTGGTACAGGAGGCTTTTCTTTACGAGCTATCAAAGCATTCTCTCGAGGCACTGGTTTATTTAGATGACAAAACAGCTGCAAAAGGAACAAGCATTTACAATGCAATGGTCTCGTCTTTGTTAAAGTTAGAGCTATTGGCATTGCAAATGGCATATTTTTCATTTTTCGTTTTTTAAAAACATAAATAAATGGTATTGTCATTTACAATGGCAATAGGTGAGCATTAGAGAGTAGTAGAGAGTATTAGCAGACACAGATCTCCACACACATACACACAGAGCCCCACACACAGAGAGCCCAACACACACACAAAGCCCAACACACACACACAGAGCCCAACACACACACAGAGAGCCCAACACACACACACAGAGAGCCCAACACACACACACAGAGCCCAACACACACACAGAGAGCCCAACACACACACAGAGAGCCCAACACACACACAGAGAGCCCAACACACACACAGAGAGCCCAGCACACACACAGAGAGCCCAGCACACACACAGAGAGCCCAGCACACACACATAGAGCCCAACACACACACAGAGAGCCCAACACAAACACAGAGAGCCCAACACACACACACAGAGCGCCCAACACACACACAGAGAGCCCAACACACACACACACACACACACAGAGCCCAACACACACACACACAGAAAGCCACACACACAGAGCCACACACACACACACAGAGAGCCACACACACACAGAGCCACACACACACACAAAGAGCCACACACACACACACACACACACACAGAGACACACACACACCTGGGCACCCACTGCCCCTCACCACACGCCCACCTCTGTCCAGTAACGCCCCAGGGAACAGAGGCAAGAAAAGCGAGCACAACAGGGAACAGGGGCAAAAAAATCGAGCACAACAAGGGGGCAGAGGCAAGAAAACGGGCACAATCAGGGAACAGAGGCAAGAAAAAACGATCACAGCCAGGGAACAAAGGCAAGAAAACAGGCACAATCAGGGAACAGAAGCAAGAAAAAACGATCACAACCAGGGAACACAGGCAAGAAAAACGGGCACAATCAGGGAACAGAGGCAAGAAAAACGATCCCAACCAGGAAACAGAGGCAAGAAAAACGGGCACAATCAGGGAACAGAGGCAAGAAAAGCAATCACAACCAGGGAACAGAGGCAAGAAAAACGATCACAACCAGGGAACAAAGGCAAGAAAAAAACGATCACAACCAGGGAACAGAGGCAAGAAAAGCGAGCACAGCCAGGGAACAGAGGCAAGAAAAGCGAGCACAACCAGGGGGCAGAGGCAAGAAAAACGATCACAACCAGGGAACAGAGGCAAGAAAAACGATCACAACCAGGGAACAGAGGCAAGAAAAGCGAGCGCAACCAGGGAAAAGAGGCAAGAAAAACGATCACTACCAGGGAACAGAGGCAAGAAAAGCGAGCACTCACCGACTGGGGCGGAGGACTCTGACGTTCTCCCTTGCTTCTCCCGCTGTGGGGGCAGGCACCGGCAATGTGCCTCGCTCCCCCTCCACCGTCGGGCTGCACCAGGGGCGTCTGCGGGGCTCTCCCTTATCCACGGGAGCCCCGCACCGGCAGCTTCTCTTCTTCTTCCGGTGGCAGTCAAGCAGAAATGGATCTCCAAAACTCCCCGTCATTTTCACCCTTTCCTGCTCCTTTGCGCCGTAATTTATGCCTTGTAACTGAAATGGGTATCCCTGTTATCCCGGGTGTCCCACCGTTAACCCGGATGCTTCAGTGCGCTACAAGCTGCTGGTGATATTCCCTGCACCCTGGATGCACGTTTGTTAAAGGTAAAGCCAAATCTGTCTCAGTCTACCCCTGTTCAGCTCATGGGCCCACCTGAGCTTGGAGCCACGCAGCCACTACCTTTTTATCGATGGGGGCCCGAGCTGTGACATAGGGGGAGGTACACTTTGAATTTCCCTCTGCGGCAATGAGTGGAATTTTAGCAGACGTTAGCTGCGCGTTCGGGCCTGCCCCCACTCCGGTTTAAGTCTAAACTGCCTTCGGAGCATGCCGCCAATAGTTCCACTGAGGGAGGGGTGTGCGGATCCCTGGAGTCTCCCGCCTAAGCAATGCACCTTAGCTGATGCCACTGGCCTCGGTTGGCCGCGGTCGGCATGCCGCTCTAGCACCCTGTGGCCACCCGGCAAGGAGACATGCACCATATGGTGAGTACATTTCAAACAACAAAGTATTTTTTGCATAGCTTGTCAAACACGAGGGGTCGGAACCCGGCTCTCAACTGCACATCTCAGTGCTCTACTATCGAGCAACAGCCACGGTCACTGTTCGATATCACCACCCCTCATAGCAAGTTTCTTTGTGCTTTATCGGCCTTCCCCCATGTGCTCACCTCCAGTGCCTGCGGACTCATCTTCGGGGACACCGCCGCCCGCTCTGCCCCCACTCAGCGGTTGGCGCCTTAAGCTGCCAGCCCTTTTGTCCCTTGCTTCTCCCGTCATGGGGGCAGGCACCGGCAATGTGCCTCGCGCCCCCTCCGCTGTCAGGCTGCACCAGGGGCGTCTGCGGGGCTCTCCCTTAACCACGGGAGCCCTGCACCGGCAGCTTCTCTTCTTCTTCCGGAGGCGGTCAAGCAGAAATGGATCTCCGAAACGCCCCGTAATTTTCAGACTGGGGGGGCGTGTTTTTCTTTCTCTCCTCTTACCATTGGCTGGAATGTAAACAACAGGCGTGTTTTGATTGTTGTTGTTTACATTCCAGCCAATGGGAAGAGGAGAAAAAGAACCTAAAAAACACACCCCCGAATCCGAAAAAGACGAGGCTTAAATGAACAGACAAACCTCTTCTCCAATGGCTGGCCAGCATTTAGGAGGCCAGCCAATGGAGAAGAGATGCGGGTTTAAGCCCCACAAACATACACAAACATAAAATCTCACCAGCGAGACTGCGCAAGCGCAGTCTACGCAGGGCGAGACCTAAAAAAGGTCATGTTCTGGGCCTCTAAGAGGACGCAAAGAAAGTCCAAGTGATTCCAAAGGTACCTTGCTGAAGTCCAGGGCCCCAAAAAGCTAAGCAGTTCAGTTCCATCTAATTGTCACCATCTGGGAGCTCATTCAGATGATCCAGGGTCAGTAGGTCCTGGGATCGAGCTTCACCTTGGGATTCTGGGCCATATCTGGTGATTCACATTGTTTTGACCTGTCCCTGTCGGTTCTTCCCAGAAAGAATGCAAGTAGGCATAGGTGCTTGTGCAAGTGTCCAGAATATTATTTAGTGTATGTCTGTTTTATTATTACGCAAGTATACTAGGCTTACCTTTTTTTTCTTTAACACTTTTCCCCTTCCGTGCCTAGCTGAGCCATGTGGCTGTCCTTTTAGAAGCTCACTCCTTCATCCATTTTACTTATTACATTTTAAATTTAAGAGGTGAACCTTATTTGGTTCCTGGAGTGTCGTAAGCAAATTATCTATGATTAATGTAACTTTTTTTTCTGTGCCCGAGGGAAGGTGTACTTACTATCTCTCAACCCAGGGGCATTCACCCTGGAGCCCAGAACACATTTTTGAATTCTTGTTTGCTCACTTTCATTGCGTGGGATTTGTATTCTTTGCAGCATTTGTTATTCACTATATTCTTTACACAAGTCATAATTTACTTCCATGGGAGAACAGCATCGAAAAATATTAGTTAAAAAAAAAAATACCACACATTTCCCAAACGGCAGACTCCCTGATTGATGTGTACACCCTGTTACAATGGGTGGCTATGAACTTAGATGTTTTGAGACTGTGCAGGGCATACCTGGTCCCTGCTCCATTTCAAATGGACATACAGTGGTATGTTGAGATATGTTATATGCCAGTATATCCATGCTTGGCCTCTTCATCTCGTATGTTACAGGAAGGATACATGTTTAAAGTCCAAGACTGTGTGTCAGGTCTCTGATTCATATCTGGGAACTGAGTTACACTGATATATCAAGGCATCATGTTTTAGGTCCGCAGACTCCATACTTTACTTCTAGCGTTTGGGGTTTTAGTCTCAGCAGTGTACTGCAGCTTCCTCCTACTAGTGTAATGATGTGCGGCATCAACTTTTCTCACTCTGCCAATAAGCAACATCTTTGAATTAATCCTGTTTGTAGAGCCATGTTACAAACATCCCTTGTATTGCACTGCAATGCCTATATAGGGCTTTCTGCCCCTGTGTGGGCGCTGAAGAATTTGTCTACATGGTTAGTATTTTTCATTCTGTAGGGTGGCTGCTTTGCTCTGTTTTGATCATATGTGAGAAGTGTTTCCATGTCAGAAGTGATGACCATTGAGGTACGGTTATCCTGTGATGGGACGCAGTGATTAACAGTGTGATGGTTAAAGAACTTTGAGAGATAGGGGTGCAGTGTATGGATTTCAGCAGGCAGATTCGAATAGCTCTGCAGGACTCGTTATGGTATTTCGTATGATTGTGGTCCAGTAAGCTGGTTACAACACTTAGCAGTCCATTCTGAGATTTTTAGTTTTAAGTTTTATGGTCCTGAGCAGGCATAGCATGGAACAAGAGATGGTGGTGAGATTTGCTGGGATAAACTTTGTTACTATCATCCCCTACATGATTGTCATTGTGAGATGTCAAGACGAGGTGACAGGTTCAAACTAGTTCAGACCCACAGTGGTGGACAATATTAAAGCCCTCTGCTGGCAAAGGTATATGGTAGTTTGCACCAGTTATTCCATGTCTGTTCAGTTGGTGATAGGTGGTTTATTGCTGAGGAGTGCTATAGTACTGGGCCGACAGCCATCACCCAAAGGGGTTCTGTGAGTGTAAGAGAGTCGAGCAGCATAAGAGAGATATTATGTTGGAACTTCTGTTTGCTGCCCGACCACGTAGTGCGTTACGATATTAGTACAAGAGAGGCCAGGAGAACTAAATGTAAATTGACAATATTATATAACACATAGCCTACACATAGATCAGTCCTTCATAGCTTACCTAGACATAGAAAGTTGTGTGCTAGTTGAGCCGTTCTACATCTGTGGACTGTAGACTGTACTTGAGGGCGCAATTATTATTTTGGATTGTATCCCAAGGTTTTGGGATTCTGTAGTTCGTAGTTATCCTGAAAGGCCCATGTTTTCACCTCTCTTTTGGAGTGTAGATGCTTTGAATTTTAGCTGTTATTTGTCACCTTGTTGACATGGGATATTGAGGGTGGGTCAGAATTCAAGGCTGCTCCTTAGTTTCTTAACTCTCAAAGTCATTGGATGGCTTAGAATTCCTTCGGCCATGTGGCAATATGCTGATCTTTTTTGCCACTGTCTATATGTCATGATCTGTCTTTGCACTGTTGAGCTTTAGGCGTTTACTTACCATCCATGCATTCCTGGTTCAAAAACAGTAGTCGCATTGTGATTCATAGTGTCTTCTGGGCCATCCATTTTAGAATGATTTGGGTATCATCTGCATAGTTGTAATCAGTGAGGTTGAATGACCTAATCAGGCCCGGTAAAGTGGTATTGATCGAGCCTTGAGGGACACCACAGTGATGGGTGTGAGGGACTGATGTTAAAGGTTGTAGGCATACCAAGATTTCTCTTCCTCCGAAGTAAGAGGCAATACATTATAGAGCATTCTCACATATTCTGAGAGGATGGAGTCTTTGTAATAGCATGTCGTGGTGGACAAAGTTAAATGCTACAGACAGGTCCAGAAGCAACTAGGTGGCCACTCTGTTCTTATACACTGGAAGTTTTAGGCAATCCCAGATGGAAGCAAGGGCTGACTGTGTGCCTTTCTACCTAGTCTAAATTCAGATTGTTAGTCTGAGATCGTCAGTTTTCTCCTTGAACTTGGACTCATAAGTTTGTCACTAAAACATCAGAGCTGCTTTCATTTGTGTGAACTGCTTAGTAATTGTGATTCATGTCTGCAGTTTGAGTCCGTAGTAGCATCAATATCTACCACTCTTGATCTATTGAATTACAGCGGCGAGGAGCCTACAGTCTGTATATTCAGGACCCTACAAGTAATTTTCTGGTATCATAGAAAATACATGGGACTGTCTATACAGACTGCAAAACATCTAGACAAAAATTTAGACTGCCAGACAATTAGTACCTCCTTCCAAGAATGCTAACCCTGTTTAAATCACTGAATACAGCCAGTCCAGGTCCTAATATACTGCAGGACTGGTAAATTTACTATTCCAAGATTTGTGTTAAGAAATAGAATTGTTAGGTCGAGATCTTGACTACATATACATGTAGGTACATTTTTACAATCAGTTTTGATATGCTATCCATTCGCTGACATGTTAAAACTGCATCTTACCATCCAAGGCTGGTAGAATTGTGTGAGATTTCTTGTCAGTGGAGGGCTTATCCTATGCAGTTCATTCAATGAAGTACTTGCACTTGAAGAGGTTACAAGTTCACACATGAGGCAGTTTCACTGGTGTCAACCGACACATCACCTACTGCAGGTGCCCCAAGCCATGGGATCAAAACAGCACGCTCAACGTAGTCTTAAAAAGAGACCAGCACCTAGATATTTTCACTTCAGCAGCTGGACTTTTTGGCTAGGTCCACCAAATGACCAAATGTATTTCCTGATAAATGGCCCGTTTATGATTGCATTTACAATGTCTTCCGCTGTTGCCCAGCAGATGGGCATCAGCCCATACTGGGTAATGGAACGTAGATGCAGATCCAAGCGGCGACTGTCCCACATGCTTCAACATACTGTTCTGCAGGGCAGCCGGTTTCTGTAGAGTGCTGTTCACCTGGACTGGACTGGACTGGGTAGGTGAGAACTGAGCCGATTGGGGTGGGGGAGTGACAGGATGACACACAGGTGTGCTGGAACACCACACTGATGTGGGTTATCACATTACCCTTCACATTGTTATTGTGATTCGTGGAGGAGCAGGGCTTTTACTCCAAGCATATGATTCCAAGTAGGAGGAAGACCAGATTATCGAAAAAAGGTCATTGTAAGACCAGGGCTCGGAACAGGGCAAATTGATCGCTCTACATAACCAGAGAAGGTGTGGAGGGGAACAGTCGCCAGTACCAAGGTGCATAACCTCTTCATACAGGAATGCCTTTACATTTTCTTCCATACTGGGAAGGCATTGGTTGCATGTCTGAGGCATGGAAGCCGCATCCGAAAAGGCACATATTTAATCTAGCGGCCACTTCCCTAATAATATTTAAGAGATGTTTACCAGTGAAGGCAGCAGAGTGCAGAGAAAGCTGTATGCTTAACTACGATGGTTGTAAAATATCATGGATGCATGAGGTTTGGCTGCTAGGGGTACATAGTGAAACAAAGTATCTGGAGTGTTTAACGTTGACAGCACGGAAGTGGCTTGAAAGACAGATACTTAATTATGAAGGTCGGAGTGTACCACAGAATAAATGACTAGGCTGGACCCATGTCCTACTTCCAGTCTCCCATTCTACATCAAAGAAGGTCCTTGTTCAATGGGGACTGGTTAGAGTGCCCGTCGAGCTCCATTCTGTTCTGTCCACTGGTACTATTTTCCTCTTTCTCTTCATTTAGGGACCTCCTTTATAAATCATGTGCCCTCTCTTCTGTACCCATCACCTGACCCCATGCAATCCAATTTAATTGAATTGATATCCTTAGAATTCATAGATGGTGTGCTGTATATATCTGTGATATTTCCGTTCTAGATACTTTTTCTCCCCTTATATGTCAAGGGAAGCACTTTGAGATCCTAAACAGTGCGTTCTTGAACTCCAAATCCGCCCCATTCACCTGCACTCTGTACCCCTCTTTTATCCAGAAAGGCCTTTGTTTCCCTGATGTGGTGGTCTGGGTGGCATGCCATTAAACTAAAGTTTTACCCTCTCCACTGGAGCAGCTTCTCGTCTATGCCAGTGGTAATAGTTTGTTCTCCTCTGTGTGGTGTTTGAAACCGAAGCAGCCTGACTTTTTCGCCATGCTCACACTACATGCCTCGTTCCTCCCCCTTTATGCTGTTTGATCTCAAAACAGCAAATATTTGAGCAGTGAAAAGTTCAGGGAGCCTGTTCTGGCTGAGCATAATGCCGTAAAGTTAGAGAAAGATAGTGGGTGAGCGAACACGTTCACTTGCTCAGTGAAAGTGCACTGGGGGCGTGTTCAGTCCATCCAGTTCGTAGGAGGGCGGGGGCTGTTGGGAGCTAGGGAGTGAGCCCACTCCCTTTTCCTCAGGCACTGCATGCCTAATTTAGTGTGAATGTTGTTTCCCTGCCTAGGGCTGTGGCGGCCAAGATGTTATCTTAATGAGAGTTGGTGGTTAACCTGGCACCTTAGAAGCAGCAGACATGCCTTCTCATCAAGGCTTTCTTCTAGATGCAGTTTGAGGTCCTACCAGTGGCTGTCTCACTACTTTAAACAATTGGTAAATAACAAGAGCGGAAAGGGGAGGTCTAGCTTGGAATGTGTAGTGGTAGTTCGCTAACCGAGGTTGAGAGTGAGTGGGGGAAGTAGTTTATGTGTTCCTTCATGCTTATAAGAAAGGATGATGGCACGAAATGAAAGAGGGGGAAAAAAGAGCAGAAAGGACATTCTCCACAATAACAGCATGAGATAGACTTCAGTAGGAGGTTTCTGGACCAGGGTCAGCGGACTCGATAATTCTCTCGCCTCGGTGCCCACTCTGATCAGCGATCACACTCGGCAACTCTGGGCATTAGCTTGCCTCATCTTCACTAACGGCCCCACCAGACCGCCGGGGATGCCTGGTCTCACCCTGGAGATACCCATTAAGGGACCATCTCTCAGGGAAGCCAGGAAGGGTTTTGCAGCGGTCGAAGCGCCTTGGGACCCTCCGGGTAAGTAGTGCGCTATATAAATGCCTATACATACATACATACATACATACATACATACATATCTGCCTATAACTACATCACACGATGGGAGGGTGTGGGTCCTCAAGCGTGCACCTCATAAGCCAAAATTGCTTAAATAATTGCAGTTATTGGTTGGGGGGGGTCTCCTTTTGCATTCACTGAGTACCGTTGAGAACAGTTGCGCTTACACTTACTTGGATGCTTCCAGAAAGGAACTGCAGAAACCTCAATTAAAGCAGACCCAAGCTATCCAACATTGTTTTGATATCTCACTGTAAAATGTGGAATAAAAGATCAAATTCCAAATTGTATGTCATATACACAAACTATACTAGGTCATCAAAAAGTGCAAGATGCCATGATAAATAACATAGAAGACATACTGTCATAGTGTTGCACATCAAAAGAACTTTGTGCCATCGACAATACATTGATCCCAATAATTTCAATGAGTCAAAGTTCTACAGGTTGAGTAAATACTGACTTCACTCACAGCAATTAAGAATAAATATAAAACATATAAATAGATAAATAAATATGTTAACATTTTAAATATTCAAAACATTGCTGTTAAAAACCCTTTGAGCATACATTACTGCATAAATGCATTATTAAAAACCATGTGTAAAATCGTGTTATAGCCAATAAATAGCTAATATCCACAGAATACCTTAAGATACACAATAAAAGTTTCATCTCCTGTTGGATAAGGCCCCCGTGTTTACTTAAATAAACCAAAGGAATAATAGGTAGTCAAGCCCAAGTGGGCGTTGGTCAATCCAATTAATAATGTGCAAAATCGCAAATAATCATGGCATGAAATCAGCGCATCCCAAACTTATAAATAGAAAGTGAAAACGTGCTATATCAAATACATGATTAAAATATTGAATAATGGGAGAAAGTAGTAGAAGCAGCTAAAAAATATGTGTACAGTGTAAAGGCCAATTCATGTTAAGACTCATAAATATGTATAACAGTCCTCATTTGCGTTGAGACCGTTTGGAGTTTTTGTATCTAAAAGAATTATGTGCCTGGCCTCTAATTTGCGTAATCTAGATTCACGGTCTCCACCTCTTCTCTGTAGGGGGACGGTGTCTATAACATAGTATCTAAGTTCAGCAGGGTTTTTGTTGTGACTTTCCTCAAAGTGTCGTGCGACTGGGTACGCAGTGTCTCCGTTCGTGATGGCCCTTGGAGTTGGAGTATTCGTTTATACACCTGTGGTCGGGTACTTCCCACGTACCGCAGACCACAGGGGCACTCCAACACGTGCTCTGCGTACTCCGTCCTGCACGTCAAGTTGTGTTTGATGGTGACTGGCCTACTACTGAAGGGGGTCATATATTCTGTTCTACTGACTCCATTTTTACAGGCCTTGCAGGCCGAACATCTGAGGAAGCCTTTGCTGCTATTTAACCACGATCTTGTGGTTCTAACCTCCGGACTGCTAGAAACCAAACAATTATGCATGGTTCTGGCTTTTTTGTAGGTTATGCTTGGAACCCCAGTGACCTGTTCTCCCAAGACCGGGTCACTGGGGTTAAGAGCCCAATTACGTTTCACTATGCGTTGGATGGTTTGATGCTGGCTGCTGTAGGTGAAAATCAGCCTAGTCTCATTGTTTTCAACACTGTCTGGGTTCCTCTTACTGGGTGTTTTGTTGGCCAATAGCTGTACTCTATCATGCGCATTTGCTCTATTCATGGCCCTGTCTAAAAACATGAATACCTTCACTTCTACATATCATATGAAATTTGTTTCAATTGCAACAATGTCAATTCAGTGTATATATATACTGAATTGACATTGTTGCAATTGAAACAAATGTCATATGATATGTATATGTAGAAGTGAAGGTATTCATGTTTTTAGACAGGGCCATGAATAGAGCAAATGCACATGATAGAGTGCAGCTATTGGCCAACGAAACACCCAGTAAGAGGAACCCAGACAGTGTTGAAAACAATGAGACTAGGCTGATTTTCACCTACAGCAGCCAGCATCAAACCATCCAACGCATAGTATAGTATATATATATGTATTGAATTGACATTGTTGCAATTGAAACAAATTTCATATGATATGTAGAAGTGAAGGTATTCATGTTTTTAGTAATGCCACATTTGCATGCAGAATGACATTTTAAACAAATTGGATTCCATCTCTGTCACTCACTGCTGTTCCCCCCTCATGCACCTCTTCTCATAACAGACTCCACAGAGCACAGTCAAACTGACATGTAGTAGTTTATTTCCACTGTTATGATTACATTTTTTTCCGATGAACTTTCCCTGTTCTTTATGACTTGTAACGTTTGTCAGGGTCTCTTTCACTGCCTTGAGCTGCAATCACTGGTTTATTCATTGGAAACAATTCCTAATTGTCTAAATGTTTCATATTAGTTACAAATTCTTCGGATGACATTAACAGAGGGTGTTGAATATTTTTTTGTGAAAAGTGATAGTGTATATGTGTTATAGTAATGAGTATTATTCTTATGTTCTGATTTGCTAAAGAAATTATTCTTTTTTTCATACCATGATGATTCTGCAGTTTCTCTAATTTGTCAAGCAAGAAATGTGTACAAGAACCCTTTGATTTTGGGGGTTAGCCAAAGATTGTTTTAACGGCTTTCCTATGCCGCTAGGGAAGCTACCTGATTTGTTATGATTTTGCTGCTCATTGAGACTTAAAATAGTTTTCAGATTTTTACATATTCTATATACCTGTGCATCTGAGAGCCTTCGTGGCATTGACTCTGTGCCATTTATTTACACTTTTTGTAATAAAACTCCAACTTTTCCATTGATCTAGAACTCTGTTATTAATCTTGGCCCTAATGTAATTGGTAGTAGACTGGCAATACATCATTTAACGTGCAAGGCTTTCACTTGAGTTACAGTGTGTCAGGAGAGGAGAAGATCTCGGTCACTATGAAACAATTACAGGCTGCCCTGTGGACTGTGAACTAAAAAAAGTAGCAGGTATATCCCTGCTCCTGGAAAGACAGAGGGGTTCCATCCTCGAGGACAGTGCTTAGCATCCGCGAGCATTTCAAGTGCTCAGACCTACTGCCAAGGCAGAAACTGGCACGGTGCCTCTGCATTGTCGTCTTTCAATACCCCAGCTCAGAAACTGTCCGCTTGGTCAGGATTTGTAGCTGTTAATAGGTCTGGCTTGTCCTTGCTTGTTTTCCACTGATTTGTGGTTCATTTATATGCAAATGTTAACAACTTGCTGCCAAGTTAATTATCTTCACTTAGTTTTCTTTCTCTGTGGCCTCCCTGCTGGTTTTTGGGCAGGGGGCTGCTCTCTTTTATTCTTCCTGCTCGATTACGAGGGCCACTCCCCTCCTCAAGCCTTTGCTCGGTCGGGGGGAGGCGGCAGCCTCATGTCCCGGGCGCGTGGGAGGAGGCTGTGAAATCGGGCACCGGCGTAGCCATGCCACGGTCAAAAGAAGCCAGCTGATGGCACAGGGAGGCATGGGGTGCACAGCGAGAAGTAGCACGAGTCGAAATGATGAGCTGCTGTTCCATTGTTAACCAGGGTACACCGATCGTAGGGATACCTTCTGTCGGCCGTGGACACTTTGAATTCTGGAACTTGCCGTTTCCCCACTTAAACCCAGCACTTAAGAAGCTCATTGAACAAACCTTACTGGATTCAAGACGCAGTGAAAAAAGACATGAACTTCGACATGGTATTGCATTTGGAATCTGAAATAATCTCAGCTGGAAAGACAACAAAATCGCTGAGGAGACCTATCTGAGGCGTTCACCTGTTTGACATAAGTAACTCGATTTACACTGACGCGCTTGCTTACACATGCCATGCTGTCCATGGCAGGAAGGGGAGTTGATGGAGTAGATGCAGCCACAGGATATTGTGGTGAAAGGTATTCTGCGCACCCTCTTCCACAAACTAACTTTAATATCATGTGTGCCTTTCACACTGTTTCGCAGCTGAATATTTCTAGGCCACCTAGAAGGACAAGCTACTGACTGCTGCGACCCTTCCTTCTGGCTGCTCTGTGTCTGTACTTGTATAAAATAAGTATACAAAACAGCGATGAATTAATGCTTGAATGAATCTCAGCCACTGGTAATCTCTCGGGCTGCATCTCAAACCATCTTATTTTGCACACCAATGCACCTCAGTTTGGACCCGGCTATATTCAAAATCATTCTTGACCCTGCTCTAATAGGAATAGTCCAGCCGAACGGCCAAGCCAGCTCCTCCCTGAACCGAAACACAAGCAAACCAGGACGGTTTTGCCCTAGTTATGGGCTCCTCAGCCGGGTACAGCTTGTATGCCAAGACATGAGCCCATATGCGCCATGCCACTGGATTCAAACTATCCTGGCTGGTGAGGGGTGAGGCCCCAAAACTGGTCCTAGGATGCTTGTTTCCAGTCCACAGTGCTCCTGGCAATTTGGGCCTGTACTGTTCCCATGGAGAGCAGGGTCAAGACTGATTTGCATATGACTGGGTCCAAATTGGAATGGTGTGGTGAGCGCAAAAAAAAAAACGATGGGTTTAGGCCCAGATCTCTGACTGGGGGTGAGTGTTTGACATTGTTCAGCATTCCGTCCATCTTTCATTCTTTTTGCATTTGTACTTGTATGAAGGCCTTCAATCTGTTCCTCTCAAAAAGAACAAGGCTCTTAAAAATGTGATACTTCTACTTGGACACACTACAGAGTAGGTGACACTGATACTATTTATGGATGAATTAGGTAGTCTGCGTTTTTGATTGCTTATTACAAGGGTGTTTAACAAATCTGTACCGATCCTTGCAAAGAGGTTTCTTGAATCAAAAACAGTTTGGTTTTGAGAGGCGAAGTGGGCAGGAGTGACCACAAAAGTTGTATTTGCAATTCAAACTCCCATAAGGAAACTTTTGCCATCTGATGTGTCAATAAAATGCTGTACTGAACGTCACCAAAGCGCATAAAAACAGCACTCCTCTCCCCTGTGTTTGCTAGGGGCATAGACCATAACTGATCCCTATGGAGGGCTTGACCAATCACCAATCACTCTCTGCACTCAGAGGTCTTCCACCTCCACTGTCCCGCCAGACAAATGTATGGGCAGCTTACTGATACATACTTTTTCTGCCAGCAGCATGTAACTGAATTGGAACAAAATGTATCCAAAGTTGTTTTTTTGGTGCAGACTGCCGAAGGGCGAAAGGAGCCTCCTATAGCCCCATAGATTAATTTCCCAAATGTAACATTTGTAGCACGATAATGCAAAACAGACACCGGGCCATTTTCTGTGGGGGAAAAGGGAACAGGAATGGCATTCGGCCTGGTCCCATTATCAGCAGGTTCGCTCGTGCGACAAAGGCGCACAAACAGGGCATACCTAAAGAGTCCTTCCACAGGCAATGGAGCAGACAGAATAATGTAAGAAATTAACAAAAACATATAAGTACTCTGCGAGTAAAGATGTAGACTACAGAGCCAAGAGATTGGCTGAAGGCCATGAACAATGCAAAAAAGCACAAGATTTCACTTTGCGAATAAACCCTTTAGGCACATGGCATACTTTCTTATGTATATGACGGCGCCTTTTGGCAACATAAGAGGGATTTTTGGGCGTATGATGGCTTTCTGGCTCCATGTATTCGCCGTAATTATGTCTTTAAATGCCGACCTTTTCTCTCCTTGTAATGCCATATTTTGGTTTTCATCCACATGCTGTTATATGTATTATCAGTGATGTCAATAATGACAACTGTGACATCCAAAGATTTCAAATGAGTGAATAACATGCACCAAATTAGTGCCCAATCGATCACCACCATGATGGATTTTAACTGCTAAATTACATTACAAATGTCTTGTACCACCTTCCACCCCCTTGCCAAAGTCTATCAGTTTATATCAACCCGACTCACCAGTCTTATGCTGGCATCTTTGATCTGAGGTGTCAATGTTACAATAAGTGCACAGGACAGTGCCTGGAAAAGCCTTGACAAGAAAGGCGAGCCCGCTATCCCTAAACGGATTGTTTGTGAAAGTTAAAATCAGTATCCTTTATTTTCTTAATGTATATCTGTATATGCATTGATGCCCTCTTCTGTGGCAGCGCAAAATACCACACTTTCATTCACCCCCCCCCATTTTTTTGCGCATGTGTAACTTTCAAGAAGTTACTTGATGTCACAGATATAGATTCCATTGTTAAAAATTCTTTATTAGACGCTTGGTGTCTTCCAGTTTTGTGGGTAACCTAAAAAACTGCCAAGAAATCCCCTAAGGCAGGTATGCCAAAGTGAACGAGTAGAGAGGAAGTGCGGCTACCCTGTGAAAATGCTGCAGCCCCGAGGCTAAGGAGATCCTGGGAGACTGGGCCAGGCTGTGGGTGTTCCCAGGTGTGTATGTGTCTGCCTGCCCCTGGGCTTGGCTGCATTCTGTTCTTTTGGCTGACCCCTCGACCCCGTATCTTATTTACTTCATGAGCTGTGCTAGGCCCGCTGCTCTTTCGTCAGACTTCAACTTTAAGTGACCATTAGTGCGTGGCAGGGCAAGCTATTCAACTTTCCTGCACGTATTGCGTGACATATCTAGCAGAAAAAGCGGCATTTCCTTTATATTACTTCAGGTTGATCACAAATGACTGAATGCATAGAAACACAACTTAATTTGTATACATACTTCTAGCCCAGCAGCACCGTTGCAACTCCTCGATTCGTGCCTGTCCAAGAAACAGAAAATCTGACAGTTTTTTACAGCCGGGCATCTCAAACTGTGATATGTCCACGTTTCTTCACACCCAAGTGCCATATCTATCCACTCTTCAAAACTACTGCCCCTTGGCATGGGTTGTCTTTTACCGCACTATTCAGAACAGTTAGGTTTGTCTTTATGAGACTTGTTTAATGCATGACATCTCATTAATAGTTCCTGCTGCAGAAAGCTTTGTCCTCGTCTCGGTTGAAAGCCTTAATTATTTCAGCAAACCTCTGGATTTCCGAATTCCTCACTCCATGGTGCAGTTCTTTCCTTCCTGGTCAGATTCCTCATCTATCTCACTCCAGTACCGTTTTACAGTTGTATCTGCAAGGCCTCTCGTGAACGACTCAGTCTTTTTTTACCTTACCCTTTGAGGGGGGTGATAGAAGAAAGCAAGTCAGATGTATTCCATACATTAAATTTGATGCATTGTGAAACGATACCAATATCTCCTGTATTTTCAGTGGATGGGCAGGGAGTGGTTTGTGCAACTTACTCTTAATACCATGTTCTTCACCATGGTTTGCTGGCATCCTTGTTATGACTGATCCCCATTTCTCCCTCAAGGCCTGCCCATGTACTAATACCATGTTTGGGCCAAAATACATGGAGCACATATTGGAGTAGATGGTACTTCCGGGAGGTACCTAACACAAGTGTTTCCTCATGGTGCGAATATGTAGAATGTTGCACAGGTGCGAGTACCTAGAAGATGTGGGAACTTAAACCATGTCTCTCCAGCACCAATAACACTAACTGCACACATGATATATATCAAGGTGACCCTGATACAAGGTTCGCAACACGCAACCATATTGCTCCCTTCTCTGCCACCAATGCTTATCCTTTATGTATTCTTGCACAGTGTAAATGTGTACAGTCGATGCATGTTTGTGCTCATTCTTCACAAAGTGTTTATCATTACGCCAACTGTAAAGTGCCAGTGCCACACAATGTGATCTGTGCTTTGCAAAACCCTAAAAATATAAAAACGAATCCTACTCTTTTGGGAGGTCCTCTATGTTCTCAAGAAGCTCTAGAATAAGTATGATTGGCGCTGTCTGGTCTTCTAACATTCTCTCACAGAAAAACGAGTAGTTTGATTGTTGGTATGGAAAAGGCTTGGCTGCATGATATATCGCCCTTTGCCTATTGTCTCCCTCTTGCTCATAAAAACATTCCTTGTCTCCTGGATCCGGTTTAGTTCAAGCAGTTTTCGAGTTCCAGTTAGGGAAGGGCGTTTTACAATACTTTTTTCATGTATGCTTGTACAACAGTCCTCGCATTGGTCATGAAGTTCTGGCCGTATAGACCATGTCATTGAATCCTTGTATTGCAGCGAAGATCTGTGATATCTGCCCTGCAATTTGCAAAACTGTCTTTTGAGACTAGTACAGCAGTCTGTAGACCTGTCCCTTAATGTAGGTTCCTGGAGTAATGTACAGCAACTTTCAGACAATATCCTTAAAGCTTATACTGCAATCTGCAGAAACGTCCCCAGAGGCGTGTATTAGTCTGTTCCTAAAGGCATGTATTGCAGTCTTTTTTTTATGGCTTTAGACAGAAAATAGTGAAAATAAACGCTACATTAAAAACTCCAATCTAAGACTGCGCTATGCCCACTCCAGAACCCCCTTTTTTCCCTTCAGGCTTAATGTTCTCTAAACGAGCTTTTCATAACTTTTATCTCGAAGCTTACTCCCGTCTAACCTTCCCACCCAAACTTGCTCCCAGGTTCCCTTTAAAACTTCTTTACCCCTTGCAAAGCTGAAAAGCACATTCTTGGCCTAATCCTGTCTCAGCAGGAATGCAAATGGAAGTGCTTGTGTGACCCAGGACGGGCCTTGCAACATCTGCGGGCCCTTTCTGCAGCCTGGGTGAGATCCGGCCTTCTTTACATAATGAACGACAAGAAGCTGGGCTAATTCATTCTTTCACTCCCCCCTCCCCGGCCCAGCACACACACGCAGCCAGTTCAGATAAACTCCTGAAGTCTTACAATTCCGTGTTGTGGTGTTGTCATCTCTGAGGAATACACCAGTTTGGTTTCTTCTGCTGTCACTTGATATGACTGGCTGGCCAGTAGAACATTGCGAGATCTCCCAAAAGTCCCTTAGTCTCTGAAATGGTGGAATGGCGGAAATATATCCAAAGAAAGTGCATGGGTTCTTTGGTCACGAGAAGTTAGACCACTGAATATCAAGGCACCATAAAATGTCCCTCACACGATTCCCTGCACTGCTATTAATCAAAAAGGCTGTAATGATCAAATTGTTAAAAAGTGTGTTCATTATGCTACTTCACCTAGTCACTCTGTCATAAAATAACCTATTTCTAAAATGGAGATCATACACAAATATGATACAGATTTTGAGATTAATATATGCAATGTCACAATAACAAACTACATTGTGCTTTTGTACTGTTACCACTTTGTGAGAACAACACAGATAGAACAATATTTATAGTACTGCTAAGCTACAGTTTCAGTTTCTAAACTTGGAGGGTGCAAGTATGGTCAGTGTCTACTACTATACGAGTCATCCGTACTGTGTTTTAAAAAATATATATATATATTTTCACCACAGCAGCACGTTGTATCAATACTATATAAGGCAGTTTAGGAACAGTTCTTAACACATCACTGTATATTTCTACAAAACATATATAAAGTCTAGTCTTCCAATTATTTGACAGTAACCTTCCCGCCTCCCTGACCTCCCTCCACCCCTCATTCCTCATCCTCATCCAAGCCATCACTTTCAGTTTCTGCAGGCAGTTCACAAATGCCTCCCCTACAATCGTTCCAGGCTCCCCAAATTTTAGACCACTTACTGGGGCATCCTCTATTGATAAACACTGCCCGTTCAGTAATCATAGTCTCATCCATGTTTATGCCCCATGCCGAGAGGGATGGCACCTCCACCCCTCCCCACCTCTGTGCTATGTTCCTCTTCGCTATTACTATTCCTAGTGTGACCCAAGTTTGCCCGTGACGCGAAAGGTCATTGGGTTCCCATATCTTTAATAAACATCTACGTGGTTCAGGTGCCAGCGATACCTTCTGTACCTGAGACATAGTACGCATCACCCGGGTCCAGTATGTTATTATTCTGGGACAATCCCAGATCGTGTGGTAGAACGTACCTTCATCCCCACATCCTCTGAGACAAAAGGGGTGGTCAATTTGATGCATCTTGTGTAGGACTATTCTGGTTTAGTACGAACGGTGCAAATTTTTCAATTGTACTAATCTGAGGCGTGAGGGTATTCCCGCCTCCCTCGGAGATGCCAACGCTTCCTGCCACTCGGACTCATCCATCTCCCCTATGTCCTGTACCCATTTAGCTTTAAGCGGGCTCGTGGGATCGGGTAAGTTATTTATTAATTTCCGATATGTGAGCGATGTAGCCTTTTTTAGTCAGTCAAGAGCCTATCCTCCATAGGTGACGTCTCTGGAACGTCAGAGCCGGGGGGGGATCACCGATATTAGGGCATGTCTAATTTGTATATACCTGTAGTGTTCAGAGGGCGCCATGTCGTACAGCTGCTGGAGACGTTCAAACGATACCACTGCTCCATCTCGCCACAGATCACCCACAGTAGATATTCCTATGTCGCGCTAGTGGACGAAACCCTTACTGTTTCGAAGCTTCCCCAGTTTTTTGTTATCCCATAACGGAGTGAGTTGTGTCAGGACCCCCCTCCACCCCAATTTTGTCTGTACAGCATGCTATATTATCAGCGTATGCCTTAGGGGGGCGAATTTTGTTAATGCCAGGTGTCTATCATAGAGGGGAGAGAGTATGGTGCAGGTGCCGAGCTGTGCCCGATCTGCCTTATACGCCGGGTCTGAGTGCGGGACATGTAGCCAGTGGTTGATTACCTTAAGCTGTGCCGCTCAGTAGTAGAGTTGCACATCAGGGAGCGCTATTCCACCTTCGTACCAACCCTTCACCAACTTGGCCTGAGCTATGCGCGGCGGCTTGTTACCCCATAGAATACTAGAAACCTGTGTTTTGATTGCTTTAAAGTAGGGAGGTTGTACCTGGTAAGGTGTGTTCTCCAGAACATAGAGGAAGCGAGGCAGTGCCATCATCTTGAAAAGCGCCGCCTTTCCCAACAAAGTGAGTGGTAGCTGCTCCCAGTGGTGCACATCCCTTTTAAGTCGTTCTAACGGGGGCTGCAGGTTTTTGGTGTAGAATCAGTGAACGGGGGTAGGGAGATTATTGCAGTCTTTTTGGAAGCCACACAATGTCATTTCAGTCCTTTTCAGTTGGATTCCACAGAGGTCCTTCTAGCCTAATACTTCTGAATCAAGGTGTTGACGTGTTTCGACCCCTTATGAAGCTTCGGGGGGGGGGTGGGGTTCAAGTTAGGATGGGGGACTGGTAGGCATATGTACCTTTAATACAGGTTCCTGTAATGCTATAGCATGTAATGCCTGTAATAAAGAACTGAAGAGATGTTGAGTGAATATGTATGATGGTAGGCCTGTGTAGAGTAGGAAAAGGATTACATTCTGTCTCCTAGGTATCTGGATATATCATGGAGTGGCTGGCTTAGGAAAATGGGTGAAGCCACTGCTCGTTTATTGAAGGCAAGGCGTGGTGAATCACAGGCCAGTGTGAGGACAACTTGCCCAAGTTGAGGACATTGATTATCTTATACTAATTTTAGGAAACAGGAATCAACAAAATAAATTACAGAAAAGAAAAAGGGTATTAAAATACTGATTAAAAAAACTCTTTCAAAGGCGTAGTTCACTCCACATGAAATCCTCTTGGGAAAAAATAGTCATCCCACAGAATAATTTGCATATCTACCTGCTACCTAAGTACCAACCAGTTTAAAAAATCCTAAATCAAAATTGGCACATTTTATCAAATCTAGATTGCAAACCTGAAAAAACATGATTTGCATTAGTAGTTTTAGGTGTCAGGCAGGAGCTTGAGAGCCGTTTGAGGACTCTGGACAGAGGTCGGGGTGGTAAGACTTACCTGTCCAGTCGTAACCACGGATTGTCTTTGACATACATGCCTTAACAACACAAATTTCGTTGTAAACGTATGCACGGTAAAGGCATATGTGTGGTTAAGACTTATGTGGTTGAGACAGTGTGTGGGACCGGCATTCTTTGTAAACACATGTATGGTTCCATCACACAACCTAATAAAAATACTTTTTGATGATCATTTGATTGTGTCTTGGTCATTATAACCTTTTTTATTAATAACAGCACTTCGAATCATGAAAGGTATGTTTTATGGTGTCTAGATATGCCTTTCGGAAGCACAGGCCTTTTAGGGGTTGTCCCAAGTTCTTTCGGGCAATCCACTTTCATGTATTGGAGTATGAATTATCCTCATCCTATAAGGAGACTATGCAGCTTTTGTATAGGTCTGTTTTATGATACATTATAATTGTTGAGGTTTGTTTGCCATTCTCTGCCTTCAGTACTAGGAAGGTGTATCCCTCCGCACACCCACCGTGGGAATTTATTAAGTGCCTCACTGCAACCGTGCTCCATTTTTGAAGTATATTTCATGAAACGTTTTGCGACAAAGATAACAAGTACATTTATAAATCTAGGGCTCATATTAGCGAAGAGGGAAATCACCCTGCACTGGCAGTCAAAAAAGGGACCATCACATAAGCGCTGGAGAGCGGAGCTTTATAAATGGGCAAGGAGCGAGAGCACTATTCGGCTGCGACAGGCCCAACGTTCCAGTCAGGAAAAGGCCCTGGAACAAGCAAGGGAGTGGGAAACCTTAGTACAGACCCTGTTAGACCTACAAAAGGATGATGGGAGCTAGTGCACTGGGAATATACGAGTAACAACTAGAATTTACAATAAATCGATAATCCATCACTGACAACTGTACATCGTGCGATGCATTCCTTTGGAAGTTACATGCCCAGACCATTTGAGGGGGGGAGGGGGTGGGCATCAGGGTATGTTGCTGTATAAATGGAGATATATTTGGCGGATGAGGGTATTGTGTTTCCTAATGGTGTTGTATGATGATAAACCTTCAATAAAATATGTTTTTTTTTAAAATGAAACGTTTTGCGCTTACCAGAAATCCAGCCTGTGCTTTCATGCTTGTCCCGGGAAAGTTATTACTTTTGCTATGGGTTCTTCCCAGAAGCAAATAGTACCTTGTTACATGTATACTATAATTTGTAGAAAGAGCCTAAAGGCAGGACTGTTGGATCCAGTCTGCCTGTAGTCAAAATGCACAGATCAATCTCCAGGTTTAGTTACCTTTGCTTACAAAGTGCTGCCGCTCACATGAATTTCACTTTTTACTTATTTTATGTTTTTTGCCTTTCTGTTCTTTTCTGTGTGCTTGATCGATCACCCACACTGATTTTAAAAAAAAGTATTTAATTTACCAGTAATTTTGTTTTTTACTCTCGATGAATCTTGTCCATTTAATAGAAGTCTAACCAGAATTGCATGACAAGTTAGACCTTTTCAGTTGTCAAGTTACTGCAGGTTCAGTGTTAGAGCCTGCTTGGCACCCTTCATTAGCCCTCCCTATACGCCTTTCAATGAGCTGCACTGGGTGAAATTTCAGAGGGACACAGCAGGAAATTAGAAGGTAAAGTGAGGGCAGGACTCTGAAAGGGAGGGTCACTCAAAAGATGTGGGTCCACAGAACTGTAGAGGTGGAATGTTTTTTAAAGGGACACTGTGGTGGGAACCCTGGCCCTGGAATACAATTCTGTAGTCCAGTTGAAATGCTCAGCATTGAGAGCTTGCGTTGAGGGCGATGCAGCCCCCAGGCCCACAGTGATGGATTCTTCTTTGTAATAAACATTGTGGTGGGAACTCTGGTCCTGGAGATTCCATCTGGCACCCAGGTTACAATGTTTAATATTGGTAGCTTGTGTGACTGAAGGTGCTGCCACAAGCCCCAAAAGAGACAATTTCTCCTTTATAATGGACACTGTGGTGGGGCGCTGGATATTCTATCTGGAACCCGCCCGCTATGCTCGGTACTGGAGGCTTGTTTGTGGACAGTCCTACGAAGATGGATTTTCCTTTGAAAGGAACACTATGAAACGCTGAGATGGGCTTCTCTCTGCAGCCCACTACTACGCTCTGCATTGCTGCTGTTCTGACTCTGAGTTGTTTGTAGATATGAAACTATGTAGAATGCTGTTGGCTATACTGTTTCTAAAGCTGTAGTGCTGCTCAAGCTGTCGGACTTTCCTAGCGGAGATTACATCTAAAAAGCAAATTACAGACATGTGAATCTTGAGACCTGGTTCTAAATCCCATCGCTGGCACATGACCAAAAATAAGTCTTGTGATTCGACTTCCTTTGCCAGAAACTATTTTCTGGGTATCTAATTTACAACATTCAAACCTAATGCTTCAATATATTTTACAGATCAGATTAAAAGCGGTAAGCAAATTAACAACAGCACCAATAACTTTTCTGAATTCATATGGGTACTTTATACTTTGACTCCCGGCAGTGAAGGTCCAGGTCTGCATGCGACATGACATACCTTTGCACATTGGTTCCCTGCTGGGCCCTCTCACGCCCCTCCACTCTGACCTCGAATTGTTCCACTGCCCAGCTAGATGTGTTACTGAAATCTCCCATTCCTCAGAGGCAAAGCCACGGGCAGGTTAAAGGATGGCCTTGGGAGTATCTGGGGAGTGGGAGGGAGGTTACCGGCCTGGGGGCGTCAGGTTCCTGCTGAGGTCTGGGCGAGGTGCAGCTGTCCAGCCTGGGTGAAAAGTTCAAATCTGCATTTAAAAGGGAAACCATTTAAATGATGCCCCTTCAGGCCTCCCGATCTCCTATACAGAACCATGCAAACTACCAAGGCTTCTGTCAAGTTGTAAAGTGTGGGGGTTTCACAAGCTCTGCGTCAGGCGTGGGTCCACACGCGTCCAAGGTCACACAATAATGCTGACTGTCATTAAGGGCACATTACGTCACCTCTTTGCGCTTATAGAAGGTTGTTCTACCGAACTTAGAAGGTTGAGAAGCCGCGATGACTTTTGACCGATTGGATCCACTGACCTAGTAGTAACGCATCTCTTTATCGAACGCATGATTCTACAGACCTGTGCTACCAGTATGTGCTCCTAGTAATATACACGTATCTCTCCATAAGCAGCACCAATTTGCTGAGCTATCTTGTCCCTCCCACTCTGGCACCCGCCGCCACACACACCCCGAGAAAAAAATCTATGCCTGGTTTGAGCAGGGGATGTTGGCCTCATGAGTCTTCCCCCATCTCGCCCCTCGTCCACCCTATGAAAAGAATGGTCTGGGATTAATGTGCAGTGGCCAGACATTGGTATGGGAGCCATCCACATCTCCATGACGATGCAGCGACATCTGGAGAGGGAGGGCTGTGCGCGTTTTTTTTGTTGTTTTTTTTGCATTCATCTGTTTCTGCCGTGTGAAATCCCATTCCCGGTTTTCGACCTCTTAGGGTCAAAGGCGCTCGGTCAGTTGCCCCTCCCCCGGGGCTCTGGCATTTCCGAATCTTCCTTCAGAGAGACCAGGTTATTTTGGCCTACATCGGTAGACTTGGGCTCAGAACGGGAAGCTATTACCCATTTCTGTTATGTTTGTTAACCCCAATTGTTTGAAAAATTCTCTAAATACTAATTCATTCTCCACTATGCAGCTCACTGTTGACAAGTGTCTATGTTTTGAAGTAGGACATGTGAGCTACGGGTTGTCGACTATTCATTCGTTGCAGGTGTCTGAGCATGTAAGATTCTGTTTATTTTTTGTGGTCTCTTCATGTGTCCCCAGTAGCACATTCGTGGACTTTGGTTCGGTCGTGTGAGGGAGATGTGACTGTGCTGATATTCTGTAGGTAGTCAACATTGTGTTTAAAAACACAATTGGGCTGAGTTTGGAGGGATTTGGGGTATCTGCTGGTTCGGTAGCAAAGGGTTCAAGCCTGCTCTGGGGGAAATTGATTTTGTGATGCGGTCCCTGCTTCAAATAGAGTTTAGCTATTTCTTGTGTATTTCCCTTAAAAAGTAATCTGGATATTTCTGTAGACTCTAGCTGAAAATAATTGATTGACTGACTAGTGGTTGTTGTTGTGGACTCTGACTGTATGCGGACTTTTAAGCTGCTTACTGCTGTTTGCAGGTGGCTCTTGCTGTTGATCCCACTGGGAGTTGATGGCTAGTCGTTTTTACTCACGAGCTAGCTAGCCAGCCAGCCAATGTTAATTAACAACGTTGTTCATGTTGTGTTTTGGCATGGTTCTCAGTTTTTTTGTAGGCCTGTGTGGGCTACTCATGTTTGACTGTCACTGGAAAAGCAGAAGGCTTGTTTTGTACCTTATAACTGAGCTGCAGTGTACTCTCTGGTGGCTTGGTGCAGATTGTTCCGATCGTACTTTGTGACACGATGAGTGTTTTGGTCTATTGATGTCTCTAGGTTGGTCTACAGGACACCTTGTTAAATTAGTTGCTGGTTGCGTCGTAGGGGCAGCTTCTGGATCTTACACGCTGTAGTGGGACTAGTTGCTTCACAATACATCTTCTTTTTGGCTGCTCTCACCAGTTGAAAATGGATATAGCAATAGATGCTACTCATTCACTGCTGGTGACTAGGAGCAAGTGGACTACTAGTGGTTGGTTACAAATGGGCTGCTAGTTGTGGGTGTAAAAGATTGTGGGTTCGCCACTTATGGCTTACTGAAGGTGGGCTTGCACTGATGCTGCTGATTGCTCACATTCGACTGCAATTGGTTGCTTGTAATCATGCTTCCATGGCTAGCCTTTGACATGATGTTTGTGACTTCAGGCGTGTTCACATCCTTGGTGCTCAGTGAGGCGTTTATAGGTGTATTCAGACGTGCTGATGAAGATCATACATACATGTGCTGTTGGTTAAAGAGTGAAAGGCTTTGAGAACTCAAGGTTCAAGCTTGAAGGGAACATCTGCATGAGTGCTTGTGGCCCCAGAACTGCTAGTAGGCAGCAGTGTCCTTTTTTTGACAAATCTTTTTATCAAAGAAAAACAAACAAATACAACACAAACCAATACAAATACTAAATAAAGCAGTCATCAAAATACGCAATAATCATAAAATAAGAGAATGTCATACCAGGGGATATATCATGGTCTCATGTGATCAAGAAATTACAGTAATCAAGAAATTACAGTGATTCATTATCGACAACAATGTCCTTGGTTTCTTACTTTACCCCCATTCTTTCCAAAAGGCAGTGACAGGACAGTTCATGCTCCAGCTGTGTTTGCTGTTAACCCTCACAGTGATTGCTGGTGTTAATCCCAGGCAGGGACACAAGGCCGGGGCTGGTGGCTTTGATTTGTTTACAAGAGCATTAGATCAATGTAAACAGCGGGGCTCCAACCTTCTAGTCTCCCATCTTTCTTTCTCCTAAGCTGCTTGAAACTGAAGTTGTAAAGGGAACTGTAGAACCCCGAGGGGACTGATCTTCTTTGCCTAACGAGGTGGTCGCAAAAATAAATCAGAGGAGGGATTGAGGATCCAGCATGTACGTGCATCAACTTTCACTTCAGTAGAGTTCTATTTAACTTTAATGTCTCCCTGTGCAGGGAAGTAGGCGACTGAAGGACTTGGCACTCATTTGATATCTGAGAGACGTCTAGTTCGCAGATGGTCCGAGCTCCGCGTCCTCTCATGAAGCAAATGTTAATTGTGTTTTTCTGGCAAACGGTATGTGAAAAAGATTGCATTGGGGAGTAGAGAGGTGGTGGATGGTGTTCAGGGAAGACAGGAAACCACAGACTGGTTATGTAAAAGTCACCGACTGTGGATGGTACATAATGTCACAGTTTGTCAACAAGTAATGTTCATTCTGCTGTAGTTTTTTTTTGCTTTCACGTAAACTTTAGGAAGCGGTCTTTTTGTGAAAACTGCTCATTTTATAGGGCATAAGACATTCCCACTGCTGGTAGTTGGTGCTTTAGCACAGCAACCTTTGCTAATTTGGTGTTTTTAGGCGCACTTACATAGGGGCCCTTTCCTCAATGTAACTGTTTTAGAATCATACACTCAGCTATTAGGCTTTTGCCCTCCCCATCCGTTAGTTGGGGGCATTGCCCTCTTTCATGGTCAGTTATCGGACTGTTAGTCGTTGCATTTAGTTGTTGGTGCTTTAACCTCATCCAGTGTACTTGGTTGAGCAATCGCTTTGCCCACAGCCAGTTATACTCTTTATATCTACAACTGATCTAAGAGCGTCCTATGATTGGGAAAACTGAGTTTACAATCCGAGGCTATTGCAGGACTATTCGGAATTTTCCTGCGCTCAAACTGGTCAGTTCGTCTCCTACAACCAATCACCAACCACAAATGGGGTGATATTGGGATTCTGTTGTTCACCCTCATAATGGTCCTTGAATGTATGTCCATGATAAGACCTCACCAGCCATTGCCTCTTGCCTCTATTTCTACTGGTTCTTTCAAACGGTAGGATGTTGGAGCAGATCTCTTTTGCTTAAGTATGCACAGTGTGTCAGTAGCCAGAGTATGCATGCCAGAGCTTGAGCAAATGTGTTGAATGTCACTGTGGATGATAACTTTTTCCTAGAAGCCATGTTTCCTCCATTCTCTGTTAATCATCCCTTTAGTGCATGATATTTCTCATGCATCATACCATCCATCCATACGTGTGTGGTAGATATAAGATGGCACCAGGTTCTTGGGTTGAGCATTCATGGGCCATGTCATACCCAGACCCATCACAAGGACTGCCTTATTGTGGGCAACTCAATTGGCACCAATATGTAGCTGAGCTGATACATTGCATGTTTGAATTCTCACTAAGGAGTTTGACTGTTCATAGGTGGGATACTAGTTAGCATCTCGGAGGTAGACTAGCAGACAGTACTGCTGTATGCTTTCCAGGTCTAAAAACTGTCAGTTTCTTGGTTTACGCCGTATTCTACTTTTTTCCAAGTTTCATATAGAAACGAGTTCAGGCTTAATTTTTGGCTAGTTCAGATATCATCTCAAATCTTATTAGACTATATTCGCCTCTAGGTCGCCATGTTTGCTTTTGGCAGCCTTGGGATATCCACCAAACACACCCACTGCCACATGTCTGATACTGTTGCACAGAGGCCATGCCGAGTAGATGTGTGAACTGTTGGGGTTTGGTGGGAGGGGTAAAGCAGTGCATCAGCAGATTCTTTATTAGAGATCTGGTCGTGCCTCAGAACAGCTAATTGCTGCCTGTTTTTTGCTACTGGTAAATGAAAAACACCATTTAAAGGCAATGTCTTAGTAAGATTTAAGAAACAGACCTGTGCTTAGTGCAAGCTTTGTTCCAGATAAGGCGATTATTGTCAGCTGGCCACCAAGTTGTGGAACCCACCAAAAAGTGTAACACTAAATGATGGGGACCCCTTCAGAATATGATGAGGGGGTCCACGAGTCTCTTTATTGGCATTGAAAAGATGAAGGCCCCTGTAGGTTTGGGTCTCCTTGAAGGGTAGGGTCTCCCAGGAGCTACTGGGGCTGCAGTTGCCTGTGTTACGTGCCTGAGCGCACCTTCATCTAGACAGAATTACAGAACTGTCTCTATAGAAAGAGTCATTGAATGAACTGTAAGACATACTGAAGGGCACAGCTACGTATTATTTTGGGAATTTACAAAGGCAGGAAGAGATAGGAATTGCTTAAAATTGCACAGTCTGACTAAATTAACTTGCAAATTGAGCATCAGACCTTTGAGAAATCCACCAACAAACCTTTTCAGGGTGTGTGACTTTGTAAACGTCTGAAGCACGATTCTTGGTCCTTGTCATTCACTTTAAGCCTACAAGTTAGTTTTGCTCCTGCAGAGATGTTCAAAACGTGCACGGGTGGGGAGTCAATGTGCTCCATGTCTCTCTTGCCAAGACAAAATGTAGTTCTTGTCGGTGGACACTCTAAAACAGCAAAGGCTTGAATGATCATGGAGTCTAAACTTTTGTTTTTAATACACTGCTAGCATAAACAATTAGCAGTTTGCACTGAAAAATGAATCTTTCTCTTAGAGAGGATTTGCATAGCTTTAGGAGAAATCATATCATATTTATGTGTAGTTGAGATATTTCTCTGGTTGTCTGGAACTGTGATAATTCATTGTATATCTATATGGTTTTTCCTGTGGTTTATACGAGTTTTCTTTCTAGTTGAGTGCCCCAGTTATTTACCAAGTACAGGACGGCTACCTAGATGCAATGGGAAATTGGCATCAGTGGCACTGTAACTTATTGGAACCTGAAGCAAAAGTCTTATTGTTGTTAAGTGTTTCAATGGTGTTTTATTATGAGCATTTATGTAGTAGTCCAGCTCAGCATGGCACCACAGGGCTTTCATTCTTGATTTGAACTCAAGCGTCCATGGCAACAAAATTGTTGCAAACCTGTGTAAGCATGAAAGCCTCCAGTGGATTCTCAATTCTGGGTTAGAACTCCATATTTTGACGCATTTCTGCTATTCCATTCAAAACATGACTGGACACTGCCAACCAGATAATTATATAAACACTCACTCCTCTTAACACCTATGCAGTAGGGACAGAATGTAAAGTGTCAAACCTACAGTTGAAGGTGGACTGGAGGGTCATCTGTCCTACTGGTTTGTGGTCTCTGGAACAAATGTTGCACTCTTTTTAGAAGCTGTCTGCTGCATCCGTTTCAAATAACCCATCATTTTCTTCCTATTTCATTGGCCTTAATGAGAAAAGGGGATCTCACCTTGCACACTGCTACTGCATTTTACTACAAGTTAATTTCTGAGAGCTAGCAAACTGATGCTACCAGGGATCCCACAATAAGTCAAACTGGTACCAGTGTCTTCCGTGACCTTTGTATGTTAGTAAACCTAGAGAACCACTTGAGTGTTGTTGGGTTAATTTATAAGGACCCCTATCTTTTGAATTTGGTTGATGTATCTCGGGGCTAAAAAAAGAAAGTGGTAGACACTCAGCCTCTGCCTTGTGACTGGAGCATGATTGGTTGATATAGGGCCCTTACTTCTAGTTACTTGTGCAAATGTGATTGATATGGGGTCCTTGCTTTTCAGGTTATTGGTTCTGAGTTCTCACAGATTGCTTAAATTCTCGACAGCCGTGCCCGGGATTCGGCGTGCGCACAGTATAAAAGTTGCAGCATTCAGTAGCAGTGACTGGGGTTCGTACTCCATCATATCGGCTCGTTTGCGTTCAATAGAGCGGCTATAAAACGTTTGGCAGCCAGGCCTTATTGACCTGCTGCGATTCAACTGTTTCCAGGGTATCTCTCTAGCCTTCAAACAATATCTTCTGACTTCCTGATTCCTGATAAATTGATAAGAGGAATTGTGTGAGTCAATAGAGATGTAGACACTTTGCCAATAGAACCCCCGAGGTATTGATCCGGCAGTAAATTAAAGTCTTACTTAGAAGCTGCCGATAATTCTAATCTCCCCCCTCACCAATTATAGCCTTATAGTACTGGGAGTGCAAGCAGCATAACAGAGCGCGCTAGGGAGAGGTGTGTAAAGAGGAAACATACTGATGAAAGAGTCTATGTCTAGAGATGAAACACTGATGGAAAAATGTATCACATATGGGAGGGATACTAATAAAGGGAAAGCAATGAAAAGTTACTTAGAATTATATGATGATTGATGGTGCGCATGTAAAAGAGGCTGGTTATCAATGAGATCAGGCATCTGAAGGCTTTCTTTAAATGTAGTGTACTGATGGGTTGTAAAGTTTTTGTATAGAAGTGGCACAAATCCTGAACCCGGACGAGGCACAAATGTCACACAACTGTGCTGCAGGTGTCAGGAGCAGGCAGCCCAGGAGGAGTGTGATTCAAATGTATGGACAAGGCACCAGATTTTCAGGCAAGGGCAGCAAGCAATCGAAACAAGGGCTTCTAGGCAGTATTAGCTCAGTTCCATGGTAGTGCACAGAGCCAATGGACAGAGAGGTTGTCGGAAAGACCAAAAAGGTCTTCTCTGCTCTCCACTGATTTGCTCACTCAAATGCAAGCCTATGCTCGCTCTTCAAACTCATGTGCGTGATGCATTTGGTCATCTTCGCCTAGTTAATTTTTGCTATGGACATTACTGTATGACCTACTCCTTTGCTCTCAAATCCACCTACCAGTTTGCCACATCAAAAAAGGAACTGCATTGTATATCTAGTGAAAGTCTAAGGAAAACTGTGCCCAAATAAATTAATATTTATCTCATTAGAAAGGTAGTGGACAACAATAGGGGCTACATAATTAAGTTCTTTAAGATAGAAAAGTCAGTTCTAAAACTGGACATACTCCTTTCACAACCATTGCCAACATTGTTGAAAAATGTGCTTAAAGCTTACAAAAAGGCAACTTAAGAGATGCAAAAATGGTACTATTTGGTTTTTGTGTCCGCATTTTTTTTTTACCACCACTCGTGAATTCTTTTGTGATGAAGTTCGAAAGACAAGTGGTTTTTAGTATTTCTTTAATTGCGGATGTTAGAACATATAATACACCTCACCATTTACTGCTCCTAGCCCCAAGTAAGGGTGCTTTCATTTCTTAAGTGTTTGCTTCTCATTTTATCAGTCTGCGAAGAATTGGTCTTAGTTGGCGCTGCCCTGACTAAACCTAGAGCATGGAGTCTAAATTAATCTTTATTCCGGATTTAAGTTTACAGCATGCTCTATGTTCAAATGAAGTATCTGACAAAACATGACTGGTTGTTTTCCCACAGGGATCTCTAATGTATATTTTTAGGTTTCAGCCACAGCTTTTTTTACCTGTCTGTGGTCAAAACGGCTAATGTGTACAATACGAAACTCAAGTTGTTTTTGGATTAGCCCATTCCTAATGACTGGTTGACTTTCTTGTATACCTTATTCGACTGCTTCTAATTCACTGGTATACCTTTCTTTTCTTGTGCTTACCCTTCCCATGTAGCATAGCTTCTTTAATATCCTGTTAAATAGATGTCATGTATCCTTCTACTGCTACAATTGAAGGAACTACTTTTGTCTTTGTTTCAGCACTGGAGTGCATGCGTTTTCTTGCTCTATTCCTCATGTATTGCTTCCTATCTCACACCCATCCCCTCGTTGGGTTGCTGTTCCCAACCCCTCTTATAGCTTTGTTGCTTCCCTTCCCCGTCCCATTCGTATTTTTATTGGTATTTTTTCCCCCCAATATACCCCCAACTCCTCTGTTACGCCCTCACCTGCTCTTCTGGCATGGCAACCACTATGTAATGTTCAGTTGACCCCTCCTCCTCCAAAACAGTTGTTGCTCCTCGCATTCCAGTTCACTTTTATTTTTTTACTTTTTTTAGGGCCAGGTAAGTGTGATTTGCTACTGGCCCACTCACTTTCATACACCCTTTGGTGTGTATGTTTTTTTATTTTTATTCTAATACCCTGTTAATAGGGTGTCTGCCATCTTGGAACAGTGATTCTTCAAAAAAGACAAAATGGGCTCCTACATACACATACATACATTATAATGCTGCTGCAGCATTTTGGTGTCTTTGGTCAAAGCTGTTCAGTATCAACAACAAAGCATTTTGTGTCTTTTAAGCATTTGCAAAGCCAAATGGTCGCTAACAACTTTGAAAGGCGAGATCTGTCGACTTTGCAAACTCTGTTATAAGGAGTTTCTAATTGGGCGCTTGTTTCAGGTTCGGTGGTAAGGTCTTTAGGATGTGTTCTGCTCGGATAAGTGCATCACAGCAAGTTTCCACTGTTGAATCTGGTCTTTTGTTCTGTCCAAAACACAGGTGCTACCGAGATGTATTTAAACGGAGTACTATTAAAATACAAAGTGTTCATCGGCTCAACTGTAATACTTCGAAATACTCCATGTCTTTCTATATGTGTATTCAGAACTACGTGGATGTAAGCATACAGTCCTCCACCAGCTCTCGGACTACTTCCGGGGTACAATCACAGGCGTGTCACAATCGAGTATCTTCTTCAAATACAAAATATTTATTTCAAAACAACATAAAATTATAACTTAGAAACACACACAACTGTCCACTTTATCCCTCGCATGCCAGATGCCATTATGCTGCTGAACACTTGTTTCTAACGGTCCTAATTTGGTTAGCTTCATATTCTGGATGCTGTCAACATGTCGTGACACGGGGTAAAAGCTTTCAACAATGTTCTTCAGAGCTTATCTAAGGGTTGATTACAGAAGCAATATTGTGGTAAAGTGGGAGTTTCGCTAGTGGTAGGTACGTTTTAATACATTGGTTTCTATAATAACCTAGTGCTCTGAAGGGAACAGAAGTTGACACTACAGAACTCTACAGTTCTAAATGATCAATGAATCAGCCCTTGTTGGGGCAATATTTGGCCTTAATTTAAAAATGTGCAGTTCATCACTCAGTTTACATCTCATTAGGCACACACCAAAAATATACCAAACTAATTATGTCATCCTTACTTATTATTCACCACAGGGCCATCTTCTGGTAGTCTGCTCTTCCTAGTTTTGTATCGAGGTGTTCTTGCTTCTCAGAATTCTCCTGTACGGTTAACTCATACATATTTTGAAATATGATGTTCTCCCTCATGAAGTATTCTAATTTCCTAGGCATTTTCGATTGTGATATACTTGCGTACATAAGGGTCAATGATCCATTGTAGCTGTGTAGAGTGTAAAAGCTCAGAATTTCAATCCATTAAGGGAAAATAACAGAAAATGCCATGCGGTGCTCTCATCTATAATAGAGGAGAAAATAATACCAAAACAACCCCAGACCAGTGCATCGAATACAGTTTTATAAGATTCAATGATAGCAGTATGGATGGTAGTGATTATAAAAAAAACTGATCTGAAACAGACAGTTATAGATTCCTTACCGTAGAATACTCCCCAGGCTTCAGACTGGATCTGGATAATTTTTTCTCTTAGCAGTACCCTTGCGTGTCAGTAGGTGGTCTCGGTCGACTCCGCGTCCGTCGTGGTGCCTACTTAGACGCCGCCCCTGGTCGCTGACGTCAGTTCTGAGATGACTTTCCACACCAGAAGCGCAGAGCCATGAAAGACACTGACTACTGGTGCGCTTCAACTAGGGCCCTGTAAGGGAGCCCCTATCCCTAGAAGTCATTTCGTAGAGCAGTAAGGAATCTATAACTAACCTATGTCTCTTACAGATACATAGTTATGAAAGGTAAGCAACTTTTTCATCTGAAAGAGACAGTTAGGTATAGATTCCTTACCTTTAAATAGATACCCCAGCAATACCAACTGCCGGAGGAGAGTCTGCAAACTCAGTTCACACCAGAAAGTCCTGGAGGACAGACCAGGAGAAGTAGCCAAGGCTTGGAGTTCAATCGGAGGTACTGACGGACAGAGCAGGGCCTCATTTACTGAGCAGTTGCCGGGTGAGGTGAGGCATTCTCCCTCAGAAAGCTGGGAAAGAAGACTATATACTTACCTACCGGCTAAACACAGAGAATATTAGTTCTGGTAGGGTGGTTTATAACCACAGATGTACTTATTTTCTTTAAATATTTCATTGAATTATGTCACATAATTTATAATATTGCAGTAGCATACCATCTTGTTTAGGTCCTGACGAAAGCCTGGCATTGTTACCTCTACGGCTGAAACATGTTGACCTCATCTATTGCCAAAAGATAGTCATTTTTTCATAAATCAGGTTGTTTTTAATCATGACATTTGGACGATCTTGAATAAACATATGTTTCACCCTTATAGTCATTTTTAGTTATCACATTCACTTTGCACTGCACACCACCAGCACTCACATATTTTGAGAGCACTTTGGCTGAGTCTATCAGGAGAAATAAGGTCGAGTGTCAGAACAGTTAGACTTTGGGCAGTTTTGACGACACAGACTTTACTCCAATACTTCCCAGATGACGATGATGCTCCGCCAGAGTGGTGGGCTGATGGGATCTATTCATAAGCCTGATGCTCATCAAATTATCTGTGTTTGATGGGCTTTTTCCTTCTGAGCATATGTATTAGGTTTGTTAAATTGACCTACAATCTGCTATTTTGTTATGCATGTATTGTATTAGCGGTGTGGAGATTATATTGGTCGGTAAACATTATCCCCTTGACCCTTTTTCATATAAATTTTGCTTGTCCCTTGTAGCGTGCTACATGCCTAAAAAGCGCTTCGCCTTGTCGGGGGTAGTAAATGTTATATACATGCAATTACTATACAATACAATACAATGCTCTTACCCTCCAAGACCACTCAGTCTTGCCCTCATTTGAATCAGAAAAGGGTGAGACTGAGGGATGTTTACATTCTGTATATGGAGAGGGTGAGGACGGGTGCTCATGTTTCTCGACCAATGTCTTCTGTGGTATCTGTAACCTGTTAAAATAGTTTGGTTCTCCCATCCTGCCTCCACAAAAGTATTAAGTGTGTTTTTTACTGCATTCCTCCACTCATCGCTACCTTTTGTTTTTCGCTTCTTTTCCCTTTTCTCCTCTGCCTCAGCCCTTGTTCCCTTGTTCTATGTCCCCCACATTCATGACTTATTTCAGGCCATACTTTCTAATTTTTTTCCTGTTCTCACTTGTAAAATTAATCTTTACCACTCCTCACGTTTTGCAGCATGTTTTCTTGTTTTTAACAAGCAATTAATTACGAAAACACTAGAGCCAGGCCTTTAAGTGGGCCAGGTCTTGCCAGAGCTCAGCACCAGCAGTTCTAAAAAGCAGCTGCTGAGACGGGTCCCTATCAGGCTCTACATTTTTTGACATCACACTCAGAATGAAAAAAAGACATCTTAACTCTGCAGCAGTACCGCCCTTCACTGCCCTAGATATAACTTCAAAGAGACTCGTTATAGTTCTTTCACAGTCTCACCATTTCAGAACTGAAGCATTTTCAATATGCTATACAAGGAAGCCATAGTTTTTGCTTATTTATCTTGTGCAACTAACAAGCATTGACAAAGCCAATGGTACTGGCTTGTTGTAGGTGTAATGTTTCTTGTTGTATTATATATCTGGATGCACTGACAGAAGTAGCAAAATACTAGTCAGGCGGCACACTAAGCTAAGCACAGGTTTTCTGCTTGCCTATTTTTAAGCCGCGCCCCTGATTACATCGGCTACCGCCTTTTGAGAGACCCCCCCCGTTTTTTTCATCCTACTTAAAGCCCTGACTTGAGTGTTATCGTAGCCACTTTTTGACCATGTGTGGTGCCATTCAGTTCTGCCAATACTAAATAAGTGAGCCAAGAGTCCCTCTTAAGTTCTTAACTCCTTATAAGAAAGAGATCGATAAGGCTGTGTGCAGTGTATTTGGATGACAGAAAATGCCACTGGAATTATGCGGCAGGGGAGGACCAAAATATGCAGCAAGGTTGACTAAGTTATGAAGGAAGAAAAGGCAAATTATACGGCTAGTGCAGCACACATTTTATGATTACATTTCTTCCCTATTTTGACATTTTTGTAATTTTTAACACTCTGTGGGCAAAGGTTTCACATAATTGGTACCAGCTTAACACTAAATATAACAATAAACAACAGAAAGAGGACCAGTCAACCCTTGTAAAGGGTTTTAAGTGGCATTTCATCCATCTGACTGTAGATTATATAGCAAATTATGGATTATATGACATCCATAATTATGTGGAAATTGCAGTGGCTAATAAATAAAATCACATAATTCCAGTGGTCCTGGTGAAAGGGAGCTCAATGCCCAGTAAAGGAGTCTTATAGAGCTCTGAGTCTAGAGTGAGTCATGGATACACGCAAAAACAACAGTTGATGGACAGAATGCAGAACAATGTCATACATTCACCCCAGTACAGAGATCTGGGCCTAAATCCATCGTTTTTTTGCACTCCACACCACCCCAGTTCAAACATGGCCATATGCAAATCAGCCTTGACCCTGTGCCTCATGGGAACAGTCCAGCCCGAACTGCCAAGCAATGTCTTACCTGGACCGGAATCAAGCATCATAGGACCGGTTTCTGACATCAGTCATGGATACACACCTTTGATTTCTCAGAGAGTGAAACATTTAGGGCTTTCAGTCAGAGTGAGGCACCACCCAGGCATACTGGCATCAGTTTTTTTTTTCACGCCAGCCAGTGCAGATTTGGGAAGAGCTACCCCATAGTCATTTTTTGGCTAGATTTTTTCAACGTTTTGTTGACTCTTTTTTGAGGATATGCTCCTGGTGTGGCAGGAAGGTCATCTAGGAAGGCTGGCTTTAAGCTATGTAGCACCTGTCAACGGCAGATGTCGGGGACTGACCGACACCTTGTTTGCCTTTGGTGCCTCAAGCGGGACCACAAACCGACAACCTGTCCCAGCTGCTTCACCATGCACTTGAAGTCCTTGAGGGAGCGATCCTTAAAGCGTCTAGTGGCTTGATGTCCTGTCAATCAAACTCCCGATCTAGAGGAAAGTCCCGGGAGCTGCCGCCGAGCGCGAGGTCATTGTCACACTCCAAGTCGTCGAGTTACTCGGGTAAGTCCAAACATAATATTAAGAAATCGAAAGTGCTTAGACTTCTCGTCCATTGGCCGACGAGATGAGGGAGCGTCGTCACTTGAGGCCTGGTTCCACGGTTGAGAGAGTGTCTGGGTCAGCGCTATGTCTCCCCAAGTTTCCGGGAGCCGGAGGGTCCCCTGCACAGCTCCTAAAATTTTATGAGGCCATGCACCCCATATTTGGGTGGCCTTTTCCTGCCGGTGCACCTGCGGGTCCCGTGGGTTCAGAAGGGGCCCCTTCTGGTTCCACGCTGTCCGCTCCAGTCGTAGGGCAAGTCTGGATCCAAAGATCCACTGATGGATCCCTACCGTCTGCAGTCGTACCACCTTGACCTTTCCCGGCGTTGTTCCTGAGGCCGATTGCTCCCAGGGCCATCCCCATCCTCGACTCCGACTACTCCTGAGCGTAGTCATCTGACGCAGACTCCGGCACCAAGTGGGGCCATGCCATTCAGGCCAGAGCCTGAGCCCTATTCTTTCGGGCTGGGGCTCGGGTAGTAATGAGAGAGATTGATGGGCCCTGAAGAATGCCAGCCTTAAGAAGACTCTATGGAATGGTGTGAAGATCTTGGTGAAGAGGACTTGACACCTCTCCAGATGCTGGTATGCTTTCTCCCCCTACCATGGCTACAGAGGAAAGAATTTCATTTGCAATGGTGGTACAGAAGGCTACTGTGGTTTTCGACCTTAGTTTGACCTTGGTGGCACTCAAGACCAAAATTTTGACTGAAGTGCTTTAACCAGGAGTGTCCCCATCAGAACCTCTTCTCCTCTTTAATGAAGCACTCACAGATGTCCTGCTTGGAACTTGGTCCAAGCACCGCCCAGGAGCTCCTGTGAACAGGACTATTGCCTGCAGCCACCGCCCAGCTCCAGGGGACCCAAACTTTCTCACCAAACATCCCACCCTGGAGATCTTGGTGGAACAAGCATCCACATCACAAGTAAACCTTGGTGCATTCCCTACAGCCCAGCTAGACTTTCAGCAAGAAAATGTTTTTTTCTGCCAGCTTTGCATTGCGGTCAATGAACACTGCATGTCTTATGGGCCGCTATTCCCATGCTCTGTGGGACATGATTGATTGGTAATCCAATTGGCATTGAAAGCCTTTCTACCTTCCATCCACAGAAGGCTAGTGCAGGTGTTCGCTTATAACACCACTGCCATATGGTACTGCAACAAACAGGGCGGTGTGGGGTTGTGGCCCTTTGTCAAGAGGCCCTGGGTCTCTGGACATGGCTGGAACAGCAGGGCATATCCCTGATGGTTCATCCTCTGGCGGGTTCAGTGAATCCAGTGTGGTCGAGCTCAGCCGACGATGCCTCACGGCTCACAAATGATGTTCCTATCCGGATGTGGTGAGGGGTCTTGCTGCAGTGGGGAAAGCCTTGGTTAGGGCTGTGCTGCAAAACAAGAACGTGCATTGTCAGCAGTTCTGCGTGTTGGAGATTTCAAGGCAGCTCTCGCTCTGAGGTGGTTTTTGTCTTAAGTGGAGCTCAGGCTTCCTGTACGCCTTTCCGCTCATACCTCTCCTGCCCAGAGTTCTCAAGAAGATCAGGAAGGATGAGGCTCAAGTCCTCCTTGTGGTTCTGGATTGGGCACTGAGAATCTGATATCATGAGCTGTTGAGCATGGCCACCAGTCCTCCGATGAGGCCTCCCCTTAGAGAGGATCTTCTGTCGCAGCAGCAGGGGTGGGTTTTCCACCTGAACCTGTTGACACTCCGCCTTCTTCCTTGGAGATAGAGCGGTGACAGATGACAGTTGTTGACCTTCTGCCCGAAGTCTGTAATGGTATCTTGGCAGCCAGGTGTCTCTAAACCAAGATTGTTTACACCTGCAGTTGGGAAACATTTGTGGCATGGTGTTCAGTAAGAATCACTGATCTCCTTTCTGCCCTCTCTTCTCAGGTCCTCCTCTTTGTCTTTCCCTTATCCGGCAAGGTTCTGCTATTGACACCTTTAAGGGATATCTTTCTGCAATCTCTGCTTTTCCTTGGTTACCTTTTCAGCCTTTCCTTTTACAATCTGCTTTTGTATATAGGTTCTTGAAAGGTTTGCAACATATGCTTCCTCCCACTTCTTTTGGTATACCCTAGTGGGACCTCAGTTTCGTCCTCACTTCCCTTTGAGTCTCTGCACAATTGTCCACTCAGGCTCCTTACCATCAAGGCTGTCTTTCTCGTGGCTATTTAGAAGTGCTTCCAAAGACTTTGGGTTGCATCCCCCTGTGGGCACCCTTTCTTTCTTACTAAAAGGATTCTGTTGTATTTTCTTTTCTCCTCTTTGTAGTAATAACCACATTAAATCATGAATCTTACTCAATGAAATTCTTTTTATTTCACTTTTTTTTAAATTCACTTCATTTCAATTTTCCTTTTATAGTATTCCAATATTATTATTAATCATTGGTGCTCCAATGCATTTCGAGCTGATCGCCCTTTTCAGGGAGCATATCTATAATAGGATCATTGCACACATATTTTATCAATAAAGATCTTTCAACTTATTTCAATAATAACGTTTCCCTCCTGTTTTTGTGTTATCTAACTCTTTTTTGTGTCGTCAAAAAGTTATATAACATGCATATGTTAATGTAGTTTTGTTCCTGTGACGTGTACTTTGTTGGATTTATCATGCTGCTGGTGATTGTTGTGCCCTTTAACGCGACCGTTTTGTGAACAATAAAGTATTTGCATTATCGTGTCTGAATCATACTCAGGCACGTATACTCACAAGTATTACGATGTTGTGGTGTCCTTTACACGCTGTAATTAAAAAGGAACGGTTCATGAAAAGATGTTCGAACCGGGTCTAATCCTTTTTCAATAACATAATTTATATCGCGCCAGAGCTGTGCACTAAAATAACTTACTGGTTTTAATTTTGGAGTCTCCCAGGTGGTTTATGATCAGCAGTGTTGCAGCTTCACGATCATTCCCGAAATCGGCGTTTCACGTTACTGTGCTGTGTGTGTTTAGGTAGGACTAAGTTCTTGCGAGTAGTGCGAAGATAATAAAAGGACAAAACGTCAATTGCGTCGGCAATTTTGGGTGTGGGTTGGGTTATATTTATGTTATGTGTTATTCGGCTGTATAGGAATCTGAAAAAATGATATCCGCATAATGGTATCGTGCAAACCATGATGTGTGTTTGACGTTATGATAGGGGATTATTTTATACAAACACTTTCTCTGAACATTTTCCATAAGCATTGATTATCACATAGGCAAATGCAATGTGCCGTAGAGCAGAACAGTTTATTTGGTTACAGTTACGGTGTTACATTGTATTTCTGTTGGCATGTTATAAATAACACGCGTATTCTATTCGTTCATTAAGACCGTTAGGTCTGCATGACTGCAGCTTCATCATCCAAAAATTCTCTCTTCTCAAAAGATATTTATTGTTGTCTCTTCCTTCGATCTTCTGAATTACTTCCAGGATTAGACATTTCAATTGATATACATTATGATGTTCTTCCATGAAATGTGTTGCAACTGTAGATTTTGCGTTCTTTGTTCTTATGTTTTATGCTCATTAATCCGTGGTTTAATTTTACGTTCCGTTTTTCCCACGTACACTTTGCCACATGGGCATTTCAGTAGGTATATTACGTTGGCTGTATCACATGCTGTTACATGAAGTTTTATGTTGTTGCATTTCATTGGATGACTTATATTAGTTCCTTGTATGATGTTGTTGTAGTTATTGCATTCAAGCATGGTCTCATGCCTTTTGGTTTATGAGTGTGAGTTTGTTGTTGTTTGAGGATTTCCCCCAAGTTTTTATTTCTGGTATGGGCAAAAATTGGCGGTTGTGAAAATAGATTCATGACATCTGGTTCCATTATTAACATTGGCCAATGTCGAGTGATGATCTTTTTGAATGTATTGCTCAGTGTTGAAAATCTTGATACTATCACCGTTCTGGTGTTTTCTGGTTTTATTGTGGTTTTTAGGAGATCCTTACGGGTGGTTGAATCACATCTTTGTTTTGCCTTCTCTAGGGTAGATGATGGATAACCCCTCTTTTTGAATCTTTCTGACATTTCTGCCATCCTTTGTGTCGACTTCTCCGGGTTTGATACTATTCTTTTTACCCTAAGCATTTGTGATGTTGGTAAGTGTGTTTTCAGTGATGTATGATGAAAACTGCTGTAGTGTAATGTGTTGTTTCTATCTGTTTTTGTACGAAAAATATCTGTTTCCAATCCATTTTCTGACCTAGTGATTTCCACATCCAAAAAAGTAATACATGTTTCCGATGCTTCAGATGTGAATTGTGTTTGTTCATCTATTGTGTTCCAGGTCGATAATGCCATCATCACCTCTTTTTCTGTACCTTTCCACAACATAAAGATATATATTGTAAGAATAGTTTTATGTTGTTTTTCAAAGTTTCTCGTGGCTATAACATATGCCTGAAGGGTCAGTGAGCTTCAGGCTTTGTCATCCAAGCCTACTTATCTTACCATCTACCCAGATTGGTGCTTCATCCAAGAGCTTCCTTTCTTCAGAAAGTGGTCACTCATTACACGTAGGCAACTCCATCACTCTGCCTACTTTTTACGGTCCGCCCCATCCCCCCAAGGAAGAGGAGCGACTTTACTGTCTAGAGCCAAAAAGTGCATTGTCGTTCTATCTTGACCGCACACAAGAGTTCCTGGTAGATGACCAACTCTTCGGAGAGTATATCGAAGCAAAGAAAGGACGGGCTGTACAGAAGAGCGCCATCTCCCGATTAGTCAATCAATCAATTGGGTGGCCTAAAGCGCAACTACTCACCCGCAATGGTCTCAAGGTGCTGTGGGGGGAATGCTGGTATGTCGAAGGCGCTCTGGTTCAGTCGAAGAGCCAGGTCTTGAGGTCCTTCCTGAATTGAGGCAGTGACTGTGATTGCCTGAGGTGGAGAGGTAGGGTGTTCCAGGTCTTTGCTGCGAGGTAGGAGAAGGATCTTACTCCGCCCGTGGTCTTGCAGATACGTGAGACGGTGGCCAGGGCCAGTTGGGTGGAGTGGAGATCTGTGGGGGTTGCATGAAATTCGAGCCTATGGATTGTTCCCTGTATCAAAATCTGCTATGCATTGGCTAAGAAGCAACCCCCTGAGGGTTTTGACGCTCATTCCACCAGAGCTAAAGCTGCACCCACTGGTTAGCTCACAGAGTCCTGGTCGTGAAAATCTATCAGCAGCAACGTGGGCTTCCCTGCACTCATTTACCAAGCACTACTGCCTGGAGAGTCTGGTCAGTAGGGATGGGCATTTTGCCCATTCAGTCTTGCAGGACTTCCTTGTGTGAAATTGGTCCGCAGACCCCCTCTGGGGGGAGAGGGGTATTGCTAGAGTATCTATTCAAAAGGAAGGAATCTACAGCTAGAAGTCTCTATCAGATGAACAAGTTACTTACCTTCAGTAATGCCTTATCCAGTAGTGACTCTATCTAGCTGGAGATTCCTTACCTAATCCCACCCACCCTCTGCACTCTGCACACAGATTTATAGGGACAGGGCTTTCTCCTTTCAGGGGCCTAGGTTTCCACACCAGTGGTCAGTGTACTTTGTGCCTCCGCGCTTCTGGCATGGAAAGTCATGAAAAGCAAATGATCTCAGCACACCTGGGTATCAGATAGGGTGTTACAAAAGATAAGTAACTTATTCATCAAGGGTACTGTTGTCATGTGCCACGTGCTTTGTATTGCATTGTGCAAATGTAATACTTTCATGTCTTTGTAACTATAGCCCTTATGTATCAAAGTATTTCACCCTAGACACAGAAGGGGCAAAGGCCTTTTATACATCAGGCCCTATATGTTCTTGAAGGCTTTGGCAATGCGCCACAGGATGTTCAGCAAAGATTTACTGTCCTGCTTTGATTTGTGATTTGTTATTCCATTTGGAGCGCGTGGTCTGGCCCTGCACTTGTCTCTGAGTCATCACCTTCATATAAAAATTGACTCTTGCCTTGCCCCCTTCCTATGATATCATGAAGCTTGTACGACATATCGCCCCTAGGTCCTCCGATGTAACCCCTCCTTCTCCGGCTTCAAAAGGGACCTGAAGCTCCTTCTCCTCAACAAATACTTTACCGACCAAGTCAACTACCCTAGACTTCAATATTCCAGATGACTCCCCGCTCACATGCGCATCAAGGATAGGTGGTTATCTGACTGTTTAAACCACCTGCGTTCTTCTCCCTCCCCTGCACTGTGTGCCTAATGATTATGTTTTTGCTTTATCTTTTTGCATCCTTATGTTCTGCTATGCAATGCAATTGTTCTTTGTATATGTAAGGCGCTCTGATACCCAAGGGTCAAGCTAGCCCTATATAAAACTTTAAAAAATAAAAAAAATATGTATATATCTATATATATATCACCCCTATGTCAGAAAGAGTCTATCCTGGTCCATGAGCTATCATTCTCCGTGCTACAGAGGCCCAGATCCTACCCTCTGCGATATTTCCCCTGTGGCATAGAGCCCCAGATTGCTGGAGATAATACTCTCTTGGCACAGTGAGACGAGCCCCGCTCTGGCCCATGAGATATCGCCCCTATGGCAGAAGGCCTCTGAGCGTTGAGCTATGGGCTGTCCTGGCGCCGTGGCAGTGTATTAAACGTGGTTGAGTGCGGGAGGACAGTATATCACAGGCCCCTGATAAGCAGTGCTCTCAGATTGTGGATCAATGAAGGTTAGTGACATCATATCTCAAAGTGAGAGCAACAGCACTGCAGGAGCATTCATCAGCAGAGCCTAACGCAGGTTAACCCTTTGCTGGAACAGTCTTTTATCACGCGTGTGGCTAGACATACTTTTGTATGTAGTATACACACATGAACGTATTTATATCCACTGCGTTTGTTTGGGATGAAAAAAAAAACAGTTCCACAGTAATGCCTTCATAAGCTGCAGAGGATATGATAATTTTGACCTCGTACAGAAACCCTTTTAAAGTCAGCGGTCACTGGGTCAAATCATGCATGGCCAACTCAGCCTTTCAACCAAAGTGGGTAATATGCGTTCAGTAGAGTTGGGTATTAATAATACCTGGATTTTAGGTAACTAGATTCATTGCACTGTGTGGTAAATTCTTAATAATAAGTTCTCATGTCTGTGTACACAAGTATACCAGTGTGTTTATTCATAAAATAAAAATCTATTTTTATGTGTTTTCAAACTTTTCTTATAGTTGAAAAACTGGCATTTATTTGTATGGCACCCAGTGGCAAACAGGAAATAAAACACTCGGACCTAATATAAATTAATTCATGTTTGTGATGTATTGCTTGGTGCAAACGCTTAAGAGAGAATGTATTGCTGCATGTAAGCACAGTTATATATATATATATATATATATATATATATATATATATATATATATATATATATATATATATATATATATATACACATACATCAGCTTCTGTACCACCTCTCACCCTCATTATGATTTAGTCAAATTTCCCTCTCAAAGTGCAAATTGTTTCTGATTTCATGACTGTGGTTCATCTGACCAAACCTCAGTTTAATCACTGCCTGTGGTACAGATTGGTCAAGGGCAGTTACAGGGGGTACCCATAAGATGTTTGTCTTCAGTTTCATTGTGTGCGTGTCTGTGTGTAAATGTATGTATGTATGTATGTATGTGTGTGTGTATATATATGTATATGTGTGTGTGTATATATATATATATATATATATATATATATATATATATATATATATATATGTGTGTGTGTGTGTGTATATACACACGAGCAGGTGTTGTGTGAAGGTGGGGTAAAGACTCGTCAAATCCATGCAATGGTTTACATAGTCGAGCCTTTGAGAAGAACATGGCCTTCTTGCAGGAAGTGCTGTGGTAGAAGTGAAGCCCAGATTATGCTGTGATTGTGCTGTCAATACAGCTGAACGGAGGCTGCAGAACACAGGGAAACACTTAGCTCGCTCCGGCAGCTTATTGGGAAGCCAATAGCAATTTGGTGCCTGACACTTGACATCGAGCGAGTCCCTGAGGGGTGGCTTCCTCTAATCCACTGGTATTGTTTACAACTACTGGCACTTTAAGGGAGCTGCCTAGCTCTAAGATAGCTTTGTAACCCCAGGTACTGTTTTTCATCCCTTCAACATTTTATTTTAGACCTGCTTCACCCCCCACACAAATGTAATATAGCCATGCAGTAATAGAGCGACTGTGCTCACAGATGTTTTTAAGAGCCAAACTTTGCGTCACTGTTTTTCCAATCCATCGTTCTTGCACAAAATTGTAATACTTTGTCACATAATTTCATGTACATAATTTCAACTATTTCCATCTGTTGATTCTTATTCAGTATTTGTCAGTCAATCAATGAAAATCCTTATGTATTTCCTCATCCGGCCTTGCTTGTCCTTGCAGGCGCCTCATCCTCCTATGTGTAGATTCTTGTGCGGTTTCAACTCATCTGTGTACAGATGTTTGCGTAGCTGTAGTCTGTTAATCTAAGTGCAGCTCCTCAGGCAACCCTTTGTTGGTTGTCTGTCCATATTTAGCAATGTGTGCATTACTTTCTCTGGCATTGTGTTCTTCCTGGTGTATGCTTTGTGTCAGTCTATGTGCTGATCTTTGTGCATCTGTCTCATCTGCCACTGTAGGTCCATGTACATCCCTGGTTTGTTCATCCATGTGCAAATACTCACAGATCCCCCATCTGTCCAGCTACCTCTAGATCCTCATGCATTGTCCATCTATCTATAAATCCCTGCCTGTCACTCTATAAATCCTTGTGTATTTCCTCATCTGGTCATGTGTATTATCCTTGTGCATGTCTTTGTGTTCCCCTCTTACCTGTCCTTGTTGATCTTGTGCTTTCCTCGTCTGTGTCTCCATCTGTAGATCCTTGCACATCCTTTGTATGTGAATTTTTGTGTCAATCTTCGCACATTCCATAATCTGGCCATACATACATTCTCAGGCATGCGTTGTCTCTTTCTCCATCCAAAGTCGCTTATACCTCCACCAGTTGTCCATAGGTAGGTAGGTCCTTGTACATCCCCTCTCCTTAATCCACATTTAGATAGACTTACATTTCTTTGCTCTTTACTGGTAGCTTTCAATGCGTATCTCTATCTTTTCTCTGCATCCCTGTCCTATACCCTGTGTTCATCTGTAGATGGATAATAGTGCAATTTCTGTCAATTCACAAGTAGATCCATTGGTATCCCACCTCTGTCTGCGTGTCCATCTCCACAAACTTCTCCCTACTGCAGTCTGTGCCGCTACACATATTATCTACACCACAGTGCACACCAAACCAATGTCATCTTTTAATCCTGGATACCAATTCACTTGCTCACTTTTATCCACAAAGCTTAATCTTCTCTCGTTGTGCAATGGACTTGACTTGATGCGTGTTGGCTTAGAATTAAGCTTACTGTGTGTTCCTTTCTGTGACCCTGATTCTTTTACCCTTAATTGTTACACAGTTATTCTATAAAAACAGATGATAAATAGGGAAGTGAAGGGGGCTGAAGGGAAGGATAAATGTATATCCGGGTCCCCAAGAGGACTCTGTATGGTCGACTTACTTTTCAGAGAAAGAAAGACTTATACCATATACAGGTGTTGATGTTTGCTCTGGTTCACCTGTCTGTCCAGAAGAAGCTAAAATATAGTGATAGGAATGCAGAAGTGTCCTAGGCTGACCTCTCTCTAGTATAAACGAGTGGTAGCTCAACCACATCCTGGTTTGGTGGAAAAACTCCACTTCAACACATTAGGATTCCAGCTACCTGTGGTGTGCATCCTTCCATGGTACAGGGTAAAAATCAGTCTGCTTTGACTACCACCTGAGGGGTGTTTCAGGTAGACGAGCAGATGCGCTCTTTTTCTCCTGTTGGTCATTATTCATCAAGAAACGCATCTGCTACAGGGATGTGTTTTTTCCTGATTCTCACGGTCCTAGTGATATGTTGTCTAGATACTCACTCAAACTACTTGCGGGAAAAGATGTGAGCATTCATCCTTCCCAGGATCTGCGCTTTCTCTGAGACAAACCAGTTTAAATGTTCTTTTCAGGTATTCCCATCACCAATTTCAGGAGTATGACTGTCAGTGCACTGGCCTTCAGGCATTTAAACTTTATGGCAATTACCATGTTGGAGCATGCCTTCGGAAATATCTAAAAGGGGAACCAATACAAGAGGAACGGTTCTGCTTCATCTCAGTTTTTTGAGAAGGGCTTTCACCCTTTTTGTTACCGCTACTCTGCCTGAGACTGCATGTTGTCAATTCAGGTAATCATGTCGGTTTGTGGACCAATCACAGCACATAACTCCTCACAAGATGATTTTTCCATTAAAATTCTGTCAAGTAGGTGAACCAGGCTCATGGCCTTATCTGTATACTCCTGTCAAGTCGCCTGCTTCACAGTGGTGTTTCAGTGATTTACTTGGCTACCTTGGATGCACCTCTTGACTCCTGCGACTTGAAACGCCCCAAATGTGGCCATTTCTGGGGTGGATGTTGACAAGAAGGTTAAGCAGATCAAACACCAACTGTGTCTGAACCACAAATGCTCCTTCGAAAGGATAAGGCGTTTTTACTAATACATTATAATATAGGTTCCCAAAAATGTTTCAAGAAACTATTTGTCAAGAATTTGCTGTTGCCTGTATGTAAGATCCCCTGCAGCTCTGGATGTTTGGATACAGAACAGAAAAAGTGAGGCTCTACTGACATGAGTGTTCTGTAAACCATAGTTAGTCAGTGAGAAGTTTCATAATGTGGAGTGCATCTGTGCCACATGGCCATGTTCCTAATTTGAATGTGGTGTGCTGTGCAAGCAATCAATATAACGTACTGTATTGCAGTGTTTGAAGAAATACAGCAAAGAGTTACAAACTATAGCAGAACCTCCCACAAACCTCAGCAAAGATGTGTGCCTGAACCTACATTTGCCTCTGTACATTTAATCATGTTTCTACTTGTCAGTTCAGTTGTGTCAAGGCTATAAATGATGTGGAGCAGTTCTAGGCTTCACACAGCATGGCACAAAAGAAAGTAAGTAAATAAAAGCAAATAAATATCTCCTGGTTAGAGGGTACAAGGGTTTGTTTGCCCATCTGACTGGGAGATTGCGTGTTTGTTATCTCTATAGTGTTTAAATACTCTAGTTTTCGCTGCTAAGTTAGTTGAGCAGGTTGAGTTGCTGCACAGAAATGTGTGCATATGTAAACTGCGGACTGACTCCTCAATCTTTATAGATTAATAAAAACGGGTACCACTGAAATGAGTCATAATAGCTACTATTCAAGCATTCAGGGAAAATTCTGTTTAGAATGAGCAGTAAACAAATGGTCTTTATTGCAGTCGAAATGCGTCCATTCTTTGACTTATCATACGGTTTGTAGGATCCAGTGAGTGCTCATTGTTGTGGGTCGCTTTCTGCTAAAATATACAATTTGTAGGCTTTTGTTGAATTGGGTGAGGATAAGCTTATTCCTAGGGGGTGATGGGGGGAGCGCCTCAAACTCTCAACCTTATTACAGAGACTTGCAGTGTGAGGCTTCCCCTTTCTGTTGGCTGGTGGCCCTATGGTCTGGGGTGCAATGTAGGCCCTTGCAGTGCAGTGTTGGGTGCCAACTTCCAGGACCCCTCAGTCCTCCAAGGGGTTCACATTCAGCCCATGGCCAATGAAAATAAGTGAGATATTGCAGACTCGCAGGACTCTCTTCACATTCTGCTGCCCTCCCTCCCTTGTATTCTTACACTTGAAAAGTCCTGCACTACTATGCAAGTTAATGGGGAAAGTCAATATCCTCCCTCATTTCAGTTACCAAATGTTGACGCATGTTTCAACTAGTCGGAAAATCCTCCCACTTTCCACCTGCCAGCTTCCAAAAAGTGTTTCTAGACCCAAGCTTTTCGTTGGAAGGTAGCATGTCCACGTAAGAGAGTAATCGTTGCTTCTTTCAGAGGCTGCTAACCACGATAGGAACGAACAATGAGTCAGTACAAGTGTGCTCAAATACTGGGCCGCGGGAATGTGCGCATGCGCGGGGAGGGGGGTGCGCGCCGTTCACCTCCCAGTGCCGGGCACGCGCAGCAGGCTCCGGCACCTTAAAATACACGTCTGTCTAGGAACGGGTTTGGGAGCGCTCCAAAGAGAGACGGCGCTTCCTGACAGTCTGATGACTCACAACAGCGAAGTTCGTGTCCTCTGCAGGAGCACGAGCTAATCAGAGAAAAATGTTAATGGGCGGGAGGCGGGGAGGTGTAAATACACACTGCGAGAGCACAACCTGGAGAGCAGGTTTAGGCAGGAGGGGGAGGAGTGTTCATGCTGGGGCCAGCCGGGAGCAGCAGACTGGTGGGGGAGGGGGGCGACGACGCCTGTTGGACAGAAAGGATGGGAGCTGAGTGTGTATGGGTAGAAGAAGGCCCCGGCTGGAGTGTGTCAAACAACCCCAAACGTCCTGTCGCTCTCTATATAAAATAAAGACATGCATGCAAATAAAGGATTGGTGTCGTTTTTGAGAGAGAATTGAAAGCAGAGGAAGTGGACGTGTTTTTTTGGGGGGGGGGGAGGGGGGGGTGGCAGCATACTTGTTTGAGTGAGTGTTTTGAGGCCTTTAAAGGGGCCATGTGTAGAGAAACGTGTTGATATATGCATAGGTTACCGGTTAAGCCCTCGGATCACTGTGGCAGAATGTCATGTCTGGCCTGGTAGTCACATGTGTTTGTGGAAATGCGGAGTGTTTTCTGTATCTACAGGGGGAGCCAGTGTTATGTGGCTGTAACGTGGTCTGCTGCGACATGGTTCAGACCGTGATGTGGTTAGGAACATGAGCAGCTCATTATGGGGTTGCCATGCATAGTGATGTGCCCTAGCCAGTGTTGGCTTTCGCCTATGGCACAAACATATAACCAGTAGAATGGAATGCTGCCAAGAGAAAGTAACACGTGGTTAAGCAGCCTCAGCTAGGAAGATAAGACCTCGTCATATTTAGGTTAGAATAGGGACATTGCCGCCTCATGCCTACAAATGGCTAACCCCCCCCCCTTTAGGTGTCCTGCATGTAACTGTGTAGATGAAACTGCTATCCATGTCTTTTTCTTTTGTCCTGGCTATAAAACAACCAGGCGACAATGGTTTCTCCCACTTTGCAGAAACCTGGGGTGCCGGCAGTTTGAGGAGACATTTAGAATATTGAGAACGGGCACCCACCCACCCACCCATTGTTTTCAGCGTCTCCTGTTTTTTTAACTCCATGTGGCATTATCGAAGGGTGTTGTTAAACTCATCACTGCAAGCATAAAACCACAGTCCCGACCATGTCATATTCTAATAATTTTTAACATTTTAACTTTTTAACTAATTATAAACCTTTTTTTTAACCTTCTCATTTCAAAAACCAATATTATTGATGAATTGAAGCTCGACTAAACTAACATGATATGGGATAAATGCCGATTTATGTTTAGAAGAAGCTTTTAAACCTATTAAGTCTTGTTCTTATGATGAATCTTAATGCTGTTTATAATAGAGTTTTGTTCCATTCTTCTTTTATGTATTGGTCTTTGCTATGTATTCTCTTGGTCATTCTTGTATTTTGTACTTTTTATGGTCTGCATTGACCAAAATAAAGTTTGTTGTCATGGATAAGATTTTGAAAACCAAAAACCAGCAAATACCAGAGACCCAGAACTGGGGCTATAATTATGCAGTGACAGCAGAGTATATACTGACGTATCTTATAGTACACTCACGTAAACAGATGACGATGAGAAACAATGCGCACTGGTCCGACTTTGAGCTAATGGCGGAAAACGAGGTCTTCAAGATAATTTCTAATCTAAGACCTTCCTCCCACACCATGGACCCCCTCCCTTCCACAATCATAAAAGAACTCAACCACACCATTTCCCCTTTCTGGACAAAAATCATCACATTTCAATCGGGATTCAGGAAAGGCTGTAGCACTGAAACAGCCATACTCAATGTCTCGGACTACATTCACAAAGCCTTAGATGATGGTGATGCCTGCCTACTCATCCTTATTGACCTATCTGCGGCATTCGACACAGTTAATCATCCAGCTCTTCTAGAGACCTTGTCGAAGCGCTCCGGCATAAATGGTACTATACTCAACTGGTTCACCTCTTTCCTCCAGCATCACTCTCAACAAATTAAAATCAAATCCTGTCTCTCGAAGCCAACAAAAGTCACACTTGGGGTACCACAAGGCTCAATCCTCTCCCCGTCCCTCTTCAATCTCTTTATGGAGCCCCTCACAATCATCTTGAAAAAAGCTGGAGTGAGTTACCACCTTTATACGGATGACACCCAAATCTATTTCAAAATAAAGTGTCCCGTTGACATCCAACACCTCAATACCACTCTAACGGAGATCCAAACTTGGTTCAACATCAATCACTTAAAGCTCAACCCAGATAAAACAGAACTGATCCTATTCTCTCCAAAAAGCAACCATTGTCCTATCCAAGAGTGGCTCAAGAATCTGGTTGCCCTAAAATGCCCCCTCGTTCTATCCGACTCAGTTAAGTCTCTAGGCATCACCCTTGACAAGAACCTATCAATGGAGGCCCACATCAAAAACTCTGCAAAAAGTGCTATTTTCTCTCTAAAACACCTCAAGAAATTAAAACCTTTTCTTCCCCATGATGACCTCATGACAGTAGTTCAATCCCTGGTTCTCTCTAAAATCGACTACGGGAACGCCAACCTTACAGGGATTCCAAAAGGTCACCTAGCCCCTCTAAGGGCAATGCTGGACATGGCCTCTCGGCTTGTATCTGGAGTAAAAAGATTTGATCACATCACTCCAGCTCTCAACTCCCTCAAATAGCTTCCCATGGAAGGGAGATTTATTTACAAGCTGGCCTGTATCACACACAAAACCCTCCACTCTCCAGCCCCCAACTACCTGAACAACAAACTGGTAAGAGCAGGTCAAGCCAGAATACTGAGAAGCTCCAACTCACTCCTTCTCACTAACCTATCAAGAACCTATCAATGGAGGCCCACATCAAAAACTCTGCAAAAAGTGCTATTTTCTCTCTAAAACACCTCAAGAAATTAAAACCTTTTCTTCCCCATGATGACCTCATGACAGTAGTTCAATCCCTGGTTCTCTCTAAAATCGACTACGGGAACGCCAACCTTACAGGGATTCCAAAAGGTCACCTAGCCCCTCTAAGGGCAATGCTGGACATGGCCGCTCGACTTGTATCTGGAGTAAAAAGATTTGATCACATCGCTCCAGCTCTCAACTCCCTCAAATAGCTTCCCATGGAAGGGAGATTTATTTACAAGCTGGCCTGTATTACATACAAAACCCTCCACTCTCCAGCCCCCAACTACCTGAACAACAAACTGGTAAGAGCAGGTCAAGCCAGAATACTGAGAAGCTCCAACTCACTCCTTCTCACGAACCTATCAAGAACCTATCAATGGAGGCCCACATCAAAAACTCTGCAAAAAGTGCTATTTTCTCTCTAAAACACCTCAAGAAATTAAAACCTTTTCTTCCCCATGATGACCTCATGACAGTAGTTCAATCCCTGGTTCTCTCTAAAATCGACTACGGGAACGCCAACCTTACAGAGATTCCAAAAGGTCACCTAGCCCCTCTAAGGGCAATGCTGGACATGGCCGCTCGACTTGTATCTGGAGTAAAAAGATTTGATCACATCACTCCAGCTCTCAACTCCCTCAAATAGATCCCCATGGAAGGGAGATTTATTTACAAGCTGGCCTGTATCACACACAAAACCCTCCACTCTCCAGCCCCCAACTACCTGAACAACAAACTGGTAAGAGCAGGTCAAGCCAGAATACTGAGAAGCTCCAACTCACTCCTTCTCAATCCGCCAAAAATGAAAAAGAAAACCACCCAATACCGATCGTTTTCTGGCAACGCTCCCAGGATATGGAGAAGTGTGGCTCAGGGGTTAGAGGCCGCAGACCCGGAAGCTGAGATCGGCCCTGGACCAGGGTTCAATTCCCCGCCTCGGCGGGTCTTGGGCTCAAAAATTCCACGGACTCGATAATTCTCGCTCCGGTGCCTTCTCGACTCACGGGTTCACACTCTGCGACTCTGGGCAATAGCTTGCTTAATCTCCACAACGGCCCCTCGCGGCGGGATGCCTGGCTTTCACCTTGTGGATACCCTGCCGGGGTTATCTCACAGGGGAATACCAGGACGGGTTCCCTAAGCAAGCGCCGGGAAACCCTTTGTGGGTAGCTGTGCGCTATATAAGCTCAAATACATTTACATTTACATATGGAACGCTTTTTCTGGAGTCCTCCGATGCAACCTCTCCTTCTCCTGTTTCAAAAGGGACCTCAAACTCCATCTCCTTAACAAATACTTTCCTGAACAACGTCAACTAACCTAGACCTCAATATCCCGAGTTGACTCCTATTCAAGAATTGTTGGTGAACGGACTATGCTAATCACCTTGTTTTCTTTTTTTTTTCTCTCCCCCTCCGTTGCACAGTTATTTATTGTTCATGCTGTATTCTTTATCCGTAGTTTGCTTACTTACTTTCAGCCTTCTAGGTAATGTAAGGCCCTTCGGTTTTGCACAATATGTATGTTAAGCACTCTGATACCTACGGGTCTAGCTAGCGCTATACAAAACTTTTAAAAAAATAAACAAAGGTGCCAAGATTGGTATTTCATGTGGAGTTCTAGAGAGCAAAATAGCTTTTTTTAAAAAAAATAATTATTATGAAACGTACTTGTCAATCTTTTGCTTTCAAGAGTCAGGCGAGTGACCAGCAGAAACCTGATTCAAAGAAATAAGTCTTGGCCTCTTTTTTACTCCTTCTGCAAGACCACACTTCTGAAAAATACACATTTCCTGCCCACTTAAATGGCGGAAAAATACACGTTGCCACAACATACCTTACATAGTTGCATATATTACTTCCTTGTAAGCGCTGCTAACTAATCCTCTGTGTATACATGAAAACGCCTCTCACTGTACCCAGTCGAATGTCCTTGAAAGCTGGGGTATGAAGTGCATAGATAAATCTGAAGAGTTTAAAGAAATAGGACTGTCCTGGGTATCAGGTTTGGATCAATCATTTCCATTCATCACTTTTTGAGTTGTGTGGTGATCTATCTGGTTCCATCTGAACCCAACTTCTGGGTATTTCTTTGGTGTAAAATCTGAAGTGCACATCACGTTTTCAGTTGTGGTCCAAATGGTTTTGCATTTTCATTAGGAGTTGCATGTGTTTTGGTTGAAAAAGATGCATAACTTCAGCTTGGTTGGAGCAAGATCTTGATGCACAGCAAAGGACTGTTTGATGGTAATGGCTTTGTCTGAATATTTCCTGGGGGAAGCGGGCTATGAACCTAGCCACAGTCTCTGTGGATATGGCCTTTATGTGACACAGATATGTACATGATTATTTGTTGCAGTTTGCATAAACTGATTCCGGTTCTGGTACACGGGAGACTCAGTCTCTTGCATTGGAATTGCACAATTCAGAGGTGGTGTCCAGTTCAAACAAATCAAGTTACCATAAATGCTGGGTACGGGATACAACTATTACATCACTAGAAACTCTACAACTGTTAATGTTTCACCTGCTCGCTAATGGATGGCAGTTGTTCCCAGAGAGCTTTAATGGCACCAAGTGAAGTGCCTTTGTCTGTAACAGGAAACTAGTCTTTTATATTTAAATTTAATTCAAACACAGTGGAAAAAATGATTGCTTCTTTTCTTAAAAAATATTTTGTTTCGCTATTCATGCAAATTTATGTTTATATAACAAACACTGTTTACAAATCAACAGTTATTTCAAGATAACAGTCGAAATTTAGAACAGGGGTGTCCTTTGTAGGCTTTATGTCAAATGTTTAAGATATTTACTGAATATATGTTTGCATAAAATAAATCTTAACAGACATGATTTATACAGTGTCAATCTTCAAAAGCTGCCATGGTCTGATGTTTTAAATGTTAAAGGACCTCCTACTAAGGCACCAGGTTAATAAATATACAGTGTCCAGCACCATTCCGCATGCCTGTTTTTTTAGGGTAAAAGAGTGCTGCCAAGAGACCTAAATTAAAAAAAACTTGAAAGTGAAGGCAAATTTTAAAACCTTACCAGGATGCCCAGAATTACAGAGGTGATTTATTACAGGCAGTCTCTTCGTGTTCATGACATCAAGTTTTACACTAGATTTTACTCTTCCAGCTAGAAAGGGCGATGTTAATAAAATGGTGTTCCTGTTGTTCCATGCAAGCCGGCATTATTAAATATTAATAACTAATGTTTTGATTAAGACCTGCTAAATGAGACTTTTGTTCTTCAAACCTTTTATTTTTCCATATTGAGATCCCATCTGTACCAATGTTTGCTAAAATGTCGAAACAGCTAATATTGTCAGGAGATTAGGCTTCATGATATGGCTTGCCTTTCATTTTTCTTTTTTTAGAGTTTTATATAGCGCGAACTTGACCTGGTATCGGTATCAGAGCGCTTTACATAGCACCAGTTGCGTTACATGAGGACACATTCATTTTTTTTAGACACAAGGAGATTAAGTGATTTGCCCAGAATCACAGGATGTTCAGCGTCATTCCTGAGACTCGAACCCGGTTCCCCAGATTCGAGGTCGGCCATCCTAGCCGTTAGGCCAACTCCTCTCCCCAATGCCTGTTAATTAGTCAACAGCATGGTTTGTTCCTCCATCGTCACATAATTGTAGCCGGCCTGCCTCTGGCAGTGAAATCCTCTGGTTTCAAAAGTTTGTTTGGGTTGCTTTGGAGTAATTCTGGTAGGTGGTTGAGGTCACACTGAACTCAGGGATGCTGCCGGGATGAGATGCAGGCCCCTACGAATCTAGGCCCAGCAGTGGTGTCTCACACAAACATTATCACAATAACAGTGTAGCAGTAACCAGCAAAGTGGGGAGTAGCTAGTCATCGTAGCTATGCTACATTCGCTTTCTTAGGCTAACATTTTCTTTTACCTACAAGGGATGCACGTGCTGGCTTCCTTTTTGTGGCATTTCATACTCTTGGGGCTGCACGTTGGTAGTTCCCATTCTGCTGTTTTCGTTTGACTTTTTTGCTACAACCCTTTGTGCAGCACATACAAGCAATTACAGATCGTTCCTTTGCTGTGAGCAGATTTGTTTGATGCTTACCCCATTGTAACTTTTTGTTGGCTGTCTTTGTGCTTAAGCTGCATAGGAGAATCTGCCCTGGAAAGATGTTGCAAAAGAACGCTGAGTTGGTGAACTTGTAAGGCCTGTTGTGGTTACAGCATGGATCATAGACACTCACTGCTACACAGGTTGGCAGAGTGCTGCAGGCCTGGGGCTACCACATGAATAGGCAGGCTGCCATGGTCAGGTAGTGGTTTCCTCAACTTGTTTTTGAACGTGTCTACAAAAGGGAACAGCCCAGGGATTCCTCGTCTGTTGGTGACACCTCTCACATGGAGACTCCCAACATCCCTGCCCCTTGGCCATGAAGCTTCTGGATATTGGCTGAAGCTTTTGGAACAGTGCCCTTTTTTTTCTTCATTTTCTGAACCGTATCCCAATAAGTGATAGGTAATTTGAAGGTTATACAAAATTGGTAATTTGAAGATTATACAAATGCAGGGATAGGAAGTTTAGATAAAAATATTAACAACATAATTCACTTTTAGGAGGTACAGGTAAAATCAGCAACAGGGATGAGAGCCCGCAACATTTCTTCCCACGAGCAGAGAGACACAAGGAAGGCAATTATGAATGCCAAGATCCAAACTGTTAAAAGAGCAAGGTAAAAGAAATGTTGCTGATAATAGAATGTGCAAATAACAGTGGGATTGAAGACTGCAAATGAAGAGGAGAAAGTGCATAGGTCCAGTGTGTGGTTTAGCAGTATGTAAACATTTAAAACGTTGAAGTAACCTATCTGCAGGCGAGAACCAGCTCATAAAAAAGTAGTTTTGGTGATTTCAGTAGTCTATTTGATTCCTTACAAAGTAGGAGTGCTTGTATTTCAAACACTCACATTGTTCCATAATCAAGAATTCTGGGTAAGCAAAGTGAACTGTGTATGCACTTGGTGAGGACACTGGAGACAAGAGTGGAGCCTAATCTAATTTCCACCATGATGCGACGGAGTAAACAGTGTGGTGTCATAATGGTCAGTTGTAGGGCCCATTCTTCGCTCTCATTTTACTAGTGAAGTTGCAGAAATGTACAGGGGCATTCGAAGAATTGCCCTTTGAAAATACTTGAATTAAGACAACCCCACCACCCCCTCCCAATACGAGTAAAAAAAAATAGAAGAGATTATAGAAAGCTTAGAATGTTCAGAAACGTGTCTTCTAAGATTCAGTGCAGCCAGGCTACTTACTTCCTACGGTAAATGTAAAATTCCCAGGAAAATGCTGAAAATGGGGCAGTGGGAAAGTAGACCACTAAACAAGAAAAAGATTGTGTAGTTAGTTTAATTGATGATCTGAAACTTCTAATGTAGCAAAGCAGTGGAGACATCTGGGGAATCGTAAGGTGCACCAGGAGAGGTACAAGCAACCTAAAAAGCAAGTTCCTTTACTGTTGTGTTAACCATTGATGACAACTCGCCATTAGAATAGGTGCTAGTTTCTGCAGCTAAGTTCCTAGAAGGATACAGACACATATGAGGCAGTCCAGAGCAAAAGTGCCACGATGGTAATGAGGCAGCATCAGAAATCTTCTAAATGGTAACCTATTTCTTTTATAACAATTCTGCTGTTCATATAGATAACAGTACTACCAATTCCAAATTCGATGGCACTGGCTTTACCAACTTCAGAAGGATAGAAGCAGGGCACAAGTCTGGGGGTATTAATAGGTAGATGGCATCTACACACTCTTTTCGCACAGTGGATGCCGTCAGCGCTGCAAAGAATTTGGGCACCACTGAAATAAGTTGAACTCATCCCAGTGTCATTTTTAGACACTGACACATTCAGCAGTGCCTGCAGGTTGTCTGTTTCCGTTTCGATCAGCAACGTGCAGGCGGCGAGAGGGCTTTGGTATTTTAAATTACAGCTGGGCCAAAAACAAAGGCTTAATTTAAGGGGCCATCAGGACTCCTTTTGTTGGCGTAGCCTGGCTGGGAGCTACCATAGTCTTACACCTAGATGAAAATGCAATGGAGGGGAAGCAAATGCACACCGCTTGGTATTACTTCGCAAGTACTTGCGAGGCATGCTTTTGACTTTGTTCAGTCCTTGTAAATAAGAGATATGCATGCTCTGGAAGAATATCAGAAGTGATGGTCTATCCCAGTAGTTACATGAATTTTTTTTTTTAAATAACATTTTCGATACTACTATTTTATTTCTTTTATAGCGCTACTCATCCCAATGCAGGGTGTCAGAGTGCTTTACATCACATGTGCCCATTATAGACTGACAATAAATCATATAAGTGGGTAAGTCATTGTACTTGTATAAGACCGGGTTACAAGGTGAAGGAGTCAAATGTCCTTCATAGCTCACTGTGCTATATTTGAAGGACTACAATGTATGAACTGCAAGTAACAAAAGGATCTGTATTAAAAGTAGTGCCACTTACCTGTTTTCATGAAATAAAAATCTATCATCTGCATGTTACGTCTCGGGCTTTACAGGAGACATATTACCCCTTAATGCTACTTTAATTAAAAACTGGGACTAGACAAAACGCAGATCTCTTCCGCAAATGTGTTCACTTCCAGAGTTATCTTACCATTATTATTCCCTGAGATTTTCTGAGCACGCAAATATCTCTGCAGCAGGTGCCTTAACCCCATAAGATATTTGAAAGTACAGATTTGCAACCGATTAACCAGAACAGATTTATTGCTACATTTCTCCTTGTGGCAAATTTCTTTGTGGCAGTTTAAAAAAATCAATGTATTTATTGAGGCCCAGATTTTGTGTAGGGGGTTGCGTTACATTTGTGGCACAACCCCCGACGCAGTATCTCATTTGTCAAATATTGTAATGCACTCAAATGGACTCTTAATAGACCTGCTAAACATGGGTCAGGTTTTAAGATCTGATGTCACTTCCTATGAGGTCATTGGTTGTGATGTCCCATCCTGTGATACGTCTTTTATTTTTAGGACTTTCTGCCCCAACCCAACCCCACCCCGCCCCTCCTTAACGTCTTTTTTTAGGACTAGTTCCGTGGATGGAAGACTGAGTTTGCCTTGATTGGATTTGAATTTGCAACTTTTCGACCATAACATACCAGCTGAATAAGTTAACTCAGATAGCCCATTTCTGGAGGCTTGGGCTTGATGCCTTGTGTCGAAAATGTAATAAAGAAATAGCCACTTGGGGTTAAAAAAACGCAGTAGAGAAGGACGGCAACTTTGTGTAGCGTGGACGCCCTGTCTCTGCATCGCCAGCGTATATAAAATGAGGCCTAACACGTTAGTGTCTGCATGTACAAGTGATGCGTTACCATGCTTGCCAACACTACTGTTTCTGTTTTTACGGACGTTTTGGGCAGACTAATTGAGTTGAATAAAAACACTGGATTTTTATGTGACATCACCCTCTGACCAACAAGTGTAATTTTCTCTGCTGTCATCCTTATGCTAATTAGTAGTTTTAAAACCTGACAAATCTTATTTTTGGTCTTACAACGTTGACAGGCACGTGACTTGAGACTCACTGTGTACCTACAGAAGATACCCGTATGCAACGAAAGAGCCACCATCTGAAATGAGCTGTGTGCAGCTGCAGGCACCCATCTGAAGCGAGGGAGCCTGGCTTTGGAGGGGGACTGTATACAGCTGCAGCACATGTGTAGCGAGGAAGCCGTCGCCGCCTGACACGGGTTTCATGCTTACAGCCAGGCGCAGAACATGACACTTGTAGTTCTAAAGCGCCGCCTGGCAGTAGCTGTCGTGTCAGGCGCTACAAGGACGCGTTCACAGTGCCATCCTGGACAGGGAGTAGTTTGCAGGCAAGGCCGTGGCCCTGCAAGGGAGCATGGCGGCTCGCCTTTGTGCCGAGTGAAAGGCGAGAAGCTGCCTAATGACGGGGTATGCGCCTCGTGCGTGTGCAGGTCCTTCGCCGTGTCCAGGGTAGCCTGCTACGGTGCCTGCTAATCACATGCCGGCCTTGTAATTAGGAAGTGGTCTGGCTGCCGTGCGAGGGAGGGGCGTGTAACACGAGCCCGTGCTTAGGGCAGGCTCGAGCTGGCAAGAGACGCCAAAGGAAAGGGCAAGAAGAGCAGGCACGCTCGGGGCAACTATACAGCGCATCAGAGCACTTCTGGCAAAACAAGCATACCCGGCATGTTTCACACTAAAGCAGGCAAGGGCTTGGCACCGCATGGTTTAAAAAAAAAACATGCAGATGATCGCCTGGAGAAAGAAGGGCATCCCACAAGCATGCACGGGACACCATCAAAACCCAGCAGTGCCTGTCCATTTAAAGCACCGAGTACCAAACATGCAGAGGATCGCCTGGAGAAAGCAAGGCATCTCTGATAACACCACAGGCATGCACGGGACACCATCAAAACCCAGCAGTGCCTGTCCATTTAAAGCACCGAGTACCCGCACGTTTCAATGTGAATGAGAGTAACTGCACTTTTCAATTTGAATGAGAGTAATGCACTTTTCGATTTGAATGAGAGTACACGCACTTTTTAATTTGAATGAGAGAACACCTGCACTTTTCAATTTGAATGAGAGTACCTGCTCTTTTTAATTTGAATGAGAGTACACGCACTTTTTAATTTGAATGAGAGAACACCTGCACTTTTCAATTTGAATAAGCGGACCTGCACTTTTTAATTTGAATGAGAGAGGACCTGCACTTTTTAATTTGAATGAGAGAGTACCTGCACTTTTCTGAAGAGAGCTAATTCTTTTAATGGTAGAGTACCAGCACTTCTCGAATCAAAAGCTTGTGGCTGTGCGAACCAGCGCTTCTGTATTTCCAGTTTAAATACTGATTAAATAAAAAAGCAAATAAGAACACTGTAGGGTACTGGATTTTGTCTGGAGTGGTGGTGAACAAAAAGAGCCCACTCATGCGCAGGTGTTGAGTGCAATATTCCTTCCAACCACTTTCTTGTGGTCCTTAATGTTAAAAGAGAAGGGCGCCATCCTGTAAAGGAGAGGGGGTACATTACCTGAATTGAGTATAAGGGATGTTGTAGGGGCAATGAAGGGTGCCATCCTGTGCAGGAGAGGGGGTACATTACCTGAAATGAGTATAAAGGATGTTGTAGGGGCAATGAAGGGTGCCATCCTGTACAGGAGAGGGGGTCCATTACCTGAATTGAGAATAAGGGGTGTTGTAGGGGCAATGCAGATGCAAGAAAGGCTCAAGGGCAGTGCTAACCCCAAAAACTAGAGCTAGTTACCAAGTATGCTAATGCCCCCGGCTGGATCACATGGACAAGACATGACCACTCCTTTTTCGTTATTGCAAAGCAGACTTGTAGCCAAGGAATGGGTGCATGTCAAGGTCTTTGTAAAACATCAAATTGCCACCCTGATACATAGGGCTCCACAAAAGTTGCCTTGCCATCACAAGCAGTGCTCCTAGGTGATTGTTGCTTACTTCATTGTAGATTAAGATGCACAGGGTAATACAAATCAGGCAAGTGTGTTAGGGACAGCCACTGTTGGAGAAGTGTGGCTCAATATGGAGAAGTGTGGCTCAATGGTTAGAGCAGCAGACCCTGCTGCAGAGGTCTAGCCCGGGACCAGGGTTCAATTCCCCGCCTCGGCGGGTCTTGGGCTCAAAATTCCACGGACCTGATAATTCTCGCCTCGGTGCCTATTTCAATCATGGAGTCCCACTCTGCAACTCTGGGCAATAGCTTGCTTAATCTCCACAACGGCCCCCACAACGCTAAGGATGCCTGGCCTCCACCTTGGGGGTGCCCAGGAGTGGACGCCTCACAGGGAAAGCCAGGATGGGTTCCACAGCGGTATTCGTACAAGCGCCTTGAGACCCTTGCGGGTGAGTAGTGCGCCATACAAGTATCAATTTACTGTTGGTTCTCAAGGGAGCACCCTGATTGGGCCTATAAAATCAACCTTCACTGGCAGGGAGACTATGCCTCTGATACCTGGGTGTGACTGGAGCCCAGGAGCCAATATGCATCTCAAAAGATTCAGTCAATTTATGAAAAAAAATCACTTTAATAATACAAATTAATACAATCCCGGCTTAAGCCTCAGTCCCTCTGCTTGGACCTGTGGCCTAATGGTCAGACATCTAAAACCAGCTTCAGTTGATTTTTGTCCTCTTCACTTACACTTTTGTTGACTCTTCTCCAAGGCTTTACCACCTTTGTTTCAGCATATATGGTAGGAAGATTTCATCCCTTGAGCTTTTAATTCCAACGGATGTCTTAGTATCCAAATGTTGACCTATTCTCCCTTTTCCAAGTATCTTGTTCAAAATGCTGTGAGGCTACTGTAATATCATTTAGCGCGCTTTACAGAACCCCCAAATAAAATTAATGTACATTTACTCAACCTACACTAAAATGTGGCTACCTTACCAGAAAGTTAATTTATAGCATAACTATGGTGCATGCGACTTGGTACACACATTCACACACGTTGTCTCTTGCAGCAATGTGGTCCGATGTGATGTGGATCTCGTCTCAGCTTAGAGGTTTGGGACACAACAGGCCTTGTTAATAAATAAAAAAAACACAAGATGCATTTGATAAAGTAAACATGCACAGGGCACCACCAACCTTCAACAAAGGCAGGACACAATTAATTCAAAGTAGGAGTATGTAGTGCATCTTAAAAAGAAGCAATGTAGATGGCATCTCTGGCAGAAGCTATGTATGCACAGGTAGCCTCTGGTAAAACTTGCATGCTAACACCGCTGATAAAACGCATACTTTCACATAGCCCTCAGAAAACCAAAGACAAAGAAACACAGAACCACTATAATACAGGAGGGCGGCTCATATAGATTATGATAAATCAGACCTGCAGGAATACCGCAGGTAAAGACTTTATTGGCTTGGTTTTAGCTCCGGTTTCTTTAATAGAAACCGGTAATGTTGAGACAGCTCAAACGAGGGTGACTATATGCAGGTGGGTGCACAGCCCTCCTCGAGATGTGAAGAACCAGATGAAGGGACGAGGTAGTCCCTGCCATACCTTATGGACCAGCCCTCCTGGCAACAGAAGAATCCTGCAGCAGCGATGTTTGATTGAGCTGCGTATTTATGGCTCCCTTTGTCATTGTGCAAGGAGGTGCCTGCAGTAGCATTTTTTAATCCAATTTAGGCAGAGTCTTAAAGTCCGTATTCATTCCAGAGAGTTGTCACTCATGGTCATAAACGTACGTGGCATGCTACCTACGGATCATGAGTGTGAAACGCTATATAAATGCAATTTCACATTGCGAGTATTTGTCATTAGATGATCTGAACATCTTTCCCCTTTTTAGAAGGGGTGCACCTTCTTGTTCCATGTGCTCTTCCATTCACTCTGAGCTTGTAAGATAGTGCTGGTCTTTTGAACGTTTTTCATTCCACGCTTTTCACTGCCACCCTCTCTAACTGCCTCCCATGTTTGACCACTTCCCAATGTGGTACTTTCAGCACTCCAGAGCAGGAAATGCTGGAAGGTGCTAGCAGCTTGGTGAGGGGAGCTGTTCAAACCAAGTTAGAAAGTTTAGGTAGGAGAGAAGGCTCGATCCTGGCCATGACTTGGGAATCTAGACACAAGACGCAGCACATTTCTAGCCTTATTGTCTGGGTCCCTTACCAACAAATAACTTGGATTGCATGAGACTTGGATGAAAAAAGTGCAAAGAAATAGAGCAGCAAAGCAATCATAGACAGATCGGTAGAGACCTCAGTGCGTCAATTCAGCCTTTCACCCGTACAAGATTAAATCATTGAGTTCCATTTATGTGGGTCACAGTAGCACGTTAATATGGCACTAAAAAGCCCAGAGTATTGATTGTGAATGTTATAAACACAGGATAGTACAATAAAAACGGGAGCCCTGAACTAGGATAGGGTTGGTACCTAGCAATAGCTACACCTTCCTGTGCACGGTGGTAACGTGTTTTAAAGCCATTCGGAGTTGGGCTTTGGCTTTGCACACCCTTAGTTAGCTTGTTCGGGCCATAGGATAAGCAAAATGCAGTCTTGAACCTGAAGCATTTAAAGGCCGTCTATAAAAATTGCTTGAGGCAGCATCACTTAGCTTTTTTAGACTTGTGGGTTCACTTTTCAGAATAAAACTACGAGATTAAAATATGCAGCTAGCAAACGGTAAAATTCCAGGTATTCGGAGGATATCACATGGGTGCATTTGGCAACTTTAGTCTTGACCAGACACCCCAAAAAAATGACTGCAAGAAACGTCAAAGTCTTAGGATTGCCCTCACGTAGCCCACATTGTTTTGATAAAACTCAGTCTGTTCAGGTTAGATGGAGTACCTTCCTCACACAGTTTCAATTCCCTGAACTATAATAAAAATAATCTGATTCCATCATCTGTGGCCTCTTTTTTTGTGTGCTTTAGGCACAGAAACGCTCTTAAAATAACATCCGATATTTTGACCAGATGGCTAAAGTTTTCCAGGCCCATGCATGAATAGCTCATCCAATACTGGTTTTTGCTTTGCATTGTGGGACTTGTAGTTATGTATCCACTAATAAAAGGACAACATAGGAGGCCACTTGTTTCAGTCTGCTGCACTCTTATGGAGTTCCTCCAAGACAGATGTCTGCAGCGGCCTTACTACAAGGTCTTGCACAGAAAAGTAAGTGCACACACAACTATGAACAGGAAAGGGCTACTGAGAATATCACGATTTACTGGTTTTGTCTGGCCTACACCTGCCCCATGGCTTATCCTCATTGAGAGAATGCCCATTCACCAAAAGATTACTTTTTCTTGAATCGACCCATACTTTGTTTTTAGGTCTGGGTTTTGAGAGTAGAGTCGTCAATCTGACCTATTGCTAACAATGTCCACTGAGTGGACTTTTAGTCTTCCCTTCAACCATTGTCTTTGTTCGGCCAGCCTCTTTTAGCTGTTGGTTTGACACTTTGTAAATCACGTCTTGCTCAGCCCAGTGGAGTATTTGTCTCTAACCTAATACTGTTGGTTGTTTTTGGTGTATCTTTTCACCTCCACTCAAGTGCTTGCAGTGAAATACAGAGGGGAACGTTTACAAGTGTTTATTATTCCGAGTCCCTTCCTGCTGACTTCCTCCAAAGCGTGTTACTTTAATGTACATGTGCTACATGTGTGTTAGTATATTGCACCCAGACTTTTGGCCCTTGCCAGTGCTTGTTTGTTAGCTCTCACACTCACACCCGCCCCCCTCTTTGCCTCCCACATGCCCCGGCTGTGCATGTTGCGGCTGCCACAGACTACTAATTATCAGTAATCCTAGTGGCACTGATGGAAACAGGTGTTACAAGCGAAAATAGGCGCCATCAAACCATCCCTCTGCAGGTGCGTTGTGCATTGTGCGCGGGCAGGTCTGCCCCTCCCCAGCCCCAAGGCTGGGAGCAGAGAAAGAAAATGGAGAGAGAGGGGGTAGGGTAAGGGAAGAAGACTCGCTAGACACCCACCATCCTTGACGAAGGACGCTTCCAACTGTGAACAGGCTTTAAGTGCAAATAAATAATTAAAATAAATGTAGGGGCCCAAAAAATGTTCTAGGAGCCTGCCACAGGAGCTGCTGAATGTTGGGTTTGTGGAATACCAAAGGCTTGGTTCCACCACATGCATCTTTCTTCCATCACCTTACAATTCCTCTCCCTTTCTCGCAGCTTGTTTTTCATCCCTGCTTTCTCCAGTTGTCACTGCCTTTTCCCCTGTTCTGCATGGTGGGAAGGTCAAAGTTTAATGATGAAAAATAAGCTGCTCTCCACAAAAATGAGTCCCAGCGCCACCAACTGAATCAATTTGCGCATTTGTCCAGACCAAAATAAAGCACTCATCTGGCCAAATGCATAAGCACATTTCTAATGGAAATGCAAGGTTGCAAGCCAAAGAAAGATAGGAGAGGTGTGGTCTAGTCATTTAACCCCTTCACTGCGGTGGCTATTCCGCCGCAGTGCTAAGGGGGCGGGGCGGAAGAGCGGCCGTCGCATGCTGGTGACGGAACCGGTCCGTCACCAGCTTCGGTTGCGCTGTGCTTATGACGGAGCGGTTCCGTCATGGCCCCGCCCGCTCAATAGAACGCTCGGCGCGGAATTCGCGCCGCGCATGAGCGGCGGGCGGGCCATGACGGAACCGCTCCGTCATCAGCACAGCGCCACCGCAGCTGATGACGGAGCAGTTCCGTCATCAGCATACAAGGGGTTAAGACATGGATGTGTAGGTCTCATTGGCACCTTGGTGATGTTAAAAGACCTTACTGCCCTGGTAGTCTGTGCCATTTCTCATCTTACTGCTGCTTATAAGCTGCAAAAAAACTTCGCTGGACTAGTCTCACATGAGGCTTTAGACTGAAGATGGTTGAGACTACGCGGTCTGTGTGTGTAGGGATGGTACTTGGTCTCACACTGTGTGGGCTGTTGCATGGACTCACCGATTTTTGTATCCAGTGTAAGGCAATCGCCCTAAGTTGATATAAAGGAACAAGCAGAAGCCAGTGCCAATAACTGAGAGCAAGCCCTTTTCAGTGCTGTTAGACTTCCGTGACTCTGTTGGCACCTTGGCTCCAGTGGGCAACTTGCTAAATGGTCTATATGTTTGAGTAAAAAGATGGGCAGTAAATGCTCCTTATTAAATCTTCTAATTTCTCTGTATGCTGTTCAACTTCTGAGTCAGACAGTCTTCGTACCCTTCTGGAAAGCCATGACTCGACTGCCAAAGATGGAGATTTCCGTCAACCTTTCTCTTACTTGAGACAGCAGAGGTTTTCCTCTAATGGAGTCCGAAGGCCTGTGTTCCACGCGGTCCTGTACAGCGCTTGTAGGACCTCCGCTCATCTTACGGTGGTCTTGCCAATTGCTTCTAATAAACAGTTTTATCATCTGCTGGGCAATCAATGTTGCGGAGGCTTTTGGAGCCCAGAGATATTGATTAGCTTAACAACTGAGCTGCGGTCGCCTCCACTAACCCTTCCTGTGCCGAGGGGGAGGCAGGTGGGTGCCTGGGCGAGGGTTGTCGGGAAAGTCAAGGTTCTTTTCTATATCAGCCGGCTTCTAGGAACCCCTCCTTTCACTCCAGTGCCCAGTTGTTTCTACTAGCCACAGAATGAGCCGAGGACAAATAAGGGTTTGTAACAAGGAAGGTTGCTTTTACAAGACAGTATTATCATCATCAATTAGAGAAATGCTTGTCTTCACTGATGGAGCTGGTGTCTCCACCCAGGAGGCCAGTACGCCCATTCAAAGGGCCATTGACTCCTCTAAAGGGACTGCTGGCCCCAAACTAGAGAAATTGACTCTGCCAAAATGGTTGTTGCCTTGCTCAAGGACCCATTACCCCTGCTAAAAAGGCTTTTGCCCACTAAATCGAAAACAGACCCCACTTAAACGACAGTTGCTTTCATTAATAGATTGTTGCACTACTTTAATAATGGATTGATGCCCTACTAAAGAGGCCTGTGACTCCATTCAATTTTGAATGTCCCCTCTTAAAGGGGTGTTTGATCTTTAAGCTACCTTTGCCCCCACTCAACAGGCCATAAAAGCTACTCAAGTGGCCATTGACCAGCTCCTCCTCTCCAATCAATGACGTTTGCTTGGGCCCAGTGACTGCTCTCTAGGGGCATTGCCTCTACTAAAAGATGTGTTGCATCACTGATTGGGCAATTCAAGTCACTGACAGGCCACTGGCCTTAACTTGGAGGGGTCTTGTGCTCACATTAAAAGACCATTGACCTTCGAGGGCCATTGACCGTACTTAGGTGTCTTGACCTCAATTGGGGGACTCTTGCCTCATTCAAGCAGCCGGTGAGCAAGCGTATGTGATCTGTTGCCCCCACATGAAAGGCTATTGCCCCCACACAAATGGGCACTCCTAAGCAAAGCAGTGTATGGACTGTTTCAATAGGACAGCATAAAACATTTTAGAATAAATGCAAAGAAATTAATAACACAAACTTAGATCTCGATGAAATAATAAATTAAATGACTTGCTACTCTGATCCCTCAAAAGTAGAGTAAGCTATAAGGCAAATTGCCTTTACCTGTTGGGTTGTGTACAGTGTAGCTCCATTCTCGCACATGCCTGCTGGGGTGCTTGTTTTGAAGAGTAGCTTATGGGCCTAGAGTTGGTTGTGTTTTCTTTTTGAGGAAACAGGCCTGGTAGGCTGGTATGATCGTACTTGATTTTAGCCATGACTGATGGGCATAAGGGTGGTTCCTATCTGGCGTAGAATACTGAGCAACATAAAATTGATGTCTGAAAGGCAGGCCAAGTAATTAGCCGTGACTGGAAATAATTTAGCCATTCAACCATCACTTTTTTGTTATTTTCCCTGGTGGGTATGTGGGAGAGTGGGAGACTGGGTGCAGACCTGGTCCCAAGCATGGCGCGCGCCCTGCCGCTGTGACGGACAGCTCGCGTGCTCTATTGGTATTTCCCATCACCTCGAGCCCTGCTGGTTTCTGATCAATGTGGACGAGACACGTTACCTCATCAGAGGCTCCCGGATTAATGCGGCTCCCACTGTGTCAGTTCCGGTAAAATAATCTCATCAGCAGCACCAGAGGATAAAATCAAAATACAAATTCAAGGCCGCAATTAGCAAGAGGCCTGTACAGAAGTTAACCCCTTGCATGCTGCAGAGGACAAAGTCACTAGAACGCTATGCCCACAAGGGGAAGAGAAGGCTGCTGGACTGATGCCACAACTGCGGGTGAAAAAGAGGCGCTAAGCTGGAATGGCACCCATACGAGGAGGAAAATGGAGATGAACCCAGAGGCGGTGCTAGGAAGCAAAAAGTCTATTGCTAGTGCCTCCCACAGGTCGGTGCGAGAGGGCAGGCGCAAAGACAGTAATAAAAAAAACGCCATCCCTGCCCGCGGGTTTGGTACAAGAAGACAGTAGTGATGCCAATGCTGCTGAAGGACTTACTAAAATAAAAGGGACCAATGACTGACATAAAAGTCATCTGATGCTAACACTCCATCAAGGGCTTGGTACAAGAACGCAGGATTGGTGCCTGAAATAAAATAAATAGCATGTAATATCACTGCCCAAGGCCCTGGTACAAGAAAACAGGAGTGGTGCCTGAAATAAAAGGCCTCTGATACCAGCACTGCCCATTGGCCTGGTACAAGAAGGCAGGAGCAATGCCTGAAGTAAATAGCATATGAGGCCAATACTGCTCAAGGGCATAATACAAAAGGATAGGAGCAATGCATCCGATACCAACACTGCACTAACTTCTTTTTCACAAAAACAAAAGCAGCGCCTGTAATAAAAGGTATTCTTGACAGTGGTGTTCAGATGCCCTGGTACAAGAGGTATGCGTGATGCATTAATGTCACTGATGCCCAAGGACCTGGTGCATAGACACCATCTCAAATTCCGTGCATCAGTGTCCGTGGTACTCCTCTCCCCCGCTATAAGGGCTAGAACCAGCAAATATATATATATATATATATATATATATATATATATATATATATATATATATATATATATATATATAATTTTTTTTTAAAAGCTTGCGATGACAGTGCTGCCACAGTAACACCTGCAGAAGCGATGCCTGGAATGGGAGGTATCTGATGCCCATGTTGGCCAGAGGTGTGGAAATGTAGGACAGCAGACATCTGCAACAGATAGTGAAGAACAAGAAGAAGTTTGACCAAGGAAGCGTGCCAGGGTGGCCCTACCCTACCATAGGTAGTATGCTAGGACTGTTGGATGTGGGCCTGGCGCGCCACGATACCGTTGTGTTTGTAGCAGTTATCTAAGATTTTATTCCTTCAGACACTGTCAATCTGGCACCTTTCTTGGGCCTGTCACTTTGAGTAGTGAAGGCAGCCGCCTCACCCTCGCTGTGTGAATAGTCCTCTTCTGGTAGGCTTCACTCAAGTGTAATTGGCCAATGCCCATCACTGTGTGCAACAATCCTGTGCTGAGCATTACCAGGCCAATTAGGAAGTAGTTCTGACTCCTGAACAGATACAACAGAAACCAGGTTTAGGAGTTCTCTGGCAGAATTTCTATCAGCTACAGTGAAAAATTGACTACCTACAAGGCACACAATGTAGCATTCTCTGCCAAAGTGGATGAATCCATCGTTAAGAGTCCAATCTTAGAGAAGACACCAAGGAAAAATCTGTTAACACCTGTCACTGTTGGAAGATTTACCACCATGATGTGGGTGCGCTCAAAGAGTACTCCCCAAAGTGGGGGTACGTCATTTCTTAACACACATCTAAGCTTCCCAACATCCTGCCTCGTATTTTCCAGCATGTTAAGGACATCATACTCTCCTCCCATGAAAATGTGTCACATTATCTCAGAAGTGACTCCCCAGACATGGCGGTAATTGGTCAGCCTAGATAGGCGGTTTATCTGCCGCATTCTATAGCGGCGGATTCACTGCTTCGTATTAGCAGCAGGGATGCCGGAGTCGGGGGAGGTACCCCCGTGGGATATCTGCTGTTTGCCAAACTCGGAGTTAAAGGATCTCTCCTTGTCAGGCGTTAACAGTAAATCTGCTGTCATTCTGGCAGATCTACTGTTATTGCCCTCCTCTAAATCAGCCCCCCAGTCTGGAAATCGTTTTTCCGTGACGTAAGCGAAAAGATCTGCTGCATGATTTACTTGGCAGTTCTCTTTTTAGTAGCTCTGTAAACTGTGGGGATATTTGGGGTACTTGTTGCCTTTACAGAGAGACTGTAGTTTTATGAACAGGTGTTTGCTAGTCAGTGAAGGCTATAGTGCAGTGTTCATCTTGTCTAAATTCTCAGGTTGTTTTGACAATTCATGCGGTTTGTGTGGGAAGGGTGGCGCCTGCAGAATGATGGTTTGGAGTATTGCACCATAACATCTTGTAAAGCAGATCTCACCTCCCAAACGTGTATGGGGGTTCCTGCCTCGCCCCTGCCTCCTATCTCAGTCTTGCACTGCTGTCTGCATCATGTGGGAAGGCCTCTTCCTCCCTGCTGCCTCCACTCCCAACCTTGCACTGTAGTCCGTGTACTGTGGCAGGGCTCCTGCTTCGTCTTCCAGTCTTGTATTTAAGTCTGCCCCCGTGGCAGGGCCCCTGCCTCTCTGTGGCCTCGTCTTCCAGTCTTACATTTCAATTTACGTCCCATGGTAGGGCCCCTGCCTCCTCTTCCAATCTTGTATTTCAGTTTGCGTCCCATGATAGGGCCCCTGCCTCCTCTTCCAGTCTTGCATTTCAGTCTACTTCCTGTTGCAGGGCCCCTGCCTCCCTGCGGCCTTCTCTTCCAGTCTTGTATTTTAGTTGGCGTCCCATGGCAGGACCCCTGTGGCCTCCTCTTCCAGTCTTGTATTTTAGTCTATGTTGTGTGGCAGGGCCCCTGCCTCCCTGCGGCCTCCTCTTCCAGTCTTGCATTTCAGTCTGCGTCCCATAGCATGGCCCCTGCCTCCTCTTCCATTCTTGTATTTCAGTCTGTGTCCTTTGCCAGGGCCCCTGCCTCCCTGCATCCTCCATTCCAGTCTTGTATTTCAGTCTGCATACCGTGGCAGGGGGGCCCCTGCCTCCCTGCATCCTCCATTCCAGTCTTGTATTTCAGTCTGCATCCTGTGGCAGGGCCGCTGCCGCACTGTGGCCTCCTCTTCCAGTCTTGTATTTCAGTCTGATCCTGTGGCAGGGCTGCTGCTTCACTGTGGCCTCCTCTTCCAGTCTTGTATTTTTAGTCTGCGTCCCATGGCAGGACCCCTGCTTCACTGTGGCCTCCTCTTCCAGTCTTGTATTTGAGTCTGCGTTCCGTAGAATGGCCCTTGCCTCTCTGTGGCCTCATATTCCAGTCTTCTATGTTAGTCTGCGTTCAGTGGCAAGGCCCTTGCCTTCCTGCGGGCTCCTCTTCCAGTCTTGTATTTCAGTGGGCATGCTGTGGCCAGGGCCTTTGCTTCCCTCTGGCCTCCTCTACCGGTCTTGCATTTCAGTGTACGTCTGGTTGCAGGGCCCCTGCCTCCTCTTCCAGTCTTGTAATTCAGTCTGTACCCCGTGGCAGGGGGAGGGGGGGGGGCTGCCTCCCTGTGGCCTCCTCTTCCAGTCTTGTATTTCAGTCAGGTCCTGTGGCAGGGCCGCTGCCTCACTGTGACCTCCTCTTCCAGTCTTGTATTTGATTCTGCGTTCCGTAGAAGGGCCCTTGCCTCTCTGTGGCCTCATATTCCAGTCTTCTATTTTAGTCTGCGTTCAGTGGCAAGGCCCGTGCCTTCCTGCGGGCTCCTCTTCCAGTCTTGTATTTCAGTGGGCATGCTGTGGCCAGGGCCTTTGCTTCCCTCTGGCCTCCTCTACCGGTCTTGCATTTCAGTGTACGTCTGGTTGCAGGGCCCCTGCCTCCTCTTCCAGTCTTGTAATTCAGTCTGTACCCCGTGGCAGGGGGAGGGGGGGGGGGGGCTGCCTCCCTGTGGCCTCCTCTTCCAGTCTTGTATTTCAGTCAGGTCCTGTGGCAGGGCCGCTGTCTCACTGTGACCTCCTCTTCCAGTCTTGTATTTTAGTCTGCGTCCCATGACAGGACTCCTTCGTCCCTGTGGCCTCCTCTTCCAGTCTTGTATTTAAATCTTCGCCCCGTGGCAGGGCCCCTGTCTCTGTGGGCTCATCTTCTATTTCAGTCTGCGTCCTGTGGCAGACCCCCTGCCTCCCTGCATCCTCCATTCCAGTCTTGTATTTCAGTCTGGTCCTGTGGCAGGGCCCCTGCCTCCCTGTTGCCTCCTCTTCCAGTCTTGTATTTCAGTCTGGTCCTGTGGCAGGGCCCCTGCCTCACAGTGGCCTCCTCTTCCAGTCTTATATTTCAGTCTGCGCCCGTGAAAGGTCCTCTGCCTCCATGCAGCCTCCGTTTCAGTCTTGTATTTGAGTCTGTGTTCCGTAGCAGGGCCCTTGCCTCTCTGTGGCCTCGTATTCCAGTCTATTTTAGTCTGCGTTCAGTGGCAAGGCCCTTGCCTTCCTGCGGGCTCCTCTTCCAGTCTTGTATTTCAGTGGGCATGCTGTGGCCAGGGCCTTTGCTTCCCTCTGGCCTCCTATACCAGTCTTGCATTTCAGTGTACGTCTGGTTGCAGGGCCCCTGCCTCCTCTTCCAGTCTTGTAATTCAGTCTGTGCCCAGTGGTAGGGCCCCTGCCTCCCTGCGGCCTCCTCTTCCAGTCTTGTTTTTGAGTCTGTGCCCTTTGGCAGGGCTCCTGCCTCCCTGTGGCCTTCTCTGCCAGTCTTGCATTTCAGTTTGCACCCCTGGCAGGGCCCCCTGCCTCTCTACGGGCTCCTGTTCTAGTCTTGCATTGCAGTCTGCGTCTCGTGGCAGGGTCCCTGCCTCGCTGTGGTCTCCTCTTCCAGTCTAGTATGTCAGTCTGAGCCCCGTGGCAGGGTCCCTGCCTCACTGTGGCCTCCACTTCCAGTCTTTCATTTCAGTTTGTGCCTCGTGGCAGGGTCCCTGCATCCCCAATCCTCCTTTTCCAGTCTTGCATTTAAGTCTGGATCTCGTGGCAGGGACCCTGCCTCCCTTTGGCCTCCTCTTCCAGTCTTGTTTAAGTCTGGTCCTGTGGCAGGGCTCCTGCCTCCCTGCGTCCTCCTCTTCCAGTCTTGCATTTCAGTTTGCGCCTCGTGGCAGGGCCTCTGCCTCCCTGTGGCCTCCTTTTCCAGTCTTGCATTTCAGTCTGCGCCCCATGGCAGGACTCCTGCCTCCTTTTCCAGTCTTGTATTTCAGTCTGAGTCCCGTGGTAGGGCCCCTGCCTCCCTGCGGCCTCCTCTTCCAGTCTGGCAATTCAGTCTGGGTCCCGTGGCAGGGGGACCTGCCTCCCTGTTGCTCCTGTTCCAGTCTTGTATTTCAGTCTGTGGCCCGTGGCAGGGCCCCTGCTCCCTGCAGCTTTCTATCTGTTTTGTAATTCAGACTGGGTCCCCCCTGCAGCCTCGTCTTCCAGTCTTGTACAGCCACCTATGCCACATTCAAGGTCTGTTTTCATGCAGCCTATTCTTTCAGATTTTCACTCCTCACTATGCCTTGTGGGAAGGCCGCTTCCTCCCTGCTGCCTCCGCTTTGAGTCTTGTGCTGCCACCCGTGCCCTGTGACAGGGCTGCTGCCTCCTTCACTCTTGTAGTGCTGCCTTTGCACTACACCAGCCCCCCCCCCCCCCCCCCTTCCCTTTCGGTCTTACCTCATGGGCCCTGTGGCAGGGTCGCTCTCTGTTTATTCCCGTGGTGCCAGCTGTGCCCTTCTGCTGGACTCCTGCTTATTCAGTTTTGGACAGACACATTTCCACGTATCCGGACTATCGGCAGCGTCCTTGCCCAGTCTGTATGGCACTCGAGAGCACCTGGAGGTAGTAGTACCTCTGCAGCCTCTTCAGTCATTCTCTTACAGCCACCGATACCCCTTCTCTTCTTAGGCCTGGATATGCCTGTACGGTGCCCCTCACCATCCTGCCTGTTCAGTTCTAGGCTGCCACCTGTGCCCCGTGGAAGTGTCTGCAGTGCTCAGCCCTGATCTGGCACCTGTGGACTGTCTCACCAGCTGCTCATGGTAATGATCCCATTAAGATCCGACAGACTTGCGGGGCTGGGGCGCCGATGCACGTGTGCCCACGTTTTGCCCATTGACTGCATGCCTTGATTGTATTATTGTTTGCAGAGCCCCCGGGCACGAGCTGCTCCCTTGAGCACGTGCGTCGTATTTTGCTCATTGATGATGGTGCCCAGGGCAGGCCTTGTTTGCATTGATTCTGTGCCAGTTCCGGTGTGTTGTGCCAGCAGAGGCGGAGAGCCAGCTGCAGAGGGCAGACCTTCCCCGCGCTTTCCTTCCCGCTGAGAGGAAAAGAGCCGGCTCCGACTCTTTGAATGTTTTTATTCGTGTTACAGAAAGACCAGCTTCAGTGACTTCTGGCAGCAACGGGCTCGTGCTTTACCGCGAGCTGTCTGTTTTCACTGTATGTGATCTCTCTCCCTCCCTCTCACTTGGCCTCCATCTCTGTAGCTTGCTCAGTCTTCTTCTGTTTATGATTTTTTCTCAACTCTTTGTCGCTTATACGTTCTCCTGCTTGATCCATGAAGTTTATCTTGCTTCTTTTCCTATCTCTCTATGTCGTCTCTCCCGAATCTATATATATATCAATCAATCAGTACATTTATAGAGCGCGCTACTCACCCGTGAGGGTCTTAAGGCGCTGAAGGGAGGGGGGCTGCTACTGCTCGAATAGCCAGGTCTTGAGGTGTTTCATGAAGGTGAGGTGGTCCTGGGTCATACGTAGGTGGGCGGGGAGGGAGTTCTTTGTCTTGGCGGCAAGGTAGGAGAACGATCTTCCTCCGGTGGTGATTCAGCAGATCCGTGGGACGGTGGCGAGGGCGAGGGTGGCGGAGCGGAGCTGGCGTGCCGGAGTTTAGAAGGTGAGGCGGTTGTTAAGGTATTCGGGGCCCATGTCTTGGAGCGCTTTGTTTGCGTGGGTGAGGAGCCTGAACGTGATCCTTTTGCTGACGGGGAGCCAGTGCAGGCCTCTCAGATGGGCAGATATGTGGCTGTGGTGAGGGATGTCGAGGATGAGTCGTGCAGAGGCGTTCTGTATGCACTGAAGTCGTTTCTGAAGTTTGGCTGTGGTTCCTGCGTATAGGGCGTTCCCGTAGTCCAGTCGGCTGGTGAGGCGGGCCTGGGTGACAGTCTTTCTGGTTTCAGTGGGGATCCACCGGAAGATTTTTCGGAGCATGCGCAGGATGTTGAAGCATGAGGATGAGATGGCGTTGACTTGTTTGGTCATCGAGAGTGAGGAGTCCAGGATGAATCCTAGGTTGCGTGCGTGGTCCATGGGTGTCGGTGGGGTGCCCAACGCTGTGGGCCACCATGAGTCGTCCCAGGCGGATGGGTATTGTCCGAGGATGAGGACCTCCGTCTTGTCTGAGTTGAGTTTCAGACGACTGAGCTTCATCCATTCCGCGACGTCTTTCATTCCTTCCTGGAGGTTGGTTTTGGCAGTGGCTGGGTCCTTGGTGAGGGAGAGTATCAGCTGGGTGTCGTCGGCGTAGGAGATGATGTTGAGGTTGTGTTTGCATGCGATGGCGGCGAGGGGGCTCATGTAGATATTGAAGAGGGTTGGGCTGAGCGAGGAGCCTTGCTGTACGCCGCAGATGATCTCTGTGGCCGCAGAACGAAAGGGAGGGAGGCGGACTCTCTGGGTTCTGTTGGAGAGGAGCAAGGATATCCAGTCCAGGTCTTTTCCTTGGATCCCAGTGTCGTGGAGGCGGGTTATTAGGGTGCGGTGGCAGACGGTGTCAAAGGCGGCTGAGAGGTCTAGGAGGATGAGATCGGTTGTTTCCCCGTTGTCAAGCAGGGTCCTGATGTCGTCGGTGGCTGCGATGAGGGCGGTCTCGGTGCTGTGGTTGGCTTGAAATCCGGACTGTGATGGGTCAGGGGAGTTGTTTGCCTCGAGGAATGCAGTCAGCTGTTTATTGACTGTCTTCTCAATGACTTTTGCCGGGAAGGGAAGGAGAGAGATGGGGCGGAAGTTCTTGGGGTCTTTAGGGTCCGCTGTGGGTTTCTTCAGAAGGGCGTTGATCTCTGCGTGCTTCCAGCTCTCTGGGAAGGTGGTGGACGTGAAGGAGTTGTTTATGATGTTCCGGAGGTGGGGTGCGATGATGGTGTCGTCTTTGTTGAATCTGTGGTGAGGGCATGGGTCAGAGGGAGAGCCGGAGTCGATGGTGTTCATGACGTGGGTGGTGTCTTCGGTGCCGACGGGGGTCCAGGAGCTGAGGGTGGTGGTGGGGGGCGTTGGTTTGGTGAGTGGAGGCGGAGGCGGGGCGCCGAAGCTGTCATGTATATCAGCGATTTTGTGGTAGAAGAACGTGGCGAGGGAGTTGCAGAGGTCTTGAGACGGTGTGATGTCATTGTTGCTGGTGCTGGGGTTGGAGAGCTCTTTTACCATGCTGAAGAGTTCCTTGCTGTTGTGTGTGTTGTTGTCCAGCCTCTCTTTGAACGATGTGCTTTTGGTGGTGCGGATCAGATGGTGGTGTTTGCGAGTGGCGTTCTTGAAAGCTGTCATGTTTTCTGTTGTTCATTCGTGGCGCCAGGTTTTTTCGAGAGTTCGGCTGGATTTCTTTGATTCTTTGAGGGCGTCGGTGAACCATGTGGTTTTCCTGTTGCCGGTCTTGCCTGGGGGTTCTTCAGTGGAGCAAGGGCGTCAGCGCAGTTGGTGATCCATTGTGCGAGGTTGCGGGCTGCGTCATTGGTGTCAGAGGTGACGGTTGGTGGGTTCTGGCTCAGTGATGTGGTCAGCTGGTCTGTGGTGACTTTGCTCCAGCTTCTGCAGGGGATCTGTTGCGGGCGGTGGTGGGATGTAGTCTTCTTTAATGTGAAATGGACGCAGCTGTGGTCAGTCCAGTGTAGTCCGGTGGAGTGGCTGAAGGCGACGAGGCTGCTGGCGGAGAAGATGGGGTTGAGCGTGTGGCTGGCGTAGTGGGTGGGGGTGTTCACCAGTTGCTTGAGTCCGAGGTTGGCGAGCAGGGTGGTGGTGTTGTTGTCGTTATTGTTCTCCAGGTGGAAGTTCAGGTCCCCTAGGAGGATGTATTCTGATGTGGCGAGGGCATGTGGGCTGATGAAGTCGGCGATGGCTTCACTGAATTGTGTGCATGGGCCCGGGGGTCTGTAGATGAGGGTTCCTCTGAGGGTGGTCTTGGGGTCTGTGTGGATCTGGAAGTGTAGTTGTTCGGCGGTGGTGAGGGTGTCTTCCGTGTTGGTCGTGACGCTGAGGGTGTTCCTGTAGATGATGGCGATTCCTCCTCCGGTTTGGTTGACGCGGTCCTTATGGGTGATCTTGTAGCCGTCCGGGATGGCTATGGCGATGTCGGGGGCGGAGGAGGCGTTCATCCAGGTTTCCGTGAGGAAGGCGACGTCCGGTGCTGTTGTATCGAGGAGGTCCCAGAGTTCGACGGCGTGCTTGTGGATGGAGCGGGTGTTGAGTAGGATGCACTTGAGGTGGTTGTTGTTGTTGCTTGGTCCGGGGTGCAGGTTCGGAGGCAGGTGAATTTGCAGGCTTGGCAGGTGAAGGGTCCGTGGGTGCGCTTCGGGGTGGCTTGGTAGCAGGCAGGTGGCCGTCCGGTGTTGAGGGCGGTGGTGTCATATCTCAATCGGGATTCCTGGCTTCGGCGGGGGGCAGGGGTTCTGGCGCTGGGTGCGGTCCAGGCGCTGACGGGCACAGACAGGCTTGCCTTTGGCGCGCCGGCGGCGCGGCCGCTATGTGGCCTCCATATGAGGGGCTGTGGGAGGGAGGAGCAGCTGAGAGGCGGGCGTGGGGTGGCGAATGGGAAACCGGGGGCGGGCCACAGGGACGCAGCGGCGGAAAAGCGCTAGGGAGGGGAGCGGGAGACAGAAGGCAAACGGGGGCAGGGGGGGCACAAAGGGCACAAGTAATGGCAAATAGAAATAGAAATATATATAAAACTCAGGACAAGAGAGGCAACAGTTGAGAAGTGTGACGGAGTAATACAGGACGCAAGTTAACACGAAATAACTCGAGACAAATCCAAACAGCGCAGTGGCAGCGGCACAAGGAGGACCGTGTGGCGGCTGAGTGGGGCGACCTACCTGGTGGCAGAGAATCAAGCGTCGATTGTCAGAGAAAAGTGATATATATATATATATGTGTGTATATATATGTATATATATGTGTGTATATATATATATATATATATATATATATATATATATATATTAGCAGCCTGTCCCGACGTTGTGCTAGTATGAATTGCTGCCGGCCAGTAGTATATTGTTTTGTAGGATTTCGTTTTGATAGCATTTCTTATCAGTGACAGGCCTGTGAAATGCTCCGATTCACAGTGCACTGCTGATGCACTTATGAGTGCGCGTTCAGTAGTGTGTGAATTCGAGTTTCCCTACTTTATTTTTCCTTGCAATATTATATAGCACAAACACGACAACATGGCATGAACACAATTTACATTACAGAAGAACTCATTCATTTGTGGTAGGCACGGGGAGACAAAGCGATTTGCCTGGAATCACAGGATGTTGAGCTGATACCGAGATTCGAACGTAGCTCCCCAGCTCTAAAGTTCGCAATTCTAGAACTTGTGGTGGGAGGTGTATCTAAAAGTGTATGTTGGTGCTGGCTATCAATGAGAGAGACCTGTGCATTTTTCAAATGGGTGGTGAAAAAATGAGCATGTTGCTGGAGATGTGGGCCGCCGTGCCACCAATGTACTTACCGGGCGAGGGTAAACACCCATTATTCCACAACTTTCTTTCCGCATACCATCACATGTGCATACTTTCATTCCGAAAGTACCATGACTCCGCAATGCCATTATAACGCATTGCATTACATTTTATATGCTTTTACCACGCATACATTTACAACAAAATTCGTTGTAAATGCATGAATGGTAAAAGCATGTTTTTTAAAAATGTTTGGATAAGGTAAGTATGGATATAGGGGTATATGTTTTGGGGTACTGAGGTATATCTTTTGGGGTGTTTGGGCATTTTAAAGGTTCAGATATAGCTTCGGGTTATGGGGTACACGGGTAGTTTTAGGGTTTAGGGATAGGTATGGGTTTTGGGGTACAGGGGTATTTTTAGGGTTCAAGGCTGTTTGGGTTTCAGGTATCGGGGTATTTTTAGGGTTCAGGGGTAGGTTTGGGTTTTGGGGTACAGGGGTATTTTAGGGTTCAGGGGTAGGTTTGGGTTTTGGGGTACAGTGGTATTTTTAGGGTTCAGGGCTAGGTTTAGGTTTTGGGGGTACAGGGGTATTTTAGGGTTCAGGGGTAGGTTTGGGTTTTGGGGTACAGTGGTATTTTTAGGGTTCAGGGCTAGGTTTGGGTTTTGGGGTACAGGGGTATTTTTAGGGTTCAGAGGTAGGTTTGGGTTTTGGGTACAGGGGTATTTTAAGAGTTCAGGGCTAGGTTTGGGTTTTGGGGTACAGGGGTATTTTAGGGTTCAGGGGTAGGTTTGGGTTTTGGGGTACAGGGGTATTTTAGGGTTCAGGAGTAGGTTTGGGTTTTGGGGTACAGTGGTATTTTTAGGATTCAGGGCTAGGTTTGGGTTTTGGGGTACAGGGCTATTTTTAGGGTTCAGGGGTAGGTTTGGGTTTTGAGGTACAGGGGTATTTTTAGGGTTTAGGAATAGGTTTGGGTTTTTGGGTTAAGATGGGTTAGTGTTTAAGGGTGTGGCGGTATTTTAACCACATGGCTGCTGGGCGTTTTCCCCCCCTGTGCTGGAAAATGCCATTTTAGTGGCACCATGACGAGCTCAGCTCGTCATCAGCACACGACACCCGTGGGTGATGACGAGCTGAGCTCGTCATCAGCATCGAAAGGGTTAAGGAGTAAGGGTGAGTTATGATTATGGGGTGCAGTGGTTTTTAAAGGGAGCAGGGTGGGATTAGAACTCAATATGAGACATGGCATGAAGGGCTGAACGTACCACACGCCCCCAGCACACGCCCACAGCACAACGCAGACACGCCCACAAGGGACTACTTTACTGGCATGGTTCTTTTACCTTTTAAATGTATATGGTGGGCATCTACATAGCCTATGTCCTTCTGCTGCAACGGCCCTTTCCAACGCTGTATTGGGTGTTGTGATTGGTGCTGTGGTTCCTGAGATTACCCGCCTCAAAAGTTTGGTCTCTCTCTTTATTATATTAGTATGGATATATATATATATATATATATATATATATATATATATATATATATATATATATATATATATATATATATATATATTGTTGTTGAAAGTACGGGTCTGTCCCACCTTCCTTCGGGCAAACTCCAACACTTCACAGGAAATCAAATTGTATTTATCATCAGCGTTGCCTTATATAATTATTAACATCACATTTGTAGCAAGACCCGAAAACGGGGCGGTAGTTAATGTGTTGCTTTTTTGAGTTGTTAGGTTATCTTGTCGTTTTTTTTTTTTTTTTTTTTGCTGTCTTCGCTTGTTCTTCAATTATTGAGTGCATTTTTATGCACCTTTTAAATCCATTATACCTCCAAGAATTAGAATCCGTGTGATCTTCACATATCTCTGTTTCACACTATGAGAGGAGAGTCCTCTGAGTTTCTCGATCTGTCTCCTAGCAGACTGCCGAGCACTACCTGTCTGAGTTTCCTCTTCTTTTTTTGTGTCTACCTGTTTCAGTCTCTAGCCTATAGTGTCTAAGCCTGCATCCGGTGAGCTTCTGTCTTCACTCGTGTCAGGGAATCTACTATCCAGTAGAGGTGGGCAAGGTATTCTTATTTGGCTTAGAGTCCAAAGATTGGCTCTAATTTCTTGAATCTGACTTGACTCAACTATGTGCTAATAACCCTGCTAGAGATTTGCTAGCCCTTGTTGGTTCTATTCTAGCCTGTCAGAGGAAAGGGCTAGCCTCATTTGCTGTTGTGCAGCACTAGGTGGTAATGTGCTAGGCTAGGCTAGTAAAGCACTAGCTTTGTTTGGCGATACACTTGTCTTCACTGGTGATATGTTTGTTGTAATTGGTGAAGTACTTCTCTTGCCTAGTGATGTCCCAACCCTTTTAGGATGCAATAAACCTGGTTGGCTGTGCACTAGCTTTTACTGCAGAAATGTACTAGCCGTCGCTGTTCCTGGCTTGTGATATTCTAGCCCTTGCCAGTGATGTAAGTGACCTGGTTTGTGAAGCATTAAACTTCCCTGGGTTGGTGCTATTTTTGACTGATGATATGTTAGTCCTTATTGGTGAAATGTGCTGGACTTGGGTAGTGATGTGTCTTTCTTGTATGTTGATATGCTAGTGATGTCCTAGCCTTTTCTCGTGATGTCCTAGTTCTGGATCGTGATATGAGGGTCCTGGCTTGGAGATGTAATAGCCGTGATGGATCTTTTCCCCATCAGTGACTACGTTAGCAGAGTTAGCGGTGAGCTGGTCCTGCCTGGTAATGTCATAGTCGTGGTATCATTTTAAAGTCTGGAAGTGCTGCTTAGACCACTTGAGCTGGGTTTCTCATGCAATGATACATGATGGCCATAGTGTGAAAACCTAGCAGCACTGACCTTATGAGTAGTGTGTTCATCTTGCTAGAAAGCATTGACAAAACAAATTGGTCTGTCCTTTTGAGTTCTGACTACATGGGAAAAAAAGTTGCCCTGAAAAAAGAAAAAATATTTGCTTTCCGTGTATGTTGCATCTATGAGCTAAATAAATTAATGTGGCATGATTAAATGAATGCTTGATATGTATGATAGTTCCTCTTGCATTGCAATGTATGCACTGCATAGGAGGTATAATGGTACACCAAACAGACAATACCATAAGGTAAGAGAGAAATAATCCTCTGGGACGGGTCAAAACTAATTTTGTTTACATTTTAACGAATTGGATACAATAGGTCTTCGAGACAGCTGCACTCTTGGCCATAATCACTTTGGGTTTTGTAGATAAATTACAGTGGCTATTGTCATAAAAGGGGAGGACGGTGAGCGAGACTGGCTTTAATATTTTAGTCATGACTCCTTTTTTTGCCTATAGAGTACTCCATATACACTGATAAGCAAACATTGCCTTTTAAACGCCAACACTTGTGTGCACAAATGCTGTTTGCATTTTTTAAACATTAACTCAAGACCTGCTGCCTTTGCCAATGCTTGTTAGGTCTGACTTCATAACTCAATGGTCAGCAAGATGTATTGTTACCAGTTGTTTAAAACACACATAGTGCACACATTTGCTGCGCCCACTGGAGTATTACGCACTACCTAGTGACTGTTTGATGTTGCTTTACATTTTCCAGAAAGTGTTTCCTTCGGACTGCAAAAAGGACGATTTTACATCTGCAAAGTCCATTCAAACGTCACATTGCATGTGTATCTCTTGTAGGCATTCTGTACAGAAAACAATCCTTGTTTGTTACTTTCCTGCCAGCATTGGCAAAGCCAATAGAACATGCTTTATTGTGATAAATAGCATTTGGGCATGCATCACCTGTAAACAGCATTTGTGAATACCTTTGTTTACATGCTTTGGCACATTAAAATCCAGACCTATTGGCTTTACCTATACTATTTTTTTTATTGGAGTCTAAGAATTCCCGGAGCACGGTATTGCCACTTTTAGTAGCTAGTAAAGTACAAATGCAGAGAGGCCTTTTAAATCTCATCATGTGTTCTATAACTCGTTTCTCACCTACAGCTTTGTTTCCAAGGGCTGTCCTAATTTTTGTTTGAACGACCCCAAAAACTGCAATGTAGAACTTTGCACTTTGGTCATATCAGATACTTTAGCGGTTGCTTCTTCAATGCTGTTTGCACATCTTCGCATCAGCCAGTGATTTGTGTGATGTTTTTAACATGTCTGTTATTCCTTTAACAGCTTGATTGATGATTCTATGGCTGGGCAGTAATTCTTGAGGAGATATGTCTGTTGGGCTCTCTGTCTCCTTGCAAAGGCTCTGCTGTTTGGGGTCCATTTGTGCCTGGGAGAATGGACAGCTGGTGTCGATGATTTAATGGGCAAGTGGTCTAACTCTTTTCTCTGTACGCACAGTCTACCATGGATGTGGTCAGAGAGGTGGCTTCGCGGTCTGCACGTGAATGCCTTGATCAAATGTTGTTGTTTCTCAGTAATGACATAATCAATGGCCAGACTGCCGAGAGGACAGTAAAATCGAAATTGCCACAATGCACACCATTTTCCTGCCATTTTAAACAGCAAGGCCCAGTATTTTGCTAACGTGTTACTTATTTTGGTATTACTTGGCCTGTGTTTTGGACAGAGGATAATTTTTTCCTGGCACATGCTTATCTGCTTCCATGTGGAAGTCTATTTTCCTGGCCTTCTGAACATCCACTTGGCCTGCAAATGAGGTGATGTGATTCTATAAGGTTGTGTGTGTTATACCAAGGGAGTCGTGGTGCCTAACGCAAGCAACTAATATGGCCTTTGCTGCCCCCTGTTGGGTAGTAAAAGACACTCGTGACTGGCATGCAGTGGATTCATATTCTATGGGCTCTGGCGCCACTGCACCAGCTTTACTGTTGATAACTGTGTATAGTGCACAGTAACGTCAATTCACCAAAATGACAAAGGTTGCAAAAGCTATATCACACACCAATTGGCAGCCAGTGGCATCACAAGATTGGCCTGTTTTAGATCCCTTTCTTAGGGATTAGGGGTAGCAAGGTCGGGCCAGGGTTATAAAGGGGAAAGTGACTACATCTAATTGACGTCTATTGAAGTGAACAAGGATACAAGATCTGCCTGCTCCTGAGCAGTGGGATAACGTGAAGTGATGAGGCCTCCTTGCAGAATGGGAAGAGGGCCCCCTGAGCCTCACAAATATTTGCTGACCTTGGGGCGGAAAGGACGCCCCTAAAAAAACACGTGGGGGGGCTGTGCCATAGGTGCTTGTGCTATGCCCCTGCTGCTGAGGTGTTTTGCCACACATGAAGTGCAAACACACCTATATATAGCATGTTCTATACAGTTACGTTATATAGCGTGTGTACTGTGGTATCATTGCATAAAAACTGTCCAGAGCGAATTACAGACGGGCCTGTATGTTTGGTTGGAGGGGTGTGTGCTTGTATCTCTTTCTACGTGGGAATAGTTGTATGTGATGGTATGTGCCACCTATTTGGCTAGTTTAATTTTAATCCAGCTCTTAACCCCTACAATTTTCTTCTTCCGTCCAGCCTTGGGTTTCTCAGAGGTGAATCTCTACTATTGTTTCCAGGCAGAGCTAGATTTGTGACTGAATCCGTCTCAGACCTATTGGACTTCCATTGACCCTAGACTTTTTGAAAATTGAGTAATCTCCCACAGGGCATTGCAAATCTTACATGGAGCGTGGAAGGGGGGTCTTTTAGAGGAACAGGCCTGGTTGATCTTTCTCAGCTTCCCTATGCTCCCCCACCCTGTATGAGTTTTAGCTTCATACGCAAACGAGAACCACCAGCCCCATTCATTGACTTGTCCCACGATTGACAGACACAGACTTCATTCATGGACTCGTCCCACGTGTCCGCCACCCTCCCCGGCGGGATGCCCCCTACCCCTGCATTCTTTCAGTGCCTGCTTCAGCTTTGGTCCTCTGCCAAGAAGCTTCTTGTGACAAAGCCTGCCTAATTAACCCTCTGCTAATTAACAATTTTCAAATGACACAGTACGGCTGTTCAGATTTAATTTCCAAACATCCATGGCAGCAGCAGGCTCCATGCCCTGCCTCCCCCTTATGCTAATTTCTCTGCCAGCCCCCTCCATTTCATCGCAAGCACCACCTGCTTGTTGAATGGACTCTTGCCCTGGTAGAGGTCTATTAGACATACTGCACCCCTCTCTCCTGCCCAAGTGGTGTCTTCCTCTCACTCCTCAGCTGCACTCTGTTCCAGTGGAAGTCTGTCCCAGAGACTGGGGCCTTCGTACTTCGCCCTGGTCAGATTCTGGCAGAAGTCCTGTGTTCTCACACCCTGCACTTCCTCCTGTCCCTGTGAGAATCTAGCATACAGTCTGCTCCATCACCCTTTACTCCCTCCTGCCCCGGTGAGATGCCCTCAGAAGGCCCATGTTGCCATACCCATCCACTCCCTTTTGATCTGGTGAAATCCCGCAAGAACTCCTGTGTTTCCTCACCCTCACCAAGTCTGGACATCTCTCTGCATGATGTCAAGGCACCAATGTTTGTTGTTCTTTCATTTGATAACCTGATGTGTTCTGGGAGATGTCTTGATTTGGTGTCATTGAATCAGTAGAAATGAACGACCTGATAGCAATGATTTGTAAGAGAAAACTCCAGGATTCTAAAAGTGGTGTCCTGACTACATGGCGCTAACGGTGGCCCTCCTCCTATCTTCCCCGCAACACATTCTTTAGCCAGAGTGGGTCAGAAATAGTTACCAGATGTCTTTGGACACCACTTATCCAGTCCTGGCTTTCCTTTTACAAATTCAGTAGTATAGTTGGTTCAGTGGCGGAAACCTAATCCACAACTCCTAAAATGCACGGATTTGCTACATTGTAGTCCAAGATTAAAAGCATGATGTCCTCCTGAAAGGAGTGATTCAGCAGCAGGAGTCGGAAGGCCTGCTTACACTTGCCCGCTGACTTCTGTCATAGTGAGATCAGAGGACCCTCGTCCCATTCATATATTGGAACTGGATGATTGACAAGTGTGCCAAATTTAGCAGGGCGCCAAATGTGAGGAAATAATTTAAAAAAAAGATTGTGAGCAAAATTGCATGGTTCACCTATAGTGCCAGTTGCTGACAGATAGTCTAGGGACGCCACTGAGTGGGACTCTGTCGGAAGGTCTTTGTTTCCTTAATCGCCACTCTTCATTACTCACCTTGTCCATCCTTTCCGCAGAGCTCTGAGTTCCCCAGTTGAATGAGTAAGTAATTCTTCCAGTTTTTTTATTTGCATTTTGGGGTTCGTGGTCCTTTTAATCCCGTTATACAGTCAAAACTACAAGTCCCACAAACCTGGTCTGTTTGAGACATGGGCAGAGTGTGCTATTCATGCATGACCCTTAGAAACTTCAGAGCTCTCTTTTCCCCATGATCCTTTGCTCTTGGGGGGGGTTGTTTAAGTGTACCTTTCTTAAGAGAATTAAAGGCTCAATGAATGCTCTGAAGTGCTGCATATGGGGCCTGCACCTCAAGTGACTTATTCATCTCCAGCCCTACCAGCTTTAGAGGCATCAGCATTTTGACTATCCAAGCACCCATTCTGCACTGGACGTGTTAGAAAGATTGTACTTCTGGTAGAGGTCTATATGCCAAACCAGACCACCAGGACCACGCACTCTTTGTAATGGCTGTCGTCCATGAAGGGTCCTCTAAAGTTCAGAGCGGGGGCATGGCTACATAAAGCCATTTTAACCTGAGGTAGTAGGGGAAGATACTGCTCGCATTTGGCGCTACTTCACACTTTTTAAATATTGTTTTCTCCACGGAAATGCAGAATGTAATGGTTTCCTTGAAGAAATACGAGAGTCAATGTCATATATGCTATCGGGGACGACACTGTTTCCACATAAAAGTAACTGAATGTCAGCGTTCTGCTGAATTAAGCTACATTTTTACAGAAATGTATTCGACAAATCTGTGAGAGTCCTTGGTTTTGGTGGAAGGGGGTGAAAGGATCTTGGTAGCTGGATGATGCAAGACGTTGGAAGGGGAAGTACCAGCTCGAGGTACAGAGCGAACCAATGCACATTCTGGTGACCACAACAGATGGTGAGAGTTGGCTATAGGTACAGTGAATTTTCGGTCTGGCTATTAGGAAGCCGCTTTAGCCAAGTATATCAAATTGTGCTGCCCTGTGTTATGAAGCGTAAGATCACAGTAAGGTCACTCCCCAAGTGATTTGGTAGCTGACCATTGCAAAACCCGCCAGCTCTGGCTCAAAATACTGAGGGCGTTAGAAGAGTGGTCAGAAGGTAAGCACATCAGTACACTGTTCTATATAATGAAGGTGACAACATTTCCTGAGCTTCAGCACAAAAGATGCTGGGACTTGTAGGCCCATAGTTGGAGTGAGAAAGCTAAACCACAAATCGTAGCATACCTAGTGATATTGGGTGAAAAGAGAACTATCTGAAGGTCACCAAGTCACAAAGCCAGTTGATGCCAACATACATATGAGGAGGTAGCATTCACAGGCTGGAGGATGGTTATTTGAGGTGGAGTATGTTTGGTTGAATGCCAGAAACCAACCCAGCTGCTTGTTGAGGGAACCAGGAGGCAAGACAGAGTTAAGAACTTCAGTAGAGAAACTTAACCAGTGAGTAAAGGCATGTATCTAAGAATTCTTTAATGGGAATTCTGGCGTTTTTAGATATCCTTGATGCCCAAGCTAGCTGATGTGTAGAGGGGGGGGGGGGGTGAAGGTCTTGTAGGTGGTGTATGGAAAGGGAGAAGTCAATCCACTATATCCTATTTTCTATGCGAAAAATAGACTCAACCTATTTTGGACATAATCCTTTGTTTGCTACTTTTCCCCAGCATCAGCAATGTTGGTGGCATAGGCTGCAATGTAATACATAGCATTTGTGAATGCCTGAATGTCCACTAATTGGAAAATTAAGCCAGTTCTATTGGATTGCCATTGGTTGATAGTTTTAGTGTTAGCCAAGACCTTTAGATTTTTGTAAAATATACAAAATACTTATTGGAGCTTTCAGTCAACCCTCTTCATCTTTTGAACCGCTGTTGGGTAATTCACTCTTTCTTCCACCCACCACGGCATGCAGCAGTGAAGCAGATCACTTCAGCCATTTGATACATTCACTGTGAATGACGGCTTTTCCATATTTCACAAGAGGCACACCTGCACATAAAATAGTTTACTTAAGTGCCAGGAATTACTAAAGCAATGTGTGTTTATTGAGACCCAGAAAATGCTTTGCTTTTAGCCAGTGTTTGTTTTCGGGGGTGAGGGTCTGGCAGCTCCTCAAAACACAGTTGTACAAAAACCACAACAAAACAAACATCGACAAAAGGCTGGTGCTCAATGCCGTACTTTTTGGCTTTGCCAGTGCTTATTTTTATATTGCAACACATGCCTTCAGTGGCTTCTGACTGCTATGATGACAAACCTCTAGTAATATACATATTATTTATAATAATATTAAGATATTGATAACGGTTCTGTCTCTTAATTACCTCGCAGTGAGAGCTTGAAGACTGTATCTTAGTGCAAGGGGGTGTGATAAAAGCCAGCTACCTTCTCCACCTGGAATAAAAGACATTGCCCTGCAAGGGATACGGAATAGGGAATTTGCTGTGATGACAATAAAAATAAACTGATAGGCCACAGCCTCCATCTGTTTCAACCTGTGGGCCTGCATAAACAGGCAAAATCCGGGCCAGGTTCTAAAATAAAAGGAAATGTAATGGTTCTTTAAAAACAAAAAAAGACAAAATGGAGGAACAGCCTCACACTGGTTTCCATCCATTCAGCCTTTGGCTGCAAATCACTACAGGTTTCTTTTTTATTTTACAGAGTATTATATAGCGCGAATGTGACCCGAAGGTACCAGTTATCACAGTGCTTTACATAGCACCAGTTGCGTTACATGAGGGCACATTCATTTTTTGTTGTTTTTTTTGTTTAGGCACGGGGAGATTACGTGATTTTCCCAGAATCACAGGATGTTCAGAGTCGTTGTCGAGACTCAAACCCAGTTCCCCCGCTTCGAGGTCAACCGCTCTTGCTGTTAGGCCAACTCCTTTCCCCTAGGTTAAGAACAGTAGTGAAAAGCTGAGAGGAAATGTAGTCCAATGCTTGGCAGATTTGGTGAAGTAGCAGCGATCTTGCTTAAGTTGCTAAAGTCGCAGGTGATGGCCTATAGGTGACCGATTGAGAGATGAAATAGGATGTGAGAGCAACAGAGGACAATCACATGTTGAGCAACGGTAGAGGGGCCAATAAGCGCATGGCTGGCTGAGAGTACAGAGGAGGTGGTCGCTATGGCAAAGGGACAGATGGTGAGCTTGTGGCTGGTTATGAGAGTAGAGTGAAGAACAGAGCAATGGGCACAGTACCAGTGTGGACAGCGTGGCTAGTTGAGCATACAGGAGGAGGCTCGAATTATGCCAGCAGCCCCAGTGTTGACGGTGTGGCTACTTGAGTGTAGAAGAGTAGGTTAGAGCTATAGTAGAGAACCTGGTATTGAACCTGCAGCATGCGAAGGCAAGAGCAATGGCAGTGGTCCCATTGAGCGTGTGACTAATTGAAAGTGTAGTGCAGGTAAGAACAGTGGCAAACAACCAAATGTCGAGAGTGTGTGGCTGCTTGAGAGTACAATAGAGGTGAAAGCAATGGCAGCAAGCCCATGATTCAGCAGAAATGAGAGTAGTGGCAACAGGTCCATAAGCATGTGACTTTTGAGAGTAGGCTGGAGTTGAGACACTGGCAGCCCAATGTTGAGCGTGTGGCTGGTTGAGAGTACAATGGAGGTGAAAGCAATGGCAGCAAGCCCATTGTTGTGCCTGCGAAGATTCATCAGAAATGAGAGTAATGGCAACAGGCCCATATTGAGCATGTGACCTTTGAGAATAGGCTGGAGTTGAGACACCGGCAGTGGGCCTGACGTTGAGTGTGTGGCTGGTTGAGAGTACAATGAAAGCGGGTGAGAGTCCAGTAGAGCGGGGAGAAGCGGCAGCGGGCCCCAGTGTTGAGCATGCTCACTAAGTCTTCATGGCCTGGGCACAGGCGCTGCCGTGGCAGGTGATAGACTGTAAATGGCTGCTGGCGGCTGCTGACTGCAGCGGACAGAAGCCCTGGGACCCGCTGACTGACGGAAACCCGGGGCCCGGCAGACTTCTTAGCCTGCTCTCTATAACTGAAAATCATTGATTTTACGGGAAACCATGTTTACAGACAGAGTCCTGATCGACCTGACGAGTTTGACTTCTGCTTTCTTAAGTAAGAACTACCTTCCCCTTATTGACTCGCTTGTGAGCACAGGGGGGTGGGGTAATGTCAGGGGAGGGCTTGTCTGGGAGGATGGGGGGGAAAGACCAAGTCAGTGGGCCTGGGATGAATATGTGTAGGACCCCCTTACCACCGCATATGTGCCACCCTGCAACTAAACCTTGCCCGTCCATGCACCCCATAGTTTAACACAACCCCTCCTCCCTCCCCCACACATCTGATGTCTGCTATTGATCTGGTCTCCGTTTACCCTGCAAATGGGTAAAACAAATCTTTACCAACAGCTAATTTCCTCTTTTCGACGGAAACTAATGCTCTCAAATGTACAGATGCGAGAAGGGGAACTGCTCCTTTCAATAAGCTTTAACTACAGTGACGATTGTAGGGGAGTGGTACAGGAAGAAGGCTTCGGGGCACAGGGGCTGTGGCAACACTGGTTCCACTGGACACCAGTGTTCACGGGGCAGTGGAACTCTCCGAACATCAGGGCCCTCGTGACAGCACGGCTGGCAGAAGACTAAACCCCGGACACGGGGCTCCTTATTGGGCGCTTCCTGGAATCGTAGACCGCGTGCCCAGGGTACGCCCCTCTGAGAGACTGTGGCGGAAATGCGCAGCGCTAAATTCACCTGCAGAGGGCGCCTCGGTGCCGAGAGCTAGTGCCTCGCCCACGTGGTTCCTGAAGGGTTACTTCAGATGCAGGCAGGGGCAGGCTGCCAATTAATTGATAAGTGTTTCCCGGTTCTCTGGTCGGGCTTGCCCCGAGGAGGGGGGACGACTTTCTCGTCAATAAACAAGTCCCCAGTGCAGGCTTAACGCCGTTCGCTCCTTTATCCATCGCAGCCTTTCCGTTCCTGGAACTTGCCATGCATACATGGCATTGATTTTACCATGCGGCTGTTAACCCTTAAGCCCTGCCCACCTCGGGCCGGCCGTCTTTTCCAGTCGTGTTTTGTGGACATGGTTTCCCATCACGGTTTGGATCAAAATAGCATATCTCTCTGATTTAATGGGTTGGTTACTTTATCGCTTTTCAAATATCGAGCTACAAAAAGATCTCTTCCACCATTACCACACGGTATCGGGGCGGTACGTGTGCCAGATTAGAGTTTGTTCCTGTGTATTGGGGAATACCATGTGCAACAATTTTTGCGACCATCTTTGCGCACTGTACTCCTCTGCACTGTTTCGCATGCTCTGTTTTCTCTAAGGAGGACCCGGAAGAAATAGCCTATATAACAATCCAGGCCTCAGTGCAAGTTGTGATTTACCCATTAAAGGCGCTATATCTCAGACCCAGGGGCAAACACTGTTGGGTTCTATTTTATCAGTGGAGTGGGAATTGGAATGAGGCGCTTCATGCTGTAGTCCGTGTTTTAAATGGGCCTAGAGTGTCAGCTTCTCAGTACCTTCTCTTCCTTAATTTTAGAGGGAACGCACCTGCACTGCCCAGCAGAAGCCAAATACTTTTAGTAGGATGGTACAGGCACTTCCCAAAGCAATACTTTTAGTAGGATGGTACAGGCACTTCCCAAAGGCAAACAGGTACTCTGGGATAGTGAGTACCTGCACTTGTATATTTCCCTTTCAACTACGGCCTGTAGTTCCAAGTGATTGATAACACTGAAGTTACAGAGATTACTTAGTGCTTGAGAATCACGAGGTTCAACCATTAAGATGAATGCTATCAAATATTATAAACATATAATCTGGTTTATAGTGTTACCAGAACCGCTCAATCTAAGAATTTAACTCATAGACGCGCTTGAGTGTTATACATAGTGTAGAGGGATGTGATGGGGAGATGCATTAAGGGTTGAATAGCACCGTTTCAAGTATGGGTTACATAGTGTCAACGTGATCATTTACTTAGCTCAACTTCTAAGGGATGCTATTCATTTCACTGGGGGTACAGTGTTGAGTGGTCCGGCAACATAACACGTAGTGTAGTTCACTTGGGGCAGGCATTGTCGAAGGAGGTGGGTTTTAGTTTAACTATATTCTGCACAATGTGCCATCATTACGCGTTGGAGCTGTCTCTACTTCTGAGCCAAATAATGCAGATATTCAACTTTCTTATACTAAAGAGATATAAAGGTGGCTTTATGTTTTTACCTGATTCTACATTTTATGGTTAAAATAGCAGAACTCTTTTTGCTATTGTCAGGCACACTGTCCCTTTGTTGTCCCTCTTTATAATTATTTACATTTTCATTACGTCTTGGTTAAGACAGTTTAGCTGTCAAGCAGACTTATGCTTACTGTATGCATATAGTGTTTGACTTGGGTGTGCCCCCTTTCAGCCATTGGCTTTCTTTTACCATCTACTTTCAGCCATAGGCTTAAAACTTTGTCAAATATGTCTATACTGTGCCCAGTGGATTATTCATCTCTTGCTTGGTGCTGCTGGCAGTTTGGGTATATCCTTCAACCTCTATTCCAGTACTTACACATAACTGCATGAGGGACTACTTTACAACAGGTAGCCTTCAATACAGTAAGCCTTTGTGTCTCTGTAATGTGCTTACATTGCTTGCTTTAGAACATTAAACGAAAATCTCTTTGCTTTGCCAATAATTGTTTTTGTATTGAGCAAAATAACTTGCAGATCAGTGTATCAGGTTGGGTGGTGGAGCGATATGTCAGCAGTGCTTTGTCAAGTATAACAGCTGTTTCCCCAGGTCCATAGGAGTGACCTATGGGAAGGAGGCTGCACAAGGCATATGTACATATGTTGAGCTAGGTGTTGAGTAAAAGTGTTCTGCCTTGGGGGGGGGGGGCAGTTGTAACAATATTAATGTGCACTCTAAGAAATCCTGTTCTAATGCACCTCCTCTTCTTGATTTTGTCATTTCAGGTACAAGACCTACTGGGGGCAATGAAAACTCCGGGCTGGCCGCACCATGGAAGGCTGTGACTCCTGTGTCGTCTCTGGCAAGGACAATGGGTGCAGCGTCCCCCCGCACCCACAGTGGACCGAACTTGGCAGCATTCGCCACCCTGACAAATGCAGCAGCATGGAGCAGTCAATTGCTGAAAATCAGGGGTCCATGGAGAGCCTAAGGACGTCCTTCAATGAGCACCTCTCGGACTGTGGCAGCCAAGGCGGCACTCAACACGAGCCTGCCAGCCAGGAGGTCAGCTGCAATGAATGTTCAGCCCGTTTTGCCAGTTTACAAAATTACATGGAGCACCACTGTCCATGCGTCCGCCCAACTCTCTCGATAAGGGAGGAGAGTGGAAGTGATTCCAGTGACGATGGCGAAGAGGAGAGTGATGTGGAGAACCTAGATGGAGAAATAGTCTACCAGCCTGATGGTTCTGCCTACATTGTTGACAATGTCACCCGGTTGATGCAGGGCGAGGGTGGCACTGGCAGCACTAGCGGTGACCTCCCTTCACTCTACATGAACTCATTGGTGAATGCAGGTTGCAAAACCGGGGACTCTTCGTCGGCTCCAGCCTACCCACAGATCATCAACACTTTTCACATAGCCTCATCATTTGGGAAATGGTTTGAAGGCTCAGACCAGTCATTCCCCAATACCTCAGCCCTGCCTGGCATCAGCCCCGTCTTGCATAGCTTCCGAGTGTTTGATGTGCGGCATAAAAGCAACAAGGATTACCTGAACAGCGATGGTTCTGCCAAAAGCTCTTGTGTATCCAAAGATGTTCCCACCAATGTGGACCTGTCCAAGTTTGACAGCTTTGTCCTGTATGGCAAGAAAAAGCCCATCTTGATGTGTTTTTTGTGCAAGCTTTCCTTTGGATATGTCCGGTCATTTGTGACGCATGCCGTGCATGACCACAGGATGACACTAAGTGAGGACGAGCGGAAAATTCTTAGCAATAAGAACATCTCCGCTATCATCCAAGGCATAGGTGAAGACAAAGAACCCCTCATAAGCTTTCTAGAACCAAAAAACAAAACATTTCAGCATCCCTTAGTTTCTACGGCTAACCTCCTTGGCCCAGGACACAGTTTTTATGGGAAATTTAGTGGCATTCGAATGGAAGGGGATGAAGCACTGCAGGCTAGTCTATCACTTCTAAAAGACTCAGAAGGCTCACACAGTGGAGGGGATCCATCCCAGCCGGGTGTTTTACCACCCAGTGCCCTTTTGAACCTTGGTGGCTTGACAAGCTCAGCTCTGAAAACTCCTGTTACCTCAGTATCTTTGGGCCCTTTGGTTTCTAGTCCTACCAAAACCCTTGAAGGAAAGGTCTCTGGGCCAGCAGAGGGGGGGAAGCAGCAGGAGGTAGACCACCAAGGGAACTTCTTGGGAAAGTCAGGGCCAAATGAAGAAGAAGAAGAGGAGGAGGAAGAAATGGAGGAGGAAGAGGACATGATGATGGAGGAGGAGGAAGAAGATGGGTCTTGCAAAGAACTATTTCCGAATGAATTGGAAGATGATCTGCAGGTCAGGCTCCAGCAGGAGTCTGGGGCCTTGTCATTAGGCAACAAGGATGTGGCTCTCTCAAACCAAAGTATTTCTAACTATTCTTTAATGCCTAATGTGCCCCAGCCTTTGTTGAAGGGCACGGCTTCTCCCAGTTCGAATTCTACTTCTTCCTTTGTCTATGAGGGCGCAAACGGGAGAAACCTTTCAAGCTTTAACACAGATGGCTTTGGCGCCGGCCTGGCAGAAGGCAGCCACAGGTTGAACTTGGCTGATGACAGTGCCAACAAAGACAATGCCACAACTCCAGAACCAAATGATAGTGCAGAAGGCGACGATGGGAGCTGCCTCTCCCACCCCCAGCACGCTGGCATAGCCTGCGAGCTGGGGGTGGGAGAGTGCCCCTCTGGGAGTGGCGTGGAGTGCCCTAAATGTGACACAGTCCTGGGCTCCTCACGCTCCCTGGGTGGGCACATGACCATGATGCATTCTCGTAACTCATGTAAAACCCTAAAATGCCCCAAGTGTAACTGGCACTACAAGTACCAGCAGACACTGGAGGCACACATGAAGGAGAAGCACCCTGAGCCTGGCGGCTCTTGCGTCTACTGCAAGTCTGGACAGCCTCACCCACGCCTGGCACGGGGTGAAAGCTATACGTGTGGTTACAAACCTTTCCGATGTGAGGTCTGTAATTACTCCACTACTACCAAAGGCAACCTCAGTATTCATATGCAGTCTGACAAGCATCTCAACAACATGCAGAACCTGCAAAATGGAGGGGGCGAACAAGTCTTCAGCCACAACACAGGTGCTGCAGTGGCAGCTGCTGCTGCTGCTGCCGCCGCAGCGGCGGCGGCAGCAGCAGCAGCAGCTGCAAACATTGGCAACACCTGCGGGGCTCCCTCTCCTACAAAACCAAAAACCAAACCAACGTGGCGATGTGAGGTGTGCGACTATGAGACCAACGTAGCAAGGAACTTGCGCATCCACATGACCAGCGAGAAGCACATGCACAATATGATGCTGCTGCAGCAAAACATGACCCAAATACAACACAACCGACACATGGGCCTCAGTAGTCTACCTTCACCAGCTGAAGCTGAGCTTTACCAGTACTACCTGGCTCAAAATATGAGCCTGCCCAACCTAAAAATGGACAACACCTCCTCTGATTCCCAGTACATCATTGGCGGATACCAGCTAGATGCCAACAATACCATGCCATCCATGACTCCGACTCTAGGTAAGACACTCTTCCTTTGCTTTGTGGCTTGTAATTTATTTTTGTGTGTTTTTGTTGTTCTATGAAGGCAGCACATCCCAACGCTTTTCTTTTCCTCTTCATTATCAAAAAGGGTTCTACTTGTAGTAGGCAGATCGAAATATACCATGGGTGTAATTGGAAATTGGCCGGTAGAGCCTAGATCCCAACATGGGCCGTTGCTGAAGATCCTTGGGGCGGTGGTTAGCGTTACTGGGGAAGTGTGTGTAGGCGCATGGGATTGGTTTGCAACTTCTAACATGACAGTGTATCAGTAGGGTACAGTTCTTATGTCTAAGGGAGAGGTGTGGTGCCGTGGCCAGGGTGACTGACTCCGGAATCTGGGGATAACGGTTCGATCCCCGGGGCCGGCGGCAGTTTAGCCCAGCACCATGTGACTCAGGGCAATAGCTTGCTTAATCTTCCTGACGGCCCCCAGCGCCTAGAGACCCTAACAGGGGATGGTTCGCGCTTTACAAATGTGATTATTATGATTATTATTATTATGGAAAACTTGGAGCCGTGTTCACAGAAACGCAGAAACATGGCTGGAAAGCTCTGTAGTCAATGGGAAAAGTAAAGATCTTTAGTACGATTTCTGCCAATATGTTGAACTGGTGCAGCTTTAATAGGCAAGGAGAACAAGTCTCTCAAATATGTAGTTTTTTTTTTACCTCACTGGCATCTGTAAAGCTAGTTGGCATCTGGACCAGACATTTGGTAATAATATGAAAAAGACAAACCTACTTACTGTGAAACAGAACAGGCCCAGCCATTACCAGTGCAACGAACAACAAAGATAAACTGTGTATATCACTTGAAAACAAAACCTAAGAAAGATCGAAAAGCACCAATTCATCCGATTTTGTTGAATATAACTGGAAAACTGGGGCACGAAGTGGCTAGATGCACCGCTGGATTAAGTCACAATAAGTTAAAGTGCTGCGGCTCACCCGGATTACCAGGGCTGTTGCAAGGGAGCTACAGAAAGGCTCCGGCCAAACACTAAGGCAGAAAGTGTTGCATAAATTCAAAATGTAGCTCAGCGCAACTAGTGAAAATAACCACCAAGATTGGTCGAAACATAACTACAAAAACAGCTCTAAATAGCCAGGTAAGACAGGCTTCAAGGCTGACACTAAACAGAACTTAGTAGGACAAAAAAACTGCTGTAGAAAAACAAGGTAAAATGCAAGCAATCCCACGGGTAAGGACAGGTAGACACAAGATGTAGGGAATCCCAAAGTTTAGCTCAAGACTAGGTTGGGCAAACAGTCCATAGAGTGTGGATGCCTCACATAAGTAAAGGAGGTGCCACCGCTCGCACGTAAACCTCACAGTGACCATATGCAGCTGATGCTTTTAGCCGGGTTCATGAACTCCATACGACATTGGAATTTAGTGTTGTCAAGTTCGTAAGAACAGCAAACTGGTTCTATTTCTCAGAATATTTTGTAGTTCCAAACAAATTAGCTACTCCAAGCCAGGCCCAGATTCCATGTTTTGGATGAAGTCTATCAAATCAAGGGAACTCAACAGACCGCTGAAATGGCTTTACCATCTTAGTAGTGTTGTGCTAGAAGATTCCATCTAGACTTTGAGACATAAATTCCTTAATGTTCTAAGGAGCGTGAACTGGTGTGCTTCACTGACTTCTTAAATGAGAGCTTTGAGTCACACTCCGTCCGGTTGAAGTGCTGGAATCAATTGTTGTTGAAGGCTTTGTTGCTCAGTGTGACAAGGCTATTGATAAATGTTGGGAGCGGGGTAACTGAAACAAATCTAACATGGAAACTGAGTAGGAAATGAAATACGCTTCTGGAGAGTTATAGGATGGGTGGTAGTCCAACAACCAAAGTGCAAAAAAAATCAACCCCACACGTCTTCAGAGTACCCCTGGTCTCAGCTTGCCTGAGGAGGAGAAAAAGCTTTTCACAGATTTCACAACAAACAGGCCTGTTGCATGGTGGCTGTTTGGACAGGGTTTGGGTCATCCCCACCTCTTTAATCCCTTCGATGCTGATGACGGCCCCCAGCCGTCATGCACTACGGTGGGCGTGTGCTGATGACGGCTGGGGGCCGTAATAAACCCGCCCACTTCAAAAAACGCCGCACAGGCGCAGAATCGCTGCCGCCCAAGGGGTTAAGTAAGCAAGTAGACTCTAACTGTGATGGCCAAATGCATTCTGGGTATTGCCGCCCTGGTTTATTTCCATTTACCTAATAGTATAATACTGATTTGTTGGCTAAAAGCTGGGGCCTGGAATTTTGTCCAGGTTGACATGGAGGGAGGCAGCTACCCTGAGTATAGTGGCGAGAGATGAAACCAAGAGAGGAGGGGGGAACAAAAGGCTTCCGCCGAGTAAGGATGCTGTGTGCTAAGATGAGGAGGGAGGGCGAAAGGGAAGCCTTCTCTCAAGAGAGAAAGTGCGAGCAGGCCTTCCTGTGGGCTGGCAATGAACGAGGCGGCCTTGGCGCTGCCTTAGTAGCCATGAAATCCCAGGTAATGGGGAGAAGTCCGGCCTGTCCGCGCGTTGAAATCCCTCTAATGCTATAAATGAAAGAGCTGCCTCTATTAATTCACTGTAAGTGAACGGAGGTCGGCCTTTGGTTTAGTCGGGTCAGTGATACATTGAAGAGCAGGGCAAGCGAGAGAGACACGCGGGAGCTTCCTGAGAGCTGTCGAGCCCTTCTTCTCTTTAATCACTCACCAGGAGCACAGAGACACACGTGTACATACAGGGGCGCACGAGACACATAACTATGCATCACAAAGACCAACAAACGTACACAAATGTCAACAGGGACCAATATGCACATGTACATACTGCCAATAACATGCTTCATAGTTCTACTTACTATCCTTGTCAAGCAGGGAGTGGCTAATGTTGGTTGAGGAGCGCGAGCTCCTACCAGATTTCCAGTATAACCACACAGCATATACTTGAATGCAATTAGTCTCGAAGCAAATAATTTCTAGTGGCTGCCTGAAAAAACACTCATGAATCTGGCAATCACAGGTCTGTGCCGTGACGTCCAGTGTCAGTTGACCTGCTTTAAAAGTGCTAAAGCTTGAGGTTGGACAATATCGAAAAAATATTAATATTATGGCGAATCAATAGTCACAAGAATATTTTTCCAGAAAGTATTTCTCTTCTTACCTACTGCTTACAACATATTCTCACACCTTCTATGCCTCCATCGAAGGAATTCTCCCCCCACCCACAGAAAATAAGCACTGGTGGGCCAGGCCTAAAGCTTTATATAATAGAACACCGAATTATGTTTTTATGTAGTCTCCGACATGCTAAGCAAAAGCTCATAGAGAGATATGACTATTCAAACAAGGACATCTCTCAAAGGCGAGCAAGGATTACAGACACTTGTCACCCTTCTTTCTAGCTGGTGTTGGTAAAGAAGTTGACTTGCTTTGATAGTAAAGAAGTATTAGGGGGACTAATATCAAACTATTTTAAAGTTACAGTGAGGCTAGAAAAAAAGGACACAGCATGTGCTCACTTGAGACTCCAGGGACACCTGGAAAATGTGCCTGTGTATTCTTGCTGGGGAGCAATGGGCCTTAGACTATCCTTGTGTAACTGTTGGTCTTTGCCAACCATGCAATCTGCCCTTCCAATTTAATTTTTTTACATCAAACTTGGTGCTTCACTTATTCTGACAAACACACGTAGCCATCCCAGCAGAAAACACCTGCATAACTTCAACTGTTCCAAGAAAAATCTCAGAGTACAGTGATACATTAATGGTAGTGTCACTGTCAACACCACAGGCAGGCATTATTCAGATATGTTTAACAAGAGCAAAGAGCCAAATTCACTAATGCCTTTGTACAGCAAGGTTTGCCTTACGAACATTCAAAGCCATGTGCCCAGATCATGATTCATAGAATCAGCCAGGCTAGCTTGAATCCAGTGGTAAAGTGAGCAAGGGACCCACGTCTGGGCAAACCGTGCAAACTTAGGGCGAACAAAGCAAACACAAGGAGATGATGGACAGAGCGCCGAAACTCTTCAGACACTCACACCCAGTCACATATCTGTTCACCCTAAGTTGGCAGGGTATACGCAGACGTGGGTCCCTTGCTCACTATGCCACTGGATTCAAGCTAACCTGGCTGATGAATGGTGTTACCCAGAAAACAGTCCCAGGATGCTTGTTTCCAGTTGGCAGTTCGGACTGGACTGTTCGCATGAGGCACAGGGTCAAGACTGATCTGCATATAGCTGGGTCTGAACTGAGGTGGCGAAGTGAGCTAAAGAACGATGATGGATTCAACCCAGATCTGTGACTGGGGGTGAGTGTCTAAAAAGTTTCCGCGCTCCGTCCTTCATCTCCTTGTGTTTGCTTTGAAGAATGGTCTTCATCAGGTGCCAACCTGAGGGGGCGTTTGGCAACAAAACTGTTGATGCAGGAGAAATAAATAATAATAACCATAGAGAAGACGTACGGATAATGAGGACACATACTCATACTTTCACAATCATGCTAAAATGTGGTTAAGAAAATGATTGCCTTAAAAATATGCCAGGAATTAACTTGTTAGCAATAAAACATTTAACTATTTTAAGGGCCACACAGTGATGACTGGTCATGATGCAATCTCAACAATTTATTTGAAGATGGCAAATGCCATCACAACGTCGCACATTTTTTAATGGGAAGGACAACACAGTATGTGGAAAAGGTCATGAAATAAAACGCAAACGGACATGCTGCTTATGTGGCTCATCTGTACCGGAAATCTTGCTCCATCCTGTTACTGTTGTGTTTGTACAACAAATAGAATTAATTTGTTTTTGAGAAGGCTACAGATGCCCACCTTCTTATCTTCTAAAAGTGCCTGGTGATGGTAACTGAGCGGCACGATAAACATCTACAGTTTTAGATGGGTTGATAGGTAGGGTGTTAAATACGCATTGATTATTGCTGAAGATGTTTTGCTAATGAATAAGTATTGTATAACTTTATTTGGTTAAATGATCACAGAAAATGTGTTTTATGTCACATTGTATGACAATTGCCTTTGTAATAAAATGACTTACTAAGGGTATCTGCCTCACACACAGTTGACAAGTGTAAAGGAGGAGTACTCCTTGAGGAAATTTACAACTTGTGTAGATTTACTTAATTACTCTGGGGTGTTTTGAACATCACATGCCTTTGTATCTTTTGATCATTTAAGCTAGAAATATTTTTTTGCTGAATTCTTTTAATCATGCAGCAGATGGTGGCTTTTATAGCAGATGCAAAAACTCCATACATTTGTGTAATTACCCAATTCCACTGACCCTCGGTATAGTTAACAGAATTTGAGAGTAGTAAATCTGCAGGCTGTCTAATTTCATGTCCATAAGACAGACAGTCATAACAGTGAGGCAGCACCTTCCACTGTAATCTATTAAACAAAAACATTGGCGATTAGAAGTCTCACATACTCCTTTACAAACCTCTGTAAGAGGATTTTACCGTAGAGTCAAGGCACACGGAGACATTACAGATATACAATTTCTTGAAGAAAAAGCACACTGTTTGGTTTCAAAAGTTCAGAGTTAAACTCATGACAATGTACTTATTGGTGCGCGTTCCAAGGTGAGTTCTGAAACACTATGTACATCTGCTGGTTTACTCTCCATTCTTTTGGGATCAATATATTCTGTAGGGCTTGTGACCAGAGAACTGAGTGGCAATTTCTCACGCTTGGGAAAGCAGTGTGCCACAGTGCCATTGGCTGATCATTTTCTAGGCAGATAGTAGGAACAGCTGGGGTTTGTTATCAATCAATGTGTCTTCTGTACAGCATACTGACTTCTACACAGAGGTGTGTGAAGTGGTATGGTAGGTAATGGGTATAATTCCTGATAGGCTAGTGCCTCTGGAAGTGCTGGCCAAGACACAACCTAGAGGGCAGCAATTACTTTACCAGCATTTTAACAGAAGCACCATCCTTTCAGGAATCCTTGTGGTTTCTCTGCAGACCTATGAGATTCTTCATATTGGTGGCTAGTGTTTGTAAACCAGAGTGAATGCACACAACCGTTACCCATCTACTCTCCCATTTCACCACTCCTGGAAGTGCAGTCTTTTTTACTTCCCGTCCACTTGTAGCCTGTAACCCAGGTCGTCCTTCCCTTTTGGTCGGGTCTACAGACAGTCCTTCAGCAAAAACAGCCACTGACATAATGCCTTATTTCTTTGCCTCCCTTGTCTGTGCAGTTGGCGAGATTCCCCTGGACATGCGACTAGGGGGAAGCCCTCTAGTGTCAGAGGAGCTCATGAACCTAGGTGAGAGCTTTACGCAGACCAATGACCCCTCACTGAAACTCTTCCAATGTGCTGTGTGCAACAAGTTCACCACTGACACACTTGACCTGCTGGGCCTGCACATGGGCGTGGAACGGGGCCTGCCCGAGGATGAGTGGAAGGCCGTGGTGGGTGATGCCTACCAGTGCAAACTCTGCCGCTACAACACCCAACTGAAGGCTAACTTTCAGCTCCATTGCAAGACCGACAAGCATGTTCAGAAGTACCAACTAGTCGCCCACATAAAGGAGGGTGGCAAAGCCAACGAGTGGCGGCTCAAGTGTGTGGCTATTGGCAACCCTGTGCACCTCAAGTGCAATGCGTGTGACTACTACACCAACAGTCTGGAGAAGCTGAGGCTGCACACTGCCAACTCCCGACACGAGGCAAGCTTGAAGCTTTATAAGGTAAGGCCCCCTGACATTGCTTGGTTTTGCATTAGTAGATATCACTTCTGCATATAATGTGCTTATATTACGTGTTTTGAACTAGGACAGTGCCATGTGTCTGATTTCCATCCTTCCTTTTAACGGAGGATAGGTGGTATGGCAGATAACTTTAATTGGCTTCGGAACACTTTGTTCCCAAAGTGTAGGGCAGCTTGACGTCTTCTAGAGGAGATTAAGTGTGGCCTGGGTGAAGCTATGAAATTGTTGTTCAGGTACCCGGGGTGTGAATTATATTTCCTGGGGGTCGATCCACAAGGCCATTGTTGTATCTCATCACTGTCTCCTTGAGCCCATTAATGCAACTGTAATTTATTAGAACTTAGAACTTTACACAGATGGTCTAGATTTTTATAGAAATAGCACAATGGATGTCTTGTTTACATTATCCAGGGGCACTACGTAAGAGAAAAAATACATTCTGTGGGTAGAGGTGTAGATTGATAAATGGGAGTAAGTTTTTGGGCACTAAGTCAGATCTGAGGCAAGCAAACATCCTGGGGTACTATTTGGGAACTGACGGAGTGGCATATTGAGGATTGTAACTTTCAGAGTGCTTTTGTGGTGTTTCATATTTCTCCGAATCTTAGGCTACTAAAAGGCAAACAACACCTGCTGAGATACAATGAGCAGGTACTTTAGAAAGCACTGGCTTCCTTTTGTTGCTTAGGCTTAAGAGTCAAGTGTTACAAATTATTAGCCGTAGAGGCACAACATCAGCTGGCACCTGGGCACTTTTGGGGACACGCTATGTAGGATTAAAGACGCCTTGCCTAATTGGAATAATAGAAAGTAGAGCATACATCATTTGAAGTCTGGCATCTGATCAATTGATCAGCCTAGTACGTTAAGCCCCTCTGAAGGCTGTGAGAGTAAGATCGTTAGATGAAACATGTTGCAATCTCCTATTCCGTTTTAATTTTAGGCACAGTGTGTACTTTTGCTGCATGCATCTTACTTTGTATTTTAATCACAGGGGAAGTGTGATTTTGTATATTTAAAGCCATCCTATGTAGCCTACAAATACTTTCTGTATAAAGCAAATCATTCAGATATCTAGACATTGTAATTATATGTATTGGTACTTTATGGACTCAGAAGAAAATATTAATTTTGTGACTTATATTCCCTTCTGGCTGTATCTGAATAATCGTCAAACAGTATTAAGTGGTCAAACAAGATGCAGATTTCATTAACTCAGGGAAGAATACATTTTAATGATAAACTGCATGATGCTAATATTTTTCAAGACAAAAGCAACCTTTGTGACCTAGAGGGTCAGAAGAGTGATTCGGGGTCTTCATTCATATCAAGGTTTTATCATTTAATCCATTGGAAAGTTTTGGTGATCACCTTAGTGGAATATTTGATGGGTGATTAATGAGATCTGAGGGAAAGTGGCATCTCTGGGGAGGTGAGAGCTTCTCTAGGTGTAGGTGAAATTCCCCAACGAGTAACGAGTTTGAACTTAAGGGATGTAGCATTTCTAGGGTGTTTGGTGATACCCAAGAAGATGATGGTTTTGCAGGATGTGCTAGGTAAGATATGAGGCAAGGGAGCAGCTCTGGGGGCTAGGGAGACTTAAATGAAGCATCTCAAATGAGACCGTTATAATATTAATATCTTGTTTTATGTACCACTTCTTACCACAGTTTTTTATCTCATTGTGCTGCAAAAAAAATGTAATGTTGCAATATGTTAATTTACAGTGGATGATAACCTACACAGAGAACCATGTACTAAAATTAGGAAAAGTTAAAGGCATATTTACTTCTACTCCATAGTCACGCTGGGGAAATCAATCGTTTTGGAAGCCACAACATGAGTATAACAATTGCAACCCTTAGTTTTGATGCACCTCATGATACCCCTCGCTGGCATTGCTGTGGAACAACCAGGGAAGTGGTATTGTTGCAACAGTATAATAGAATAATAAAGAGTGGAAATCTAGCCACAAAGCAACCGAGCGATGCACGAGAGATGCTGGAATTAAGTTGTAAAACTATAGGATGGTGCGATTGCCTCTTTTGTTGTCTGATAGCGGTGTGATTGGTCAAATATTTGTGATTGAGATGTTCCGTAAAGGGATGGGTTTCTTTTTCTTGTTAAGCAGAGAAAGGATGGAGCTTGTCGGATCTGTGTCCAGATGGAGTTCCACATATTGAGTGCATGGTGAAAAAGCCATGTGGTCTCATCTTTTTCTCGATTATGCGTCTTGCCTTGAGCCAGGTGACATCGCCGCTGTGGGCGCTACGAAGACCTCAGCAGATCTTGATATCATTTGCTAAGTACTGCTGAGTAATACACCATGGTTTGTAGAGGATGCAGTGGGATGAAGGAGGCAATGAAGTCATCTGAACATAGGAGTGTTCCTTGACGATTCAGGCTACGCCATGAAGGCTGCTCTTCAGGGAGTCAAGCGGGAATCTGTGATACTGGCTAACAATCCAGGCTTTGCAAGAATACCTGTGCTTGGACGGCTGTACTGAAGTCCAATTCTGTTAGAAATGCCTCTGCTCTGATGAACAGAATAGCTGGTGCCAGCCTGTCTGTGTCTTCTTTGTGATGTGTGTTTTGAAGCTGAGATTCTTGTCAAGGTGGAATCCTAGGAATTTGGTGCTTTTGGAAAGTTGAGGAGTGAAGCTTTGGAGGTTTATTTCAGAGCCAGCCCTGAACTTGAACTTACTTGCGGACTTTGACAGTGTGCATGAATAGTTTTTGTGGGGGTGCTCTTCAAATACGCTCGTACCATCCAAACTTCGACGGTAGAGAGAGAGGGCCCTTGAGGTAGTCAATGTCTCTGTCCATTGGCACCTTCAAATAGAGACAATTAAAGGAGTAGCCGTGGTATAATTGTTGTTGCACATCCATAACAATTACTGCCTTATAGTTTAACAAGTAAAGGCTTTGAAAGTTACCTGGAGCCTATCGCGCCTTGCTACTAATGGAGTGAACTATAGTGATTGGGAACACACCATTAAGTATCTGTCTTTTGACAATCTGGGCACAGGGGATCAGTTTACCGACTACGAATACAAGTATCTTATCACAGAGTGGATTCTTACATAACACAACTCCTTTATGCATCTCATCACAGATATACTGCGTTGGACACTTTCTAAGAAACGACAATCCTGAATTTTGCTGGCATACTCCCACACATCCTACATATTTTGAGACTTTTCCTCTTATTGACGAATAGCCTTATCATTTTCTGATGATTATTAACACTGTATTTATCAATATAAAACAACCCCTAATCATCCTAGAATCGTGCTGCCTTGATAAAGGTTCAAGCGGGGACAAAACATGCATTCACTGGGCTGATGCACGATTACTGTGTTCGACAATAAAACTAATCGTGCCGCCTTGATAAAGGTTCAAGCGGGGACAAAACATGCATTCACTGGACTGATGCACGATTACTGTGTTCGACAATAAAACTATCTTGCTTGATAACACAAAAAAGCATTATGTGCATTCAAATCAGGATGTTGGTTGCTCTGGTTGAAACAGTATTCTGTTTTTACTGAGTAAACTGTTTATTTAAGCCGGTGGGTTCCAGTGCTGTCACCGCCACTTAATTGTCTACACCAGCTCTAATGATAGTCTGTCATGTGGTGGCGCGGTTTTATCTAATTTAGAGACGAGCAAAACAACAGTTGTTTGTTAATTCAATATACCTTAAAAATGACTAATAGCTGCCTCCCAATACATTCCTATAGCTTAAGGGGCCTGGAATTTTCTGAATTGTCACCCTTGGAGGAGTGTGATGCTTAGTAGTTGTGTTGATACTAGCATTGGTAGTTCTGGCAGGGACAGTGTGTGGTGCTTGCTACAGTGGCCTCCTGGTAGGGACCCTAGCACTTATTTGCTCACAAATTAAGCACTGCACTAAACACATCCTACTATAGGCCTTTTGCAATTTCTACTAGCTATCTAATGAGTAACCGCGTATTATCTTGTGTACAGTAGAAGGTGGAGTTAACTGGTGAGTTTCAATAAACTATAGACTCCCCTTCAAATGCAGCACAACTTCACCTTCATGCTGATGTATCTTGAATTTTTTTGTCACCTAAAAGTCCACCTAGGGTTCCATATAGATATTGAAGATCACTCGAGATAGGATGAAGCTTTGGGGTGTACCACAGGATATGGCGATATCTTTTCATCTTGGGGGTGGGCGGGCATAGCTGTGGACAGTGGATGAACCTTTAGCAAGGTTACAACTTTTCTTTACACGAGGCAGGGCCTCGTCCTTAGGGTGCTGCCTAGTAGTGTCCTCGAATTGCAATAAAAGACCAACAAAGTCGCTTTTGGGGTTTGGGAGTCCTGCAGATGCAAATTATGTTTTTTGTCTAGAGCTCTGATCTGAAGCATCAGCACCTTTTACTAAACTGTACATAAACTACTAGAGATGGGTTAACACCAGTAGTTAGAATTCCATGACCGTGTGGGCTGCTAAAGTCCAACAGTTCTTCAGTAACTTAACAATGGTGTCTCCATAAACAAATATCTGGAAGCCCTTGAAATATATAAACCAAACTCTTCTCTGTAGTGGTGTGCTGGCTGGCACTAGCTGCTAAATCAGTGACTTCGAACCTGGTAAATTTGCGGTCAAGCATGTTGTGTATCCTGGTTAGAGCTTCTCCTAGCTCCGTCCCCCTTCCCGTCCATTATCGGTCAAATCTGTGAGTGCCTGGAAAGAGGCTGAACCCTATTATAAATAGGGTCACTAGAATTATGCAACAGGGGAGGACCAAATTATGTGAAAGTTTTGACTAAATTATGCAGTAAGAATAGGCATATAATGCAGCGTAATTCGGCACATTTTGTGACAATATAACAGCATTATCTTATCTTTTATTTTTCTTACACAATTTAACACTGTGCAAAGGCTCCACCTTATTAGTAACAGTTTAACAGGTAAATAAAGCAATAGGAATTGAAAGGTGACTAACTTTTGAGAAGGGCCACTGCACATGTTGCCACATATTTAGTAACTTTTGATCCGCTTGAGCTACAATCAATTTTTTGGGTAAAAACCTGCATACTGTGCAGCAGATGATAGATTATATGGCAAATGCTGAAAATCCATATTCTGAGAGATAAATCTGCCTGTGGATTCCTCACCTTTTAAATTCTCTCAATGCACCGCATTGCATGAAAACTTTTTTCCTCCGCTCTCCCACGTAGACGAGAACGTCACAATGGAAATGCTCCGCACGCAACTTTGCACGATGTCATCGGAACCATAAGAAGAACTTGTTGCAGTGCTATTGTCAGTTCCCTTTTTTCCACCCCGTCGACGCCGAACTGTTTTTTTCCCAGGCTCTCTATTTGTGGGAGTTTCTTTGTTGCTGATTGTCGCAACATTTTAGCCATTGAGGATGACTACTCCGATAAAATCGGGTTTCAAGCCATGCAGAGAATGTGGGGGCCAGATGTCCATCACTGACCCCTATGAAGATTGTTTATGGTGTCTTTCGTCGGACCACAACGTCGGGACATGCACTTCGTGCAAGTGAATGAATCCTAAAGCTCTGAAGGAGAGGGAGGCCAAATTATTCACAACCAAAGCCAAGACGCAGAAGAGGGGTCGCAGGACGTCAAGGACCCGCTCGAAGCAGCCAAGTCCACACACAAGAAACATACGAAGAAGCGGCGCCATGGTTCTCGGCGTCGCTCGCTGAAGGATGCGACTCCGAATTCGCTGTCCCCGAGTCCCAGACCTCATCGCAGGGATGAGATCTCTCCGACTCCTTCACTAGGTGTGACTCCAGCCCATCTCTGGCTCCAAGAGCAGTGACTCCACCGGCTCCGAGAGATGCATCGCCTCCACGGCTGCCGAAGTCAACTACTCCACCTCTGGTTTTGGAGTTTCTTGTGCTGCGACCGGAAATGAATTTAGTGCCTCCCCTAGCGGCTCTAGGGCCTGTGGTACCGGATGCGACGTATCCTGCTTTGCCAGCTGCAAGATCGGATCTGTCGCATTCTTTAAATGCGATATTTGGCTTGTTCGCCAGAGCACAAACCCTACTGGTGCACCTGTTGGCCCTATGGGTCCGTTGGCATATTCCCTAGGAGGTTTGCCACCTCATTTTCCCCAGGCACCGCTCATGCCTTACATGCCTATGGCTCTAGAGAGTTGGCCTCTTCCGACGCCAAGATTTTTGATTCCGTGGCAGTCTTTGGAGGTACGAGCTTCTGTAAATGGTTCATCCCCGGTTCCATCTGGTTACAAACTGTCGCCGACTCGACGGTCTTCGACTTCTGATCCTCTGGACCTCCGTTCGACACCGATCCGGAGGTTACCGGCGCCGCGTCAGCTGCCGCCGACGCAGCTTCCGGGGATAAGGTCTCGGAGAGAGGCGCAAAGACTGTTTGGAGGAAGACGAGTACCAGGAGGAACATGGAGGGGCTGAGGAAAAGGAGATTGTGGATCCTGACCCAGATTTTGAGGGTTACGGGAGGCTAGTGGCCTAGACACCTTTCCTGAGTGGGAGCTTTCATCACCAAATGGTTTGCCGTCGCAGGAGGTGACCACATATCATGCTGTGATCAGAAAGGCTGTGGACCTCTTGGAGTTACCTCTTCCTACAGCGGAGTTGAGGTCTAATATTCTGATGGAGGTGCCCCATTCTCCTTCCTTTATTTCAGAGCCTTTACTTCCCTTCAATCAGGCATTGACAGAGCCCATTCTCGATGTCTGGCAGAAGCCAATGTCCACTCCCAGCGGTTTGCAGGACCATGGCAAGGAGGTATAATGTGGCTTTGGGGATCCTGCTTTTCTGCCCACCCATCCTTCATCAGAAAGCTTGGATGTCCAGGCTTTGTGCTATTTGAGACAGTCTGCAGGTTCCTTCCCACCTACGCCTGCACATAGGGGTCAAAACGCACGGAGCAATTTGCCAAGAAGGTGTTCTCTTCGGGGAGTATAGGCCTCAAGTTCACAAATGCCACATGTCTTTTGGGTCGCTACATCCACACCCTCATGGACTCAGCCAGGGAAGTTGTCTCAAAATTGTCCGAGGAGGTACAATGGTATATCTCAGAAGTATTGTCGGATGCCCACACTGCTAATCGCCAAGTGATACAATCTGGTCTGGACACGGCCGATTCGGTAGCCAGGGCGATGGGATCGTCTGTGGCTACTAGGAGGCACGAACGTTTGAGTGCTTCAGGATGCTCTCCTCATGTCAAGGCTACATTACTGGATTTTCCCTTCGATGTATCTCGCCTGTGTGGGGCTAAAGCGGATTCGGCGCTGCAACGCTTTAAGGACAGTAAAGCCACAGCAAGGTCTTTGGGACTTCAATCTCAGCCCAGGAGCATTGGGCAGTTCTGCAAGTTTCATTGCTTTGGAAGAAACGTGTCCTTTCGTGCCAGGCAAAAGCCACAGCAGCTGCAGCAGGCAAATCCCTTGTATAGATCCTACCGGGGAAAGGGCAGAGGTCATCTGCGGGATGCTGCACAACATCAAGTCTACTCCTCTTCTGCCCCTGCAGCTGGTGTGGCAGGGAAGCAGCTTTATCTCCACCATCCTAGAGCATACTTGTCCCATGGGAGGACGGGTGTTCCATTTTCTACAGCATTGGATGTCTGTTACTACAGATCTCTGGATGTTGAACATCGTAGAGAATGGGTATGCCCCCCCCTTCTGGTAGTTTCCCTCTCCTTTCCCTTCCCGTCAGGGCTTTTGCTCGGAAGAGCATCTTCTGCTTCTCCTGCAAAGGGTGCGATTGAGGTGGTTCCGGAGCAGGAAAGGGGTCAGGGGTGTTACTTTCAGTACTTCCTGATCCGCACAAAGTACGGTAGTTTACAATTGATCCTCGAACTCAGGATTTTGAATGTTTACCTCAAAAAGGAGAAATTTTAAATGTTGACCCTGGCACAGGTTCTTTTCGCTCTGAAGAAGGAAGACTGGATGGTGTTGCTCGATTTACAGTATGCTTTTTTTCACATTCCCATCCCGAAGTCGCTTCGCAAGTATCTTCGTTTTACGGTGGAGTCTCAACATTACCAGTTTGCAGTCCATCCGTTCGGCCTTACTTCCGTACCGCGAGTCTTCACAAAGGTGATGGCAGTGATGGCAGCTCATCTCAGAAGGTTGGGATTCCTGTTTTTCCCTCTTGACACTGGCAAAGCAAAGTCACCAGAGATGAGGCATCATCATTTGCAGGTAACAACACAACTGTTGTTCGAGTTGGTGTTTTCAATAAATGTACCCAAATCTCGCCTGGTGCCCTCTCAGCCAACCTGTGCATAGGGCCAGTACTGGACACTACTGTAAGTTGTGCCTTCCTGCCTCTACAGAGGATTCAAGACATCCAGACTATGATTAATTTTATTCAGAATCGAGCTGCTGGTCCGGTCCTGAAGGTCTTACGCCTGCTCGGTCTGTTCGCTTCCTGCATACTGTTAGTCAACCATGCACACTAGCATATGAGGGCACTCCAGTGGTGCTTCCACAAGCAGTGGTTTCTACACAACAGAGATATCAAAGAGGTGGTCAGAGTCTCCAGAGACACTGCAGGGGATCTGCTTTGGTGGAGAGTTCCAGGCAACCTGTCTCAAAGGAAGCCGTTTCAACCTCATTCTCTGGTGGCCACAGTGATAACGGATGCCTCCACTCTAGGGTGGGAAACCTATCTGGGGGATCTGGAGGTCAAAGGTCTTTGGTTTCCAGAGGAAAGATTGTTTCACATCAATCTTCTGGAATTGCAGACAATACATTTGGGTCTCAAGTAGGCATGGGCGGAAAATCCGTTTCGCTCGCGGATTTTCGGTAAATTCGCAATCCGCGAGATTCGCGAATCTCCCGCAAAATCCGCAAATCCGCGAGCAGCGGATTTTGCTCGCACTGTTCGCGTGAGTTCGCGGCTTTCCAGTACAACTTCGCGCCCCGCGAATAAGTGCAAAATTGCAGAAATACGATCTAATCAAAACTGAAACTACTTACCAGGTTCAAAAGTTCAGGCTCATCATTAGTAGCCATTTCCTGTAGTGCTTGCTGAGGGGCCCCTCCAGAGTTCAGTTGCCAGTTGCAACTATTATGTGACCCTGCTCTGAACCTCAGAATAGTTACACATATGCCACAAAGGTCCTGAATTACAGCTAAGGGAGACAAGCAGGAGCCAGGCTGGCAGTTCAAATCCATTAATCAGCCCCTAATTCATTATTGTCAGTTGGGGCAGGGCAGGTGTTGTAACTAATTTTGCAACAATGAAAGCACTTAGCAAGTGCAAAAGTTCACTAATCAGGAAGCACTAAGGAAGCAGGTGCCAGCTAAAAAAATATTCTGTGACACATTAATCAGCCCCAAATTAATTCAGGTCACTTGAGGCAGGGAAGGTGTGCTTGCGTTGCCACAATAATGTACACTGACTGGACAACCAGAGGGTGCTGTGATGAAACAGAGGGTGGCATGGGTGGGCCAGAGGGTGGCATGAGTAGTCAGAGAGTGGCAGTGGTGACAGAGAGTGGCAGTGATGAAGAAGAGTGTCCCAAACAGGCTGGACACGTAGAAACAACAAGTTCGCGAAACTTGCGACCCGACAGGTAAGTTCGCAATTTGCGACATTGTACAAAACCCTCGCGAACTGGCAGAAACCCGCGCAAACACAAAAAAAAAAAAATAGCGAGAATTCGCGGATTTTGCGGATTGCGAGATTCGCAAATCCGCAAAATTCGCGAACGCGAGATTCGCAAAATTCGCCCATGGTTAGTCTCAAGGCCTACCTCCCTTCCTTTCACAGACAGTCGGTTGAGGTACTTAACGGACAACACTACTCCGATGTGGTACATCAACAAATTGGGAGGAGTAGGGTTGTATCTTCTTTGCAGAGAGGCTCCACAACTCTGGTCCTGGGCTCAGGACCATCAGATTTGCATAATCTAAAAATCATCTGCCCGGAGAACAGAATGTGTGTCCGGACAGTATGTTGGCAGTATTTCGGCCGATCACGAGTGGCTTCTCCATCCAGAGGTGGTCCTTCACATTTTTAGGATGTGGACTGGTTTGCTACTCACGAGAACTCACACTGCCCATCATTCTGCAGTCTCCAGTAACCAACGCTGGGGACGCTTTTCAGTTAGACTGGGGATCACAGCTTCTTTACGCGTTTCCCCCCGTACCCCTGATTCCTCAAGTTCTGAGAAAATACACCAAGACTGGGCCCAAGTCATATTGATTGGCCGCGAAGGGTATGGTACACAGACCTCCTTTACCTCTCATTGCACCCTCTGTTCTGTCTTCCTCTCAGGCCAGACCTCCTCTTGCAATCACTGGGGCAGGTTCTACACCACCACCTCCAGAGCCTGCACCCTCATTTCTGGACACTGAACAGGGTGACCTGAGTTCCTTCTGTTTCCCACTGGATGTGTTGGATGTTATATTATCGTCCAGAAGACACACCACCAAATCTGTCTATTCTGGTAGGTGGGCCAAGTTTGTAAAATGGTGTGGAGAGAGATCGATTGATCCTTTACAGGCCCATTTATCTGATGTTCTAAGTTTCTCTCTTTCCCTAGCACAACAGGGTTGTGAAGTAGCTACTGTGAATGGCTACGTATCTGCCTTGTCTGCTTTCTCTCTTTACCAGATCAACCCTTGTTGTTTAAATCTCCGTTAGTTAAGAGATTCACTAAGGGTCTCACAAATAGGTTTCCTCCCACTCCTTTTATCATGCCTCAGTGGGATTTGAATTTGGTTCTCACATTCTTGATGGGTTCACCTTTTCAACCAGTGCATAGTTGTCCCTTAAGGTTTCAAGCGTTTAAAACTATATTTTTGGTTGAAATCACTTCCACTAGGAGGGTGAGTGAATTGCAGGCTCTTAGCTCCAAGCCTTTTTACATCATTCCATGGGCGTAAGATGGTTCTTAGGTCCAGAGCTGCTTTCCTGCCTAAGGTGGTCACTCCTTTTCACATGGGGCAGTCTATCACCTTAACGACTTTCTATCCTCCCTCTTCAAAGGATGAAGAGAGCCTGGACCCCAAGAGGGCGGTCAGCTTCTACCTGGACAGAACCAAGGGATTCAGGTTGGATGATCAATTCTTCATTAGTTGTGTGGGCAAGATGAAGGGCAAGGCTGTCCACAAAATAGCACTGTCCAGGTGGATCATTCTGTATCAAGATCTTCTAGTCCTTGGCCAAGATGAAGTCTCCTGAAGGTATTTGCGCTCATTCTACCAGAGCTAAGTCGTCTTCTTCGGCTTTGGCTAGAGGTGTCCCTGTGATAGACATCCGCAAGGTGGCAACTTGGGGTTCCCTCCACACTTTTGCAAAGCACTATTGCTTAAATTCAGAGGTGAGGTGGGACAGCAATTTTCTTTGTTCTGTGCTGCAGGATTTTTTGGTATAGGCAGGCACCCTCCTCCGGGAACTGGCATGCTTAGGGATTCAATTCAAAAAGTGAGACAGATGTATCCATTAGAAGAACAAGTTACTTACCTCCGGAACACTTTTTCTGGTGTAAACAGTATCTGCCTGTGGATTCCTCACTGACTCACCGCCTCCCTATTGCCGGTCTGCTTTTACCGAAAAATAATTAATGTATATCTTATGTGATTTATTGTTGGAATCATGTTATGCTTGGCACTAGGAAATGTCTATAATGAAGAATTTCCAATGTTGATTGTGTTTGTATTCTGTGTATACTTGTATAAATGTTGTCGGTTCACCCATTCGCCTCATGGGTGGAACTGATGTCAGCCTGGCAACAAGGTCTTCTTATGGCTCCGATGACGTCACACAAAGTCGCATACGGAGCTGTGACGTCCTCGTCGATGTGGGAAAGCTGAGGAGAAAGGTTTCCGTGGAATCCTGCGCATTGGGATAATTCAAAAGGTGAGGAATCCACAGGCTCAGACTCTATCAACCAGAAAAAGTGTTATCGAAGGTAAGTAACTTGTTTATATGCTGAAAATCTCGCAGCCGCAGAATCGCTGAGCTACAGAGGCCCTGATTATAAAGCACTACATACATTTAGACAAAAGGCTCCTCCAGAATGCCCTGGTAATCCCGATTCGGAGACAAATGCATATTTGTGTCATGGCCTGCTGGCTGGCTCATTTCCACTGTAAAATTGAGGTTACAAGTTCGAATTCTGACCAGGTCAACTCCGCCTCCCATTCTTCTGAAGTTGGTAAACCTCTGATTTACAGTCCTTACAAAGAGCAGAAGTACTGGATGTTATGCCATTTAAAAACCAAGTTATTTTGATAACCTGAAGAGACAGGCCTTCGCATGTTGATAAATAAATAATGGCAACATGTTGGAGGACAGTAGTCAGTATTACTGTGCCCATAAATCGGAAGTGAGAGGCAGAGTAGTAACCCGAAGCTTGTGTTTTGTTGGTGATACTTCTGCAATTTGAACATAGCAAAATTTTAGTTTTTACGCTATAATACAAACTGGGTGAAAGATGAAGGGACTAATTAGGTGGATGGAAAATTTGAAATGCAGACTATTGACTTTTTTCTCGGGCGTGATTTAAGAGCGGCCAATGTCCAGGCGCATAAGAAACAACTGAGCAGAGGTGGGGATGCTGGAGGCCGCCTGAGAGATGTGATATATGGCAGTGATAACCTTTGACCTCTGTTGGTATTTATCACGATTCTGACTGTCCAAAGAAAGATGAGAAAAAATGTGCTGCCCCATGATGCATGGCTCTGATGAGGGACCAGAAGTGTATCTAAAGGAAGGGCTCTAGTCCCATCATGCAATTCGGCATAAACCTCCATGGCCTCAGTGGGCCGTGTAATAGTTAAGTGTTCCTCACAAGAGCGAGAGGTGACCTACAGGGATCCTCAGTCCTATGTAGGGCCATTGGAATTATGCCATTCCGAGGCTCAGTGTTTCTCACATAAATAATGATGTACTGCCTTTGCCGCACTTTCAACCCTGCTCGGCAAAAAAAAGGCTATAGACCAAATCAAAGAAACTAGAAAAAGATATACAACTTTGCCTAGACCGTATTGATATAAATAGAAATGAGCAAAATAACGAAATAGTACTGTCACAGACTGTGCTTCATAATTTTACATAATCTGCATTTTCGCAGCCTCATAATATTGTCAATCTGGAATCACAAATTGGCCCTCCATTACCGCATAATTCCAATGTCCCTCCTCATGTGTGACACATGCACATAGTGGGGTAAACTACTTACGTGTATGGTACGCAGGAGAATGTACGCCACATATGCAGCAGTGCTGTGATGGGACCAGAGGGGTGCGTGCCATATGCATATGGCATCTTCATAGGGTAGATTGTGTATAAAGCAGGTGGTAGGATTAAATGTATATAACCCTTGTAGAAAGTATGTGTGTGTCTGTGTATAGACTGGGCCCGATTATGTGACTCTGCGGCCTCAGCTTTCTGCACATAGTTATGGTTTTTCTCGCTTGACCTGAATCCCCTATCTGCTGCATAAGTTTCAGAGTTCAACAAAAAGTGTTTCTAGCTCTTACGGATAAAAAGTTACTGAATAATGCCACCAGTCATAGGTATAGACACTTACTGTTCCTCGGCGTAACCCAGGCAAAAAGAGATATTGCAAGGCAGTGGAAAGATGTTTCACCGTCCACTATTGGTATCTGGAAGAATTAAATGGATCACTGTATGAGTATGGAAATATCGGTCTATCGAGCTAGGGGGTGCCTGCAAAAACATTCAAAAATATGGAAGCGCTGAGCTACTCATAGAGGCATCTTTTTGGCCCCGGTCCCCATGGTAGATTCGCTCATTGATAGTGAAATGTGACAATACAACGGTGGTTTATGAGGCCCGTTGTTCTCCGTGTTGGACGGGTGTCCTTACTGAAGGAATATATGACTTGTTGAACGTAGGTGGGATGGTGGCATTGGATGATGTAAATGTTCATTGTGTCGCTGGGAATGAGCAATGGGTGGTTACTGCACAACATGATTTGATGGCCACGTTGGCCAGGTTGTAATGTCAAAATGGAAAATCAATTACATATGGTGTCTGTAAAGCTTGGATGTATACTTTCCGTATGAGGGCACATGTAGAGAGATAGTTTTACTGATTTGAATATTTATAAAGGTGAATGCACGCTCCCGTTGAGTGTATCTGTAAGGATGATAATACGCTCCTTGAATGTATGTTCCTTATAAAAGTGGATGGGCACTTCCAGACTGATTAGGTATGTGGAGAGGTGGATTTGCACTCCGGGTGAGTGTACACATAGGGATGACTGTACCCTCTTTGAATTTATGAAGGTCTAAAAGGTGAACCTATAATCCCTGGCTGTGTGTACATTTTATTTATTTTATTTTAAAAGTTTTGTATAGCGCTAGCTAGACCCGTAGGTATCAGAGCGCTTCACATACACATTGTGAAAAAAACAGAAGGGCCTTACAATACCTAGAAGGCTGACAGTAAGTAAGCAAACCACGGATAAAGAATACAGCATGAACAATAAATAACTGTGCAACGGAGGGGGAGAGAAAAAAAAGAAAACAAGGTGATTCGCATAGTTCACCAACAATACTTGAATGGGAGTCAACTCGGAATTATATAGACTGGTGTATGCTCTTTAAGCCCTTGCGTGCTGATGACGACTCCCGCCCGTCATGCGTCACAGTGCTCCTGTGCTGATGACGGCCGGGAGCCGTCATGACCACGCCCGCGATCGGATGTCCAGCACAGGAGCGGAATTCCGGCCGCGGGCAAAGGGTTAAATCTGGGTGTGTATATATAAAGTTGAAAGTACACACTCCAGTTGAGTGTGTGTGTGTGTATATATATATATCGATAGATAGATAGATAGATAGATAATGATGATTGAGAACCCCTTGGATTTGTGCATTTATAAAGGGGGTGTACTCTCCTGGCTGTGTACACATATAGGGATGGCTGTACATTCCTTGATTTTATAATGGTTATAAAGGTGAATACACAATCTCTGTGTGTGTGTGTATATATATAATGTTAATGTTAATGTTAACAAATATTTATTGAGCGCACGTACGCCCGGAGGCTTCATGGCGCTATAGGGAGGAACAAGGCACGTCAGTCATATGATAAAGAAAAAGCAGCTCAAGGGTATGCCTGCGAAAAGAGCCAGGTCTTCAGAAGGTGTCTAAAACTGAGGAGATTGTCGCTTAGTTTGAGGTGAGGGGGGAGCGAGTTCCAGAAGACAGCTGCCAGATGGTCAAAGCAGCTGCCTCCGAGACGTTTCCTCTTGTACGATGGCACAATCAACAAAGATTTATGGGTGGACCGGAGATATCGGGAAGGATTATATTTATGGAATAGGTTCCTGGTGAATAAGGGGCCAGTGTCATGCAGAGATTTGAATAAAATGCAGCCCGCCTTGAAGGCCACACGTTGTTCCACCGGTAACCAGTGTAGTTGTTTCAGACCAGATCTGACTGATTGCCTTCTGGGGATGTTCAAAAGGAGTCTGGCTGCTTGGTTCTGAACCAGCTGGAGGCGTTTAAGCTCTCCTTTTGGGAGCCCAAGGTAAAGACTATTGGAAAAATCCAGTCTGGATAAGACCAAGGAGATGATGATCTGAGTAAGAGCGGAAAAAGAAAAAAAACGTGCAATTTTTTTAATTTTTTTCAGCTGAAAAAAGCTGGAGGAAACAACTGTTCCCACCTGTTTCTTCAAGGAAAGATCTTCACTGATATGGATGCCCAAACTTTTTACCGAAGATGATTTAGACGGTAGGGCGCCCATGCAGGAAGGCCAAAAACTGGGATTCCAACTATGTATACTCTGTCCAGGTAAGACCAATTCGGTCTTTCCTGGATTGAGTTTTAAGTGATTGCAGCTCATCCAACTCAAAATGTGGGACATGGTGTTTTGAAATTCTACCACAGAGTCCTTGGTGTTAAGGGGGAAGATGAGCTGCAAATCATCGGCATAGTTGAAGATGGTAACATTGGCGTTTCTAAGAGAAAACAGAAGAGGGCGCAGGTATAAATTAAAAAGTAGGGGGGACAGTGAAGAGCCTTGAGGCACTCCACAGTTGGTGGAGATGGTGGGGGCCGTAAAGGTACCCAGTCTGACCGATTGAGTTCGGCCAGAAATGAACGAGCGGATCCAACTCAGAGCTGAGCCTCTAAGGCCAGCCTGCTCGACACGGTCGACCAAGATGGTGTGGTCGACCGTGTCGAACGCAGCGGAAAGATCCAATAGCACCAAGGCCTGGTGAATCCCCTCGTCCGCATTCCGCCTCAGAGAATTCTGTACCGAAAGAATGACTGCTTCGGTTGAGTGGCAAGGGCGGAAGCCAGCTTGGTTGGGTGCAAGGTACTCAGATTTCTCCAGGAAAGCAGAGATACTCTCACAGACATGAGATTCCAAAAGTTTGGCACAGTAAGGCAACAAAGAAATAGGCCTATAATTCAGAGGGTCTGATGGATTAGCTCCTATCTTTTTTAAAAGAGGAATGAGTAGGGCTTTTTTGAAGTTACTTGGAACTTTCCCTTGGATGAGTGAACCATTCAACAAGGGGAGTAGGCCCTCAGGGAAGAGGGAGCCTATTTCTTTCAGAATGAAAGGGGGACAGATGTCGTCAGGGGAGCCTGATTTAACTTTAGTGAGAAGCTTGGATAAGATGACATTATCAATTTGAGGGTATGAAGTCAAAATGGCAGGGTTATGGGAAACATCGGAGAACAAAAGAGATAGCTGAGTGGTGGCGATGCTCTGTTTAATGGTGCAAATTTTATCAAAAAAGAAAGAATTAAGTGAATTACAGAGTTCCTGAGTGGGGGTTATCGGAAGGGAGGTTCTATCACTGGTACTGAGATTTTCCACTATGTTGAATAGTTCTCTGGATTTGTTGTTAGCTGTGAGAATTTTTTCAGAAAAATATTCAGTTTTATGTTTTAAGATCAGCTTATGATAGTCCCTGAGAGCTTTACGGTAATTGTCCTTATCTTGCTCTAAATAGGCGGAACGCCATTTTCGCTCCAGTTGACGGACCTCAAGCTTAAAGTTTTTCAAAGCAGGTGTAAACCACTTGTGTGCGTCGTTGGGGCGGGAGCGAAGAAAGTTGGTGCAGGGAGCATGAGCGTCAGCTGCCTGAAGTAGCCAACCTGAAAAAGCTTCTTCCACTTTGTCGATGTCCTGATCGAATGAGGGAGGAGAAGAGGATAAGGATTCAATAAAGGTGGAGATATTGACCTTTTTCCACAGTCTGGTTTTACCTCCTGGCTGAGGTAGGGACCTTCTGTTGCTTACAATGGTAATGGTAAAGTTGATCAGGTAATGGTCCGACCAGATACAGGGTGTGATGGAATTAATAGCAAGAGAAGTGTTTTGGGACCAAATTTGGTCTAAGCTATGCCCTTTGTCGTGGGTAGGAAGATGGATATGTTGGATAAAATTCAGATCCAATAGCATTTCTTTAAGATTGGCTGCCTGAGGGTCAGACTCAGTCGAGTCCAGCCATAGGTTAAAGTCTCCTAATAATGCAATTTTGCCGTGGGAGATGGTCAGGGATGCAAGCTGTTCAGCAAAGGACGTAATGAAAGTAGGCGAGGTTTGAGGGGGACGGTATAACAGGATAAAGAGAAATGTTCCTAGGTCAGTGTTCAAGTTAAAAAGCAAATTGTCGCATCCTGTCAAATCTAAAGATGGTAAAGAGGAGACTTGATGAGAGCTGCGAATAATCGCAGCGACACCTCCGCCCCTTTTGCCGGCGGGTCTGTCAGCATGCAGGATGTAGTAATTGGAGGGGATGGCAGCTAGGATGTCAGGCAGGGATCCTTCATTGAGCCAGGTTTCAGAAATAAATAGAAAGTCTGGCTGGTCGGCCTGCAGCAAAAGAAAAATGTCAAGATGGTGCTTGACCATAGACCTGGTGTTTAAATAAAGGCATTTAAGCGTTGTCGCTGGGTTGTAAGTGGTAGCAAAAGACGACGTGGAGCAGTGTTTGGGGATTTTGGCAAGGGTATATTCGGGCTTCAGAATGCCGTAAGTGGCCGCGCGTTTCAAGGTGTGGGCGGGTGGGGCAAGTGCAGTACTTGCTGGAGGTCTAAGTGACAGCAAAGTAGAAGAGGAGTATGTGAAGTTTGGTCCAGGGATCGTGGCCCCGGGCCCCGGACTGCCGCGGACGGGCGCAGACGGGCTTGACTTATGCGCGACTTCGGCGCGCATTCGTCGCGCCCGCTGCGCTCGTCCGCTGCGCTCCTGTATGCACATTGTTTATAAGGCCTGCCTCCCGGGAGAACTAGACCGCTGAATCCGGTCCAGCTCCACCCAAGATGGCGGCTCGCCTCACCCTCCACACAAACGGCACCAGCCGCGATGGACCAGGGCGGCAGGGTGTGTGTACATATTTAATACACATACCGTTGTACACTCCTTGGCACTCGCATTCTCTCTCTCTCTCTATATATATATATATATATATATATATATATTCACTGAAAAAACCATAGGTTTGACCCCAGTTATAGTTAGCTGGAAATTTTACTGATATAAAACCATTGAAATTCACACGTTATAGTTAGTCGGACTCACTATAACTTGCGCGTGCAATGCACTGCTGATGACATCACATATTACATCACTCATGACATGGTCAGTGACATCACTCATGACACCATCCTTGTGACATAGTGACAGACCTCCTTTCACTATAATGTAACCCTTGAGACACATATTCAAAAATAGAAACTGAAATTTTTTTAAAAAATGGAGATACCTATATCAGTTACAACAAGTAATTCAGTAATTCCACCATCTATATACACATCCACTCATACATATACTCACTCATCATATGAAGTGATACACCTATACATCCTGTTACACACCGACAATCATTGAAAAGTTACTCACACACATACTCACACGTGCAAATAAACTATTGAACATCCATTTATTTGAATATAGAGTTATACACACACTTCCACCTTACTTCTATTGAAAATTACACATATTTATTCTCTTAAACAATCACTTATAGAAACACATACTTATTTAAACAGGAACTCTTTCAATCTCTTACTCTCACATATACTCACTTATATACATCAATATTCACATATACTAGATTAAAACATATGTCGTTACTGATAAAGACACTAGTGAGACAGTCATTCACTCACTAACAAACACATATACACACTCATCCGCCCATACAGTCCTGCACATATGCTGTCTTCAAAACACATAGAAACAGAGAGTCAGTCACTCATGCATCTATGTGCTAAGTAATACCCCCACCAAACCATATAGACACTCATACTGATACTAAGAGAAACATCTAATAACCCATATACATACGCATGTAGCTACTTACCAACACATGTAGCCACTTATACACAAAGTGAAACACTAATATATATATTTAAATATTTAAACATTACTCACTAATATTTACTTTTTCAGAAAGGCACATATTCACTGGATGGTGTCATCAGTGATGTCATGAGTGATGTCACTGACCATGTCATGAGTGATGTAATATGTGATGTCATCAGCAGTGCATTGCACGCGCAAGTTATAGTGAGTCCGACTAACTATAACGTGTGAATTTCAATGGTTTTATATCAGTAAAATTTCCAGCTAACTATAACTGGGGTCAAACCTATGGTTTTTTCAGTGAATTTAATAGGTTTTTTAAATGCTAATTCCTAACTATAACTGGTGTGAAACCTATGGTTTTTTCAGTGAATTTCATAGGTTTTTTAAATGCTAATTCCTTTCTATATCGAGTTTGTATCCTTTTTTTTTTTACAATTTGCTGTTTTTTTGTAAGTATTCTTTTTTTTATATATTTTTTTCTTTTGCGCTCTTGGTGCGCGCTCCGGGAAGCTTTCAGCTAAGCGCTCCCGTAAGCTTTCCGGTGAGCTTAGCAGAAAGCGCACCCGGAGCGCTATTGTCGTTCGTGAAAAAAAATATGAATGAAAAGTTAATAATAATGCAAAACTTTTCGTACTATACAAATAAAATCAGTTTTTTTTAATAAGGAAAATGATTATGCATTTCTGTAAAAGTTTGATGACATCACTTCGGCGCGCAACGTAAGTGCCCTCGGAAGCGCCTACGCTCGCGCCTCGTAAACGCACGCAGAAGCGCCTACGGTCGCGTCATATGTGCGCCCCGGAAGCGCCTTAGATCGCGCCGCGTAAACGCACCCGGAAGCGCCTACGATCGCGCCACGTTTGCGCCCCGGAAGCGCCTCCGTTCGCGCCGCGTAAACGCACCGGAAGTGCTCCGAAGCGCGCAGCGTAAGCGCGTCGGGTCATGTGACCCTAAAATAACACTTTTCATTGGTTGCTAACAGTTTTTTTTACAAAGAATGAAATCCCCACCCATTTCCTTCACTATTGCTTTGTACTTGGAGAGAGCAAGAGCTGTTCTGTGTACTATCTTCATCTCCTACTTTCCTGATCTACAGCAATGGCTGCAAGAGAGTCATCCAGCAGTGATTCAGATGCATTTGTAGATGAGGACCCTCCTACGCAGAAGAAAAAAATCCATTTCATCTGGAAATTTTATAACATCCCTGAAGGTGAAAAAAAAGTCAACGCTCCAAAAGTAACCTGCAAAATATGTGGTAGTACTTTATCCAGAGGCAATCCTCTGAAAAAATATAGTTTTGGAAATGCCAATTTAATCAGGCATGTCAAAAGAAGACACCCAAACAACTTTGCGAGGGAGAGTGTCAGAGACCTGGCACGGAAATTACCCACAGATGGCGGCAGCACCTCCACTGGTGGAGCAACACCTTCGGGACCATCCCGTAGAAGAATGGTCCCTAACATACAGCCAGAGTTTGCAGGCATCAAATTTCTGTGCACGGAGTGTAACGAACTGCTCTGCTATGGGGAGCAGAGTGTTGAACTTATTGCCCTAAAGAAACAGCAACACCGCTGCCCTGACAGTCCCTAAATTTTCACATTTTTTTGCTCCTGTTGAGCCGTTTTTGAATCCCTGTTTTTTGTTTTTCCCTTGACAAAAATCCAAAAAAATTATAAAATTGTTTTAAAAAGCCAAAAAAAGTTCAAAAAGTTCAAAAAACACAAAAAAATATAAAACAACAAAAAGAAGAAAAAAAAAGTTCTTTTCAGAACTACCTCTAATTTATAAAAAAATGCATTTTTTTGTGAAAAAAATCTGTCATTTTTTATCTCCTTAGTACGCTCCTCAGTAAGCTCCCCGGTACGCGTACCGGGTGCGCCCCCCGCGGAAATCGAAAAAAAATAATTTTTTTTTGAGGCCCCGCGGGGCCCTTTAATGGCCCCCACATCAAAACTAGGGGGTCGGAGGGGGTGTACTCTTCCCCCTTATTGTCATTTCCCCCTTTCTTTTAGCCACCTCTTGTGTCTCGATTTTACCGAGACACAAGATGGCGGCCGCTCCAGACTGTTTAGAATGTTTACAGACAACTGAGATCCAATCAGCTTCCTGCGCGCAAGTCGCGTGTCGCGCCTGGAGCGCTCACCGGTGCGCGTACAGGAGCGCTGCTCTAGATATATATATTTTTTTGAACCTAAATTACTCAAAATCCACTGGAGCACATATCTTGAGACATAGCAAAGGCACATCGGGCTACCAGTCCCTACAATTTTGCCAAGTTTGGTGGAAATCCATTCAGCCGTTCGAGCTAAAAGTGAAATCGACCGCCCTATGGAAATTAACATGGGGAAAACGCGTTTTGGGACCCCCCTTTTATCTCGGCCCCCGCTTGACGAATCCCCCCCAAACTTTCAGGGAAGGACCGGACCGCCATGAGACCATTTTCCTGAAAATTTCAGGCAGATTCGTCAACCGGCGCCAAAGTTATTCAAAATAGAATGTTGAGATTTAACATTGAAAATTATCCTAACTATAACTACCTACTGGCGACCGCCAGTAGGTAATATATATATATATATATATATATATATATGTGTGTGTGTGTATATATGTATATATATACACATATATGTACACTCCCCAGTTTAGTGTATATTTGGAGAAGATTATATATTCCTTCGATGTGTGTATTTATAAAGGTGAGGGTACTCGTCTTACTGCGTGAAGTGTACATATAGGAACGGTAGTACACTCCTTGAAATTGTGTTACTTATAAAGATGCATGTACTCTCCCGCTGTGTGTAAATATAGGGATTGTTGTACAGTCCTTGCACTTGTGTTGTTTATGAAGGTGGAGGTACAATCCCCAGTGGAGTGTACATATAGGGATTGTTGTACACTCTTTGAATTTGTGTTGCTTATGAAGTTGGAGGTACAGTCCCCAGCATAGTGTATGTGTGAGGATGGTTGTGCACTCCTTACAATTGTGTTCTATATGAAGGTACATGTACACTCCCCAGCAGAGTTCATATATAGAAAAGATTGTACTCTCCTTGGATTTGGGTATAAAGATGGACGTGTACTCCTGGTTTATTGGGCATACAGGGATTATAGTACAATTCTTAAATGTGTGTTGCTTTGTAAAAGCGGATGTACACTCCCTAACTGAGGGAATATATAGGGATTGTGGTTAACTCCTTTTTTGTTGTATACGAAGGTGCATTTCCGCTGCTGGCTGAGTGCACATATAGAGATGGTTGTACTCTCCTTGGACCTTTGTCTGTGTGTGTATACAAAGATGGGCGGTAATCCACGTTTACAACAAATCTTTTTTTCTGCGGACTTTGACTCTGCATACCATTACTCTGCGAGGTCTTTGACCCCGCATACCATCACTCCGCATTTTTTCACGCGTGTGCATTTACCACGCATGCCTTTACAACGAATTACGTTGTAAAAGCATGTATGGTAAATGCACACGCGTTGTGAAAAAAAACAGACTTCATGAAGAAGGAACCAGGAGGAGAAAGGAACGACGACGAGAGAGAGGTAAGGGGCTAGGGTTAATTTTTAGGGGTGGGGGGTCGTGCTGGGGTAGTGATTGTGTAGTGTAGGGTAGTGTTTGTGTAGTGTTGTGGTGGTTGTGCAGTGTAGGGTCGTGCTGGGGGTAGTGTTATAGGGTTTAGGGTAGTGTTGTGGTGATTGTGTAGTGTAGGGTGTAGGGTAGTGTTTTAGAGTTTAAGGTAGTGTCGGGGGTCATGCAGGGTAGTGTTTTATGGTTAAGGGAATTGTTATAGTGATTGTGTAGTGTAGGGTTGTGTTGGGGTAATGTGTTATGGTTTTGGGTAGTGTTGTAGTGTTTGTGTAGGGTAGTGTTTTAGGGTTTAGGGTAGTGTTGTGGTGTTTGTGTAGTGTAGGGTCGGGCTGGGGGTAGTGATTTAGGGTTGTGTTGTGGTGTTTGTGTAGTGTAGGGTCGTGCTGGGGGTAGTGATTTAGGGTTGTGTTGTGGTGTTTGTGTAGTGTAGGGTCGTGCTCGGGGTAGCGTTTTAGGGTAGTGTAGTGTTTGTGTAGTGTAGGGTAGTGTTTTAGTGTTTAGGGTAGTGTTGTGGTGTTTATGTAGTGTAGGGTTGTGCTTGGGGTTGTGTTTTAGGGTTTAGGGTAGTGTTGTGGTGTTTGTGTAGTGTAGGGTCGTACTTGGGGTTGTGTTTTAGGGTTTAGGGTAGTGTTGTGGTGTTTGTGTAGTGTAGGGTCGTGCTGGGGTAGTGTTTTAGGGTTTAGGGTAGTGTTGTGGTGTTTGTGTAGTGTAGGGTCGTGCTGGGGGTAGCGTTTTAGGGTAGTGTTGTGGTGTTTGTGTAGTGTAGGGTAGTGTTTTAGTGTTTAGGGTAGTGTTGTGGTGTTTGTGTAGTGTAGGGTTGTGCTTGGGGTTGTGTTTTAGTGTTTAGGGTAGTGTTGTGGTGTTTGTGTAGTGTAGGGTCGTGCTTGGGGTTGTGTTTTAGGGTTTAGGGTAGTGTTGTGGTGTTTGTGCAGTGTAGGGTCGTGCTGGGGTAGTGTTTTAGGGTTTAGGGTAGTGTTGTGGTGTTTGTGTAGGGTCATGCTGGGGGTAGTGTTTTAGGGTTTAGGGTACTGTTGTAGTGTTTGTGTAGGGTAGTGTTTTAGGGTTTGGGGTAGTTGTGGTGTTTGTGTAGTGTAGGATCGTGCTGGGGTAGTGTTTTAGGGTTTAGGGTAGTGCTGTGGTGTTTGTGTAGTGTAGGGTCATGCTGGGGGTAGTGTTTTAGGGTTTAGGGTGGTGTTGTGGTGTTTGTGTAGTGTAGGGTCATGCTGGGGGTAGTGTTTTAGGGTTTAGGGTGGCGTTGTAGTGTTTGTGTAGGGTAGTGTTTTAGGGTTTAGGGTAGTTGTGGTGTTTGTGTAGTGTAGGATCATGCTGGGGTAGTGTTTTAGGGTTTAGGGTAGTGCTGTGGTGTTTGTGTAGTGTAGGGTCGTGCTGGGGGTAGCGTTTTAGGGTAGTGTTGTGGTGTTTGTGTAGTGTAGGGTAGTGTTTTAGTGTTTAGGGTAGTGTTGTGGTGTTTGTGTAGTGTAGGGTTGTGCTTGGAGTTGTGTTTTAGTGTTTAGGGTAGTGTTGTGGTGTTTGTGCAGTGTAGGGTCGTGCAGGGGTAGTGTTTTAAGGTAGTGTTGTAGTGTTTGTGTAGGGAAGAAAAGTGGTTTAAGGTAGTGTTGGGGGGTCGTGCTGGGTAGTGTAAATGTAGGAAAAGGACTGGGTGTCGAGGGTGGGTTGTGCATGGGTACTACATTGTAGGGTAAGTGAAGTAGTGTGGCTCACTGGTTAGAGGCGGCAGACCCGAGAGCAGAGGACGGCCCGGGACCAGGGTTTGATTCCCGGCGCGGCAGGTTTCTGGACCAGGGTCAGCGGACTCGATAATTCTCTCGCCTCGGTGCCCACTCTGATCAGCGATCACACTCGGCAACTCTGGGCATTAGCTTGCCTCATCTTCACTAACGGTCCCACCAGACCGCCAGGGATGCCTGGTCTCACCCTGGAGATACCCATTAAGGGACCATCTCTCAGGGAAGCCAGGAAGGGTTTCGCAGCGGTCGAAGCGCCTTGGGACCCTACGGGTAAGTAGTGCGCTATATAAATGCCTATACATACATATACATACATACATAGGGTAGGGTAGGGTACTCTCAATTACCTTTAAAACTTTTACAATGAGTATACCTTTAGCATGCATGCCTTTGCGTTGTAATGGCATGCGTGGTAAAGGCATAGTCGTTGTAAAAGTTTGCATTGTGATAATTTGCGGGGTGATTGTAATTGCGGTATAATAGTTGCGGAGTGATGGTATGCGGGGTAATTGTTTGCGGGAAAACGTCACATATTCCAGATGGGCATATGCTCCCCAGCTGAGTGTACACATAGAGACTGTTGTACACTCCATGAATTTGTGTTGTATATGAAGGGATATGTAATCTCAGCGGCTGAGTACATATGTATGAGATGGCTGTGCGCTTCTTGGATTTGTGTGTATATGAAGGAATATGTCCTCTCAACAGCTGCACTTCTTGGATTAGTGTGTATATGAAAGTATTTGTACTCTCAACAGCGGAGTACATAGGCAGAGAGATGGCTAAGCGTTTCTTGGATTTGTGTGTATATGCTCAGCAGCTGAGTACATTTGCAGAGAGATGGCTGTATGTTTCTTGGCTATATATATATATATATATATATATATATATATATATATATATATATATAATGTATTAAGGTATATGTACGCTCAGCGGCTGAGTACATATGCAGAGAGATGGCTGTATGTTTCTTGGATTTGTGTGTATATGTACTCTCAGTGGCTGAGTACATATAAAGAGAGATGACTGCACTTCCTGGGTTTGTTTGTTTATGAATGTATATGTACGCGAAGCGGCTGAGTACATATAGGCAGAGAGAAGGCTGGATGCTTTTTTTGATTTGTGTGTATATGAAGGTGGATGTACACCCAGTGGCTGAGTGCATAGGCGGAGAGATGGGTGTGTGCTTCTTGAATTTGTGTGTACATGAAAGTGGATGTACTCTCATCAGCTGAGTACATAGGCGGAGAGATGACTACGATTTGTGGGTTGGTGTGTATATGAATGTATATTATGTACTCTGGGTGGAGAACGTGATATGCTGGAGGAGGTATATTGACGACCTCTTCCTTATTTGGAGGGGGTCTGAACACTCAGCATTGGATTACATTAGGATTCTGAATCAGAATGACCTTAACCTGCATTTCACCTGTACAATAAGCAAGAGTGAGGTTAACTATTTAGATCTCAAAGTTTTCGTTGATGCAGGCAAGATCCAGACCGCCCTCTTTAGAAAAGAGACGGCGGGTAACTCTGTCCTCCACGGACGCAGCAGCCACCCGACCTCCCTGGTTAAGAGCATCCCCTACGGGGAACTGTTGAGGATCAAGCGCAACAGTTCTCTGGAGAGAGATTACACAGAGGCCGCTCAACAAAGTGTTAAACGCTTTAAATCCCGCGGCTATTCCGTATCTACCCTCCTTCAAGCTGAGAAAAAGGCAGAGAAAGTCAACAGAGATACCCTCCTACAGGACAAGAAGATAGGAAGCCCTAAAGAAGGAAGTGGCATCATTAGACTGATTACGAATTACTCAGTTGCAGCTAACAAGGTTAGAGCCATTATGGCTAAGAACTGGGGGATCTTAAAATCCGACAATGTAATCGGGAAAGATCTGCAACAACACCCCATGATTACCTTTAGAAGATTAAGATCTTTAAGAGACACACTAGTCACTAGCCATCTACCGAAGGGCAGATCCAAGGGAGAACTGCAGTCGATGCATGGCTCGTACCCATGCGGGAAATGCAAAGCCTGCAGTAACAGTCAGAGGGTATTGAGCTATCAAGTGCCACACAGGAACTCAAAAGTTAAAATCAACAAGTTTATTACTTGTTCAACCACATTTGTGGTATACTGTCTTAAGTGCCCCTGCGAACGTATGTACGTAGGTAGCACCACGAAAGCAGTTAAGTTGAGAATCCTGGAGCACCAACGAGCCATTGCAAATAAGGATGAAAATTATCCAATGGCCCGGCATTTTGCTAGCCACCACGACAGCGACAGGACAAAGCTCAGCTTTTTCAGCTTAGACTGCATCCCTCAAGATGTTAGGGGTGGAGACTTGAAAAGGCGACTCAGACGCTTGGAGTCTCGGTATATTATCGACCTCCAAACGAAGTCACCAGGAGGACTTAATGCAGGGGAGGAGTTATTATCACACCTATGAAGACTTCCACTTGTTTCTGAACCACGACACTGTCTGTAGTAATATTTTCGTTCATTTTATAGAAGACGTAGTTATCATTTGGTTTCAGAGGAATAGCAACCCCCCCCACTCCACACCCCTTTCCTTTAGTTAGGGTTTATGTTGTGTGGTTCTGTTAATATTGGTATTTGTGTGCATGGCCATCCAGGCCTCAATCAATTATTACCACAGACTTAGAATGTATGGGGATTATGTTATTCCTACTGTACACCGACATACGAAATGATGAGAAAAGCAATGGAGTTTTTTACTGTAATAGTAATTTGTGTTTAATGGCCCATCCAGGGCGTAATCAGTTACCAACACGATAAGAATATATTTATGTATGCTCAGTTTATTTACTTTCATTGCTTGTAAATGAAAAACTTGAAATGTAAATTGTAAATAGCGCGATTTCATCGTTACAAGATGGCGCTTTCATTTGACCTTTTGAACCTTTCTTTGTTTCAATGAATCTTGCCTTATCTATTGCTGCACTGCCGACGCCAGCTGACACTGACGAAGGCAAGTGCTGAAACGCGTCTGATTTCATTCTTTTTGCGCCAATAAACCTACTTGGTTTATACCTGCTGTGAGTGCCGTCTTGTTGCTTTCTGCTGCCGGTCCCCGGTAGCAGAGTTGCGGAGCTTGAAATATATATATATATATATATATATATATATATATATATATATATATATATATATATATATATATATATATATATATATATATATATATATATATAAAAATGTATTAAGGTATATGTACGCTCAGCGGCTGAGTACATATGCAGAGAGATGGCTGTATGTTTCTTGGATTTGTGTGTATATGTACTCTCAGTGGCTGAGTACATATAAAGAGAGATGACTGCACTTCCTGGGTTTGTTTGTTTATGAATGTATATGTACGCGAAGCGGCTGAGTACATATAGGCAGAGAGAAGGCTGGATGCTTTTTTTGATTTGTGTGTATATGAAGGTGGATGTACACCCAGTGGCTGAGTGCATAGGCGGAGAGATGGGTGTGTGCTTCTTGAATTTGTGTGTACATGAAAGTGGATGTACTCTCATCAGCTGAGTACATAGGCGGAGAGATGACTACGATTTGTGGGTTGGTGTGTATATGAATGTATATTATGTACTCTCAGCGGCTGCACTTCTTGGATTTGTGTGTGTATATATGAAGTACATATGCAGAGAGATGGCTGTGCTCTTGGATTTGTGTGTATATGAAGGGGGATGTACTCTCAGTGAATGAGTACATATGCAAAGAGATAGATGGCTGTGTGCTTCTTTGATTTGTTTTTACATGAAAATGGATGTACTCTCAGCGGCTGAGTACATATATAGAGATGGCTGTGTGCTTCTTAGATTTGTTTTTACATGAAAATGGATGTACTCTCAGCGGCTGAGTACATATATAGAGATGGCTGTGCGCTTCTTAGATTTGTGTGTATATAAAGATGGATGTACACTCCCCGGCTATGTATGTATTATATATAGGTAGATAGATACTTCTCATGAGTGGGGGTTGTGCACGTGCACATTTCCCGGGGGGAGGGGAAGGTGGGGGGATGGGGCGCCGCTGTAGCGCGCACAGCCCCCCGGATCCAGTAAATAGCCTTTTCACTTGTGAGCCAGAATTACTGCAGACGTTTCTATTGATTTTCACTGGACTTAAAGCCTCACCTTTCTCTCTAATCATTCCATAATGGCTTTAGTATGAACAATCAGGTTGCAATCGCCATAAATCTAGGCAGCCTCTTCCCACTTACCTTCCACTCACTTACACACGCTGTCTCTCTCTGCTCCTTGCCCACTTTCCTCAATTACAGCCTCCCTGTTAGGCAGTTTCAGCCCTCCCCCACCCTGCCTCAGGCCTGAGCCAGGAGCCACGCAAGGTGTGCTGGGTAATATCCACCCCTTTTCACAGTGGCATGGTTACCAGATGACCCCGTCATCAAGGAGCCAGTGCTCTAGCCCAGGGGTTTCAATTAGTAGTCCAATGCATCCTGGGAGCTGTAGTACTGGGTCACGTTACTTGATCTAATTGAACCAGCATACTTGATAAAATACTGATCTGTAAAAGGCCAAGACTGGAGCACTATGCTCTTGATGACATGCAATTATTTGGTAATCATAACTAGTATGCCAGGCATTGTTCCTACTGCTCTACACACGTCCTGGTCACTGCAAAAGGTCAGGTCCAATAAATTAGATGGAAGCTCTTCATTTGTTGAGGTGCCATTAGTGACACTGTGTCCAGTGCTGGACTTTCATTTGATAAACTAACACACCTGGGACCGTATTACAGTAAGTGCCCTGAGGGCGCAACAGGTGGTTGCACCCGCTTTGCGCACCCCCTGAGCACTTTGGTTTAACAGAAGGGGGTGCAGATGCTTGTGCGTCCCCCAATGTGATATCGATAGCGCTGGCGCACTAAGCACCTGTGCTACCTTCAGGGGGTGTTCCCTCATTTGCATAGGGGTGCACCCTATGCAAATGAAGTGATTCCTTTGCCTCTGCGCCCGTGCCATATTACAGACGCGGGCGCGGTGGCAAAGAAGCTCTCAGGGGCACACTAATATGAGTGCGCCTTCTGAGAGCTGCCCTCTGGAGGGGAGAAAGTGTCCCATTGACCCCCCAGACATTCTGTTGCAGTAGGGTGAAGTCAGTGACTGCACCCACCTGCAAGGGGATCTCTAATCCCCCTTCAAAATGGCCGGCAGGTTTCCACCTGCACAGTGAAAACATGGAGCTCTCCGTGTTTTCACATGAATGATTTGCCCCAGTGCAGAGCATACATCATAATAGGGCGCATTGTCATTGTTTTAGCCCAGCGCACCTTTTAAAAGGCAATGCATAATACGGCCTCTGCAGTAAATTATTTATAGTTTTGGACAACTACTCAAATGCAATAGTTTCAAATTCATCTGGGAAATGGGTCTTTATTTCAGTTGATATTTTTATCCAACCAGTAGAATTTCTCTTGTCTTTTTGGCAGATTCACCTGATCCATTGTCCAATAACCAGTAGGCTGCCACTTGATCCATTACGAACCATTTTTTACTGGTCAACTGGCATTTCCCCCAGGTGTCCCAGCCTTCCTCGACGGTGGGCATAGCTTGTTTAGGCACCAGGCAGAGAAACCATAATGGCAGGGCCAGGCAGCTAAGGAACCTCGTCGCCGACAGGGTGATGCTGGGGGCCTACTGCTGGGTTTTACAGCAAAGAAAGGGTGCTGTTGGAAGGAAGCTCACACTGTGGCGCTCTGCAGGAAGTCTAAGAGCACTGCTGGGATTAAGCTCCCACATCTGAAATCCTGTGGTACTGATCATCTGTTCATGGATGATGCTCGCACTATCGGAACCCTGGTCGGAGGAAGCTCACCTTGCAGAAGGCAACATCACTGACAGGATACTGCTGGGAGTAAGTTCGCTGTACTAGATCTTCTAGCTCGCAGAGGCCACTGCTGGAAGGAAGCTCATACTGCTGAGGTCCTGCGGCACTGATCATACATTCGTAGAAGGAAGCTCACATTGTTGGAGGCTGCCCACTGACTAAGTACTCCTGGGAGGAAGCTCATATTGCTGGTGCTTAACAATCCTCACATGGTGCAGCTGGGAGGAATCGCACATCACCGAGGCTCTACAACACTGACAGGGCACTCCTGAAAAGAAACACACACTGTTTGATTTCGTGTATTAAAGGTTAAGTCTTAAGCCACAGAGACCAAGAGACCAGGTATTTCCGCAGGGTGTTTTAGCGAATGGTCCAATATATTTATAGCACCTGTTGGGTGATTGTGCACTTGGGATGGGGCATTTAAGGCTGCACCCAATTTATGGTTACCTATTTTGCCTACTTTCAGTTTGGCAAGGAGCAAGTGGTAGGTGAAAGTATATTGAAGGTAGGATAGGCAGTTACGTCCAGGAAGATGAGGTTAAGTAGGGTGTGGGACCGGTAAGACCAAAGGGAAGTGTAGTGAGACCTATATAACAAGTAGGTTGTTGTTGGTATCTGAGGTAAGGCAATAGATCCAAGTGGATCATGAGAAGGTTGGCAGGGGCGGAGTGAATTTATTTTGGTATCATTGGTGCGGGTAGTACTGTTTTTTTGATGCCAGATGCTGAAAATCAAATTGTAATGTGCAGGTCTGTCTCCTTAAAATGGACGTTCTATCAATAGGTGTTGCTCATTGCACTGTCTGACCCAAAGCAACCTTATTCCCATTGTTCTGTACACAATACTCTAAATTCCAGTTGTGCTCTGAACACAAAAAGTATCCAAAAAAGTGATGGATGGAATGCTTGAATTCATCTTAGCCACAGGTAATTACTTGGGCCGCATGCCAATCCATTGTTTCCTGGTTTGGCAGTTCGTGCTGGACTTCTCCCATTGGACCAGGGTCATGGCTGATTTCCATACGGCTAGATCCAAACTGATGTGGCATGGTGTGTAAAATAGCGATGGACTGGGATGCGGCCCGAGTAATTGCCAGTTATGCATTCCATCCATTACGTTTTTGTATACTTTGGTGTGTCACCCTAAGTTGGATAGGTATACCCAGACATATGTCCCATGCACACTGTGTCACTGGAACCAATCTTTATCTGTCTGATGAGCCCTAACTAGGGTAAAACCAGTCCTAGGTTGCTTGTGTTGTGGTTCAGGGAGGACCTGGCTTGGCAATTGGGCCGGTATGTTCCCATTGGAGCAGCGTCAAGGCCGATTTGCATATGACTGAGGCGGCCTGGAGTGCAGTATAACAATGGATTGGGATGCGGCCCATGAAATTACCAGTGGCTGAGATTAATTCAAGCATTCCATCCTTAACGTTTCTTTATACTTTAGTGTGTTGCTCTAAGAACAAACATTTTGTTATTTCGCTTGTTCCAAAGGCAATGGCGCACATCGGGGACAAGTTGGAAAGAAGTCTGGGAGGCCTTAAAGTGACCTGTGACTGACAACCAGCCAGCCACAGCACCTAATAAACTGCTGGTTAATGCACAAAATAGAACTGTAAAAGTATTTTGTGTCATTCATATCAGTAAACGAGGTGGGGCCAGAAGTCTGAGCATTCATCTCAGATGCTGTCAAGAAGATGCTAACCAGATGAAGGATGCTAAGATATGGAGGGAGAGGGCCGACTCAATCTTTGTAACTTTGGAACAGCCAATGACTTACGCTAGGGTCGACTACTGAAGCTTCCTTCCATAAAAGGAGGTTTTCTGAGCCTTGAACTCCTTTTGGGAAGTGGAAAGGTGAATGTGGGTTAGGGGAATGTCCAAACCTTGTTAATTCACCGAAAGACTGGCTAGCCACAGAAGAACTTCTTGCGGTTTCTTGGTTTTGGTACTTAATTTTTAGAATGTGAAAGAGAAGACAGCATAAGCTATTGACTGAATTAGGCCCAACATGCTCCCCGAAGTCATCAACCCAGTAGGTACTCCATTTCTATCATTTATATAGTGTTTCATACTATTGACAAGGTTGATGTTATGTAAATAAATTTATAGAGCGCACTGTAACCAAATAATGGGATCCTGAGGCAAAAATAGTAACTGCAAACTGGGTTATAAAACCGATTTGGGAGAGCTTTTTACTCAGTCTTTTTTTTCTTTTTTCCTATATATGAAATGAACACATTCTTGGCCCAGAATGCGTGCCTCTAAAACCCATGAAGTGTGAGAACACAGCAATCCAGAATCTATGGTAACTCTCAAACAATGCTGAGAGAAAAAACTCCTTTGAGGCATAGGTGAGGTTTCCTCCCTTGTGCTCTGCCTATCCAGTCATGGTCCCTAGGATCGATTTCAAGCCCGAGCTCAGAAGATCTGGTGATGGTAGAGATGGGGAGCGATGCTACTCGTGATGATCAAATACAGATGCCAGAAAGAATAGGTCCCTATATAACCCACTACTTTTATGTCTTGTTTGTCTTCTACCTGCATCCCAAGATAGTGATGCACATTTAGTTTAATTACAAAAGTTTACAATATTACTATTTATTTTATTTATTTATTTAGAGTTTTATATAGCGCTGGCTAGACCCGAAGGTATCAGAGCGCTTTACAAGATAATCAACAATGTTAAAGAAAAAGTTCAACAAGTTTCAGTTTAAACATTGGCCTAGTCATAATCTGTGCTCTGTCTTCATATTGCCTTTGTCAAAAGTCTGTTGCCACTCACCAGTAAAACAGATTGTCTGAAAGTGTCTTACAGCCCGTTACTGACCAGAATCACTTTATCTGGTTAATTAGCTGAGCTCACAAACTGGGCATCAAAAATCACCGTTTGGTGTGTAATTCACACCAAATAAAAAAAGAAGTCATACCAACTATCTTACCAGTTAGAGAAAAACATTACGCATTGGGATAACTTGTAAGACTTTAATGTTTAAATCTAAACTTTTACAGCAGGGGTGGCCAGCGTAGGTCATAACATAATATACATACATTCCGTAAATAATCTGTTTAGTTGTTGTCATGGATTTGGACACCCTGAACCTAAGCTGGATACCCATGTTTAATAGTTTTGTCACCCTACCCCAAAACTGATTGTAATATTAAATACTGATTCAAAAGCATCTACATGCCTTTATTTGGGATAGGCATTCTAGGAAAGTGAAAGGCCAGAATGATCCTCTGTGGGTGATATTTAGTTGATACTTTGCATAGAGGAAGAAAGCAGAAAGAAGAAACATTGGTTAAAACAACCACAAATACCTTCCTTGGTTGGTCTTCTCAAGGTAGGGCACTTTAATTCTGGAACAGAATAGGCCTGCTTGTCTTACCTGCGAATGCCTCTGTGAGGCTATACACAAACTAGGCTTGAGGAAAGAAGCTCCTTGACACCGCTTCCTCTTCCTCAAGGCTAATTTCAGTGTGGAGTTAGATGTTCGTATCGAGTCTATGGTACTACTCACCTGGAAGTGGATGGCCAGATTTATTCTACATATCCTGCTTAGACCTCTCTTTCCTCCTTTCTGTTACTAAGTTTAATGTTGAATGATTGTGATTTTGGCTCTTAGAATCTTATGACTGAAGAACTAGCCAACAAAAAGTAGAGAGCATTAATGAGAGTGAATTTCGTGATTTTTTCCACCATCAAGGTTGGGGAAAGCAGAATCCATGAAAAACAGTGTGTCGTCTGCACAGCCTGTAGCACTGCTTGGATCGGCCTTTAACAACCAAAGAAGGAGATTCAGTCCGTTTGTTTGCCTCGGTGATGGGAATAGTATGTGTGTGGGAGTTGTGATTGACTTTATGTACCAGAAACGCTTCTGTATGGAGGGCACACAGGTTGCCTGATCTATGAAATGGAGCTGCATTTATCCACAAATAACATGACATAATTTTCTCCTAATATTTACATACCACTCCTCTATTTTTCTGACCTCACCTGACGATGTGGTCCAGCAGTATCGTCTTTCCTGGAAATGTTATTGTAATCAGGGCAGTATTACCAACATGATGATCACTGAAATAAGGATTGAGGCTTAATCAAGAGATTAGCTGCATAAATCACGAGGTCCTTTTTTCACATTTTACACAATTACCATGCTTCCACAGAGGGTATCTTTAGGCTGTTAGAAGCTCAAAATAGAGCGATTTAAAGAAACAAACAGAACAGTATTTAATACAGATGCCCCCTATCCAGCTTGTACCTGTGCTCTGTAACTGTCAATTTTAATTTGAATAAGTTCCCTTAAACACTTCTAAGAAAATATTTCTGCTCTAGAAATGTTTGTCTTTTTGGGGGGCATTTATTAAATTTCCCTGAAAGATATAGTACATGGGGCAACTATCATACCACCGTTCCTTTTTCCCGATCTCTCTTTTGGCTTGGCACAGATTAAAGAGGATAGAAGAAAAGGTTTGTTTGCAAATAGTTCGAAAACCCTGTGCTTAACCAAGGGGGGATATTAATGATTGATGCTGTTTATGCTTGTACCAGTAGCTATATATACCCTCAGATGGGCTCCCTTTTAAATGTAAGGAGGAGCTCATGCAACTTTACCAGTTCGGCTAACATACCACAAAGCTTCATGGTTAATTATATAACATATTGTACTAATCTTGACAAAGAAATATTTAGAAGACAAACAGAGCTGTTGTGGTGGCTTGTATTATGGGCATTAACATTGAGGTGCATTCTGGGATAAATGCACACGGCTCAAGATTTCTGGAGCACTTCAAGAAAAGACAGAGCTTGTCAAATTCATGGAAACTATTTTTATACTAGAGACAAAAAAATGTGCACCGGAGAAAACCTAGATCATCTTCAAAATGGCTTTTAAGCAATGCAATTCTTTGTGAATTAAATTGGACTTGAGAATCTCAAAGATACTATATGCATCTCTAGATTTGCGCCTGTGCAAGTATATGTAAATGTGATATGAAATGGCAAGGGTAAATCACACGCAGCTTCTGATGTGCTCCAGTAAAAAAGCTTTGTGAAATAAGCACCATCAATCTAGAAAGTGATTACTAAATTCTTAAAATATAATACACTTGTGTATTTCAAAGCTCCGGTTCTAAGCAGACGTCATCGGGTGCCTTAATCCACCAAGCTGCATGTGCCATCTGATGTAATTACTCGAAGACTATCCTTTCAAAGCTACCATAAGACAGGAAAGTTATAGTATGCCCCAAAATAATACATTTACCCAAGGCTTAAAAGTATTGTAATACCCGGTATTACTGTTCCCACCATACTCCAGACGAATAAGCGGTTCAGGTATCTACCCCCAATCCTCCTCCTGAAACTTGTGGGCGGGGGGCAAGAGCAACACATGGGCCTGAGGAGAACCCCACACGATAACGAGAGCCGCACAGGGTGTTGCAGAAGCAAATATGGGTTAGATCAACATGTGGGGGAACCACTCATAGTAGCAAACAACACAGATTGTTGGGAGAGGAGAAGTACGCTAAAAAGAGCAAGCAACACACCTGAGACAACAATAAGGAGCATTGGGTGGGCATTGGTAAAAGCGGGGAAGAGAGAGGGAAAATTAATAGTCTCATATAGTACTTCACCAAAAAGAAATAAAGTTCCCTAAAAGTGAGTAGTGAAAAGATGCAAGTCAACTAGAAGAAGGTATGGTTTAGGGGATATGCTCTCTAGGGTAAGGATAAACATCAGAAGCGACAAAGAAATCCATAGGATGAGAAGGACAATAAAGCCAATCAGTGGTAAGCAATGGTCAGGTTATAAGCCCCTTTAAGTTCTTAGTAAGCGTGCAATAGGTCTTTTGCAACCAGAAAAGTTTGTGCTGCTTGTTAGGCGAGACCTAAAAAGCAAGAAATAAGGGAGCGAAAAGTCACGTCTGCCAATGCTTTTACCTTCACTTGTATATAAAACGATTCTTTGAACTGTGAATTTATTCTCAATTTCTTTGGTTTACAAACTGGTTTTAAAGTTTGGAGAACCTCAAAAAGTGCTAGATCTCTCCACAGGAAAGCACACTTTTGTGTTGCCCCTTGTAGGAAGCAGGCTGTTCTGTACACGTCAAGTATTTTGCACTTTCCATGCACTGATTTGCGTTGGTGTAGTTGGTCATGATGATGATGATGGCAGAGCCAGATTCCCTTGTGATCAGGGGCTGTCATTTTTGTGATGATAAATCTTTTCATGGAAGGGGAGTATGCTGAGTAAAACAGCATGTTTGAATGTACAACATGGGGACATGGGTAGGAAATCGAATGGATCTTCCTGCCAAGCCTGACCTGCATGGCCCTTTAATAAGCAAAGAAGAAAAAACTGGACAACTGGTCTGACAGGCCTCATCAGGCAGAGAGATCCACAGTTAACAGCCTGAACCAGAAACGGTACAGTATCCTGGAGTTACTGACTGAGCCATGCTGGGCCAGTTATATTGGGTGGCTATGATGCCATCATCAGGGGTGGCATCCAATTGCCTTACAAGAAGCGAACATGGCTCCATTGCATGAGGGAAGGGACAGCAGAATGTCACTTCAACTAGAGTGGCAAAGACCCTTACATTCTTACTGCTCCAATCCAGTTATTTGGTTGGGGATGTCTTGTTGGTGCCCTATAAATAGCCTTGCCTTTTCCCCCCCTCCATTTATCTTTTTACGGGTGTCACCTTTAAGTTAGCACAGCCTGGTGGTAGGCTGAGCATTCTTAACACAGCCTTTCAAATTTGCAGTCCCCACTGGTGTCACATAGTCAACAGACATGACATGTCAGTGGGCCTGGGCAAAAGTTTTATTTTGTAGGTGTAATTCCAGAATTTTGCCTTAAGTCCAATTGGCGAATTAGCTAAACATTTTGCATTACATTATTTTGCATAATTTTCACCCAAGGGAGACTGACCCATGCAGAAAATGTCTTGCTAAAAGGCATTTTATGAGCGAATTCATCTCCTGGATGAAGCAAGGTATATTTCTGTATAAAGTCCCTCGAAATATTGGCAAACTAATTTTAAGAAACTTTCATGAACTATCGCAAAATGTGAACAGATTATGCAGTTTTGCCCACCCCTAAAGGCACATGAGTTGCATTTTACAAGGGCAGAAGAAGATGGTTGAGGAACAGGCTGGCTTATTTTTCTTGTCTTGAGCTGCAATGTGTTTTGCTCTTAATTGCATTGCGTTGTGTCTTTTTTTCCTGTCCTCGTGCTCATCGGATTCGTCAGCCAAGCTCATTCATAATCAGGTTAGAGCAGAGTTAACTAGATGTAATCCGGCTCGTCGCTGCAGCAAACTCTCTCCAGGGGCCAGCTGGGTGGCAGAAAGCTCAGAGCTTATCGCAGGCCTGCGGTGCTTTCACTGATCTGGTCCTTCTCGGGCTAAGGGTGCCTTGCGGTGAGTGGGGCTACTGTGGCTGAGCTGCTACATACTATCACTACTATCTCTGAAGCCCTCAGAATCTGCCCTCATGCTTCACTTCACAGCAAAAACCTACGAGGATCTAATGGCATTCACTGAACTGCCAGACCACCGATTTTCTGTATGTGCGTGAATGCCTGGTGAAACATGTGTGCGCTTGCGTTATGACGAATGCTTACGCATAGATCATCCCTCATACTTGCGCCTACAAAATAACACACTTGCTTTTTTATTTCTTTGCTTTTTTGTTGGTACTGCACAATATCAGCATTTTTTTGTTAATGCTGTACAGAATTGCCAAGTCATTTACAAAGCCAATAGGCGAGACCTATTGGCTTTGACAATGCTTGTTTTGTTTCTTTTTCACTCAGAAACAGTTGAGGCATGTGAACCTTTCATCCGTGTGTTTTGGCATTAGAAAAGAGCTGTTGAGTTTTATGGAATATAGTTGAGTTTAGAGTTACCAGGTCGAGGCATTGCTTGTATTGTTGTATGGGGAGATATTCAGAATTATTCGTTTGGTGGGGATACTACTGCATCAGTAAAGGGAAGTCTGGATCGCTGGAGTGGGGTGTGAACAGGTTTACTAGTCTTTACTCTTAACTGTACATTTGTGTACCTTGACAACATATATGTATCTTCAAGGTACGTGGATATGGAGTCAATAACAGTAAATCTGTACCTGTCTAGGTATGTTTACCTTCACGATAACTATGGTAGACGATTTTGTGGCACCTAACATATAACCGGAGTATGACCAAGAAATTAGGGATTATCTACCGGTTTTAGGTGTCCGCAAGAGTGATCCAGATAATGCGAAGAACCCTGCAGTGTGTATCTATAAGAAATGAGCGTTGCTGAACAGCCCGCTTTCAGTCGGCGCGAGGGACTTCCTTCCGGCCCCTCGGCCCTCCCTCCCTCCTTCCCATCGTTCGCATGTAGATGAGCTCTGAACCAGACGCGGAAGGCGCTTGGGGACGGCATTGATTTTGCTTGGTGGTGTCATTAGGAGCAGAGGGTCATTAGCCGAATATTTACCTATTTCCAGAGCTTAATAGAGACATGCGATTGGAATCGGATAGAGCAGGCCGCGGGAGGTCACGCGCTGATTGAACTATGTACAAGAGTATGGATCAGGGCAGAGCTGGCTCATCTCGGCACCCGTCTCTCCGCGCTTGTGCTCCCTGTCTGCCTGCTGTCCCTTCTGCTCTCCATCTACGATCTCCAGGGCTACATTATAGCTCAATCTCTCTCCACACTATTACTGCTTTCACGTCTCTGCCGGCCTACCTTTCTCCCTCCCACACTCACCAATCTCCCCCTTTTCTCCTGTTCTTCTCAATGTATCCCTGGCCTTTTTTTCACTCTCTTGTTCGATTCCATTGACCCATTACTCTCATCTGCTCTTCTCACGCCTTATTTATTTGTCTTACCACCTCCTTCTCCTCTCCTCTCTGCCTGCACCTCCCTTCTTCTTTACCGAACACTCCTCACATTCCTTGTCTCTTCTATCCTGATCACTCTCTGCTGTCGTCACCCTGCACACTCCTTGATTTTCCTCGCATGGCTTAGGTGTGTGTGTACTCTGCTCCGTAGCCACGAGACCCCTTTCTGGGTCCTTCCGACCGTTGAACTAGGGGGAAATTAGCACAAATTGAAAATAAAGCCTCCACATGCCCTATAGCCATTTTTCTCAAATGTTGGTGTCAGTGACGTCATAGTACACAACTGTTGTGTCTGCTAGAATTTACTCAACCATACTCATATGTAATGTATGATTGTGATCATCATTAGAATAAAAGCAGTCTTTCCCTAAACAACAGCAAGAAAGATAAAAAAACACTTAAGGCCTTTGTCGTTTTCGAATAGGCTGGAAGGAAGTTCAGACTCCCAAGCAAACCAAAATCATCAACACTGAAAAGTGTCTAGTTTGGGCACGGTGCATGGGAGTCAGGCACACCTATTGTCAACTGAGAATCCTAGAAGGGGGGGGGCTTTAAAAATGTTTGTGCTAGTCTATCCTCTGCAAAGATGCTTCTAGCAGATATGTCAACTGCAACCTTCCTTCCGCTCGGTTAACAAGTGGGCATTCAGTCAGTGTGGGAGGGGTCTCGGCTTGACCTGGAAATGAAGTATTCAGAAGCTACAGTGTGTTCTAAGACTCTAAAATGTGTTAACGTTGCACTGTGATGGAATGATTCATTAGTACTTTTTATTTTATTGGTGATCGCCTCACCTTCGAGGTGGTCAACCTCAGTTATGTACACTGACACCATGGCCTGAGACCTCCATCTGGGGGAAAACAAGCCTTGTCCTTGCTTTTGAAGACTCTCAAAGTATGTAGGTAAACAATGATTGTTCGGTGAACCACCTTTTGGGAAATGAGAATCAAAAATGCACACAAGTGCAAACTAAAACACAACTCGCAGACATCAATCATCATACATGAAGCATTTTAGAAGGAAATTACATTGAGATGTCCTGTAGTTTCAGGAACATTTAATGTAGCTCTTTGGCTGATGGCTTCCGTGAGCCAATGCATAAACTTGACTTGCAGTTTCATGTGTTATATTGTATTGTTTAGGTTATGTTATGAAGGTTCACTTCGCTCTTATTCTGCCATTACGGTGGTCTTGTAGTGCTGTCTGAGATCCAGTACCTTCACTCCATGGGCTCCAGCTTCTGGCAGAGCCACGACTTTGATTTTTGGTGGTTTGAATTGAATTCACCGCTATGCAGGTCCGTTGTGTACTCTATTTCCTGTCGGCATGATTTGAGAGTGTGTGTGTTATTGCACTTGATATGTGTGGTAAAATATCTTTACCAGTTTGAGTACATGCCTTCTCTGTAGCTTGGTTTGTGTTTTGCCAGGCAATTAATGTGTGTCAGGTGATGTCCAGTGTGGTATTCTGATAAGGATCCAAAGTCTCCCTCCTCCCCACTAATTATGGGGTGTAGGGGTTTAGTGGCAATGTATCTGGTTTTGTGGTGGCGATTGGGGTGCTTCTTTGAACTTGATAAAATTAAACTATATAATGTTTCTGCGCTGTGTTGGATGAATGTACAGTGTTGTTGTGCTGGGAAAGTAGTAATCGCTGTAGTAGCTTTTACTTGTTGAGTAATTTGTGAAATTTTGCAAACATTTAGACTTCAAAATGTGAACATTTTCTTTAATTTCATCTTCGATCCAAACATTCTTTATCTAATTAAAATGTATTTTCACCTATTTAAAATCACATCAAATGTCGATGCTGTTAATAAAAATAGATTCAATTCGTTACATTCATACAATTTTCAACATGTAAAAAATTGAAATACTAAAAAAATCAACCACATATATTTTAAATCAATTTGGAATTAAAATTCATAAATCATTCATCAGTTTTGGAGAAATAATACATGCCAAAATAATGGCCATATTTATTGGATAAAAGTAAAAATTTACTTTTTGTAACTTAAAGCATGCATTTCTGCTCAGTGCTGGATGTTTACCATTAATCCAGATCCAGGTCTTCAGGAACTTTTTGTACAAGTCATGACATCACACACTGGAATATGTGATAGGCAAGTGGCCTTGAGAAGCTGCCACCTTCTCAGGAGGAAAAAGCCAAAGGCATAAACAAAATCTTGCTGATGAAGCCTTCACAAGCTTGGAGAGAACCAGGAGTCAGGAATCCAGGTGTGGAAGTCTCAGGAGCAAAGACGGTTAGCAAGTGGAGGGAGCAAGTGGAGGGAGCGAGGAAATAAGCAAAGGAACAAAGCTTTATTGCAGTGCACCCTCCAACCAGACTTAAGCCTTTAAACAGTAAAATATCAAAACAATGAAATAACATTAAAAGCTATATGACAGGGAAACATAATGGATTGGGTAGATCAGGAAGAAACCAAGGGAGGAATAACCATGATGAAAAGCAAACGAAAACCTGAGGTAGAGGAGCTGCAAAGCCACCTTTAAAGGTACCTCAACCAATTGCAATTTTGGCGTTTAAAAGAAAAGGAACACCCTGGAGCCTGAGAGGAAACTGGCCCAGGTGAGAGACTCTCCCAGCCTGTAGTTGCTGCCTTCATACTGCTTCTTCTGAGCCATAGGAATCAATGGTCCCCACTTTTGCTCTGGATCATCTAAAGATTCTCTTAGACCCCCCTAAATCCAAAACTAGAAGAGCCTTCATGTGGCATCTGGCTGCCACCCGTGCTTTAAACTGTGCCAACAATGAAATGTAAATCATTAACATCAATTGCAAAATGTGAAACCAGAAATTGTCTGGTGAATCCCAGCTGCCTCTTGACCAAACTGTGTGATCCTTGACAATTATTTTATTTCACCATGCCTTCTTTTCCTTTATTATCATATGAGAGCACCTTGAAAGGAAAAAAAAAACCCTTACGTTGCTTGTGACTCCGCTGGTAGTTGGCGCACATAGAGGTCATGGTGTTTGGCGCCGTGCATATCTTGCTAAGGCCATAACTGGCCACTGAAGGCCTAGCAGCCATAGGCCATAGCCTTGGAGGCAGTTGATAACAGACACTGCCTGCATCTCTTGCCTCTCTAGCGACTGGAGGCTGAGCGGTCATGGCCATGTCCTTGGATGCTGTGGACAATGGGCACTGCCCACATCTCTTGCTAAAGAAGATAACCAGGACATGCACATCGAAGGCCGAACAGCCAAAGGACATGGCCTTGGAGGCTGTTGGCAATGGGCACTGCCTGCATTCCTTACTAAACGTCCAGACTGAAGCCGGCTGTAAGGGCAAAGGCCCCACGGGTCTGCAGGGCATTCACACTGGCATGCCACAGCCTGGTCGGGCACGGACTATCTCTTGGTCAGAGCATTATTTGTGAGTGAACAACACGCAGGTGTGTCTGAATTCATTATTTGTGAGTGAACATCAAGCAGGTGTGTCTGAATGCCTTGTGGGCAACGAACGGGCAGACAATACATGCATTGCCCGCCGTGGTCAAATGGCCACTGGGTTTACAGGGGGAGCACCAAGCTGAATCGGGCGCAAGCCAAGGTGGCTTTGTAGAAGTGGGCACTTACCACGTTTCAGGCGCGCTGGCACTGTGCAAAGCTCCTCCCCCCGAGCGAGGCAAGGGTCTTCTCCAGGGGCTTCGCCTCCGCCGGTAAATCACAGTAAACTGCCGTTGTGGCGGCATAATTGATGCCGCCTCATTTCCCACAGCTGATGAGGATTAGAGCCAGGCTTTAACAGTCTCTTTTCAAGTCCCAATCCGCACTTGTTTTAATGTGTTTCAGTTAATGAGGTAAGAAGAGGGGGCGGGGCGCGGCGGGGCGCGGCGGGGCCCGCGCGCTGGGCCTGGCGCGGCTGCGTGCACGAGGCTTCTGCCAGACCGGCGCGCCCACGGGTTGGTCTGTGGGAGCTGTGACCTTCCGTGTTTGGGGCGTCAGCTGTGCGTACAGAACAGCCCACAGCGCCAGGCAGGGAGGGAGGCCTGTGTGCGCCACGGACGTTTGAGCACAAGCCTTTTATGAGATGACGGACGTTTCAGATGGCAGGACTAAGTGTGGCTGCAGCCTCTTGGAGAAACTGAGCTGTGGGGTAGTTAGGAGACTTCTCAGTAGGCCATGAAGGTCCATAGACGGGACCGGGCCGCCATTCGCAAGTCTATTTGATTCAGGGCTTGGGCCCCGCATAGTCATAGCCCTTTCCCCCCCTAACATGCATTACTCCCAGGAGCCACAGTAAAAATCGGGCCTAGTGCAGAGTGTATTCCTATAACTGTCAGGAACATCAGAGACTAGCCTGGTCCCATTGTTGATGGGTGCTGCCAGTGACTCCATGCCAATGAGCCAGACTAGCAGTTAGAATCGGCTTCCTGTATTGATGAGCCTTGGGTCCATGCTAAGAGCCAGGAGCTATATTCGCAAGGAGCACAAGCTTCGTGTGTTGGTGAGCGCCACCAACCTCCTCACTATGTGTCAAACTGTGCTTGTACCCACACCTGCTTATCGTGTTTGCAGGCACATCCTTCCTGTACTGGGTTTAGCTACAACCTCCTTGCTATGTGCTGGGAGCAATGATTGCCGTCAGCACATTCTTCCTGTGTTGGTGGGCGCTACTAGCCTCCTTCGTATGAGCTAGGAGCTATGCTTGCATTCAGCCCATGTTTCAGATGTTGGTGACCGCTGCCAACCTCGATGTATGAGTGACACTGTAGTCAGCAGATAACCCGTATGCTTGCGAACACTAGCTATCAGCCTGGTTTTTGGTCCTCACGCACTCCTTATATGAATGGGCACTGCTTTTGCTGCCATATAAGCCCGTCTTGTAGTTACACATGCTTCATGTATCATCAGTCCCTACCAGTGTTGCCATGTTCTAAGCTAGTCATGAAGCCAGTGCACACTGATTGTGGATTGCAGTCAGCAAACCCTCCATTTTGCGTCCAACTTTGCCATTGCTGCCATGAAATAAGCCAGGCTTACTACTTGCACGCACAAAACCTGACCGTATGTGACTTGGATGTGGCCTGTGTTTTTTGTGGGTGAGATCCAGTAATGATGGAAGCCAATCTGCAACTCCACAAACTGCCGCTTTTGCCCCTATTGGAAAGAATCCCTGGCTCACGTTATTTGTTGCTGTCATGGCTTGTGATGCCCATTTCTACTTCTATCCTTCAGCCACCTCAATATTCGATCATGCTCACTTGCACTGAAGGAATCTTTTAACCCCTACAAGCGTTTTACATTTGACCTTTCAGATAAAATTGCACGTCACCACCATTTTTTAACACTATTTTAAAATGGTTGTTAATTCGTTATTGTTTTGGATTGCTTGATATTTAACTGTTAATAGCTTTTATTAACCATATAATAACAATTGATTTAATTAGTTATGTTGGGGGACTCTGCAAGTGTTGCCATATTATAAACGAGGTGTGCAGTCAACACGCTCTTTATACCAATAGGCACCGCCATATTATAAACTTGGTTTACGGTTAGCACACTCGTGTTATGTTGTCGGGGCTGCACCAGTCTTTCCATGTTATAAGCCAGACATGCATTCAACACACCCCTTAGGTCGGCAGACTCTGCCAGTGCTGCCTTTCAAAATCAGCCTTGCCTGCTGCGCACACTTTCCTTTAAAGCAAGCCCTGCCAGGCTCTTGCCTGTTCTTGTTCCCTGGCCTGCCTATGGAAGTGGTTATCTCTCAGTTGGCACCGCGCCAGCTCCTGGCACCGGCTGGCTGACAGAGGCCTGTGCATGGTGCCATCCCCTGAGGCAGAGCAAGCGTTGGTTTAAGCAGGCATTAAACAATTAGAGTCTTAGCTCTCCTCACCTTCAGTGCATTGACTCTATAAATTGCCAGCCTGCTGACATTTTAATGCGAATTATGTCATGTGGTAACCCCTTTGATTTCAACATGCCTCCGTTTATAAATACATGAGCCACTCAAAGGCTTGTGGTTAGTTCCTACACAGGCGGCCTGGGGCTCTTTGGAGAGAGAGAGAGGGAGCTGGGCTACTGACAACCCTGCCTGCCTCTCAACCCTCGTCTGTCTCTTCAGCTAGTCTCTGCTCTTCCATCGACTGCCCACTTTCTTTCCCGTTCTTCCGCTCCCCTCTTGCTCGCCGCCTCGTTTTGCCTCTGGCTCTTGATTTATTTTCTCCTGCTCTGGTTTCTGTCTCAGTTTTTTTATTTTTTATTTAATGTGTTTAGTAAGTTGGAGACACGTCATAGCCTCTTCACAGCTCCCTGAGACAGCAGTCTCAGCTGTTTATTCAGTGTCTCCTCTCTCTGGTTTGTATTTCTGGCTCTTGTTATAGTCTCTTCTTTGTTCTCCCTTTCTCTTGAAATGCCTCACCTCACCCATCCCTACTTGTCTCGTGCATGCTACCTTTCTTCTTCTCACCCCCTCTTTTACTGTCTCTCATGTCTTTGAAATTCTCTTGCCTCGTCTGCGAGCTCACTCGGTGACTCTCTTTCTCCCACCGCCTCTCCCATGTCTTTTGACTTGTCTCACCTCTCTCTCTCATTTGCTTTCTCTCTCCTCGACTTACCCTCTTTCCCCCATTTTCCTTGGCTTCTCTCGCCTCATCTAACTTTCCTTCTCTATTGCTCCTGTGCCTGCTCTGTATCTCTCCTATGTATCTTGACTTTTATCAATCCGTCTGTCTCTCTCTCTCACATTTGCTAGCTTTCTCCTTCATCCTCTCACATTATCTTTTACTCTCCCATGTCTCGACATGTTTCCTAGTTTATCTACTTCTCGTTATCTTTCTCCCAGTCTTCCTCTCTCTCCCTCCCTCTGTCTCCTTTTTAGCCTCCCACCCATTTGACTATTTTCGCCCACCTCTGCGTCCCTTTTCTACTCTCTCTCGGATTGTCTCTCTCTCCCTTGCCTGCTTTCTTTGTCCCTCTCTCTCTGACACACATACATAAACACACAAGCCGCTTCCTTTTCTATCCTCCATTTTAACTGTGCTCCCTCTCTGCAATCCCTTTCACTTCTCTCCCGCTGTCGGTTTAAATGAAAAAAGATATATATATATATATATACACACACACACACACACACACACACACACACACACACACACACACACACACACACACACACACACACACACACACACACACACACACACACACACACACACACACACACACACACACACACACACACACACACACACACACACACACACACACACACACACACACACACACACACACACACACACACACACACACACACACACACACACACACACACACATGCAGACATCTGTATGTATACAGTTAGGGTTCTGCCAAACTTTCCATTGAAAAGCCATAATTTATTTTGCCTATAACTTTTGATCCTGTGGATATATCTGCACAAAAATTGACATGTGCTTAGCGTAGTTGGCTAAGGTCGGCATGCCAATTTTCATGAAGATCCATTCAAGGGAAAAAGTTAAGGGAGGGTTCTGAATCTTTGTGATTTCCTGTTTTAGCTTTCGTAGAAATTTTTGCTGACGTCTACAGCAAAAAAAGCTGAATGGATTTTTTCCAAACTTGGCATGAAAGTAGAACGTTAGAAAGTGGTCTTTCACTGGTTTGGTGTAGCTCAGATGAGTCGTTTTTGAGGTATAAGTATTTAGAACAAGTTGGAAGATGGTCTTTTAATGGCTAACACATTTGAATATCCCTATTCATGATTCAGAAAATCGCATACCGGTCATTCACATTTTAATGTTTTTCTCAAATGGGATTGGGTGATGAAGCGGATTTGTTCTTTTCCCACCATCTTGAAATTTTACTTTTTTAAGAAAAACTTCATTTTTGGCACTGTAGAAAATTTCCACAGCCATCGCAGGGAACCATGGGAGGAGCGCAAACCCAGAGAACTGCTGGAGGGTACCCAAATGTGTGGAAGAATACCCAAAAAAATGAAAATTCCGATCTGGCTACCATTTTGTCAATTGCCAAAAAAGGCACTATTTGTGTTGAATTTGCAATTTTCGTTCAAGTATTTTTTTTTAACTAAAACATAAAGAATTAAAAATAAGTGAAAAAAGATTTCTCATTAAAAAAAGAGTGAAAAATCAGTGCATAGCAAAGGACACGCAGAGCAAGAATTACTTGTGTGTATTGGCAACTAGCAGCAGGCTGGCATCCTGCTGCTGAATGGTCACATGGCCTGGCACTGTGGCCAACCCACAACTGCGCACAGTGGGTTATGTACACAGGGCGGGTTGGGTATGGGCTTACTCTGTGGCTAACCCATGCAGCTGAGTGCAGTGGGGGTTGGCCTCCCCTGGTGGGTTAATCAACAGCCTAGTCCTATGACCAGTGCATGTGGTGTGCAGCCAAATTCCACGAGCAGTGGAGGTTGGCTACTGCTGGTGCTTTGGGCGCTGGGTCTGGCCAGTCCAATCGTGTGGTCGATTCATACTGCGTACGGCCAAAGGCAGTGCACAGATGGGGTTTTTAGTCTGCGCCCATGGGTGGGGGATGGACAATAAAGTGAATAATAACAAAAACCTTAGAAATTCACTGAAAAACTATGTTAAACACTGAGTTGTGTTTCTGACTCATAAATGTTAAAAACCACTGACATTCACATACATCGCATGACATAACTCATGCTATATACACTGTGCTTAATACATCAGTTTGCCAACAGTACTGAAACAAAAGACAGACTATCTAGAGAAAACCATGATTGAGTACATGAGTTTTGGTGTATGTTGCTAACCAAAGCTTGTAAATTTCAATGGTTTTTGTGCTTTTGAGCCAGAACCAGAACTCTGCTTTTAACTATTTTTCCAGTGAATATATCTTCATACTATTGGTAGTGAAATTAAATGTGTAATAAAAACATATTCACACATTCTGGTGGCTTAGTGGACTAATGCATCTACTGTAGGGGCCTGTGTTTGACATCATGGTTACAGGTTCAAATCCAGGCAGGTCCACTCAGTTGTTCCTCCTTCTGAGGTCGAAATAAAGAGAACACCATTGAGTTGGATAACACAAATCATCTGTTATTCTGTCCCAAGATACTCTTCTGGATGAACGTGTGCTTTACAAATATATATTTTATTACTACAGTAGAAAGTGCAAATTTAAGTTAAGGTACTCTCACTTGACAAACCATTAGATTGTGCATCCCCTTACTTCATACACATCTGATACTGTGTACTGCTTCTTAAAACAATTAAACTCAGTGTACCCTAAATATACAAGCCTTTAGACCCTGTTTATTCTGATTTTAGGAAGCCATGGGCCAGACTTTACCCTAATCTTCCAAACCATCGGCTCACACACACACACTGATTTGGCAGACAATTGCACCATTTGTGCCTTATATTTTAAAGACCATCACACCCTGTGTGTCCTGCTCTTCTGGCCCCACATCAGACCCGGTCTACTCAGTCTTGTATATCAGATTCTCTGTAATCTGTCCTTCTTTACCGTCAGACTTTGTGTAAAGGCTGTTATCGGCCATGGCACTCTGCATATCTTGCTATGCCATTTGGCCCCATGAAACCAGCCATTTTTTTGCTGTTGTAACCTGTGCACCCCTTCTGGTGTAGCATTATACTCTGACTATGTCTCTAAAAAAACAACCTTGGTAGCTTTTCATTAGTACTGTGTACATGTTTTTCTTTACAGCAGGGCTTTAAGTGGAGGGGGGGCTTTGGGGGGCTGAGCCCCCCCAGTTTTTTGGGGGAGGCCTTGAAAGGGGGCTCTATTTTCAGGCCTCAAAGGTAGGGTGAGCAGACACCCCAGTTTTTGTTTGGTGTTACTAATGTGGGTAATGTCTTGCTAGTGAAATACTGCCAATTTCGTTTTTCACTATTGAAAGGCTATCTTGCCCATAGGATAACATGGGGAATGCTGTGAGACATGTTTACCTTCATATCTTCCCATAACTTCAAGATTTTCATGGACTCATTGTAGGCCACTCACAGAATGTCACCAAAAAATCTGAGAGAGCTAAATCTGGCCGCCAGCGAGCTATGTGTACAGCTTCACAAGATAGGGAAAATGCTTGATACTAGATGGGTACTAGAAAACTGGTTAGGGGTTCTGCCCACATAACCCTCCCGTACCTGAGCAAGGGACACCCAAGGATGAAAATGTAGAACAAGGGGTACTCAAGGGATTAATCAAACTTTTAATTACAAACAAGAAATAATTAATTATCTTGTTGACTACAAATTATTAATGACATTTGTATTCAATAATTCATATAAACATATACGGGACAACAAGGGTGGCTCAGTGAAAGAATAATAATAAACAAAATATATATATACAACAATACAGTATATACAAAATATACAAATCACATACACAAACTATACATAACAAATACTACACTCTATCAAAGAAATGTACCCTAAGAAAGAAATACACAACTTGTGACCATATCCACTCCTAACTTCGAGTGAAATACATTGCAAATAGGTAGTCCTACACTGTGCACCTGAGATCTAACTTCTTTATTAAGGAGCAAAAGAGAAAACTCAAACTTAGTTATAGTTCTATGGGGACTCCTAAAGGGCAAGGTGTCGACGCAGTCGCGGTCGCGTTTCAGCCAGATTTCTTAGGCTTCATCAGGACATGGGTACTGAGACGTACAGCCCGGCTGGTGGAAGTCTTCGGTGGAACCACACCCGCCAATGAAGGGTTCTGCACTACGTCCACTAGAGCAACTATGTATCTCTCCGAGTAGTCACACAACATATACATCCAATCTCGTGGTCTCTGTCAGCGTTCCAAATCACGCCTATATATCCGCCTACTCTTACTCAGCGGATCCGGGAACGGCAGGCCCAATCACTGCACGGTCCTCACTGGCAACCGCAACCGTCCGTGAGATCTAGATGGGTAGCATCCAGTTACAGATCTGTGAAAGCTGTTTGGAACTGCTTCCCTGCCTTGTGCAAACATTTTGAGAATGCTTCAAAAGACCCACCCAGACCCATAAGAGACCAGAGTAAGTATGAAGGTCTCTTGAAGAAGCTTACATCCTATTCTTTTGTCAGTGATTTGGGGGTAATGTGTGATTCACTTCAAGAGCTTCAAAGACTTATCACTCTCCCTACAGAGGAAGGACATTACAATTGTTAATGCCCACAGACTTTTGGTTAGTCAAGTACGTATGTTTAGAGCAATGAAGGACTCACCAGAGGAGTTTGCTTCTGCGGCTCGGAGAGCAATTGACAAGGCCAAATTCAAGAATGTTTCTCTTTTCCATGGTAAAAGTAACTCTGCTGCCCTTAATCCAAATCCGTTTTACCAAAGTCTGTCTGTAAATATCAATAAACAATGTGCCCCGGATTCTGAGAAAGAACTTATAGCCAGCTTCAGTGTGCTAGATGCAGGCAACTTGCCTTCTAGTGATGAATGCATTCTTTATGGTGAAATAGAGATCCAGAAACTGTGTTCAGAGTTTCAGCTGCCAGCAAGAGATACTATCCAAGCTTTTAGACTTTTCAAAGATTTCAGTGGAAAGAAAACCCTTGAAGCATTAAAAAAATTAGTAGTTTGCATGGAAACCCTGCCAGCAAGTAATGCGGATTGCGAGAGAGGTTTCAGCGCAAAGAACTTATTTTGCTAGTCCAACAAGGGCCTCTCTTCTTGTAGAGACCATTTCTTCATGCTTATGGGTAAAACTCAATGGTCCACCATTTGAAACATTTGGTGCAAAGCTGTATGTAAAGAGTTGGCTGGCAAAAGGTAGAAGGTCCGCTGAAGAAAATTGTTCTGAGAACCCCCAGCAAAATAGACAAAGTGAATATCTTCAAGGGTTTTGGGAAATCCTGCAATAGATTTCTAAGTAATGTAAATCATTTTTACATGTTTTTTTAAAGTGTTTGGTATTTTATGGCTTATACTTAATAAATATACTTTTTTGCCTATTTTATTATCCTTTGCTGGATGCGACTTCATGATTTTCTTATTATAAAAAACAACAAGGGCACCCAATCGAGTCAGCACAGGACCTCGGGGAACATATGAGTAAAGACAACAGTGGTCCTATGCAAGGAGGGATATAGTCAAAAGGTAAATATAGACACAATGGAAACTATATTGTAAATTGACTTGCCCAGCCGGGCAGAGGTCTAATATTTAATCGTCGACAACTTCTACACCATATACTCTGTTGTGTATCTGTTACTATATTTCAAGTAATGGTGTAAATGTGAATTCTGTTATTGCTATATGCACAGAAAACAATAGCTTTTGCCTAAAAACCTTTCTCTACCTTCTATCCACTCCGCTAACCATGACAATTTGTAAACGTCTGGGCACAGGCTTGTGCCCATCTCCAAGAAATTGTTGAAGGTATCTCCTAATATTGTGGTTCTAAATTAAATATTAGACCTCTGCCCGGCTGGGCAAGTCAATTTACAATATAGTTTCCATGGTGTCTATATTTACCTTTTGACTATATCCCTCCTTGCATAGGACCGCTGCTTTCATGATTTTCTTAAGCACACAATGCTAGTTATCTTGATTTAGACCACGCCCCTGCTCGGATAGGCCACATCCCTTTAAGAAATTTGCCACGCCTCTTTTAGAGCACCCCCAGTTTTTCCCCCACTTAAAGCCCTGCTTTACAGTGAGAGTATGTGGTAACTGTCTATCTCTGCCTTCAGGCTGACCCTGTGTACTCTTCCGTCCTGTGCCATCGGATTCTGTGCATATTATTCTGTATGTAACACTCTGCATGTAAAACTCTTCCATCATAACCCAGCGATTCTGCTATTTTGTGCCATTATACCCTCTGCACCCTGCTCTTTTGTGGCATCTCATCCTCTGTAGCATACCCTGCTCTGCAGTGTTTGATTTGCCTAGAAGACAGTCTGGCAGCACCAGATGGGCTGGCCTGATTATTCAGTGTGTGGGTCTGTTTTTAGCTGTTAGAGGGCCTGTCTTATGGTCTTGTGGACGGTTTTTACTGCAGATTTTTCTAATATTACGGCAAGTATTGCCCTCTGCTAGCACAAATTAAGTGGTCCCCCATGCCTTGCAAAACACCTCTACAAAATATTTTTACACGTTCAAAACTGCCCTAATTTGCAAATGTGGGGCACTTTTTTAGCTATATGATTCATTAATAGAATCCACTTTCATTTTGCTGCCGACCCTATTTTCAGTCACAGCCTGACCCTGCTGTTTTTTTGCCTTCAGACCCAGTTTGCCTTCAGCCAACTATACGACTGGCAACTATGCAGCCTATCTTTTGTACCATCACACCCTCTGTACTCTACTCTTCGATAGAATTGGACCCGTGCCCACCAGTTTTACCAACCATCTGACCAGGTGTAACCTGTATGTCAGTTAGTAAACTTTATTTGTCAATTCAGCTATAAAAGTTTTTCAAGTGAAAGCATTTCTCAAAATCAATGCGAACAACAGTAAATAATAAAAACATTCACGATAAAATGATAAAAATCTCACATTACCTAGCTAAAAGTGCTCAGAACCTATTAGAGTCCTAATCTGCGGTTATCACTTAAATTATAAAATACAGGAACATAATAGATTGAACCAATACTGATCAGAAGCTGATAAGAATATCTCTGCTGACCCTACAAAGAAACTGATCACGGCACTACAAATCTCTGCCGAACATAGTTGCTGTATGTACGAAAAGCTTATTTTATATAAACTGAAATGTAATGGGTGTGAAAGGGGAATTAAAAACAAGTTCTGGCAGACTAGTATACAGTGCAAAAAAGCATAAAATGAACTTTGCTTTGGTATGAGCAACTGTCGCAAGGGCAACCCGGCAGGTTATCAAACCACGCTACTTGCTTGGGGAAAAGCTAAAAGGAAATGTAAGTACCAGAGGCATAGCTTGGTCAAGTATAATCTGTTTTGGGTATTATCTGCATGGGTTAGATAAAACTCTAAATCATACCTGCGGGGGTGAAGAGTGATAATTTCCCAAAGAGGAAAACTGGAGGGCCTTGGATCTGCGGGTATAATGTGCCTGGTCATAAAAAAGAGACTTTATCTGGGCTCTAACAGAAAACAATACTGAATCAGGATTGGTGAAGTACTCTTAACCTCCAATATAGCAAAAGTGCTATTAACATAAGCTAACTAAGGACTGTTAACCATGTTATCCAAAGCCAAACAGTCTGAAAGAATGCATTTAGAGAGGCCTAGATTAGGGGATTGCAAAATCTTCAAGCATTACAAAAGCGAGCTAGCCCGAAAAGGTCGTCCAGATTATTCAGACCCACTTCCGCATGGCAAAAGAAAGTCGACGACCCGGAGGGACGGTTGTCAATCTACGCAAAAAGCTTTTTTCTAGTTTTTGGAGAAGAATACAATTGGAATACCCCCAAACTCCAGCCCATAGGTAGCAATCTAACAGCATTTAGATTTGTAGAGTGTTAGCATTTCCTTCACTGGCCCACGGCCCAGTTTTGACGCAAAATTGAATATTGTTTCAATTGATCTAGAAAGTTGTGCTGTTAGCATCAGCAGAGAACCCCAGTTTCGATGTGAATTAAAAGGAATGCCTAAGTAGTTAAAGCTCTCTACTTTAGTGACAGGAACAACATCAATTAAGTGGGTCTTAGTTTTTGTGCCATAACGCCCACAGACCATTATAAAAGGCTTTGTACAATTTATCTTTAGATCTAATGAGGTCAAAAACTCGGAAAAAGCATATATCAGCCTCTGCATACTGTTAGCTGTAAGGACCGCATCCTCGGCGTAAAGGAGAGTAGGAGTATACCGGTTGCCCTACCTTGGAACATCTAGTCTCTTCTAAAGTAAATAACCATCAAGACCTTTCATATAAATTAAAAATAGAAACAGTGCTAGAATGCAGCCCTGCCGGACCCCCTGGTTCCAAGGTATAGATGGCGAACAATCTCCCCTTGAGCTGAAACTAATCTTGCCGTAGTATCCCAATAAAGGCGACATAGGAGGGTGACTAAAGCTTCTCCCAGCCTAGGATTTTCTTGAACAACCCATAATTTGGAACAGTTGACTGTGTTAAACAAGCACAAAAAGTCCATGAAGGCTTAGTGCAATGTGCTTTTCATGGCTTGGGTGTACTTAACAATTAAAAGGGAGAGGTTCAAACATTGTTCTACAGTACCAGACCTTTGTCTAAAACTGCATAGCACCTCTGAGAGGATATTAAGTCTCTAAAAGAACCCTGCCTATATTCTGCACTGTGGAGTTTAACAGAGATATTGGGTGGCTGCAGACTGGGCTGTTTCTTTTGCCCTTTTTAAAATGGGAACGATAATTGCTTCTTTCTAAGTGGGTAATAAAGGGCCAATGATCGCTGCTCTAAAAACGTACACGAGCAAAGGGGCCCATAAATCAATATTTTCTTTAAAGAAGTCCAACGGGATTCCATCTGTGGCCTGGTGCCTTGCCACCTTGACTCTTCCTAATGTCGGCAATAATGTCCTTGACGCTGATAGTATGACTAAACTGGAGGGCCATCTTCCAATCAGCTCCATAAAGTTTTATGTCAGTATGGGAGAGGGTGACAGTATTGAATACTTGTGCAAAGTAAGCAACCCAAGATTCATCCGGTATTAGGCAATCAATGTTTGAGAGAGACCCTTCAGTAAATGGAGAGAGATTCACTGAAAAATCCCTAGTATTGCCTGCCGCTAATAAGTCAGACCATGCTAAATATCTAAGTTCAGCCTTCCAGTCCCTAAGCACAGTTTTATAAGTCTTTCAGGACACAATTTAGAACTATCTTTAACTGTTTGTGAGCTTTAGAACACGCTGTGTTGAACCAGCGCGGGGGGCTGGTTGGCCTACGTTTCATTGTTAATAATTGGGAAATTGAATGTCAGATGCTGACAAAATTCTCTATTATAGAGCATGGTGGGGTGTCTGCTGATAAACACTTATTAACTGAATCTTAATTTTCAGTAACTAAAGACGCTGAGAGCTTTTTCGGGTCAACAGAATCCCACCTAATTTGAAGGCCTTTATTGGCAGAAAATACAATTGGGGCCAATTCCAGGTTATCCTTAGCTTTAAGGTGATCTTCATTTAAAAATAGTACGGGAGGATTGTGCTCGCTTTACAATTGAGGGACATCTTTAAATCAGAGACTAAAATACTAAATTCTTTCAATATAAATATAAAATCAATAATACTATGATTCTCTCCCCCATTGAAAGTTGGATGGGCCTTAAAAGGGGTCATACCACACTCGCTAGCAAAAATGAGATCATTAAGTATCAACTTGTTCAAAGCATCCCCATACTTGGAGTGCGTAAAGTGGTCCGTCTTCTGGCCATCTGTATTCTCTATCCCACAAATCTGAGACCTACTGAACTCACATAAAACCCAATTAAAATTGTCCGTCCTGCGCAGGCAACATGCACGATTTTTTTAATTCAGATTAGCAACCATTTCGACTAACATATCCACAAAGTCTGAGCAACGGTGACCAAATACATAATGGTAGAAATTAATAATTAGCAGGTCGACAGGGCCTGATCCAGAAAGCATCAATAATTGTAACTAAGGAGAGGAGCCTAAAGAATTCATTTTAATGCAAGAGAACGTTCCGAAAATCAAGATGGCCACGCCACCCCTTGCCTGCCGAGAGGAGGAAGGAATTGCAGGGTTACAGAATTAATGAAAAACATCTATATGAAAATCATCCAGTGACCAAGTCTCTTGAAGGCAAATTGTATCAAAGCCTTTTAAGGGTGATAGCCAGTCTTCGTTGGACAATTTGGCGCATACTCCTGCTATATTCCAGATTGGAGGCTACAAAGTATGAATGGGCCCCTGGTTTGATTTTGGCTTTAGGGGAGGTCCCAGATACAGGGTAAGAAAGACCATCACAGCCCAAGTAATAGAGGGAAAAAACACGGGTGTCATGCAGCACGGGGTGTCAATTGATGTCCCGAAGGTTGCCCAGCGGGGGGAAAACTATTACTTAAAGGGATAGTGGGAGCCCATCTTGAGTCCACCGTTGTTCCCCCAGCCTGGGTAAGTCTGTTGCCCCTTTGGTCAATGTTGTAAGTGGGCTTTTAGAAAAACCCCATAGGTATGGCTCTTATTCGGTCTTAACCCCTTGCGTGCTGCCCACTACCTCGCTAGTGCTGTCGTCGGCCATTTTGCGGGAGTGCCGCACTGCCGCGAAATCGCGGCCGCAGCAAAGGGGTTAAGAGCCAACCAGGTGTTCAGGGCTGAAAGCAATATCCCCACCAGCCAAGGCCAGCTTAAATTTATGACAACACAGTCGCTAACTGAAGATTTGGGTTCCTGGCCCACCCAAGACACTCTACTCTCAGACTAGTGGTCGCCTAACCAACCTGAGTTCTCCTTGATACATTGAATTACCTTGTATTTTGATTCTCCCTCTTGATTAGGTGTAGAGGTGGAACTTGATCTAGAATGATAACAAAAGAGGTGGATTCTGGAGGTAAATGTAAATGGGTCAGTTGTAATTCAGCAGAGGATAGGTATCTGTCTCATTGCAAGCAGGGCTGCTAATAATTAGGAAGAAGACCAGGACCAGACTAAGGGGGTTCTGCTGTGCCCTCAACATGATCTCTTTTGGGTGGATTGCCCATTGGAAAACTAGTAGCCCCTGGTGATGAGATGACCTTGATGACGGTGTTGGCAGTCCTTGTGTTTTTTGGCGGCCAAGATGGGCCTGGGAATGACTGCTGGTGGTGACTAAGCCTGCTGATGGCTATGGAATGCCATGATTTTTCCCATCTCCTGCTCAGTTTTGGCCATTATTTCAGCCCACAGATCCTTCAGGATTTGCTCCAGTCTGACGAGCAACCCACGACCGTGGGCCTTAACAATAAATTTAAACTGATACACTTGGGAGAATTTCGTCCTTTGAGCCTGCTCAGCAGAGATGGAAGAGGAACAGCTCGACTTATTAATGAGGGAAGGTTTGTGCAACATTTTTCTCTTTGAGTGGGCCTGCTTATTCTTTTGTATTCTATTAAGGGGTTGGCGAAGTTAACTGGGGGGTTAGGAGGGTCAGGAGTACCTTCAATAGTCTCTGAGGAGATATTCTGAACCACGCATGGGTTGCATAGCTGGCTGTTTCCAAAACCAGTGGCTCTTCCCTCATTGGAAATGTTGCCATTAATGACTGATCCACTTCCATCCTTGACAACAGCGAATTAATTTACCCCAGAATTAATAGTGGGGCAACAACTTCCAGTAGCATTAGTAGATGGTAGTAAGAACGGGTGCCTAGCTGAATCAATTCTCTTCTCCACCAAACTAATTTCCGAGTCAATAGCTCCCATGACCTAGACAGATAATAATTGAAGGAGCAAGAGCATTAGCAGGACCCCACCCCACCCCACCCCCCAACCCCCTCTAGAAGATAATGCTTTTCTTTTGGCCATAGTCTCCATATGGAAAATTACAAGGAGCTAATATAATACCTCAGTGAGGCAGAGGTAAGATACTACCTTAAAGGCAGATAGTGCTTCTCACCAGCAGAGCCAAGGAGGGGTTGGCGGTACCATACCTCTTCCTGGCAAAGACTGGCAGCACAGGACGCACTCAGGTAGCGCCCGGGCCTGCCCTGAGTGCGTCCTGTTCTGCAGGGAGCAACAGAAAATGTATGCGCTCACAACTCCTCCCCCACCTCAACACTCTGGGCCTTGTGGTCCTCAGCCCTTCACGCGGTGACAGTCTTCCTATGTTGGTCTTAGTGATCAAAGCAGCGCTACGTGAAGTCTCGACATCGTATGTGGGCGACGATGACAAAACACCAGAGCACCTGAGACTCCAGATTTCATTGAAGTTGTTGTTTGGACCGCACACACCGTGCTCTGATTGGCACACACTTATACCCTGTTATTTTGTTTCAACAGATAGAGTAACCTGACCTTCTGTACAATCCAAGGTTGTATGCGTCTCGCCGTGCTGGACAACCTCAGAAGCAATGCTGACAGAGGACTCCCCCAGGCATTAGTCCTACTAGACTTATCTGCGGCATTCGACACGGTGGATCATAACATCTTACTCCACCGTGTCGAGGCCGCCGGAGTCTGTGGGCCTGCCCTGTCCTGGGTCAAATCTTTTCTAGATGGTAGATCTCAAGCAATGAGCTTGGGTCCCTTTAGCGCCACCAGTGTTCCCTCATCCTGCGGGGTCCCCCAGGGATCTTCTCTGTCCCCCCTCCTTTTTAATTTATACCTTCAACCTCTCCTTCACTCCCTAGGTAGGTGGGACGTCACAGTGTTCAATTACGTGGACGATTTACAAATTATTTTCCCCCTCACCTCCCCTGACGCTGTCACCAACTTCCAGGCGGTCATGACACACATCCAACACTGGATGAACCAAAATCAATTAAAACTCAATCCTGGCAAAACTGAGCTTCTCCTCCCTGGGAGAAGTGCCCCCCATTGGGGCCCTCAGTACTGGCCAACTGAGCTTGGTCCACCTCCCTCTCCCGCTGGCAGTGTAAAGAGTCTCGGGGTCATTATTGACTCTGAGCTCACCCTCAAGGCCCAGGTGAGTGCTGTAACATCCTCCTGTATGTTCCAGCTACACAGGATACGGAAAGTTGCCCACCTTCTGACTTCCGAAGCCCTGCTACAAGTTTTAATAGCTTTGGGGATGTCCCGCTTGGACTTCTCTAACACCCTATACCATGACATCCCCAAATCCCAGCTGGCTAGGTTACAGATCATTCAGAATCAGGCGGCCAGACTGGCATTTAAAATCCCTAGATGGCAGTCGGCCAAACCTTTATTACATCAACTACACTGGCTACCAGTCAGTGAAAGAATAGCCTTTAAGGTCTGTTGCCTGGTCTTCAAAGCCTTAACTGGTCCCTCCCCTGCTTTCCTGAAGTCCCTGATCACCCCTTACTGTCCTCCCCGCACCTTGAGGTCCACCCACCTTCAGCTTCTAGTTATCCCCCGGTTTAAACTCACTAAATCTGGTGGCCGCAGCTTCTCTCACCTGGCTCCTAAGCTATGGAATTCTCTTCCACTCTCACTCAAGACCTCTTGCTCCCTCCTATCTATTAGGAAATCTTTAAAAACTCTGCTCTTTCCACATCCCCACTAAACTCCTCTTGCTCAACCTCAGTGTCCTATCAGCGCCAGGAAACTCATGGTGACAGTGCGCTCAATAAATTTCCCTTAACATTAACATTAACATATGCACCGTCTACCCCTGGACCCTATATACGAAAATGCTCCCTGTATTTCACCTGCTTCGGAGCAATAGGCCTAGTAGGTTAGTAAACCCACCCAAATATTGGGATCTTTCTAAATCTTATTTCTGTGTCTTTTTATCCCTCAAAAGCCACCACAGATTCTACCGTGAACAATATGGTGAGCCTCAATGCCACAGAGCATGGCAGGCTTACCAAAGGTAAAATGGGGCAGAGTAAGTGTGCCTTTTAATCAGCAGCACATGTATTGGCATCATAAGGATTCAATAATTTGTAGTACAGTCCTACAGTTACCCCGGAGGCCAAGGTGGAAATAAGTGCCATGTGACCAGGGCCCTTTTTAGGTCTGGCTGAGCCAGCGCATGTGCTGCTCTGCGAGACATTTAGTTAGTGGTTTTTCAAAGTGCTACCACAATCTTTTCCTGGCCTCAAGCTTGGAGTCATGAGCGCGTACCTGCCCACAGAGGCCATGTGGATTTCATGGCTCATTAAGCTTTGCTCTCCCAAGAGCCTCGCTCTGCCCCTTCCCCACCACAGAGCGCGTCCCTGCCATCACTTTCGCTTTCGCGGCCGCGTTACTTTCACGGCCGCACGGCCAATGCTTGTTCACTGGAGATGTTTGCTCTGCTGCAACAAAAGGGAGCCTGAATGAACACTTGATTTAATGTATCTTATCTACTTCAAACACGGGCCCTTCTTTTCATCATGCTTCAATGTGGCATTTTGCAGAGGCAAGTGATATAACTAAAACAATATAGAGACGGAAAATTAATTAAACAACTTTTTAAAGTTTTATAAACTCACACGTAAGGCTTGTGCGTAGCGCTGCTCTGCACATGCGCAAAACATGTTCCTTGCACAGATCATCACAAGACTTTTTATGTAATTGTCCAGAGTCAGTTATAGTGGCTCACACTACATGTTTATCTGCATAGCGATCACGCTGCACACTACCATAGAGTGACTACTTCCTGTGTGTATGTGCTGATGATGTGTCCCGCACCCTCTCATTGCCGCACCCTCTCATTGGAGGTTTGAAGACCTGAACCCCAGCGTTCTAACTGCTTCCAGGACACACGAGCCATTAGCGCCCTGGTTACCCCACCCCTCTCTCGTTCCCTCTCTCTCTTTCCCTCCATAACAAATCTTCCCTTCTCATTCGGTCTCTCTCTCTTTGTCTCGCACTCTCTCTCCATTTCTCCCCCTCCCATTCTACTGCCTCTGTTCTCAACTTTCTGTCTCCCACTCTGCCTCGGCCCGATGCCCTCACCTCTCTCTAAGCCTCAGCCTCTTTCTTCTCTCCTTCTCCCTTTTTTACTTCCACCTGGTTTCTCCCTCTTCTTTCCTGTATTTTCACTCAGCCTGTCGTGCCTTTTCTACCCATCTCCACCTTTCTTTTACCATTTCTCTATTTGATCCTTTCTTTATGCTTCCTGCTCCTCTTTCCCTCTGTCTTCGCTCTATCTTGCCTCTTCCACCTCCCTCCCTGTCCCAAATTCAAAATGTCTTTCTCTGCCCCGTGTCTGCCGGGCATGACAAAGGAGCCTATCACCGCCCAAACCTTTGGGCCTCTTAAAGTTGCAAATAATAAGTACACTATTTAATATATTTATAATAAACCTGCGGAGATACATCGCTGTAATGTAGCGCTGCTCTGCACTGCACTGCACATGCACAAAACACGTTCCTTTCACAGATCATCACGAGACTTTTTTTGTAATTGTCCAGACTCAATTGTGGTGGCTCACACTACATGTTTATCTGCATAGCGATCACACTGCACACTACCTTAGAGTGACTGCTTCCTGTGTGTATGTGCTAATGATGGCTCCCGCACCCTCTCATTGCCTCAACCTCTTTCTTCTCTCCTTCTCCCTTTTTTACTTCCACCTAGTTTCTCCCTCTTCTTTCCTGTATTCTCTCTCTGCCTGTCATTCCTTTTCCACCCATCTCCACCTTTCTTTTACCATTTCTCTAACTCATCCTTTCCTTATGCTTCCCTGCTCCTCTTTCCCTCTGTCTTCTCTCTATCTTGCCTCTTCCACCTCCCTCCCTGTCCCCAATTCAAAATGTCTTTCCCTGCCCCCGTGCCTGCTGGGCCTGACAAAGGAGCCTATCACCGCCCAAACCTTTGGGCCTCTTAAAGCTGCTAATAATAAGTACACTATTTAATATATTTATAATGACCCTGCGGAGATACATTGCTGTATTGTAAACAAGCATTGAGATAGCCAATAGGTCTCGCCTTTGGGACCTGTTAAGTATTTAATTCTGCAGCACAATATCCTTGGTGCAACATCAACTGTTGCATGGCTAAACAGTTATAATGTCCCAAAGGCAAGACCTATTGGCTATGCCAATGTTTGTTGTAAAAGAGTCTTGAAGTGACGCCTTTAATGCGAGTCTCCTCCTACCACAGAGAATGTGCCGGGTATAGTCTTGCCTGGGCTTTGTAAGTGATGTAAGCTCTGCCCATGAGGATGTGCCAGGTGTTGCCTTGCCTAGGTCCTGTGAATAATGTAAGCTTTGTAGTAACCCCTCCAGTAAGAGATTTCTGCTGCCAATGAGAATGTGCCATGTGTTGCCTCACCCGGGCCCTGTGAGTAATTTTATGTTCTATAGGAAATGAGAGGTACCCCTTAAGACTGTCAAGGGAAATGAGGTTCAACACCAGAGCACTAGTATCCCCTTAACCACAAAAATCACAATTCTGAAACAGTAACAGTAGCAACAAACAATGTACAACTATATATAAAAGCGGTATGAGGTATTTATTAGACATATAAAATCATACACAATGCATTTATTCAGTTATCTAACAGACACAACTTTCCTAACATATAAAATAATCACCATGAATTAAAATACACACAATTATGACCTGCATAATTGGAAAAACAGACAGAAATAAAGTAAAACATTGAATTTGTTCAATACAGAGTATACATTCAGTATCCTATAACTACACTTTGTATTATGCAACCAACAAATCCGTATATCAATACAAATGCCGGAATCTTGAATTGTACTAAAATAGAGCGTTGACGCGTTTCGATGGATTCAACTGTTTTAAACCATCTTTATCAAGACTTGGAATGTTCTGTCATGTCAAGAGGGTCGATTAAAATACCCTACAACAAATATACATACAATTAATATTGTGCATACCAGTTAATTAACATTCATCACATGTGTCCCTATATTCTGGATCACCAGATACATTGTGTTCATAAATTCAAAAATTAAAACGTTCATGTACCCTCAATTCTATTACTCCCCTCTCTTGTATAAGGGTGAGCTCTACCCCCCAATCCTTACTCACTATATTATGTCTTTTGGGCAGAAGTATGTTTCCTATTTATTTTTAATAAAAGGGGAAGAAAGAATCCGTGGCTAGGCTTTATACTTTATATACTCCAGCCTACTATGTTTTACTGCTTGGAACTCTAAGTACAACAATCTCCCAAGTCCATATCTTACCCTTAGTCACTAGATCTCTCCTTTAAAAATGTCCAGTCTTGGGACAGTTCCTTTCCCGAATGTTATTTTTAACGTCAGATTATTTCCAAATATTTCAATACCCTGTAGGGGATAATACACCTGTAAAGTTCATGTGTGGGCACTTGATCTTTATATTGTCTCATCCTCCTACCGCACGGATAAAATCCATTAGAAAAGAGGGAAATTACAAAAAAACTTAAAAAGGCATACCTTAAAGGTTACTTTGGAATGATACGTAGTCTCCTCAAAGTAAATTTGGATTTTAAAACCAGGTTCTACTTGTCCCTGTCCTCCTTTTAATTTGGGACCTCCAATAGGAATACCTGTCAGGGATCGATGTAACTGTATTAAATTGGAAAAAAACAGGCTTCAAAATCTCTAAAATAACCTACTTTTTAAAGCTCTACTTGCTATCAAGTAAGGCCATCCTGTTTTCTAGGGTGCTAGCATATACCTTTGTGCTCCTGTCCTGCTGTCAGACCATCAGGGTTCTTTTTTTTCCAATTTACTTTGCATTCTGTAGTATCCCGCCGCCTGCTCGTGTAATAAATCGGCCTCCTTCCACTGCGACCAAAACACGGGTGGTAGTTTCAACTTTGGGCTGTGGAAACAGGTATGCCGCCTATTATGAATTTAGACTCAAACTTAGAGAAAAGTTAAGGTTTATGGCATTTTCAGGAACTTAATACAGTTACATCGATCCCTGACAGGTATTCCTATTGGAGGTCCCAAATTGAAAGGAGGACAGGGACAAGTAGAACCTGGTTTTAAAATCCAAAATTACTTTGAGGAGACTACGTATCATCCCAAAGTAACCTTAAAGGTATGCCTTTTAAAGTTTTTTGTAATTTCCCTCTTTTCTAATGGATTTTATCCATGCGGTAGGAGGATGAGACAATATACATGAACGTTTTAATTTTTGAATTTATGAACACAATGTATCTGGTGATCCATAATATAGGGACACGTGATGAATGTTAATGAACTGGTATGCACAAAATTAATTGTATGTATATTTGTTGTAGGGTATTTTAATCGACCCTCTTGACGTGACAGAACATTCCAAGTCTTGATAAAGATGGTTTAAAACAGTTGAATCCATCGAAACGCGTCGACGCTCTACTTTAGTACAATTCAAGATTCCGGCATTTGTATTGATATACGGATTTGTTGGATGCATAATACAAAGTGTAGTTATAGGATACTGAATGTATACTCTGTATTGAACAAATTCAATGTTTTACTTTATTTCTGTCTGTTTTTCCAATTATGCAGGTCATAATTATGTGTATTTTAATTCATGGTGATTATTTTATATGTTAGGAAACTTGTATCTGTTAGATAACTGATTAAATGCGTTGTGTATGATTTTATATGTGTAATAAATACCTCATACCGTTTTTATATATAGTTGTACATTGTTGCTATTGTTACTCATTCAGAACTGTGATTTTTGTGGTTAAGGGGATACTAGTGCTCTAGTAATTTTATGTTATCAAAACTTAATTTAGCTAATCGAATAACCCCCCACCCCCCACTCCAAAGGGGTTATCTATGCGCTACGCGCAGTCCCAGAGGAGAAAGGCAAAGATTAAGTATGGTCAAAAGAGCCAGGTTTTAAGTAGCTTTTTGGAGCAGACCGAATCAGAGCAGACATGAATGTGAGGCATTTCCAATGAAAAGGGCCCAGAGAAGTGGATGCTCGACCTCCATGGCAGACTGTGCGAATAGGGCGTTGACAGAACAAGAATTGATCCTTAGAGCTCACATTTCTGGAGTTTAGATAAATTGAAAGTTTGTTTTGGAGATATGTCGGCCCTTTACCTGAAATAGATCCGTGTACCAGTCAGAGAAGCTTGAAAATCACTTGCTTCCTAATAGGAAGCCAGTTCAGTGATCTAAGCATAGGTTCAGAAGATGTGCTAGGTGGAAGCTTGAGGACAAGACGGGCTGCAGTGTTCTGAAGTACTAGTAGTCTAGACAGGACAGAACCATTGTAAGCTTTGTAGTAACACTTCCCATGAGCGACTTCTGCTGCTCGTGGGGATGTGCCAGTTGTTGCTTTTCCAGGGCCCTGTCAAATGATGGAAGCGCTATTATAGTAACCCAGAGGACATACAACTCCTGCTGTCAGCCAGGATGTTCCAGGTGTGGTCTCAACTCAGCTCTGTCAGTGATGTAAACTTTATAGCAACCCTTCCAATGGGCGGCTTCTGCTGCCATTGAGGTTGTGCCAGTTGTTGCCTCGCCCGGGCCCTGTGAGTAATGTAAGCTCTGTAGTACACCCTCCAGTGAGGGATTTCTGCTGCAAGTGAGAATGTGCCAGGCGTTGCCACACCAAGGCCTTGTAAGCGATTGAAGCTCTGTAGTATCCTAATTGATAAACAACTCCGGCTGCCAACCAGAATGTTCAAGCTGTTTTTTCACCCGGGCTGTGAGAGCAACGAACGCTCTATAGTAACCCATCCGATGACCTACTCCTGCAAGCAAGGATGTGCCTGATGTTATCTCGACTAGGCTTTTGAGCAGTGGAAGTTCTATAGTAACCCAACTGAAGAGTGGCTTGTGCAGTCAGCGAGTAGCTGTGACCAGGGTTGCCTCCTTTATGTTCTATAGTAACCCAACAGAATATGGAAGCCGGATGTCTCTTATCAATGTGCCAGGTGTTAACTTGCCCCAGCCCTTTGAGTAATATAACCTCTCTTGTAGTCTGACTGGTGCACGAATCCTGCTGCCAGTGAGGGGATGTGCCGGATGTTTTCTAACCCAGACAACAGCTGGGTGCTTCCTCGCCAGTGCCTTGTGAATCATGGAAACACTAAAGTAGCCTAACTGATACACAACTCCTTCTGCCATTCAGGGGGTGTGCCAGATGTTGTCTCACCCAGGCCCAGTGAACAATTGACGCTCTAGGGTAACATAACTGATGAACAACTTCTGCCAGTCAAGGCGTGTGCCAGATGTTGTGTCACCCAGGCCCAGCGAACGATTGACTCTCTATAGTAACACAACTCCTGCCAGTCAAGGGGTGTGCCAGATGTTGTGTCACCCAGGCCCAGCGAACGATTGACTCTCTATAGTAACACAACTGATACACAACTCTTTCTGCCAGTGAAGGGGTGTGCCTGATGTTGTGTCACCCAGGCCCAGAGAACGATTGACTCTCTATAGTAACACAACTGATACATAACTCATTCTGCCAGTCAAGGGGTGTGCCTGATGTTGTGTCAACCAGGCCCAGTAAACGATTGACTCTCTATAGTAACACAACTGATACACAACTCGTTCTGCCAGTCAAGGGGTGTGCCTGATGTTGTGTCACCCAGGCCCAGTGAACGATTGACACTCTATAGTAACACAACTGATGAGCAACTCCTGCTGCCAGCGAGGGATGTGCCATATGTTTTCTCACCCAGACCCAGCGAACAGTTGGGTGTTGCCTCGTGAGGCATGGAAGCAATAAAGTAGCCCAACTAATGAACTCTTGCTGCCAGTGAGGAGGTGTGCCAGGTGTTTTCTCGTTCAATGATCGAGTGACGCTCTATAGTAAATCGACTGATAAGCGACTACCGGTGCCAGTATGAGTTTGCCAGATGTTGCCTCGCCCGTGCCTTGTGAAGGAAGGAAACTCTATAGTCACTCCCGCGGATGAGCGGCTCCTGTTGTGCCAGGTGTTGTCTTGCCCGTGAGCCTTGAAAGCTCTATGGTAACCCGTCCGACAGCGGAAGCGGACACCTGGTTGCCGCACCTGCCACTCTGCAGATGCTACTGCCCGACTAGCAATAGATTCACACTGGAAGTTGACAGAAGAGCCGAAAGCTGTAGGATTTTCGTCACTGACAGTTAAATAATTATCGGTGTTTCTCTCTGTTGGCACACACTGCACCTCCATGACAGAATTAATCACACACAAATACCCTGACAGCAAAATTAATGTAATATGCAAATTGACTTTGTCAAGTTTGGCGTTAACGGCGTTTTAATTTTGGGCCATTTGCATTTTTAGGAGGGGCAAGGGTGGAAATTCCTCCCAGGGCCTGTGCGCGCAGGCCTTGGCACGATGACAATGCTGGGGATCCCCCACCCCCTCCTCCCCGCCCCCGTTTAAGAGTTGGTTCAATATTTACATTGGCAAGGAACCCCCAGCCGCTCCTGTAATTAGGCCGCCAATCAGCAGAGCCCTGTGTAGGCTCACTGTAAGGGGTGCGAAGGGAGGGTGGGCACAGGTGCTGGCAATACCGACAAGCGAAATGGTATGGGGAACGTATCGTAGGGGCGAAACAAGCATTGCCAAAGTCAATAGGTTTGGTGTTGGCTGCCAGCCTTTTGGCTTTGTCGGTGCTTTAAAAAAAAAAAAAAAAAAAAAACATTGGCTACAGGCAAACATATTTTGGGGTCTTAAAATGCACATATTGCCTTGGCGGTCGCAGGCACTGCAGGGAACTACTCTGAAAGTACTTGTGCAACTTGGAAATAAGCATAATATACCCACAGTGAAATCGGCCAATGGCTGAGGTGGGCTTGCCCACTGCCCCATGTTGTATGCTCTAGTGTCCAGAAGAAAAATGTGAAAGAAGCAACAATGGTCCAATGAATGAAGGAGGCTGGCTGAAAGCCCCTATAAGTAAGCATATTATATATATAATTTTATTAAACTCCAAAGGTTTTGGTTTACCCCAGACTAAAAAAGTGGGGTACAACAGTTCTGTCCCTCGGCTCTATCTCTCTGTCGGACGTGCTTTCTCTGTCGGTTTCTCGTACGCAGTCTCTTGCTTAACCTCATAAGTGCTGCGCCTAGTCCAACGGCCGACGGCACCACTACCTCGGGAGTGCTGCCGTCTGCCGTTGGACGTTCGAACCTCACCTGCGCAATGGAACGTTCAGCACTGGAGCTGGACGTTCCATAGCTGCTAAGGTGTTAAAGCTCTTGGGCAGCATGTCTCTATCGTCTTCATTGTGTACCCATAACTTCTTGTCCTTTCTCTTTTTGCCAGTCTGTCTGACCTACTGGTTCATGGTTATCAGCGATATACTGATCAGTTTTTTTAAACCGAACATGTGCATTTTACAGAGTCTAGCTCAGTCCTGTGCCTCGTAGATAATTATTCTTCCTGAGAGTTTGTGTTGCTTCATGTGTGCGTGATGGGATGGGTTTTGTGGACCCCTTAGGTCTAAAAGAGGCCATTGATATTTTTGTTTTCTGACAGCGTTTGTTGATCTTTGTTTCAGTGTCTTGTATAGTATGTTGGTTTTTGGGGCATCCGGTGGTGTTAGTTAGTATCTGTAGTCATTAGGCGTTTGTTGGTCTGTGGGTTTTTGATTTTGGTCATTGTTGTCTTGGTGTCTGATATAGCCTTTTGGGTACTACCAAATGTCTGTTGGGAGTATGATAATCTCTAGTTTTCTAATAGGGTCTGTAGGTCTCTACTGAGCGTTTGTTGCAGGGTGTCTGTTGTAGATATGATCATTTCTTGGTGTTAAGTTTTTTTGACACAAATTTCTTCGTTTTTGCTTCAACTTTGTCCTTACACTAACAGTGGCACAACTAAAAGCCGCACTAAAACAGGCCACGTGGGTGTTAAGTTTTCGCCTGGACAGGAGACGCGCCAAAAATATGCGATTCACAGTATATATCCATCACACTAAATAGTGTGCAACCTTTACATTTATTAGGATTTGCCTCATTGATTTATATGTTTCTGGATCCTGTTGAGGTTGGATTGCGCCAGCTCAAACCTCTCATGGCCCAATGGTATGGAACCTCCCCTGAATGAACTTTTTTGCCATTACGGGATTCAAGATTTGAACCATGTCCTATTTGTCTATCCATCACTCTTATTACCCCATCGAAAATGATTGTTGCCCATCTGCCTACAGCTGTTAAAATGATAGGCTACGGAAGCACTACACTCACTTTGTGTGCCCCCTAATTAAATATTCTGTTATAGAATGTTTAACTTCATTTTTGTATTTATTTGTACTGATATCATGGCTGTAACAACTGTATGGTAGTTTTAACGGGGATTGGGGTTCCCTATGCATGTGCAATGTGAATTTGTATGCGCTATGACTATATGTATATTTTATAATTGTTCTTATGTGGGTCTCTTCCGAGTTCCGTTACAAATAAACGTTAAAGTTTTGCTTCAATGTTAATATTTTATTCAGTATTTTCAATTGAGGCAGACAACCCCATATCTTCCTTCTTCATTCTACTCAAACATGCCCTTTTTCACGACTTCTGCTAACAGTGCTCCACATCTGTTACCTCATGCAACACACTTTTTTGGACCAGTGCATAGGAAGGACAAAAACCCTGTCCCACTAGTCCATTTTCTCCACCCTGCTGTTTCTCGCCACACTAGTCCATAGTTCCTCACTTTGACTTTTCTTTAGAGTGCTTTGGGTGGAGCATGTGACTGTTTGCTCAGCAAACCAGTGTGCTTTGATCCCTGGCACTCCTTGACCTGTGAGTGGCATTGTGTGGCTCTTAGAAGCCTCCCAAAAATGAAAATGAAGGAAGGACTATTCATACTGGTCCTTGAGGCGTCTGCTTGCTTTCTAATCCAACCTGGCAGCCATCCAGTAGCACCTTTTATAAACCATATGTTTATCTAATGGTTAGGTATTAATATTCAGAATTGTACCCTACTGCTCCTGAGCCAAAATACTGAACCATACTATACCCATGAAATAGTCTAGTTCTGTCTGTTGCTTTGTGTATGTTAACTTGTGTTGGCTGATAATATCTTAAAGTTTCTGTGTCTCAAAGTGTCAGCTGGTGTCTGAGTTTCAGGTAGTGCCCAACGACCCCTGAATCTCAATTGGACAGGAGTCTTTTAGTGTCTGTTGACCTCCTGTATTTGATAGTGTTCAATTGATCTGGGTGCCTAATGGTTTCCTTTGTGCTCTATATTTGAGAGTGTTTTTGGGCCTCGGAGTCTCCTGGTGTTTCCTCTTCAATTTCCAACAGTCACCACAAGTGAACAGCTAATCCTTTGTAGGCCTTACATGCTTGGTTTTAGTGAGACACACTTTTTGAGGTTAACTCTGTGTATAGTATTGTAATTGTATAGCGCTTGCAACCCCGACGAGGCAATGAAGCTCTTAATGGCAGGTAGCATGCTGCTCCATAGCTCAAAGTTAGTGGTCCACCCATTGGTTATTAATTATTGTTGTACATTTGTTGTTTATTGGATTAAAATTGTGCTCTGAGGAAACTGAAACATTTCCAGTAGTTTCTAATGGTGCATTAAGTTAATAAGAGTTAGATGCAATTATTGGAGTGAGTTCATGCAAGCAAAGAACAACATGTGATGGGTAAATGGGGTAGAGGAGCTTAGATGTCCTAAGATTACAAGGAGAAGTTACACTAATAAATTGTGATTTAAGGAGTGATGGGTGTGGGAAGAGTACATAGATTAGAAAGGCTAGGTATTGCAGGAATGGTTCCTCAGAAGCAAAGTTTATGATTCATACCAAGGGGGAAGGTTACTATACTGAAGTAAAGTAGAGAGGATGGTGGTAGGTATGTCATAGAGTGGGGTGGGTCTATTTCATTTGCTTGCAATCTCTGTGGAGTATCTTTCCAGTTTGTTTATTGTCTCTAGGTCAGTGTGTTGTTCAATCTTTTTCTCTCTCATCTCTTTCGGCCTCTTGCTCAGTCGATCACTTAAGGAACTATTCCCTTGATCAATCCTTCTCGTCTTATACTTAGTCTATCTCAACCGCTCATCTTCAGTCTATCTTTTGGCGTCTTGTTTGGTATCTCTGCCAGAATATTTCCTACTTATTCTCAGTCTTTCTCTTGCTCTGCGGTGTGTACAGTCTGTCTCTTGTTCAGGATATATCTTGTTCTTTCCTTATCAGACGCTCACTATCTACCCCTCCCTAAGTCTTTCTGTTGCTTTCTATCTTTCCTCTGTCCTCTCCTAGCCCTCACTATTTATCTCCCTCGTGCCTCTCTGACTGTCTCTGGGCATCTGCTGGTGTCTATCTGTTTTATCCTCTTTACTGCTCAGTCTCTCTCGACTAATTTTGTTTGTGTTCACTCTCTCCTTCTCATGCCTCTCTCTCTCTCTCTCTCTCTCTCTCTCTCTCTCTGTCTGTAGGCCTCTCAGTTTTCACTACCACTTGCCCCTTTTTAGGTCCCGCCTAAGCAACGCTTGTACTGTCTCTTCAAGACAATTTGTATTCAGAATATGGTCATAAAGCTCCACCCATCTTTTTAATTGGCTCCTGTCCCAGTCCTTTGTAAATGGTGGCTTCTCATTGGTCAATAGGCTTAGTAGTCCCACCGTAGTACCGCCTTGTCTCTTCTTGCAACCTCCAATGAGGACACCCCCTGTTACATATGTTGTTACTCCCTAGGTATTAATTACAACCTCAAGGCACTCATTTCTTAAAAGGCTTCAGGCAAGACACACACTTGGTCCTAAGTTAGGCTGGCAGTGGTTACTTCGCTTACTAGAACATCTCACATTTATATGAGATTGTCTATAAAGTTCCCTTCATCAGCTCCACACAGAGTACAACCTAATCCGAAATTAATGTAATAATTCATTTGTCACATTTCAAAGCTACTAATTGTATATATGAACATAGCTATTTGAATGTACTCGTAGTACTGTCTTGCGTGCAATACATTATGGGTAGCGTGGATTTACCATATCATCTGCAGGGGGCAGTACCATATGTGATAAAAAGAGGTCCACCGTGCTGGTGCCTTACTCACAAGGGACCTCTAGGAGCAGTTTGTGGAACTGCACCTAGACATGCAGTGCTGGTGTCTTGCTCACTAGGGACCTCTAGGAGCAGCTTGCGGTACTGTACTCAGACATGCTGTGCTGGTGCCTTGCTCACTAGCGACCTCTAGAAGTAGCTTGCGGTACTGCACCTAGACATGCAGTGTTGGTGCCTTGCTCACTAAGGACCTCTAGAAGCAGCTTGCAGTATTGCACCGAGGCATGCACTGCTGGTGACTTGCTTACTAGGGACCTCTAGGATCAGCTTGCAGTACTGCACCGAGACATGCAGTGCTGGTGCCTTGCTCACTAGGGACCTCTAGGTGCCCAACATGTAAAAGGCACACCCGGGCCTACCTCCATGCCTTATTCAGAAGTGACACAGCCGCACTCCACCCCATCACTATCTACAACATTGTGTACCAGGTTAGTGCAAATTACTTCATATTTTACTATACTAATTTTTACCACTAATCCTTTATGGGTTCCGGCGTGGCGTGCTACTCGCCAGAAAAGCGCTTCAACATCCATCAGGGGTAACAAGTGCTATATGAATGCAAACCTTTCTTCTACTTTTATCCCTCCGCTATCCGTCTCACTCCAAATAACTGACTAATATCCACCACTGAAATTACTTTCATATTGCACCATATTAATTCACCACAATCCTTTATGGGCTTCCTGAATAGCGTGCTTCAACACCCCATCAGGGGTAACAAGCGCTATATAAATACAAACCTTTTTTCCTCCTCTATCCTTCTGCTATCATTCCAAATCCAAATAACTGACTAACCTATCCACCACTTAAAATGTACTTGCATGTTTCACTATACTAATTCAACACTAATCCTCTATGGGTCCCGGAGTAGCGTGCTACTCGCCGAAAAAGCGATTCAACGCCTCGTCAGGGGTAGTAAGCGCTATATAAATGCAATTACAATACAATACATTCAGTAATGCGAGACATATTGCATTGCAAATGCTTGTTGTGTCTTGGTCTGCCTATTCCACGCTGCATGATTCAATCCCTCGTTGCATGCATGCCAATGCCTCACTTCCTTGTTCCATCCTGCTCAGTTTATCATTCTGCCCAGCCAACCTCCAGTAGCCTTTCTCTTTCTCTACTCAGTATGTCTTTCAAAAGTTTGGCAGGCCCCAAGGCTTGTTCCTGCCTGCTCTATGTGTAGGCCTCTGTTTTGGAGTATGTATGTCTGTCCTCGCTACCTCTCGTTTTGTTCTGTTGCTATCTGCATGTTGTTGTGTCTGTATAAGACCTTTATTGTATGCCTCTCACTGCCTATCTACCAGTGTTTCTTTACTTCTTAGTTTATCATTCTGTCCAGACCACTTTTGTCAGCCTCTGTCTCTCGACTCACTATGTTTGGCAGTCTTTGTTCCCAAGTCCTCTTCTAGTCTCTCTTGCTGGGTCTCTATACAAAGGGCTACCTCTCTACATACCCTCTCCTTGTACTCGGTCAGTCTCTATATATCTAGGCACCAGCCTGTCGCCGAGTCTCTGTTGTAGGCTTCTGTCTCGTCCCAGGCTTTTTGAACGGGGTTCTCCGGCTCTCGCCTCAATTTCTATCTCTGTTGGTCTGTCTCTCTCGTCTGTCTGCCTCTCTTCCGTAGTCAGGACTTTCTCAATAGGGAAACTCTGTCACCAGTCTGAGACGGCAAGTCTTATCTCTCCCTGTACATCCCTCTCTCACTCGCCCATTGCTCTCCAAGCCCTGTCCCACCCTCAGACCCCTCCTAGACTGTCCCTTTCTCTATCTCCAGGCTCCCTCTTTCCCTGGGTCCAGCCCCCGGCAGGAGCGTGGCTCGCCCTCGTCTAGCCCGAGCTCCACCCAGAATCTTTCTCTGTCTGCCTGCATGTCCCAGTCACTGCTTCCGCCCCTGTATGTGCATCCCCTCTCCCTCCTCTCCAGCTGGGGCCCGGCCAGCTGGCTGTCAGCACAGGTTGCTAGGACACGGGCAGGCCTAGCCTCCATTTCCTCAGGACTAGGCCGCGGCCCAGGACGCTGGAGCCGGAGAGCAGCGTGTATCAAAGGTAACACAAAGGAGACACGGAGAGCACCGTGACCCTGGCCCCCCAGCCCAGCCCCCACCCGCGCAGCTTTGTAAGGAATCAAACCTCTGGGAGATTAATCTCCAACCGCCCTTGACAAGCGGCACAGATGTCTGAACAGCGCGCGGCGCACTTTCATTCCTTGGCCTCTCTGCTTTTGTCACTGTGTGCTGTTTCGCCGGCGGTGGGGGTGAGGGAGAGTGCAGGGGGCAATAGAGGGACACGGCTGCCTGCGGTGAACCCCACACTGGGAGACCACCGCAGACTCCGTTCCTTTCGGGGTTCAGCTGCCACCGGACGCCATCTTCTTAGTCTTACTGCCACTGTGGCTGCTAAGAGGGGCTACTGAAGCCATCTTGGAAAATCAAAGTGCCCAGGCACTTCGTGGGTGAGTGTTTAACATTTGAGGGACACGGCCAAATGTTTTTGCCATAAGGAATGTTTGGGAATTTTATTTTTAAAAAATGTAAAACTTTCGGGAAATGTGTGAGTATGTAAGTCACTTATGGATTATGTGTGTTTGCGTCTGTCTGTTTAACCTTGCTGTAGGCATGATAAGCTTTTAACAAAAGTTGCGCTACCTTTAAACTGTGTGTATGTGACCTTCGATGATGTGTTTGTTACCTTTAGACAGTAGTTTTTACCCTTGGGCAGTGACAGTGTATGGCCTTTATACACTGGCTGCATGTGTTTACTTTAGACACTGCCTTCGTCTATTGGAGACAAACTATATTTGTGAATCTTGTAGAAAGAGGCAACGTGTAACAGTGATCTTCTAGTTTTGAAACATAGGTTGTATTGGCTCACTGTGTGCAACCACAAAACAGTGGTTGTTCACAGTCCTTGGACAGCGACCGACTGTGTATATGGGTGTGTTTGTAAGTAACCTTTGGGTAGCGGTTTTGTGTTATCTATAGAGTTTGAGTGTGGGCTCAAGTGGGGTGAGACATCTGCACGTTTTGTGTGTTTTTGAGTCTTTGATATTCATCTCTGTTGGCATTTGTTAAATCCTAATTCTTCAGCTGGGCCACGTTTTTATCGTATAACTTTTATACAGTTCCTTTGTGGAGCAGAAAATTGGGTACATTTTAGTTGGTGGTTATTAATAAATACCAGCATTTACTACCCCATTCATTCATTGTGGTAAATTGTTCAGTGAGGAACTGCCAGTTTTACCCACATTAGCTGCCTCTGTTAGACACACTTCCATTCTTCCTGGGCATCCCTCCCCTCTCTGGCCTACTCCCATGACTGCTGCATTGGCCGCTAGCCTCTTCCTTCACACAGAGCAGATGGTGCCATGTTGCATCTTTGGTCCTGCAGTGCACCCTGGCTCCGTGGAGGTTGTCCACCTACCGGGCACTCGCGGCATGGTGCTATTCCTTTTGTCCCTCTGCTATTCCTGTTGGTCTAGTACTATTCCCTTTGCTCTGCTCTCATTCTTGGTTCAAACCTGCCTGTTTTAGCCCAGTCTCCTTAAAGCCCAGTTCTCCTCCCTTGCCCTGGTTATTTAGTTTGGTCCTGTGTTCGTGGCCTGGTTCAGCACTCAGACTCCCATCTATATCAACCTACTTGTCTGGCTCTTGTGCTCCTTATTTGAGCATCCTATCCGCTCCTATGATTTTCTTCTTAAGTCTGGTTTTACAGCACGAATGGATATCTAAAATGCCAATTTCTATCAGTTTTTTAAATTGCAGAGTGGACTATTGCTATTTGTCATTGAGGTATAAATGTACTTTCTGAGAAGCGCCAGCATTGCATTTATTTAATTTGCAGAGCGACCTCTTTCACTTTAGTGGGCACACTACAAAAGCTTTTTTATTTATTCATTTTTACACTTTGAGTAAAAGCACCCCATACACGCTTTCCCTTTAATGTTGGCCTCGCCCCTTTCTTTGGACGTTGCTCACTGTAACCTGAGCAGCGTATAAACAAAGGGACGTGGCCACAATTAAAGTGGTCTTGCGAGAGTTTGAGCTATTAGCATTAGAAATGACCATGCCTCATATAAATATATATATGTTGCATTGAAAAATATATAAATAAAGGAATTATAGTTTACAATGCCAATAGCTTAAAATCTCGCAATTGCGAGACCAAGGGCCCGATGTAGGTAATCCTCATTTACCGACTCTAAAATACCGAATTTTACCGATTCGGTATTCTAGATTCGGTAAATGAAATGTAGCTAAAAATTCGGTAATTTTTACCGAATCGGTAGGATTCGGTAATTACGGTGATTCCTATGGGCCTTGAGGCCCATATTTGTCAAGGGGAACAGGGTGTCACTTTGACACCCTGTTGCACCCCTGATTTTAGCTTGTGTGCCATGAGACACACATACATGCCCTTAGGGCATGTATGTGTGCCACATGGCACATGTGTACACCACAGATATGCATGTACACAGGTATTCGTTATTTACCACCAAATAGTATTTGGTGGTAAATAACAAATCTAAAGAAAGTGCCACCTACATCTGGATTTACCGATTCGGTAACTTTACAGATTCTGTATTTTACCGAATCAGTAAATTTACCGAATCGGTAAAATTAAGGCCACCTACATGTCAAATCCCAAATACGGGTCGGTAACGGCCGAAATCGCCCATTACCGACCGGTATTTGGCGACCTACATCTGGCCCCTATTGCATTGAAAATGCTTGTTTTTTGTTTCCTTTCAGAACATCCAATAAAATCTGCTTTTAACGACATTATTTTTCACTTCTTTGTTGTGTTCTTCTGTTCAAACACACATGTTGCAGTTTTGCCTACTTTTTAGGTCTCGCCTGTCGATGCGCATGCGCATCGAGCAAGGCGAGAGTATTGGCACTTATCCGCTCTTTATCCACACTGCAAGGAATCGTGGCGATTCCTTGCAGTGCACGAGAAATTTAAGCTCAATGCGCATGCGCATTGAGCTTAAATGCGCGTGCACATGCCCCCAGCCGCCTACTCTCTCTCACAGCCTCCCCCAGCTCCGCCCCCTCACTACTTGATTGCACGGCCGCTAGGCCGTGCCTCCCCTACTCTCCTCCCCCCTCCTCCTCTCCTCCCCTGCCTGCCTGCCTGCCTCAACTCTCCGCCTCCCGATCTTTTCCTAGCTCCTGATCTTCTCCTGCCGGGGTTCCGATTTCCCTTGCACCCCCGATCGTCCCCTGATTTCCTCTTGTCTCTGCCCTCGCCGGATCCTCGGTTTCCTACTTCCTGGCTCCCTTTTCCCGGCTTCCTGCGGCGCTTGTCTTTTAATGTAGCACTGGGCAGTAAAGTTAAACCGGCCTTGTAGCCCGAGCAGGGCGGCGAGCACCCAGTCCTAGTGCCGAGGTCCTCTCAGTGAGGTAACCCCCCCCCCCCCCCTTGCAGGGCCGCGCCCACCCCCGGCAGCAGGAATGCTGCAGAGAGCGTGCGGCCACCGGAAAACATGAATCAGCGCACCCAGCTGAGCGCTGCCTGCGCTTCTCAGCTCGCGCCGCTGTCACCTGTGCGCGGTGCCTGGAGTCAGCACGTTTTCACCGACTCACACTGCTTGTAGTGAACCCGCTTTCACCTGTGCGGGTTTGCAACTCTGGCTGCTACCTGTGCACGGTGCCTGGGGTCAGCACGCTTTCACCAGTACACACTGCCTGTAGTGAGCCCGCTTTCACCTGTGTGGGTTTGCAACTCTCGCTTTCACCGGCACACACTGCCTGTAGTGAGCCCGCTTTCCCCAGTGCGGGCTTGTAACTCTCGCTTTCACAGGTACACAGCCTGTATGTAGTGAGTCGTTGTCACCACTGAGTCCTCATTCACCTATGCATGCTGATTGCAGTTAAACCGCAGTCACCAGTGCAAGCTGGCTTTAGTGATCCCGCTTTCACCTGTGCGGGGTTGCAACTCTCGCTTTCGCCGGTACACACTGCCTGTAGTGAGCCCGCTTTCACTTGTGCGGGTTTGCAACTCTTGCTGCCACCTGTGCACGGTGCCTGGGGTCAGCACGCTTTCACCAGTGCACACTGCCTGTAGTGAGCCCGCTTTCATCTGTACCGGTTTGGAACTCTCGCTTTCACCGGTACACACTGCCTGTAGTGAGCCCGCTTTCACCTGTGCGGGTTTGCAACTCTCGCTTTCACCAGTGCACACTGCCTGTAGTGAGCCCGTTTTCACCTGTGCCGGTTTGGAACTCTCGCTTTCACTGGTACACGCTGCCTGTATGTAGTGAGTCTTCTGTCACCACTGAGTCCTCATTCACCTGTGCACGCTGCTTACAGTTAAACCGCTTTCACCTGTGCGAGCTGCTGGCAGTGAGCCCGTTTCCCCCAGTGCGGGTTTGTAACTCTCGCTTTCACAGGTACACAGCCTGTATGTAAGTGAGTCGTTGTCACCACTGAGTCCTCATTCACCTATGCATGCTGATTGCAGTTAAACCGCAGTCACCAGTGCAAGCTGGCTGTAGTGATCCCGCTTTCACCTGTGCGAGCTGCTGGCAGTGAGCCCGTTTCCCCCAGTGCGGGTTTGTAACTCTCGCTTTCACAGGTACACAGCCTGTATGTAAGTGAGTCGTTGTCACCACTGAGTCCTCGTTCACCTATGCATGCTGATTGCAGTTAAACCGCAGTCACCAGTGCAAGCTGGCTGTAGTGATCCCGCTTTCACCTGTGCGAGCTGCTGGCAGTGAGCCCGTTTTCCCCTGTGCGGGTTTGCAACTCGCTTTCTCCGATACACTGCCTGAGGTGCGCCCGCGAGCACCAGTGCACGCTGCCTGTAATGAGCCCGCATTCCTGTGCACGCTGCCTGTAGTGCCCCGCTATTTCACCAGCGCTAGTACCTGCTGCAGGCATGATTTGAAGCCGATCACCCGCTTTCGCGGGTGCACCTCTGCCTGTTCATGCAAATGCTGCACTCACCCACTGAGGCTCCGGGAAGCGAGCTAGGCTACTTTCCTCTTCGCCGACTTTATATTTAGGAATCCGGTGCAGGGGTGTGTCGCGTACACGGCATGCTTTCTATCTCTCCAGCAGTAAATCTCGCTCAGACAGGTTCTTCCAAAACCCTGCATCCGAGCAGGGTTTTCAGGTGAGACGTTGGTTTCTCAGCAAGTCCTTTCAAGGCTTTTCGACCGTTTAAGCACAGACAGATCATTTTATTTTTGTGCCTCACAGATTCTATCTAACATTCCCAACTCAATGGTACTCATTTTATCGACCTCAGATGGATGAAAGGCCCCGCCAGAATTTGAACCTGTGTCTATGAGATCGAACACAAACCCCTGCAGTGGATGCATCGGTCCACTGAGCCACCAGAACAGGCACAAAGCACTTAGTAATCTCTTGCTATTAAAATCAATTTAATATGAGCAACATTACAAATGAACTGAAGCTAACAATGTGTGTATTTTTATGTTTTTCCTGCAGTGATAATCAGAGTGTAAAATATTAAATACGTTGCTGTAGATATTTCCTTCCTGCTGACCACTGTTTGTTTTAGAAAAGAAAAAACATAAGACTGGAAAGCCCTCACTCACTCACCCTCAACCCCTCACCCTCAACCCCTCACTCACGCTCACTCTCACTCATCCTCACTCAACCACCCTCAACCTCACTCACCCTCAACCCCTCGCCCTCACTCACCCTCAACCCCTCACCCTCACTCACCCACCCTCAACCCCTCACCCTCACTCACTCACCCTCAACCCCTCACCCTCACTCACTCACCCTCACTCACCCTCAACCCCTCCCCCTCGACCCCTCCCCCTCAACCCCTCACCCTCACTCACCCTCACTCACCCTCAACCCCTCACCCTCAACCCCTCACCCTCAACCCCTCACCCTCAACCCCTCACTCACCCTCACTCTCACTCATCCTCACTCACCCTCAACCCCTCACTCACCCTCACCCTCACTCACCCTCAACCCCTCACCCTCACTCACTCACCCTCAACCCCTCACCCTCAACCCCTCACTCACCCTCAACCCCTCACTCACCCTCACTCTCACTCACCCTCACTCAGCCTCAACTACTCCCCCTCACCCTCACTCACCCAAAACACCTCACCCTCACTCACCCTCACCCTCACTCACCCTCAACACCTCACTCACCCTCACCCTCACTCACCCTCACTCACCCTCAACACCTCACCCTCAACCTCAACCCCTCACCCTCACTCACCCTCACTCACCCTCACTCTCACTCACCCTCAACCCCTCACCCTCACTCACCCTCACTCACCCTCACCCTCACTCACCCTCACCCTCACTCACCCTCACCCTCACACAGTGCAATAGTTCTCAGACCATTTCAGTTAGAGCTTTTAGAAATGTTTATGGCTTTTTTTATTTGTAATACTTTCGCATTGGCTACAGGAAACAAAAATGCTAAACATTTACAAAAAAACCCATAAACAATTCTAAAAGCACTAACTCTAATGGTGCGAGACCTATTGCATTTCCAATGCTTGTTTATTTATTTAAGAGTTTTATATAGCGCTAGCTAGACCCGAAGGTATCACAGCCCTTTACAACAGTAAGTATTCACATCAAAGATAACAAGTATATACAGAGCAGCTGAGTCACATCCGATCAAATTAGTGGTTCAAATAGTTGGTGTAAGTCTTTGATGATGTGTCCGACCATGTAAGAAAGGGGGTATTGGGCCAATTCTAGGACTAAGAATGAATAGTTTTTGAGAGGGCTGATACACTAAGATCTCGTAAGGTGGTATGTGCAGGGGAAAGTGTGGCAGGATTAAATAATTGCTTCTAGTATGCCCAAGTTGTTTCTGCAGGCTGCAGTTTTTTTTTTTAAAGAAATGTGCACATCATTTGTAACCAAAGTATCTAAAAACTTCTCCACCAGATGTTGCAAATATTCTTGAACAAGCACAGATTCTTATTTAGTTTTGATACCCCTTTTTGTGCTCATCATAATTGTCTCTGTTCATTACTTTGTAGAATAGTTACCTTCCTTAGTTCTTTTTGCAGGGCGACTGTAGGGATGAGAGTTCACAACTCTTTATCATAGATGTATCATCCAGCCATTTTTGCATTTTCCATAGAAATGCTCATATGTTTCTGCTTAGGGCCGTGACCACTTGTCTTAATTTGCCTTTAACGGTAGCACTGTCTGTGTTGCCAGATGATTGCATTTATTAACGTGATTAATTTATTAACGTGATGGTAGTTCCCCATTGTGAAGAGTACCCTCCTTATTGATTTTCTTTTTTGCTACAAGTTGCCATGGCAACTTCCAAGTTCACAAAAAGTTCTCCTATGTAAACTCTGCCTCGTGTCCAGTCCTTACTCAGTCTACTGTCTAGGGACAATTCACATATTTTTCAAATCCAATTTCTTCCCCGAGAAAGTAGGGCAATAAAACTTGACTTTTGCCCAGCAGTGGCATGGGGAAAGTCCTTATACAGAGTTATTTTACTTATGTGTTTTGGATCTGAAATACACAAAGCTGATACAGTCTAAACGGTATCTGCGGGGGTAACAAAGCCTGAAAAGAGAATGCAGGGCTGATTGGTTGGCATCTGAACCTTGAACAGTGTTTTACTTGATTGTCAGTGGGCCGTTGACCCACTGATACACCCTGAAGTGCACAATGTCTCCATCCAATGTAGGTTCTTCTTGGACGTTTGGCACTGTTCTTCCATGCAAGCTGACCAGTAAGTTCTGTATGTATGGAGCCAACACCCCAACCAGGCCATAATGATTAGGCAAGCAAAGCTAGAACACCCAAAGGCCCTCCATAGACTGTTCACAAAGAGGGTGGGGAGAGTCTCATGATTACATCCTATAGACAAACATGATCTACTCCAGGAGTAGTGGCAGTGCCTGCCGTTAGCTCTCACCTGTTTCGGGAAACGGCCTCTACAACGAAGCCGTTTCCACGAAATCATTTACCACGCATGCACTACAACGCATGCGTGGTTACAACGAAAGGGTTTACCACGCATACCTTTACTACGAAATACGTAGTAAAGGCATGTGTGGTAAATGACAAGAAAAACGAAGGGGGGTTTGGATGGTCTCCCCCATAAAAAAAATAAAGGTCTGGGATAAAAAGGGGGGCTGGGGGGGTCTCCCCCCCCCAAAAAACAAAACTAACCTGAGGAGCCGAAGAAAAAGCCGAAACCGAAGCTGAAGCAATCAACGTCGTTAGGGAGGAAACGGAAAGTAACTTCAGCTTCCTCTTAACGACATACGACCGACGTAACCAGAGAAGATGGAGGGAAGGCGAGTTAAAAGGTATGGGGTATTTTAGAAAAATATATATATATATATATTAAGGGTTAAGGGTAAATATAAGGAGTGAGGCTGGGGAATGTAAGTGGAGAGTTTTAACCTTTATCAAGAGTATGCCCTCACCATGCATACATTTACAACAACAAAAAACGGTGTAAATGTATGCGTGGTAAAGGAATATTCGAGGTAAAGGTTAAGCGTGGAAAACGAATTCCGTTGTAACGCATGCGTGGTAAAGGCATGCGTTGCAACGGAATTCGTTGTAACGCCATACATTCACCTGTTTCAAGAACTGCATTCTTGTGACTATGGGCATGCCCAATTAACCCTGCAGTAATCATGGTACCTGCTACGCTCCATCTATGGTAGTGTTAGTTTGGGCATTTCACCACCTTTTGGCCTGGATGCCGCTAAGCCACACTTGGGGTGTCCTTTTGTCCTGTCAAGTTGTATAGAGGTCCAACAACCAGACAGACAGCCGTTTCTCTAACCCAGATGCTCCGGCCTAATCACCGCTCCTGCCCCGTCACCTCTCCTTTCCTGTCGCCTCTCCTGTCCTGTCACTGCTTCTGCCAGTCACCTCTCCTGTCCCGTCACCTCTCCTGTCCCGTCACCTCTCCTGCCACGTCACCTCTCCTACGCTGTCACTTCTCAAAATGCTGTCACTTCTCCTGCCCTGTCACTTCTCCTGCCCTGTCCCTTCTCCTGCCCTGTCACTTCTCCTACCCGAAGCGAAACAAAAGGGGATGATGGACGGAGCGTTTGAGCAAATCAAACACTCACCCCCAGTCAACTGATCTGGGGTAATCACCATTCTTTAACTCACTCATCCACCCCAGTGCAGACATGGCCATATGCAAATCCGTCTGACCCTGTGCCTCATGGGAACAGTCCAGCCCGAACTGCCAAGCCATGTCTTCCCTGGTCCGGAAACAAGTATCCTGGGACCGGTTTCGGATTCATAATCCTCATCAGCCAGGCTATCCTGAATCCAGTGGCCACGTGAGCAAGGGACTCACGTCTGAGCATACCCTGCCAACTTAGGGCGAACAAAGCGAAACAAAAGGGGATGATGGACGGAGCGTTTGAGCAAATCAAAAACTCACCCCCAGTCAACTGATCTGGGTTTAATCCATCACCATTCTTTAGCTCACTCAGCCACCCCAGTTCAGACATGTATCACTTCTCCTACCCGGTCACCTCTCCTGCCCCATTACCTCTCCTTTCCTGTCGCTTCTTCTGTCCTGTCACCGTACCTGCCTAGTTCACTCTGTGTACAACATTGACAAATTACATAAGGGGGAAAATTCCCCACAGTAGTCTGCTTTAACAATTCATCTAAATAGTCATTTCTACCCAGTTTGTTTTTACGCCATGGTGTCTGATCTCACCAAGATGACATCTCTCAAGTGTTCACAAGTAGTGTTCTGGAATCTTTTTGGCTGAGGAGTGCTAAGCGTACGTCACTATTCATCCGCAATGAATAGCTTCTCTGGTCTTGGAATCAACAACCACCTGGTTGCTGGCAATTTTTTTTATTCAGAGGTACATCGTTTTAAGCTGTACCATTAGGGCTTATGTCTGTGCCCTATTGTTCTAAAATCCACGCAGTAACCAAGAGGGCAATCTATTTCACTCAAATGTGTGTCATGAAAATGCGTATCACATGCCTATGACCCTTACTAGAGGGAGCATGCTTAGGATTTCGTGTTTCCCCATGGTAAAAATACTCTGTTTGCAGTGGTACATACATTCTTTTGAGTATGGTATGGCCTGCTTCTTGGTGCTCCTTAAAATGAGTAGTTTATGAGATGTTGTGTGGGAGGGTTTGACCACTCATCCCTCTTACTACAAAATTAGAGCAACTCATTTGCTCCTGAGGAAGCCTGAAAATTGTCCCTCTCCTTGACTACCGACCTAAGCTTTCATGCTCCTGTGATAATTGGAGTTGTACTTCTGGCTAGCACCTCATCGAAACTTCAGCCTAGTGGTTTACAGAGGAGCACCTCACCGGATGTATGAAGGTACCACGCGTACTTTTACAACGCGTACTGTTACCACGCTACTTTTACCACGCAAGTCGTTACAACGACTTGCGTGGAGGGGCGCTGGATAGTAAATTATTTAATTTACTATTCCAACTCCAGTCCCCGTGGACTCTAGGGAAAGGAGTTGGATAGTAAATTAAAGTATTTACTATCCTGGAGCGCCCCCCAGCGCATGTCGTTGTAACGACTTGCGTGGTAAAAGTAGCGTGGTAACAGTACCGCGTTGTAAAAAATGCGTGGTTACCGTTGTATACCCACCTCAACTCCTAGACCATGAAGAGTGCCACTTGTACTTGGGTCAGCATGTTGCCTTCCCACTTCTGGAAGAGGTTCTGCCTGGCTCTTGACTGGTTTTCCCTATCTGCTTTGTGGAGAGTTTTTTCTACAAACCAGAAATATCCACCCATGGAAGGAGGACTTCAGCTACCAGCCTCAGAATCCACTGCATAGCTTAACATGGAGGCTGTGATGCCATTCAAAAGGGAGTCCAAGTGAAACTGCGGTGAAGAAGCCTATCCAGCTGACTAGAACAATGTGCAGCTGAGCATCTGAGAGCAGTGATTCTGCTTATCAATCATATTTGTTGCACCAACCAAAAAAGATCACTCTTTCAACCGTGGGACTCTTGTTCCCCCAGCACACAACCAGCCTTGCTACTGTTGAGCTGGGGCCTAAACTCCTCTTTCTAGTGTGCTGTGAGTGTCAGAAAACACTTGGGTCCTCTTCTGCGCTTCACCAGGCTTAGCAAGTAGTACTGTGTGTTGGATCCAATTTGTAAACATCTGTTGGCCCTAGAAGAATTTGAGTTCTCCCATGCCCATGGCGATCTATATTATATCCAAAATGATCCTAAAGCTGGTAGAGATCCCCCCAACAATTGTCCAATAAAGTCTCATAAATCTCAAAACATAGCCATTTGAAAATCTCCCAGCATTGCAAGCGAACAGAGCTCAAAGGACCCTGAAAATCATGAAATATTGTCCAGTTAAGTACGTTGGTCAATTTTTAGCTCAAATCAGAAAATTGAGAGCCAATGGAGGCTCCAGAACACCAGTGAACTTAAATTATCTTCAGCAAAAAAGTACATAAATCACTGTTTATTAAAAGAGCTCTTTTTAAATTCAGTTGATTTTAACTGCATTTGATTTTCGGTCAAACACACGAGCAGCATAGGAATATATGGAGCTTCCTTGAAAATGAATGTACTATATTAAAGGACTGTTGGACTAGACTTGTCTGGGACGTCTGTGTAAATCACCAATTCCTGAATTTCAAATCACCAAATGGAAGAAAAGAGGAGAGATACAGGTCTGTGGCTACAGCCTCTCGGTTCAATCATATAACACTAAGGTATCCCAAAATGTACTGTTATGCATTGTTGGAATTTTGTGAGACGTTCAACACTACAACTGTCAGGTATACACCTGTTGTGAAACAGAGCCCTCGACCACTATATTAGTGGCATGCTTCATCCTCGGGTCTCATCCTGGTATACAAAATATTAGGAAGGCTCAACCTTAGCTAAGCAAGGCCTTTGACAACGCTTGGTTGTAGGGGAGTCTAAAGATGTTTAAAAAATACCTAGAGGCTAACCTTGCAGCTCTTTATTTTAGGTGCCCCATGTATGGTTAAAATAGAAGAAAGTGGTTGCCACTATAACCCATTTTACTTAAGCATCCTGCTTTTCAACTTGTTGCAGCTATATGATTATTGGCCAATACGAGTCCATGGCTTTCATCAGGACTCATTGTTAACTCCTGACAATCCGTAGTACTAGTCCTTTCCCTAGCAGTGTAAGTGTAAGATAGGGTAAGTATAAGAGGAGAACATGCTGGCTTACTTTTTGCCATAAGTCTATAATTATTAGACCTTTTAGGAGTATTGAGGGTCATGTCCCTTTAGTTTGATAATCTTCAAGGGTGCCATGCAGCAAAAACACCTAATTACTACATCCGTCTCCTGTATTGTTGTGTTCCTGAATTTCACCAGGGACTGTGTGTGTGTATCTTTGCAAAAAAAGCAATAAGTCCCTGAAGGAAAAAGAGTTTCACTGAGATTGTGATGCAAAAGTGCTTTCAAGTGATCAATAATCTGGTCATCAGAGTAGTGCAGACCTGTTCTCAGTTTATTTGATAACTCTGTTCTTTTATATGGTGCACTCTACTTTGTAACCTATTTAGACTCGTATCTTTGGATCATTAGGTGTCCGCCACATCTGGATTTCACTTCTGTTGGCTAACCCACCAAGGGAAAAAAATCCATCATCTGTGGATGAACAGGTACATTTCTGATACTGCCCTGCGCTACTTTGCAGCAGAGAAAAAAGCATCGGAGTGGTTTAAACCCTCTTCTTCTACCCCAGTAAGCTTGTCGGTAACTGGGACATTAATCAGGAGTCAGGCTTTGTCAGTAAAAAAACATTGTGCCTTTATTCTCCAAGCTTGTGAAAGAGGTGCCACATTTTTACGAGGTCATTTAGTGAAACACCTTTAGGACAGCTGCGGTCTACTAGCTAAGCTGTCAACTTTGGAACCATAGACTTGAGTTCTAATCCTAGTTTTCCCATTTGACCGGATTCTGTCTTCCTTGACAGATGACATCCCTGAATTTCCTGTTCCCGCTGGGAAAAAATACACTGTTCCATTCAATCTTTGCCCCCAGTTTAAGGTTTACTGCTGACCTAGAAGGAGAATTTTGGACTGCACAGCTACTATAATGTCATCGTAACTCCTTGAAAACCATTCCAGATGACTGAAGGCCCTGTTAGAGTACCACATGAGGTGGTTTCTCCTGCGTCTTTATCATCAAGAACTCTCATAGTAAAAAAAAGTGTTTTCATTCATACATTTATGAAACTGCGGTACCATCTTCCCTCCCGGTGTGGTAAAATCTAAGGTTTGGTTATCAGCATATCCCTTCCGTGGCGACCAGGCGAAGCGTAATTTGACACCACATTGTTGTACCTTTGTTGCGCATCCCTAGTGGGTTCCATTGGGTTGAGATGCAACGAGGCGTGCATAAACTGCCTGCTCATTAGGTGACTAGCTGTTTATCAGGCCCCGCCAAGAGCCCAAAGCCCCAGCTTGGGGAGGTTGCTAGTGCGGCCGCCCCTCGGGCTTTGGGCCCTCCTCATTAAGCTGGTCCTGGCTATCGATTGGGACCCTGTGTTTTGAAAGAGACTTACTTACTCCATGCATTATCTTGACAGATTGATCACAGCTGATTGAGAACCTCCTCAAGGAACCATGGTCCGTAATGGGAAAGTTGGGCTCCGTCATCCGTTAGGGTGATTCTTGGAGCAAGAAGAACAAGCCTGACATCTTGGAGCAATTGTATTTACAATTAACATGCCCGAGAACGATTGGGTCTATTGATCCTCTCTTCCTGCAATTACATGTCCATTGTTTACATTCCAGCACTTCAGTTATAAAAGGAAATTCAATAATTATTGCATTATTTAAAGTTAAAGTGCCACAGAGTTTGCTGTCTGCGTTCACTGCTTGATTTAACGTTCAGTAAAATCCATGCTGAGCTTTCAATCTTTCAGCAGAGCAGCATCAGCCCTTAATGGGACTTAGAAATGGGGCGAAAAGTCAGAGAACCTGAAAGAGTCCCTGGTATGCTGCCAAATCTTTACAGTTGGTCACCCGTGGTGACTCGGGGGTTAGACAAAAAAGATAGGAGAAACTCTAATACTACTAGACCACCTGGACTGCCTCTCTTACATGGTAAATGTCTGGCGTTAGCCACAACAGGACTAATGTGCAAGCCGCCCCCCCAGTAAATGTATGTACACCATGGTAGCAGAGATCGCAGAGAACAAGCCCGACCCATGTGATGTTTGACTGACCGAGCTTGCCATCTACTTTTATTGATTACGGGGCTGTGTGGTTACGGAAGGGTGTGTGCCTAACCTTTGTTGACTGAAATAATGTGGGGTTTTTGTGTGTCTATTTCTGTCGGTGTACTTGCAGGAGCTAGAAAAATTCTAACTAGTACTCTGTCACTGAGTCAGAATGACTTACTTCCTAACCAAGCTGCCTCTGTTTGCTACGACTACCTTCATTTGTAAGATTTTTGACCAGCCTGTACTGTGACTTTCATGTGTCAGGGGCACTTTTAGTGCTCAGAGTGGTAGCATTTCGTATTGTGGTGCCAACTTGCAAAATAGCTGTTTTTTGTGGGCTACGAGTGAGCTAGCAACTATTGCTGTAAGCAGCTGAATCTGAGCAGCTGTGTTGGGGAGTCGCCCTTTGGGTTGCTTCCTTAGAGTTGGTACCCACAGGGTGGTGTGCCAGTGTACAGCTGCATTAAGTCAGCCCACGACTCGCATGATACACGCAATATATGTATGCCCTGGCCAGCCAACCTCTCCTACTGTATGATTCAGCATCACTCCAGTACCTGTCCCCGCCTGAAAGAGCAAGCCATGGCTTCATTCCAATCGTTGTTTCTAGCTCAGTCTTCATCATCATGTTTTAAAAAAATGTATCTCTCATATGTGAGGCTGTATAAAAAAACAGAAGGCTGAGGGAATAAGAGAGCGCACACCAAAATGATTGGTGCCTTATGTTCCCAATTAGTGCTGGGATACAAATAGAATGTACTGAGATGTAAATGCGTTTGGTACCTCAGTCCCACAGAGGAGTCCTTCAAATGTCAGTCTTCGTCAGAAGAACGAGTCTGCAAGACTCCCAAAGCCTATGCCTTGTGTAATTTTAGCATATTATTTTAAGGCAGTGCTATTAAAGGTATGAAAACCTCTAGCACTTGTGTTTTAGCTTGGACCTTTCTTTGCACGTTATTAATATTAGAGCTCAGCACTGCCTACCACATAGGTCTTTTGAGTGTCATGCCCTATATGTAGTAGGACTCGCTGTGGTGGAGATCTGTGTGTCTTTGGATAGAGGACTCTAAGAAGTCACTTAATCAGGCCACCTCACAAACAATGGCCCAAGGTCGAGGAGTGGGTGAGTGAAAACTGAGAGCCCTCTGCACTGCAATGGCCTGTGTTGTGCCTCAATTCTGCACAACGAGTTGGTTCTGTGGGTGTGTGTGATATTAACTGTCTGTGTTTCTTGATGCTTCTAACACAAGGTGAAGAAGTTATTCCATCATGGAAGTCAGTTGGCTTGTCCGATCTTACGCCGTAGCATGGCCACAGGGCTCCTCTCTATGTACATAAGGCGTCACTTTCTGAGAACATAGCCAATACACGTAAGGTTTACGGATATTAGCAACCACCTTGGGTATTTTTTGGTTTGTACTGATTTACTCATAATATCTGGGATGGGGAGATGGGTTGAGTGGGCTATGAGAAATGAGCAGTGTGCAGTTGTTGCCATTTGCTTTTATTAGTAAATTATCTATAAAGTGGTCAGGTGGATAAGGTGAAACCTAAGAATTGTTTTAATTGCTTGAAATTTACTGAGGGTATTTTCTAGCTGGAATATATCTATGTATTCTTAGTTGTATAATGGTATTACTTTAATGTGCTCCCTTGAACATGTTTTGCATGGATTTCCACTTCTTATTGTATGTGTTCTATAGTGATTCCCCATATTGCACTGACACAGTGAGTTCAATTGGGGGTATTGAACAAAATGATTTGCGGCCAAGAGGGTCCCTGGTCTAGATGTAAACAGCTCAAACCAAGCTATTGGACCTCAGAGCTAATATATTACCCCGTGGTAGTAGTCATTTCGTCTGTAAGATGAAAAATACCATCCAGAACTTAAACCAGTCGTTCTTGGACAGCAGGCAACAACTTACCTATCTGACATTGTAAAAGTGCATAGTTACTTTTTACGGTAATTTATATATATCTATATATATATATTTACTTCCCAGTATAATAGTGTTTCTGTTATTTTAAAATGCCTTTTCCTAATGCAGTAAAGGGTTGGTAGCTTATTGAGGGTGGTGCTACATGTTGTGGGTGTGTGTCTTCAGTCTGTATACATAATGTGTGTACCATGGTGCGTAGTTAGGTGCAGCATTGCATACTGTAAGTTGTATAGTTAGTATGGCAGGCTGAGTTGCAAATCTAAATGTGCCAGTAGCACAGTACAAAGTGAGTTGTATCTTCATGTCTGCAAGCTGAATAATACTGCCAGCACTGAGTTGTATCATGTGTCAGTTTATTGTGTAGTACGGATATTCTGATTTATAGTTTATATGTGTGTTGTTATAAGTCTGTATGTTGTGACCTGTATCTGTAGGGGGGGAAGCACTGCACTCAATAAATTGTTTGTGTACACGTTTTGTGTAATACTTGCAGTTGTGAGCTGGAAGTGAGGTGTTTATTACTACATTGTTGTATTGTGATTTTCGTCTTGTTTGTGTTTGTTTTGTAGCACTAGATGAAGCTTGGAGTTATAGATTGCAAGTATGTTGTGCAACACTGCCTGGCGTGAGCTGTCTTTGTGCATCCTGTATGTGGTACTGCATATAGTGAGGCGAGCATGTGCACATGCAGTTTCCCAGTACCCTCAGTTGTATTCCATGACTGTGTGTACATGCATGCATGTAGTGTGGTAACGCACCAAGTTACTTGTGTTTCTCGTGTGTGTATGCGTGCGGTGGACACGTGCACATGTACATGTGTTGTGAGCAGCAGCCAGCCAGCCTCTTCCCCAGAGGATCTTCTGTTTTCTATCAGAATGTTCTTCTGTCTGTTCCATTTTAAAGTGGAGCTTTGACTAACCCTGATCAATATTCCGCATTCCATGCGTAAAGAACCAGATGTTAGAAGTTTCCTTGTGTTGGAGGGGGGGCGCCAGGTCCCCTCAAGCTCAGCAGAAATCAATGCCCCTTGGCACACGGCACTACCTTCTTCTCGTACTGACTTTGACAGCTTTTTGCTTCATATTTTCAGGTTCAGTTGCTCTCTGATTGGTCTTTTTCAGTCCCGGCCTGCTGTGTTACTATTTTTGGGGTCTGGTCCTATGTCTGTTCGTTCCTTAGTTTCCATGTTGTAAATGTAAATGTAAATGTAAATGTAGTTGAGCTTATATAGCGCACAGCTACCCGCAGTGGGTGTCCCGGCGCTTGCTTAGGGAACCCGTCCTGATATTCCCCTGTGTGATAGCCCCAGCGGGTATCCACAAGGTGAAAGTCAGGCATCCCGGCGAGGGGCCGTTGTGGAGATTAAGCAAGCTATTGCCCAGAGTCGCAGAGTGTGAACCCGTGAGTCGAGAAGGCACCGGAGCGAGAATTATCGAGTCCGTGGAATTTTTTTTTTTTTAGCCCAAGACCCGCCGAGGCGGGGAATTGAACCCTGGTCCAGGACCGATCTCAGCTTCCGGGTCTGCCGCCTCTAACCCCTGAGCCACACTTCTCCAGTTGTGGCTATGTTCGACATGTTTTTGGGTTTTCTCTCTCTTCACCTGTTGGCTGGATGCCTCTAATTCCTTTGTGAGCCTACCTTCCCCTGTGTGGCAGTGTGTGAGGAATTCTCTCTGTTGAGAGTCACTTTTTGACCTGTCTGGGGAATGCCCCCTGGAGAAAGTCCTTTCGGAAAGTCATTTCTAGGACTAGCTTTCCCTTCTTGGCTTTGTTGTGAGAAGGGCTCCTGATCTATTTAGATCATACTTCCCCAGTCTTTTCTTGGGCTATTTTGAGATTGTTGGCTATTGTGCAAAGTATAAATGTAGTCCGTTTCTTTACAAGTGTGGCCATGTTTGAGATTGGTCTCTGCTGAGAGCCCTTGTCTTCTACACTTTCTGTCCTGTGCTTTTTCCTGAGTTCTTCCCCTTCCCCTCCTCCTGATCCACTATGCCTTGTCTTCTTTAGGGCTCGACCTCTGCCAATGCGCTTGTTTTTTGTTGTTGTTGTTTTTTTTAGAGTTTTATATAGCGCGAACTAGACCCCAGAAATCAGAACGCTTTACATGAGTACCAGTTTCGTTACAGAAGAACACATACATTTTTGTTAGGCACGGGGAGATTGTGATTTGCCGAGATTCACAGGATGTTTTAGCGTCGTTGCCGAGACTCAAACCCGGTTCCCCAGCTTCGAGGTCGACCGCTCTAGCCGTATGGCTACATCCTCTCGCCATTGTACCACATCCTCACTTCTCTCCTCCTCCCTTTGTCAGGGTCACTGGAATTAAGCAGTAGTGGAGCACCAAATTATGCAGCCGCGTTGACTACATTATGGGGCAAGAAAAGGCAAAATTGCTGCATAATGTGGCACATTTTTGATACTATTCATTAGTTTGAAATTTGTACACAAGGTAATACTGTCTGGGTAAAAATGTTACCTCCTTAGTACCATTTTAATAACCAACTACAGAAAAAAGTAACTGAAAGAAGACCAGTTTATCTTTGCAAAAGACCTTCCACTGTGAGTGAACTCACCTTTCCATGTTTTAGTAACTTTGATCCGTTTCAGATAGAAATAATGTTCTGGGCCAAAATCTGCAGGTTATGCAGTAGCTGATGAATTATGTGGGAAATGCAGCAAATTCATAGTTATGCGATAAAAGCTAAATTCTAGTTGCCTTGCTTATTTTCCACTCCTGCCCCATGAATCCTTTTCTCTTGCACCCGCAAGTACCTCCTCCCGTTCCCCCTTCTCTCCTGTTCTCCACTACTCCTGCCCCAAGATTCCCTTTCTCTTGCACCCCATTGTACCTCCTCCCGTTCCCCCTTCTCTCCTGTTCTCCACTACTCCTGCCCCAAGATTCCCTTTCTCTTGCACCTCAAGTACCTGCCGTTTTCCCTGCTCTCCTGCCCGACGACCCGCCTATCGTTCGCTCTCCCTTCTCTTGTGTCCTCTGGTGGCCTCATAAACAAGGCTTTCCTCCATGAAGCCAGTGCTCGCTTTCTCTCCCCTGCACCTCTGGGCTCTCTCGTTCTTTGGCCCCCGCAGCCCCTCCCTCCCCTCTGCTCTTCTTGTGCTGGTGCAATCCTTCGAGGCTCGCACCAGATCCGAAAATAACATCTCCTGCTCTTTTGCCTCCAGCGCGTCCTCTGTTCCCCAGGAGCCCTGCTCTTAATCTGATGATGGAAATGACCAAAACAGAAGCAAACACCTTCTTAATTAGCACCCACCTCAAACAAACACTGCTGTTTGCAGCATGCCGAGGGAGGCCCTCGGCAGCAGCATGGGTAGCGCAGACAATACCTGCAACCTGGCCCTGGATGTGTGAGCAGGGATTGCCCTGATGCCAGTTTAGCTAGTGAATGCAATGCAATCGTTTGCTTCGTCATATCTAACAACTTGTTTTATTTGGGCACGAGCGTTGTAAAGAATACATGTTGCTATTACCCAATTTGATAGCCTCGGAAAGATGAAAGAGTGAGTTGGTCCTACCGGAACGGTTATTCGCCACCTTGAGTGTCAGTGGCAACCCACCAGCCCCCCTCAGATGCCTTGCCGGTCTACAGAGGGTTGCTATGAATGCAGTTGAGCAGTTATAAGCGAACAATGAGCTCTGGGTAACTGAAAGTGCTGTGGGGTACCTACAAGGCTCCCTGATTGCCACAAAAAACCATGACTAGCTTCTAGCGTTGGGTGAGTCCCGGGTATGGTGTATCTTCTGGCGAGTAGCTTCTAACCCTGAAACAGCACTGGGTAGGATAAAGTTGTGGTGAGTGGCTTGTAGATACAGATGAGCCTAGGTACATTAAACATATAGGGAGTAGCATCTAGCTACGGATAAGCCTAGGGTAGGATACATATCTGGTGAGTAGCTTCTAGCTTCACTTGAGCCCTGGGTGGATAAAGTTACTGTGTGTGTCATGTACCTCCAGGTCAGTCCTGGGTAGAATTACAATCCGGTGAGTGACTCCTAGCCACAAATGTGCCTGGGGAGTTTAAAAAAGCCAGTGGGGATAGCTATTGGTGAACCCAGGATAATATCTGATGATTTTCTGATATGATGAATGGTGGCTCCTGAAAACAGTTTACTTCTAGATTTTTGGTGACCTGTTGTTGTGATATATGCTTAGTATTGGTTTCTAGCAGTAGATCAACCTGCATGGTATGATGTTCTGGTAAATGGTGCCAAGCCACACGTAACCTTAGATAGTATGAAGATCTGGTGAGTAGGTTCTAGTTTCAGCGGAGCTCCCAGTAGTAACTGATGATTTAAGGAATTATACAAAATGCAGGTGCATGGCTTCCGGACGCAGATGGGGTTTATCTGGTATTTAAGGCTCTTTGGAAGTGATGAACAGTGTTCTGTGATTTCTGGTGAATGATGAGATCTGGACATCATCCGAAGCCCAAGTTGTGTGTTGTATCCTTCTAGGTGGCCTGTGCAAGCATATAATCTCTAGGAGTCTTATGTGAGTGACACACGAGGGTGGGTAGGTACTGGCTAAGGAGGAGCCTTGGGCAGTGCCTGATAGTCTACATGCATGAGGTATGTTGCAGGGTGCCTACTAAATACAGGTTAGCTCTAGGCTTCCAATGCCCTAGCGGTGTGGTGCATGCAGACGGATAGCTCCTGGCTATAGATGTTCCCTGGTGACATGCTGGTGTCTTATAGTATTGAAACATGGTGGTGGATATTTCTTAGCTATATGTCATCTATAATACTCCACATGTGTGTGTTGGCATATTGACTGCCGGTGAGCTCTGAACAGCATCGATTCACTTTCTGGGTTAAATGTGTTGCTGATGATGATTTTTTTAAAACACAGAGAACTGTGCTCCTTTTTCTCCTGTGGGCTGCTGTTGTGGTCTAGTTGCCAGTATGCACACCTAAGAGCGCTCCAGGGAGTCAACAACCAACCTAATGCAAAAGCCCACTCTGGGACACATGCACAGATTCCGAATATCAACCCAGGCCCTCTCTTTCACCTTAGCCTACCTCAGGGACTTACTCCAGGTCCCTACATTCCACCTCTTTGGCATGGATTTTTAGATACTTTACAAATCATGAAAAGAGCATAGTAGAAAACGGTTTGCAAATGGATTCAACGTATGCAGTTGCACTACAGCTGCAGTATCATCATCTCCAGCAGACAGGCTGCTAATCAGTCAACACAACACAGTCTTTTTCACTATTGCTCAGATCCTGGCCTACTTATTTATTGAAGACTTTTGTGCTTTGTGTTTTTTTCATCTATGTGCAAACTCACCTACCAGACTTTACCCCTTGCTCAATTCACCTTAGTGGGTACGTTATGGGATTAACTGTCGGATTTGTGCAAGGGGTACCAGTGAGTGCATTTGAAATGAGTCCTAGCTAGGAGTAACTTCTGTTGAGTTAACTAATAAGTGTACTGGTAACTTTCACAGTTAGTTCTGTCTCAGAAAAGAACACGTGTCTTTGATTTGCTGGAATCATTTGAACGTGGTCATTTGTGTGAGCTGTTTCAGCAGTGCCCCTTACCCATTCTGTGTTTCCCGACAGCACTTGCAGCAGCACGAGTCCGGAGTTGAGGGAGAAACATGTTACTACCACTGTGTCCTGTGCAGCTACTCCACCAAGGCCAAGCTGAATCTGATCCAGCACGTGCGCTCCATGAAGCACCAGCGCAGCGAGAGCTTGCGGCAGCTCCAGCACATGCAGAAGGGGCTTCCTGAGGAGGAGGAGGACCTGGCGCAGATCTTCACCATCCGCAAGTGCAGCCCCAGCCCCGAAGCCGGTCAGTTGCATGGTGGTTGAACTTTGCAATGAATGAAGGGAGGGTTCCGGTTCCTCCTTAAATAACCATAGAGCTGCCTGTATAAAGTATTTAGTGCAAGAAAAAGAATTCTTGCATTACGTGAAATATAAAAAATGTGATAAAAGGTGAAAAATAGAAAGAGCTCAATAGAGGTGAAAACATCAGACTGCATCATTTAATACATTTATAGACAATCATTTAGCTCATGGAAAATGTCACATATGCAAGAGGCAGACGAATATGATTGGACAAAGGACTTAGCAAGATCTTTTTTGGTGTTGTTTTTCCCTAGCACCGTGTCATCTTCACCTTTAACACGTTTTCTATAATATTTGATGTAATATATGAAGTTCTTTTTCTTGCATTAAATTGTTTCTAGTATGTGCTTTTTCAAAACAGACCATTACATATTGTTGAAGTGAGAATCATGACACACAATTCCAGGTCTCTTGGGTTTACCCTGTGCTACTTAACAACATTCAGGAGAGTCGGTGTGCATGGAGGTGAAGTCAGACATGTGATGCTATGCTTCCAGATAGCAGGTAGTTGGAGTGTCTAGCAAGTTGGGTCCGTAGGGGCCAGGAAGGCCAATACATGTATTCTGTTGTATGGGCAAGAAGAAACATGTTTTGTGTTGGCAAGAAAACATCTAACACCTTAACTGTTGAGTTAGGCAGAGAAGTTCCCTCCGTCCACCGGTTGTGCATTCCATATATGTCTGTAGACTCTGACCATGGTGTAGCCCAGGAATGTCTGTAGTCCCGAACATGCGTAGACTAGGAAGACCGGTAATCTAGTCTATTTTGTGGACCTTATGAGCCTCATTATTTGCAGTCAGGGCATTGAGAAAATGCCTCCTATATTGAGTTAGCATAAAAAGCTTGTCCACCCAGTCTGTTTCGCATATTAGGATGGTTGGTAGATTTTGCTTCTGATGTACTCCGAGAAAGGGTTTTCCAGAGACCAGACTTGGTAGTATTTTCTAAAAAAGATAATTGAATGGTGCACTGTGTCTGATTGACTTTCTCCTGTGTAACTTTCTCACAATGCAAATGTCTATGTCAAAAGATAAGCCAGCAACATGGGTGTAGAAACTAAGTTTCCCACGCTGGGTAATTCACTTTTAACCACACTATAGAGCACTGAGCGAAACCACCTGAGTTTAGTCTTGAACATTTTTCAGCTGACACCTGAATCGCACAGGTCCCTGTTGGTGAGCTCTTCACCCAGAAGCATGTGACCCCTATGCCCTAGCTTTGCTCCAACTCTGCTGACAACGATTTTACACAAACGGCTCTATTTGTCCATGGCAGCTCAGAGTTTATTGAAGGTACCGAGGATCATTAACAATGTTGTCCAGTTATAAATAGAGTCTGGGACATTCCCTCAGTGGGATGTCAATTGGTAGGTACGGAGTTGACTGGGAGCAGTAGTGCAGGGTAGTCTGGGCAACTGGGAGAAATAGTGCGGACTGGCAGAGATCAGACAGATGGACACAGGATGACACTCTCCTAAACTCAGGGCACTGCTGCTGGATGACCACCGCAGGCTGTACGTAGAGACCCAGGGTGAAGGCACCCTGTGACGTTGACCACGGTGGGTGCCTGAGCCTTAATGAGGTGAAATGCTGCTGACTGCATAGGCTGTGCTCAGCAGCACAGAGTGAGGGAGCTTTCCCAGGGTACTATCCTGCGGGCCACATGCAGTCTGTACTTTGTGACTCAGTGACAGAGATGACCGCTTGAGTTTAGTGCCAGTAAAGGGAACAGTGTCACGGAAGTTCTGCTAGTGAGCAGTTGCATTTCTGTATGTACAAAGAGGTGCAGGGCGAGGGTAGCCCTGCTGGTGATGCTGATCACACAGTCTGTACTAACAACACAGTGCGATGGCGAAACCCTCCCAGGGTACTGCCCTACAAGTCCCCACAGTGCGCACTTAGTGAGTCAGAGAAAGGGGGGCTTCAAGCCCTACCGATAGCATGATCTCTGCTGAATGGGGCCCTGTTTAAAGGACGTCTCCAGGGCTTGGTGGGTATCGACTCACCCTGAAGAGGAATGGACATCCTCGGCTTCCTCCTTCGTTTTCCTTCTCCTCGTGCAGCCCCTCCCCCAGGCAGCCCCCTCCCTTTCTGCCCCAGGCATCTTGAGCTAATTAGTCCTGTAATGAGCCTAATTCTCTGCCTGGAGGAACATTAGGAAACGCTGCACCAGCAACTTGGGGCCAAATGGGACCCTGAAGGATTGCCACTCATCAGCTGCACTCTGCCTAGTGTGAATGCTGCTCTCCCTGCCTCAGCCATCTTTTCCTCCTTCCTTTCCTTAACTTACCCCCCCTCCTCCACTGATCTCTCAGTTGACTCTCTACCTCACTTGACTCTTCCTTCTTTATGGTTCATTACCTTCCTTTCGTATCCTTTTCTTTTTTCACTTATCCTATCTTCCTTCTCCCTTTACTCACGTTTCTTGCTTCATTATTTATCTCACCTCATACCCTTCCTCTTTTCCCTCTCTCCTGCACCTCCTCAGTGGCGCCTTCTCTTTTTCCTTCCGTCCTTTATCCCTCCGTTCTTCCTTTCCTTGCCTTATTTTCCCTTTAATCTTCCCTTTGCTCTTCTGTCTACTTCATCCCCCTTTTCCCATATTCCTCACTCTTCTTTTACTTCTTTTAATTCCCTTTTTTCACTTAACCAATCCTTCACCATACCCTCATCCCTCTTTGCCATAATCCATTGCATCAAAATTCCTTTTGCCATCCTTCAAAAATCCTTTTCTCTCTTCTTCAGTTGTTACTTTGTAAAAAAAAATATATATATATGTGTGTGTGTGTGTGTGTGTATATATGTATATATATATATATATATATATATATATATATATATATATATATAATGTGTGTGTGTGTATATATATATATATATATATATATATATATATATATATATATATATCCCGTTCTTCCCACCCTGTATTGCATTTTCCTTTTCTTTACATATTATACCGTCTTTTTTGTTATCCTTTACACCTTTGATCTCAACATTCTCATCCCTAACCTTCTCTGTTCTCTCTATTAATTATCTTTTCCCTCCTCTTTTACCCCTCTTCCCACTCATATTTTTCTATCAGTCCCACAATAACTCTCTTCTTTCTTGACCTTCTTCCCCCTCTTCTCCCTCTTCTCCTTCCTCTCCTGGACTCCTCTCTCTCCTCGCTCCACTTCTTTAACCCTCCCATCACCATTCAGTTTGTCTCTCTTCTCCCTCATCACCACCTTCTCCTTCTCCATCATGTCTCTTCATCTCCTGTGGTTCAGTCTACACATTTCCACCGTTGTCTTCTTTTCCCTTATTTCCTTATCTCATTGCTCTCCTCCCTTTTCTCCCACACTTCTTTTCCCCTGCCCCACTCCTCTTCCCCCTTCTCTTTAACTCCTCGCACCCTTGCCTTCTTACTCCTTTCTATGACTTTTACTCCTCTGCGATCTTCCTCCTCTCCTCTTCTGCCTCGTTTGCCACCTCTTATTCCCTTTTAACACTATTGTCCCTTGTCCTTTTCTTCCTCCTACCTCTCAATCTCTTCACGAGCCTCCGTCCTCCTCTCTGGGTTCATCTCCTCTCTTTCTGTCCTGCCTTTGCCCCCATCTTCTTTTCCTCATCCCTTCTTTTCTCCTTTTCTCCCCCTTTCCTCCTCCCCATTCATACACATCCTGTCTCCATCTCTCGATCATTTAATGCCTCCCGGGTATTCTCTCCTCCATCAATTCTGTCTCGAGCTCCTTTTTCATATCTCCTCACCCCCTTGTTTCTTGCTGAGAAGGTAAAGACTTGCATGCAGCAATGCACATGGGTGAATGCAGTGCTACATGTGCTAAGAATGATGGAGCAGTGTCTGCCCTTGAGAGTGAATGCTTGAATGATATTAATTGCTGAAAAGTGTAAGGTGAGAGTTTGTTCTCAGATCACTTAGAGGTAGACATGTTTTTTGACACAGAGGCTGGCCTGGCAGTTGAAGACCAGGATGTTGCGATAGGACACTGTCCCTCCAGGATGGGGCTTCACACATCTCAGCGTCAAAGACCAGGAGGTCCCCTCATTATTTGTATCCATTTTGATATTGGGCACAGAAGGAAGTGACACTGTGAGTGACTAAGCCCCTGTGTCCTCCCAGACTCAAAACCGCCTTTATGAATCTCTGGTTCAAGGGTGTGAGGTGTGCCAGGCAGCTCCCTCAGCAGGAGAAGGGGGGAAGCTGCGAGAAGGGATGTGTGGCGTCCTGCATTCCTTCCCTCAGACAGTCCTCTTGCAGAGGACATATTGTTTCAGCAGATTCTGCTAATCATTGCAAAAGCCCTGGCAGCCATCTTCACCAGCACACACACGGCCATTGTTGCAAATGAAGGATGAGATGGAGGCCCTCTGGAGCGAGCCGCTGCACAAAGCCAAGCACACTCAAAGGGGGCTTTGTCTGGACAGGAAGAAGGTCGGAGTGTGGTGTCAGCTGAGATTTCTCCGCCATATGTCTTCCCTTGTCTGTCTTGGCTAGGCCTGCACTGCTTCCCTGGTACCCTCGGCCGCAGACGCCAGGGGTGGAGGGGGCGAGGAATCACTCCTCGAGTTCCTCATCTGCTCAAAGGGAGAGCAAGCATGCAGCTTAGTCTTAATCTTTTATGTCAGCTCTGCTATCAGTCTGGCTACTTAAATAATCAGATTCTGTCCTGTTTACTTTTTACATATTTTGGCCATGCCCCACTGAGCCCCAGGCAAACATGTGGCTCTGGTGGGAAATAATATTCCAATTGCCTTTTTAGCTGAACGTCCAGCTGTTTCGTTTTTTTGTTTTTACATCATTTGGCTCTCTAGTGTTTTTTGATGTTGTTTTCTCTTTGCGTGATGTCTAGTGGTGTGTGAAATTTGTAATTTGCTTTTCCTTAATTGAGAGAAATTTTGGCAAAACACATAATTATGTGGAATTGGGATCTCTAATTTATATTTGCCCAAAATGTGTCATTTTGCGCTTAGAAAGTGTAAAAACAGCACCGCAACAGACGTTTTGAGCTAAAAAAAAAAAGCACTGCAAACAGCCGCCACTGTTATACTGTTTCTGTGGGTTCACTCTAAAAAAATTACTCAAAGGCGCTTTTGCAGAAAATGTTTACTAAAAAGGGCATGTATTTACACAACGTGTCTTCCTAGCATAATTTCGGATGTTTCGAATAACTAGCGTAATGTGAAATTCCCAACATAACGTGAATTGAAGTCATTTTAATTTCGCCTAGTCAAGTCCTGAATTGGTCGTCTTTCATTCCATTTTTGGGCACTGATTTTTATTTACAAGTCCTTTGAAGATTTTTCGGTTGTCTCCCATTATTTCTGATTGTTCTTTTTAGATTTGGCGTTAGAAAGGCCTTTTGGCCTCAGTAAAAGTATATATACATGTATATTATACTTACTTACAGAGGCTTTTAGCCAGCCCTCTTCATCCATTGGTCTGTTGTCATTCATATTTTTTCCATCCACTACAGCATACAGCCGGGGTCAGTAGATCAGCCACTTCAGCCAGTGGCTAACTTCGCTGTGAGTCACGGCCAGACTGGCCGTAGCGGGCATCGGGCGTTTCCCCAGGAGACTAGAGGGATGGGGGCCGATTTTGCAGTGGTGGGGTCTGTTTTTGTTACTGTGGGCCGATATTGTCCCCAATAACAAAAGCAACAGGGGGCTGGTCAGTTAAAATTGCCAAGGCTGATTTGGGTTCCCATTCTGTGAGTGATGGACTTCTTCTCTTTCACAAAGAGCACATCAACGCAAAGTAGTTCCCTTTAGGACCATGGACTACTGTGGCAAAGTGGTTTTTTTTAAGCTCAATTTTGTTGTTGTAATATTGTTGAGGGATTAACGTCTTGTACAGCAATGTTTAATTACAAAAAAATGGCAATATGGTTTATCTATACATGTATAAAGAAGAGAGAGACAATTGTTTCGCAGGGGACATAGAATACAGAGAAGGAGAGCAGCCACTTGCTGTAATAGGAGGTAATAAACAATGCAGGGTCTCTTGGAAGGTGTGGGGCCATGAGATGTTGAGGGTAGGTTACACAGGGGAAGAGTCTGAATATGGTATGTGTGAGATGGGTAATGGAAGAGCGAAAGTGAGTGGATGTAACAAAGGTAATGAGTGACTGGGGACTGTGTATTTTTGTTATCGGTGGTAACTGACTCCCTGTGATGTGGGAGAGTAGAGTGAGTGCACTGGAGTCCTGACCATAGGGATGTACCTCATGTGGCTCTCAAGGGGGACACTGAGGTACAAGGCAGTGTTTTATCACTCCTGGTTCCTCAAGATAAGGCTGAGTATTCATCACAGTGGGACCCTAAGGCCAGGCTGAGTGCTTATTATCAGGGGGCCTCGGGACCAGGCTAGCTAAGTGTTTGTTGCTGTGGGTCCCTCCCGGCTCATTGTTCATTGCTGTGGGACCTTAAAAGGCCTCCAGGCTGAGTGTTCACTGGCCTGGGGTCTTCGAGGCCTGGCACAGTATTCATTGCTGTGAGTCCCTCTATTGCAGGGTGAGTGTCCCATCACCCTTGGACTGTAAGGGCCTGGATGAGTACTCATCACTGGAGGCCTCCAGGCTGAGTGTTCATCTCTAGGGGGTCCCTCCAAGCAGAGTGCTTATTGCCTAGGGCCCCCCCCAGCCTGGCTGAGTATTCATCTCAGGGGGTCCCTCCAAGCAGAGTGCTTATTGCCTAGGGGTCCCACATCCAGGCTGAGTGTTCATCGCTAGAGGGTCCCTCCAGGCTGAGTGCTTATTGCCTAGGGGTCCCACAACCCGGCTGAGTGTTCATCGCTAGGGGGTCCCTCCAGGTGGGTGCTTATTGCCTAGGGGTCCCCACAGCCTGGCTGAGTTTTCATCTCTAGGGGGTCCCTCCAAGCAGAGTGCTTATTGCCTAGTGGTCCCACAGCCTGGCTGAGTGTTCATCTCAGGGGGTCCCTCCAAGCAGAGTGCTTATTGCCTAGGGGTCCCACAGCCTGGCTGAGTGTTCATCTCTAGGGGGTCCCTCCAAGCAGAGTGCTTATTGCCTAGGGGACCCCACAGCCCGGCTGAATGTTCATCGCTAGGGGGTCCCTCCAAGCAGAGTGCTTATTGCCTAGGGGTCGGCACAGCCTGGCTGAGTGTTCATCTCAGGGGGTCCCTCCAGGCAGAGTGATTATTGCCTAGGGGTCCCACAGCCTGGCTGAGTGTTCATCTCAGGGGGTCCCTCCAAGCAGAGTGCTTATTGCCTAGGGGTCCCACAGCCCGGCTGAATGTTCATGGCTAGGGGGTCCCTCCAAGCAGAGTGCTTATTGCCTAGGGGTCCCACATCCTGGCTGAGTATTCATCTCTAGGGGGTCCCTCCAAGCAGAGTGCTTATTGCCTAGGGGTCCCCACAGCCCGGCTGAATGTTCATGGCTAGGGGGTCCCTCCAAGCAGAGTGCTTATTGCCAAGGGGCCCCCACAGCCCGGCTGAATGTTCATCACTAGGGGGTCCCTCCAAGCAATGTGCTTATTGCCTAGGGGTCCCACAGCCCGGCTGAGTGTTCATCACTAAGGGGTCCCTCCAGGTGGGTGCGTATTGCCTAGGGGTCCCCACAGCCCGGCTGAATGTTCATCGCTAGGGGGGCCGTCCAAGCAGAGTGCTTATTGCCTAGGGGTCCCACATCCAGGCTGAGTGTTCATCTCAGGGGGTCCCTCCAGGCAGAATGCTTATTGCCTAGGGGTCCCCACAGCCTGGCTGAGTGTTCATCGCTAGAGGGCCCCTCCAGGCAGAGTGCTTATTGCCTAGGGGTCCCCACAGCCTGGCTGAGTGTTCATCTCAGGGGGGTCCCTCCAAGCAGAGTGCTTATTGCCTAGGGTCCCCACAGCATGGCTGAGTATTCATCTCTAGGGGGTCCCTCCAAGCAGAGTGCTTATTGCCTAGGGATCCCACATCCAGGCTGAGTGTTCATCTCTAGAGGGTCCCTCCAGGCTGAGTGCATATTGCCTAGGGGTCCCACAACCCGGCTGAGTGTTCATCGCTAGGGGGTCCCTCCAGGTGGGTGCTTATTGCCTAGGGGTCCCACAACCCGGCTGAGTGTTCATCTCTAGGGGGTCCCTCCAAGCAGAGTGCTTATTGCCTAGGGGTCCCCACAGCCCGGCTGAATGTTCATGGCTAGGGGATCCCTCCAAGCAGAGTGCTAATTGCCTAGGGGCCCCCACAGCCCAGCTGAATGTTCATCGCTAGGGGATCCGTCCAAGCAGAGTGCTTATTGCCTAGGTGTCCCACATCCTGACTGAGTATTCATCTCTAGGGGGTCCCTCCAAGCAGAGTGCTTATTGCCTAGGAGTCCCACAGCCTGGCTGAGTCTTCATCTCAGGGGGTCCCTCCAAGCAGAGTGCTTATTGCCTAGGGGTCCCACAGCCTGGCTGAGTGTTCATCTCAGGGAGTCCCTCCAAGCAGAGTGCTTATTGCCTAGGGGTCCCCACAACCTGGCTGAGTGTTCATCGCTATGGGGTCCCTCCAAGCAGAATGCTTATTGCCTAGGGGTCCCACATCCAGGCTGAGTGTTCATCGCTAGGGGGTCCCTCCAAGCAGAGTGCTTATTGCCTAGGGGTCCCCACAGCCCAGCTGAGTGTTCATCTCAGGGGGTCCCTGCAAGCAGAGTGCTTATTGCCTAGGGGTCCCACAGCCTGGCTGAGTGTTCATCTCAGGGGGTCCCTCCAGGCAGAATGCTTATTGCCTAGGGGTCCCACATCCCGGCTGAATGTTCATCGCTAGGGGGTCCCTCCAAGCAGAGTGCTTATTGCCTAGGGGTCCCCACAGCCGAGCTGAGTGTTCACAGCCTGGCACAGTTTTTATCAGCGGGGTGGACACTGGTGAAAGAGCCCATCTCCCACCTTCACTCCCACTCCTAACCTGCTTCTCAGAGGCCTCCACACAAGCAGCCAGGAATGTCCTTGCTCTGCCCGCGTTTTTACGGTCTCTAAATTAATCACACAGGAATGTCGACTGTAACAAAAAAAAAAGAGTCTCTGTGTTGTGCGAGCCTGGGGGTGGGGGCGTTTGCTGTATGTTTCTGGGATTATAAATCGCCTGTCTGGTGACCTCGCGGACAGCCGCGGGGCCGGATTGGTGGAGATCAGCCTCTGTGTCACTGGTGGGGCTGGGAGAGGTCTGTAGTCGAGCAAGGAGGATTGACTCCGCCCCCTTTGGTGAAAGAATAACAGAGCCGAGAGAGACTTGGTCCGGAAGCATCAGAAGCCGAGCACAACACACGTCCAGAGCCGCCTCTCTGTCAGAAACCTACGGCCCGTGGGGGCCCAGACAAGGCCACCGAGCCCCGCATCACGGAGCTCCAGCGAGTAGAAAAAGAAACACAAATAAGCCTTGCTGTAGTGGCCAGTGCTAAATCTGCGAAAAAAGAACGAGCCCCGGCCGCGGTCTAGTCGTTATTTCACATCAAGTCTTTTTCCTCCAGACCGCAGTCTGCTATCCATGTTCCCCTGTAACGCACTGTATGTTCATCCCTGCTGTCTCCATGCGCCACTCTAATTTCGTCTTTCTCTTTCTGCTTTTCTCTATCTTGTTCAGGGTCAAAACTCTGATGGTTAAAAAAAAGTTCTGGTCTCCAAAAGAGGGTGCCTATGTGCCCTACCTGCAACCGCCAACCTAAATTACGCAGTGGTAGTGTCCAGTTGAGATTGGTGTTGACTTCACGTAGGCTGTGATTCCTCATGGGAAGATATTGCGGACACTATGACCTGAGATGGTGTGGCCGGGAGTTGTTGCTAGGGTGGTTATTATTGGATTGAGGAGAGTCTAGCTTGACAGCAGAATTGGGCAAACCCAGCCCGTCGTCCTCTGGTTGCCCCAAACATCCCCAAAGGAGGGTCATCCCCAAAGTAGTCCTTGGACAAATGAGTGGCTATGCAGGTCCCTCAGCTTCCTGTAAGAGGGCCTGAAAGTGACTAACAATAAAGATTTTACTTAATGAGCACTCTCACTCCTTGAACTTCAATGCACTTCAGTATATAGGAAGTGGGGAGCGGATCTCTTTTAACATGAGGGTGTGATAAGTAGCCGTGAGGGTGTACATGAGTAGCCCTTTTTTTTCTTGAGGCTTGAGAGGTGAGGTGAGTCACAGCAGTGGTGGGTGGGTGATGTGTTCCACGGTCTTGGGTTGGATGATGAATAGGCTCCACTGGCCCCCATGAGCAGTAAGAGCCCCTGTTTGAAGATGACCAGTGCTTAGGGGGAAGATTTTTGGATTCACCTAAATTCCCAACAGGGACAGAAGTGTGACGAGATACCGGGTAAGGCATGTTGACAAAGAGAGCCAGACAGAAGGGTGGCAAGAGACTGTGATACACGTCATTAAAGCGCCAGATTGAAAGGGGACACGAGATTGTGGTCCACGTGTCACTAGAGAAAGCCAGGTAGAAGGGCGACAGAGCACAGAAATGAATGTGTCAGCAAAGGCAGCAAGACAAGAGAGTGAAAGGAGAGATAACTAGACATGTCACAAATGTGTCCCCAAAGAGAGATGGAAGGCTGACAGTAGGCACTGTGGTAGATACAGCTTTAAAGACATTGCAGAAAGGTTACAGGAGCAGTGATAGGATGATCATTAGACACTGACCTAGTCACAGTACTAAAGAAAACTATTTGTTTTGCCCTAGGGGCCTCACAAACCATATACTAAAATAGTGGTATAAGAACCACGTGAGAAATAGAAAGCAGGCCTGGGGCCTGTGGAATCGCTGGGGCTACTCAGGACAACCAAAGGTTAGGATGTAGGAGGCCCACGGGAGACGCGTGCTGTGTCTAAACACAGCAGCGGGTTACCATTGACTTTCTATGGAGAACGAACAAGTTACAATTTAAGGACACTTCTAAATGAACTACGATGGAACCCTTTTAGACTTGGACACTAGGAGGGTCAATACCCTTGAGACTACCAGAGTACTCGTGTTACCTAACCCACGGAAGCCGGGTGTATAGGTGTCTTTTAGTGTCGGGTTTTGTCCTCGATTTCAATGGAGATCTGCAAAGAAGTGCTGTAGGCGACCAGAGGAAAAGTGTCCGGGTAGATCCAAGGGTGGATCGAAGATCTGAAGAACTTGAAAGCAGAGGAGACAGAGTCTGGCCCACTAGCCAGTGACCACGGCGGCGATAGAAAGATGCCACCCGATGTCAGGTGATTTCAGGCGAAAAAGTGAAGTTTGTCTCTTCAGCCAGGAGGACCAGGAGGCGTCGACGATGACCAGGAGCTGGATGCGAGCTGTCCCACAAAGGATCTAGTTGACTGCGGTGTTCGTATCCGGATTGGACCCAACAGGCCTTCGCAAACGCAACCCATGCAGGATGTCGAGATTGGCTTCAGACCAGCAAGGTCTGTGGAACTTCTCCTTTGCAGGGAAGTTGGAGCAAGCCTGGAGCAACCAGGAAAGCAAGTTAAAACAAAGGATTGTCTTCTTGGGGGCTCACTAGCCAACGGACTAGGAACCGCGAAGACGCGTTGAGCGGAAATGCACAAAGCGGGCCCACGGGCCACTCGTGGAATGTGGGGCTTTGAGCTTCGGTGCAAAAGGTGCTCGGGTCTGGGGCTTAAAGCACCCCAATGCACAACTTCGGGATACCTCGGGAAGTCGATGCAGGTAGCAAAATGCAGGATGTCCAGGAGTTCCGGTCCCACGTCTCTCGTGTCCGCCACTGGTCTCAGATTTGCTGTGAGCGAAGATCAGGGTCAGAGATATCTGGAAGTCCATGTCCTGTGTCGCAGATTCTTCAGGATCTGGCTGGAGCCTCAAAAATGCAGACCGGCAAAGATGCTGTTGGTGCCTATTTGAACAGGGTGGTCACTCCTTGACCACAAGAGAGATTTCTTCATCTTCCAGTCGATATGGAATGTCAAAGGTCCAGGATATATGTTGCAGAGTTCCGTCCAGGGTAATCTAAAGTCCTAGGGACTGGAGTTCTATACTTGTGGTAAGTTTAGGGGTTGGACTAACTCGAAGGTCCCTCCTATGGGTAGACCTGGGGTGGGGGTGGTTCCACCCCTTCCCCTTTGTCCAGTTTCGCGCCAGAGCTGGGGCTGAGTGCCCCAGCAACCGGTTTGAACTGGGAAATGCATGTTTCACCTAGTGTTACCCAGGCAGTGTCTGAAAAGAATTCACTGAATGCAACCCTCCCTGCCCCAATACACTAGAGCCTATCTGGGGAGGTGCCAGCACCTCCCTGGACAGGAAACCTATTGTCCAGGCCTCCCCTGCCGGAGTTTCATCCAGCAGCAGGTGGGCAGACTCATGTCTGTGGCAGCAGCATCCATTTTGTGATGCTAGGGCTCTGTTTAACTTTAACTGGGTAAACCAGTAACTACATGTCTTCTCCCTCTAGAAGGGTGGAATGCTACCCCGCCACCAGAACTGGTGGGGGGTAGTATTCCAAAGTGTTTGACACCTTACACAACATGTTTTGATGAAGCCAAACCAAAGTTAGCATTAGCCACGAGGATTATAATGCATTTAAGAGTATATGGTATGGCTATATCATAGAACAGATTTTAGGAGATGGTTCCGAAAGCTGCAGAGGGGCTCAGCTCATGCTAGGGCACCCTCTCACATAAAACCAAGCACTCTGCCTCCAGAATTGTCAAGGCCTGCCATAGGAGTGACTTATAGGTGTATATGTGTCTATATAGGTATATAGATATAGGTATCCTATATTTAAGTAAAGGGTGATTACACCACCTTACCCAGGCTGTGTGAACAGACCTGTGGTGTCAGTTTGGAAGGCAAACCAGGGGTGGCACAATACATGCTGCAGCCCCTGGTAGGCCTTAGGTGCACCTATGCCCTGGGTACCTATTGTACACTATACAGGGGCTCACAAGGGTGACCCAGTAACCAATCTGATATGTACCTAAAGAACATGGTATCAATTTAGAGAGAGAACAGCTGGGCTGTGGGCCTGATTAGCAGGCCCACAGCCACACTAAAGTCGAAAAACCAGAGAATCATAGCAAAAAGTGGGGGTAACCATAGGAAGCAGACCCTACTCTCCTACAAAGATGACCTTAGTTGATGTGGTAGAATTGAAAGCTACGTTGAAGGGTAGCAAGAGATCGTGATAGATGTGTCACCTGTGAGACTCAGAAGGATCACCATTGAGAATTCAGTAGACATGAAAGCCAGGTTGAAAGGTAGCAAGAGATTGTGATAGATGTGACTCAAACAGAAGGATGACGATTGGGAATTCAGTAGACACGAAAGCCAGGTTGAAGCATTGCAAGGGATCCAGATCGTGATAGATGTGGCTCAAACAGAAGGAGGACCATTGAGAATTCAGTAGAAATGAAAGCTAGGTTGAAGGGTAGCAAGAGATCGTGATAGATGTGTCACCTGCGAGACTCCGAAGAATGACCATTGAGAATTCAGTAGACACGAAAGCCAGGTTGAAGCGTAGCAAGGGATCCAGATCATGATAGATGTGACTCAAACAGAAGGATGACCATTGAGAATTCAGTACACACGAAAGCTACATTGAAGGGTAGCAAGAGATCGTGATAGATGTGTCACCTGCGAGACTCAGAAGGATCACCATTGATAATTCAGTAGACATGAAAGCCAGGTTGTAGGGTATCAAGTGATCGTGATAGATGTGACTCAAACAGAAGCATGACCATTGAAAATTCAGTGGACATGAAAGCCAGGTTGAAGCGTAGCAAGGGATCCAGATCGTGATAGATGTGACTCAAACAGAAGGATGACCATTGAGAATTCAGTAGACACGAAAGCCAGGTTGAAGCATGGCAAGGGATCCAGATCGTGATAGATGTGGCTCAAACAGAAGTATGACCATTGAGAATTCAGTAGAAATGAAAGCTAGGTTGAAGGGTAGCAAGAGATCGTGATAGATGTGTCACCTGCGAGACTCCGAAGGATGACCATTGAGAATTCAGTAGACACGAAAGCCAGGTTGAAGCGTAGCAAGGGATCTAGATCGTGATAGATGTGACTCAAACAGAAGGATGACCATTGAGAATTCAGTACACACGAAAGCTACATTGAAGGGTAGCAAGAGATCGTGATAGATGTGTCACCTGCGAGACTCAGAAGGATCACCATTGATAATTCAGTAGACATGAAAGCCAGGTTGTAGGGTATCAAGTGATCGTGATAGATGTGACTCAAACAGAAGCATGACCATTGAAAATTCAGTGGACATGAAAGCCAGGTTGAAGCGTAGCAAGGGATCCAGATCGTGATAGATGTGACTCAAACAGAAGGATGACCATTGAGAATTCAGTAGACACGAAAGCCAGGTTGAAGCATGGCAAGGGATCCAGATCGTGATAGATGTGGCTCAAACAGAAGTATGACCATTGAGAATTCAGTAGAAATGAAAGCTAGGTTGAAGGGTAGCAAGAGATCGTGATAGATGTGTCACCTGCGAGACTCCGAAGGATGACCATTGAGAATTCAGTAGACACGAAAGCCAGGTTGAAGCGTAGCAAGGGATCTAGATCGTGATAGATGTGGTTCAAACAAAAGGATGACCATTGACAGTTCAGTACACACGAAAGCCAGGTTGAAGGGTAGCAAGAGATCGTGAGATGTGTCACCTGTGAGACTCAGAAGGATGACCATTGAGAATTCAGTAGACACGAAAGCCAGGTTGAAGGCTAGCAAGGGATCCAGATTGTGATAGATGTGACTCCAACAGAAGGGTGACTATTGAGAATTCAATAGACACGAAAGCCAGGTTGAAGCGAAGCAAGGGATCCAGATCGTGATAGATGTGACTCAAACAGAAGGATGACCATTGAGAATTCAGTAGACATGAAAGCCAGGTTGAAGGGTAGCAAGAGATCATGATAGATGTGTCACCTGTGAGCCTCAGAAGGTTGGCCATTGAGAATTCAGTAGACACGAAAGCCAGGTTGAAGCATAGAAAGGGATCCAGATTGTGATAGATGTGGCTCAAACAGAAGGATGACCATTGAGACTTCAGTACACACGAAAGCCAGGTTGAAGGGTAGCAAGAGATCGTGATAGATGTGTCACCTGTGAGACTCAGAAGGATGACCATTGAGAATTCAGTAGACACAAAAGCCAGGTTGAAGGGTAGCAAGGGATCCAGATTGTGATAGATGTGACTCCAACAGAAGGATGACCATTGAGAAGTCAGTAGACATGAAAGCCAAGTTGAAGCGTAGCAAGGGATCTAGATTGTGATAGATGTGACTCAAACTGAAGGATGACCATTGAGAATTCAGTAGAAATGAAAGCTAGGTTGAAGGGTAGCCAGAGATCGTGATAGATGTGTCACATGTGAGACTCAGAAAGATGACCATTGAGAATTCAGTAGGCATGAAAGCCAGGTTTAAGGGTCACAAGAGATTGGGATATCGTGATAGATGTGTCACCCAAGAGAATTGGACAGAAGAAGGACCATAGACAATGTAACAACCATAGCATAAAAGACATACGGAAGGATAGCAGGAGACCGTGATAAATGTGTCACCCATGAGACTCAGACAGAAGAACGGCCTTACTGAAGGCGGTAAAAATGAAAAACAGATGGAAGGGTAGTAAGAGAAAGGGATAGCTGTGGTTCTAAGTGAGACCAAAAGGTAACTATTCTCACAGTGATAAACATGGCAAAAGAGTGCTCAACAGATGGGTGGCAAGAAATCATAATAGACATGTCACTCAAGAGAGCCAGACAGAAGAATGAATCTAGTTATATTTATAGATGGGATGACAAAGAAAGTCTGAAAGAAAGATGACAAATACTGTGATGGAGGTTTCAGCAAAAAAACGCCATACATAGCTACGACAACAAAAAAGAGGACCTAAACATAGCAGTTGAGAGAAGCCAGAAACAGTTACATGGCTTGCACTCATTCGGATGATGGGCTTCAAAGCGGGTGCAGAGAAGTCACAAACTCGTCCATGTCCTCGGGTGGGTAGAAGTTACGCAAGACGCTCTGGTCTGTTTTGTCTTCCTCCCTGCGCCTAGCCCGGGATGAAAGGATTATCTCAAGAGGATATGAGGAGCTGAATCATTTCATTAAAGTTTGTCTTGGACTCACTTTTATTTTCTTATTTCACCAGAGTGGAGTGGACAGACAGGGGTAGCTCTGGAGAGGGTGTTTGATGGTAGCTTTGATGGAAATATGCGCAAATCCTCAACTATTCCGTTAATAAATCCCAGTAATGTAAGGCTTCTGACGCGAGGGCTGTGACTGGAGAGCCAGGATATGAATGTTGCTCATTTGGAGGACTAAGCCGGAAGGTTGCATGTTCTCGCAGTTGCCCCTGCTGGAATCTGTCTCCAGTCTTCTCGGTGTCCATGAAGCTACAAATGGAGGCCGCAGTGGATAGCTTGTCCATAGTGGTGATTGCATTCTTGAACGGAAACAAGAAGGTTTTAAGGCAGGCCAGTTGTCTCTGCACTTATTAAATCACATTAGCATTTTTGAAACACCAAAGGAAAGGGTTTTGTTTAAGTCGGATTGGTACATCGTGCTGCCACTGCCAGCAGTTTTGGGGGATGTGGCTGCCTGGTATGAGCACAGCCAACTGTCCCTCTCACCACTCTGGAGGCCGGGTGAAAACTATCGGTATAGTGACCTGAACCACTAAAGTTCTTTTTTTTGTTTGTAATTTCCGCCATCATTTGGCCAGACTGGAGCCAGTTTCCAGCAAACCAGAGTGACCATTTGTAGAAACCTTTCACAACTGTTCATGGACACATTTAGCCTTTGCTCGTCCAGCCGTGTCTGCTATTAAAATGAATGGAGCCATTTCATTCACAGCCTTCAACTAAAAGGGGACAAAGGCCACCGGAAGCGGGCCAACGTTGGTTACATGTCCATTGAGGTGGCGAACGTGGGCAAGATATTTGCCATGCTGTGCGTGTTTGCCCAGTCCTGAAGATGCGAGCTGACCAGATCTTGTGACATCATAAATATTTGCCTGTTGACTTGTAAAACTGTGATTGAACTACACAAGATGGTGGTTGTTCCGCCTTCGCCCACGTGTGTATTTCCATCCGCAGCCTGCTGTGAGGGAGAGGTATTCTCTGCAGCATGCAGGATTATGCAGAACCCCTGCATTGAAGAACTGTGAACACAGGACACCCCGGACAGACTGCAGCGGGGTCCTCGGTCCTGTTCCTGGGGTATAAAGGAGTGCTCGCTGGGAGCAGAGGCCTTTACAAATCCGTGGGAGGTATGGAGCTAGGAATGAGAGGTAGAAATTAAAGCAAACCCTTCCTCCCCAGACATGAGCGGGATCAGTTGATGAAGCGCTATGCAAAGGAGATTAAGCCTCGGGTGCGTGCAGAACTAATCCTTCTCCCGGAGGGGGTGAGTTCGAGGGGAGGGGGGGGTATGGGGCACTCTGGAGCAGGTGTGAGGAGGGCGATTTTGGGCCCTGGCCTCAGGCATTATGTTTATTTGTAATACTGTTTTCCATCATCGCAGGACATTCATTGTGCAATACACGAAACACTTCCAGAGCTTAATTTTTCCAAACAGTGCAAGGCCCCAAAGCTTTTCTTAGGAGCCAGTTGCTGGAGCTGTTAAATGTCTTGCTGAATACCAAGGCTATCTAGTATTCATTTCTCCTCATGCCTTTATCCCACTTCTGGTCTCTTTATCTTCTTCTTCTAGATTGCATTTCTTTCTTGCTTTCTCACACTGTTACTGTTTCCTATTTATTTCTTGTTCTTTTTTTCTCAGTTGCATGCCTTTCTCTCACTTGCGCTGAATCAAAGTCCGATAGCGGAAAATATGTCTTGGTCTTAAAAAAAGGAGTGTTTGTATTGACCACCTGCTACCACCGACATAGATCAAGCACTTCACGTGTACTAAGATGACACATCACTGACCCCTTTTGCTGCTTTTCATTATACAAGCTCTTCCGAGAGTCAAGACATAATTATTTTCATTGGGACTCACTCTATGTCTGTGGCGGCTGGTGTCATTTCAAAGTGGTGAGACGTAAAAGTTATGGATGAGTTTTAAGTAGTGAGCGAGCAAAGTAAGGAAGCCCGACTGACCAAATGGAAGTTGGAGGGGGCAGTGGAGTCTCCTCTGAAGAAACTGTTGAAAAAAACTGGGCCAAATGGCGTATTTTAAAGCTAATTTGCTCTGGAAATATGTCAAACCATTAAAGAATGCCCCATATCTTACTTCATCATGCCTAAACATGTCTACCTGGTTAAGTTCAAGTTGTCAAGGTTGTTTACAACATGGTAGTATTGAGAACTCTGGAGCCGAGCACCTCTCAGTGTGTCATAAAGATTTTCACACTACAGGCACATTTAATCCTTGGCCTCTCTGCAGAGCACCTTGAAAATGGTAACCTGCCAATTTTGGGAAAGCACATAAAGGAGGTCGCACAGCTGTCTAAATATGTACATCAATAAATGAAAAAAAAATTCTGTGCTCACTGGTGAGTGGAGTGAGTATGTTGTCGGAGCACAGGAGATAGAGAATTGGAGGAGATGAAAAAAAATATGAGCAAAAAGGATAGAGCGAAAACGGTGTTGAAGAGGAAAATGAGTATGTGAGAAATATGTTCCTTCTAAACCTCACCATGTTGGCAGGTTTGTGGTGTCACACAGAATACTCAACAACAAATCAAATATTATTAAACGTATCAATAATGTTCTTACATTAGAGAAAACGTTCCCTTTTTCAGCAGTGTGCAAATTTAAACCGCACCTAGTCTAGGGAAAGGAATGCCATGGAAAACAGTGACCTTGCTCATCAGCATTTTAACTGAATTTGTGTGATCCAAGGAGGCAAAAGAGCTCCTCAGAGCACTACATTCGAACTGCACGCCTTTTGCAGAGAGCTTTAGCCCTACAAACAAGCACTGGCGTTGCCAATAGGTCTCGCAGTAGGAAAGTTGGAGCTATTGGTTTTGTAAATGACATTTTATATTTATATATCGTTATTGGCATTGTCAATAACAATATATAAATATAAAATGTCATTTACAAAACCAATAGCTCCAACTTTCCAAATGCGAAACCTATTGGCAACGCCAGTGCTTGTTTTCTCTGTCTAGCGTTTTTTTGCCCACTGGTCTCTCTGATCCTTCATCTGTCGTTTGCTCCACCGAGTTCTGCTTTATTCCGTGCACACCATGGTCTGTATGTGTTACATTTGTTCACTAGCCTTTGCAGAATACCCCCGCCCATCTGATTTGGTAACTGAGTGAACTAATGTCTCACAGCCAGTAGTTCTGACTGCAGTTCGCCTCAATGGCATGTGCGAGAGTCTCGCTAAAGGGCTGATGGAAATCTTGGCAGGGCTAGTAAAGCAGGCGAGCAGGCGTGCATGGCTGTGCTCTGTAAATGCGGGCCAGGGGAGGGCCCTGCGGGTCCTCCCCCATCCATCTGCGACAAATGATGTGAAACTACATTGTCTACTGGTGCGTGAGAGCCCGAGGCCAGATACTGCCAAATAATGGATACAATTCTCAGAGCTTTTTGTTTTAAGGGTAAAGTAACCAACCAAGGAAAGTTTATTCTCACTTGCATGGCCAATACCTCACTCATCTTATAAACATAACTTATACCTAGGCAACTAAACGGTCCTGCGAGGATAACAGGTACTAGAGAAGATTGATTTGTTGTAGCCAAATAGTAAATCACCTACAGTAGTGCACATATAATTATTGACAATAAGCAAGAATATTATTCATGATTAATTTATTAAAAAAGTATAAACAGTATTTAATTAAGTCCTTGACACAGTTAAAAACATATAATTACTTTCTCCTGGTTATTACAACTAACAATGTTACAAATAACAGTGTTGTCGATCACAACAATTTACATTTATACACATAGTATTTTTAAAAAATTGGATAAAAAGATCAAACAAGTGGTGTTATTAATTTGTCTCTACGCGCGTTTCGGCGTATTCACGCCTTCTTCTGGAGAACCACTTGGTGTTTCCTGGTTCGATGTGCTTACGGGTAAAGCTGGGTCTAAATCTTATCTTTGTATGGGAATGTTAAGGAATGGTATAGTATCCTTTTAAAATGGCAATCCAAGTCTATGATTGGTTTCTCTGTATAGCTTGAATCATCTTTCTTGATGTAATGATCTGCTGAAGAGTATTGTTTACAAGAGGGCTGAACGTAGTAGGTTTCGAACTCTACTAATGATGATGATGCTTCTGCAGACGGCCGTAATAAATAATCACAATTGAGTTGGGTTAAAGATGCACCTTATATATTGGTAGTTCAAGGTTCCCAAGTGATAGTAGGTAGGGGTATTGATGACCTCCTAATCCTTGTTTAGATATCCGTTCGCGTATGATAGCGAGGCCTCAAGTGGGGGTCTGTTGCGGAATCAGAATACCTCACTCATCAACACACATTCATGCTCACAAACGCGCACAACACACATACACACCAACACATGGCCATTCATACCGTTTAGATTGCTTATATAAATATGTATTGAAATTAACAAATATATACAATCATATTTTTGCATACTCAATCATACGCATACATATATATCAGTCTAGCTACACGTGCACATGTATGCAAATAGATGTACGTATACACGCACTCACACATTTGTCATATTTAGTTGCACATGCATGCATACAGAATCCAGCCATCACTCCAACACCTTATAATATACAAATCAGTATATACTTACGTATAATTAGACGCGCGTGTGCACAGGCAAACACACAGGGACTCTAGAGAGACTATATTATGTATTTCCGCTAGTTTTACAAGTGCTTATAGGTTTCTAGAAAGCACTTTGTTTTCTGGGTGTGAACAATGTCTGGTTTGCAGCCATGAGTATCCAATGAGTATCAAATGGTGAAGGATGTTCTGGAATGAAAACAAGATTCTTGAAATGAATCCACGCTTCTGGAATGATGACGGGTTCTGGATTACGAAGCAAGGGCTATGAAATGATGTAAGAATTCCCAAGACATGTTTCTTGGATGACGCCTGGTTTCTGGATCCGGTGAGAGTGCTCTGTAGTCAGAACAGGGTTCTTGAAAATGACTCGGTTCTGGAATATGATGGCATGCCTCTGGAATACATTGAATTGATATCAGATCTGGAAATATTTCACGACTTTGTAATGAAGGCACGAGCCGAGAAGACGACCTGGTCCCAGTGTGATGGCACGGATCTAGATTGATATTTGTTGCCTGATAACTCAGTGGCTATTTTTCGATGGGTGCGCACGAGAGGTTGAACGTCATTGAGCGATACTCCCTCATCTGAATAAACCATTTGGGATAGATGCTCCCTCCTCCATGCCCCCACCATCCTGCGCATCATAGCCACCCTGACGCTTCTCCAGCCCAGAATGTGACCCCGCCCCCTCGTGCAGCTGCAGACATTGCTGGGTCCATTAATGGGAAGTGTGTGAGGTGAATTGTAGTGGTGGTGGTTGCGGTGATACTGACGGGGGTGGTGTGCGCATACGGAACTCCTGGGCTCGCATCAGCGACCCATTTGTATTGTTGGCACAACTCGCTATTCACAGAAAAACATGACTTCCTTTTTAGAAATGAGAGGCATTCGCCCCCAAGGAGAGACGTGTTCTGGGAAGACTAAGGCGAGAGGGCGCAGGGGGAGGGTGGCATGGAAAAGAACAATACCGATCGAGTAAACGTGGAACTGGAAAGAGGAAGGGTGTTGAGGGAAGGACGAGTGAAAAAAAAACTGATCACTGGGAGAGAGGGAACAGGAGGGTGACAGCGAATGAGAGGAAGAGACAAGACAGCAAAGGGCGAGAGACTGAAAAAGATAACGTAGGGAAGCCGGATGGGGGCGGGAGAGCCTGGTGGGGGGGCGGGAATGCGAGCGAGGGGAGGAGAAGTGTGGCAGGCGCGCGGAGGGAAGCCGGATGGGGAGGGGGAGGAGAAATCCAAGTAAGGCTGTGTGCGGGGAGAGAGAGGGGAGGTGCTGGAGCTGGGGAACAGATGGCCGTGAAAGTTTATGGCCCAAAAGCGCGTGCCTGTGGCCACGTGAACTCGAAGAAAACCGCACCAAAAAACCCTTGGTTTGACGAGTATTTTGAGCACTTGAATTCTCTCCATTCGGAATGGAAAAGGCGAGACCTAAAAAACAAGCACCGAATCAGCCTACCAATTATGTCATTGTGACCTTGAAACTTGTACATGATGAAAAGGCTTGGAGACTCAGTCACACAAAGAACTTACCCGAAACAATGGCTATCTTCGCTGTACTACCCTATATCCCCCGCCCTAAATAAATCGAGAAAATCTATGTTCAGTCCGAAAAGTGACAGGGAACCGCCAAGATATGACTAATACTGGTTAATCAGTATAAGTTAGTTCAATTCATAATAGACAAAACTCAAAGATGGTAGAGGTCTAAACATTCAGTCTTGGTGGGGAGCAAGCTGAACCATCACAGGTCTTTCTTGGGATTTCAAGGTCTGCAAGACTATCATATTTTCCCAACACTGCAATGTTTCTTTGGTTGGGTGTGATTAGGCACAAGGCCCGCAGTGGGCCTCCTGGCCTGCACTCGCATTGGTATTGGCCTCACCGGCCAGGAGTAAATAGCAACAGTGGGTCTCAGTAACAGAATAGAGGTGCCTGGAACAAGGCTGCAGCTGCACCGACGTGCACTGGGCAACAACTCCCCTGTAGCCTCTTAAGACTACGAGTCGCCTCCTCACAACGGCCATGGAAGCCTAGGACGGTAGCTGCAACGTTTGATGAGGGCCGGAGCCCACAAAACGGGCACAGTGGATGAGACTGCTGCGCGCCGGGCCTTCACTGCACAAGGTGCCAAGCGCTGAGAGAACCTCTCAGCGGTCGGCGACTTGGGGACTCCAGCTTCTGAGGCCTCAAAGAGACAGCCCAATGGCCAAGGACCAGGGCACCTCTAGGTACTTTCTCATAGGGTGGGGGGTGGAAGCCCTATTATCCCTAGATGCTGTGAGATCTCAGCAGGTAGACTGGTCCCGCAGGATTCTTTCTGCTTTCCATCTGCATTTCTGTGGCTAAGTACATTATTACAGTCAATAAAAAGCCTAAACAATAGAATAAAATACAGAGGTTTGCATTCTCCAATGTACAAAATTAATTCCCCTGAAGGCAGTGCAAATTAAAATAGCGTTTCCCTCCAACCAAAAGATAAATGAACCCTGCACACACACAAACCCACACAGAAGCAGACACGCATGCTTACTTTGATCTTGATTAGCGGCCACGTCGGCATCACCCAGTGAATTCCACGCAGTGGACCAAGAAACATGGCAGGAGGATAAAGTTTCTGTCCCGTGAAGTGCCTTAATTCTATAGTAGTCTTGCGTGTGGAGGAGCATGCCAGGGTGATAATTTCAGGACACTGCTTCCCTCTAATGTCCAGGGAAAAGTAAGCCCAAGCTCCCCAGCCAATCCAAGCACTGCTCTTATTCTGCATACAATAGAAAGGAGCAAAAGAGCAGCGCTAAGACTGGCTGAGATATGGAAGCACTACGATCCAATGAAGACTGACGGGGCTGTCTCTTTGCTGACACAGCTCCATTGTTGTCTTTAATGTGGAAGCGTGAACTGCGCATGGCAGGTTGACCAAAGCAAAAATAACGGCCTAACTGATAAGCGCAGCTCAGTTTCAGCCTCGGCTGCTGGTCCCACCCACTACCCACTCCGTATCTCTGCCCCATCATGAAATAAAATGAATAGAGGACGTCCTGGGCTGATGTAAACTGTTAAAATGAGCCTGGAAGGTAGTGGCTCGCAGCAGTAGGAGGATCAACGCCCCTGCGGTCTACTGAACGAACCGCTGTTGCACTATGTTATGGTTAGTGATTCCAAAGAAGCTGTCCAATGTAGCCCCTTAACTGCTGCCGTCGGCCTACGGTCGTCACGAGCACTACCTCCCCAGTGCTGCGCACGACCGTTGGCCGACGGGCCAGCATTCGTTCTTCGAACGTTCAGCACTGGGCGCTGAACGTTCGACGCTCTGATGAAGTTATGTTTCAAAGTATTGAAATCATTTGCAGAAGTGCAATGTAACAAGGAGTAGTCATGCTAGCTAGGACTTGTGGTAACAGGAGTTGGCCTATGTCACCCTGTAGATGAAGAAGCAAAATTGAAATACAAAAGTGCATTGAAAAACTACGATGGGCTTTGCAGCACTGCTTGTGTCATCTTTTATTCGGACCAAATTACATCTGCACAAAACTGCTCTAAAATGCTGTTTAGAGTAGTGCAAGAACTCTCTGACCCCTTTAAGGCTGCTCCTTCCCCATACTCCCCCAGACTCTGCAATGAAGTTACACATTTCTTTGTTAAAAAGGTGGAGGATATTCAACGCTCATTAAAATGGGGAGGGGGGGGCTTGGTCTGCTTCAGTTGTGCCTTAATAAAATGCCATTAACTACAGAGGACCCCACCTTTTCAGTTATAACTCCCACCTCTGCTCCTCATTCCCCCGCCATGCAGAAACGTAATGCATAGGACATGCTGGACCTGCCATTTCTCAGCTCACTGATACAGTCTATAAAATCGGGCTCCTCTATAGACCCTCTTCCTCCAGCTAAGCTTTACATTCTGGATCCTGATGTTTTGCAGCTACTGTTAGACCTTATGAATTTCTCTTATCTGATCGAGATATTTAGCCTCAGATTCCTTACCTTTGAATTTCCCAAGCGTCAGACTGGATCTGGAATATTTTTCTTTGAGCAATACCATTGCGTGCTGGTAGATGGCGTCGGCCGGCTCCGCATGACATCTTCAGTGGCTTCTCCGCGGTGGTGACGTCCGCGTCACCTATATAGGCAACACTTTGGTGTGCTGACGTCGGTTCTTTTCTTTATGCGCCAGCCAACGCAGATCCATGAAGAGAGCTACATTCTGTCACTTTATGATAGGCTTTTTTAGACGGTTTGTTGAACTTTTTTTGCTGTGTAGGTTTTCAACATGTCCAAGAAGTCTTCTGGATTCAATCCGTGAAGCGCCTGCCACTGCCCCATGTCGGTGCCACACTTGGTTTGTCTTTGGTGCGTGGAGTACAGCTACAACTTGAAGTCATGTTCCAACTGTCGGGCCATGGCTTCTGAAGCTTTGATGGAGCGGTCCCTAAAGCTGCTTACGGCCCGGCACTTGGCACCGCGTCATTCGCGTGAAGGTCTCGTTCACAATCCCGGTCGACAGGAAGGTCCAGGCACCGCTCCAGGAGCCCCAAGTCTTCGTCCTCTCACTTGAAGTCTTCGATTAGTCAGGTAAAAAGCGCAAGAAACATAAGTGCTCCTCCGTCATGTCGACTGGAGCTCTGAGCGATTAACTTGTCATTGAAAGCCTTTCTCCTTCAATCAAGGAAAAGCTGGTTCAGGTGTTCACTGACAACATCACCACAATCTGGCATTGCAACTAGCAGGGTGTGGTGGGGTCATGGGCCTTATGTCAAGAGGCCCTACGTCTCTGGACGTGGCTGGAACAGCAGGGCATTTTCCTGGTAGTTCAACACCGGGCAGGTTCTCTGAACACTAGGGCGGACAAACTCAACTATCGATGGCTAGAGCATCACAAATGGTGTCTCCATCCGGAGGAGGCGCAGGAGCTCTTTCAGAAGTTGGGAGAGCCTTGGTTAGATATGTTCGCCTCTGCTGAGAACGCGCAATGTCAGCAGTTTTGCACGCTGGAGTTTCCAGGGCAGCACTCACTCAGCAGCGCTTTTCGTCTTGAGTGGAGCTCAGGCCTCCTGTTTGCCTTTCTGCCAATACTACTCCTGTCAAGAGTGCTCAAGAAGATCAGGGGCGAAAAGCCCAAGTCATTCTTGTGACTCTGGACTGGGCACAGAAAGTCTGGTACCCCTAACTTCTCCAACTGAGCATCGATCCTCCGATTAGGCTTCTTCTTTGGAAGGATCTTCTGTTGCAGCAGCAGGGAAGGGTCCTTCACCTGAACCTGTCAACTCTACACCTTCTTGTGTGGAGATTGAGTAGCAGCATTTGATAGCATTCAACCTTCCACCCGAAATTTGTAATGTTATTTTGGCAGCAAGACATCCGTCTACCAAGACCTTGTACGCCTGCAGGTAGCACAAATTTTTAAAATAATGTACATAAAGATATATTGATAATCTTTCTGCTTCCCTCTCTCAAATTCTTCTTTTTATTTTGACCCTTGCCCAGCCCGGCTAAGCTCTGGGCACTCTAAAATTGTACCTTTTGGCCCTGTCTGCCTTCTTGAGGCTGCCAGGCCAACCCTCTTTATTTAAATCCCCTATTATAACTAGATTTCTTAAGGGACTTGTATATATGTTCCCACCTGCCCCTTTCATCATGTCAGTAGGACCTTAATTTGGGTCTCGCCTTCCTCATGTGTGCACAGTTAGAACCTCTGCACAACTTCCCCCTCCGGCTGCTTACCATCAAAGCAGACTATTTTGTGGCAATAACTTCTGCCAGGAGGGTGGGCAAATTGCAGGCTGTGTCATCCAAGCCTCCTTACCTGAACATCTTCCCTGAAAAGTTGGTGCTTCGCACTGGGGCCTCCATCTTACCGTAAGTGGTAACACCATTCCACATGGGGCAATCTATCAACTTGCTCACTTTCTCTGCTCCTCTGCACCTCTCTAAAGAAGAGGAGCAACTCCACCATCTGGACCCAAAAAGAGCATTGTCGTTCTACCTGTATCGTACTAAAGAGTTCCGGGTCGACAACCAACTCTTCATGGAGTACTTTGGCTCAAAGAAAGGTCATGCGGTGCAGAAGAGGAATATCTCGCAAGGGGTCGTCCTATGCATCAAAAGTTGCTACGCTCCTAACCAAAAAGCAGCCTCCTGAAGGCTTAAGGGCTCATTCCACCAGAGCTAAGGCTGCTACCACAACGTTTTGACATGGTTCTTCAGTCCTCAACAATTGTCAGGCAGCAACGTGGATATCCCTGCACACGTTTACCAAACACTGCTTTCTCGACAGTGCAGTTCGAAGAGACTGCCTTTTTGGCCGCTCTGTCCTGCAGTACTTCCTGGACTAAACTTGTCTGCAGTCCCTCCTCTGTGGATGGTGTTGCTTGGGTTTCTATTCAAAAGTAAGGAATCTGCGGTTAGATGTCTCTATCAGATGGACAAGTTACTTACCTCTGCTAACGCCTTTTCTGGTAGAGACATGATCTAGCTGCAGATTCCTTACCAACCCTCCCATCCTCCTCACACTACGCACATGTTTTTAGGGTTAGGGCTGACCCCCTTTTAAGGCCCTACTTGTTCAGAAATACACCAATGTCAGTGCAATTTATAGCTCCGGGCTTCTGTTGTGGAAAGTTGTAAAAAAAAGTAACTGACGTTAGCGCTCCAAGGTGGTGCTTGTATAGATGACGTGGACGTCACATCGGTGGAGATGACGCAGACAATGTCCAACTATGCCTACCCATGCCACCCACCGGCGTGCAAGGGTATTGCTCGAAGAAAATTCTTACGGATTCAGTCTGATGCCTGGAAAATTCAAAGTAAAGGATTCTGCAGCGAAATCATTTCTCAACCAGATATGGCGTTACCGTATGAAGGGCTGGATTTTGCACTGGTGATGCCTGGTACGACAATCTTATTTAGCTTACCCCCATGACCTCCTCCCACAGATTCTCTCACTACCACCCTGCATCTCTCCATAGCCCCTCTCGCGCATACATTTCATTTGTTTTGAAGCGCTGGTAAAGGCTGGCTTTACTAATCCACTCAGCTACCCACTTTAAATACAGATCTGTCCCTTTCAGCAGGCATATTAGCATATTAACCCTCTGCGCTACTTTATTGGTAGTCAAAACTGCTACTAGACAAAACTCTGAACTTTCTCTCTAGCAGGAAAATTAACCACAAGTTATCTTGACATTTTAATTGCTGCCTGAAATCTGGACGCACAAGGCACTCTGCATCAGCTGCTTTTAAATCGTAAGTTATTGTTAAACACAGCGCCCCCTATCTTATGTCAGCACCCCCACTCCAGATCAGCGCCCAGTGCGGCCACACCAGTTGCACTACCCTAAAGCCGGCCCTCAGTAAGTAACTTGTCCTACAAGCAGGGTGCATTCCTCAGCCTTGGAAACATGCCATGGTTTTGCCCCTCCTGAAGAACTCTAACCTGGATCCTCTGAATTGATCCAATTATAGCCCAATCTTCAAGCTTTCCAACGTGGCTAAAATCCTGAAAAAGTATTTCAACAGAGAACTTTCTGTTTTTATGGAGACTCCTAACCAGCTACGCCTCTCGCAGTTAGGATTTAGAGCAGGTCACAATACAGAATCCTCGCTTCTAGGAGTAACAGAACACCTTAGACATCTCTTGGATGACAGCGAGATGGCAGCACTGATTTACCTTGATCTCAGCACTGCTTTCGATCGGTAGTGGCTGCTGTGCAGGCGGAGCAGCGGGCAGGGGGGGTGTCAAACGGGATGAAAACAGAAAAAAGAAAGGAAAAAACGTACCTTAGCATTGCCCGCCTCTCTTCTCCTCCGAGTCTCGCAGCAGCTGCAACACGGGCTCCCAGTATCCCTTGCGGGTGATCCTGATGCTACTCTCATGTTTGAAAGCAGCTTCCGTATTGGCCTGAGCACTGAGAATTTGAGCTACCTGTAAGACTGAGAGCCTGTGCTTTGCTGTATCCAAACAGGCAATGCAGGTGGGGTTTGAAACCGCTCAGTACGCATGTGTGTTTGGGTGGCCTGAGCCGGCTAGCCAAACACACATGCACACTGATACCAGTGCCCTCTCCTGATTGCCCCCGCGATGGCCCTGCCCCCAAGACTAGAACATGACAAATAAAACTATAATAAACCTGGTTTATTAGCGTTTTATTCTTCTAGTTTTGAGGCTGGCGGGGGCGATGCTCCTTCGCATTAGCGGAAAAGCTGCAACTGCTTTTGATACTGTTGCACGCTACCCTGTTGGAGAGACTGGTCACCATAGGTTTACAAGGTATGGCCTTCTCCTGGATGACATTTTTGCTGATTGGCCGTACCTATTGGATCTCCTTAGCAAAGGCCTCCTCAACACAACAGGTTTCCTCAAGATTCAGCCTTAAATCTTGCCTTATTTAATATCTATGTCCAACCTTTGGCTGACCAGGTTGAAGGCTTTGGCCTGACCATATTTTCCTACGTGGATGGCGCATAAATAATCTTCTCTCTGCCTTCCACGCAGGACCATACCTCTGAGGTCCTGAATTCCTGCCTGGTTAGGGTTGCCTCTTGGATGAACTTGAATTTCATGAATTTTAATGGGGAAAATACTGAGGTATTGGTATTGGGAAAGAACCCAGTCCTATGTGCCTACCGCACTTGCCTCAAAACGTGGAGGCACTTCCTGCACCGTCCCAAAAGGGGAAGAACCTTGAGTTCCTGCTGTACGACAAATTGGCCATGAAACCTCTGGTTGCCAAGGTGTCTGCCATCTGCTTTGGTGTCTTGAAATGGCCGCGGAGAATCCTTTGGATTTTTACTTTCTCAGCCCAAAGGACAGTCATTCAGGCCCTTATTCCATTTAGGCTGGACTATGGCAACGTCCTCTATCTGGGAGCAGATAAAGCCTCTATAAGAAGGCTGTAAGTAGACCAGAACTTGGCGGCCGGGGGACTCCCAAAAGTGCTTCTGCTTCCTCTCTCCTGAGGGAATTGCACTGGCTCAAGGCGAAGAAGCGAATCCAATTTAATGCCCTGTGCTTTGTGCACTGAGCTAGACCAGGAACTGGCCCTTGCTATTTTCATGGACATGTGAGATCTTATCTAGCGACTAGCGCATTGCGGTCTAGTGATCTTTCCTTATGCATGGTTCTGAGAGTCAAACGGACTCGCATGGGAGGACGGTCCTCTTCTTACCAAGACTCCCAGCCTTGGAACAACCTTCCGCAAAATTTGAGATGTTGTACCTCACTATCTTCTTTTTCTAAACTGTTGAGTTCATGGTTGTTCTGAATTAGCGAGCTCTGACTCTATCCTATCGGTCTGTAAGCACCGGTAAACCTTGTTGCGGATAGCTATTGCGCTATATAAGATCTCATAATAATAATAATAGAGCTGGGATCACTGGACGCAGCCTCTCATGGCATGACCGATTCTAATGGAGTATTCTAGATTAAGGCAGGTGTGCTCTAGTATCTTGGACAAGCAGGCTGGCTTAGTTCTATCTCCAGACTCATGTGTCCTCTAGACCAGGCTTCTCCATCGAGTAAAAAGGTTGAGGTTCCAAAGTATATTTAAAGGTCATATTTGAGTGCTAAATCATGACCCGTTGGGGAGATGTATTACTCATATTATTACCTTAGGACCAATGGTATTGCAGCTATGGCTGTTATCTATCACCCATGTAGATGCATTCAGCACTGATCTAGCCTTTTTTACATTACTGCTGGCAACTTTACCTGATTAACTGAGGTAATCACTGGTGGTAATCCTACATGGGGTGGCCACTTATGTAATCTTGTTTGTTGTGGCAACTATGAAAAACCTAATAATATTAGTAGGTCGGGTGATTTTTAGTCAACATAAGTAGCTCTTAGTAAAGAAAATGTTGGAGACTCCTGCTCTAGACTATGTATTTCCCAAAATTACTAATTCTCATTTTTAGTGTAAAAAGGTTTAAGGCCCTTGTGTATAAAGAAACATACATACAACATAAACTGTTCCCTAAGTCAAACTCGCTATAGCACCTGACAGACTTGTGAACTCTAATACACCCACTTTGGTTCTGTCTTTTGTATGGATGGTGCAAATAATGCTTCGGTTCACCGATCTTTGCCCCAAAGATGGTACAGAGAATGTACCAGTCATACCCCATTTCATTCATGGTTGCACAGTGAGTGTGACAGTCACAGCCTACTTTGGCCACCTGCCTCCATTCTCTGTCATTTCTAGCTGTACCTTCCTCCCATTCCTTCCTTCTTGTCTCTGTCTCGTTTCTTGCCTATCTCTGTGCCATTGTCCTGTCATGAAACCAAATGTCTATGGTTGCTTACTCATAATACACCATCGCTTGCCTACCACTGAAGTGCGAGCATTTAGGCGGGTGGGGGGGATGGGGATAAATCTCTGCAGAAAATACGACCCCTCTTGTTTTTCTTCCCCCCCTCCATTGCTTTAAGTCAACTTCACCTCTGCATAAAACGATTTACAACCAACAAGCATTCCATAACATACTGTAGCGTCGAGCATGGAGCCTTAGTCCCATACACTTTAGCTTTATCTGTGGTTGGATTGGTGAATACAGCTTTTAGGCTAGGTCTTTGACACTTAATGATTTAATAGTCAACATGAGAGTTATATCTACTCATTTTTGTTCTGTTTATAGGCGGATTATTTTTAGTAGTTCTGTTTTCTGGACTTGCTTTTCCTGGTGTTCACTGATTGGATGCCGCCGGTTTCCTTTGTTGGATGCTGACTTCTATAGCTCTCTGTTTTTGCCTTTGAATGGAGTCCGTCTTAGTGATTTGTGATTGGAAGTCCTATCCCTCCGTCCCCACCCAAGCCAAGCGCTTTGATAAGCAAGAGAAGCATCTGCCGCGAAATGTGATCCGGGACAGGGATAGATGCCCAGCTCCAACAGGACATGCTACTATTGCATTTTCTTCTCTTGGCTTCAATTGACTGTTTACCAGAATTGCAATCACTGCTGTTGACGTCTGTGAAGCATCTGTGTCGCTGTTTGTCTTTACTGAGCTAATGAGCTACTTCTGGCAGTGATTATCAATGACTGTACCACAGTGGGCACAAAGGTGTTCTGGCTGATCCAACTTCCACTGCATCATATAGGCTGTGACCTGCACTCTTTGGTGCCACTAGTCTGCATCATCTGTGCTAACTAGGCGGTGCCATATCCTGCTCCCACTGTGTGCTGCTAAGTTTCGTTCATATGTTAAGTTTACTAAAGATGTCTTTTCCCTTGAGGGTGATTTGTCAATAGGCTAGAGGGATTGTGAGCCCTGTGAAAAATTATCCTCTGAGGCAAATTTGAGATTTCAGTGGACCAGAGGATCTGCGGGTGGAAATACCAGTCATTGATGCCTCAAGATCAGTGGCTGAATAAGTTATATGGAAGCAGTGATGTGCCTGGAAGTATCTGTCAGCCTTGCATGTTTACAACAGGACACCAGCAAACTTGTAAGATTGCCATGTGTGTTTGAATGTCCCTGACTCCATAACTCCATGAGACCGGTAGGAAAGTGCATGGGCTCATAACTCTGTGAGGCAAGTAGGTGAGTCTTCAAAATACAGAAAGGTGAATTTGTAGTGCTCAAGATACAGGAAGGTGAATATATAGCTCAGTAACCCAGTGATGCAGTTACAAAAGTCAGTGGGTTCATAAATCCATGACTCCAAATCTCGAGTAGGAATTTTCAAGGTTCCTTGCACTTGTGAAATAAATAGAATATCACATTGGTTCAGACTCCCTTGAGATAACTGGAAGATAACATGTGTGCATAGCACTTGATATAGTCCATCCTTTTAACTGCAAGAGACAAAAATATGATTCCGTGTGACATGAAAATAGGATGAAAGAGCCATAATCCATTAGAAAGGAAGGAAAGTGAGTCGACCCATAAATCCTTTGGGTAAATAAGAGAGCTAGCGCATCCAAATCCTCTGCCCGTGACTAGGAGAATTTGTGATAATCACATGAGACAGTTTGGCGAGTCTAACTTAAGAGACAGTTAAGAGTCTTTTGATGCATAGATCGAGTGAAAGAACGAGGCAGAAGCCAACAGACAGTTTTAACCCGAACATATCCAGTTCAGGAGTAGACCAACGACTTCCTATGCCCGTTCCAAGTACGTTTTAAGACAATCTAAGATATACGACTAGTGTGCAACCGCCCGATAGACAAACAATCAAGGAACCCCATTAAAAGGAGCTACCTTTACATGAGAGAGAAGGCTCCAAGAACTATATCCATAGTATCAATAAGTGACACATCAAGTAGACTCCAACCAGGAACATTCCTGACACGGTCCCGAGGATACGGTGCATCCATCCGTTCCCCGAAACCCCAGAAATAAGAAGTCCTGAGGAAGGTGCCGCAATATCAAGTGTCAAGCACCGAAACGCGTCGACGCACTGTTTGGTCTAAAAGAATCCAGTTAGGGCCGGGTATAACCTTTAGATGGATATGACATCTTTCCACTAAAGTTATATATCAACTAAACTTTCCACGGCCATTGGATCTAGCGAAATACAGTGGCAGAGATAACAAGTGGCCACTTTTATGTGAGGGGTTGTTGTTCATTATGTTTAGTCTGAACGTATTTTGATTGTTTTTTTATTGCTTATGTGCCGTTACATTCTGCTTGTGTAATATTGTGGAACAATTATTTTTATTCCTCCAAGATATCTTATCTTGGATTTTAACCATTTCAGAAGAATTGTATGAATTTATACTGTTTTTATTGTTTAAATCAATGTAAAAAATTTTTTTAAAATAAATTTAGACTGTGGACAAGATTCTTTTCATTGTGGAAACCTTTCTCTATGTTTGTCCGAATACCCATGGCGTATTGTGACCTTTCCTTGTATAACAAGAAAGGCCTTCAGTGACCAGTAGACTAGTCGATTCCAGGGATCTTCCCTTTGACTAACTATCTTTTGATGCATAGCCCCTTATTCCAGTGTAGGAGGGTCTATGACCTCATAACCACTAATGACAGGTAGGCAGCCTATGGCCAGGAGCTATGTAATGATATATCAGACTTTTTCTACAAAAAGATAGATGATATCTACATAGCTCTAAAGTCGCTGGGGAACTCGCTTAATGCTGAGGATTTCTCCCAAATTAAACGTCTGGAAGCTTGGACTAAAGATTCCTCTCATTCCCTTGAACATTTCCCTGCCCTTTCGCTAGAGGATCTTAATAGCTTGTTGGACAAAACTAAATCGTCATCTCCACTTGATCCAGTTCCTCTGAAAGTACTGAAGAACTGCAGAGAGATCATTCTTCCTTCGATGCTGGAAGTAATGAATGGAGCATTGGAACAGGGCATCTTCCCGTCACTTTGGAAGAAAGCCATTGTAAAGCCGCTGCTGAAAAAGACCACCTTGGACCCTGGAGTACTGAAGAACTTTAGACCCATCTCTCTGCTGCCGGCCCCTGCTAAGATGTTGGAGACCCATTTGAATTTCCATCTTTCAAACTTCCTCGATACCTCTGGTTTCTTGGACGGGTCCCAACATGGCTTCAGAAAGCTGCATAGCACAGAGTCTGCTTTGACGAAAGTCATGGACAACATCCGCAGAAAAGTGGATTTGGGTCTAACCACCGTACTGGTGCTGCTAGATCTTTCAGCAGCATTCGACACCCTGTCTCCCCTTACTTTAACAACTAGGTTAAGGGAGGCAGGGGTAGAAGGACCGGCACTCAGTCTCCTGAGCTCCTTTCTTCAACAACGAGAGCAGCGTGTCATGCTAGGTGAATACCTCTCCCCTGCTAAGTCTTTGCAATGTGGGGTGCCACAGGGGTCGGCATTGAGTCCGACCCTGTTCAACATCTACGTGGCCCCACTTGCAAGACTAGTAAGATCTCAGGGGATGGAGGTAGTGTCGTATGCCGACGACACGCAGATTATGGTATCCCTGACTCACTCTGTGGGTGAAACCGCTTCTAACTTTAGGGCCTGCATGCAACTTGTTGCAGAGTGGATGATTGCCAACTCCCTAAAGTTGAACGGGGACAAGACAGAGGTCCTGGTCTTTGGCAAGGACCAGGGCATGTGGTCAGATGACTGGTGGCCTCCTTCTTTAGGTAGCTGCCCAATACCAACACAATCTGCCAGGAACCTAGGCGTCATCTTTGACACCCAGCTCTCCATGGAGCTTCAGGTCAACAGAACGGTGGCTACCTGTTGGGGAGTCATCAAGACCTTGAAAAGAATCGTACACTACTTGTCCCCACAGGCACGGAAACAGGTGGTGATCGCCCTTGTTGGCTCAAGGCTTGATTACTGCAACTCAGTGTACGCCGGGGCCAACAAGGGCCTGCTTCAGCGTTTGCAGGTCATACAAAACGCGGCAGCGCGGTTTGCTCTCGCTTTGCCCTGGCTGGCCTCTATGACCTTAGCGAGGAAGAACCTCCACTGGCTCCCCATCCCCTCAAGGATCACTTTTAAACTCCTCTGCCTTACATATAAGGCTTTAATTGCAGGCCCGGCTGATGCCCTTGGATCACTACTCTCCAGATACGTTCCGAGTAGATGTCTCCGATCCAGTGAGCTAAATCAACTGGTAATTCCCAGAGCCAAGAAGGCTAGATGGGGGAGCAAAGCTTTTTCCATACTGGCACCTCTGATGTGGAATTCACTCCCCCTGGAAATCAAAATACTGCCCTCCCTTGACCTCTTTAGGAAGTCATTGAAAACTTGGCTTTTTATCAATGCATACCAGTAGGCTCTGTTTCTATCCGCTCACAGTTGTTATTTGGATTAGGCGCCTTGACGCCCATTGGGCATAGCTGCGCAATATAAATAATGTTTCATTCATTCATTCATTCATATAAGACAGTAAGAGTCTACAGCTTTGTAACCAACTGATGAACGTAATTATGCATACCTGGCATTGGTATTAATTTACCTAGTGTTGATCATATGCACTTAATTGTCGCTCTGGTCTATTTAATCTACTAATTTTCCTCACTCAGGCTGGTATCACGATCCTTGAGTGGGGTTGGACTTGCAACCCGCAGACGGGTCACATCAGGGCCCAGGTAGAACTATTCCTAGCTGGGTCTCACCTGGAATGATGGGGCGGCATGCACCTTCACAACCTGGTAGCCCGTGTGTGCTCCACTTGAGGTTCCAAGTGTGTTAGTGTATACCACATTAGTCCATAGGGTCCTATAGTTAAACAGTTCGATCAGGGGGTGGGACTGGACCGAGTGCCAGCTCCGATCTTATACAGGCAGTTTTTTTAATGTTTTTTCTTGCAATGGATTTATAACTCGGTGAGACGGGTAAGATATTCTGCGGGTCCATTACCCTATAATAAAAGTAGGGATGTCTTGCTTCATAACCCTTTCAGACAGGTAAAGGAGTTAGTTCTTCCAGTATCATCAGGAAAGTCAATTTATCCATAATCCCATGAGACAGGTTACAGATTCCATGGGCTTGTAAGCTATGTTAACATGTAGATAGGCCTATTAGTCCATAAACCCATGAGAGAGGTAGGAGAGTCCTATAGCTTTCTGAGGCAAGCTGGAGAGTTAATAACTTCTTATAGGGGAATGTAGTCCCCAGGGGAGAAATCAACTTTCAAATCAATGTTAATATCCTATTTGTGGCTTTGGCCTATTTCAGAAAGTACAGTAGAGTGAAGTCTATAACCCTAGCGGTGCTGTGAGAAACATGCTCATATTGTGCCTCCAGAGTCCCTGTCCCTATGGCAATATCTTGTCTTACCTCCGAGGGACCACAATAGATTCTGAATGGTTAAAATATTTCATCACCATCAACTAGGTCTAAGTTCTCCATTGTGCTGAACTTTGCACAATGACGTTGGCACATTCTGTTCATTGTGGACGGTTTTGGTGAAATAAGCCACAGTCTAACCTGTTCAAACTACAGATTTGCTATTTTCACTGTTCTTCTGTTTTTTTTACTGTATATTCTTCCTAATATTTTTATGAAAGGATTATTTAATTTTAAATATATATTTTGGGACACTGATATTTGTTGGCGCCTTTGATAATTATGTGTGAGTAGAAGAGTCTACGTCACAATCTAGTTAGTTGGAGAGAAGATAGCTTCTTGAGGCAGTCGCGGAGGGTTGGCCATCGATTCATGAGGTAAAAGTGGTGAATATTACTTTATGAAAGTTGGTGGGTGCCATATTGGGCCTCTGCTATGGGTGGCAGACTTCAGGATTTCATATGGTTGGTGTGAGAGAAACCATATGGTTGTGTGAGGGGAGTTACAGAGACAGTGGCTCCATGTGGTGGGTGCGAGAGATCTATGAGGTGGATGGGAGACCTTAACTATGAGAGACCGTTGCCATGCGAGATTGGTGGTAGAGCTAACAGGGAACATTGAAACCTAGGCTGCAGAACGCCAAAAAACAGAAGCCTGGAAATGGTACATTTTACCGTATGCGGTTACAGTAAATAAAGGGAAAAGGCCTTGAGCATAAATTCCAAGCATGTTAAATGGAATACTTTAATTTTGAAATAAAATACATTTTATTAAGCAACTTTAGTTTTACAACCCAATTGTGCTTCATAACAACACATTAAGACAACTGATACAAATGCCTTATAAAAGATAAAAGCTATGTAAATATAGGTTAAAGAGTGGAAATATGGCCCTGCAGTGGACCCTTAAATAAAGAATCTAAAGCACCACCATGGGATCCATAACATTTAAACAAGACTGTACATGCCTACCTTAGTAATTTTGCTACTTCGATCATGAATTTTACAACAAAATAGATAATTGTGTTAGCTGAGCATCTTGCATATTATAAATATTCTTCTTTGCAGTTTTTTGTCCATGTTATATGAATATACAAGGCAGAAAGGATTCCAAGGTGTTTCGTGGCAGCTTGTACAGTAAATATATGTTTTGAGAACTCGTTTCCAACTCACACAAACAGCCCTTTCTTAAATTATTGTTTTTCCCCCATGCTAAGTACTGATCGAATACCAGCCATTAGATACATTTGAGCTATTGCCTCATATTTGCCCCATCTTAAATGTTTCTAGTTTTCTGCGGTGACATCACATTTTTGCCTCAAAAGCTTTTTCTTGAATGGTTGCTTTAAGCGAGCCTTTAGAGCAGAGGTCTTCACACTGGGGGGTGGGACCCCCTGGGGGGCCTTAACTGATCTTAGGGGGTGGGGGCGGCATGCTCTGGCCAAGAGAATAATCATGCTTTGTTTCACATGATGAAAAATGAGCAGCAGTAAGCAACTTTGTAATGGGCCATCACTAACATCTTTTGTCATTTATATCCTGACTGAGTGTGTGTAAAAGGGATTACAGAACTAAACTGCAATGTTTAAATATGTTTAGACCTAGTTAAACATTGCCAATTTAACAGATTCATTGTGAGAAATTGAGCCCTGCTCCCCCCAATGATTTTTCTTTTTAGTACAGGGTGGCGGCATTAAGGTTGAAGACCACAGTGTTAAATAGACCTGTAGAAGAAAGGGGTTCAACCCCTACAAAACCATTTTCATTTCTTCCATTTTAAAGATGCCAGAGTGCCATCCAGACCAATTTTGAAACATTTTATCTTGAAAAGATATCCTAATTTTTCCTGAACTTGTTGACTTTTAAGTTGAAGGCTAGCTTTAATGGTAGGATCAGGGTTAGGCAGTGCTTAATTTGAGCCAGTGGTTTCCGGTGCTCGGCACCAGCACTTAATTGTCAGCACCGGAGTTTGTGACAGCCTGCCAAAAGGTGGCGCTGCCAAGCTAATTTATAGTTGACCACAACAACAGTTAATCATTAATGTTATATTAAATAAAAACGTCTATTACCTTCCTACAAAGCAATTCTTATAGCTTTGGGGGTCTGAAATAGTTCGAGTTGTCACACTTGGAGGAGCATGAGGGTTAGTAGTTGAGTTGTTACTATCACTGGAAGCATAGCAGGGGCAATGTGTGGTGCGAGCTGCAGTGGCCTCCTGATGAGAGCCCTGGCACTTATTTCTTTTTTACAAATTAAGCACTGGGGTTAGGGTTATTTCTCAGGGTTAGTATTAGGCTGAGGGCCATGGCTGGGACCAGGTTAGTTTTAGACAAGGTGCTAGATGTAAGCCTAAAGTAAGCATTTTCATCCGACTTGCGTTTAAAAAAAATCATAATAAAAATATATTCATAATTGATACACACTGAAAGGGGTTTTCAGGCAGCCCTCTTCATCCATTGGTGTGCACAGGTGTCATTCATATTTTAATTCGACCCACCACAGCGTACAGCTCAGGGTTGTGGGTCAGCACATTTCACCCATTAGTTGCTTTGGACTCTGAGTGAAAGTATTTGAACATAGTCGCCTGAAAAGGAGTGCAATTCAGTGTCTGGGCTGTTAGGCCACTCCTTTATTTGTATTTGTTGCCCATTTGTTGGCATAAAAAAGAAGATTGCAGCCATGCCAAGGCCAGGCCTATAGGCATTGGTGCTGCCAGTGCTCGTTTCACATCAGTTTCGTTTTTACCACTTTCTCCTAGCACCACGACTCCATTTCCTGCGTTGGTGTCCTTGTGTTGTTTACGTTTGACTCGGCTTCTCTCTCTCTCTCTCTCATTACATCCCACCCTCCCTGCTCCAGCCACTCTTCCAGGCCCCCTGCACTCGCTCCTCGGCTCACCCCCGGGCACTCTCTCCCGGTGCAGGGTTAAACAAGTTTGACTGATTCTCGTGCTGCCACCCCTGCCCTCTGCAGCCATTCGCTGCCTCCTTTGTCTCCTCACAAAGACATCTTTTCTGCCTGGAGAGGCCATTTCTTCCCTTTCAGGCCGCCCATCAGCGCGGCGGCTGTCCGTTCCACTCTGCCTCTCGCCTTCACGTCGGCGACGGCTAAGCCCCCTCCCGTGTCCAGCTAGCGTCCGAAGCCCCTTCCAGGCCGCGGGCTCCGCCGGGGCCTATTCTCGGCGTTAAGCTGAAGAGGATGCGGAGGGACTTAGGCCTCCATTGAGTGCACCTCGCGCTGCGGCCCCGGCGCTCCCACTTCGAGATGGAGCCCTGTTTGTGGTTCAACTTTCTTCCCCGGAGGTTAATCATGTTAGTGCCGCTTTTAGAGACGGCTGCTCCCTGAGGGGGGGTTTGGGAGGCAGAGAGCAGCCGTCAAGGCCCTGTTGTTGGGAATGTCATGGTGCTGAAAGAATGCCCACTTTTCAGGTGTGGAGCCTATTGTTCTATTTTTTTTTTAATTAAGGCCTTTGTCCAGCCTTGGTTGAATGCATATGCTTTGCTCTTGTGCAGCTTTCTCTGGGGAACTGGCGCCTTAGCTCGTCTCCGCCTGTGAAAAGTGTTTAGTGTGGCCCCTGAGCCTGCGCTCTCAGCAATGGTCTTCAGACTCAGTTGCTCCCAAAATCTGTCCCCTGACCCGCCAGAGCGCAAGAGACCATATGGGTCTCTATTTTACCTGGACACGCGTGCTTACCAAACATTCTTCCTCGCAGGGGCTTTTAGATACTCCTCTCTTGAATGTTTCAGTCCAATGTTCTTCACACTGGACTAGGCAGACTCGTGAGGTCCTCTAGGAATACAGGGAAAAGACTGTGAGCCTTACCTGTCACCTGATGTCTACACGCATGGTTCACACATGATGCCTTCAATACAATACTATGGCTGTTTCTCTTTCCCAGGAAAGATTTTGGGATCTCACAGGGAATAGTGTGCTTCAAGTAACTTTAAAGGTAGGAGAGACGCAAGGCTCATTAACAGATATCACAGGGTCATATAAGATTTCCATAACTTTTCAAGCGTGGATCCTGTTTTGTGAGCAATACGAAAAGACATTGATTCATCCACAAACTGACCGCTTCTCAGCAACTATCCGAGGCTGAGACCATAACAGAGGGCGCTCCCAAACATTGAACCTTCCTCTGAAATGTAAGTACCAAAGTTGGCTTCTTGCTCACCCTGTGTTGTTTCCCCTTCAGCCTGCTAGTTCCACTGTTCACCATGCCTGGTGGTCCGCAGTCCCAGGGAACTCCGAAAAAACTTGCACCTGCGCTCCTCTTGCTGCCCCCCTTAGTATGTAGCTGGGAGCGTGGCTACCTAAAAGAGTCTTTCTATGAGCTTTTGGTGGAGCTCCCTCATGTAAGCGGGTATGGGTGGACTGCCTGGTTCTGGTTAGAAGTCCTAAAGAAAAAAGGGGCAACCCAGTAACCCTGGGACCAGGGCAGAACAATTATTAGAGGAACAAGGATCCATAAGGAGGAAGTTTTGGGCTCCACTTCCATGGCAATATTCGGGACAAACCATCAGGTGATTGGCTCAGCGTGAGATTCAAACAGCATTTATTTGATACATTTTGTTTTTATCATTTTTCAAACATAAGGTGCTCAAAATAGTGGTGTGGTGCAGTGTTCGTGAAAATGTGACTGTAAAGTGTGCAAGAAGCATAAACTGCAGGGGATTGACTAACCCCAGTAAACAAAGGATTGCTGCGTATGAACTTTTGGGCTTTAGTCCATGCCTGCCGCCTTCAGTCAGTGAGGACCTGTTATCTGCATACGTATATATTGCAGTGGAATTCCGTAACCATCAGATTGATGGCTTGCTGTGTGTCGACTCCAAGGCTGCAGTACAACTCAAAACATTCAGTGATTGAAGGCCGGCTGTGTCCAGAGGCCTACATTTCAGTGCAACTCACTAAGCATGTATAAGCGCAGACGTGCTGTGTCCAGAAGCCTAAACTGAACTGCAGCTCACTAACTAGCGATGATTGTGGACTTTCTGAATCCAGACTCCTTCACTGAACTGTATCTCAGTAACCATCAGTGAGTGCATACATGTTTTGCACTGAACTGCACCTTTGCCATCAATGATTGCGGACTTGCTGTGTCCAGAGGCTGACTTTGAACTGCACTCACTAACCATCAGTGACTGGCTGTGTTCGGAGGCCTTCGCTGCACCGGTGCTCCAACCATACCTTTCAGTGAATGGCCGCTTTCTGTGGTCGTAGGCTGCTGTAAAAGTGACCACCTTCGGAGAGTGAGGACCTGCTGTGTTTGCTGCATTGGGACCGTCCCTCTGTCAGTGAGCGAGGATGTCTTGTGTTCACTGGATGCTGTCTATGGTTGGCTCTCTGTGAACTAGTGACTTTAGACACCACCACAGTCTGCAAGAGAACAAACCCAGCTTCATGGTGCACTCTCGCTGCCCACTATTCCATGGTTGAGAGATTGTGAAAACACTGAAGGGCAGGTCTCTTGTTAAAGAACAGTGGCCTGTTTTTATGGTTTCTTTGTTTAACGATGGATTGCTGTACTTTAAGGGGTGCCAGGGGCGTTGGCAGGGCTTTGGGTCTGCAAAATGTAGTAACAGCAAACCCATAAATCACTGGTACGGCCATGCTGCCCTTTCTCAGGAAACCTATGCAGAGGATGTGGGAATCCTGCCTGGCTTTTCCTGTGTTTATTTCTGTGCTAACTTATAAATAACTGTTTCCGCCAACAAGCAAGACCGCTAGGCCCCAATAGAAAAATAGAGCACATGACATGACCACTCTGTGGCAGTGAGCCACGACAAAAGTTGTATCAGAGCAGCAGAACAAGATGTGTTCATTTAGCTAATTCATACAGTATGTGTGTGAGTGTTTCAGAGTTGGATTCAGCCCAGCAGCTCACAAAAATATCCCCATGCCCAAACTAAATTCTAACTTTCTATTTTATGGAGGCAGTTTTTGTGCTGGGACCACGTTCTGACGGTTCAAAAGAGTACACCTGAGGGATAAGACTAGTGCACACATGAGAGAAGAAATAAACCACCAGAATATAGAGTTTTAAATATTGTGCTATAAACAAGCGGATCCAGAAATAATATAGAGGTAAATAAGTATAGGTTCACCATACTTAATTCTACATACGTGTAGGTCCACAATATATATAGCTTCAAGGTACATAGAAATGGAGTTAAGTCTAGTAGATCTGTACTTATCAATGCATACTCACCTTCAGAATATTTTGGCACGCTGCGTGCAATATTTTGTGCTATTTATTTTGACATACACTGTTGGCTCCAGACTGAGAAGGGAATCATTTGTGAGTTTGTTTTTGAAAAACAAAAAAGTTTGGTAAGCAGCTGCCTAACTGCCTAAAAAGTGTCGGCCACGCGCCACACCTTAAGTGCTCTCACTTAAGTTGGCATGGTGGCGGCTTCTTTGAATGCACAGAGATCACCACTGGTGAACTCACAATATGGCAGTCGTCTGTCCCCAGGGTGGCGGGCATAATGTTCTCTGTCAACCAGGTAGACCAAGTAAAGGCTGCCAAGGACTAAATCAGCCCTAGGGCCCATCCATCCACTATAGAAGGGCACTGGACATACCAGCATAAATCTTTTCTTTCACCACTATCCCAAGATTGGCTATTCGCCATTTATGTTGGTGCTTCTGATGGCGCAGGCCTGCTGGTTTTTCAATGGTACAGCCTTACTTATAACCCAGAGGAATGGTTTAATAATTAGGAAAAGGTGAGGAGTGCGTACTGGTGAGCCTCTCCAGGATTGAAAAGAGCAGGTCGAGGGTAAAGCCCAAACAAACTCCTGAAAGATGTATCACGTCCCAAAGTCTCCAGGAGATGTGGGTCACCAGGCTTTGCAAAGCCTGGATTTGGGTCTTCTCAGAATCAAAGGTCAAGTGTGTCTTTCAGTGTTGCAACAGCTGTTACAAAGTTTCTTTACATGTAGCGTGAAGTGAAACAAAGTTTCTTTAATGTAACACTGTGTGATACAGTTCCTTGGAATGTTTCTGTGAATTGCTGTGGGCCGATGAGTTTTTGTTATGCCTCCATGATCGGGGCCATGTTTGGCTATTGATTACGGACAGGTACCCAACAGTAGGAACAGTCCTGTATCTTGGCATATGCTGGTCACATCCTAGGTTTTCCACTGCTCCGTGGGTATCTGTGGTTGGTGGCATCTCCTGGCCACTGTTGAGGATGCCAGACAAGCAGACCCCACATATCAGAATCTACCAATCATGGTAGAGACTTCATTTTCACAGGGGTACCCTCTGGTTATTTTACTTTGTACTTAGGGGCTCAAGGTAACTGCATTATCCTTACTACTGTTTGTGGTTTGAATTGCCTTTCCGCCTGCTGCCGCTTCTCGAACATGCCAGAGACTGTAGGTTGGTCACAGTCAGGACCTCAGATATGCCACTATGCAGATAGGCTGTGCTTCTTGGAGTGCTATTAAACAGTGACACTGGGCTTCTCTGGTGGACAGCAATTGCATGTTTCTTTGGCCAACAGTGATTTTCTAGCTGTTTGGAAGGCATGGGGGAATGGTTTTCTATATGAGCATACTGCTGTTGTTTTCGCTGAGGGGCAAGAGAGGTAGCTTCAACTTAGGGCATGCGGCAATGTTTATAATGGTAAGCGTGATGGAGTGTGGTTTGCGAAGGTGACCTGAGACTGTTCTCATCACTTGGCAGAGTAATACAGTGGTTCTCACTCGGGTGGCATGGGACAGGGCATCTCACTAGGGGCATGAGGACGTGGTTGTAACGGATGGTGTCCGTCAGTGCTTCACCTTGTGGGAATACAAGTCAAGATTTCTCCCTAGAGGTAAGAAGCATTGTCTGTTTCTCAGGTCACATTGTTGAGGCCCTTACTGGAATGTAATTGGCTGACATGAAAGAGTGGTTGTACAGGGCTACGGCATGACTCAGTGTATCTTTTTGAAGAGACTCAGAGTAGAGGTTCTCACTCCGGCTGTGCATGAACCATTGGTTCTGGGTCACACAGAAGTTGTTGCACTGGGGCCAACAAGCTGTGGTTGTTTCCTGGAGGAATCATGTGTTGTATCAATGAGGAAGACGGGGGGAGGGGGGGGGGGAGCAGCAGATGCAGTGTTTTTGTATTTATGTTGCTGTTCTATGTGCCAACCACTGACCAATATATCTGACCTTTCTGGGCACTGCCTCTCTCACTTGCGTAAGGGCTGCCATTCCTTCCAGCTGGTTTGTGCTTCCTGTTGGTTTTGTATATGATAAATGGGTGCCATGGGAATCGTTGTCACCACAATATGCGACCCCCCTCGGGTAGCCATCAGCCTGTCTTTCACTGCGTGTCTGTGACATCATGAGTTCAGTGGTGCAGTGGTTGGAGAGTCCAGAAGTGTGAGGGACCCCACATCGGGCCCACAATAGGGATGCATAGGCCTCTTAGCTATCCTTAGATCATCGGGCACAATGGCCTGGGGGTCGAGAAGTGCGAGGCCCCCATTTTCCCTTAATTATGGCTGTCTTGTACTTTCACCCAGGGGGTAGAGGCCCATGTTCTTTGCCTGCATCAGCGCCCACGGCACCCGTATGAAGTTACTTAAGTCTCGCCGTCTCTTTGGGGGTCACCAAAGTTGCTTTATCAGTGAATGAGTGTGTGATGGTGGGGGGACTCCCCGCCCCCAAGAGAGCCCCTCGTTTCCTTCTCCCTGCGCAAATTGAAAGCGACTTGGCCTGTCATGGCCGCGCGCCGCCTGCAGCCCCCCGCCCCCGCGGGGTAATCATGCACGAACGCGCGGGGAAAGTTGCGAGGCTGGGAGCAGTCTTGTGCGCATTAAAAGCGCCCTCTCCGCCTGCGAGGTCATTCATAACTTGGCGATGCAGCTGATATGCAAGTCAGTAATATTGATTGATTAATGTATAAAACGCACCGAGTCCATTTGCTCCTATGAAACCAACTAAAGTGCTCTGCGCCCGCGCGCCCCTCACCTCCTCTGTGTGAAGGACGTTCTGCCTGTGTGTGTGTGTGCATCGTCCGCGTGCCCGCTCCGGGGCTGCTGTGTGTGTGTGTGCGGTACTGGGAGGGCCAGGGTGCGCCTCCATTCTTTTACAGCTAGCTTCGGAGGGGTTATGGAAAAAAGACCGCGTCTGCCGTGCAACGTGAGCACAAAGGGGCCTGATTCGCATCAGCGCCGCTTGAGCTGCCTCTCAAAGGTTGGCCGAGAGTCGTTCTTGCATTAACCTCCCGCTCCTTGGCGGGGAAGTGCACATTCCGGAAGGCTTCCACCCCCCTGCACACCCAGGGGCGCTCTCGGGCCGCAGCAGGCATGAGGTGCCCACCAGGGAGTGCGGGGAGCCCTGTCCACGGGTCCTGCGCATGAGAAGTGAGGCCCATGCTGCATTAATGCACCAATGCCATTGTAACCGAGTAATACCACACTGCCACCAGCGCTGAACCTGCCTGGCTTTAAGTGCCTCTTTCATCTTCTTGCCCCACATCCTTTGCTTTTTGCCCGTCACACTCACTGTTTTGCCATTTCTTTCTCAAAAGAAACTTTGCGTGTAAAAGGTCCCAGGGCCCTTACCGATGCGAGGTGGCATTCTTCATTATCGAGCCAGCTCCTCACCTTGGGCAGCAAGCTTGTGCTCCTAGGGTGGGCACCGAAGGGAACTCTTTGGTGGGGAGAGCGCATCTTTTCCAGCCCTACGCGTCTCATCATCTTAGCTTTGTAAAATAATTGGTTGAGATTCAGTACAGGAGTGGTGCAGCTGTATCCCACCTGCTGCGAAAAGGCCATGAGCATTAACATTGCTTAAAAAGGAGAAAGAGTGTATTTTATTGTTGTACTGTGATTGACACGATGGGCCGTAACGCGTCCTGTTCTTGTACTTGCCGCAGTAAGACAACAATAAAACAGAGCCTTACTCCATCTTAGGCAATTTTATTTCAGGGACCTTTTTGCAGCACATGGGATATAGCTGCACCTCGACTGTACTGGAGCAAATTCACATATTTTATTAAGCGAATAGATTGGGCCACATGGATCTGGAAGAGATTAGACCTACCCCCACACCAAAAAGCAGTGTACAAACCTATTATCCAAAGTGAGAAGCGAGCACAATGATGAAGCATGCCACCTCTCCTGGGTGAGGGTCCAGCCGTGCTGAAAAAGTTCAAGTATGACTCAGTGCAGGAAATTCTGTATTCCTTGCCCCTTTTTCATTTCTTTGTGACGGCAGAGCAAGTAGCAGACTAGCGCGAAATTGAAAAATTCTCTCACTACTCTCTGAAAACATGTATTAGTGTATTGTTCATAATTTTCTCCTGACTTAATCCTGTGCAGGAATTGGCAGGGACATTGTAGTTTATAGTATTGTAGAAGAATAACTGCAATATTATTTTCCCTGTGTGGACCTAGGATGCAAATGTAAATTGATACTTGTATAGCGCACTACTCACCCGCAAGGGTCTCAAGGCGCTTGTACGAATACCGCTGTGGAACCCAACCTGGCTTTCCCTGTGAGGCGTCCACTCCTGGGCACCCCCAAGGTGGAGGCCAGGCATCCTTAGCGTTGTGGGGGCCGTTGTGGAGATTAAGCAAGCTATTGCCAAGAGTTGCAGAGTGGGACTCCATGATTGGAATAGGCACCGAGGCGAGAATTATCAGGTCCGTGGAATTTTTTTTTAGCCCAAGACCCGCCGAGGCGGGGAATTGAACCCTGGTCCCGGGCTAGACCTCTGCATCAGGGTCTGCCGCTCTAATCATTGAGCCACACTTCTCCACTGGTTTCTCTTTTTAAGGGTAAGGTGGTCTTGCGCCTGGCTATCGGTGACCCTTAGGTTTCGTGTGGCAAAGAGCCTTATGGGACTGGGATGGATGGCTGCCCATTATCGTCCCCCATTGTCACCCAAGCAGTTGCTCATGGGCAGTCTGGGCCCTTGAGCAAAACTATTGATGAACTTTGGTTTTGCTTTAATGTTAATAAAAGGTTTTGCCTTACCTGTAGATTATTTTTCTTTTTTGCATATTTTTGATGAGAAGTTAATGCTAAATTAAATGTTGTTTGCCCATTTGTTTCTATACATATCATTTTGCATAGAATAAAACTGGCATAACATGTTGTCCAACGTTGTAATGTTCTGAAATGTCTTTGTGTGTGGTGGGAGGCACATTATCAGTATGTCCATAGCCTATACTCTGCCCTCAGACATTTACCCTTTCTGCATCCCAGGCCCTCCACCCTTCGCACACATGTTGTAATCTTCCCTTGTCATCTCTTTTCTGACTCCTGATGCTTTATCTGTTTTGCCCTTGACACTTTAACTTTTTTCTCCCCAGTCCTCCTTCTCCATTTCACATCTCTTGCACACCTTGTGGGGTCCAATGTTTTTTTTAGCTAAGTTCGGTTCTACAGATAATCAGTCAATCAATCGGGGGTTTATAAAGGGCAGCTACTCACCCAGGAGGGACTCAAGGCGCTCCACAGATCCCTGGATACCATATACATAGTCTCTGAATCAATTGTCTGTTTTCTATCTCCACTATTTTGCTGCCGCCTCCATCAGTTTTCCTCGCTTACACATCCCTCACCCTTTGCTCAGTGACCCCCTTCATCCTGCTGGTTTCCTAGGACACCCTCTTGTAAGAATCATCATAACACCAAACAAACTCTGTAGCATTGATTTTGATGTTCTGGTGATGCCGCAAGCCTGTGAATCAAAACCAAAATCCGCTACACAATTCTCTCCAGACATGGAAATATAGGACTGATGGTGGAACTGCTCCTTGGGAATGTGGATCAATCAACCTCTGTATTTTCTGACCCCTTACTCCTCTCCTCTGCTTTGAATAGGGTCTCAGATTTGGGGATGGACCCACACTCGGTTAACTCATTGAGATGAGATACAAGAATGACGCATGCCTATGAGTGTGGGGTGTGTCTATAAGGAAGGCAGAAGGGGCGGGTGAAACGAATCCATTTTCTCATCTCTTTCTTTGCAGAATGTATTATACATTTTCTGGCTTAATAAAATGGCTTCGTGCTCGTGCCATCCTTCATATCATTGCAGCGCTGGAGTGTCTCCCCATCCCCCTCTCAATTCCCATTTCAAACAATGAGGTCTCGGCTCCATATCTGCCTATTACAGGGCAGACAAGCGGAGAGACGGCTGAAGAGGGGGCTCAGGAGGGCTGCAGGCTGGCGGTTAATATGCTTGCCCCTAGCCACGATTGTTATTATTAATAGGCACATTGGAGCTTTTCAGCATTGGCCTCTGTCGTTGGGCCATCGCCTTCCTGAACGCGAGCCACATGTGTCCTAATGAAGGAGACCTGGGAGGGTCCAAGTCCCTTCGCCCCATTTTTGGCTGTCGCACTTATCTACTAGGAACTACTTTCGGGCTGATTTTATTTTTTCTGGTTGAAGTCATTCTTGATTTGCGGTCCTGCTTCCGGGGTTGGAATTACCCCTACTCTGCTCAAAATGTATATTATTCTTTTTATCAGTGGTCTTAATTTTCCAAGCAGATCTCCTTTCATCCATTTTTACGTATACAATTCCATATTAACATCAATAAAGATGCTGCTTTGCCCTGTAACAATTAAAATATCGAGTTTTGGGTTTTTTTGCACACAAAAAAATGTAACCACAGTGTTGCTTAGCTCTTGAAATAAGTACCTAAAAGACAAAGAACATTTATGGTTGGTGTCAGCAGATAAAGGTTTGAGTGTGCATTCAGTGCAACCTCGCCCCCATGCTTCATTAGGCCAACACCATTGGTATAGGAAGGGATGTGCTCAACGCACGGAACTGTCATGTCAATCCGTACTGTTGCTTAAGTTGATTCGCTCTATGCCGTCCAGATTCTGTGTGGGTCCTATATTTAAAACAAACAACACACGCTCATTCAAGAATATGATATAAACGGTTTGGTCTAAAAAATCATAGTGACTAACTTAGGATAAGTGTGGGATATTTACTTGAGATTCCTACGAAAGAGGGAGTAGAATGACTTGACTGTTGAAACCTTTCAATGTGACTGAGGATTGTCTGTCCCCAACTATTATCTCCTTACAACTGGCACAATAAATACACAACTGCTTCTGTTTGGCTTAACCACCCTACCCTCATTTTTCTCTGTTCCACTATTCTTGTGTAAAACATGTTAAATCAAAATGCTATTCTTGCTAAATAAAGAAATAAAAAGGCTCATAAAATGGAACTGAAATCGTTTTAAGATCCATTAACATGCTGTGATCAGGTCTCAGTTCTAAAAGTGCGTGGGACCGGGAAAAGGATTCTTTTATTTTTTTGCTTAGAAAACATGAATGGGATCCTATAAACTACTCCTTAGGGACATGGAATTTTAATCTATAAGGGCACTGTATCCGGACACCTTCTGTATGGCCCAATTCTGGGTGCTCTGGTGAGGATATTCTTTTAACTATTTAGAGCCAGGAATTGATTTTTCAGCTTTCCATTAGAAATGTACAAAGTGATTTATGTTGACCTATTTTTTACATGTGGAAGCATCAGGATGTCCCTGGGGCAAAATCATTTTGCTCCATTCCGTATTTAGAGGTGGCCATTAGAAATGGAGCAACTGTGCCTAGTTTATTAGCCCAAAAGAATTATCCAGCCCTCTGTGCTTGCTTTTGTTATGGCAGATGCCTTCTATTCAGTTTCTTTGCTGATATATATCTCCCATTGTGTCCTCCTCCCTCCACAGCCTTCCCAATCCACTTTTTCTGTCCTTGCACTAATTGCTGCTGCAGTGGCGGGAGAGTTACCTGCTGGGAGTGGTGCAGAGGTGCGAAAAAAGGTTTACAGCCTGTGTTCCATGTTCCTAATGAGGCCCTGCCTACAGCACTCCTTACTCATAGTGAAGATGTTTTGCTGAGCAATGTTTTTCCACCAAACGTAGATACTCCTTTTAAATCACTGTGTTAAATCATTTATCCTTAATAATAACCCTGTCTTCCATAGTCTTGTATGTTAAGGTAATGGTTTATTATTGCTTACGCCCAGGGAAATGGTTGATTTGATGATGAGTGATTATAGGGCTATTCCAACACTGTGCAGCCCAACATGTTTAAAGATGAATTGTGGGATTTGCAGTGGTTACCACCTGTCAATGACCCATAATACTTTTCTGGAGTAAAAAGAGGCAAACAAAGTTTACATGAAAAAATTCCTGGCGATGTGCGGTAGCTTAGTTGAACCATTATAGTTAGAGCAAAGACAGTAATGTTTTAGGAACTTTAAAAAAGAACAAGTCAGTCTGAAGGACACCATCCCCATAAGGAAGGGGCAACTACAAAGTACTCTTTGCCACTGGAGGGGTGTTTTAAAGCAGGGCACAGCCCGTTTCTCACAGGAACGTGGGCTTGTTTGGACAACTGAATGTCCAAATGAATGACAGACTCTTGAGTGCAACTTTTCAACTGGCTTGTGATAAAATAAATGCCTGTTTGCAGGTCTAAGGCTTAATATGATAAAAAATGTTTGTGTTGATGGACATATCTGGGAGTCTGGGGCGATGCTTCGAATGTCATTGTCTGAGATAGTGGTGGAGATGCAGGGATGAAAAAGCTGTAGTGTGAATGTCTGATCTCTGGGTCAGTGCATTACTAGGGGGTGATGGAGACCTCTCTAGACTGACAGGTTTTAGATGATGTGCTGGCTTGGAGAAGATGGCAGAGCTTGCAGTGATGGGGCGGTCACAGGTAATGAACTGGGCCTGCGGTGAGGCTGAAACCCAAGGGGAGAATAGGTCTCTGTGATGATAGTAGAGGTCTGAGGCAAAGGGCTTAGCTATGATATGATTCAGGGGTCTGAAGAGCGGGACTGGGCTGCAGAGTGAGTCGGGAGGTCCATGGTGATGGACAGTGCTTGGGGTTAGAGGGGAGGGAAGTTGGACAGGACTGCAGTGTAGTGGGGCAATTTGTGGAGGAGGACAGTGATTGGAGTGATGACAGGGAGATGGAGAGGGGATAGGAATGATGCTGAAGAGCTACACGGGTACTGGAGGACACGGGCAGGGCTATGAGGTGAAGCGGGCTATCCAGGGAGGTGGACAGGACTGTGGTGTGGTGGGCTGATCCGAGAAGATTGGCAATGCTTTGTGAGATGGAAGTGATGTGCTGGGCTATGGGTGAAGCAGGAGATTTGAGGCGATGGACAATGCTTATGGTGAGGGAGAGAAAACAAGTTATGTGGTGAAGTGGAAAATGCAGAGAGATGGAGATGGGAATGGCCTTTGGGTGAAGCAGGAGATCCAAGATGAGAGACAGTGCGTGGCGAGATACCAGCTAAGGAATGATGTAGAAAATTCGAGGATGGGAACATCGTTTGAGGTGGTGTAAGGCATGGACAAGACTATGGGAGGGGAGCAGGAGATCTGAGGGGATGGTCAGAGCTGTGTTGTAGTGGGGCTATCTCAGGAGATGGACAGTGCTTGTGGCGATGGTGGAGATGGACAGTGCTTGAGGTGATCGTGGAGACGGACAGTGCTTGGGGCAAGAGTGAGACATAGCCAGGATTATGAGATGATGCAGGAGATGTGAGGAGATGAACAGTGCTTGCGGCGAGGCGGAGATGGACAGAGGACAGCACTATGGGACGATAAGGGACCAAGCAGATGAACCCTATTTAGGTACTCTAAAAGAAGCACAGGGCTACAAGATGATGGGGCATCTGGACAGATGCTTGGGGCAATGGTTTAGTTCTGAGGCGATGGACAGGGCAGTCTGGGATCTGGGAAAAGGACGGGGAGATCTCTAAAGAGTTTGGTATGAGCCCGTGTGATGGGAGAGCTCCCACGAAATGTGGATGTGGGTGCTGGAGCTGCAGCCTTTGACACTCTGTAGGAAGCTAGGCTTGGTGGACTACTGCTGTAAACTGATGTGCTTAGCTTCTATAAAAAGACACGAGTTATGCAGAAGCTACAGGCTGGAGATGGGAACAGACAGCACAGCAATCGAAATTTGGGGAAAGGAAAGCAAGCAGCGAGCAGAGGGAACCAGGGAAACCATGTCCTCTCGGCTATTATCTTTATAGCGTAGAAAAACATGCTTGAAGCAATCAGCATGAAATTCTTAATTGCTTAGCTTACTTCTGCTCCCCTCCTGGGACACATTGTGCAAGTGCACAGGCTGGCCAGACCCTCATGTTCGTGCGCTCTCCCTGCTGGATACGCAGCCACTATTTTTAACTACTGCTTTGTTTTGCAAAGATGCACAAAGCATTTGCTCTCCTCTTTTCTCCGGAATTCTGATAAACAGCCTGAGAGGTGCTTCGATCCCAGATGTAGCCGAGCTCCTAGTTCTGCATTCCGCCTCATTGCTCCCTCTCCCCATCCATGCAACCCGTGTACCCGGTATTTGTGCAGGCAGGCATGCATGCATGCATGTATGAAAGTAGGTACATTTATACTGAAAGAGCAATTTTTTGCCTACTAGAACCCTGTACCTAGTCTCCAACTCGGTGTTTGCTTTGACTCTGTGACTGCTCCCTTTTACCCTAGGTCTTCTTTTTAATCCCCTTACTCAGTCTGCCCACCATCCCAGATGTTTACTCCCGTTCGGGAAGACCCCTATGTTATTCCATGGCTTCACTGCGCCACGAGTGGTTTCGTGCCACTGTGATCTGGAGCCACAGCTCCGTGTGTGCGCATTCCTCTTCCACGCAGTCTTCTGATTCTTAGGCAGACAAGCCAAAGAGAGCAAGGAAACCCTGACAAGTGTAACCAAGATAACCTGCTCTCCAAGTCCCATAGCCCTCAAATTCATGAGCTAGATGATAGGCCGCGAGACCGGATCCCTACCCGCGAACCGGGATTACTTCAGGTGAGCCCTATTGCAAGGCTCTCTGAGACAGCGAAGAGCTCCAAGAGGCCGTTGAGATGAAGAAGAGACACCATCTACAGAACCAGGGAACAGCACAGACTGTACAGTATTTCTGAGGAGTTTGCAACTCCCTGGCAGTTCCACCGAGGTGTTTAAGTGTCTCTGGAATGTCTTCAGTCTTCCCCTTTGCTGAGCTTGTACCCCTGAGGTCTTTGAATGTTCCTGTCATTTCACAATCCTGTTTCTATTGTGTGTCTTTAAAGGCCTGTATCATATCTGTGCCCCTTCATTTGCTGTATATATACCCTCTCTTGCCATGCCTTTCTCACAGTTCCCTCCAGTATTGTGCGTCTACTCCATGGTTCTTTAAATGTCTCACCCTCTTCTGCATGAGAGAATGTAATCTCTCTCTTTCTCTCTCTTTCTCTCTCTCTCTCTCTCTCTCTCTCTCTCTCTCTCTCTCCCCCTCACTCTCTCCCCCCCTTTGTACTGTGTTTTTATTACTGTGGTATTTACTTGCCTACATGCCATCCCTTCTGCTTCCACCATAATTATTTACAGCATGGAGTATATGATTGCATCTAACATAGCCACCCACCTCTATTGCACGTTCACCCTTAACGTAAATAAGGGCCCATGTTATATCGCCAGCCTGCTTCATACATTTTATGCACACCTCAATTTAAATGTATGCCTTCCCTCTCCCTCGGCGTTTGTATCCCTTGCGTATTTATGTTTCTTTGGCATATCTCTTCTACCCCTCCACTCCCTCTGTATTTACATTCTTGCTGTATGTAAATTTCACAATAAAGCCCCCCTCCTCAGCAGTATTCATATCTCCCCGTTCCCTCCTGTAAAATATTCTCGTCTTCCCTCGCCACCCTCAGCTTTGTTCAACCCCAGAGGTATATAAATATTACTCATATCCTTCCTCTTCCGCCACCCTCCCTCCCCCCGCTCTAGTCCCCCCCCCCCCCCCCCCCGGCACCTAAATGTCTCCTTTCGCTCTCCCTTCTGTCTGCGCTTCTGTTTTATCCCCCTGAGGTATTTAAATATCTCTATCACACTTTACTCCTCTCTTCTGGCTCTGCAGATTTAAGTCGATTTATGCCTAGCTTTATAAGATCGGTATTGCAGGCCTGGCAGGGGGGATGAGGCACAGTGGCTAAAGTGCTGATATGGTCTCTAATCCCAGCTTTGGCACTTCACCAATCCTTGTTTGATTCTAGACAGATCATTCCATCTCCCTGTGCCGTTGTGTGAAATTAAAACGAAAATGTGAGAGTGCAATGTAAATGATATGCAATATACTGTCACTGGATTGCCCATTGATTACCACTCCGTTCCACTTCTCGTGGCTGTAACCACTGCACCGCCTTCACGTATTCTACAACCTTTTTACTATGTACAGGGAAATAAATGCATTGTAGATAAGGGCCTGAAGATCATGCCATGTATGTACCACATCATATGTTGGATTGTTAAAAATGCTGTATTGCCATAATTGATTTGTAAACCTTTGAGCAGGTAGTGCTGTGTGTCCTGCAGCACAAGAATTTGCAATGTCCTACACCGCCCCATTTTAAAATTAAGTGTCAGAAATTGTAAATATTAGGTGCTGCCACTAAAGCTGTGGTCCAGTGGCAAGGAAGGAAATGTTCATGCAGGCCAGTGCCACTGGAATTGCGGTAGTGTTGGCACACTGCCATCCTCCTCTCCTTGCAATTTTATCTGCCCTGGCACTACCAGCCTTTCGCCTAGGAACATTCCCAGTTTTCCACTTTCACTCGAGGCCCAGTGGTAGATTGACACGCTGTCAATCAAAAGTGCTGGCTCCATTAATTTAGAACTAAGTAACTTTGTCACCTTTATGGTCTAAAGTGTAGGCTAATATCTGTACCCAAAAAACAATCATAATCTTGAAATATGAGAATAAGGGTCTAAGCTCCCAATCTTTAAAAGACTTGATTTCTTTCCTCAAACTATTTAATTGTTTTTTATTTTACACTTCATAGTGCTTAAGAATTGAGACATTCAGAGCTGTAGTATAGCACTTTCAAACCATGTATTTTTCATCTGCTAATTCCTCAATACAGCTGTTTTTACACTGTGGTCTCTGGACTTCAGGGATCCTCTGCTCATGAGACAACTCTAGTCTTTAACAAGAGCCCCCTGATCTGCTGATGACTAGGAGAACCTCAGGAGAAGCAGCCGCTTTATCCATGATGGATCAATTTCCCTTGCATGATCATGTGTGTGCTGCACTGTGTAACTTGCTACATGGTGCCCTGAAATCTCAGCAAAGTCAAGAGGCAGCTGGGTCTGGGAACAAGAAAAACTTTACCATGCCCAGTAAGAATGGAAATGGAGACGACTATTGATTGCCTGGTGCTGCTGTCCTTGACGAAGAGGCATGGGTCGTCTTTGGAACCAGACAACTTGAATCACTATCACGTCACCTCTCTTAAAACTTCATAGAGAAAATGATCGCCACCCATTGGTACTTGCATGAAAGAAAATAGTTGTTGCAATTAGTGTTACAGGTTAAGGTACTTCTCTTACATCTCATGTAATATTGACAGTGACTTGGTATGTCCACCTTGCAGCATTAGACGTAGCACAGATTTGATGAAGATCCAGACATAGGAGCATAACTAAGGTATCCAATAGGTTAAACTTGTCTCCATTAATTTATTAAGCGGAAGCATCCAGTTTTTCTGTAATAATACACTACCTCAACTCTGTTTGGAATCATAACGTGTGAACGGCATAGTCCAGAGAAATGTAGTTTCTACAGAGATCATCCATTTAACTCTTCTGTGGATCCAAGTTTAAAATACAGTCATTGACTTTACAAGCACTATCTCCGGCTGAACATTGGCTTCATTCATTGTGATAGTTTAGAATCGCACTGTATTCTATACAAACCTTCACACTACCTGCTATGAGGTAGACCATGTCTCATAATGAGAATTAAAAACAGATGCAACTCGACAACATCTTCCAATAGGAATTAAAGGCAGCCTTGCAGCCCCATTGCAGACATGGCACCTAGAAACCTGGCCAGTAGAGAGAACTTGCAGTATCAGTATTGAAACAACTGTGTGCTCCCTACAACCGGCAAGCTGAGGAGGGAAGGTCCTACACAACTTTATTGAATCTTCACCATGTTTTCCAAACTAATGCCATAGGCTAAAAGTACAAATCTGAAGCAAAATAAATAAATCCCTGTGAGACATAAGGTGAAACATAAATATCATCAGAACTACCATAAATGTACAAGAACTGTGAGGTACCCAACATGTTTGCATAAGTTTACTTATATTGTAGATACCGAGAAAATGGCCCTAAAATTAAGTTGTAAAAACCCATTGATAGTTGAGTGCCTGTTACTTGATGTAAGAGGTAGGACACTCTATAAAGAATTATTGTGTGTTTTTCAACAATGGTTCACACTGGATAAGATAGAAAAAAGGAGGCGCCTGGAGGTAACATAGTTTGTCACAGCTCACACAGTTTAGCCAAGTGAGGAAGTTGGGATCACAACTCATGGTTGTCTGGCTCCAAAGTCGGTAGTAGCATCGCCCAAGAAACAAACTGAGAGGGTCGAGGGAGTGAGGGGGGTAATATATGTTGAAGTGTTTTCAGAACAGGATTACTTGGGTTAGCCGGTTTGCTTTTGTCTACCTATGTAGCAATTAGAGGTCCTTTTGAGTCTCAGATTTCCCGTGGCTACCACGCAACTCTTTCCTATATGTCTACAGTCTCCCATTCTTAAGTTTCGTGGCTTAACTGCACTATGCACAAGCATTGGGAAAGCCAACGGTTTTCACCTTTGAGACCTACTGGCTTTGCTAATTGCTTGTAGCCACGCAACACAGCATATCCTATAATGTGCAGCATGGCAAAAGTTTATATATATAAAAAAAAAAATTACATTAGGCAGGCTCTATTCGTTTTCTTTTTAGTTACGGATCTAGTTGGATTGGTAACTAAAAAGAAAATAAGACGTGCAAAATTGTTTTATTTAAAAGGGGGTGGAGTGGAAGCAGCGGGGAGCGCTGAAGCAAAACTTGCCATGTAAATAACACAGGGGAGGGCTGTGGGGCCATGCAGAAGCAACAAAGGGGTATTGTGGGAGGCGCAGAAGAAATACGTGGAGGGCATTAGGGGGCGTAAGCAACCCAGGAGTCCAAGTAAGAAACATGGTAGGTGCATGTGGGAGGAAGCAACAACAGGCAAAAGAAAAGGAAGGCTCTGAGTGAGAGGAAGCAAAATGGACACATGTGAGGAAAACAGTGGGGAGAAGTACACGGGAGAAGTACACAGGCCCCTGCACTATGGAGGGCGGGGATAAGCAGGCGTGCAACAAAACAACACAGAGTGCAGGGGTAGAGAAGTATACAAAGTAGACAGGTTGTAAAACATGCACTCACGGGGAGTGCTTAACACAAAAGAAAAAGGTTCTTTAAAATCAAGCAATGAAAGCTGCGAAGGCAACCAGTCAAAAGAGATGTAAATAGGCAATGCTCTATGCAGGGACAAACAAAAGATTGACAAGCTGGGATACAAGTACGAAGCAGGCGAATGAGTGACAAGGAAAGCCAACCAATGGTAAGCAGTGGGCAGGCTAAATGCCCCTGTATGTTCTTGACGAGCCACAATATATCTCGCAACAGATTGTGCATGCACTAACCAAAATATCTTGGCTAATAATGATGCTTCTGTGACATAGTTGGCGTTCTCTGTGCACTTCCATCTAGACTTAAGTTTCTGTCACCCCTCTCCCCAACCTTCCTCCCATTAGAAACATAGACCAGAAAAAAAAATCAACCTTTACACCCAGCGCTCCCCCCTCTGACCCCCCACCCTCCAAAAAAATGTTCAGATTGCAAAGACCTGCAAGAAAAAGCAAATTTCCTCCTTAAAAAGGCTCTAGTGAGAAAGCCTGGCTAATTGTAAATCAATGAGTCTTAAAATGCTTCATTGATCTCCAGTTGGGAGTTTGAAGGAGAAAAGCGGTAATTACCGTAGGAGGGGGGTGCTTTTCCTCTAAGTAAGTTCTGAGCTAAAAAGACACCAGCCCAGCAACCCTGCGAGGAGAGCACTTTGGAAATGGGTCTAATTAGTTTTAAAAGTACTTTTGTGGGTGTAATTCTCTTTATTTAGAAATTCATCTGCAGGTTTTCAGTCCAGCACCCAATAGCATCGGCTTAATTGCCCTGTGCTCCAGCTGCCCAGCCAAATCACAATACGCAGCGTGTATGGTACTAGTAGGGAAGCAGGAACAGGAGTGGAGATAAATGAGATAGTTATTGAATCGAAGAATGAATGAGTGAGTTTGTGAGGAAGTGGAGTGGTGGAGACTGTTCCGAGTTTCAGAGTACCTCTATGTGGTACAAGTTGCTGACCAATGGTGGGATAGAAGCTCAGAATTTGAAGTCTGATGAGAATCGCCAGGCGCGGCCAGTCTACACATCCCTTGGTCACATCCCTAGCAGGAGCTGGTGATCTAAGGTGCACCATACAGGGCCTAGGTATATATGTACCTATGTGGTATTTGCATAGTGTAAATCTAGCCAAAAGTCAAACAAGTACTGTGCAGGGTCATAGGTTACCCAGCAAGTGAATGTAGGTGGTGGTTGATGAGTTCTCAAAGAGAAGATGGACTATTTCGATGTTGCTGCCTTTATCTCTCGATAATTTCTTCTTGCCCCATATATTATTTCCTAAATGTACCTATTTTGATCCACCACCTCTACTCGGAGAACATTCTCGTAGGTGTGGTCCTAAGGAGAACATGCCCTGTTCAAGGAGAACTTCTTACACCCCTCCACCACCTGTTTCGTCACCATGAGGGTCACAGCGGCACACCTTTATACTAGGCCTGGGTGAAATGTTGTTTGTGTGAAGTACGCAAAATTCTCCAAGATTTCTGCAAAGTTAGACATTATTGTGCGAAATGCCGGCTTCTGCATTTTGCACTGTTTCCAGCACGTAATGCATTCTTGCATTCATTTTTAGGGCAATGATGCACTTTATGCTAAAAAGAAAAAATGCTAAATTGCACATCGTACGAACAACAGACTCTTGGTCTCAGTTCTTTAACGTTCTCCCTGTGCTCCCGCAACAGGATTTTTACACAAAGTCTCAATTACACAACGTAGCACAATGGAGTAATCTCCCACTTCTCACCTAACTAGCACAATGTGAAATGGCGAAAATTACGCAAGATTACACCAGGCGTAAGTGAAATTTCGCCCAGGCCTGTATGATGCTCTCCTCCCACCTCCTCTGCTGTAGGTGGAGAGCGGGTGCTGGATTGTGGCGCCAGGCGTGTGGCACTTCAAGTGTCCCCATGCCACAGGCAGAGGATCCTGGTAAACTAGGAAGGCTGGTGTGGCAGCAGCTGGCCTGGGATTGATTGCTGTGATTGCTCTGCCAATATGAGAGCTTGTTACATCCGCCATTGGTTCGGAGGCCAGCTAACAAGTCCCGCTGATCAATGGAACGCTATAGATCTCGGTCATTAATGAGCTGCTCACTAATTAATGTTATCCATAATCCAATTATGCGTAGTAGCTAATGTGCTGGTTTATGCTGAGTGGCAGGGCTGCCTGGCACACCGATCCATCACCAGCTGCCTTGGAGCGCATAAGGGCGCATCCCTGTGCAGCAGGGTTGGACACCTCTTCTGCCCAGAATTGTTGGGCGTTAGGAATGCCTGTCGGAGCAGCTGCTACCAGCATTAAAGTGATTGGGAATGATTGTTGAGGTGTCCCTAAAATGCCTCACGTCCTTGCCAAGACTATTGCTTGTCAGAATTGAATATTTTGCATCCAGTAATGTTCTGTCTTGGACCCTCTTGTGTTCCAGGACGGTAGGAAAGGTGCTCTAAGTTCCTCCTGGTGCAGAGTATTCTGAGTAAAAACAGAGTGGAACATGTGCTCCCTGATCCCAAAAACTTTGGGTTTTATGGGCCTGCAAGCTACTTCATAAAACTGTCAACAAGCTATTTTGGCCTGCATGGTGTCCCTGCACCCAGAAGGTGCATGTGTGACATGATGCAGCGATTGCAAGCATTGAAGATGTAAACATATGTGACAGCATGATTCATGGGTGGAGATACAAGCCTGGGTTGGATTGCCATGCCCTGGCCACAAGCCTTTGTGATACATTGGCTTCATACGTCCTTGATGCCTTTAAAGTGTATGCTAGAGTCATGATGTTGCTTTGTCTAAATATGAGCCCGAAGGGCAGCATGATGAGGAATCAGCAGGCTTTGGAGAGACATCCTGGAGTGGGGGCTGCAGTATAGTGCAGGGGCAGCAGGCATAGGCATTGGTGACTTGTCCCCGACGCCTGCAACCTTTGCTGCTCAGGTGCCCAAGTGGTAGTGTGGTGTAGAAGCTTCAAGCATGACGTGTTTGAGGAGAGGCTGTTGGATGCAGGGACTGAGACGTGACTGAGTGGCAGTGGACTAGGGTGGTGCAGAGTTGACTGTGAGTAGCAGTGTAATGCAGGGCCTGGAGGCCTCACTGCAAGCCACAGCGACATGCGACGGGAGGCAGTGTGATGCAGAAGCAGCAGGAATAAGAGATGTGGTCAAATGGTAGCAGGATACATTAGCAGTAGGCCTGAGAGAGGTAACCACAAGTGCAGCATGTTACAGGTGCTGTGCCGAAATAACAGTGAGTCCGTATCACGACAGTGAGTGGCACTGTGATGCATGGACTTCAGAGCCAACAGTGACGTGGCAGCATGATGCAAGGGTGGAAGCCACCGATAATGCACCTAAGTGGCAGCATTGTGCGGGGGTTGCTGTAGCGGCTCAGTTGACACATCGTATGATTCAAGGGCAGGTTATGCAGTAAACGAGAGTGCGTCATTTTATATCACTCCATTCATGTTGTGCGAGGGTGGGGGCTGCCCCTTCCCGCCACCCCTGATCTCAGTGAGCTCCTTGCATGGGAATGTGCATGGGATTGTGCGTGGTGATGTATGTGTCTTCCTCTCGCTTTATTTCTGCCTGCACTGGCTGCCAGCTCCAGCCATGGCTACCTGCCAAGAGAAGTCTCAGAGGTGATGTTCCGTGACTAAGCAGAATATGGAGACTACGAGGAGGCAAGGGGTCTGCGCGTGTGAATGGAGAGACGTGCAGACAGACCCAAGAAGGACTGCGAGGAAAGACCTCCACCCCCTCCAGTGACAGCCAGTACAAGAAAAGATGGGAGATGGGGGATTCCTAACCCCAGAGCAACTTGTCAGTCTGGCACGGCACTCTTCCCTCGGATTTGTTCAGTATTGACCTGGCGAGACCCCTTGTGGGTTCTCTAATTGAAAATTAATACCAGATCAATGCCCTGAGCAATTTGCATATTGATCATAAACAACTTTGAAGGCACCAAGTGTGTAGCAGATCAATGGAGCTGCTAGGCAGGATGCAGCGGCGACTCAGGGTGGCGTCTTTCTTCCCGGGCAGGCATGGGCATTGGTTTTTGGTGCAGAAAATAAAAGAACAATCCGTGCCGCAAATCCATTCCAGCAGAGCTCCATGCACCCTAGAAAGCGTCCCCTGGATCTAACTATGTCCCAAAGAATACACAGCCTCTCTACAAGGGCTCATCACACACGCACAATCTGTGTATGTGTATGGTAGATAGGCATACGTTCCAAGACAGCAGAAATCTAAATTGTGGGCCTTTTCCTTGATCAGGTAGGTATCAGAGTTTGCTAAGCTCTTCATTTCACTGCCATTCTCTTCAGATGTTATGCAGTGTTTCCTTGTTGCCATGGGCTGGGACTGACCTGAGAGTTTCACTCCTGCAAGGGGATGGCCCTTAGTTCTGTGCTTCTGAATCTGTTTGGGATCCTCCTACCGGCATACCACCAATGCCGCATTTTTCTGCATGTGAGCAGTACGGATGGAATGTAGGCGTCCAGCGTGCCAGCAAGGTTGTTTGAAATGATCATGTGCGCCACGTACTCACTACCGTCTGGCAGGCTTCCCCCATTCCAAGATGGCAGTCAGGTAACATCATTCATCTTCCACAGCTAGTGAAACCCAGAAGTAACTAGCTCCTGGTTTTGACATATTGGGTTGAAAAATATTCTCCATTACATTGACCCCACCCACCATATCACAGTAACAAAGGCTCTTATATACAATTCTCTTTTTTTAAGAGTCCTTTTTTCTTGCCTGCAGGATAAATTGCTCCTACGTCTCCAACTCGTACAAAACGCTGCAGCAAGGTAATAACTAGGGCAGGGCGTAGTTTGCGAAGTAGCGCTACCCGTAGCTACGTGAAGTGTACTTCGCACTATGCGTAGCACTACGCGAACTGCGTAGTACCCAGTTCGCACTGTGCAAGATGCCGTTTTCAATGATTGCACAGTGCGGACAAGCATCCGGCACTGTGCAATCGTTGAAAATGGCATCTTGCGCTGTGAGAGCTGTAGTTTTCTGCCGCTAAAGTAGATTTTTACTTGAGGTGCAGCTTTCTCAACGCGGTCTGGTAGTTTCTCATCGCGAGCGGTCGCGAGCATTCCACGCTTGTGATTGGCAACTTGATGTTGCTGATCGCAAACGAGGAAAAAGTCTCGCCGGGATGTCATTTTGCTTGCTCGCGGTCGCCAACTTTATGTTGAGGACCGCGAGCAAGCAAAAGATGACTGCTGCACCACGCTACGCGTGTTTGCACTGTGCTACGTACAGTTTGTCTAGTGCGAAGTAGCGCAAACTTCGCAAACTACGTGAGCGTAGCGTAGTGCTTTACCCAGGGTTACTAATAACAGGAGCCAGATTACGGGACCATATTACACCCATTCTGAGACCCCCTCATTGGCTTCCTTTTAGACAGCACATTGTTTTTAAACCCCCTGGTTAGTATGCATCGTACCATTTTTGCAGCCTTCTCAGCATTCATAGTGGCAGAATTCCCGTTGTATCATCAAAACTCTGTGTTTGTCAGGTAAACGTTTATAGACTATCACTAGAACTAAAGCTGTCTTGTTATGCTACAGTTTATTCAGCTGTGGCCAGGAAAGACGAGAACAACCTCCCTCTTATACTACAGAGACTGCATCCCTATCTTCAGAAAAAAACCTCAAGACATGCATAGTCAACCTCCAGATGGCCTCTTGAAGGTCACTCTAAATCCTTTGTTTTATTCCTGTATTTATGCCTGTTGTTTTGTCCTATAGCACCAATAAGCTTTATTGAAGGGGCACTGACAAAGTATAACATTACATGCTTGTCGCCTAAATAAGGGGCCTAAGCTTCTCTACAAGGTTGCCCCATTGTTGCTATTGCTGTACCTCCTTTCCCACTCTTTTATTTTTTTATTTTTACTTCTTGCCTCCTGTGTTCTGATGCTGGTGATTGCTCATTCTGTTGTCTTTTGTAATATATTTAATAAAGCTGTCTGTCAGTCCTTGCATCCTTGTTAACTGGAAATTTCAGCCTTGACATCTGAATGTCTCATGTTGCCATCTTCTCAATTCTTTTGGTGTTTTTTGGTGCTGGTTGGTGTTTCCTTCACTCCTGTGACATTCATGTACCCTCCAGCACGGAATTTGAAAAGGGATATCCTTGGAAGAAAGCAAAATAGTGACCCGTCCTTCCCACCCTTCATTCCAGGTTTGTGTGAGTGTCCTTTTGACTTTCTTGAGGTTCTGTTGGCTTATCAGCTGTGTGTCGGATTTCTGATGTTCAGTGAACAAACTGAACAGGCTTAAAATTCTTACTGTTTTTATTTAAAGTAATTATTGGTTTGATTTTTGTAAATCTTTATTTCCACTGGTCTTTTAAGCAAGCAAATCTGGTAGAGAGTCAGGAGCAAGCTACCATCTTGATTGAAAAGGATGATATTAATGTGTAGCACGTCAAGTGATATCCTACAGTTACTTTTACCTTTCTAGACAAAAACAACTGTTGGCCACCCCCAAATAAGTGGAGTCACTCGGTTTAATTGTTACACAGCAGATCTCTTCCTTTACAATCTTCGTTGTGTATCTTCTAGAAATATTTACACACCGTTGTTCCATGATCACGGCCTAGGGTCCGTGGGAGAGACAGTTAAGGCAACTAAGAGCACAAGACTTGTTTGTGAAGCCAGATTCCCCAGCTACTGTTCAGTCTGCACAGGGGCCCACTGTATTCAGGCAAATGCAGTGTTTGTGCATATCTGAGACAGCATCTGGCGCACCTTTCTTCATTTATTGGGTCAGGCTGAAGTAAAGGTATTGAATGCTTTCTTTTTATATATTCATTCCACTGATTGGGTGTCTGTCCTCCAGGGTGGTTCATTCTGGTCTGACTTTCAGTAGCACATTGGGTTTACCTCCCTTGGGCAAATCAGGGTTTGAGAGCTTGTATCAACAGTTTGAGAGCGCTTTCAAACTCTATGCTGCTGTGATTACCCTGGCTATGAAACTATCATGGCATGGATTTGATAGTGGCTGGTGTTAATGTTTCAGTTTTTCGCCCTATCGTTCTTACAGTCGAACAATCATGTGAGCCTCTCGGATGGCAGCATGTTATATTATGTGTATTTGTATGGTATACAACTCACGCGAGAGAGTGTCCTGGCGCTGACGCAGGAGTTCCATAGGCCAAGCCAGGGGCAGGGCTGGGTGAAGACCCAGATCTTCAGTTTCTTGCAGATTTCAAGAACAGAGGCCGAGACTGACAGGCAGGGGCGGTCAGTCCAGGCCTTAGGAGTCCGGAAGGAGAAGGGACGACTGCCAGATCTGGGGAGGGGGTGGGGGGTGTTTAGTGGGGTGTGTGTGTGTCTGTGTGTGTAGGTGTAGATGTCCGGCTGAGCGGAGGTTTCTGATAAGTATGTAAAGGTTTATGGGGTAGTTGAGGTGCGTGGGCCAATATTGTGTAAGGTGTACTCTGCTATATTGTTTACTAGTATAGTGTGGGGCTTTCCTATTCACAATATATTACTGTCTCTGATGTGGGCAGCTTGTCCTCAATCATAGCACGAAGTACAATTGTCAAGCAACTTCACATTGCCTTAATTCTCCTAATCTCTAAATATACTCACCAATACGTGAGGAAATATCGTAATGTGCTCTTTTTCCGGCAAGGTTTCTCTTGGTATCCTTAAGCAGCAGGGATGCAACCAACATCCTAATGGCAATGGGGGCACTACTCACGCGCACCACAACCACGCCTAGCTCAAAGGAGCTATCAAACTCAAGCCATATCTGTCTGCTGTCTGGTCTTACATTCATCTACAGACTAGTGAGAACACACCATTCCATTCTTGTATACTAATGCCCGCAGTCCGGGCCAGCCAGTCTCCCACAACCTGTAAGGACACAGATGTGCAACGTTATTGACTACTTGGAAGAAGGCCTCCCTCACTGTGCTCCTGCCAATCTGTGGCAAACTTCCACTGACTCCCACAGGGCACACGCACAAGTCCAGGAACCGTATATCGCGACTTGCAATACCAACTTGAGCAGCTCCCTTCTATTTATCTTACTGTATTCTTCTGACAATAATCACAATGATCCGTAGTTTTAGGACTTTTTATGTTCATCCATCCTGCATCCTAACTAGTCAATCCATTCATATATAACAACATGCTCTTATGCTCACCACATCCCCTTTGGAAGCTTAAACAAAGTTTCTTTCAAAATTGGATATCTTGCGCCAATGAAATATGGTACCTTTAAACATCTTCTAGAGGACAAAAATCCAACACTGTTAGCCTCTCACATTACATGTGCACATCTCTTGATTTCTTCCTTCAAATGTTTAGCATCTCTACCTTAGGAGTGGGCTCTACCTTATTTGTAGAACTTGTCACACTGTAGGCCCTGGGTTTCTTCTGTTCAAATTATCAAACTACGTTCCACCTCAGCCAAATTGATTCCTTCCTGTGCATAGATGATGTGGATTGTTAGTACAAAGGAGGAATCGAGCCTAACTTATTACTAGAGGGAAGGCCAGTGGCTGAGAAACTTGTCATGACTCCCTAAGTGTGCAAGGTCAGGTCTCCAAAGCCCTCTTGCATCAGCTTTCTCCATTAGTGGCTCTTTCATTGTCTTGGCTTAACCATGCCGAAGAGCCCAGCCTGGGGTAGGCAGCTTCTAATTAAGAGGAGAGTATTCTTCTCACGAGCTATGCAGGAGTCGAGAGCAAATGACTTCACCTCTGTGTGTTTGTCCATCTGCGTGTGCTCCCCCGTAATCTGCTCCACATATGTCGAGTGGGTTCTCTTGTCTTTCTGGGCCCAGTCCGAGGTAAATTGCAGACTGTGTGCAGTTTTCATATGACAGAATAGACACGGAGGGGGTTTTGCATACTCGCTGGCCTCCTCCAATGCAATAGCAAGCTGTGTCCACTTCTGTGATTTAGCATAACATAACATGTGAATTTGTAAAGCGCGCATTCAACCAGAGGTCTCTTGGCGCTGCATAACAGATGTTTATTGTTACCCAACTCAATGGAACTCATTTTATCGACCTCAGATGGATGAAGGGCTGAGTGGACCCGCTGGGATTTGAACCTGTGACCATGAGGTTGAACACAGGCCCCTGTAGTGGATGCATTAGTCCACTGAGTCACCAGACCCGACTTTTCTGTGATTTCCTTATAGGCGCTGTTTTAAGGACAGTCATTAAACATGAATATTCTTGGCATAAACCTGCTTAGTGCAGCCGATCAGTTGGAGAATCAGAGTGTCTTGTGGAAGCTGTTAGACCAACCTAATCAAGATGTTCAAGACCTCTGACACAGAGCCATTGCTGGCTAGACATACAGGGCTGCAAATTCTTCAAGGCCATTGACAGTTAACCACAGAACCGCCTACTCAACAGGGTCATTGTTGGCCAACCACACAGAGCTCGTGTAAGTCAATCTACTGAACTGTCAGCCATGGCTAATGAATAGTGCTGACCACTAGGCAAACATGTTTTACGCCCCAACCTTGGGTCATTGTCCAGAAACCACACAGGGTCGCTGATTTATGTGATGAGTAGCCTTGCAAAATCCTTGCCAGGGAAAATGGCGGGCAAGTTCATGGATGAGTAGTTCGAGCGGTGTGTGGATAGAGGGTGTCCTGTATGAGTGGAGTGTTGTCCATGAGGGTTGGAGCTATGCTCTGATCGTGTTGCGGTGGACTGGTTGCAGAATCTTAACAGTTTTGTGTACTAGAGGAGGAGTTATTGTCATATGCATGATCCTATAATAAGCATGAAAGGTGATTAGAGAGACAAATGTGTGGAAGGGGCTCTCCTGTGTGGGAATGTTGGCTTTGATAAACTCCTCTTGTGACACAGATATTCAGAGGCAGTAGGCTGACTGGAAGCCTTGAAAGATAAGGGCCTCTGTTAAGTAGGCCCCAGACAACCTGCTAACCTGCTGTGGGCCACCACTGCAGGCTGTTGCTGAACTCCATTGCAGGTTGCTGTTGGCCGACTGTACAGTGGTGTTGTCAAACAACCATACACCATTGTCGACTAACACTCAGCACTATCGGTGTTCACCACTCTAAGGCGCGGTGTATTAAAGTTGGATTCCCAAACTCACGTCTTAGCAAGGTGAGACTGGGGTGTGGCGGCCGGAATGATTACTAGTAGACTTACTTGCTCACTGAGTGGTTTGGGGGCCTTTTGCTTCCACTGCTGTGCCCATACAGTGGCGGGAGAGTGCACGTATGTTGGCGGCCTCTGTCATATGGAGTCCTTCCCTTGGGTAAAAGTGGGAAACCAAGCGCAAGGGAGATGCCCCGCTAGCCATACATACCCTGCCCTTGCCCACACTGCCAGGGGGTGAAGGTCGGCCCGGCCTCGAAGTCACTATAGAAAGTTCAGCACCGAGAGGGGAAGGGGGAAGGCAGACACAGACAGGAGAGCAGGCCAGGCAGGGGCCGAAGAGCCGACTCAGGGGGAATACAGGAAGCTCGACGCTTCCTTTGCTGAAAAGCTTATTAGTGGAAAAGGAAAAAGCAATTATTGGTGCGCGTGAGAGCTGCGATCCATTGTTGTTTACACCTGGAATTAAAGGGGGTGACAGCGCCCCACTCAAGCCCCCCAGGGTGCCCACAGGCCCAGATTGCTGTGTGTGCAGACCCAGAGCAGGCACATCGGCGCTGGGCTTGTTTCTGAAACCGTCTTGGGCTCGGGTCAAGGTCGCCCCACCCAAGCCCCCCTTGGCTCCCTGGGTGCGTGCCCACAGGCCCAGGTTGCTGTGTGTGCAGATCCAGAGCAGGTACATCGGCGCTGGGCTTGTTTCTGAATCCGTCGTGGGCTCGGGTCAAGGTCGCCCACTTAAAGGCTCCCTGGGTGCGTGGCCACAGGCCCAGGTTGCTGTGTGTGCAGACCCGAGCAGGCGCATCGGCGCTGGGCTTGTTTCTGAATCCGTCGTGGGCTCGGGTCAAGGTTGCCCCCGTGGCTCCCAGGTTGCTGTGAGTGCAGATCCAGAGCAGGTACATCGGTGCTGGGCTTGTTTCTGAATCCGTCGTGGGCTCGGGTCAAGGTCGCCCACTTCAAGCCCCCCGTGGCTCCCTGGGTGCGTGGCCACAGGCCCAGGTTGCTGTGTGTGCAGATCCAGAGCAGGTACATCGGTGCTGGGCTTGTTTCTGAATCCGTCGTGGGCTCGGGTCAAGGTCGCCCACTTCAAGCCCCCCGTGGCTCCCTGGGTGCGTGCCCACAGGCCCAGGTTGCTGTGTGTGCAGACCCGAGCAGGCGCATTGGCGCTGGGCTTGTTTCTGAATCCGTCGTGGACTCGGGTCAAGGTCGCCCCCGTGGCTCCCTGGGTGCGTGGCCACAGGCCCAGGTTGCTGTGTGTGCAGACCCGAGCAGGCGCATTGGCGCTGGGCTTGTTTCTGAATCCGTCGTGGGCTCGGATCAAGGTCGCCCCCGTGGCTCCCTGGGTGCGTGCCCACAGGCCCAGGTTGCTGTGTGTGCAGACCCGAACAGGCGCATCGGCGCTGGGCTTGTTTCTGAATCAGTCATGGGCCCGGGACAAGGTTTCCTGCTGTGAACCTCGATTTCTTGCGTGTGCGGGCCCGTGTCTTGGTGGACGCCTAAGCTTCTTGTTTGGCGCGTTGATTCTCTGGGGTGTTTGAGAGGGAACTGTCTTTGTTTTTATTGGGGGTTGGGTGGGTAGTTGCTACAAGTGCCCTGGGATTCTGGACACTTATTACACACACTCATACTCAAGTGATATTCTCCCCCGCTGACACTACACCCCTTCCGCCACCCCTGCCCTAACTCCCGCCTTCCTTTTCTCTCTCCGAGATTCTGCCTCTTGTTAATGGCCCCTCCCAGGAGCCGACTCAGCCGCTTCCTTACCCTCCTTCATCGAAGAAGAAACCCCGCCGCTTGATGAGCGAGGCCCAATGTTATGAGAGAAGAGAGCCGTGCAGTGGCAGCACCTGTGATTTGTACCAGGGCCACTGATCGGAAAACCTCGATTACTCTTCTGAAAGTTTGTTTTCCTTTCTCTTTTTCATCCATTTTCAAGAGCGTCTTTTCTTTCCTCGCGTTGTTGACGACATAACAAAGACAGGTGGCAGCGGGGCTGTTCGTGAATGTATTATTGTATTCCATACTTTCAAGCCCTCTCCACGATGCTCCGGCTCCTGCAGGGTAGATGTATGTGTTCAGTCCCCCAGATGAGCATGGCCGTTCCTTGCCTTGCTTGGGGTGACACCTATGGACCACAGATGGTAATGCAGAAGAAAGATTCCGAGGGCTGCTTTCAAAATACACCATTCTACGTTTTCCTCCATGCGCTGGAAACCCTCTCTGCTTTTTTTGAAGCAACCCTCCCTGCTCAAAAAAGTAACACATGGGAAATACCAAGTTATTTTCTTTGGAGCCACTGTTATGCAATTTCTGGTTTTGGTAATTGAAGAGTGCACCAGTTTTTCGAGTCTTTCATTTTCTAGAAAATACATACCACTTAGGGTAAAACTGTAGTAATTATCCCCTGCCAGTCACATGGTACCAACACCTGTGTCCTTTTTAAGTTATGTTGACGAGATGTCCTGAAGATACCCCATTTTCAGGGCTTTCTTGACAGCACAACTGTGTACGTGACCTGTTTTGGCCAATTCAGTAAAATATACATGGATTAGGAGCTGGTTCCACCCAGGGAAGTATTACTGTCTCACCTCATGTTATTGGTTATTTGGCATATAATTCCACTTTCCGGAAAGTGCTCTCATTGTAATGCATGAAATATATTTTACATCTGAAATGTACCCTCCATTATACCGGTGTTTATCCCATTCAGTTATTTAACTAGATCATTCATCATATACAGAAAACCGTTCCATTTTTTGCTACCCCTTTCCAATCATTGGCAGAGTTAATAAGGCTGAATTTAATGGAATGTACAGCATTGGCGACCAACCTAGAAATGTCAGTGCTGCCACCTCAAGTGGGATAAATAAACACCACCGCCCAGGAAACTTTACAGTAATGACACTCCAGCATTTTGAGTGTTTACGTATCCAGTGACTGCTACAATTTGAAGGACTTGTTATTAGATCAAGCTTTGGGTCCTTTATTTATTGCACATTCAAGACACAAAGAAAGGGCTTTCTCTGTGGTATTCTATTGTGCTGACTAGGTAAACCTCCATAATTCACAGAAATTCCTAGGCATTAGGCTGAATGGAGTCCCTCTGAAAGGTGTCCCCTCCGGCCCTGTAGGGAAGGGGGCTGAGTTAGAATCCTGGTACCTACTCTCGAAGACTGAGCCTAAGCATACTGTTATCCTCCACAATTGACGCCTGGAGATGAATGAAGGCAATCCTGGTGGAGATACTTTGTAGCAGTCAATTGGACAGCTCACCAGCTCAGCTCTTCAGTAGTGTGATGTTTGTTGGACTTCGCGTGTACGAAGTGCATTGAACTGACATGTATGGTATATTAACCAGCACAGAATCCTTCGCTGGGGTGGAATAAGGTGTGGGAGGGCCGAAGCAGGCCTGTGGCCCTCATTGAGTGTTATCGAGACACTTGTGTAAACACTTTTTATGACGTGGTTAGAATGCTATGTACCATACCCATTAATGGGGTTGATGGAGTCCTACAGATCCCACTCGTGGTGGTGGGGATGCCTGTGACACACAAACGGCTCTTTAGGCCATTTAAAGGCACATACATGTAGACTCTGTTCTTTTTATTTTGATCTCATCAGTGCAGTGGGTAGTGGTTTGGCTACTACTAGTACACACTCTTGGTAGTGGCAATAGAAAAGTGTGTATGGTCTGGTCAGAGGTGCGCAGATGGGGAGACACCAATGTTGCTACTGATAGATGTATGCTATCCATACATATGTGGTATGCAAACACATGTCCAGACTGCATTTTTTTAGGTTAACAAAGGATGCTGCACATGAATGCTCTTTCTCCGTCAGTGGATATAAAGGAGTATGTGTTAAATCCAATTGGTGGGATAGATAAAGGTGTGTGTTTGTGTATTCTACATGAATGGGGAGACTGACATTGCATTGATCTTCCAGAGTAGAGGTGGACGGAGGGACAAGAACCCTTCACTAGGACATTGGGTCTTTTCCCAGAAGAAGAAGCCTCGTGGGTTGGGGTACGTGGGTCACTCACTGCCAGTGATGCAGAAAGTGTTTGGTATGTACCAATGGCGGTAGTTCTGCTTCACACTGCGAGAATCTATGAACAGTTTCCGATTTGCAAATTGGTACTGGAATCAAAACACTGTGTAAAAGCTAGACTCATAAAGGTACACTCATTAAACTGAAGTTTCGGACTAGAGCAGGGGACGTTTCTTGATCTACATTTCCCAGTTCTGCCCCGTCCTCTCTTCTTGCTCTCTGTAATCATGGAGTACAGAGCATGAGGGGTTAATTATTCATGAGTTGGGTTGTCTTTGTTGTATTGAGACATCAATACGCTACCATTTAGTTGTGCGGTGTGTGGAAGGATTTGGAAGGTAACGGTCTGTACAGTTAAGTACTTTGGGGAAGAGCTTGCTGACTTATGGAGAAAGCAATTGAGTGGTATTGATTTGCGTCGTCTTGTAGCATTTTAAGATCGCATCTAGGGATAGCGTCAGACCGCCTTTCCATGCGCTAGTCTTTTGTCTGTAGCTTGTCTTCTAGCTGCTGGGTTCATCTTGCACACACTTTCCCATTCACCATTTTTCCATCAATTCTGTGCTTTTAGGTTCCATATATCACTTTTCGATGGCTTTCTTAAGGATCTCGGTAGAAACTAGTAGATTGCTTGGCAGGTTGGTTACTTCGAGACTCGGGTAAAGCTGGGGATGTAGTCTGCATACGTCCGGTTTGACTGACTGTCTAAGGTGCTGGCTCGTAGGGGAAACAGTCTTATTTCCTTAGAGTGCACAGAAAGAATTCATGTATCAACACCTCAGTGGTTGAATTTCCTTACATGCAAATGTTGATTTCTTTGCTCACACCAGGCAAAACAGGACACAGTTCAGCTTAGCAATTCATATGTCTTCCAAGAGGTGCAGCTGTGTCACTTGCACTGCACTATCTGTGTCTTTCTGGCTGTACGACTAGATACCTGTATAGCCCAGGAATAGGTAGTAGTTGTGAAGCTGGAGTGAGCTGCGCTGCTCGCTCTTTCTATTCTGCAGCCCCCGCTTGCCTGTCCTCCCCAGGGCTAGGCCTACCTTGTGCCTATAAGTGTCAGGAAATGGATCGAGCGCCAGCCGAGGTGTAATGAAATCTCTGCTGCCCAGAGCTTCTAACCACGTTCCCTGGGCTTGAGAGGTTATTTTTAGTCTGTGGCTTCTGTGGTAATTCAGGGAAATGGAGACCGGTTTCCCAGCTCAGCCGGTGAGATAGGAACCTGCTGGGAAAGCGGTAGCGGGACGGAGGCGGTAGGGGCTGAGAGACTGGGTCAGTGGGTCAACACTCTCTCTTTTCACTGCTGGACGCTTGACCACAAATGCAGCAGACGTTGCTTGGGTGCTCATCCGCATCTCAGTACTGCTCAAATCATATTTGATGTGCAAGGGAAGAGGTTTGTTTGGGGTAGGAGCAGTGGTGAGAGGTACCTCCAGCACTGGTCTGTCCGGACTGGGGTGCTTCAGTGCAGACATGTTGGAGGTATTCCATCTTCTGGAATAGTGCTACGGAACAAGTTTGGGGCAGCATGGCAAAGCTGGCTGTGTCAGTGACGAACGCTGTTGCTAAACCACCCCTATCACCAAGGAAGTTTTCCTGCTCTAAATAATACAATTGTTGCTGTCTTATAATAATAATGTCCGTGATAGTAACAAGCACACCACTAGGACCTGGACAATGCCGGGAAGAAAATTGGCTGAGTGAGGAAATGACTGTATCTCTAAATATGGTTTACAATGTTCCTTCTGTGGCGATGTACAAGTACATTTGGAACCGTAGTTGGGTATAGAGTTACTCATTTATTAAGTCCGAAATAGGCAAAACATCTTGCAGTTAGCGCACTGGAATGTTCACTGGGTTAAAGAAGTTTTTGAAGTAGTTGATCATTTAGTTCAAACACAACATCAATAAGTGCTCCAGTCTAGTTGCTATGGATGCATTGGCCAATTGTCTGGAGCTGTAGACCGGTTTATGTGTTGAGGTCATCCCGGGTTTCTCTTACCTGCAGATTTCAGGTGGTAAATATGACGACATAATCAGGAAGGATCATCTGGCACCTTAAAATGTTTCCAATACTTTCACAAGGGATTATAATAAGGACCAATGTGTTTTTATTTTCATGCTGTCGGTGTAAGAGCTGCAGAAGGAGCATACTCCAGCTTTGAGATCATTTAAACGGCGCAGCGCCGCCCGGGTACATGGGGTGTATGTTTTGGTTATATGGTGTGGTGTCACACTCTAGTAGATAATCTGATGTACAGTTCTTACAGTGAATGTTGAAATTGTAGTGCTTCCCTACACTGCTCATTGCCTAACTTAATTGCCACACAGTAAACGGAGAGTAGATCACTACCAATGTTGTTACTCTTTACATTGACATCCCACACTGGATGTTCAAATTAAAATGGAGACATATATTAATCTTTATTTGATTATGAATCCTAATCATAAAAGATAAAAACATAAAAGCCACATAAAAAACATTAAAAACCTTATTATACACAATCCAGTACATTTTATTCAGAGAACACACTATATAATCATTTAGATACAATTTAAAAGTAATGGGCAAGCCTGACACATACATCATTATTTCTTAGGCACACATTATTTTATTCCAATATACATTCAGCAGCAGAAGCATGCTACACTTACCTGCTTTTTATCATTGAAACCTTGTCCATCGTTAGGCTTCACTGGAGTCCTACTTTAATTTCACTTCACCAACTCCCTAGCATAGCGAGTAGGAAAGCAGCTTCCTGGTTGCGACTTGTACCTGTGGTTTAGCCTCGAAGTCACAATATTATGGCCAGTGTAACTTTTTCGTTTAAGGTTGCCGCAGGGAGTTGCCAAACTCTGTGCCATGCTTAGACTTGTCTTCACATTGGTGGTTGACTCTGTAGCTGCGACGTTGCTTTCGTCTCAAACTCCATTCCATCCTGACCAGATGTTGTGTTCATGTTTCTAGCTTCAGAAGAAGTGGCTGAGGATGTGGAAGGAGCCGGCGAGAAGACCGCCCGGGAGCACAATGATTCATCTAAAGACCAGGAGAATGCCGGAGACAAAGAGAGCAGCAAGTGGTCAGGTAAGGATGGCCTCAGTCTCATTCTCCTAACTGCCCCTCCGCTCTTGTGGATACCTGCTTACTGACAGGAAGAGTGAATCCTAGATAACCCAGAATAGCCACAGGCATTGTGCTGTATTGCTTTGCAGCACTTGTGTAGCATGTTGTGACGCTGGTGAGGATGCAAAGCATTCAGATTTCATGGGCTCCCTTTCGCGTTAATGGGTGGCAGTGTATTGGATGTAGTCTGTCCTATACTGGAGATGGTGAAGATGTGGCGGTTCAGAGACGCACACCAAAGATGGTGCAGCATGAGCACAGCGCGTAAGAAGGTTGTGTTGCAGAGACTATTTGAATAGCCACAGCCTCAGATATCTACTCTGCAGTTTGTATAGTTCATACTTTTTTATTATGGGATTATAATGATGGGAAAATCATATTGTCAATGCTTTCTCGAGTTGGATATGGAGACCTATTCTGCCTATTGAATTATGCATTAATGTCCAAATTTAGGTAGACTGTAAGGACAAGGAGATTCCATGTGTTTGTGTCTTTTTGAAGGGAGGTACAGTCAGTAGTGGAGCCAGCCTTGAGCTCTCTGGTTTAATGATATACAAGGATTTTTGTTGGAGCAAGTGCTGTCTATTCCCATGGATTGCTGGGTGAGCTATGCATATAGCTTTAAAAGTGAATCTATCTAATTATTGGGAGCCATAAGAAGGTACATTGGTCTCTGTATTCACTGGGAGACATGAAAGGCAGTGCCCTCAAATGTCAGGAGCAAGACAGCCTTCAGAAATATTGTTAGGTCGAGTGAGTACCGAGGGTGGCCTCATTGGGAAGTTATGAGTGTTCTGTGGGGCAGCAGGACTTTTTTCAATAAATGTTTCATATCTTTACAGCAATCTTCCACACCTAGTTCAAAAATTGTACAAAACCTTTCAGAACATTAAAAAATATCTGTAAACACCACTACTGCTGGATTTCATGAATACAGTGGCCTGGAGAAGGATATATAGTGCTGTTGGTAGTGAGAGGGGTGATATATGGGTTTTCAGGTGCGTATTAGGTTAAGAGGTTTTGTGGGGAGAATGGCCAAGGTTGGCAGTGTAATAAAGAGTGAGTAGTGAAAGTAGAGTTGTGGGGAGTGTAACAAAAAGGAGGGGTATGTTAGTGAGCTTGTAAAGTGATGGATATACTGTTGGGGCTGTGAGTTCTGAGAGATATGTGAATAGTAGAAAATAATTAGTGTGCCATATTCCCTACAGAAAATGTATTAAAAGACTAGCGTGTGCCACAAAATGTGCTTCCGTCAGTGCTTTCCAAGTTTCAAGACTTGTACTATCTATAAAGTTTTAGCCGGATACCTTGACTCTCTTTGTGTATAGGATGCCACACCTCAAATGGAGTGCTTTGTTGCCTAATACATTGGCATGTTTTGCCCCTAGTGAGAGGAACATCGACTGCAGTATCTGAACTTTGCCACATATATATATATATATATATATATACTAGTAGGCCGTCCCGACGTTGCTCGGGAGCAATTAGGCTTCAGGGCCCCCTCCCGCCCCGCTTTTGTAACCTGCAGACGTCACTTTTTCCTCCTGTAATTTACTTTGCTTCAGGGCCCCGGCCCGCCCCACTTTTGTAACCTGCACACGTCACTTTTTCCTCGTGCACACGTTATCCACCCCCTTCCCTCCACTCCACCCAAGGGACGCAGGTATTCGTGAAGGAAATATTCCTATATAAATATAATCTCCTATAGTGAAGCAAACGCATCTAAACAATAACATATTCACCGCTGACAGTTATGTGAGCAAACTCTCCCCTTTTTGATAGAAGGTGTCCTCGTTCGAGGGGGTACCGTTTTTCTCCTGACCGCGTGTAGTCCTTCATTGCGCACTTTGTTAACGGCGGAGCACAGAGTCCCATTGAGAAGAGCATGGGATTATCATACGGAAGCCGAGGTGGCTCAAACGTTTACAGCATCTAAAACCCCTCTGGCTACACGTCACTTTTTCCTCCTTTTCCTCCTGTAATGCACCGTTTGTCTGACATTTGTAGTGCACCGTTTGCCTCCTCTTTCTTGTCCTCAGGCTTCCCCGACAGCCTCCCGGCCCGTCCCATCCCCCGCCCGGCCCGCCCCCCGCCTGCCCCTACATGAGTGCCCTTACCTCTGCCGTCGCTGCTCCCGCCTGTCCGCTCGCACCTCCGCTCCTCCCCATGCGCCATGTCTGGCGCTCCTCCTCCGCCGCTGGTCCTCTGGTCCTGACGTGTCCGCTCCTCCCCCGCGCCATGTCCGCCGCTCCTCGGACGCCGCTCCTCCCCGTGCTCCTAACGTGACCACGCACGTCGCGGCCAGCGCTACTTTTGAGGGACTACTTTTTTATTAATCTAAAATTTTAAATAACGTTTATTTTTTTTAATTTATGTAGCCTATAACCATCTACACACCCTGCCGATTTCAACGGTGTATCGGGTGTGTAGATTGGCGCAGTGGTTCCCGAGTTTACCCGCCTCAAAGCCTGAAAGTTTCTGCTTTATTATAGTAGTATAGATAATACATATGCGAGAGACCACTTGGAGCTGAAAGTTAAAGAACTTTTCACTTACACGTCAACATTACATTTTCAGCTGTTTTTCTTTCAATGAAAGGGAATATGGGAAATACTTCAATCCATATAAAGCACTTCATTCGAGTAGACCTATTTATTAATGTATTTTGGATGTACAATGAATCCTGACAAAACCATCCTTTCCAGTTCCCAAAAGTTAATTACCGTACTGGGAGTGTAATGAAAGCACAGTCATTGATAAGGAGCCTGGCACGTTGTGTACAACCGTCTGGTTACTCTGCTCATGGTAAGAAAACAGCTCTGAAGAAAAGGTAATGCACCTAAAAGGGGAGACATTCACCAGTCAGTAAAGTGAAAGGTTGTGCACTGAAGGTGCTGCGGATTTGATGATGTAAATGCACTGCAGGTAAGGAGAGACTCTAGAAAAGGTAAGGCCGTGCAGAGAGAGCCCCCAACACCAGCCATCTGTGATATTATGCATAAATCTTCAGCGTTGTGTATGGAACAGCAGAATTGGAGGCACATTGATGCTTCTAGCATGAAACGCTCAGCATGTCTTTTACACCTATGTAATATTTTGTGCAAAGACCATCCTGGTTTACACCTGGAGGAGTCTGTAATATTTGAGATAATAACTTGCCTGCTTGTAGATTGGGAATTGCGTGAAGATTTTGAAGTGAATCCCCCTTATGTAGTATAAGATGGCTGTTAAGTGACTTTAGCGAGTTTGAACATGTTAAGTATTCAGTGATAGATGGTACATAACACAGGTCTGCCAACTGGAAGTAGTATCTGATAGTTAAGTGATATGCTTCCAGTCTGCATATTTAAAGCAGCCTTTGATTTATGAATTCCCTGCTAGCGGACTGCTAGTGCAGACCCCAGTTTCAGATTATAAACTGCCTCTAACATCCAGGGTAGTGCTGGCCTCTATTGGGAAATGTGAATTGTAAATTAATTGCTGATACTCTTAAGAGTGTAGGATGGTATTAGTAGACGTGAAGGAGTCAGAGATATTGATGTGAGTGCAGGTCACTGCATGTAGGTGGAAATGATCTTTTGCTATTGGGACTCATTTTGACCACTGTTTATACACTTTAAAGCTCCTTTTATGCCCAATATTCTGTGGGTACCTTTTTTAAGAATTAAGGACTAGCACTGGTACTTTTTCGTGGATATAAAATACTCTTCTATATTTAATGTCCACTGTTCATTGACGTTAAGGACCCTTTGATGTTCAAGTTAGTGTAGATTCTGTTTTGCAGGAATTAAGGATGAGCACTGTTTCTTTTTTAATAGATACTAAAGGTAATTTTGTTGATGTTAAGGGAGCCTTTCACTTTCAGTTTAGTATTGACCACTGTTCATTAAAGTCAAGGATCCTTTGATTGTCAACTTGGTGCTGTTTTATGGGACTGAGGACTACTAAGTATTTGGACTAGTCCTGGCCCTTGTTTGTAGACATTAAATATTCAATATAATACAGTGTTTGTCATATTCAGTTTTCATCTTTCTAGATTTCATATTCAATCTAGTGTTGGCCACCATTTGTAGACACCAAGGGTCCTTTGATATTCCTTTTACTGTCAGGCACTGTTTGTAGTGATGATCTGATATTCACTATTGTATAAGCCAATGTTTGTCAATGTAATGAATCCTTTGAAATTCCACACAGTGGATGCCAATGTTGGTACACAATAAGGATCCTTGGATGTTCATTCTATTGTATTCCCTCTTTTGTTAGGACTAGACTAGGCCCCCATTTGTAAATATGAAGTCGCTTCTAATATTTGTAGAGCTGTAGGATTTTGTTTCCAAGACGAATCACCCACTTAGGCTCAAATTTGTAAGTGTGCAGTAGTAGTTTTTGATATTTCAGTTAATGTCTGCTTCCATTTGTAAGTGTGCAGCAGATTCTAAAATAAGGCTACCACAGGTTTGAAGGAACATTCACATCTATGCTAGGAATGGCTGCCCACGTAGATGTGAAGGAGTATCAGATTATTCTGCTAATATCAGTTTCCCTTGTAGATGTGGAGGCGCCTCTGGTAGTCTACTGGTTTTGGCTCACCAATGTAGATGTGAAAGAGCCTCTGATATTCTGCCAGTGTCTACTCCCGGTGTAGAAGTGAAAGAACCTCTGATATATTGCTGGTATGGATTCCCAAGTTTGAAGGTTCCTCTAATATTTTGCTGGCATTTTCTTCAGAGGTTTAAGGAACCTCTGATATTTTTCTGGTATTGGCCTCATATGTTAGAAGGGACCTATGTTGTTCTACTAGTATTGGCTCCCCTGTGTAGATGTGAAGAAGGTGCTTATTTTCAGCTAGTGTCATCTCCCAGTGTAGATGTGAAGGAATCTCAGATAATCTGCTAGGATTGGTTCCTTGTGTAGATGTGACGGAGCCTTTTATATTCTGCTAGTATTGACTCCCCTTTTAATTGTGAGGAAGCCTCAGATATTCTGCTGGTATCGGCTGTACGTATAGACGTAAAATTGCCTCTGGTGTTCTGCTAGTGACTCCATGTGTATATGTGAAGGAAACTTTGTAGATGTGAAGAATCATCGGATACCCTGCTAGTCTTGGCTAGCCATTTAGATGTGAAGGAGTTTGATGTTCTGCTAGTATCGGCTCCATGTTTAAATGTGAAGGACCCTCTGATATTCTGCTGGTGGCTCCCTGTATAAACATGACGGAGCCTCTGTAAATGTGAAGAATGATCTGATATTCTGCAAGTATTGGATCCCCATTTAGATGTGAAGGGGCCTCAAGTAATATATTGGTATTGAATTCTGGTGCAGATGTCAAGGAGTCGCTGCTATCTGCTAACATTGTCTCCCACTGGAGATGCCAAGAAGCTGCAGATATTCTGCTAGTATCAGATCCCAGTTTAGATGGAAAGGAACCTCTAATATTCTACTAGTTTGGGGTTTTGATGTAGATAGGAAGATGCCGTCGATATCTGCTAGTATTGGCTTGCATATAAAGAGATGGAGAATCCTCTTTTGCTCTGATAGTATTGGCTCCCTGTGTGGACGTGAAAGAACCACTGATATTCTACTACTAGTAGCTCCCCTTTGTAGAGGTTAATAACGGGTTGATATTATGCTAGAATTGGCTCCATGTGTGATGTTATGGAGTCTCTGACATCCTGCATGTATATGCTCCCGGTGTACATGTGAATGAGCCTCTTATATTGTGCCGCGATGGGCTCCCGCTCTAGATGGGAAGGAGCCTCTGATATTCTGCTAGTATGAGCTCCCCATATAGATGTGGAGGAGCCATTGATACTCTGCTAGTATGGGTTCCCCACGTAATTGCAGAGGAGCCTCTGATATTCTGCTAGTATCGGCTCCCCATGTACATGTGAAGGCACCTCAGATATTCTCTTTGTATCGGTTCCCTATGTAAATCTGAAGGAACCGCTGATATTCTGCTAGTATGGGCTCCCCTTGTACATGTGAAGGAGCCTCGTATATTCTGCTGCTATGGGCTCTCCGTGGAGATGTGAAGGAGACCCGGATATTCTGCTAGTATCTGCTCCCCTTGTAGATATGAAGGAGCCTCAGATATTCTGCTGCTATGGGCTCCTCGTGTACATGTGAAGGAGCCTCGGATATTCTGCTGCTATGGGCTGCCTGCGTACATGTGAATGGGCCTTGTATATTCTGCTGCTATGGGCTCACCTTGTACATGTGAATGAGCCTCTATATTCTGTTGCTATGGGCTCCCTGTGTACATGTGAATTAGCCTTGTATATTCTGCTGCTATGGGTTCCCCGTGTAGATGTGAAGGAGCCTTGTATATTCTGCTAGTACTGGATCCCTGTGTAGATGTGAAGGAGCCTCGGATATTTTGCTGCTATGGGCTCCTCATGTAGATGTGAAGGAGCCTCGTATATTCTGCTGCTATGGGCTCCTCATGTAGATGTGAAGGAGCTTCTGATATTCTGCTAGTACTGGCTCGCCGTGTACATGTGTATGAGCCTCGAATATTCTGCTGCTATGGACTCCTCATGTAGATGTGAATGAGCCTCGAATATTCTGCTGCTATGGACTCCTCATGTAGATGTGAATGAGCCTCAAATATTCTGCTGCTATGGACTCCCCATGTACATGTGAAGGAGCCTCGTATATTCTGCTGCTATGGGCTCCTCGTGTAGATGTGAAGGAGCCTCTGATATTCTGCTGCTATTGGCTCCCCGTGTAGATGTGAAGGAGCTTCGGATATTCTGCTAGTACTGGCTCCCCGTGTACATGTGAATGAGCCTCGTGTATTCTTCTAGTACTGCCTCCCAGTGTAGATGTGAATGAGCCTCGAATATTCTTCTGCTATGGACTCCCCATGTACATGTGAAGGAGCCTCGTATATTCTGCTGCTATGGGCTCCTCATGTAGATGTGAAGGAGCTTCTGATATTCTGCTAGTACTGGCTCGCCGAGTACATGTGTATGAGCCTCGAATATTCTGCTGCTATGGACTCCTCATGTAGATGTGAATGAGCCTCGTATATTCTGCTGCTATGGACTCCTCATGTAGATGTGAATGAGCCTCAAATATTCTGCTGCTATGGACTCCCCATGTACATGTGAAGGAGCCTCGTATATTCTGCTGCTATGGGCTCCTCGTGTAGATGTGAAGGAGCCTCGGATATTCTGCTACTACTGGCTCGCCGTGTACATGTGAATGAGCCTCGAATATTCTGCTGCTATGGACTCCCCATGTACATGTGAAGGAGCCTCGTATATTCTGCTGCTATGGGCTCCTCATGTAGATGTGAATGAGCCTCGAATATTCTGCTGCTATGGACTCCCCATGTACATGTGATGGAGCCTCGTATATTCTGCTGCTATGGGCTCCTCATGTAGATGTGAAGGAGCCTCGTATATTCTGCTGCTATGGGCTCCTCATGTAGATGTGAAGGAGCCTCTGATATTCTGCTAGTACTGGCTCCTCGTGTACATCTGACGGAGCCTCGTGTATTCTTCTAGTACTGGCTCCCCGTGTAGATGTGAATGAGCCTCGAATATTCTTCTGCTATGGACTCCCCATGTACATGTGAAGGCGCCTCAGATATTCTGCTAGTACTGGCTCCCCGTGTACATGTGAATGAGCCTCGTGTATTCTTCTTGTACTGGCTCCCCGTGTAGATGCTGAAGAGGCTCGGCTACTCGGGCTAGTGTGGCCTCACTAGAAGCAGACGCGAAGTAGCCTCTGCCCTTGAAGTGGCCCTGGTGGCCCTCCGTAGACGGGGGGAGCCTTTGCTGGTTGCAGTGTTTCGGGGTCTAGCTTCTCGTTAGCGGTCTGAGTCACAATGCTTACCTAACGCAAGGCAATTAGTGAAATGGTGCGTCCCTGATTCGCAGGCCCTGTAGATTGCTATTAAAAGAGATATTAATGGATTGGCGAGAGACGGGAAATTGTTCCAGAAAAACGTGTTTATGGACTCTGCCAGAGGCCGGCGGGCGCTCACTCCAATCTGATCTGACATGTTTAGCATGAATGTATAGAGGTCTGCTTCTGCTGTCAAGATAATTCCTGCAGCCCAGCACCTTTCTAATTACTGGTAGTGAGAAAAGCAGGTCAGGCTCATTGGGGCTGAAATCTATTATGCGTTTCCCATCCCTCTGCCCTCCAGACACCCTGTGTAAGATGCACGCACACCGCTGTGCCTGTCATTCTTCAGGCTTTTGTGTAGCACCGTTGCGTGTCTCGGTTATTTTGTTTTTGTAAAATGGGTGACCGCTTTTTGGGAATGGTTTGTGTAGGTAAGGATGGCATTTTCGTGCTTTAGTATCCATGTGTGTGTGTTTGTGTACAAAACTGGAGTATGTGGGCTATTGACTGTGAGAGATAATTTGTCTTAAATTCCGGTTTTCCTACTTGTGTATCTGTATTAGAATAGCTTGGTGCAGTGTGAACATGTGTGCACGCACGCTGTGTGTGCGTCCGCTTATATGTAGGTGGTGTTGCGTGCATTTGTGTGGACTTTGTCCATTGAGCCTGTGCATCACTCTGAGCTGTATTTGAATTGGCAAGGTGTGTATGTCTGTGTGCGCGAGCTGGTGTGTGCTTACATATATGTGGGAGGGGGCAATGGTGTGTATTTCTGTATTTGCATGGTCTCGGTCGATTGAGTCTGTGCAATGCTGTGAGCATTTTGTTTGTGTATGTTTTTGAGGGATCGTTGACCATGCTTGTGTGCATTGTGTGATTAAACATGTAGGCTGCACATGTGATTACACATAAACTGCACCTAATCTTACAATTACATGTTCTTGCTAGGAACTCTTCTGGGGTCAGCCTTTAACCCAGAGTTGGTTGAACGTAGTTAAAGTTGTGAGTTCCTGCATTCCCCTTCAGATGGTTATGAAAAAATAATTCTCATTCCATTTGATTTGTTATTAAATCCAATAAACTGCTGCCTGCCGACGTGTTTCACATGGGCTTAACATATGCCCTGGTGCTTTTCTAAAGCCTTTGTTCTGCTTCTTAATGCTGTCCTGTATTGTTTGCACATTACTGAGTTTGAGTATATGGCATGGCATGAAGTTATAATGTCCTCTTACCTTTGTCGGAGTCCTGCCCTCCCGAGCTGATCTATTTGCAAGTCACCTTACAGACAGGCAATGCAAGATGAGGACCAAAAAATAGCACAAAAGCCTTAAAACAGAACCAGAGCATGTGTTCTTCTGTGCAAAAGACATGTTAGTAGATAACGTTTTATTTGGGTATGGTAACATTACGAACCAAATAGGGTGAGATTTTGTTTTTTTCCATATTAGAAGGAAGTGCAGAAACTCACAACTTTCACTGTGTTCTGTGTTTTCTTGTGGTTCGTGGCGTCAGTACTTTACATTTGGAGAAACAACGGTTGTGTGTATCTGATGGAATAGGTGACATTTTATGCATCTCAAAACATTTGTCCTGTGCAGTCTTCTTTCCTTTTTCCTGACTTACCCTGTTGATTTTCCCTTTGTGAACGCAACAGTCCACTGAGGACGCTCCATTGGTAGTTTTTTTTTTATAAGTACACCCAGACCAGCAAAAAGATTCTATCCGCCAGGGAATGCACCCAAATTGTACCCCTACTCACAGCAGAGATGGCACCTGAAACATTAATAGAGAGGCAGACCTTTTACCTGTATCCCTCACGGAGAAAAGGCTTTATGCTCTTGCCTTCTGAAATCCATTCAGTCCCCTGGGGTAATGCACTCCTGCTCCATATATGTGGAGTGTGGACTGTGTACCATGTAGCAAGCCTTTGTGATCTGTGTTTTGTTCTCTTTTGGTTCATGTGAGGTGTATATTGAGACTAGTTGTGATATGTATGACTCGGTATTGCATGCAGCTCAATACACTTTGTCTTAATTCATAAACCATTCCAGGGGTACATCTGGAAACCTATGTCTGTACTACTCTTCCAGGCATACTTCTGGAAAACATTTACACAATCCAGAATTCTATGCACAGTAAAATTCAGCAGTAGAAAATGCCTGAGCTGATGTGCAATCACTTATATTTTGTTTTCAATGAGGAAAATATTTCCCCCATTTATAAGCTACTTTCCCTGGGGGTGTCCTTGTCCCAAACCTTCCCACCTTGTAGCGGGACTTACTTCCAGCAGGAGCAAAACTGTCCGATTACAGGGTGTCAGTGAACAGGTTGTGAATACTGTCAAATTGACATGTTTGTGGGCATTCACAAAGTAACCCACGCCTTGTCATGCCAACGTCCCACCCCTTGCGTGGGATTGACACTTGAGTGATTGTACTCAGTTGATGTGTACAGTTGCTGCTAGGTATGCTTTTGTGAATGTCTAACGGGTGTAAATCCAGCCCACTTTACTGCAAAACCTTTGTTGATCTTGTATTTGTCAACATTCACAGGATATGTTGTGTTATTTTTGAGCAGCTGAGTTGGATCCGCCCAACAGCTTCACCTATTTTTAAAGGAATGATCACCAGCTGAGATTGGGTTTCTCAGTTTGGTGTTTAGATGGGCTGTATAGTTCCTGCAAGGAATTGGTACCCAGTGATTGGTTTATGCACTCTGCATGCCCGATTCAAATCTACTCTATTCCCCATCTGTATCCAATGCAGTTCTTTATCGGATGGTGAGATGTGACCACATTTTGCCAGCCTTTTTAGGTTTCGCCTGTGTAATCTATTGTTTTTAATATAAACTTAAAAGGGACTTACATCCCTCCTCCTCTCTTTCCTGGCTTCTCATTGGTTCCTGTACGTGCCACTTATCTTTCCTCCATTTCTTTTGGCTGTAGCGTATTTTCCTGCATTTACCAATGCTTGTTCCTCGTCTGCTTCTCTTATCAGTTTCCCGCTGCAAAATATTAACATCCACTTTGGTGAAACTATATTTTCATAATGTTTTGCCTTTTACTCTTGCAGCATATTTCTATAACAGTTTATCGCTGGGAAAGAATAAGGGATTTGCTTAGACTCACAAGATGTTGTGCGGCGCTGCCAAGACTCGAACCAGGATCCCTAGCTATTAAGTCATCCGCTCTGGCCACTGCGCCACAACCTCCCCACTCCCATGTTATCTGTCAGGGAGCTCTTCCCTTTTCCCAGAAGATGATTGATGAAAACAGCTCTTAATTAATTACATAGGCAAAACTGATACATTACCAATGCTTGTTAATACTGAAGCTGCTGCATTTTGATATATATCCTTTTCCAACTCTCATACAGTTGAAATGACTAACTCCTTGCCTTGGGCTAATCCAGAAGGAGTGTGGATTTTTGATTGCAGCATTCACGAGGCAAGTCATACCCCCATACAAATTGGTAAGTTCATAACAGGCCATTTAAGAGATAGCTGACTGTAAGTCAGTTAGTGAAGTTTGTACTGTGGTCTGTGGCTGCGTGCAATCTCAAAAGTGTGTATAAGGCCAAAAGCATCAAATACGGTAGCTTCTAATAGATTCAATCTAGAGAGGGCTCTGCCTTGACAGGCAGGTAATGCTGGCTCAAATGATGGGACAGGAGGCAGTTAGGTGCACAGGACACCTCCATAGCCTACGTCTCCTCGCCTCTCTACTCTGTTTCCCTAGGAGTTGTTGGAGGTTAAGCGCCTTGATATGAAGGTCATTAGACCAAAGGCCAAAGATGAAGATAAGGTTAGAGATTTGAGGGAAATGGGTCAAGGTGTAAGTGTGGGATGAGAATGATCAGGAGGAGATAGAATAATAAAGGGCCTGGGGAAGACTGGAAAAAAGACGTGCACTAGTTTCTTGGAGTAAAGAACTAAGAAATTTGAAGGCACCCCAACCTTCCTTTTTTGTTGGCGTCAAAGTTTTCCAAGCCCTACTCTCCCAAGTGATCTGGTGGGGAACTGCGCCTCTGGGCCAGCCTTGCTAGCATGATTGTCTAGCTTTTACCTGGTGTGCGCAATGGGTAATTGAGTGGAAATAGAAGACAGCTACTCAATTTTGTCATAATCCCCACAGTATTAACACAGTTCTCAATCAGAATGAGAGGGTGAGGCAAATCAGGCAAGAAAGAAGGGTCAAGAGAAACATCAAATCATGTCCGGTATGGAAGAAAATCCTGCCAGTGGCTCCAGGAGCCTCCTAAGAATAGCTATGGCAATTTCCAAAACTCATAAAATGAGGAGAGACCCAAGGACAAGAGGTCCTTGTGTCTTTGCCAGAAAAAGAGCAGTAGTGAGAAGGACCACATAGATCACCTTGAAGGCTTCTTAAGCTGTGATCAGCAGGGCCGCTGGGGCAACACAGATGGCAAGAGCAGGCGACCTGTTCCACACGGAAGAGGACTCCACCGAGACCTCTATACACATAGAATCAATGACACCGGTTGATGGGAAGGTGTATCCTGGCTTTCTTTGTTAAACATCTAACCATTTCTATGGGAAGTGTGCCTCTGCGGATGGCCCTCGCCTGACAGGGATCAGGGGATTTGCCAACAACCTCACTGTGGTTACACCCCAGCCCCACACACAGAATATCTGGTCTCTTTAAATTCATTAGAGGGACCGGTGGCTTAACTCACTCAGCAATGTGAAGATGTTTTGGGCACCTGCTTACCAGAGCGCTGCAGCTGGTAGGGAAGGGGTGGAAATGGTGGAATTGGTGTGCATGGGGTTCCCCCCTCGGGCTGCCTGCTCAACAACTCATTGAGTCGAGTTTTGTGGAGGCCAATTTGGCATGTTGCTTGGAGGCCCAAAGGGAGCGTCCTGTGGAGGAAACCGAAATGCAATTACAATACAATACAATACAATATGGCAGAAAGAACCACTGCAGAGAAGTTGGACATGCCTCTGAATGTACTGCCTGTGCTTAGAAAGGGGAAATCTATCCATGGCGTCCCCTATTTTTGCAGTGTGCACCTATTTGGATGGGTGGAAGCACTGTTTGTGTCACCTGTGCACCTTTGTTTGAAAAATAACCGTGTGTGTCTGTGAGCATCTGTGTGAGAGCATGTGAGCAAGGGTGGGCCTATTACAAACATGTGTATTTTTTAACTACAACTCTGTAATTCTGTTGATTTTCTGTTAAACACACAAACAGGCACAAGCCTTCTGCTGTGGAATATTTGTGTAATCCTGGTATGTGTGTGCGCGTTGCAGTGTCTGTGTTTAGGGTGATTGGGCTCTTGTGAAACTGCATTAAGTCATGCATGTTTGTCTGCAAGCAAGGTTGTATATTGAAATGTGTGTCTGCGTGACTGAAATCATTGTGGATTATTGTGCGTATTTATTTGACGGTAACATGTCCGAGTGTGTGCATCCATGTGTCACTTGCGGGCATATTAGTTTTGAATAGGCTTGTCTAATGTGGATCATCATTTGTGTTTGTGTCAGTGGTAAACATTTTATGTCAACCATTCGTCTGTCTGAACGCCTGGGCAGTGTTCCCTGGTTTGCAGCAAACGCACAGTCAGTGGCCCCCGTCAGCCATTGTGGTTGTGGCGGTGTGTCTGGAGTCACCGGTAACGTGGACAGTGCTTCTGATGAATCACTTCCGGTTTCTGAGTTTACCCAGTGATGCAGGAACATGAGGTAGTATAGGCCGTGGTGAGAGGACGGAGCAGCGTCATGAATACGCAGGAGCAGCGTGTTGAATACGTAAGAGCAGCGCGGGGCGTGGGTTCGCTTCCTGCTGACTGCTGGCCTCTCGAAGGGGGGCGGGGGCACAAGAGGTCCTGGGACAGGTGGCCGGCCGGCTTACGGAACCCAGGGTGATGGGAACTTCAGGTTTACGGAAAGTCGCATGAATTAATAATCCTTTAATTGGTGGGTCCATTAGGACGGGTCGGAGATGGACATTCAGCTGTGGAGCTGTCAGGGATGCTTTACGTCCAGGAGTCTGATGGCCAGGGATGGAGGAGGGGTCGGAGCGCCAGCCTGCGCCCTGGGATCTGTGGTCACTCAGCTCGTCAGGTCCTGCAGCGAGTCTCCAGCCAAACAAAACCATGAAATGACCATTAGGAAAAACCACTTGATAAGAAGAGCTTAAAGATGCCAAAGAGAGCTGAAAAAAACTAACCACAACACACCTCGCAACTGAAGGGAGGAGGGCGGTAGAGAGCTAGAAGAAGAGGTAGAGCACTAGAGGGAAGGGGCAGGAGGAAAGGATAGACCACACAGAGGAGAAGGGGAGCGTAATATGAAGAGGGAAAGCACACAGGGATGAGGCCCAAAAGGAGGAAGAGGTAGAGCATTGGAAGAGGCGTGGCACTAGTGGAAGAGGTAGAGCACTAGAGGGAAGGGGCAGGAGGAAAGGATAGACCACACAGAGGAGAAGGGAGCCTAAGAGGAAGAGAGAAAGCACACGGGGATGAGGCCTGAAAGGAGGAAGAGATAGAGCATTGGAAGAGGCGTGGCACTAGTGGAAGAGGTAGAGCACTAGTAGAAGAGGTAGAGAACTAGAGGGAAGGGGCAGGAGGAAAGGATAGACCACACAGAAGAGAAGGGGAGCGTAATATGAAGAGGGAAAGCACACGGGATGAGGCCCAAAAGGAGGAAGAGGTAGAGCATTGGAAGAGGCGTGGCACTAGTGGAAGAGGTAGAGCACTAGAGGGAAGGGGCAGGAGGAAAGGATAGACCACACAGAGGAGAAGGGAGCCTAAGAGGAAGAGAGAAAGCACACGGGGATGAGGCCTGAAAGGAGGAAGAGATAGAGCATTGGAAGAGGCGTGGCACTAGTGGAAGAGGTAGAGCACTAGAGGGAAGGGGCAGGAGGAAAGGATAGACCACACAGAGGAGAAGGGAGCCTAAGAGGAAGAGAGAAAGCACACGGGGATGAGGCCTGAAAGGAGGAAGAGATAGAGCATTGGAAGAGGCGTGGCACTAGTGGAAGAGGTAGAGCACTAGTAGAAGAGGTAGAGTACTAGAGGGAAGGGGCAGGAGGAAAGGATAGACCACACAGAAGAGAAGGGAGCGTAAGAAGAAGAGAAAGCACACAGGAATGAGGCCCGAAAGGAGAAAGAGGTAGAGCATTGGAAGAGGCGTGGCACTAGTGGAAGAGGTAGAGAACTAGAGGGAAGGGGCAGGAGGAAAGGATAGACCACACAGAGGAGAAGGGGAGCGTAATATGAAGAGGGAAAGCACACGGGATGAGGCCCAAAAGGAGGAAGAGGTAGAGCATTGGAAGAGGCGTGGCACTAGTGGAAGAGGTAGAGCACTAGAGGGAAGGGGCAGGAGGAAAGGATAGACCACACAGAGGAGAAGGGAGCCTAAGAGGAAGAGAGAAAGCACACAGGGATGAGGCCTGAAAGGAGGAAGAGATAGAGCATTGGAAGAGGCGTGGCACTAGTGGAAGAGGTAGAGCACTAGTAGAAGAGGTAGAGTACTAGAGGGAAGGGGCAGGAGGAAAGGATAGACCACACAGAAGAGAAGGGAGCGTAAGAAGAAGAGAAAGCACACAGGAATGAGGCCCGAAAGGAGGAAGAGGTAGAGCATTGGAAGAGGCGTGGCACTAGTGGAAGAGGTAGAGCACTAGAGGGAAGGGGCAGGAGGAAAGGATAGACCACACAGAGGAGAAGGGGAGCGTAATATGAAGAGGGAAAGCACACGGGGACGAGGCCCAAAAGGAGGAAGAGGTAGAGCATTGGAAGAGGCGTGGCACTAGTGGAAGAGGTAGAGCACTAGAAGGAAGAGGCAGGAGGAAAGGATAGACCACACAGAGGAGAAGGGAGCCTAAGAGGAAGAGAGAAAGCACACAGGGATGAGGCCTGAAAGGAGGAAGAGATAGAGCATTGGAAGAGGCGTGGCACTAGTGGAAGAGGTAGAGCACTAGAGGGAAGGGGCAGGAGGAAAGGATAGACCACGCAGAGGAGAAGGGAGCGTAAGAAGAAGAGAAAGCACACAGGAATGAGGCCCAAAAGGAGGAAGAGGTAGAGCATTGGAAGAGGCGTGGCACTAGTGGAAGAGGTAGAGCACTAGAAGGAAGAGGCAGGAGGAAAGGATAGACCACACAGAGGAAAAGGGAGCCTAAGAGGAAGAGAGAAAGCACACGGGGATGAGGCCTGAAAGGAGGAAGAGATAGAGCATTGGAAGAGGCGTGGCACTAGTGGAAGAGGTAGTGCACTAGTAGAAGAGGTAGAGTACTAGAGGGAAGGGGCAGGAGGAAAGGATACACCACACAGAGGAGAAGGGGAGCGTAAGAGGAAGAGAGAAAGCACACGGGGATGAGGCCCAAAAGGAGGAAGAGGTAGAGCATTGGAAGAGGCGTTCCACTGGTGGAAGAGGTAGAGCACTAGTGGAAGAGGTAGAGTACTAGAGGGAAGGGGGAGGAGGAAAGGATAGACCACACAGAGGAGAAGGGAGCCTAAGAGGAAGAGAGAAAGCACACGGGGATGAGGCCTGAAAGGAGGAATAGATAGAGCATTGGAAGAGGCGTGGCACTAGTGGAAGAGGTAGAGCACTAGTAGAAGAGGTAGAGTACTAGAGGGAAGGGGCAGGAGGAAAGGATAGACCACGCAGAGGAGAAGGGAGCGTAAGAAGAAGAGAAAGCACACAGGAATGAGGCCCGAAAGGAGAAAGAGGTAGAGCATTGGAAGAGGCGTGGCACTAGTGGAAGAGGTAGAGTACTAGAGGGAAGAGGCAGGAGGAAAGGATAGACCACACAGAAGAGAAGGGAGCGTAAGAGGAAGAGAGAAATCACACGGGGATGAGGCCCAAAAGGAGGTAGAGGTAGAGCATTGGAAGAGGCGTGGCACTAGTGGAAGAGGTAGAGCACTAGTGGAAGAGGTAGAGTACTAGAGGGAAGGGGGAGGAGGAAAGGATAGACCACACAGAGGAGAAGGGAGCCTAAGAGGAAGAGAGAAAGCACACGGGGATGAGGCCTGAAAGGAGGAATAGATAGAGCATTGGAAGAGGCGTGGCACTAGTGGAAGAGGTAGAGTACTAGAGGGAAGAGGCAGGAGGAAAGGATAGACCACACAGAAGAGAAGGGAGCGTAAGAGGAAGAGAGAAAGCACACGGGGATGAGGCCCGAAAGGAGGAAGAGGTAGAGCATTGGAAGAGGCGTGGCACTAGTGGAAGAGGCAGAGCACTAGAGGAAAAGGTATAGCACTAGAGGAAGAGGTAGAGCACTAGTGGAAGAGGTAGAGTACAAGAAGAGGAGGTGCACTAGCGGAAGGAGTAGAGCATGGGAAGAGGCAGTGCTTTAGCGGAAGAGGAAGAACACAAGAGGGAGGGATAGAGCACAGGAAGAGGCGGTGCTCTAGCGGAAGAGGTAGAGTACAGGAAGAGGCAGTGCACTAGTGGAGGAGGTAGAGTACAGGAAGAGGTATATCACTAGAAAAAGAGGTAGAACAAGAGGGAGGGTGTGGAGCATGGAAAGAGGCAGTGCGCTTCCAGAAAATGTAGAGCACAAGAGTGTGCGGTATAACATGGGAAGAAGCAGTGCACTAGCAGCACAGGTAGAACACTAGTGTTAGGCGTAGAGCACTGGAAGAGGCAGTGCACTAGCAGAACAGGTAGAGCACAAGAGGGACAGGGTAGAGCATCGGAAGAGGCAATCCACTAGTGAAACAGGTAGAGCACAAGATGGAGATGTAGAGCTCAGAAAGCGGCAGTGCACTAGCAGCACAGGTAGAACACAAGCGGGAGAGTATAGAGCATCAAAGAGGTAGTGCACTAGTGGAAGAGGTAGAGCACAAGAGTGAGGGGGTAGAGCATCGGAAGAGGCAGTGCACTAGTGGAAGAGGTAGAGCACAAGAGGGAGGGGTAGAACTCCAGAAGAGGTACAATAAACGGCATGGTGTGACCTCTGATTGAAGCAAGTGCAATAAATGGCATGGTGTGACCTCTAACTAGGTACAATTGCCGGCATTTTGTGACCTCTGATTGAAGGAAGTACAATAAATGGCATGGTGTGACCTCCAACTAGGTACAATTAACGGCATGGTGTGACCTCTAACTAGGTACAATAAACTGCATGGTGTGACCTCTTAGCAGGTACAACACATGGCATGGTGTGACCTCTAAGCAGGTACATTACATGGCATGTTGTGACCTCTGATTGGAAGCAGGTACAATAAATGGCATGGTGTGACCTCTGATTGAAGCAGGTACAATAAATGGCATGGTGTGACCTCTAACTAGGTACAATAAACGGCATGGTGTGACCTCTGATTGAAGCAGGTACAATACATGTCATGGTGCGACCTCTGATTGAAGCAGGTATAATAAATGACCTGGTGTAACATTTGATTGAAGCAAGTACAATAAGTGGCATGGTGTGACCTCTAAGCAGGTACATTACATGGCATGGTGTGACCTCTGATTGAAGCAGGTACAATAAACGGCATGGTGTGACCTCTGATTGAAGCAAGTACAATAAATGGCATGGTGTGACCTCTAAGCAGGTACAATAAACGGCATGGTGTGACCTCTAAGCAGGTACAATAAATGGCATGGTGTGACCTCTGATTGAAGCAGGTACTATAAATGGCATGGTGTGACCTCTAAGCAGGTATAATAAATGGCATGGTGTGACCTCTGATTGAAGCAGGTACTATAAATGGCATGGTGTGACCTCTAAGCAGGTATAATAAATGGCATGGTGTGACCTCTGATTGAAGCAGGTACATTACATGGCATGGTGTGACCTCTGATTGAAGCAGGTACAATAAACGGCATGGTGTGACCTCTAAGCAGGTACAATAAACGGCATGGTGTGACCTCTGATTGAAGCAAGTACAATAAATGGCATGGTGTGACCTCTAAGCAGGTACAATAAATGGCATGGTGTGACCTCTAAGCAGGTACAATAAATGGCATGGTGTGACCTCTGATTGAAGCAGGTACTATAAATGGCATGGTGTGACCTCTAAGCAGGTATAATAAATGGCATGGTGTGACCTCTAAGCAGGTACAATAAATGGCATGGTGTGACCTCTAAGCAGGTACAATAAATGGCATGGTTTGACCTCTGATTGAAGCAGGTACTGTAAATGGCATGGTGTGACCTCTAAGCAGGTACAATAAATGGCATGGTGTGACCTCTAAGCAGGTACAATAAATGGCATGGTGTGACCTCTGATTGAAGCAGGTACTATAAATGGCATGGTGTGACCTCTAAGCAGGTACAATAAATGGCATGGTGTGACCTCTAAGCAGGTACAATAAATGGCATGGTGTGACCTCTAAGCAGGTACAATAAATGGCATGGTTTGACCTCTGATTGAAGCAGGTACTGTAAATGGCATGGTGTGACCTCTAAGCAGGTACAATAAATGGCATGGTTTGACCTCTGATTGAAGCAGGTAGAATAAAAGGCATGATGTGACCACTAAGCAGGTACAGAACATACCATGGTGTGACCTCTGATTTAAGCAGGTACAGTAAATGGCATGGTGCGACCTTTTGCTTTACTACTTCCGGGTCCTCGAGTGCTCGCCGACGTCCCTCTGGTACTAGACCTGCTCTGTTCTCTTTGGCACCGCTGGCAGCCTCAGCATCCATCAGGCTGCTTCGCGGAGGGCGGTGCTAGGTGAGGCTTGGACTTGCTTTGGGCAGCGCTGCCTGCTGTGTGCAGTGTTAATGGGAAGGGGGAAGGGGAAGAGGAGATGCTCTTGAAACACAGTGGAGAGTTCTGTTAATCTTCAACCCATCCATCACATTAAATACCCGGCCCGTCATGTCTTACCTTTCAGTGGAGAATGAATAACTCCCATTAAGGCTGAAGCGGGTGTGCATGGGCTGAAGCAGGTTAAAGGATGGTTCTGCACAGCGTGGGGGATGGGAAGGGAGCCTGGTTTGTGTGTCTGCGTGTTCAGTAAGACAAGGACGTGCTTATTGAGGCTGGCGTGTCATAGGAAGCTGGCCTTATTATGCTAGCAGCCTTGAGTGTGATGTGCATAGGCCTCTCCCAGGCCGCGGCGAGTTTGTGTCTCTTCAAGTAGATCTGAACATGTGTTCATGCTCCCAGCAGTGAGATTTTGTTGATGAGCTTGAGTTCACCATGCTTGCACACCAGGCGTTGGTTGATGCTCCTGTTGGTAAGTCTGACTAGCCATGGGCATGTTTCCTTCTGTGGAGACCTTGTGTGGTGCCCATCCCTGGTCATGGTGATGGCTGGTCGGCTTCATTTAGTTGTTGTTGAGCATGAATTTCTCTGGTGCCTTAGGGAGCGTGCTCTACCTAACTTGAGGGTTGATGCCTGCTTCTTTTTTGTAATGTTGCATAAATGTTTCGGTCGAGCCTGATATTCTCCCAAGTACTGGCGAGCGCTTGTCACGTCAACTTTAGAGTTTGTTAGTCTTTGGCATCGTAAGAGTCTGACTGTAACGGTTGCGGGTTAGCACCCAGCATTCCCAGGCAGTGGTGAGCACGGTTTTGTTATGCTCCATTGAATGGTGGCCATGTCTTATTCTCGTGCAGCAGCAAGATTTGATGCTAGTGGTCAATAAACCAGTTAAAAATAAAAGCACGTGTATGGGTGATGGAGATTGTATCAGGCATCCCCAGTGGTGTATGCTAGGTCACAGCTAAAGCTTACAGGAGAGCTCCTCGCCCTGCAACTAAACCAGGCTGCTGGGGGCCAGACACCACAGCTAGTGCATGCAGCTGTGGTGGTTGGTTGTCGTTGGTCAAAAAACAGCATGACTTTGTGGGAGGTTGCAACTAGAGCCTGCAAATGCTGCAGAGAGCGTTGTGAGTGCTCACATATGTATCATTTGTCAAAGTAAGTGCATATTTACACTCGTGCCAAAAGTTGCACTAACTGTGAGTTCAATATCATGCCCAGTGTATAGTGACCTTCAGTGCTGTGGTAAATGTATTTTCACCTTCGACGCAGCAAATACACTTGTGCTTCTGGCGCTATGTGATGAATGTATGTTCAGCAATTTGCAGCAAGCTCTTTCTGTGGAAAATGCTCACAGTAACTGTAAGGCGGTATCCCTCCACACTTATCTTAGACTGTACCATAGATGTAGCCATTCAGTCACTTTTTCTTTTATATATGTATTTAGTTATTTACTTCGGTATATTGTGAGGAACAAATGTTGCTTCACAGAAGCTTCTGAGATCTGTAAGGTTATTTAAAAAAAAAGAAAAAATGTATACACAAATTTTTCTTTAAAGTGATTCATCCCACTTATGTTCCAAGGACGTTACTGAGTTTCACTTTAACAAGGTTATTTTTTCCCTACAATTTTTCTGTGGGTGCGCGCTTCCTCAGCGGATGAAAACTCTGTATAGCCTCAGTATCAGGCATGCTTTACATTTTAATTAGTCCAGAAACAGCATTCTACAGACCACCTCCTTGTGGCCTTTTAAGGCAGACATTCTAGCCAAGCATTACCAGAAGTATTAGATCCGGCATCCCCCAATGCTGCATTCTACCTAAAATAGACCCTCCCTTCAGTGTCTAAGATCCTTCTACCAGAGCTAAGGTGGCTTCAACGGCATTTACCTGTCGGAGACATATTTGAGATGGCTGCCTGAGCAACCCAACATGCATTCTACAGACATGATGCTCTTGGGACTTCCACCCAAACTAAAGAACTGCTTGGACATGCACTTCCACAGAATGTGTTTTGCTTATACCAGAGCTGCCCAGCACTACCCTCTATGCTTTGGAGTCTATCCACAAGATGACAACAGCCGAGAACCAGGACAGCGAAGTAAGGTGAAGATACCGTCACTGGAGCTCTCTTCCTGTTATCAGTAGTCTCTCGGTAAACACCATCAAAGTAATCCGTCTCCGATCTGATGAAGACAAAACACTAATTGTCCTCTTTTTATGTCTGGTTAGGCAGCTGTAATTGTCTGGCAGGCAGACATGTTGGGATGCAACGCTCACAAAATAAAACATATTCATAAACGTTCAGGTCTGCCCACTTCTGCCATTGGCTAGTTTTGGACCGTCCCCTTCAGGCATGGGCTCACAGGGTTGTTTATCGCTTTTGGGGCCATCCCACTGCATTTCACGGATATATACTTTTTAAAGAAGGGAACTGGCAAGAGTGCTTATGAGTGGAGAACACAACACGTCCACGGATGACATATGTATCCATGCATTTTTACCAAAGCTGTGTTGAACGGTTGTATAGATGTTTCTGGTCCTGCTACTCTGTTGCACTGGTATCAGATTGGCAATAGAATGAGAGAGGAGATATGGTCTAGGAGTAACATAGCCACTTACAAGGGAACTGTTATCATTTTAGGCACTGTTATTCTGAACATTTTCTGAAGTCATTTTCTTTATTTACCCTCTCTTTTCAGCACTTTCTAACCTTGCAGAGAAAGACCCGCCGGACTCCGCTGGGACCTCGAAACGCTCCACTTTTCCAGATAACGCTGAGTCTTCAGTCTCCTCCAAAAAGATGAAGCCTTCGGAAGAAACCAAGCCAGAGCAGGTAATGGCAGGCTAGAGCGACATTCACATGCTGTCGCTGTCCTTCTGAATCGGTCCTACTATGGGACGCATAAGTGTCAAGCGCTAGAGGATATTCACATTGGAGCATAGGTGGGACCAGGTTTGTATCTCCACCTCAAACTCTGAACGAGGGGGATGTAGTCGCTTCAGAACTACACCATGAGTGAAAAGACGAGCCCTTCATATTTGCATAACTGCGGACCTCAGCATAAGAAGGAACTTTACTACTTGCCTTTGGTAAGGTAAATGCCTCACTAATGACCTTCCACAAAACTCTTGGCATTCAGTTGCCATGCAGGGATTTTGTGTTGGAAATTATAATTTTTTTAATAAGCAATGCCGACTTGCAATCCAGTAGCCAGGTACTTCTGTTGTATGTGCTTTCTAGAATGACTATATTATGCATTCACAGAGTAATTCTGAAATTATCATGCGTTTATTAAGCAGCTACCTAGATTTGAACCGTTGACCATCAAACTAGCCCAAGCAATTGTGAAAGTGAACTCTATTGAAGCACTTCAACCTATAAGACCGAAGGGCTATTAACTGGTGTTAATCAATTCGGTAATGGTTACTTATTTGGCTTGTAGTAAAAAAACGGCGTAGTTGCTGTCTCCACTTTTTATAGTACTGTATACACAGAAGCTGTTCCAGAGGCTCCCTCGGGAATGTTGGCTATGTTTTTGTCCACTTCCAGGTATACTTCCAGCAAAGGAACACTTTCCGGGGCAGCCGCTGGCACTCCAAGATGTATTCCATTGGAGGAGTATCAAGTTGTAAATATTTCACGCTCAATGGAGCCCCCTCTGTAGTGGTGAGAGATGCTGGTTGTAAGCCTCGTGCCGGGGCCACAAGTCCCTTCCTGGCTGCCTTCACCTGAGTTCCATAAAGACGATTGTGAGGGAGCGTAAAGGAATGTGGCGGGGGTATAAGCTTTTAGAAAACACCAACCTCACTTCATCCAGTTCCCACAAGCAGCCTAAACAGTTTGGGTTGGAGAAGGACTCAGAAGAATTTAACTAGGAGCTCCCAATGAAGAATAGAGCATACCACTTCGGATGGTGGTTTGAGCCATATAAATCAGCAGTGCTTCCCCGTTCTAGGGGCATGCAGCGTATGTCCAGGAGGGCCGGATCCACTCCAGAGTTTCAGGATAACCCAGGCAATGTAATTTGTTTCATTGTTATTCAGCACTTGTGTTATTATTTTTAGATCCCTGAAACTTGGGATGGCTCAGGTTGGCCTGGACCTATGCTGGGTACCACTCCTCTCTGTACCATTGTCTTGATGTAGCTCTCCATCTTCGGTCTCTGTATGTGCTCATTCTGCTCTCACTAATCTCAGCCTCCATGTGGCTGCCTGCAGTGTTTGGCCTGTTGGTCTTTACCATGTTTTCCCTTTTCCCTAGCTGTTTCAGTGTCCGTACTGCAAGTACTGTAACTCAGACATGAACCGGCTGCGTGCCCATGCCATGACTCAGCATTCCGTGCAACCCATGCTGCGCTGTCCTCTCTGTCAAGACATGCTCAACAACAAGATCCACCTGCAGCTGCACCTGACGCACCTTCACAGCGTGGCGCCGGACTGCGTGGAGAAGCTGATCATGACGGTGAGTCCCCGGGTTGTATATACAGGTAGACACACAGCACAACTAGCAGGGACTGCTTACTGCCTCCGTTGGTTCAGCTCCGATTTACACCTACGACCTCCCCACATCAGGGAGGACCTTGTCGCAGAGAGGCTGCAATGCTTTTCTCATGGAACCCCATGATAACAAAGCACGATTTTAAGCATGATCCTGTGCAAAGAAGCCTCTTGTTAAGATAGCATCAGTGGAGATCTAAGACCAGGTTAATTTTGTTTTTTACAAAACTTTCACTCTTGGGAGATGCTGTTGACCTCCCTCCCGTCATCCCAACAACCTTTTCTGCCCCAGGAGCTGCTCCGTACATTTCAATTGGTGGCCACTTTGTTCTGCCTGACATTTCCATTTGATTTCTTTTTTTTCAGTTTTTGAGAAATTAAAATGGTGTATTCACTTGAAACATGTGCATTTATCCTTTTTTTGGTGCACCCAAAAAATACAGCATTGTTAGGATCTCCAGTTGATGACGCTCAACGAAAGATCTGCCCTTTGTTATTGTAGAATGTTCAAGGCTCTGTTACTAGATCCATTCCTGGTTTCAAAGTACTGGCTATCTTATATTTTCCCATCCCATGTAGTAAAATCTACAAGTTTCTTTTCCTCAACAACACCAACACTTTGGCAAGGTAAGTAGAGATCTTTAAGTCCGATCCTCATAGTCTCATCCCCTGATTAATCACTTTTAACCTGTTGCTTCTGCAAACTTCATGAAGTTTATTTTTTCACTTTGTTAACTTTGAGAAGTTGCCAAAGTTTATTTTTTTTAAAAAAAAGTAAAAAAAGAAGCAAAATGTGATTGTCTGGGAAAAGGCTACCAAAAAAACTACATTTAATGGGGGGATTTGAATTATATACACCACTGATTTTAACACTTCTATCAATGTCAAAGGGGAAGGATTGAATCGATTAATTGGCGTCCGCTTTTAAGTCACCTGGACGTTTAACTGTAAGCTATCTGTGGTGATGCGTTACAATCTTTTGACCGGAGCGCTTTCAGAACAGCACTCAGCTTAAGGTTATTGAGAAGATTAAGGTTATTGAGAAGATTACAACACCTTTCTGAAGTTATAATGTGAAACTGATTTTGTTGTGAATTTACCTTTTCCCAGGTATTCACTACAGTTATGTTGACAGTCAGACAGTGAGAAGGATAGGTACTCTCATTTATCCCCTGCCTCCTTCTCACATCAAACTTTTCACGCTTGCAAAGACCGTCTCACTCTTGAAGACATCTTGATGATCGGAGTACCATGTGCCAGAGGGCTCAAAATACAAACATTTACATGTACTTCAGCTTTGTATTGGATTCATTAAAAAAGCCAAAGGACCCTCAACGTTTGAGCTATTCGATGTATAACTGTAAATGGACAACCTGCTTTCTGTAAAGTCCTGTTCGGCTTGACTTAATTAAGGATATAATAAAATAATGCAATGACCAGTCGCTTCTGCACAAGTGTGACATTAAATCATTTTATTGAAAAGCTACTTCCATATTACCTGTTATACGTGCTAGAAGAGGTAGAAAAAATATTTTTGTTTGGTGCTGAACAGGTCACTGTTTTTCATTCAGATAATTGAATTAGAATGTAAGATTTCAGAGCACGGGTCACATCTGCCCATATTTTTCAAAAACATCCCTAAATTATATGTTAGGTCCTCTTCCACAAGAATTGGAACAGTGTGTAATACTGTATTCTAATAGCACGTGACTCCACACAGAATCACATGACGGAAAAACATGATTTTATCAAACCAAATTTGTTGTTCAGCACGAATATCCTGTATGGCGCTTGATGGTTGTCTCTGGGGTGAGCACTTCAAGACAATTTATGATTATGTTCCTCATATCACAGCTTATTTATTCTCTGTATAAGATGCACTGACCACCCCTTGGCTCTTTCACTGATACATAACAGCAACTTACGTTCACACAACTCCTCCATTTCCACAGTGAGTACACCTATTTCTCACATCATTGTTCCTTATACTGAGGTCACTTCAAACCTCACAACCTCTGAGCCAGCCAGCGTAAAACCCTCTCCTCCTCTGTGATGCTGCTTTCCACCATGCCGCGTTTGTACTAGATGCCAGCCCAACCCTCATCACCTTAGTGATTCCTGCGAGGTATGTTGCTACTCAAGGATAAAGAGGCAGCATTGTTTTGTGCCCTTTTTGAGGAGCCTTTGGCTATTAATAGCCTTGCAGTGTCTGTTGCTGTGGTAACCACTGTCTTGCCTTTGCTCTCTATATCATTTTTGGTTCCTGCAATACATCCCCTTTCTAATAACAATGGATAGCCATCAAACTAACACCACCAGTAGCTGAATTCACTATACTTCTTTGTTTCGTGGCATTTACTCTTCCTGGCTTTGTTTCACCACTGAACATTCATAGGTGGAGCAGCTTGGGCTAGGTTGTTTAGCTCCCAGTACTAATTGTGAGGTTATGATCATACCTAATCTTGAATATGTATAAAGAAAGAAAAGTGCCCCTTCATCCATGTCTGATGTTTTCTTTGAGTATTTAACCTTCTTTCATTCCAAAAACCCTAAATCAACCTTTCTCTGGATAAGCTCCCACAGTCTGGAACTCCATTCATTAACAATTAGGACTATCCAATCCTATGACACCTCCAAAAAAAAAGAACAAACGACCCTGCACCTTAAATGCATATTCTATTATGATTGATCTCTCTTCCCATTGCCAATACATAATGTTAGATTTTTCAGAGACAGTATCTATTTACCTTATGATGCATTGTGTGTTTGGTAATTAATGTGTCACTAAAAATAACCTGTTCTCATATAAAGCTCTCTGGAAGCCGCTGTGTCGTCTTCACGTTGTACACAAACAATAATTAATAAGATAAATGAAATCCTATTACATGCCAGTTTGTGGGTGGCTGGAGGCGAGAAAGAGTTACCAAGCACAACGGTGCACAACTGCCTAACCGAAGTCTACTTTGTAGAAAAGTAGTGAAGGATGCGATCGGTGTAAGTTCAGAGAGTTTAGGTGAACATGTAAGACAAGTGCCCTAGTGAACATGGGTCAACACAGTTTCAACAAGTCGCTTGGGAATAAGCATTCGAATGACGACCTTATTCATGCTTGTTGTGATGTTGTCATTCTTCTCATTACTTAATCTCTGTACTATAATCATCTTCAGCTCCTATCTCCTGCTTCCTCTTGGTGCTGTAACCATCTTAAACGCCCATGCACTGCTTCCCCTCAGTATACTGTAACCATCTTCCCCATCCATGCTCTGCTTCCTCTCTATAGACTGTAATGGTCTTCCACATCTGCGGCTTCCCCTTAATACTATAATGATGTACCTCTCCCATCCACTGCTTGGTCTTATGTAGCCCTCCCATCTCTGTTTCCTTTTAGTGCTGTAATCGTTTATCAATTCTTCTTTTAACCTTAAAGTAGTGTATTGCTTTTAATATATTGGATATGTACTCCCAGCATACATTATAAGGCTATTGCGAGGAGTTCAGTGCCCTATTAGAGGAACAAAGCTGAACATCGAGTTCCTTTATAAGGTCATGGCACTCCATACAGCAGAGTGTATTTTATTCCTTATAATACATGGTTACACCATCTTCCTTCCCAAAAAGCTAAATGGCTGGTGTCTTGCTCTTTCATGTGAAAGAGACAGTATTGTTGTAGATATGAAGAATAAATGCGGCCTCTATTGTACAAAATTAAAACATACCTGAAAGCAAAGATAATAGAAGCAGTTTAATTTGTCAGATTAAAAATTTCCATTAATCCGAATATGTAGAAACACTCAAAGATTTTCTATCTTTTCTGTAATAACCTTAAGCATGCAGAAATAAGCATGTTGCCACAAATAACTCCTTTCTGCTGATTACTGTTCATTTTAAAACTACTGATCAGAAAAATGAAAAGCCAACTCTTCATTTTGTTGCTTAAAGTGTAGCAGTAATTATGCTCTGTGACCTATCTTTATACTGGCTCTTACAGTAATCACTACAACCTCCCAACTCAAATGTATTAAGGTATTACAGTTGAGCAGGCACACCATTTTCTTATTACAAGTGACTACACACGTCATAAGGAAATTAGAGACTGGCTTTATACAGGGATTGCAGTCTCTTAAATATAGTATAGCTCTTATGCTGCTTCAAAATGTTGCAAATAACAGGGGATACTGCTACTAAGTTTTATAGGGGAAACATCCTTTACCACGCAGTCATTGCATCGCACTACACTTACAACGCAGTCATTACATCGCAACATCCTTTACAACGCATGTCATTACAACGCAGGCATTACAACGCATACTATTACAACGCATGACACTACTTCGCATGTCACTACAACTCAGACATTACAGAGCATACCATTACATCGCATACCGTTACAGCGCATAGTACCCCTACACTCTCCAACACTTACCCTACTGTTGCACCCCCTGGAGTTAGAATAGTCATTTTTACCCCTATAATATCCAATACCTACCTTAAATGCAATGTAATAGTATGCGTTGTAAAGGTAATGTGCGATGTAATGGAATGCGTTGTAAAGGTAGTTTTTTAAAATGCGATGTACTGGAATACGTCGTAGTGGATGTTGTGATGTAAAAACTGCGTTGTAAGTGCATGCGTTGTAAATGTATGCGTGTAACACCATACATTCGTTTTACAGTGCTCCGTTTTGCCGACCTCTGAACAGTGGCTCAGTTGGGCTTGTCACGATTCAGACTTGAGATCTGCAGAACACTGCATATCTCAGCATCAAGCAATTCGATCGCCCAGCCATGCTGCTGACTATTATGTACTGTGAGATCTGTACTTACCCTCTGCCTCTTTATCATGACATCCGTTATTTCCTTTCACTAATATAACCTTATGACCTTCACTCATAGCCGCCTCTTTCCTTACATTGTAACATCTGTATTTTTTCTTGTAATTCATCCTTTGTGTTTAAAGTCAGTCCTTTCCCTCTTCAGTCTCAATCCTTTTACTTTGCGTCTTCTACTGCTGAAAAGAGCCCAGTTCATAGCTTTCACCTATAAAATCTGCCAGGTTGCCGTACTCTGGCATTAGCACAGATTCCTGTTAGGCGCTGGAGGTTATTTTTCCTGTCAATGTACCTCATTTGAGCATCCTCGTGTCATTTTTGTAGACCTTACTCAAATTATGCTGCCTCTGCCACATAAACCATCTCTTGCCAGTGCCCCCATCCTGATGTCTCATCTGCTCTTGCCCCAGCCACTGCCTCACAGCCACTCTATACCTACTCGTCGTCTCTCTCCTTGCCTCCTTCTGCCTCTGGCTCCTTCTGGGCCCCTTCATTATGTCTACTCCTGTCTCTGAAACATGGATATTCGCCAAAATGCATGTGGTAGCTTAAGTGATGTCACGCACCGTGTCCCACACTTTGTCCCTCAGCAGTCACTTATTTGCTGCTGAGAGGCTAATGGAAGGTCACAGAGAGAAGCACAAAAAGTGAACAGTGCATTAAGAGTTTACCTTATGACCATGCTGCTGTCTCATTGACTCTTAAGACCATCCCTGGCTGGGGCAGTGTCAAAGGTACTAAATGATGTCCAGGCTTTGAAACACCCTCTGTTTACGCTGTGAACCTCCCCGCCTCTCTGCCTCTTACTCCACCACCCTCTTTTGTTGCAGTTTGGCTGCCACCTCTCCTCTTGTCTCCCACCCCAGCGGGGTACTGCCTTGTTCTCCATCTCGTCCCGATGACCCTGTTGTTTGCTCGTCTTAGCTCTCACACCCACCACAGTCTGCTTCGCTCTTCCCTCACTCTTGGCCACATCCTGCTTCCCTTCTTTGCCCTCCCAGCTCATCACTGTCTGCCTGCCTCATTCACAGCTTGCCTCATTCTCTGCTTGCCTCATTCTTTGCCTGCCTCATTCTCCGCTCGCCTCATTCTTTCCCTGCCTTATTCTCCGCCCACTCCATTCTCTGCTTGCCTCATTCTCCGCCCTCCTCGTTTTACACCTGCCTCATTCTCTGCCTGTCTTATTCTCTGCATGCCTCTCTTGCACTCACCCGGCTGTTTCCTCCCCTTTTGGACCACATTCCATCCTCAGGATCTCTAATTCACCTTTTACTTCTCTCTCTTACCCCCACCCGGCTGTCTCCTGCTCATCATCATTGTCCCTGCGTTGACCCCCAGCTGCCTCCTGTACCTCTACTCTGCGGTCTCCACCCCTCATTTCCCTCCCATCCCCTCTTGTCGACATCATTTTCCACCTCCGTCTCTTGTCCCATCTTGCTGATCCCGCCTGCATTTGCCTCTCAACCCACAGTGCCTTATTCCTCATCCTATGCCTCCTCCCTTTGAACTCAAACCATTTCCTGTCCTTGCCTCATTCTCCACCTCACTATTTTACCCCCATTTTACAACATCCTCCCCTTTGTGCCCTCACACCCCATGCCTTGACTTTCTACCCTTCTTCCCCACTCTTGCCCTCATTCTGTGCCTCCACCAAACCAGGGTTCTCTGCCTCATTCTCCTTCTTGCGACCATTCTGCTGTTCCTTCTCCTCTTTGCTTCATTCTCTACCTCCCACCCTTTGCCCCTCACCCCGTCAGTGCATCATTCCCCAGCTGCCTCGATTGCTCTCTTGCTGTGCGTCCCCCATTTGTGCATACTCTCCCTGCACTGTCTCCACCTCCCTCTTTTGCCTTCATCATGCTACTTCACCCCTCTTTGCCCCGTACCCCATTTGCCTCGTGCAGCACATCCCTCTCTTTCCTGCATTCTGCTGTATCTCCCCCTCACCCTTTTCACTGCCTCTAATTCGTCTTTCTCCTGCTTGTACTGCTCCCATCTCACTGTCTTCCCCTTGTTGCCCTCCCAAACCATCATTGCTACATTCTTCACCTGCCTCTTGCCCTATGCTGCTGCCTCCTCCCTTTAACCCCTTCACATGTCCTGTCTGTCTGCGTCGTCTTCACCGGTCTCTCTTGTCCCATAATTTTGCCTCCTCTCCTTTCTGCCCCAAACCCTGTGCCTTGTTTCTCTGCCTCATTCTCCACCTACATCTCTTGCCGCATGTTGCTGCCTCCTCCCTTTTGCCCCCACAGCCCATGCCCTCTTTATGTGCCTCAACCATCTCCTGCCTCTTGTCCCATGCTGCTGCTGCTCCCTTTTACCCTGTCCGTCTGCGTTGTTCTCCCCTGCCTCTCCTGCCACATGCTGCTGGCCCTGCTCCTCATCACCCCACTACACATGTCCTGTCTCTATGCCTCGTTCTCCCCCTGCCTCTCTTGCCCCTATGCTGCTACCCCTTCTTTGCCTCACAACACATGCCTTGTCTCTCTGCCTCACTCTCCACTTGCCTCTTTCCACATGCTGCTGACCCTCTTTAAACTATACCAAATGTCCTGTCTCTCTGCCTCACTCCCCAGCTACCTCTCTTGCCCCATGCTGCTACCCCCTCGCATCTTTTCCCCACACCACAACGCCTGTTGCTTTCTCTCTGCCTCACTCTGCACTTGCCGATCTTGCCTCCATGCTGATGCCCCCTCGCCTTTTTGCCCCACACTGCCAACGCCTGTCACTGTATCTCAGCCTCACTCTTCACCTACCGCTCTTGCCCCCATGCTGATGCCCCCACGCCTCTTTGCCCAACCCTGTAATGCTCGTCGATGTCTCTCTGCCTCACTCTCCACTTGCCGCTCTTGCCCCTGTTCTGCTGCCTATTCGCCTTTGTCCCACACCGCAACAACTGTCCTTGTCTCTCTGCCTCATTCTCCACATGCCGCTCTTGCCCTCATACTGCTGCTCCACTCCTCTTTGCCCCACACCGCAATAACTGCCGCTGTCGCTCTGCCTCACTTCCAGCCTACCTCTCTTGCCCCATGTTGCTACCCCATCTTTGCCCCACACCACATGTCCCATCTCTCTGACTCATTCTCCACCTGTCTATCTCCCTCCATGCTGCTACCCACTCTTTGCCCCTCACATGGCTTGTGTTTCTGTCTCACTCGCCAACTGCCTTTCTTGCCCCTGCGCTGTTGCCCCCTCTCCTCTTTGCCCCACGCTGTCTCTGTCTGTCTGCCTCACTCTCCTCCTGCCCCCATGCTGCTGTCCCTCTCCACTATGCCCGACACCGCAGTGCCTGTTGCTGTCTCTCTGCCTCACTCACCTCTTGTCCAAAGCTGTTGCCCCCTCGCCTCTTTGCCCCACTTTGCATCACCTGTTGCCCCACACCCGCACTTCACAAAACGGCTGTTGGATAAAAGATCTCCGGTAAAGTGCCCCTCTTTTAGGTGAGCCCGTTGGGTATTGCACCGCCGACCCAACGAAGAGCAGCCCATATGATGAAGCATGACACCTGAAAGGGTGTGTGAGGGCATTACATCCAACAAATGGATGCCCAACTGTAGATCACAGTGAGATCCAGTGGCATCCGGACAGAGTGTGATTTCTGCATCCCTCACTGCAGCCACCTCTCCTCTTTGCCCCAGACCGAAACGCATGTTGCTGTCTCTCTTCTTCATCTACCTCTACCCCATGCTGCTGCCTCCTATCTTCTTTGCCCCACATGCATCGCCTGTTGCTGTCTTTGCCGTACTCTCCACCTGCCACTCTTGCCTATTTGCCCCCACACTGCATCTCCTGTTGCTCCCTCTCTGCCTCATTCTCCACCTGCTGCTCTTGCCCCCATGCTGCTGCCCCCTTGCCTCTTTGCCCCACACTGCATCGCCTGTCGCTGTCTCTGCCTCACCCACCTCTTGGCCCCATGCTGCTGCCCCCTCGCCTCTTTTCTGCTGCCCCGCTCGCCTCTTTTCCCCACAACACATCTCCTGTCGCTGTGTCTCTGCCTCCCTCTCCACCTGCTGCCCTTACGCCCATGCTGCTGCCCCCTCTCCTCTTTGCCCCACACCGAATCTCCTGTCGCTGTCTCTCTGCCTCACTCTCCACCTGCCGCTCTTGCCCCCATGCTGCTGCCCCCTCGTCTCTTTGCCCCACACCGCATCTCCTGTCGCTGTCTCTCTGCCTCACTCTCCACCTGCCGCTCTTGCCCCCATGCTGCTTCCCCTCTCCTCTTTGCCCCACACCACATCTCCTGTCGCTGTCTCTGCCTCACTCTCCACCTGCCGCTCTTGCCCCCATGCTGCTGCCCCCTCTCCTCTTTGCCCCACACCGAATCTCCTGTCGCTGTCTCTCTGCCTCACTCTCCACCTGCCGCTCTTGCCCCCATGCTGCTGCCCCCTCGCCTCTTTGCCCCACACCACATCTCCTGTCGCTGTCTCCCTGCCTCACTCTCCACCTGCCGCTCTTGCCCCCCATGCTGCTGCCCCCTCGTCTCTTTGCCCCACACCGCATCGCCTGTCGATGTCTCTCTGCCTCACTCTCCACCTGCCGCTCTTGCCCCCATGCTGCTCCCCCCTCGCCTCTTTGCCCCACAACACATCTCCTGTCGCTGTCTCTCTGCCTCCCTCTCCACCTGCCGCCTTTGCCCCCATGCTGCTTCCCACTCGCCTCTTTGCCCCACACCACATCTCCTGTCGCTGTCTCTCTGCCTCACTCTCCACATGCCGCCTTTGCCCCCATGCTGCTGCCCACTCGCCTCTTTGCCCCACACCACATCTCCTGTCGCTGTCTCTCTGCCTCACTCTCCCCCTGCAGCTCTTGCCCCCATGCTGCTGCCCCCTCGCCTCTTTGCCCCACACCACATCTCCTGTCGCTGTCTCTCTGCCTCCCTCTCCACCTGCCGCCCTTGCCCCCATGCTGCTGCCCCCTCACCTCTTTGCCCCACACCGCATCGCCTGTCGCTATCTCTCTGCCTCACTCTCCACCTGCCGCTCTTGCCCCCATGCTGCTGCCCCCTCTCCTCTTTGCCCCACACCGCATCTCCTGTCGCTGTCTCCCTGCCTCACTCTCCACCTGCCGCTCTTGCCCCTATGCTGCCGCCCCCTCTCCTCTTTGCCCCACACCGAATCTCCTGTCGCTGTCTCTCTGCCTCACTCTCCACCTGCCGCTCTTGCCCCCCATGCTGCTGCCCCCTCTCCTCTTTGCCCCACACCGCATCTCCTGTCGCTGTCTCCCTGCCTCACTCTCCACCTGCCGCTCTTGCCCCCATGCTGCCGCCCCCTCTCCTCTTTGCCCCACACCGAATCTCCTGTCGCTGTCTCTCTGCCTCACTCTCCACCTGCCGCTCTTGCCCCCATGCTGCTGCCCCCTCGCCTCTTTGCCCCACACCACATCTCCTGTCGCTGTCTCTCTGCCTCACTCTCCCCCTGCCGCTCTTGCCCCCATGCTGCTTCCCCTCTCCTCTTTGCCCCACACCACATCTCCTGTCGCTGTCTCTGCCTCACTCTCCACCTGCCGCCTTTGCCCCCATGCTGCTGCCGACTCGCCTCTTTGCCCCACACCACATCTCCTGTCGCTGTCTCTCTGCCTCACTCTCCCCCTGCAGCTCTTGCCCCCATGCTGCTGCCCCCTCGCCTCTTTTCCCCACACCACATCTCCTGTCGCTGTCTCTCTGCCTCACTCTCCACCTGCCGCTCTTGCCCCCATGCTGCTGCCCACTCACCTCTTTGCCCCACACCACATCTCCTGTCGCTGTCTCTCTGCCTCACTCTCCACCTGCCGCTCTTGCCCCCATGCTGCTGCCCCCTCGCCTCTTTGCCCCACACCACATCTCCTGTCGCTGTCTCTCTGCCTCACTCTCCACCTGCCGCTCTTGCCCCCATGCTGCTGCCCCCTCGCCTCTTTGCCCCACACCACATCTCCTGTCGCTGTCTCTCTGCCTCACTCTCCACCTGCCGCTCTTGCCCCCATGCTGCTGCCCACTCACCTCTTTGCCCCACACCACATCTCCTGTCGCTGTCTCTCTGCCTCACTCTCCACCTGCCACTCTTGCCCCCATGCTGCTGCCCCCTCGCCTCTTTGCCCCACACCACATCTCCTGTCGCTGTCTCTCTGCCTCACTCTCCACCTGCCGCTCTTGCCCCCATGCTGCTGCCCCCTCGCCTCTTTGCCCCACACCGCATCGCCTGTCGCTGTCTCTCTGCCGGGATCTCCATCTCCCGATGAAGTTAATGAGAATAATCAGGCTTCATTACTGCTGAGCCCTGCGAGATGATGGCCATTTGGAGCCATGTTTGCCAATTAGACGGTGTAAGTGAGAGGTGACCTTGGTATTGTCGGCTGTCTGCCTCTCACACTGTAATGAAGCTTTTCACTCCATTGCCCCCTCTCTTTGTAATGGAAATCGCCTTCTTTGTTAGGCCTCGGATGTGTTCTCTCGCTCCCCTCTCCTCTTCCCCTCTCTCTTCTATATTTATATCATACATATGCCTATTTCCCTCTCTCAGCCTGCTCTGCACCCGCTCTGGAGGCTCCCTCTCTCTCCGCCTCACTTTCTAGCGCTCCTTCCTTTCTCTGTCGCCTCTTTCTCTTTCCCTCCCCTCCAATGTCCTTTCTTATCCTCCCACCCCGTTCACTCTTTTGTCCTCCACCTCAGCATCCGAAGTATCCTTTTATTTAAGAGACGAGTTAGCTGTTTGCCACATTATTCCAAATAAAAAGGGAATGACTTCAGGAAATAGGCCTAACCAGTTGGAGACCAAGAACTTCATTTAATGTTACATTTGCGACGATGGGGGCCAAAAGCACTCATTTTTGGGCGTCTGGCACTTGCCAGTCAGGCAGGCATGCTATGCTGCCCATGACTGCTTTGAGGACAATGTAGCTGTTTTGTAGCATGGTACAGGCTGGCAAGGGGAGCTGCTGGATCAGGGTTGGGGTGATGTGGTCATATTTATTAAGGCCCTTCACAAGGCGGGCTGCAGCCAGTAGCTTGCCCTTGAGGAGGCCACGGTGGCGGCGTCTGGGAGGTTTAGGGTGGAGCACTGCCACTGTCTAGGTGCAAGAGTAGGAAGCCCTGAGGAGCAGCTCTGGCCTCTCTTTCTGGAACAGATTGTTTCAGTTTGAATATATATGGCCATCTCAGATTTGTTGCGGATGAATCCTAGTGATTTAGCATTGGGTGAAAGTCAGTGGTCAGGTCTTTGAGCTAGATTTCAACTGGTCGTTGCGAATAGCAGGGGGATTTGTGAGTGCCGGAGCTATGTCTCGCTTTCAAAGTGAACCACTTGGTTGATGCCAACGTTAGAGTAGAAAAGCGCCAGGTATGGAAGAGAAGGGACCATTTTAGATTCCATGGATAAGGGACGGTAGCTGTAGCTTTTTAGAAGAGTTGAACATTAAGAAGATGTGTGTTATAAGCAAAGATGTGGAACGACAAACCGTCCTTAGATCAGGGGTCTCCAGCCTTTTCTGTAACAATGAAAATCATCCCGAGATATTAATACTAGTGATGTAAAAGTGAGCACCCCATCCAAGACTGTCCGCAGTGATCACATTGGTGCATTACTCAGGGCTTTCAGCAGTAATGTCAAAAAGGCTTTGACAATTTGAACTGAAATATGACATGGGTAGTACATAAAAACCATAGCTGCAACTCCCTTGGGACCAAGGTATAAATATGAGTAATAAACCTGTCCAACTCAAATAATAGCTTTAAACACATTTTGAAAATTGAACTATTTTTCTACTAACATAAGCTTATTAGTTTTGAACATGTATATATATATTTGCGTCTTGAAATATGCTTTTTAATGTTGGTATACATATAATAATTATTCCAAGCTAAAGCTTCGATAGTCGTAGGCTGGGCTGCACACAGGAGAACTACTCACAGATAGCTGGAGAGCTACTGGTACCTCACGAGCTACTCGTTGGAGACACCTGCCTTAGATGGTGCTGGTAAAAGCGAGTATGTATAGGAATTCCAGTGAAGGCCTAGATTGATAGCTTGAGGGATGCCTTTGTATAATGATGTCCATACAGGACGGCCCAATATTTTACATGACATTTAGATATGAACAGTATACAAGGAAAAATGTACTGTACTGATTTACTTATAAACAAGCTTACATAATAATTCTTTACTACTGTGTTGTGGTACAGGTACATATAACTGAATAAGAAATTATTTAAGAAAAGAATAAAACGTGTGTCCAAGAACCAAGGACACTGATGTAATTAGAAATGTTTACACTATCTATACAATTTGAAGCAAATAATCTGGTGGCAAACAAAATAAAGAAGGAAAGATGGCACAGTTGTCATTGTGTGGATGCAATAATAGGGATAAATACAAAGACAAAAAGAAACACTCATTCATAATAATAATGAGGACAGCAGCTGCAAAATGTAACAAATACACTCAATCTGACTAATAGGTCGGCTGCTATGGGTCTTCCTCACTGCTGAAGCGTGTTCTCTGAGATAACCACATCTGTGGACTCAGCACTGCAGGTTTGTGCTTCTCCTGAGGTCCCCTGGTCTGTAGGCTCTGCATATGCAGTCTTCTCCTGAGGTCACCTGGTCTGTGGGCTCTCGCAGGTAACGGTATCTCCTTAAATAACCAGGTCTGTCAAAGCTGTCACTGCAGGTAGTGACTTTGCCTGAGGTCACCTGGTCTGTGGGCTCTGTCACTGCAGGTACAGACCAGGCTTCCCCGGGGATCACCTGATCAATGGCTCTGTCACTGCAGATGCAGGCCTCTCCTATCAGTGCAAGTATGGCCTTCCGAGATAAACTAGTCTGGTTTCTGTCACTGTAGGTTACAGTGTCTCCCAGGATAATCTAGTCTGTGGAAGCTGTCACTGCAGGTAGTGATTTCACCTGAGATTACCTGGACTGTGGGTCCTGTTACTGCAGGTATGGACTTCTCCTGAGGTCACCTAGTAATGGGGCCCTGTCATTGCAGGTACAGGCCAGGCTTCTCCTGAGATCACTTGTCCTATGGATCTGTCACTGCAAGTGCAGGCCTTTCCTGTCAGTGCAAGCGAGGGCTTCCAAGATAACCTACTCTGGTTTCTGTCACTGCAGGTAAAGGTTTCTCCTACGATAAGGTAGTCTGTAGAATCTGTAACTGCAGGTAGTGATTTTGCCTGAAATTACCTGGACTGTGGGCCCTGTTATTGCAGGTATGGGCTTCTCCTGAGGTCACCTGGTACGTCGACCATGTCACTGCAGGTACAGGCCAGGGTTCTCCTGAGATCACTTGTTCTATGGCTCTGTCATTGCAAATGCAGGCCTCTCCTGATCTCACTTGGTTTGTGGGTGCTATCCGATAGAGTCTTCAAGCTGCAGATTCCTTACCTTTGAATTTCCCTGGCGTCACACTACAGCTGGATAATTTTTGCATGAGCAGTACCCCTGTGTGTCATTAAGTGGCTCCGTTCAGTTCCATGTGGTGTCGTTGGCGCCGGATGTGATGTTGTGGTAACCTATATAGGCGCCTGGACATCAGTTGTTTTCTTTTTGTGCCAGTTAGATCTGAATCAGATAAGAGCTACCCCTCTATCTCTTTTTGAAAGACTTTTTTCTACATTTTGTCCAAGATTTTTTCCTTGTCTGTTGAGGGATGACCAATAGAAAAGTAGGGTTTAAGCCATGTGGCACCTGTCACCGCTCTCGTCGTTACTGACATGCACCTTGTGAGCTTATGGTGTCTCGAGTGCGACTACAATTCGAAGTTGTGCTCGGACTGCCGGGCCATGGTGCCAAAGGCTTTGAGGGAGCTGTCCCTAAAGCTGCTTGCGGCCTGGTAGTCGACGCCATCTATCATGACTCCTAGGAGGTCTCGGTCCCGATCGAGGAAGAGAAGGTCGTGTGATCGCACCAGGAGACCCAAGTCGTCTTCTTCGCACTCTAGGTCCTCCACTCGGAAAGAAGTGCAAGAATAAGAAGTCTAAATAGACTTCAACTTCACCTCTTCCATTGAGGATTGGTGAGATGAGTGAGGAACATAGACGTTCCAGGCACGGTTCTGCAGACCCTTTTCCTAGGTCCGACTCTGCGCCTCCCCCATTTCCAGGAGCCGAAGTGACCCCCACTCAATTAAGAGTTTTACAAGGCAATGCACTGAGTATTGGAGTGGTTCTGACTTTGCGGCTCAAGTTCCCTGAAATCACCTCCTCCGCTGGGCAGCTTGTCCCTGAAGACCAGACTCTCCATGGTTTAATTTTCAGAAACTCACTCATCCATCAAAGCATTGCTCTTGAAGGGTGTTTCTAAAATTCTTATAGTGGAAACGCCCAAGCTCTTGCAATGCAGTTTATAAAGTTTGCACAGCGATAAACTGGAATATTTTATGTGATTGTCCTCTACGGTAAGCTTTCCCAGTGATTCTGTGTAGCTCCCAAACCATTGCTATATATGTTATTCAAATTATCTGTACATTTTATCGGGTGTTTTGACACACGTTGGAGACCTGAGCGCACCAATATGTCTTCTTAATAAAATAATAATTTGCCTACTTTGAAGGGGTTGTTTATTTCAGTAAGCACAGGAGTGGGATAATCAGAAGGAAGAGGGAAAAAGAGATAGATGAGAGGATGGAGAGGAAGTGAGCAGGAGGAAAGAAGGTGGAGAGAGATCAGAGAGAGGAAAGCGACAATGGATGGCTGGAAAAAGAGAGCAACATTGCTGGTTTATTCCATCTCCTCCCACCCTCCATGATCTGTTGCGACCCCTAAGATCTGTTGATCCAGGAGTGACTCTGACTTTGCTGACACTTCTCTCTCTGAGGTTTCTTGTTGCTGAGTGGGTGGCTCTTGCTCTGCTAGCGAGACCACCCTGGAGACCAAACTTCTCTGAGATCTCCCGATTCAAGTTGCCTCTCACACTTCAGGGCAGACTCCTCTGAGATCTCCTCTTTTATGGTGGCTCTCCCACTTCAGGCCAGACTTCTCCTGAGATCATCCTCACGCCAGACTCCCTTAGCCTTTTCCATGCTTATGACAGCTCCCGGCCGTCATGAGTCACGGTGGGCGTGTGTTGATGACGGCCGGGAGCCATCATGACCACGCCCGTGATTGGAATCTTCAGCACTGCGGCGGAATTCGCGCCGCAGCGATGAGGTTAAAATTCACTCTTGTGGGTGGGTGGCCCAGACTCCCTGAGGTCTCTTGCTCTTGGGGTGATTCGGACATTGCTGGCTGACCTGTCTCGGAGATCACCTGTTACGGGGTGTCATTCACACTGGGCCCCCAACTCCCCTAAGATTTCCTGCTCCTGGTGGGCAGGCCAGACTGACCTGAGATCTCTTGTTTCGGAGTGGCTTTCACGCTTGACGCCAGACCCCACTTTGATTTCCTGTGCTGGGGTGAGTGCTTCTGAGGCTGCAGGCCAGACTCGCCAGGGAGCGTGAGTATCAGGGTGGCTCAGACACTGCAGGCCAGACTCCCTAACTAGGGTGACCAACTGTTATGGGTGCAAATTCAGGACGGTGACTGTAAAAATTCAGGACAAAGGGTCAAAATTCAGGACACAAATTCAGGACAGTAGGTCAAAATTCAGGACAAAACTTCAGGACAATTGGATAAGTTCTAAAGACACATCAGAGGTCGCGCAATAGTATATATGTAAACCCAGCCATATCCAAACATATTCAACCATTTGCAAACCTATTCATCATGTATCCGTCCATCTATCATTTCACTCATCCATCCCTTCATTCATCCTTTCACTCATCCATCATCCATCCATCCATCCACCCTTTCACCCTATCCATCTGTACACTCATCCATCCTCTCTTCTACCCACCCATCCATTCATTCACTCACTCATCCATCCAGCCATTTACCCTTTCACCCATCCAGCCATCCTTTCACTTACTATCCATCCACCCAGTCACTCATCCTTCCAACCATCCATCCTTTCAGTCATCCATCCATCCTCCCTTTCTCTCTCCATCGACCCTTTCACTTAGCAATCCTTCCTTCCATCCATCCACCCACCTACTCATCCACTCATGAATCCATCCATTAACCCTATCACGCATCCATCCTTTCTCTCATCCATTTATCCTTTCACTCCTTCACTCATCTATTCATCCTTTTGTCCATCTACCCTCCCTTTCACTCACTCATCCGTCCTTGCATCCACCCTTTCGCTCATCTGTCCATCCATTCACCCTTGCACTTATCAGTTCATCAATCATCTATCATTTCACTCATCCATCAACTCACTTATCCATGCTTTCACTTATCATCCACGCTTTCACTCATCCATCCACCCATACATCCAGCCATTTACCTTTTCTCTCTTCCATCCTTCCACTCCATCCATCCATCCTCTCTCATTATCTTTCAATTCAATCTTTCATTCATCCACTCACCCTTTCACTAATTCATCCAGGCATCCACCCATACCTTCACTTACTCACTCGCCCACCTTTTCATATTAATTTTGAGCTGAGCCTTTCTGAGAAGAAGCTCATCAAGAACTTCACCCTCGCTGCTGGAGCCTTTCCAGGAGAGTGAGACAGAAGCCACCCAGGGCAGAGACAGGATCCACCACAGGAGGGGGACAGGAGCAATCACAGGCGGGGACAGGAGCCATCACGGGGGGGGGGGTAGGAGCCATCACATGGGGGGCACAGGAGCCATCACTGGGGGGCAGAAGCGATCACAGGAGGGGGAACAGGATCCACCAGGGTGGGCGCAGGTGTGGGTATGCAGTATTCTAGTATCATCTTGGTCTCTTCCAGGGTGGGGGAGGGCTCCTCACCCCCTCCTGGACAAGACAACGAGAAGACAGGCTCCCTGTCCAAATGTTAGTTTTGCCAGCCCCCACTGTGATGTACAGTACGTAAAGGAAATACTCCAAGAGAACTGATTTAACTGATAGTTCTCTATACTTTGTTAATCAGTGTGGGTGCGATTGTGCCATTTCTTTACTTTATTACATTATAGGCTGCATGTTTGAAGACCCGCTCTGTGAAGAGAACCAGTGCTGCAATCAGAGCCGGTTCTAGGATGTTTGGGGCCCTGGCAGAAAGGGAATGTGTGAGGGCGGCCCCTCTAAATTGCAGAGACGCATTCAGGCTGTTTGCATCTGAATAGATGCTCCTGAAGCCACAGCCCCTCCCTCTGTCACCTTCGAGCACCTCTTAACAGCTCATCAAGGGCTGGAGGTGTGAGGCCATCCGGCTGTGCCTCTCCAATGCTGCTGGGTATCTGAGCTTTGAAACAGCCTCGGAGTTAAGACGGGAGGTGGGTGGAAGCTGTGCCCGGTTTAAAATACGGACAAATGGCGTCCGTTAAAGGATCCTTCACGGACAACGGACAGACGGCCGAAATTACGGACTGTCCGTGAAATTTACGGACGGTTGGTCACCCTATCCCTAACATCTGTTCTGGGTGGCTCTCGCTCCCTGAGATCTTCTGATCCAGGGTGGCTCGGACACTGCAGGTCAGACTCGCCTGACATATGTCCTGGGTGGCTCACTCTGGACCTCAAACTCCCCTAAGATCTTCTGATCTAGGGTGGCTCGGACACTGCAGGCCAAATTCGCCTGACATCTGCTCTGGTAGCTCTCACTCCCTGACATCTTCTGATCCAGGGTGGCTCTGACAGTGCAGGCCTGACTCGTCTGAGGTCTCTTGCTTGGGGTGGCTGTCACACTGGACCCCAGACTCCCCTGAGATTCACTGATCCGGGCGGCTGCCACACTGGACGCCGGGCCCCTAACCTCTCCTGAGGGAGGGAGGGGCATTGTCTGAATCCGCAGGCAGCTGACAGGCAGCTCGCTCTGCGGCTGGGGGGGGGGGGGGGGGGGGGGGGGGGCAGTCTCCGGAAGGCGGATTAAGATTCCGGGCGGCGCACGAGGTTGATGATTATATTTTGGGGAGAGTTAATTGATGGAAGGCGCACGCAGACGTAGCTCCGCTGTTCGCCACCTCCTTGAATCCCAATCAGGAATTATGATTAAAGACGGGAGCAGGAGCCGGAGTCTGGGCGGACGGCAGTCTTCTCTCTCCCCTCAGCCCCGGCCCCTCCTCGCCGCGTCCCCTCCCCCACCGCGCCTGCCGTCATTCACACATGATTGGCTTCAACCTTTCAAGTGAAGAAGTCTATGTCTCCCATTATAATTCAAGGCCAGCGGAGTTTTTCTAATTAAAGTGTATGAAAACAATTCCGCTGCCGCCTCACCCCTGGGCCCGGAGCGGGTGGCGTCTCCGACGGTGTCAGGGATAAAAACCTAGGAGCCACCGGCGCGCAGGTCAAAGAGGGCCATTGTCGAGCCGGAGATGTTTTATTTGTGTATTTCTGTTTTGCTGTTATTGTGAGCACTTGGCTTCCGTTGAAGTGTTAAGTTACAGGCTCCCGTCTTACCGTTATGGTAGAGCGCCATGCCTCCTGGTGTGACCCTCTCTCCTCTTAGGGGCGAGCCGGAAGTGGAGGGCTGGTCACAGCTCCCGAGGAGGGCCGCAGAATTCCTTGTTTCCCTTCCAGATTCATTTAACCCCCCCCCCCCCCCCCCCCCGGAAGTTGCATGCCCTAACTTTTTCCTTTTTTTCGGCCTAGTGTTAGCCAAGACCTTTTGATGTTAGTATACGTTCATACATAATATATTTAATGATGGTGGCGTACAGCCAGCCTTTTATATATATATATATGTATATGTCCATTGGTCTGTTGAGTCAGTCACATTTTTCTTCTGCCCAATACAGCATGGGACAATGGTACAATGGGTGAGCCCACTTTAGCCATCAGCTAACTTAGTTGAGAGAGACAGCATTCTGGCCTTTCTCTTTCCATTCATCCATTCTCTCTCTATTCTCTCTTCTCCCTCTCTTTTAGTCAATGTTTTTTGCAGATTGATCATGGCCAAGCAACTCTCCTAAACATAAAGTTATACAAAAATCATGACAAGACAAAGCAAGCCTTGACATAGTCAAAAGGATGTCAGCAAATATCTTACCTATTGGCATTGCCAATGCTTGTTCACAATATGTCTAATGTCCTCTCTCTCTGCATCTCTATTACACCTGCTGCTTCTCCCTACCTCCTCATCATATATTCCCCTATATCTCGTCCTCATTTTTTCCTCACCCACTAGCCCTTTCTGTTTCCACCTTAATTTGTTTTGATATACATGTTCCTTATTTTCTTGTTCTCTGTACGCCCCATAACCCCAGCTTAAGTCCCCTCTATTTCGCTCTCTCCCAGCACTATCTCCCTGGTCCCCCGTTCTTCATATGTTCTTATGTCCCTTTTCCTTCCTCTGACCTCTCTCTTCCCGCTTTGTCCCCTTGCTTTTTTTCTTCTTTTGTCCTTTTTTCCCTATCTTCCTTTGTCGCCTCCCTCAAACAGTCCCATTCTGTTTTCTCTCCTTCCGTCATACCTTTTTCTACCCTTGCTTCCTTCCTCTCCCTTTCCCCCATCTCTCGCTGCACCAGGTACCCCTGCTCCTTTTTCTGTAATCTCTCCACATTTCCCTCTTATTCTGCTCCCTTGTCTACCCCGTCTCTCCCTGCACCTACGGCCTATGCTCTTTTTTCTTTTTGTCCATAGCAGGTGGCCTTTCTCTATGCTTCACGCACCCAATATATCCCTTACTCTCCCTTTGCACCCTTTCTTTCTCCATATGTCCTTCAATTTGACTTTGCCCTTCCGCCCTCTCCCCACACACCATTTATTCCCTCTTTTCTTTCCTTTGACCCTTGTATTTCTGTGCCACTTTACCTCTCCTTCCCGATAACTTTACCTGTTTAGAAATCCCAAATCACTGTAGCCCAAATCCTGTTTTTCCCTCACCTTTCCTTGCTCATCTTCCCGGTTTTCTTTTTGGCCCTCTCACGCTTGCCGTTTTTTTCTCCTGTCCTTCTTGTTCTCATCTGCCTAACCCCTTTCACATTTCTTTCTCTTCATCTGCTTTCTCTTTATCCCTCTACTCTTTCAGGCTCCGTCTTATCTTCGCCCTCTCTTCCTCTTCTCAGTTTGTTGGAGTCCCCAAGTGTCTTCCCTTCTCTCCAGCACTCTTTCGTTTCCTCCCTTGTTGCCTCGATCTTTTCGGCTCTGTGCATTACTGCCTTCCCAGTGCCTTGAGCGTCTCTTCTCTTTTGTGTCCTTTCCCGGATATGAAAGCCCTTGAACTCCCCCCTTCACTGCCACCTCTCTTCGAAACTGTTCTCGCCTTTCTTACCCTCTCCCTCCACCGAGCCACCTCTGTTTCTCTGCCTTGCTTGTCTCTCACTTTCCTCTTTCCATCTACCTCAGCTTCTCCTTCCTCGCCTTATCTCATCGCATATGTTTCCTTTTATCTACTTGGTTTCTCTTCCAGTCTTATCCCCTCGTGTGCGCACCTTCTCTCATCCTCACTTCTCCATCTGGCCTCTCCAACTTCTCTCTTCCTCTCTTCCTCTCTGTCACACCTCTCACTCCCTCTCACCTTCCCCTCCTGCCTCTGCTGCCGATCATCATTTATCTGCCTCTTGTTTGTCTTGTCCCTTTGATCTTCGATCTATCTGCCTCTTCTTTCCAGTCACTTTCTCTAACCCCCTCTCCTGTCCCCCGTGATGATTATGATAAACATTTCTAAAGTGTTTATTTTGCCCTATGGGGGTGTCCTGCTGATAAAAAACAATTTGAAAATACAGTTTATTGCCAAAAAAGACTCCTTAGTCCTACGCAAACGACACAACTTTTTGTTGCCCTCCCACAAAAGCAGCCTTACGTGGCCCCTGTTCGCCCCTCTCCTCTTCCCACTACCCTCTACCCACCTCTACTTCCTCCCTCTCGCCCTCCACCCTTTATTACACCCCTTCTTGTTGCCCTGCGCCTTGTTTCTGTTTTGTGGGAGCACATGGCGAACCCATATTGACAGGCCGCATGGCTTCTCTCTACTTCTGGTTGTCCACGCCCTGTGTCCACCTCACCTTCCTCCCTCCCTCTTTCTTCACCCATCTCCCTTCTTGTAGCCCCCAGCCCCCAGCCCCCCGTCCCCCGTGTCTGCTTTGCTTTCCGCATAGTGTGTGTGCGCACGCGGCGAGAGCCGCTTGACAGGCACCCCCACCCCCGCTCCACGCTCCTGCGCGCCTTTTCTCTGGATCGGATTTAATTAGGGGCTGTATTACCGTTTCAGCAGTTTAAGGTGAGAGCCTTTCAACTTATCCACTTAATTGGCGGCACAAGAAGTTTTCACAGCTCCGCGACAAAACATAGTCAGCGATCAAAGTCAAGATTGCACACAAAGGAAAAATATTAATAATAAAATCATTCTCCAAGTGTGTACCATTAATTATGCCCAGGACTGACGCAGGATGCGCCCCAGAAGCGGCCGACGGCACAGAGCCCGGTGCCTTGGGTTGAGGGAAGGTGGGGGCCACCAGGGGACCGAAGGGGGGCAGTACTTGGAGGCTATTGCAAACGAAGCCTCTCCATGGATCCCCAATCGGAAAGCAAAATACGTATTTATCATTTTTTTCTCTCTTGTGCAGGTAACTACGCCCGAAAAGATGATGCCAAGCAGTATGTTTTTACCAGTGGGAGCAACAGATCGAGGAGTTATGGGGACAAACGCCAGCACAGAGGAAGAGGAGAAGCCGCCTGGTTAGTCTCATACTGGAATATAAATATAAGAGCGATAATTGATTTAACAGTTTCTGTTGCGCCCATCAAAAACATAACTGTTGGTTGGCGTTGTAAGTAGCAGGCGTGAGTAGTGTTAAAGCAAAACACACAAGATAAACTCTGCGCTAATGTCATCGGACCTCAGAAAGAAGGAAGGGCAGTAGGGCCCATCCAGATGTGCATGAGTCCTGCAACGTATGCACAAATTGCTGCAGTCAACGTCAATCACACATCTTGGTACCACACATTAAGCCTAGATGTTAGGTACTTAGCTCATCAGGTACCATATGCACTGTTTAGAGTTATATTTTCTGGAAGGTCTCCCCCCCCCACCCACCCCTTTAAAAAAATAAAATAAAAGCAGTTTTATCAGCTCAAAATATAAACTGCATTTATTGTCAAAGTAGCAACCAACCACTTCTCCAGAGTGCTGTAGTCCATCTTCTTTACGACACCATCTCCAACAAACGTGTGGCAAAGGCTGGCAAATTAGGCTACATCTTGAAGTTTGAAAAATAAGGGTAGCGTTTCAAACAATTGATGAACATAAATACAGCTGAATCTGAATTTCTCTGCTTATGAGATAACCTGTTGATGTAGCTCTAGTGAGGTATTCAGCTATCTTAGTCCGTTTCCGTTTGGAGAGGATTGCAGGCAGACAATCACCTTTATTGTATGATTAGTTAAAAGATTTACAATGTTTGTAGAGAGAAAGAAGACTATCTGTGGATTTCCCCCAGGCGTCAGTTTGGATCTGAAGATTTTTCAACAGCAGTACCCCTGAGTATCAGTAGGTGGCATTGGTCGGCTCCGCATCAGTAGTCTGCGCCATGGACGCCGGGATGACGTGGCAGGACCTATATGGAAGCCGCCCATGTGCACTGATGTCAGTTCTTTCTTGTTCCGCGCCATCTTAACTGCAGATCCAGAGAGAGCTACCCCTTAGCTGTTTTTGGGCTAGCCTTTTTTTGACTTTTGTCAACTATTTTTTTGAGTCTTGGACTCCTGGTGTCAAAGATGTCTCAGTGTAGGACTGGCTTCAAGCCTTGCTGCTCCTGCTGTCCGATGAGGTCAATGACACATCTGCACCTCTTGTGCCTTTGGTGCCTGTAGCGGGACCAAGCCCCGAAGTGGTGCTCAGAGTGCCATGCCATGAATCCAAAGGCTTTGTGGGAGCGGTCCCGAAAGCTGATTGAGGCCCGGCGCTTGGCTCCTTGTCGCTCCCGTTCTTGTTCGAGAGGAAGGTCCCAAGAACGGTCGTGGAGCCCGCACTCCTCGTCTCATTCCAAGTCGTCGGGGAAGTCAGGTAAGTACAACATGAAGTCGAAAAAGCACAGGTGTTCTTCGACTCCACCCCTGCCGACGGGACGCGGGACTCGTTCGAAAGCAATGTTGCTCGAAAGCTCTGTCCCCGTAGCCTCCTTCTGAGATGACTCTGTGCCTCCCCACTTTTCTAGGAGCCGGAGCATCTCCTGCCCAAATCCAGAAGTTCTATGAAGCCCTCTACCTCATTTTTGGGCAGCCCGGCTCCACTGGGGCACCTTCGGGTCCTGCAGAGATGGTTGGGGGCCCTAGGCTGTCCACGCCGGTGGCTTTGGCCCCAACTGCAGCAGGCCCCCATGGATCCGTGCTCGGATATGGACCAACACCAATCAATCTTCCTCGACCTTCCCTAACGTCGGCCCAGGCAACAATTCTCCTGACGTCGACTGTGCCCACGGTCAGCGTAGACCCCATCCTTGTTCCCGATATGGACACTGAGTCGTACTGATGTCTATTCTGATACCAGAAGGCACTTTTGTCCCTGTGTTCATCTCTGGTATGGATTTTGTGCCAGGAAGTGGTGAAGAGGAATGTCAGGGGCAGCTGGACCCTTTAACCAACCAACCTGAAGAACCTGTGGACTGGCAGATGGACCTGGGTGAGGTCAGTAGTTTGGACGCCTCCCCTGATATTAGCTTGCTTTCTCGCCCTACAGTGGCTACGGAGGAGGGAACTTCGTTCGCCGTGGTGGTGAGAAGGGCGGCCGAGTTTCTTGACCTTGAGTTTCCTTTGGTGGCAATCAGGACTAATCTCCGGACAGAGGTGCTTCAGCCTGCGGCTTGCACTTCAGAACCCCTTTTGCCCTTCAATAAAGACGTCACAGATGTCCTTCTGGGCATTTGGTCCAAGCCCAGCACAGATGCTCCTGTGGACAGGGCAATCGTCCGCTCCAGGCAACCCAGCATTCCTCATGCAACATCCCTCCCCTGAGAGCTTGGTTATGTATGTATGTATGTATGTATACTTGTAAAGCGCACTGTTACTCCATCACTCGGGGCATCCTGGCGCTGTATACCGCTGGGGAACCCGTCCTGGCTTTCCCTGTGAGAGGGCACCCCCAAGGTGAAGCCAGGCATCCCCGGCGCTGCTAGGGCCGTTGTGGAGATTAAGCAAGCTATTGCCCAGAGTTGCAGAGTGGGACCCACGGTTAGTATAGGCACCTAGGCGAGAATTATCGAGTCCGCGGACATTGACCCAAGACCCCGCCGCGTCGGGAATTGAACCCTGGTCCCGGGCCGACCTTTGCTTCAGGGTCTGCCTCTTCTAACCAGTGAGCCACACTTCTCCACATCCATTATCCAGTTCTCACCTTAAAAAGGCACATTCCATTTGTATACATATATGTAACCCCAACGTCCTAGACATGGCTGACTGACGTCAAATGGAGGCTAAAATTTTGATTTGTATGCAAAGTGTTAAGGAACAAGTGATATTGTTGATACATTGATAATGTGCAGATGCCTGTGGACTAATGTAATAGAAAACTTAAAAAGCAATAAAGATATATAAAAAAAAGGCGCATTCCATTGTGCACCCAGAAATGGGGAATCCAAGATGCTGGACCATCTTGGGAAGAGGATGTTTTCTTCCCCCAGCTTTGAATTGCAGTCAGTGAATACCGCTTGCCTCTTGGGCCTATACTCCCAAACCATCTGGGATATGTTTGTGCAGGTGATGCCTCAGTGCCCAGAGGATGCCCCGGCGTTCTCTCCCAGGCAGTTGAGGATGGGAGAGACACAACCAAATTCATCATACACTGTGGACCGGACACCACTGACTCCCTGAGCAGAACAGTTGCACTGTCTGTAGCACTCAGACATTATGCCTGGTTGAGGACTTCTGGCTTTTCCGGGTATGTCCAATCTACTTTGATGGACATGTCCTTTGATGGCACTCACCTTTTTCGGTGACAAGGCAGACTCAGCGCTTGAGCGCTTCAAGGACTCTTGAGCTATGGCCAGATCCTTGGGCCTCACGGAAGGGGTGCCCAGCCATGTCCTGTCCAGCCCAGCCACCGAGTCATGCAAGCTATCCAGGCTCCGCATGGCCATGGGACCTAGCGTTCTCGTGGACCAGGGAGCCAGTGGGCGTGCAAGTCCAGCCTTCCCCCCGCCACTGCCTCCAAACTCTCCTAGTCTGACGTTTCAGGCCCATCAATGGCCAGTCGGAGGCAGAATACGCCATCACGTCTGACAGATGGGTTCTACAGATCGTTCAAAGGGGCTACTTCCTTCCCTTCGAGGCTACCTGTCCCGCCATGCCACACTCCTAAAACAGAATGTCAGAGGATCATTTGGCGCTTCTCTTGAGGAAGTTAAGGCTGTCTCAGCAAGGAGGCTTTAGAGGGTTCCTGTACCAGAAGTAGGACTTGTTGGTTGTTACAGCTACTTTTTGGTGCCCAAAAAGGACAAAGACCTGCATTCTATCCTATCCTAGACCTCTGGAAGGAGAAGTTCCCAATGCTCAATTTGGCCCAGGCCCTTTCTGCCTTCGACCCAGGAGACTGGTAGATGGTAGCGTTGGACTTGCAGGATGCCTATTTTCATATCCCTGTCCAGCCTGCCCACAGACGTTACTTATGGTTCACAGTGGTCCATGAGCACTTTCAGTTTACTGTGCTCTCCTTTGGCCCTACCATTGCCCCTCGGGTGTTCACAAAGGTGATGGCTGTGGTCACAGCTCATCTGCATACATCAGGGGTACCAGTCTTCCTCTTATCTCAACTACTGGCTGTTGAATGTGAGCTCGCCCAAGGCTGTCATCTCTCACCTCCAGACTACAGCGGACCTTCTGCACTCGCTGGGGTTCACTATCAACATGCTGAAGTCACACCTGACTCCTGCTCAGAGGCTCCCTTTCATCGGGGTGGCTCTAGACACAGTGCAGTTTCGGGCCTACCCTCCGGAGCAGCGCATCTGGGATATTCAGGCTATGATACAGATTGTAAGAAAATGCTCCTTTTGGATGGTTACCCTCCACTTTTTGCCTGACATCAGTTGCAACATGACTTGATGTGACCGGGCCCCTGCCAATCAGGTTCCCAGGGCCTGTGTTCTTTCCCAAGACTTTACCTATGTACCCACAATTGGCACATCCCTGTCGCAAGTAAGCCCCTTGTAAAAGGTGCCATGGGTACCAAGGGCACTGTGACCAAACAGGGAAGGCCGCTAAGGGCTGCAGCACCTATTGTGCCACCCTTTGAGGCCCTGCACCTGAAAATCCAGACACTGCCACGGCAGGCGGCGTGTTTTGGTGCAGAGAAACGTGAAGATTCGACATGGCACACATCCCTGTGTGCCATGCCTACAACCCACTGCCTGAGGCCTAGGTAAGTCACCCCTCTAGCAGGGTGCACTAGCCCTTAGTTGAAGGCACAGTGGCATGAACCCGTGCCCCTACAGTGTCTAAGTCCATTCTTAGACACTGTAAGTAAAGCCATAAAGAGTATATGGTCTGGGAGTTGGTCAGTATGAACTACACAGCTCCATAAAGGCTTTACTAAAAACTGGTAAGTTTGGTAGCAAACTTCTCAGCACATTAAGCCCAAACGGATTGCCAGTGTGGGATTTAATGTAAAATGCACTCAGAGGGCATCTTAGAGATTACCCCTGAAAAGCAACCAGCCCTGGTGTGGTTCCTGAATAGCTGCCCACCATTTGCCACCACCAGACAGGTTTCTGGACCCCTGGGTAGAGAGCTTCCGCTCTCTGGATCCAAAAACAAAGCCCATCCTGGGCAGATATGTCATGCCTGCTCCCCCAGGATGGGCTGGGTCCACGAAGGGGAATCTTTAAAGGCCTTCCATCTTTGGAAACTGTCCCTGCCTTTTGTTGCCCCCAGCAACTGTCTCCCACCGGTTCTGGCCCCCACTTTGGGCAGGAGAATCGGTACGAAAACCAAGCTAGGAAGAGAGGTGCGCCCACCTTCGCCAACTCCACCCCTCAGGTGGGGGAAGTAAGGTAAAGCACACATCTCAGTCCCCTCCATCTTGAAGAAGGGGGAACTCAGCCAATTAGGAAGAGGCTCATGCCACCTCCCACCAGATGGTGGCATAATAGGGGGTGTACTCACCCCAAGGAAGGGACCAAGCGGTCCAGACCTGCACACCCCTTTATCGTCCCTAAATTTAGTGTTAAGGGGTAACCCTGAACCTTGCCTCCTCAGATTCGAGGAAGAAAGAAGAATCGAAGAGCTGTGCTGACCCAGGAAGAAGAGGACACCTACCGCTTTCGCCCCAGCCTTACCGGCTTGTCCCGAATCCAACCTGCCTACAGCGAAGAAACTGGCGTGTCCCGCAGCCCCCTATGGCCCGGAGGACCTGCCCTGCACACACCTTACAGACCTGTCTCCCGTGAGCACCGGATTTGCTCAACAAAGACTCCAGGACCAGAAACTGGATTCAGGTGACTCCACGATTCTGCACCCAACGCCCAACGCCTGAGTTCAAGTGTCACAACACCACAAGGAGGTCTCCCAGCGATCCTGACCTGGGATCTTGTGATCCCCGACCTCCCTCAAGCTTCAAGACGATGCCTGCAGCCTCAACCTGAAGGGTCCCCCCTGACTGTGACCGGAGCTGGTAAGAAGAGACCCCTGCACCTGATGCCCAACGGCCTTGGGTTGCCCAACCAACAGTGTCCAGGCATCCCCCAAGATCCCAACTTACCTTTACAGCCGGTGGTCGCATTCAGGAAGTTTCCCTGCCTAAGCCTGCAGCAACTTCACCGAACCGAAGGTCTCCTTTGAAAAGCACAGGGTCCCGACATCTTTTTGGCACTCTGCACCTGGCCGCCCCGGTGCCGCTGTTGATGCAGTTCCTGTGCTGATTGTTTTCCCCTGCAGTGTTGACTTAACCCCAGGAACTTTATCCCACACCCAAGTGCCTGCTCTTCAGCAGCCCCTAACCGAAGGCCACCGTAGCCCGATTTGTCTAGCATTGGGCCCCTACACTCTGCTCCCCGCCACCCCAGTGCAGCTAGTGGTGCAACTCAAGTGCCCTTCTAGACCTTAGGGAATCATGGTCCGTATCCCCAAAATCCCACTAATAAGTTGTGTACTTACCTGAGATACAGCTAACACTTTTTCTCCCAGAGGAACCCTTGTTATGAGATTTTGGGCCAAAAATGTTGTAAGTGATGAACTGATGTTTGTATCGAGAAAAGAGACCTAAACAGCAAAGTATAAAAAGTCTTACTTACTGTGTATTGTGAGATCCTTAGGCGTGTTATCTAGGCATACCACCTCCAGTAGTCAAAGTAATCCAAAAGTATGGAAATGGTATTCTGAAAGTAATTATGGTGTAATTCATACTGCTTTTGAAAGTGAAACAAACCTGTAACCGCTGCATATCCATCCTCAATCTCATTTCTGTCTAAAGGTTTACAATTGAAAGTATATTTTACCTACCTGTACCAAGCCTGCTTGGTTCTCAAAAATACAATACAAGTATACTTTTTTAATACTTACTAATTGGCATGGATTCAGTCTCTGAGTGTCTGTATCAGTCTTGATTGAGTGAATACAATAAATGCTTAACGCACCCTCTAGATAAGCCTAACTGCTCGCCCACACTAACACAAAGAGAGCTGTTTGTACTTACCTGATTTAACCTCTGCTATACCGCTGGGGACTCCCTGGACTCTGTGCACACTATACCTTACTTTACTGTATTATATACAGAGCCAGCTTCCTACACCGATGTTTCAGGCTCTGTCCTGGCTTTCGGTGAGAGTAACTCTGAGGCTGCTGGGCCTTTGAGCCTCTTGGCCTCCTGCATCCTGCTGGTGGAGCATGCCAGATGGCATATGTGGGCTCTGCAGTGGGACCTGAAGTTCCAGTGGGCACAGCATCAGAGGAATCATTCAGACTATGTCCGGATCTCGTAGGCAATTGTACAACAAACTGCAGTGGTGGCTAACAATCCAAGTTTGGGTCAGAGGCAGATCCATCTTCCTTCCCCAAACAGATCTAACGGTGGTGACAGATGCGTCACTCCTGGGATGGGGCGGCCACCTTGGAGAGGTGGAGATCAGAGGTATCTGGTCTCCGGCGGAGTCCGGTCTCCATATGAACCTCTTGGAGCTCCTGGCAATTTATGCATTCCTTCCCTTTCTCAAAGGTGAAGTGGTGCAGGTGTTCACGGACAATGCCACCACCATGTGGTTCTGCAACAAACAGGGCGGGTGGGGTTGTGGACCTTTTGTCAGGAGGCTCTCTGCTTCTGGACATGGCTGGAACATCAGGGCATAACCCTGGTGATTCAACACCTGGCGGATTATCTGAACACCAGAGCAGACAAACCCAGCTGTTGGTGCCTGGTCGATCACAAATGGCATCTCCATCCGGAGGCGGTGCAAGGTCTCTTTCAGCTGTGGGAAGAGCCTTGGTTAGAGCTATTCGCCTCCAAAGAGAACGCGCAATCTCAGCAGTATTACAAGTTGGAGTTTCCAAGGCGGCACTTGTTGGGGCGACACTTGCCGTCGCAAGTGGAGCTTTGGCCTGCTCTATGCCTTTCCGCCTGTACCATTTCTGCCAGAGTGCTCAAGAAGATCAAACACAACTGGGCTCAAGTCATTCTTGTGGTTCCGGATTGGGCACGAAGAGTCTGGTATTCTGACCTTCTGAGTATGGCCATCGATCCTCTGATCAGACTGCCCCTTCAGGAGAAACTTCTGTTGCAGCAGCAGGGGACAGTTCTTCACCCAAACCTGGCCAGTCTCCACCTCCTTGAGTGGAGATTGAGTAGCGGCATCTATCAGATTTAGACCTTCAACCCGAAGTTTGTAATGTCATCTTGGTAGCCTGGCGTCCCTCCACTCAATGGGTATACGCATTTAGATGAAACAAGTTTGTGGCATGGTGCACAGCAAAGGCTTTTGATCCCCTTTCTGCACCTCTTTCAGAGGTTCTCTTGTACATACTTTCTTTTGCCCAGCAGGGCTCTGATTCGGGCACCCATAAGGGTTATCTTGCGCTATATCTGCCTTTCTGAGACTTCCGGATTAGCCATCCTTGTTCAAGTTTGCCATTGTCAATAGGTTCTTTGAGAGCCTTACTTACTTGTTTCCTCCATCCCCTTTCATAATGCCCCAGTGGGATTTGAATTTAGTTTTGACTTTTCTTATGTGAGCTCCATTTGAGCCTCTTCATATCTCAGACTTCTAACTCTTAAAACTGCTTTAATTATTGCCATAACCTCTGCTCGCAGAGTTAGCGAACTTCAGTCTCTATCTTCTAAGCCTCCCTATCTGTCTGTCCATCCGGATATAGTGGTGCCTTGAACGTAAGCTTCTTCCTTCCTAAAGTGGTCGGCCTTTTTATTTGGGACAATCAATCACTCTGCCCACCGTTTACCTGCCCCAGTATCTCTCCAAGGAAGAGGAGAGACTCTACCACCTGGACCCACAACATGCGTTTTCTTTTTAACTTTATCTTACCAAAGACTTCGGGTGGATGATCAACTCTTCATTGGCTCTGTGGGCGCCCAAAAAGGTTGGGCTGTGCAAAAAATGACCATCTCTCTACGGATTGTCCTCTACATTAACCCCTTTGATGCTTATGACGGAACGGTTCCGTCATCAGCGTCGGTTGGGCTGGGCTGATGACGGAACCGTTCCGTCATGACCACACCCGTTTTTCGAATCTTCAGCACAGCGCGAAAATTTGCACCGCGCTGAAGAGGTTAAAATATGCTAAGCATTGACAAAGAAGGAACCTCCTGTGGGTTGTGTGCTCACTCCACTAGAGCAACAGCTGCAACCACTGTGTTAGTATGCAGAGTCCCAGTCTTTGATATGGTCCCTGGAAAGCCTACTCAAGAGGGACAGTTCTTTGCCTGTTTGGTCCCCCAGGACTTCCTCGAGTGATCTTGGTTTGCAGACCCTCCTCTGGGGTTGGTATTGCTGGGGTATCTATTCTAAGGTAAGGAATTTACAACTAGACGTCTCTATAAATGAAAAAGTTATTTACCTTTGGTAATGATGTATCTGATTGAGACCTATTCTAGTTGTAAATTCCTTACCGCCTCACCCTTCCTTCCCATTCTGAGAACTGATTTCTAGGGATATGGACTCCCCTAAAGGACCCTAGTTTTGACACACCAGTGGTCAGTGTCTTTCATGGCTCTGCGCTTCTGGCGTGAAAAGTCATGTTAAGAACTGACAGCGTGCATGGGGGGCGTCTATATAGGTCCCGCAACATCATCCTGGCACCCACGGCGCCGAAGACAGACATGGAGCCGACCAACGCCACATACCGAGTTGCCGTGGTACTGTGTTGAAAAATCTCGGATCCATACTAACGCCTGGGGGAGATTCTAAAATAAGGAATCTTCAACTAGAATATGTTCCTACCAGATACATTGTTACCGAAGGTAAGTAACTTGTTCTTTCAGTAGACAGTCTAGACAAAAATATACATTAAAATGAGTCATTACAAGTGTCTTAGGGGCACATTAAAATGCGGTAAAAGAGAGCCTTGAATTATAACTAATGTCACAAACATGCTGGTGAGGAAGTAAAGTGCTCAAAGAGAACCTTAAAAGAAGTCTTGAAGGTTACATTAATGCTCTAAGTAAAAGCCTGACGTTAGTAACAGGCATATAAAGAGCAAAACAGTAACGAGGATGTCCGTATAAATGCAACTATTGTAGAACCTGGAGTCCTAGCCGCAGACATAAGCCTTTGCATAGAAGTGTAAGGTGCCTATTGGTGGCTTAAAAACATAATCCCTCCGCTATCCTTCTCACTCCAAATAACTGACTAATATCCACCTCTCAAATTACTTTCATATTTCACCATACAAATTCACCACTACCCTTTGTGTTTCCGGAGTAGCATGCTACTTGCCAAAAAAAGCGCTTCAACACCCCATCAGGGGTTAGAAGTGCTATATAAATACAAACCTTCTTTCCTCTTCTATCCTTCTGCTATCCTTTCGAATCCAAATAACTGACTAACATATCCACCACTTACAATTTACTTGCATGTTTCACTATATTACATTCAACACTAATCCTCTATGGGTCCCGAAGTAGCGTGCTACTTACCGAAAAAGCGCTTTGACGCCTCGTCTAGGGTATAAGCGCTATACAAACACAATTACAATACAATACAATAAAGTGCAAAACAGTAACTAGGATGTCCTTATAAATGCAACTGTTCTAGTAAGAACCTGAAGTCATAGCAGCAAACATAAGCATTCGCATAGAAGTGTAAGGTGCCTATTGGTGGCGTTAACACGTATAAAATACGGGTTTCTGGTCGAATGCTAACAATTAAAAAGGTACAGTGTAAAAAGAGACATTAGAAGACCATAAGTGAAAAGCAATAAAACAACCGTAGTGTATGACACCTTATTATTGCACGAGTTCAAAGGGAGGCCACCACTTACAGTCAATAGCTTGCTGAGGTAGTGTTTGACTCTCCGGGTTGGATATGGCCTGTCTTATATAGTTTTTTAAGGAGTAATTGTATTAGGCTAATATATTTGGCAAAAGATCGGTTGGCTCTGTCATTGTGAAGACAAAGTCCCTGTCCTCATTACAGATTTTGATGCTATGAGGTAAAAAAAGCGGGTTTAACAAAGTGTGCCAGGAATGCATCAATGCCGGGCAACAACATAATAAATAGTTAAATGACTCAGATTTATATCATCAGAGCCTGCAATTGACTATCATGGAAAGGGAGGGCCATTTAGGGTTCAATTCTTTGATCTGAAGGCCCATCAACCTTGCAGCTATGATTTGTGTAAGGCAGGCTTTCCCAATCGAGCACCGAAGATATGGTTGAGGGCTCAGGCATTGTGGATGATTATTGTAGGAAAGTAAGATCCGCTTTCATGATTAGCCCCACTTTTGGATGGTGTCAGTATGTTTTTTTAGACTAGTCTGACTGGGATCCTGCTAATCAGGACCCCAGTCACGGTGCTTCCTCCCTAAATTTAACATGGTAAGTACTTCTGTACCGCCACAATTGGCTACTGGTGTACCCCTATATGTCCCTAGTATATTGTTCTGAGGTACCCACGGCATAGGTACACCAGGGGTTTCAGATGGCCTGCAGCATGTACTATGCCACCCTTGAGAGACCACTCACACTGTAACTACAGGTATGCCATTGCAGCCTTTGTAAGCTTGTGCTAGAACCACTTACAACAGATGTACATTTTCTTAGATCTATGGTCACTACACTCAAAACCTATGTCACCCCTAAGGGAGGCCATTCAATCCTGAAGGCAGGGTGCTGGGTTATAAGTGTGAGGTTGCCCCTGCCTGAGTAGAACACCCCTACAAACCCCAGAGTCGATTCTCCAGGCTTTGTAAGTGTGGTCAGCCATTTTGATACATATAGTGGTCATTTGTCATTATGCACTGGGGGTTCCTCCAAGAAGCCCCCAGTACTCCAGGTAACAGCCTTCCAGGGTCTGCCAGCAAGCTAGTGCTGCTGACGACCCCAGACACGATTCTGCCCCCCTACTGCTGAGCTAAGCTCGGGCAAGGGAAGGTAGAACAGTAGGTTTCCTTACACAGTAGGTGGGGGTCTTGGTGTATTGGGCTGGGGTGGAGGGTGCCTGCCAGCGCCACCAGACTGCTTTGAAGGACACATTTGGTGTCCTCGTTGCATACTGCAGTTGGAACCAGTTCTGGAAGCCCTTGACTCCTGCTCTGGCACGAAACTGGACAAAGGACATGAGTATCCTACCCTCGTATCTAGCCCCTCCTCTGGGAGGGACCCCTGAGTCGTCCTAACCTATTTTTAGGGTATAAAAGGGCTTACCTGTGGGTGGGTCCTCCGATTTGTCGTGGGGCAAGACTTAAGCCAGAAACCACGTCACTTTTCGACTGTCTGGACACTTGGACTTTTGTGGACTTCGCCTGGAACCGAGACTGCACCAAGGAAAACTTCTGCTGCTCCTGGCCTCGCTGTTCTGCAAGTCTTCTTTGTCGTCTGTGTCTGTGCTTCTTCCAGGATCTTCAACAGACCTGTGGGCATCAAGGACACCCAAAGTAATCTCCCTTGCAGTGAAGGAGTCACTCCCCTGCATGTGCAGGCACCACAACAAACCTGAACGGTCTGCTGCTCCTGATGTCCCACAGACTTCGAAGGGCTCAGCAACACAGGTGGTGGTTCTGAAACTCCCTCAAGACCTGACCTGTCCGCAATTTTGATGCCAGGTTCCCTCGTCGGAACCACTGGAACCAAACCCCTGTGTACCTCATCGTCTTGCCTTGGCCAAGGCTTGTTGACTCTGCACTCCATTGATCTTTGGGCTACAATACGCTCCAGCCGCCAGCATCTCTTCCTGCCAAGAGCAGCGTCCTCACCACATCCTCTGGACCATGGGCCTTGATCTTTGGTGAGCTGCTTGAGGTCCACTTGCGACTGCTGTGCCTTTGGCCGGTGGGTCCTCTAGAGGGTCTTTTTCTGTTTCAGTAGGCTCCTCTGCTTGCTTGGGGCCTGCTCTGACTCTCCTGCACCTGGTGAGTCCCTTGCTGGTCCCAACGTTGGTTCTTCTATGCTTTCCACACGTGTTGAGGCTGCCAAGGCTTGTTGGTGCTCCCGCCGGACCCCCTGGTTCTCGACGTCCGACGTGAGACAGCTCGTGCACGGTTCCTGGTCTTCCTTAGTGTCTCTTAGTTGCCCCCCGAACCCCTGGTGGGGAAAGTCTGGTATTCAGCTATCCTAGTTCTCAAAGTGTCTTCAGCTTTGAACACCACAGACCATGCTTTCCTTTTTGACCTTATTGTCCATGTTGCCCAAGTAAATCCTGTCATTGTTAAGTGGTTTCTCTTTGGCTGATCCCAAAGGATCATTCTTGGCTGCTTAAGTTCAGACGCCGCATTATTGTCTTTTGCAGTTTACCCTGTCCTCCTTTTTATCATAAATCATTCTCTCCTACGTACAAAAATAGGCAACTTAATCTCAAGCTACCCAGTGAGTCCTTCTCCTTTGATTTACTTACCTCATGTTTGATGGCAGTTTGCGAAGGCTGGCTCAAAGCCGAAACGGATGTGATCTTGTTTGGGCCACATGGAGCCAATGCAGTGGTCTTTCTAATCATCGCTGCTCTTGCTGGTGGGAAGACATGATCACACCCCTTCAAAGTAAAGAACCCAGTGGTCAATTTTTAGTAGAGCATTTCCATGAGAGTCAAGTGACATCTGTAATAAGGAATGTCCGTTTTCATTGTGCACATCTGATGCCGCTCTCCCTCTCATTGAGCGCTCATTGATGGGACACAGCGGTAAATCCAGGCTAGATTGCACTAACACACTGTACTCCAGCCTAGACAAAGGAATTCACCTTCACTTCAAAGTTTACCAGAACATGAACAGGATTGTGACCTTTCAAGTATGCAACATGTCCCTGAAGTTTGCAGATCCATCCACTTTTTCACATTTCGTGATATGGTGGCGTTTAAACTGGGCTGTACAGTTAGAGGTTAGGTATCAACAGTGCCTTGAGACAGTCCTAGAGCCTGATAATGTGCCAGGTGCTTTTACTGACCCTGCCACATTCAGCTTTCACTGTCTCCTCTCTAATATTTTTTGCTTTTTAAGTTAATTGCTAGCCTCATACCCAATCCCGAAAGAGCAGACATTGCAAGTAGGCCTGCATTGGGCACTGTGACTCCCTGGCCGTATATTCATCCAGCTCTGTAACCTGAGGCAAATTATCATCTTTAACTGCAGAAGCAAAGGGCCAGAAAAGGGACATAGAACGTTTATCACCCCAGTCCATTGCCATCTTTTCTGCTCAGTGTGTTATCTCCAGTACCTCAATTCTTTTTCAAAAAGTATCTCAAAATGTACTTATGGAGACTGGGAAATAGTTTTTTTTAAATGTTACTTTAATGTGAAGTCTGCAGGCACATCCTTGGACGACCTTTTATATAGTGCCACCACTGAATTCTGAATTTCTAACTATACGGTGCAGCATTCCTCCAGGCCTGGTGACTTAAGTATAGTTCTAACAAGGAAGGGACCCCCATAGTTGCATAGTTGGTATGTGTACAACGAATTCTTCTGCATGGGATTGCCTTTCTTGTTCTTTGGATTTATGGGCAACAATCCATGTCATACTCCTAGCTGCATTATAAAAAGGGGTGGGACCTTTCTTCCTTACACCATCGCCATTTGGCCTACACATTTGACTAACTCGAGTCTGTTGCGAAGATCTCTTGCAGGATATTGCCTCACATTTATTGCAGAGTACACAGAATGTGCGAGGGTTATATTTCAATCACCAGGAGTTATCCCGATGAGTAACATTGTGTTGTATAAGGCTCAGCTCACTGACTTCACCAAATCTTTATGGTAGAGCACATTAAGACCATTTTTGAACTTTTATTGACTTCTTTGAGATGGTCATCTCACGTTGAACAATGTTGTTGAAGTTACATCTGTTGTATGTTAATCAAACTGTTTGGAACAATCTTTTTCGATTAACCTGATTTGATAAATGTATCCACCTAAAATAGCTTTTATCAGGCTGACCAAAATCAACCTGGTAAAATCCTTTCCTGGTGAAAAAAACCTCTAGCTTGGATTTTTTTCACTGTTTTTAAGTGGGTTCTCCTACTTTAGCTCCTCTTCCTCACCAACTTTACCTTTTTTTCCTCAAATGTAACTCCTCCACATCCCTGCCCTCTGTGTTTTAACCCTCTCGAGCACTTCCCCATCCAGCCCCACGGACACAAGTGTAGAAGCCCTCCTAGCAACCCACTATCAATCCAAACCACCACTTCCTCAATTGCCACCCCTTTTACCTTCTTGCCTTCAAGGACAAATCACCTTAAATTGACATTTTACTCTGAATGCCCATTTCTTGGTGGCTTACAGAAAGGAGAGGGCCTGGGCCTTACTGTATTTATGAACGTATTTTGAATTAACGTGGAGGTCAAACATTTTACTTTTGTTTCAACCAGTATTTTATTTATACCTTTTTATTAAGGAAGATTCTGTTTTTTTGTGATTTATTCAAACATGAAAAAGACAAAGGTCTAGTCATAGCCCGAATGCCATATACCCATTCAGTAATCATTATACACATTTTGCATACACAATCGTTGTACACTATATGCATACACATAAATAATATATATATAATACACCAAAGCAATTGCAAATTAGTCAGAAAACAAGACTAACGAACATCCAATACAATAATACTTTTGTGTCACGTTCAATTGTGAATTCAAGATAATGTTCCTAGACTTTCAAAAAGCGTCTTGCACAGGTATAAAAAAATGGGGGTTGGCATTGTTGAAGTCACAAATGTATCTTGGTTGCTTTCTCTGCAGTCATCTTTCCACAGTTCATCATGTGAGGCCTTATATTTTGGGGAATTACTTTGTTGAGTTGATCATCTATTGGTGAATGGATCTAGAAGCCTTATCGCAGTGTCACAATGACCGTCTTGAAAGGGATGGGCCTTGCAGAAAGTTAATGCACCTGTCTCCCCATGTTAAACTGCACAGAATTGTGGCTCAGAGCTGATATATAAAGTAAGCTTCATACAGTGCAGTCCATCAGCACTCTGAACTGTCATAGTTCCAGTGTTAAACCTATGACTTCTTTATGCAAGGTAAGCCAGATAATGTCAACACACATACAGGCCATTGGACTCCCTCAACACACATGAGCACCTCAACTCCCCAGCATACATCCAAACACATTTGCACGGTAACACCCCACCAATAAATACAGACACACGAAAACACATGTATGCTCTCTAATCAAAAGACACCCGCAAACGCATTAAAATCCCGCGCACACTCGCACCAAATCAATTCCATATGAAAGATGGGCTCATTATTCAAGGCTGAGATTCATGTTTCGGACATCAAAAGACACCATGCGGCAGCCGGAGTAGCAGGCTAGGGCCTCATACTGTCTCATTAATATTGAAACGTGGCACGATGCAGCACTGCTAGGAAATGGAGGCACTGTGCATGCCAGATCTGAGGTGTCCTCCTCAATAGGTCATGCTAGCAACTGCTTTGCATCAGTGGGAAGCTCCCTCTGTAAACCCTGGGTGCTCTCTTGGTCAGCAGAAGATGGTGCAAATTAAATTAAATTAAACAAAACACAGTCGGTAACCTTCGGGTGCAGGCAACCCCTGGAATCTGTGGATGCTGAGTTATGGCAATCAGAATTCTAGAGAATGTGTCCATACTCATTATATTTAGTAACGTAACTCCCCATCTCCCAAAGCTGATTTAGCTAGTTCAAGCATGAGGTTTAAAGCGGTTTCCAGATCATATTCTTTCAACCTCTTTTCTGCTACTGACTTGTGGTTGAGAGTAGTGGTGGTCGACTGTCCAGATAAAGTAACACCTACTGCATTCATGGTGAATATTTTTACAGTGGTTTATATTTTAATTCACTAGTAGTACCCTGTCAAAGTGAAGTAGCTTTGAACACCTTTAAAATCAATACAGTACGTGCATTTAAAACCTACTCTGGGTGCCCTAATGTAGTCCATACTCCATAACTCCTCAAGGATCAAGCTCAAACTCACCTCATCCAGAGCAAATTATTATTTGCCTTTTGAAGCGGATACATTTTCGATTCTTAAAAAGAAAACAAATCCAAGCGATAGACTGAAAAGATTATGTTTTAGGCTAAACTAGCGCCCACCTTACAACCACCTGTGAAGAAAACTTGAAATATAAAAGTGGTTTTCACCCACAATAAGGCTAACAACCACACATAGAACAATCAAAGCTTGAAAATGAGAGGCCTAACTGAAAAGGGTATTTTTTAAGTATTTGTTTACATATATGAATGTATGCTAGGAAATTCCTCCATTCTTTGGATATTTTAAATGAATGCTAGAGGTGCATGTAGTCCATAGCCAAATGGGTTCTTCATGTTCGACCACATGGGAATTTAGTTCTATTTGACAGACTAGTAGAGAAGAGCTCCCACACCAGCCCTCATCTGTGCTCTTACTTCATCAGGGGTCTGAACAACAGTGTGACAGCCTATTGCCAGGGTTTTGCCCATAGCTGTTCTTGCAGCGCATAGCAGTCCATAGCAATCGGAGGTTACGGAACATGTATTAAGACCCTCTGAGACAAACGGGTGCCTCGAGACCTAAGCGAATGCCAAACACAGACTACGGCAGGAGCCTCGTTTAATACAGTTTTGACCAAGTGGATGAGTTATTTGCTAGGTTTTATTACAAGCTAAGACAGAGGATTTAGTGTTGTTGGTTTAAACCCACCAACATGAAACATACTTGTTATCAATTGCTAAGGTGAAGGTTCAGGAGGACACTATCTTGAGATGGCATAATCCCTTTATTCCACTGGAATGAAAGGATGTAGTTGGAAGTGTCTCTGCTGATGTCACACTCAAGCTTGCATTGATTGTTTTCCACATCTACATTTTGACTCTTGCTTTTTGTTTCTGGTTTCAGACTCCACTGAAGAATCCACAAAAAAGAACACTTTACCATCTGAAGAAGCAGATCGTGGTGGGGACCCCCCAGCAGCTCCCTCTGAACAAAGTGTGACTCGAGAGGATTCTGGCTTCCTCTGCTGGAAGAAAGGGTGCAACCAAGTGTTCAAAACATCTGCATCGCTCCAGGTGCATTTCACTGAGGTCCACACTGTGCGTCCCCAGCTGCCAGTGTCCGATCGCCATGTCTACAAGTATCGCTGCAACCAGTGTAGTCTGGCCTTCAAGACCATTGAAAAGTTGCAGCTGCACTCCCAGTACCACGTTATCCGGGCAGCCACTATGTGCTGCCTTTGCCAGCGTAGCTTCCGCACTTTCCAGGCTCTGAAGAAACATCTGGAGACCACCCACCTGGAGCTGAGTGAAGCAGACATCCAGCAGCTGTACAGTGGACTTCTGGTGAATGGTGACATGCTAAACATGGGTGACCCCACATTGGCCGAAGATAACACAATGGCAATGGATGAGGACAAGGAGGAAGAGAGTGATCTTGAGGATAAGCAGAGCCCTGCTGGAAGTGATTCAGGATCTATGCCAGAAGACTCGAGCACAGAGCCCAAAAGAGCACTACCTTTCAGAAAAGGCCCCAACTTCACCATGGAGAAGTTCCTAGATCCATCTCGGCCTTACAAGTGCACGGTCTGCAAGGAGTCCTTCACTCAGAAGAACATTCTGCTGGTCCATTACAACTCTGTCTCTCATCTGCACAAGTTGAAACGAGCTCTACAGGAGTCGGCTACTGGGCAGCCTGAGCCCACTAGCAGCCCAGACAACAAGCCTTTTAAATGTAACACTTGCTGTGTAGCCTACAGCCAGAGCTCGACCTTGGAGATCCATATGAGGTCTGTGCTGCACCAGACCAAGGCTCGAGCAGCCAAGTTAGAGGCTGCTAGTGGCAGTGGCGTTAACCACAGTGGGACTGCTAATAGCAGTAATAGTACCTGCCTGGGATCTTCAACACCTAGTCCAGTGAGTACCAGTTCTGCAGCCATTGCCACCAGCACAAGCAGCACTAATTCAGCTCCAACAAACTCCTGTATACTAAGCCAAGCCTCAGCTGACACAATAAGCAGTCTAGCTCAGGGAAATACTGTTAGCCCGAGCATCCACTCCCCATCAGAGCCCAAAGAGGTCAACCGCAAGAAACTTGCAGATATGATTGCATCAAGGCAGCAGCAGCAGCTCCAACAACAGCAGCATCTACAGCAACAGCAACTACAGCAACAACAACAGCAACAAATGCAGCAGCAGCAACTGCAGCAGTTGCAGCAGCAGCAATTTCAACAGCAGCAGATACAGCAGCAGCAACTGCAGCAGCACCAGCTGCAACAACAAGCTCAGTCTTTAGCCCAGGCCCAAGCTCAGGTACAGGCCCATCTTCAGCACGAATTGCAACAGCAAGCTGCAATACTGCAGTCTCAGCTTTTCAACCCATCCCTATTGCCCCACTTCCCAATGACCACAGAGACCCTCATGCAACTTCAGCAACAGCAGCACCTACTGTTCCCCTTCTACATCCCCAGTGCAGAGTTCCAGTTCAGTCCAGAGGTCAGCATGCCTATGACAAGTGGTACCCTCACGCTTACAGGCTCCAACTCCAGTTTAATGGAAGATCTGAAGTCTCAGCTTCCCCCGCAAACCCACCAGCAGATATATCAGCAACAGTCTCAGATGTCTTTGCCTCAAGCTCACCCAACCCTCCTGCAAACGACTCAGCAAACAGAGAAAAAGAACAAAATTAAAGAAAATCCCAAAGAGTCACAAAAGGAAAGGGACTACACAGAGAGAGGTGAAGAGAACTCTGCTTCGAGGGAGCTTCTCTCTGATACTTTCAAGCCCAAAGATAAGAATGAATTATCATCAGGGATAAGTTCAGAACCCTCGCTGCTGCCGCCTCGGATCACATCAGATGCAAGAGGTAATGCCACCAAAGCACTGCTGGAGAACTTTGGCTTTGAATTAGTTATTCAGTACAATGAGAACAAGCAGAAGGTGCAGAAGAAGATTGGGAAGAGCGAGTCAGGGGACTGTCTGGAGAAGCTGGAGTGCAGCATCTGCGGGAAGCTCTTCTCAAACATCCTGATCCTTAAGAGCCACCAGGAGCATGTTCACCAGCACTACTTCTCCTTCAAGCAGCTGGAGGAGTTTGCCAAACAGTACAGAGATCACTATGATAAGTTGTATCCCCTCAGGCCCCTTACACCAGAACCTCCACCCCCACCTCCACCACCCCCACCACCTCCACCACCACCACCTCCAGCAACGCCTCAGCCCGTTCCTCCCACAAACATTCCCATTTCTGCACCATCTATAACCCCACCCACTGTTTCACCGGCCCAGACATCTGTACCACTCACCCAGCTTCCGATGTCCATGGAGCTGCCCATTTTCTCACCACTCATGATGCAAACCATGCCCCTACAAAGCTTGCCAAATCCACTGGGGACCATGGAGTCACTGCCTGCAGACTTGGCTCAACTATACCAACATCAACTCAATCCAAGCCTTCTCCAGCAGCAGCAAAACAAAAGGCCACGCACTCGGATTACAGACGACCAGCTCAGAGTTCTTCGCCAATACTTTGACATCAACAATTCACCCAGTGAAGAGCAGATCAAAGAGATGGCTGACAAGTCGGGACTGCCCCAAAAAGTAATCAAGCACTGGTTCCGTAACACACTATTCAAAGAGCGACAGCGCAACAAAGATTCCCCATACAATTTCAGTAACCCTCCTATCACCAGTTTAGAAGAGTTGAAAATTGACTCCAAGCCCCCATCTCCTGAGCCCCTGAAGCAGCATGAGTACTGGGGCAGCAAACGTTCCTCCCGGACCCGATTCACAGACTACCAACTCCGCGTACTGCAGGACTTTTTTGATGCCAACGCCTATCCAAAAGATGATGAATTTGAGCAGCTGTCTAGCTTACTGAATCTCCCTACTCGGGTTATTGTGGTTTGGTTCCAGAACGCACGTCAGAAAGCTAGGAAGAATTATGAAAACCAAGGTGATGGGAAAGAAGGAGAGCGTCGTGAGCTGACAAATGACCGGTATATTCGAACAAGCAACTTGAATTACCAGTGCAAAAAGTGCAACCTAGTCTTTCAGCGTATTTTTGACCTCATTAAACACCAGAAAAAGCTCTGTTACAAAGATGAGGATGAGGATCTGATGGATGACAGTCAAAATGAAGACTCAATGGATGCCACTGAATTACTGACACCATCAAGCTCATCCTGCAGCACACCCATGCCTTCACAGTCATTTAGCACCCCTGCTCCATCATCCTCTAACACAACCTGCACCACCTTCCTCCAGCACATGGCAGAAGGGGATGACTCCCTTTTGTACAGTTCCAAAGTTGAAGCCACAGATGAGAAACCAAAGCAGTTTGACTCCCCAAGTACACAGCAAAACCAAACTCCAGAACAGCAGATGCAACCAAAGCAAGAGCCTCAGCCACCTGAGACACAGCAACCAGAACCATCTGAACCGAAAACAACCCCATCCCAGCAAAAAAACCCTCCACTGCCCTCTCCGACCTCATCACAACATCAGCAACCCATACAGTGTCCTGCGCCTCAGCCAAGCCCTAGCCCTTCTCATCTATCCCTCAAATCCCTCCACACTTCAAGCCCCCAGCAGCTAGCGAATCTACCTCCTCAGTTGATTCCCTACCAGTGTGACCAGTGCAAGCTTGCATTTCCTTCATTTGAGCATTGGCAGGAGCATCAGCAGCTTCACTTCTTAAGTGCGCAAAACCAATTCATGCATCCTCAGTTCATAGATAGGCCGCTTGATATGTCTTTCATGCTGTTTGATCCGAGTAACCCACTTCTGGCAAGCCAGTTGCTGTCTGGAACTTTACCTCAAGTTCCTACAAGCTCCGCTACTTCTCCCTCAACCCCGACATCCACTATGAACACACTTAAAAGAAAACTTGAGGAAAAGGCAAATGCAAGCCCTGGAGAAAACGATAGTGGGACGGGAGGGGATGAGCCACAGAGAGATAAGCGTCTGAGGACTACCATCACACCAGAGCAGCTAGAGATTCTATACCAAAAGTATCTCCTAGACTCTAACCCCACACGCAAAATGTTGGACCATATTGCTCACGAAGTAGGCTTGAAAAAACGTGTGGTGCAGGTTTGGTTTCAGAACACTCGAGCACGAGAGAGAAAGGGACAGTTCCGAGCAGTGGGGCCAGCCCAGGCCCACAGAAGGTGTCCCTTTTGCAGAGCATTGTTCAAAGCTAAGACTGCTTTAGAAGCTCACATCCGGTCCCGTCACTGGCACGAGGCAAAAAGGGCTGGATACAACTTGACGCTGTCTGCAATGCTATTGGACTGTGATGGTGGTCTGCAGATAAAAAGTGAACTCTTTGACGCGGCCAGCTTTCACCATATGCCTGCAAACAGCAGTGACAACCAATGTATTCCTCTGTCCCCAGTCAGTAAATCCATGGAACTTTCTCCTCGAACACTGCTTAGCCCTTCCTCCATCAAAGTTGAAGGCATGGAAGAATTTGAAAGCCCCTCTATGTCTTCAGTCCACTTGAGCTTCGAACAAACAAAACTGGACAATGACGATTGCTCCTCAGTGAACACTGCGATCACAGATACCACAACCGGAGATGAGGGAAATGCAGACAATGACAGCACAACGGGCATTGTAAATGAAACCAAATCCATGTCTGCTTCCGGTGATGGTTTACCAAAGTCTACCATGATGGCAGTGTCAGAGTATGAAGACCAGCTGTCATCAGGCCTGGTCAGCCCAGCACCCAGCTATTACAGCAAGGATTATGAGAATGAGGCCATTGTGGACTATAGTGAGACTTCCAGCCTTGCAGACCCATGCTCACCTAGCCCTGGTGCCAGTGGTTCAGCAGGCAGGTCAGGAGACAGTGGAGACCGGCCTGGGCAAAAACGTTTCCGTACACAAATGTCCAACCTCCAGCTAAAAGTTTTAAAATCATGCTTTAATGACTATAGGACACCTACCATGCTGGAATGTGAGGTGCTGGGCAATGACATAGGACTGCCAAAGAGAGTAGTTCAAGTCTGGTTCCAGAATGCCAGAGCAAAGGATAAGAAGTCGAAACTGAGCATGGCAAAGCACTTCGGCATTAACCAAACAAGCTATGAGGGACCCAAGACAGAGTGTACTTTGTGCAGCATCAAATACAGTGCACGGTTGTCTGTTCGTGACCATATCTTCTCTCTACAGCATATCTCCAAAGTTAAAGATGCCATTGGAAGCCAGTTGGACAAAGAGAAAGAATATTTTGATCCAGCTACCGTTCGCCAGCTCATGGCTCAACAGGAGCTGGACCGTATCAAGAAAGCAAATGAGGTACTTGGACTGGCTGCCCAGCAACAAGGCATGTTTGATAACACTTCTTTGCAAGCGCTTAACCTCCCGGCCACATACCCAGCACTTCAGGGCATCCCTCCGGTCCTGCTCCCAGGCCTCAGCAGCCCATCCCTGCCAGGATTCGCCACATCTAATTCAGGTGAGTGTTAACATTGCTAGCTACATTGTTCAAGGTCTATGCCATCAAGAGTACTGGGTTGATAATGTTTGGGTTTTCATTGCAAGGCTCACTCTGTGGCTATTTTTCAAATAATTCTTGTGGCATCTCATTGGGGTTTGAGGCTGTATCCTTTTACTTGACATTGAGTCCTTCTTTTTTTCCTGCTCCCCTTTTTAACCCATATTTATCAATCTCAGGGTTACCTAGTTGGAAGATTTGCTGGTCAAACCAGCAATCCTCCTTCAATTGGCAGACTTCCCTGGTCAGGATTCCCAGTCCTTTCTAAGGAAGAATGTTAACACAGGAGGAACATATCAATCCTATCCTCAACAGGTATCTTTCCCATTATCAAGGGAACTAAGCTTTGCTTTCTCCAGCAGGCCGTCCTTTTCGCTGTACAAGCCAGCGACCCCTCAGGGTTCATACTGCTTCAGATCTATGTACGTACTGTGCATTCATAACAGGCGTGCTCAGGAGAGAATCTTCTTCGAGGCATGTGGGTGATGGAGGACAGAATAGGAGGAAGAGGGATGATGGGGAATGGAAAAATAACAGCAGCAGTACATGAAGGCCATTATATGCTTTTGCCAGGTTCAAGAGTTATGGCTTCGGTGATATTTGAACAGGAGGTGAGCATGCTTTCTTCATCTGAAAGAGTGGATGCCAGGGGGGGGGGGGGGGGGCATCTACATGAGAGGATGATTTCAGATGGAACTGTGGACTGTGAAAGACAATGACCATTTTATGAAGAAACCTCTGATTTGCAGGAGCTTAGAATAGAGCTCACTAGACCAGCCTTGAGATGGAGAGAAACATTGTAACCAACCTTTTCAGTGAGTTTTTTTAATAAACATGCATTTAATGATGTTTGTACCCCTGTGCTTCAAGAGACGAATAGGGGATCCCTTCGGGGTAGTACTAGTTTCATATGTGAGCTGCTGTTGTGAGATAGGCCATTTAACCACTGAACTATAACCGTGAAAGTAATGGGTTTAATTTTGACCATAGAGACTAATTTGCACCATAACATTGAACATTTCCTGTTTGGGCACAAAACTTTCATCCAATCTCCCCATAGATTTAACAGTTATCTCTTAAACACACACAGATTTCACCACGCCTCGTACAAAATACAAATGGAAAAATTATCCTGGGTAATATAGATCATGAAGTCATAAGGGCCAAGCGTCGCCCTGTAGACTGGAAGTATCAGATTTGTGTGACGGTCTCATCTTTGTTAGCAAGTAAAGTTGAGGCCAGAAAACTGCTTACATTTATCACTTTCATGATGGTCCTTGACCTAACTGCTAATGTTGATCTAATGACTTGAATAATCGCCTCTGTGAACTATTCTCACGCCTCTGCAGCACCCTCCAACACTCCACTGAATAAGAAATTCTGAAGCCTAATTTGTTGCTTCTCTTGGGTAAAATCCTGGAACTCTAGTGCTTACCCAGAGGATGTTCCCCGAAAAACTCTGTCTTTTTTCCTGCCTCTTCAATATATACATAGGATTTTTTAAGGAAGGTCACTCACTGATAATCGTATTGTTGTAATGTCCTTCTTTTGAACACTTTCTAGAATTTACACAGTAAAGACTGACCGCAGTGTTGAAGTCTGCCCTTCCAGTCATGACTCCTATCCATAGCATTTGTTTAAGCATAGGTCCAAGTAAGTAACATTATAAACAGTAGCACATCAGTGGTGCACTAACGCCATTATCTGTAGTCCTAGATTCAGGTGATCCTGTCTGGGCTTACATTGATAATTAGGAATAATTTGGGGAAGGCTGGGTAGTACCTCTATTCGGTCTTTGCCTTCTGGAGACAGACTGCAAAGGGGGTCTGCAAACTCCCTACCTTTACTGGAGCCTTCATTGATGGCATGGTTAGAAATAAACATTATGCAAAAGAGACAAATGCAAATGTTAAGTACCAGTTAAACATGTGCTCACAAAGGCTTCTTCGGCAGACAAATCAGGGATCTGAGATCTTTTGAACTCAAAGAGAAACATTTACAACCCAATTATGACTTATAAGAAGTAAATTCTAATATACCTGAGGACCTCTTTTCCTTCTGATTTCCTCTGATTGCATATAAAATATGACTGCACAAACCCCGTAATTAATTATGGAAATAGGCTGTGGATGGCAGTGTGTGATAAAAAAATATAGTTGGAATTATAGGTGAAAACCTCTTTTGTGTCTTACCGAGGAATTAGCTAATGATTTTAATGTTACCTGCTTCTGCGTTTTTAACCTCACTGTTTTTTCTGTTGCTTTCAGCTTTAAGTTCCCCAAAACCTAACCCGATGGGGGGAACCAGCTCAACTGCTCCATCACCAGGACTTCCTACATCTGGACAACCAAATAAGCAGCCTGCCAATTCACTCAGCTCCATGACTCCGTCACAGACCACCACCACTGCCACCACTACCACCTCAACTGTGTCAACCACACCCCACCACCCTCAGCCACCAGAGCAACGCAAGGAGAAGGAGAACGAGAAAGTGAAGGAAAAGGAGAAAGTCCGAGTAAAGGTGGAGCCCCAGGCCGCCTCCCGAAAGGAGAAGGGTGAGGTACCTGCATCAACTGCTGCCCCTTTGCCGGGTATAGAGTACGTTGTGGACCCAACCCAGCTTCAAGCTCTGCAGGCAGCTCTGAGCTCCGACCCTACGGCCTTGTTGACGAGCCAGTTCCTTCCCTACTTTGTGCCCGGCTTCTCTCCGTATTACAGCCCCCAGATGCCTGCCACCTTGCAGGGTGGGTACCTGCAGCCAATGTATGGTATGGAAAGCCTGTTCCCTTACAACCCTGCACTTTCCCAAGCTGTCATGGGGCTGTCTCCTGGTTCCCTGCTGCAGCAGTATCAGCAATATCAGCAGAGCCTGCAAGAAGCGTTACAACAGCAGCAGAGGCAACTTCAGCAGAAGCAGCAACAGCAGCAGCTGCATCAGCAGCAGCTGCATCTCCACCACCAACAGCAGCAGCAGCAGCACCACCAGCAGCAGCAGCATCATCATCATCACCACCACCACCAACAGCAGCAGCAGCAACAACAGCATCACCATCATCATCACCACCACCACAAACAGCAACACCAGAAACAGCAGCAGCAACAGCCCAAAGTAAGCCAAACCCCAGCTCTCCGGGGGGCTGCCTCCCCAGACCCTGCCAAAGAATCCCCCAAGCCAGAAGAGCAGAAATCCATGCCCCCTGAGGTGCCCTTCCCCCCCGCCCCCCAAGAACAGAAAGCAGCAGACAGCAAATGTGCGGACTCTCTTTGTGAGCCCTTCATTTTCCCAAAGGTGCAGTACAGCTTGGTTTGCCGGAAGTGCCAGGCGGGCTTCAGCAGCGAGGAGTCGGCCACGGCCCACCTGCAGTCCGTCTGCTTCCGGGGCCAGTCTGTGGTGAACTTGCAGGAGCAGATGAGCCGCGTCCCCGCAGCGGGCGGTGGCTCGCACCACTGCCTGGCGTGCGAGGCCACTCTCTCCGGGGACGAAGCCCTGAGTGAGCACCTGGAGTCCTCCTTGCACAAACAAAGAACAATCAAAAGAGCAGCGAAAAACGCCAAAGAGCACCCCAGTTTATTACCTCACTCTGCCTGCTTCCCCGACCCGAACACCACATCTACCTCGCAGTCTGCCACGCGCGCGAATGACAGCTCCCCGCCCCGCCCCTCCGCCGCCGCCCACGCGGGCTCCATCCAGGCATGGCCTCAAGCCGCGCCCTCGTCGTTCCCCCCTCTCTCCTCCTCCTCAACGGTTACCTCAAGTTCATGCAGCACCTCAGGGGTCCAGACCTCGGTACCAACAGACGGCTTCTCCGAGGAGTCGGATTCAGATCTTAGCCAAAAGTCCGAAGGGCCAGGGAGCCCGGGGGAGGGTCCCAAAGACCCCAGCTGCTGTCAGGACACTTCTAGGGTTAGTGTAGGAACAGACTCCCTCTGACTGTAAAGCTTTGAAGATGGACAAGAAAAGAAAAAAACACTAAAAGATAAATTTAAATTAAAAAAAGGTTAATAACAAAAACCACTTTCAAAAACACGAAAGACTAACTGCAAATTCCAAAGCTTCTAACCAAAAACGGAGAAAAACATAGCAAGACTGATGTGTGGATAGCTTTTCCTTAACCCTCCGCCAGCACTACGTTCTGTCAAACTTTCCCCTCTTTCTTTTTTTCGGAATTGCAAATGGTTTCTCCCTTTTGTTCTTCGGAAGGCACCAGTATCCGCGAAAGAAGTGGGCTGTGTATGGCATCCATGCGGCCCTTGTATTCCACTGGCCCTCGCCCTGCCCCGGACCACCGGTGTCCATCACTGGTCTGCTGGCCGCAGGGGGGGGGGGAGTAGCTGACCTGCTTCCCCTAACCCATTTCATACAACCCCAGCAGTACTTTTGAAAAACAGGAAAACCAAATTGTAAAAGTCCTTTTTGTTCTGGGTCGCATTCTCTCTTCTAATTCTGAAATCCTTTATATTTATAATCCAGGTGAAGTACTCCTGATGCAGCTCAGGGTGATAATAATGTGGGCCATGTTGACATCCCAAAGCATTTCAAAATATCTTTTTTATCTCGTAGTTCTGTCATTTCAAATGACTTTTTTTTAAGTTCCATGTTTAAATTATAAGCACAAAAATCCAAAACACTTTTCCTGAAAGGGCCAGTATGCGAACTGCAGAAGGTTGTCCAGCACCCACCTGTGCATCTGGTTTCAGGGCATTAGAATACACACATTTCCATGAAGACAGTTTTCTCGGTGTCCAGTGTTTCAGCAGAGAAGTTTTTCAGACCTTTAACAGAGCAATGATCACTGTAGGGAGGTGTAACAGAGGAGCCAAAGTCTGCACTGCCCAGGTCAAAGCAAGTCTGGTGGCAAGTCTGGCAATCCTGCATTGTGTATGTGTGTGTGCGTGTCTCAAAATTTGCAGATTGGCAGAGATTCTTCATATGTAATCAGTGGTTGAAGTGCTCAGGATCTATGGGGGACAACCTTCCAAACCTTTTTTAATTTTACAGTAACAGTTTACAAGTTATGGTAAAAAAACGACTGCTCCAGAATTGTTAATGCTGACTTTCAGCATTACCTCCGGAGCACAAATCCTGTACTTTTTTATGCACTTCAGCCTCTGCTTGTAATGTGAAAAATACATAATGCTGTAGTCCTAAATTTACCTGCAGCTTTCTACTCGCGCACACCCTGGGACCAAAGGATGGAAACATTTATATTGGCTACCAACACTGTGGCCATCATGTCCAGTCTTCTTCTGAAGTCCAAAAAAAGCTTTCTGGACCCAGTGATGGGAATAACACACAAACTATGGTGGGAATAGAAAGTATTCCCACAATACCCTTCCATCCACTGCCTCTACAGACCAAAAGCAAAATGCATCCCTATGCAGTTTACCTTTTTGCAACCTACAATCTTCCAGACATCCGGCATGGTATTACCATGTATATATATGCCTGAAAATTAAATATAGATCTCCAGATACCTTGACGGTCGCTCAATGTACCTAAGAGATGAGGAAACTGAGTTTAGAGGATAACATATGGTCTGCTACATAAGACCAGGCTCCTTTCACTAGCTGTGTTGGTAGAAGTAAATCACCATTCTAGGAGGGATACGTTCTTGTACCATTAGATACCGGAAAATAAAGTAGTGATTTTTATCTATGAATAGCCCACAGGGTCTTTTCCCTTTCCTTTTTTTTTGCATCAAATGTGTTTTTAATAGATTGTATGAATTTTATCATCGGTTTCCCCTCTTAAAGTAGTCCGAGAACTATCATATTTTATAGAACATGAAAGAAACTGAATTGTCTCTTAAGCACTTACAAAGAGGTGTTCTTGTTTGCCTGCTCAGTGATTCTCATTTAAAGAGCTTCAGAAATGATAAGGGAATGAAAAGGTCCACCCAATATTCAAAGTCGTTATTTTCAGCTTACACATCATGGTGGCGAAATTTGTCACACCACTGATTTATTTTGTAGAGGATTCTAGCGAAGTGGAAACATAGCAGAATCATGGTTTGACGTCCTATTCAAAATTTAAAAAATAAGCCATGTGTTAGTAATATCAGCGATATTAAAATACATACTTTGGAATCATTCCAAAAGTCCAGTAGCCTGATCTTTCAGCTCAGCCTATTCATTTTCTTCTGTACATTTTTAGACTATACTGGCTGTTACAGTGTTTGTCTATTAGCATGTTTCTGTATATCTTTGGTATTTTGAGGCATCCTTTTAATATCCCTGAAAAATATCAAAGAAACAGAAATCCGAGAGGTCTGAAGCAAGCACTGGGAGTGATCATTGACTGTGCCAGAGAACAAATATAGTTGGCTGTTTAGTAGTTGCTATGTTCTTTAATCAGGTTTGATAGATTAGCCAGCATTCTAGACGATTTAGCCGGCTTTGCAGTTGGCGCCTTTGCCTGGGCAGCATGCAGGGTTATATTTTTTATTCTTGAGCTAGGACACATACATCAATTAAAACATTTGCCCAAAAAACTTGATTTCAAAATTGAAAAACTACAGAACGATTAAAGAGGACCTTAGGTATTCCACTTGAGGTCAACCATGCCTACTGCCAGATTATCAAATAATGTCGGAATCCCACTCAGCACCATATCGCCCCTGAGCTGCATCGGAAAATACTTGAACTGGATACTCTAATTGTATGTGAATAAGTATATGAATATATATATATATGAACAATGTTTTTTCCAGAAAGAATTTTCTTTTTGATGCCGTCGTCACCAGTTCGAAGTGGGCAGAAAATCCTCAGGGGGTAAAGCATGAGTGAACTCTGTGACTGTACCGGAGATTAAAGTGAGCTTTCTCTGCTGAAGCCAATGTTTGTTTTTTTATTTTTTTTAATGGGGAATTCATCGACACACTCTCACTTTGCGGGAAAACCAAAATTTTTCAGAAATCCAACACACACAACGTTTGCGGACTCCTAGCTGAAAATACAAAACAAGAACAGGTTTGAAAAGGAAAAAACAGACTTTCTGTATTTATGGTAGCTCTGACCATTTTTTGGTGTTCAGTAGGTTGTTGCATTGGAAAAATTAACTTTACTGTAATCAGTATGGTAGATTTAAAAGAAAAAAGACTTTTGTGTACATTTAGCTTTTCTATTCTGCCGAAGACTCTTCATTTGATGTTGTACTGTTCATTCTTAGCGGATAGATTAGCCAGTCTCCTTCTGTGCTTCTCCCTTTTCCCCATGTCTCCAGCCTCCCCCCATTCTAACTCTTCCATCCAACCTCCTTTCATCCCCAAAAACCTCTCCCTCTGTAGAAAGAGGCAGCACTTACAATGGTCCCTAATTCAAGCAATACTGGCTCTCCGAGTGGGCACTCCGAGCCGGCAGCGAAGCAGTAACTCCCAAGAGGCAGGGTATTCGCAGACCATTATTACCTAACGCAGGTAGCACAGCCTTTGCCTCTGCCTCTAGGCCAAACAAGGGCTCTAAGCCAACAAGGGCCGTTTTCCCCCAAAGGGTGTACAACGGAATGTTTCTTTTTAGTGTTCTTTAACCAAAGTCACTTAAAAATGAGTGGGTGATGTGTGTACATATACACACATCACACACACAGTATATTGTTTTGAGATGCCAGTCAAGATGTGCACTATCAGCTTTAATTCAGACCTATCAGGAAAATCGAGTTCCTGATGGCCCTATGGTGCCACTTGGTTAGCACACAAGACCATTGTATCATGGCCTGGCATTGATTACTGGCATGTAATTATACAATTCTACTTTCTGTACTTCATATTTATTTTTAAAAGCTTTCCCTTTACATGCCCTTTCAATGAAGTTGTGGGGGTATATTTGTGGTCCTTAGAACATGTAGCTCTTTACCAAATTTTCTGCTGGTCTCCTTACATGCAGTTTGATCACAATAGGATCCGAACACCTTCGTAGTTACCTATCAGTTGCTTCTCCCAACCCTCCCACCCCTTTCTCTAGTGCACTCATATTTTGATCATGATATCGCTCTAAACAAATTTTGGAAACCTCATGAAAAACTAATAATGGCCCAGTCATTTCTGTTTCTGCAGGTTATGTTTTCATTCTTGTTGTGATCATATAGTCTGCATTCATTTCTTCCTGTTTACCTCTCTTTTCTTCCTCTCTGACTGACTTCCTCTTCTCCAACCCCAAATCTTCCCCTTCCCTTCTCTGTAACAAGGCTGCAGTCTGTTCTTTTAAAAAAAGTACAAAAAATCCAAAAATCTTTTTTAAAGCGATGTTTTAACCTTTTTTCCTTCTGAAAGAAATGTCATGCTTTACTTAAAATCCAAAGACTTTCTCCTTTCCCTGCTGGCACTTCAAGAGGAGACAAGGCTTCGTTTGACTTGAGAATTTGTTTTTAATTTAAAAAAAACAAAAATACGTTTAAATAAAGGTCAAAAAATGAAGAAAAGGGGGCCTGTTTGTGATCTGTGCATCTTCTGGCATTAGAAATTTAGTGTTTGTGCAGAAAGAAAATTGTTGTAAGAAGCTGTTGTATCATGGTCAGTGTTCTTTCTTTGGCGCTCATGTTTGTGGGGTGACCGGCTGTGACTAACAAAGCTCGAAAGGAGTAAATATGAAAACTGGAATTTACGGATGCCTGTAGATATTGTAGTTGTGGCAAATTCTTGCTCACATAATTAGGTAAAGAGAATCAATGTACATGTTAATGCTAGTCTAGTCTAGTCTAACCTTGTGACTGAAAAGTACACTTTGAATGTTTTGTAAGCTGACGACCTACAACAGATACACTTTTACTAAAAATGAGGGTGAAATGATTGAATGTAAAAGGAGGAAATGACCTAATAAGGCCGTTGAGAGCGCATTCTCGTTCGCTTCATCATCCTGATTGCAGACCTGGCAGGCCAGGCACAAGAACAGGATACTCGCCCTTCCAGTCCTCATAGCAGCCATTGGGGATCGTTACGTAGTTTTCTTATTTGTAAACACTGCTGCCCCGGAGTGCTGAGCTACACTCTGACCAAATGGGATACTTGATGAGTTTTTCAACTAATGTAAAAACTTCTTGCTTTTGGTCATATAGAACTGGAATATATGTTGTAAACCTAATTGCTTTCCAAATAAAAAAAGGTGCAAATTACCCCAAAATGCACCTTTAGACAGCTGGACTCGTTCTCTGCATATGGTGGCAGGGCACAGTAGTGAGCTATTATCAAAACCTTTTTCAGGCTCATTTTAGTTCCCATCCCTTCCCCACAGTTCCCAGCCCTTCCCTCACTTCATTGTTGCAGAGCTGTCCATACTCTTGGGTTGGGAAAGGTTAATGGAAGGATGGCTCAACCTATTCTTCTCTAAGGTAAGTGAGCTGCTCGTCAAAACAGTGTTACATCATTTTCAAGGACTGATCATATCTGTCCTGTAGTCCCATGACTGACTAATTGTGCCAGTTCTCAATCCTAAAGCTTCTTCTCGCATCACTGGTTTTGCTCTGCCGCTTTCCACTGTGTGGCCTGAAAAAGTTCACTTATTCTTCATCTTGAGTTTTTCATACATAGCCATATACAGCAAACAGTCCTATCCATGTGCTGGATGTATTGGCACCTTTCAACAAAAGATAACACTTCTTCTATGAATCTGTTTTTTGTTTACCTAGCTCGAGGTTAAATTAATTATCAAAAGGTAGCATGGGAGATGCACAAAAAATGTGTCTGTGAGTGGGTCGGCAAACAAAGTGCCTAGATAAGATGGCCCTCCAACTCAGAGCAGGTCAACCCATCAAAGGACTTGTTATGGGCAAGACTAGAACATTGAATTGGCATCACTCTTCCCTTTCTTCATCATCAGCATTGAAGATGCAAGTAAATGCAATGAGAGGGCTCCGTAGTAGATTGTCAAGTCGTAAATGTTCTCTCGTAGGGGATTTCCATGTTTAGTCATAAGCACTTGAATAGCCCTACCCACATGCGGAGATCCGGAGCACTTCTTTTAGATATATCTTCTTAAGTGGATATTGTTCGCCTTTCTTCAGGTAGGCCTGTAAAGGCACTTAAGAGATAGAGAGACAATAATGCAGCCTAAATACATAGGTTACACTGGCCACATCTGCATCTTGAAGTGCAAAAAGGCTGCCTGTACACTATATTTTGCGTAATTTTCAGTGTTTAACACACAGAAGAATCCCCTTTGCAAAACTCCTTTTTTCATGATAGAGGTGAGAGAGGACAGATTAGCCTCATAGGATGCCATTATATGTCTTGAAATTAGAGGCTGTTCCTTTAAGGCTCCAGAGACCACCAGTATCCCATCTTGCACAACTAGTGGCAGTTACGTCAGTTCTTTTTTCCAGCTCCTGCTATCAGGACCCTGGAGCATTGAGCTCAACCAATTTTGTTTTTTGTCTTAAAAATTAACTTCTGAATTTCACCAATAACTACTTCACTCAATGTCTTTGGCCGCTCCCTATCCTTTTCTGTCTTTTTCTGACAATAATTTATAGTTTTCACTTAAAAATGACATCTCTTTTTGAAAAGTATCCAGACTGTTGTAGACAGAAGGGCAAGACTGATTGTCACAGAGTCTGTATACTCTGTTTGCCTGAAAGTCAGGTTCCTGTCTCTTATCTGATTTGTAAAACGTTCTCAAAGCACACTCTGCGTGACAGAGAGAAGCTTCGTCTCCAAGGAGCAGCGGAGCGACGAAAACAGAAGATGCAATCCTCAGGTGAGACATCAGTGTGAGGAGAGGGTCAGTCCTTTAGCAGGGCTCTGTCTTCAGCCTCTGGAGGGCTCTCCAGCAGAAGAAGGGCTAAAAAAGATGCCGGTCTTAGTCGACGTTGAGGACGATGACGTCGAGAGGAGGTACTGCGCCAACCTGTTTGCCATCGACCCAGGGCTCAATGGCAAAAAAAATTTGACGTTCTATGTCGAGAGCAAGAATTTTGATGTCTGTTGCAACGTCGATGACGAGGACACCCCGTTCTGCGTCAACGCATCCCCGCCGATCGACATTGACACATGGACACAGTCTCTCGACATCAAGACACCACCGTTGATCGCCGACACCCCCACCGTCGGTCGATGCCAAAACATAGTCGTAGATCGCCGTCAAGACAAGAACTGCCATTGAGGTGTCGTCGACAGTCCCCATTGACAAGTAGATCGACATCAAGGGGGACGGAAAGATCATCTTTAGTGACTTTGTCAGCCTCCTCAAGTCTTCAAGAAGCGCGTAAAAAGAGAAGACTAATATATATACAACAGATTCAGATTATTCTCGAACCTATTACCCTTCTCGGGATGTCCTCTCTCCGACGCCAATGCTTCCTCCTCAGCATCCTTCCCCCCATCTGCGGAACCAAGACCTCCGCCTCTACCACTGCCACCACTAAGAGCAAGGTCTAGTTCTCGCACTCTACATCGGTCTCACAGACGAGGACGCTCCGCTACTCCTGCATACAGACCTGGTCCCTTATTCTGTTGTGGTGGCGGCAAAGAAGCAACATGCCACGGTTCCAACCTCGACAGTGCCACCGGACAAAGAGAGCCAAAAAATAGACTCAGGAGGGAGGAAGGTTTGTAACACAGCAGCGACTCTCATAAGAGCAGCCAGTGCCGCAGTCTTACTAGGCAGATATAACAGGGAGCTGTGGGAATAGCTCCAACAGTTTGTGGACTACCTCCCTAGAGACAAGCGAGAGGACTTTAATGAGATCCTGACAGAAGGTCTCCTGGTTTCTAATCAAGCGATAAGCGCAGCAGCAGACACATCTCTTCTTGCTGCACACAAATATTGCCTCGGCTTAGCTCTTTAGCAACACTCGAGGTTGCACCTGGCATTTCTTAAACTGAATCACAACAGCGCATCCTGAATCTTCCGTTTTCAGGGACAACTCTTTTCAGCACTCATGCCGATGAAGAAATGGCCAGGATGAAGGCAGAAGTGGAGACGCTGAAAGCAGTTGGCCTAGTAAGACCTAAGGAGCAGCGTAAATCTTTCAAGCCTTTTCAATGGCGCTACCCCACACAGAGGGTTCAAACCCCTCGGTGGTATCACGGTCGCCAGTCAAGTACGCAAAAACAGTACCAACGATCCTACCAGCCTTATTAAAAGCGACAGGCCAGAGGAAGATCAGGTCAGCAACTTGCGCAAGAAGAAAAACTACCAGCAGGGTCGAAACCTTGAGTCCTTTCTTCCCCCTCTTCCGTTTCCCACTCCGGTAGGGGGAAGCATTCAACATTACCTGGCAGAGTGCTAAAACATCACGCAAGACAAGTGGATGCTGAATATTGTTTGCAATGGATTTTCTCTCAGATTCATCAGCCCTCCACAGTCTATACCCCCGCAACAATCCAGGTTCCAAATGCAACACTTACAATCGGAGGCCATCATTTTCTTAAAGAAACTGTTGGTGAAACCTGTACCTCCTCTACAACGTGGCACAGAGCAATATTAAAGGTTTTTTTCTCTTCAAAAAGAAAGACTAGAACGAGTTCAGACCCATTTTTTACCTCAGAACGGCCAACAAGTGGATTCGTAGAGAAAGATTCCGGATGTTGGCATTGCACCAAATTTATCCTCAGTTACACAAAGGGCTATGCATCATCGACCTCCAAGGCACATACTTTCACGTACCCATTACCAGAAATCATAGCAAGTTCTTGAGGTTTGTAGTGGGACACAACCACTATCAATACCGAGTACTTTGATTTGGCTTGAAATCAGCACCCAGAACTTTCTCAAAATGCATAGCCATAATTGCGGCCCAGCTAAGGAAACAAAAGGTGTTCGTCTTTCCCTATCCAGACGATTGCCTGATCAAAGCATCCACATCTCAGGAGGCTCAGCATCACTTCAGTTGGACCACCGATCTTCTCCTTTGGCTAGGCCTTCATGTCAACCATGCAAAGTCAACCTTAATCCCAGTACAGTTCCTGCAATATTTGGGGTCCTCCATCATTACACTTAAGGCAAGCGTGTGTCCGTCGTAAGAGAGACGCTTATCGATCCTTCTGAAGGCTCAGGTTCTCATGGCAATCTCTCGGCCAACCTTGAGGAAGGTCTCCTTGCTCCTGGGCTCGATGGCCTCCTGCATATTTCTCACACCAAATGCACGTCTCCACATGAGGCCCCTACAGGAATGACTAGAAGACCAATGTGTCAAGATCACTGGTACTCCTCAGGATCTGGGCGATGCTCAAAGGGGTCCACCTCTTGATATCCCCAACTCTGACTAAGCAGACACAGAGTATTGAGGCGATCATGTGGGGGATAGAAATTAGGGTAGGAACAGCAGGGACAGGGATACCTGTAAGAAAAAGCACACGGTTAATACACTTCTATAATACTGGCTACTCTCATAGAGTCCCAGTAGCTAAAACCAATACCGGTCATATGACTCCCACATCGGTGACGAGTGTTCCCTCTACTTGGTGAGATACCTTCTCTCTCCCTGGAAGAATTACTATCTTCAAAACAAAGCAAAACAGTTACCACTCCATTCTCTTCTTTCAGTTCGTTAAATAATGCAGAACACGAAGCCACACACATAACCTTTCTCTCATTCCCATGTACCAATAAGTAAACCAAAACAAATTTGACAGAAAAGAACAATTAGACAATGTCTTGGGAGGAAAAAGCAGATGCTGGGATTCAAAGGTGAACCAAGACCATGATACATCCAAATCCTCAGAACACCTGCTTATAGCGAGGCAAAACGTAAAAGGCAAGAAATGAAAAGTACTCCCAATATATTCATGCAAAAGCAAATTATAATCCGGAAATCCAGCTGCTGAAAAATACACGCTAGATTTAGCTGTGAGTTACTGGAGTTGTCCTGAAATCCGGTGGACGGCCGCTACCTCGCTGGACCTTCTCCCTTGAAATAATCCTTTCGTACGCCGACGAGGATCTCTGAGAAGCACTTCTTCCATAGCCGCAGAGAAAGAAACAGAACCCCAGCCACTGCTCGTTCGAGCAGAATGTCGGCAGTGATTAGTACCCCGAGCGGAACCAGCTCCCGGGCACTCAAGAAAGCAGCTCCGGAATGGAACTGTACCAAATGGCAGCGTGCGCCACAGAAGGCACGCAAAGGAAATCTGCGTGCACAGCAGCCGCCCTGCAACAGACGTCCTGAAACATCAAAGAATTACGCACAATGCTCCGTGAGCTGGTCGTCATTTAAAACATGCGTGGTCCCTCCCAGAAGGACGGCCTTCTGGGATAAGTAGTTCTGGTGCCTTAGCTAGGATCTTGGCCTCTGTATTGAGCAGGGAGATTGGGCGGTACGACACGTGACTCTCCGGAGGTCTCCCAGGCTTTAAAAACACCACCACTTCCGCGTGTCGCCAGTCCGGGGGGAGTGTTCCGCTTTCGCACTCCTCTTCAATCACTGGTCGGAAATGAGGGCTCAGCTGCGTCGCGAAGCGCCGAAAGAATTCACTAGGGAACCCATTGGGCCCTGGTGCTTTGCCCGGATTCAATTCACCTAGCGCCGTAGCTAATTCATCATCCGTCAGAGGACGGTCTAAAAGGTCTCGTGCCTCGTCGGAAACGGTCTTCGGTGGGAGATCATCAATGAATCGCCGTATAACCCTAGCCTCTAGGCACTCCTGGGGCGCATATAGCTCCTCATAATATTCCGCAAAGCTTTCAGCGAGTGCGGCAGGTTCCAAGATAGGTGCCCCTTCTGGGCTCACTATCGGGGGCAGTGGCTGGGCATGCATGATGCCCTGACACAGGCGATGCAGCATTTTGCAGGACTTGTCGCCCCATTGGTAAATCCGACTGCGTGTGGCCAGCCAGGCCTGCCGCGCCTCATCTAACAGCACGGTAGCATATTGCTGTTGCGCCAGTGCCAGCTGCCGCCTAGCTGGTCTGCCATCCTCCTCCTGACTCCTGCGCTCCAGAGCCTCCAGCTCCGCCTCACGCCTCACTAGGTCCCTACGTTTCTCCCTCCGTGCCGCCGCACACCATGAAATATCTAACCCTCGCAATGTGGGCTTCAATGCTTCCCAGAGCAGCGCCGGGGAGTCCACCGTCCCTACGTTCGTGGAGAGAAAATGATCCAGTTCCGTAGTCATATGTGCGCGGCAGGCGTCTTGCATCAAGTGCCAGGCCGACATACGCCACCGAAATGGCTGCCTAGCATGACCAGTATCTAGCGTAACATATACCGGCGAGTGGTCAGATAGCGCCCGCTGCATAATCTCCGCGGATAGCACTCTCTGAGCCAATACCCTCGGAACAAAAATATAATCCAATCTGGAAAAGGATTCCCTCGATGTGGAGAAATATTTGAAGTCCCTACTGGACCCATGCTTATGCCTCCATGTATCTACCCAGTCAAGACTTGTGGCCAATGCCCGCAGCTTGGTAGTAGGACCCGCAATCCTCCCCAGGTCCTGGGCGTCTGCAGCACTCCGCCATCTATCACTAGTTATGTCCATGACGTCGTTCCAGTCCCCCCCTAAGATTGACATGTCAACCCAGAGGGACAGGAGCCTCTCCACCAGTGACCACTGTAGTGGCGGTGGGGCGTAGACGCTGCCAAGGATTACTGTGTCCCCTCCAATTTCTCCCTGCACAAAGACGTATCTGCCCTGCGTGTCTGTCCAGGTGCTTTTGTGTACAAAAGGAACCCTTCGATGAATGAGGACCGCCACCCCCCTGGAGCCCCTTGTGAACCCCGAGTGGTATGTGTGTACAAACCCACATCGCTGAAGGCACAATGCTTTCGTACCAAGTAGGTGTGTTTCCTGTAAGAAGAGTACGTCTGTCCCCGGCCTCCTAGCACATGTAAATACTGCCCCCCTCTTCACCTTATCCAACATTCCCCGCACATTCCAACTCAAGATTCGTATCGCGCCTGGGCCTAACCGCCCCCCCCCCTCTCTAGCAATAGACATTTGACCAGAAATACATGTAGTAACCTGGCATCACACCAGCACAAACGGCGTACAACAAGGCAGTCAGCAAGCAGAAGTCTAGCGCAGTCCCTCCCCCCCCCCAAAACCAAACCCCAACACCCCCCCTCCCTCCCCCCACCCGCACCTCCCAAACATGGAAGCACCTGTCGTGGTCCGATCGTGGCCCAGTCCCCAACGGGAAACTGAGAACCACCCCCTCCAATGGATCCCCCAGCTCCAGCCCATAAAGAACTAGGCTGTCACTCCCTCCCCCCTCTAGACCGGGTGTGGCTACCAGCCTAAGCAAAAGTGCACCTGGTCATCTGTTTCGGGCATATACAGGTGATTATGGGCCAGTTCCCCCCAAAGTCAAGGCACATCGTCTTGCTGTTCCTGCGAGGCAGCCCCTGGGCGGGAAGCCGACCCAGAGCGCGAGCCACGGCTCGAGCGCGATCTCCGGGGGCGCTGAAATGTGACTTCTGAGGCCCTCCCTGGCAATGCTACTTGAGGAGGAGTCCGAATCCCCCCTTTCGCTGTGTTAGTCCGAACCTTCACAGTTTCATCCGTCCACTGAAAGACCTCTTCTGGAGTGTCAAAGAAAAGAGTGCGGGACTTGAAGACGACACGCAACCTCGCCGGGTAAAGCAATGCGTACTGGATCTTAAGGCCCCGGAGACGAGCCTTGGCTGCAATAAAGGATTGGCGTTGTTGCTGTACAAGTTTCGTGTAGTCCGGGAAGATGAAGATGTTGGCATTCTCATAGGTAAGCGTGCCTTTCAGTCTCGCCTGCCGCAGGATGGTGTCTCGATCAGCATAGTTCAGGAATTTGGCGATAATAGGTCGCGGGCGCGCGCCAGCGGGGGGCTTCTACATCAGCGCACGATGAGCCCTCTCAACCACAAAGCAGCGGGAGAGGACGTCTGCTGGGATCCAGCCCTCCAGCCAACGTGCCAGGAAGCGCTCGGCATCACCCCCTTCGCAGTTCTCCGGAAAACCAACAAAGCGGAGGTTATTTCGCCGGGCGCGCCCCTCCGCATCCTCAGTTCGTAGAACTAAGCCTTTCTGTGTTTTTTCCAAGGCTAAGACTCTCTTCTTCAGGGTAGAGACATCATCCTACACCTCCGAGATACCGCACCTGTGATGCGCTCCACCGCGTTCCGCAGATCCTGGCGGAGAAGCATACCATCGGGTCCAACTGCACCTATTTTGGCATCCAGGGCATCTCTTGATTGCGTAAATGCTGCCAATAGCGCCGCATTGTCGGGCACCTGTGACTGTGATCCCCCGGAGCCGACCGCCTCTGTGAATTTGTCTAAGGGCCCCTGCTTGCCCTGTCCTCCACCGGCTCCGTCTCGCGTCATGATGCTTGCAGTGCGAGGGTTGTTGCACGGGACGCTGTATTGCCTGTGTCTGTCGTAGCCCTGACACACAATTATGCAGCTGCCAATCGTTGATCACCTGCTTCATTGAGGGGGGCCCCCACTTGCCGCCAACCGCGCCAGCTCTCGCTATCCACGCCGTATCCCCCAGGTAAGGGCTCGTGCAAAGTGGTCACCAACCGCCACGGCTGTGGTGTCTGAAGGCGCCGATTCAACAGTGTCCCCACCTGACGGCCAGCGCTTTATCACGTGTGCACCAGGGCCCGAACTGACCCCCGAGGCCCCAGACACCAATCGCCCTTGCCTCACTGCTGTCCACTGGTCCGTTCACTGCGATCACTCGGTCCCGGCAGGGTAATTCCCAGAGGACCCCGGCGCTCTTCACTAACCTGGGGCTCCCAGCAGAGCAGCTCAGTCGCGTCTCGCCGCGGGTCTGTGTTGCGACGGAGGCATCCTAAAATGGCGGTCGCTCTCTCCGGCTGCCCCGGGGTCCAGCCTCTGCTTCGGCCGGCAGCGTCGCTGTGTCGTCCTGCCGCTTTCCCGCAGCGTCGCTGTGTCGCCTTGCCCCCTCCCAGCGTTGGACGCGGTCCCTTAAGTTTCTTGGCTCCCGAGCGGGTAGGCGGCTCACGCTGCACCGGCTCTCCTCTCCAGCAGCCTCCGCCAGTCGGGCTTCACCAAAATCGAGGCCCCGTCGGACCGCTCCGATCTCGCCCGCCCGCCGGGACTCTCAGCGATTGTCGGAGCCGATTTCCTCTCCGTTTTTTGGCGTCAGCTTATGCCCCCGGGATCCGGTGACCGCACAGGCTCACTGGGTGCCCTCTCAGATGACCAGGGCCAGGATTAACGAACAGGATGGATGTTGGCTGGTTGGAGCTCACGCTCTACACAACCGCCATGATCGCCGGCTTAGCAACTCCCCCCGGTCCACAACATTTTAATGTTCTAAATCACAGCATTCTTTTAATGGTCTAATGGTGTGAATTATTTTTAACTCTGGGTTCTTTACAATTTTTCTTTAAAGCACAAAGGTGTTTGGGAGAGGAATCAGTTGTTTAGTATTATACCAGTAAAATATCCATCACTTTGTCGGTCTGTATGCAGCATAAAGTCCCATACATTGCATGTAAGCAATAAGCGCAAATATGTTTGCCTATTTAAATTTAAATATATCATTTGCTGATTTACCCAAAGCTAGTTTGGAGCCTTCTAGGCTCTAAAACAAACATGTGCCTAATAGCACTCTGGCTCCTGAAATGATTATGCCCCCCAAAGAGTGCCGGAACTGGCCCCCAAGCAGTGTGGAGCGCACTGGCGTTCTTAAATATGAAATATGGCCTGAGGTTGGAGCTGACCCCTGCAAAAGTGGGGCAGCTGGGAAATAATGCCCATCATGGGCGGCACTAGCCCACGGGGCCTTGGGACCCCCACGGGGGCCCACTAAACACATAGGGAACCGGTGGAGCGGCCCGCTGCCAGACGGGGCCGCTCTGAGTCTGCCTCTCCCCACCCGGACTCCCTCGTACCACTCACCGGCTGGGGGGGCGAAGGCAGGACTCTGTTTCCGGGGCTCTGGAGCGGCGCCTACCCAGCGGTGCTCTCTCTCTGCCGGTGCTGTCTCCTCAGTGGCGAAAGGCAGGCTCTGGGATGGCCTCGTTCAGCACGACGCGGGGCTCTCTCCTTCATCACGGGAGCCTCGCTCTGCTATCGGCAGCCTCGGACGCCACTTCTCCGCTTCACCTCGGACCTGGGACTTGGATGTCGAACCGGCAAGGCTCTACCCGCACTCTTCTACCGGATGCAGGCCCGCTCCCCCAACCAGGCAGACAGCTTCCGGGTCGCACTAGGCAGCGGCCCGGCAGCAACTCTCTTCGCTTGGTGCTGCTGCGGTGAGACGGGGGGTGGGCACCCGCTGTGATTATAATAACGAAATACGGGCAAAGTCGTAGGCTGGGCACCCGTGCGCTAAAACATTAAAATAAGGCCAAAGTCGCGGGTGGGCACCCGCGCACTCACAAACGTTGTTCTATCTGTTGTAATAGCTGCCGATTATGATCTGGTGCACTGGCAGAGAGGCTTTGGTGACATAGTAATTTTCTCTTTTTTCTGCCGTCCCACTTGGACGGCCTCGGCCTGCTGGCGTAAAAGGTTTATTATCTTCTTTATGGGGCCATCTCTTTCGCCCCATAAAGAAGATAAGAAACCTTTTTACGCCAGCAGTAAGTCGGGGCAGCCAGTCCGAGTGGGACGGCTGGAAAAGAGAAAATAGTATTTCACTGTAACCTCTTTTCCAAGGGCTGGCCACCATTTAGCATGAACGGTGACGCCAGCCAATGGAAAAGAGGGGCAGGGCTTTTCCCTGCTAGTGAAAGTACTCTAAAACATAAAATCTCGTCAGCGAGACTGCGTATCTGCACAGCCTATGCTAGCCGAGATCTAAAAAGGAGTTTTCTCAAGGGTATTCTTCTGTATGTCAAACACTGAAAATTACTTTAAATATAGTGTACTGGCACCCTTTTTGCACTTCAAGATGAAGATGTGGCCAATGTAGCCTATATATTTAGGCTGCATTATTGTCTCTCTATCTCTTAAGTATCTTTACATGCCTTCCTAAAGAAAGGCGAAAAATATGCACATAAGAAGATATATCTAAAAGAAGTGCTCCGAGGTCCCCGCACGTGGGCGAGACTATTCAAGTGCTTATGATTTATCTTTGAAATACCCCTATAAGAGAACTGGAGTTACAGGTAAGAAACTGTTCCATCTTACACCAGCTCTACATACAGACACCCACATGACAAGCACTCATAACCCAAATTTTGAATGAGTCGGAAGTTTACTAGATCTTTATCTCTCAAAACTTTAATAAAGAGTCAATCAATATATCATATATAATTACAACATCTCGCAAACTAAAATTACATCGCATAAAAAGACTAAGCAAAAATGTCTTAAAATACATAGAGAATACACAAAAACAGTAATTTAAAAGAGAGAAAACATACAGAATATTTACATCTGTCATTGATTTGAGATAGCTTGTAGGAATCTATAAAAAAAAGATTAAAGACGACTCCTTTTCTAATGTCCTCATCTGTTCCACAAACGTAGCACAGTATGTGCGTCGACACGTGTCGGTGAATAATGCAATTTGCGACCACCTTCTTTGAGATAACAAGGATATTTCCCTCATAAGAATGGCAATTATATAAAAATCCACCCACTGAAGTGGAGTCCTTAGTTTGTGTAGGTCGACATCCAAAACAACGGTTCCCCGACTGGAAGTTAGAAAGGCTTTCAATGCCAATTGAATCGCTTGGAGCTCCAACAGGTTGATGGGGAGGCCTGATTCCGTCAGAGGCCAGGTTCTCGAATCTCCACCTCTCCCAGATGGCCACAGGAGTAACGCATCTGCCACTACTGTCAGATTTGGTTGGTGAAGGGCAAGTTGTGTGCCATTGAGCCAATCTTTTGCTGGTCCCTCCGAAATCTGGACCATGTCGGAGAGGTTCCCCGAATGCTGTGCCCACTGGAGCTTCAGGTTCCACTACAGAGCCCACATATGCTAACGGGCATATATCACAAGCAGGATGCAAGTGGCTATGAGGCCCAGCTGCCTCAGAGTCCATCTCACCAAAATCCAGCAAACTTAAAAGTGCTTGTTGCCAATTGTGAACCGCAGGTAACGCCTGGGGGCAGGCAGGACACGAATGTGGAAATATACATTGTGAAAGTCCAACACTAGTATAGAGTCTTCTGAATCCAGGACAGACTGGACCTGAGCAAGAGTGAGCAGCTTGATTTTCTCCTTCATGAGAAAGAAATTGAGAAAATGCAGGTCGAGGATAGGACGAAGGCCTCTGTCCTTCTTGGACACCAGAAAGTTGCGGGAATTGCAACAACAACCTACTTCTGGTATCAGCACTCTTTATGGCTCCTTTGGCCAAAAGAGCTGTCACCTCCTGGCGAAGGAGTGATATATGGTCTTCTGTGAGCCGGTCATAAGTAGTTGGCATGGAGGAATGGGTAGTTTTGAAGGGGAGGAATGAGCCCCTTCAGACAATCTGCAAAACTTACCTTTCCGATGTTATGGACTGTCAGCGGGGCTGTTGATGGTGATACCTGCTGCCTACTGGGATCCTATGATGGTAAACGGGGAGACTAGAAGGGTCTGGAGACTGTGGCTGCTGGAGGTGGTGATGGACTGACCCAGCCAATGGCCACCTGACCCACTGGGCCGGTAGGTACAACGTGCACAGCCACCAGAAATTGTAAAGCTTGCATGCCGTGATGGCCGGGCAGGTAAGGACGCAGCTGAACGCTCCTTCATTGGCAATGAAAGGAGTGAAAGGCGGATTGAGGGTGAAGAGGGGCCATGGAAAAAAAACAAGGACCTAGCTGTAGACCTGTTGTCCTTAAAGAGCTCCACACCAAATCTACCTTATCTCCGAAGAGACAGTAGTCATCAAAGGGCATGTCCATTAGTGACATCCCCAGAGAAGCCAGTATTCCTCAACCAGGCGTAGCCTCTCAGGGCCACCGTCAACAAAACCACTCTACCTAGTGAGTCGGTGGTGTCTAGTCAGCAGCGAATGGTGCACTTAGCTGCATCCCATCCTTCAGCAACAGCCTGGGAGAGTATGCCCTGGAACTCCTCCGGGACCATTGTCAGCACCTGCGCAACCTTATCCTACAGGGCATGGGAGTTGCTGCCCAATAAGCATGTGGTGGTAAAGACTGAATGCTAGGCTGGAGGAAGAAAACATTTTCATGCCAAAATTGTCCAGCCTCTTGTATTCCCGATCCGGCTGTTGGTTGGGAATCTGCCAAGATTTATAGAAGTGGAGGGCTTGGACAATCAACCCGATGTAGGGTGTTCAGTGGGGAATTTGGGGTCCCCAGGAGCAGGGCGATGAGCAGGCAACAGTGCTGTTCACAGGCCCCCTGTGCTGGGCTTGGACTAGGTCCCAAGCGGGACATCAGTAATTGCTTTATTAAAGGGGAGAAGCGGTTCAGAAGCGAACACTCCCAGCTAAAGCACTTCCGTCAAGACATTAGTCTTAACTGCCACTGAGGGCAAGCTAAGGTCCAGAACCTCAGCCACCCTCCATACCACCATTGCAAATGATGCTTCCTCCTCCATAACCACAGTAGGGGGAGAAGGCATGTCAGTAACTGTAGAAGTGGGCACTTAACAGGCTTCACCCAAAACCTCACACCAGTCCAAGGATTCATAAGGCTGGTATACCTCAGGGTCTAGCACCCCTTCACATTTCTTCCCGAACCCTAACCCATAAGAATAGGGTTCAGGCTCTGACCTGGAAGGCGTAGCTCCAGTCGGCCGCAGCAGCGGATGACGCCCCTTTGGCTCCATGTCAGAGTCTGGGATGAGAATGGGGATGGTGCGGCCAGTGCCAGAAGAGTTGGTCTCTGGACTGGTGCTGGGGAATGTCGACTCAATGTGTGGATCCTTGAGGCTTGAGTGGTGCCGGAGCTGCCAGTGTGGATTCCATAGGAGCTTCTCCCGAATTTACGGTACTCAAAGGTGCTTAAATATGCGGTGCATGGCCTCGTAAAATTCCTGTATTCGAGTAGAGGTTGTTCTGGCTACCTTAAGTGTGGGAAGGGGCAGTCATCCTAGGTGCTGGGTCAACCGCTGAGCCAGGCCTTGAGGGAGGCTCCCTTGTACGACAGATGAGGTGAATTCAAAGAGCGCTTCAACTTCGTTTTCTTCTTGTGGCTCTGAGACTTGCCCGAACGGCACAATGACATGGAACAGAACGATGACCTCGGACTCCGCAACCACTCCCCGGACCTTCCTCTTGACCTGGACCTCATGGGTCGAGCCGCCAGGCGCTTGAGGGATCACTCCCTCAAGGCCTTCAGAAGCTTGGTGCTGCAGTCAGGCCAGGCCTTCGGGTTATGGTCCCACTTTAGGCACCACAGACAAACAAGATGTAGGTCCATAACCGACATGTAAGTGACTGGTGCAGCAGAGCTTGAAGCCAGACTTTTTGGAGCACATCCCTGCCACACCAGGAGGTAAGATCTCAAAAAGGACTTCAACAAAAAGTTGAAAAAGCGTAGTCAAAAAGAGAGTATGGGGTAGCTCTTCCACTATCTGCTCAGGATGGCGCAAAAAGAAAAGAACTGACATCAGCACGCCTGGGTGGTGCCTATATAGGCACTGCAGATGTCACTTCTGGCATGCATAACACCATGCGGATCCGAACGTCACCTACCAACGCGCAGGGGGTGCTGCTCACGAAAAACTTCCAGATCCACGCTGACACCTGGGGATACTTCTATGGTAAGGAATCTACGGTTATAAGTTTCTATCAGATAATAGTGCTTCTCCATATGGTCCCTGGACTAAACCTTTCACAAACACATTTTTAAATCAATCCGCTTTCAAGCTGCCTTCAAAAGAAATTCAGCATTCCGTGTCGAAATCTGCTGTTCCTATACACTGTTCCTTAACCTGCTTTTATACTCTTCTTAGCAATTAGTACAAGGCATTCATTGGTTCAACTTTCTCCCCCCCACCAGATAAGGAGTCGGACATCTGGATTCAGTAGTTTGCAAAGTCTGCGATCTCCATGAAGGTGGTCAGTGCTTAAGCTGTCTCCAGGCAATATAAAAGGGCACTCTGGAAAGCTATTCAAAGATTAGCAGGAGACATGCCAAGGAACAAATGGCAATACTGAAAAAAGATTTAAAATAAAAAAAATAGAGCTCTAAGATTTAGAAACTCTGGGTAAAAGCATATAGTTTCTTGAAGAAGATCTACACTGCTAAGGCTAACAGGCCAAAAACTGAAAGCATAGAATAAGATGCGGAGCCTCTGCATCTCAAGTACTGTGTTCTTCCACAATTAACACTACAGACGTCATAAAAGAATGCCACCACCAAAGGTGTCACGTCACTTACTGGCAACAACAGCTACAGCAACAAAAGCAGCCGTACCACCACAGTACGCAGCCAAAGTGTTGAAAGATCAATAGCTTTCTGCCGTAGCAGGATGATTCCTGCCAACATCAAATTGTGGATCACTCATTGCCTATCTTCTGTCCTCCAGTCTAGCTGGGGAATTCTCACTTATCTTCTGACAGAGTGGCACAAAAACAGCAAAGACAGATTGATGAGGAATATTGCGCAAACACCCTTGGAGTTCAAGACTACTGCTCCTGACAGTCAGCTGTAGAAATAAAGCTGCTATTATCTGCTGCAGCTAGAAGTCAACTAATTGTTGCAAAAACGGCAACTTAGTCTCATTACTTTTTTAAGGATAGGGCAGGCCGAAGGTGGGGGGGCAGAGGGGTTCAGACCTACCCATGATTTACACACATCACACAAATAGTTTCGAAAAGAATATTGAAGATGTTAGCGCAGTACAGCACCTTCCAGCAACTTCAAAGGTGGGCTACTTGAGTGTTTTTGATCTCTGGAGTCAATAGTTTATTAGCCTCAATTTATTCTGGAGAATGACCATTACCAGTAGAAAGTGTGTCTGTGATTAGAAAATACAGTAGACCACAATGGGTGATGCTGTACTACTTCTCTTGGACCTTTCAGCCTCCTCCGACACAGTTGATCATGGCACTCCAATCCAGAGTCTCCACAAAGCCGGCATAAAGGTTACCATTCTCAATTGGATAACACCCTACCTTCAAAATGGAACAAATACTATCCCTACTCCTCCTTTCTCATCCACTTCCTACACAATAAAAGCAGGAGTGACTTAAGGCTCTATCTTCTCACCCATGCTTTACAACATCTACATGAAGTAATTACCAGCAGTGATCAATAATTATCAGTTCATCTGCAATAACTACGCATATGACACACAAATACGTCTTAAACTTGAAAGCCTCACAGACAGTGGAAACTCAAAAATCTTCAGTTGCCTCTAGGCTGTTGAGCTGGAGTCAACTAAAATTGAATGCGTCCAAAACTAAAAGACTCAGCTGTGGGGGCTGAAAAATGTATGACCCACTCTTCGCCAGGCCAGATAAAGTTGCATCACTTCCTGCATTTTCAAAGCAGGTAAGTAACCTCATAAATTACCATGGACTCCAAAGTATCAATGAATGTCCAAATGGATAAGATTTTAGGATCAAGCTTTATAACTATGAAAACTGCCATCCCCGTAATTTACACACAAGGTCGAAGCCACTGTCTCTCTTGTACTGTCTAAACTTGATTATGGCATTTACCATAGATCATCTCTATCAACTATGAAAAGTATAAAACAAATTCAGAACTCTGCTGTCAGTCTACTCCTGAGTCCCTACATTAATACACAACATGCATTTGTCAGCCAGAGTGGGACAGGTATGCTCAGACGTGAGTCCTGTGCTCTCCATGCCACTGGAATCAAGCTATTCTGGCTGATAAGGGCCCGAAACCGGTCCTAGGATGCTTGTTTCCAGTCCAGGGAGGACCTGGCTTGGCAGTTCGGGCTGGACTGTTCCCATGGGGCATAGGGTCAAGACTGATTTTCATATGGCTGGGTTCAAACTGGAATGGCACAGTGAGCAAAAAACGATGGTTGTAGGCCCAGATCTACGTACTGGGGTGAATGTATGACATTGTTCTGCATTCTGTCCATCAACTCTTGTTTTTGCATTTGTCCCTACATTAATAAACAGTTGCCACTTTAAAGCTATTTGTATCACCCACAAAGAAACAAATGGCAATGGACCACTTTTCATCAGAAAGAAATTCACCAAATGCATACAACAAAGAAACCTCCACTCCAGACTGGTGCACTGCCTCAAAATCCTAGCACACAAAAAATAACATGGGTGGAGCATCTTTCTCTCTTCAAGCAGCCAAACTATAGAATTCATTAGCACCAAACAGATCCACGGATAGCCATCTTATCTTCAGAAGAATACTGGAGAGTTGGCTCTTTCATACATGACTGCCATACTCATAACGCAAATGTACAACAATAGTATTCACAAGACACCAGTAGTGCAAAAATGTGTGCAAATAAACACGTATATGTATATATTTGATATGTGCATTTCTTGGTACAAAAGTATATATAACTTATTTAAAACATATATATTTTTACTTTTATATTCAATATGTATATAGGTAATTGCATAGCTTACAAATAAGCATTTGACTATATGCTTATGGGTTTGGTTTACTACGATAACACATCACAACATCTAAAATATGATTATACAGAAAGTTTGTGTAAATGTTAAGCAACTACACTTATTACTTAACACCTTAGCAGCTATGGAACGTCCAGCTCCAGTGCTGAACGTTCCATTGCGCAGGTGCAGTTGGAACGTCCAACGGCCGACGGCAGCACTCCCGAGATAGTGGTGCCGTCGGCCGTTGGAATAGGCGCAGCACTTAAGGTGTTAAACGGAAATTATCCTAAATAAATAATAAAAACAAATAATACTAACAAATAAAAAAGAATTAGGATTGTGCGTATATGTGGTGTGTGTCTATGTGAATGTATAAGTCTGTATGTATTCATATATATCCCTGTAATCAAATCTTATCCTTATTATATATGTGAAAGTCAATATATATGTAACATATAAGCAGAGGAGCTTATGCTTGCTGACCTATTTCTTCCAAATGACAATACATTCTATAGGGTACATATGTAAGTACTTAACAATTTATCGATATATAATAACAAATAACTAAAACAAATATATTCAACTAAAATGTGAATACCTCAGCTTGTAAATAACAGTACAGGCATGTACATATGGGTATTTATAATGTCCACCTATCTTCAATAGTACATAAAATTGCATAAGTATATTTGTGTTAATGTGTCTATGTATACATTTTGCCTATATATTATAACGGGGTATGTATATATATTATACTTATTGGAGGAACATAAATAAAATATATACTTATTATATATAAAACCTTTATCCATATATCCAAATATAAGTAGCTCAATATATCAATATCGATAGGTGGATGAGTGCATGCTTATGGGTTTATTTTTCTATAATAACACATATGTCACAATGTGAAAATATGATTCTAGGAAATGTTTCCATTAGTGCTTCTTTATTGAAATATTGGGGGCAGATTATAAACTTTATCAACAGCAAAAAATGTAATGCACAAGTTTGCAAATATTTATCCATGTATGGAAATATGGGTCTTTATATAGTACAATGTTATACTTCAAAATTATTTTGCATATGTGTAATATCTTACCATCTCTAAGTGTGTATACCTTTTGTGTGTGGGTATGTATCTATATTTATATATGTTCTACCTACTGGAAAAAAAATCAAAAAGCTTTACAGCTCTCTCCAAACCACTACTCTACGGCTCATCCTAAACCCCTTCAAACTATACCCCTACCTTCACTCTCTGACTCATCCCAAACCTCTCACTACTATAGACTCCCAAAACCCTTTTCAAACTCTTTCCTCCTTTAGCCCTCCTTTATCCTACCCATCCACCTAGCAGGTGCACATGTCTACTACTCCCAATAACAATTTATACTTTCCCTCTACTAATCCACCACTAATCTACTTTGGTTAGAAAGTAGCAGGCTAGTCGCCGAGAACAGCTTCAATGCCTAGTCAGTGGTTGCAAGCGCTATATACATAATCTTTATGATTACAATTTGTGTGTGTGTGTGTGTGTGTGTGTGTGTGTGTGTATATATATATATATATATATATATATATATATATATATATATATATATATATTACTCCCAAGTTGCCTCAGATTTCACTCGTATGAAACTATAGAAATTCAGCAGTTATAGTTACCTGAGCTAACTATAACTTAATGCCCCTGCAATGCACTGCTTATGACCTCACATATTACATCACTCATGACATGGTCAGTAACATCACTGATGACATCTCTGATTATGTCATCCAGTGATTGTGAGTGTTTTCTAAATGTTTGAGTGTTAAACATATCTACTAAGGTATCACAAAAGTTAGATTACTTTACTTTGTGTACTACTAATGAGTGATTCTATTTTAACACATAGATTAAGTGAGTGTCTGTAACTGTGTATCTCCGTGCATGACTGGGTGTGTGTGTGGCTGTATGGGTGAATTAGTGGGTGTGTGAGCAGCTGTATGGGTGAGTAAGTGGCTGTGTGAGTTTATGGATGAGTGAATGGGTATGTGAGAGACCTTAGATGAGTGTGTGGTTGTGTGAGTTTGTATGGGTGAGCAAGTGGCTGTGTCAATTAGAGTGAGTGGGTGTAAATGGTGAATGAGAGGGTACATGAGTGGCTGTATAGGTAAGTGAGCAGATGCATGAGTGTTTGGGTAAGGGTGAGGGTACATGAGTAGCTGTATGGGTGTGTAAGTGGGTATATCAGTGAATGAGTGGGTGTGTGAGTGCCTGTATGGGTGAGTGAGTGTGAGAGAGGCTCTATGGGAGACTGTGGTTGTCTCAGTGACTGTTTGGGTGACTACATGTGTTAGTATCTACATGAATAAGTGAGGGGGTGTGTGAGTATCTGTATGGGCGAGTGAGTGCCTGTACGAGTGAGTGAGTGGGTGTGGCTCTATGCATGAGATAGTGGGTGCATGAGTATTTGTGTGGGTTTGTAAATGGGTATATCAGTGGTTGTGTGGGTATATGAGAGGTTTGTATAGGGTATGAGTAGATGCGAGTGGTTCTGTGGATGATGTCATCAGTGATATCATTTGAGATGTCATCAGTGTTGTTACTGACCATTTCATGAGTGATGTAATATGTGAGGTCATAAGCAGTGCATTGCGGGGGTGTAAGTTATAGTTAGTTAGTCAGTGAATTTCTAATGTTTTTACAATTCTATTTCCTAACTATCATGCCCGTCACCCTTGGTTTTTTCAGTGACTTTCTAGGATTTTTTAATGTTATTTCCTAACTGTAACTTTTGAGAGTCAGTGTGTGAGTGAGTGCATGAGTGTCTCAGTGGGTGTGTGAGTGCGTGAATGTCTCACTGGGTGTGTGAGTGAGTAGGTCTGTGAGTGGGTGCATGAAAATCTGAGTGGGTTAATGTTCGAGTTGTTCTGTGAGTGACTGACTGGTAAAGGTACCCTGACCCCATGTGTGCAATATAGGGGTGTATGAAGGGCCATTATTCAAAACGTGGCCTAACTTGTGTGTTAATTCGAAACCCACTGTGTGGCCCAGTGTGGATCCCCATATAAAATTGCGGTGGATCCATGTATTCAGCCTTAAATTTACATAAAAAATAAAACAAGCACTCACTGAGCCACTGTGATACTCATACACCCACTCACAGACACTCAGACATCCTAAGATCCACACAGACACTCATTCAGACACTTGTATCTGCTCACACCCACTCAGACACACACTGACCCACTCAGACACCCACTCACAACCCTGCACAAACCCACTTACATTGACACACCCAGACACAGAGCCACTTGCACTCTGACACACCCACTCACAAACCCACTCAGACACTTATGTACCGACTCACAGACCTATTCACATACTCACACACCCACTCAAACGCTCACACACACCATTCACACCATTCACAGACCCAGTGAGACACTCGTACACCTACTCAGAGACTCACTCACTTGCTCACACACCCACTCACACTCTGACACTGACAGACAGACACTTGCAAAACCCAGTCACAGACCCGTGTGGATCTGCGAATTTACAGCAAAGTTACACAGGCCGCACTGAGCACCACAGTGGATTTGTGGGCAGAAAAAACACTTTGGGCTTCTTCACTGAAAACATTGAAAGGGTAAAAGAAATACTGACCATTTAGAAGTGGTATAACAAAATAAAAGATGTAAGAAAGCCAGTGATTAGTTAATTAGAGCAGCATAAGTAAGAGCACATGGTGAAGGGTAGCCATTTTAGCTAGTATGAATAAATGTGTTTGAAATTAGATATGGGTGTTTGCTTATAGTATGTAATTTAATAGTATGTAATTTGCACACAGTCAGGTAGGCATTTACACACCCAGTTACACTCCCACAAAAGTACTTATGTACCCACCGCTCATATAGCCAGTGTCTGCAACACTCAGTCACACACCTATAAAACAATTCACACATCTATTTACTCACCTATACCTTCACGTTTGAATACCAGGTCACCCTTAGAGCATGGAAGGACATCCACAGAATTCAATCTGCCCCATAGGAAGTGTTTAAAGAGGACTACTGCAGCACTCTTGAAAAGAGAGAACCCTGATTTTAGTTGACCTCAGAATCAGGGCCTAAAAGGGTAGTGGCTCTGAGAATGAGGGAGAGGAGTAGAGAAATGACTGGGTATAAGCTCCAGAGGAGACAACAGGGGATCCCCCTAAGATAAAGTTTCCTATTGAATTTGATGCAGGAAGTACTGTCTCCCCCTCAAACCCGGTACCATGAGGACCCCCAGGCCAGACTGGCTGAGTGGGACCTGAGTCTGCAGCTGGGTCTAGAGGAGAGATAAGCTAAGGCTAAGAGAACCTTGGAGGAGAAAGGGGTCTTGTTGGCTCATGAACGGAGTGTCAAGGACCTAGACTTGAGGGCCAAATAATAGAGTGTAGCAAAAATGGTGGGAGCGCCACTACTGTGTCCAGTGCAAAAGAAAGATTCCATATACCCAGAGACTTGGTGCCTGACTTTAAGGAGGAGGTTGATATAGACAGGTGGTTTCAGGCATATGAAGGTGTCCTAGAAGTACATTGGATCTCTGAGGAGGATTGGAGATCTGTCCTTTGGCGTCATATGCCTGGTGATGGAAGGTTGAGGTATCCCCCAATAAAGGAGCTTGTCAGTAAGTATGAATTCACCTCAGAAAAGTCCACATTGAAAATCATGGGTAGTCTGAAGCTGTGCCACCAGTCCTGGGAAGATTTTGTGTGGTATGTTTGAAATATTTGTAAAACGTACTGTTGTTTTTTTAAGAAGGTTTTTCAAACAGTTTCATACTTTTTCCCCCCAAAGAACTGGGAAGAAGCAACTGGCTTCAGACTGTAAAAAACATGAAGGTTCAATGGGGAGCTAAGAAAATAATTAAATATTTCTGCTGACAGTACTTTCTTCTTGAAATACTACATGTAATATACAGTTCTATACGAAAGTACAGACTCCTCTGTGTCTGTTCCAAATGTAGGAGCATATTTTACCTAGAACTGTATATGAATATGAAGATCACCTCTTGCTTGGTACTCTTTTTTTGAAAAAAGAAATCCGTAATTTTTCCAAGAGGTGGATTTTTTATGTTGCTGATGAAGGACAGCATTGTTTGAAATCTCTGCTTAAAGTACCTACAAACATTTGCCAGATCCATACAGCAAAGTTCTCCTGGTGTCTTGAATTTGATGCTTAGAATGTTAGTTTGTCTAAAAAATTCATGTACATCACCCCATACATATTCTGCAGAGCTCAGAGTTAGAAACGAAGTTGGTGTTCCTAAATGTCTCCACACTGTAATTACTTACATACACAAGGTATGCAGTTTTTTTCTGGAATCTTTGTTTCCCCCCACTGTTCATTGATGATTCTTTCAACAGTACATCAGTTGTGGAGTATGAATATAGAACCTGAGAACAGTAAAAAAAAAAGGGTAAATGCACCCACAGAAGACATTTGCACAGTGAGTAAGCATCTCACTTACATTTTTTAAAGTGGGTGGTATCATAATGACTGCAGCTGATGGTGGTTCTCGCAAGGGTGCTGTACAGGCAGATTGTACTAATGTACCTAGTTTCTCCCACACCATTTAGTTGTGGCCCCTTTCTTGAATTGTTTTAAGTGCATCCACATGGAAATTGTTCCATTTAAATAATTGTTTGTAGTGCCCCTGGATAACTGCTTGCCTTAAACATTACAGTACAGATATTTATCTGTAACCTTCTTTCTCTTCTTGGTATGGAATATACTTCCAAACATCACTTTGCTTTGTGCTTCCTGAAGTACTTGTACATAAACATTTATTTATGAATCGTTCAATAAGGTATGATCTGAAAGAAAGACGTTAGTTATAGATTCCTTACCTTAGAATTGCCCCAGGCTCTAGACTGGATCCGGAAAGTTTTTCGTCAGCAGTACCTCTGCGCGTCTTAAGTTGGTGTTGGTCAGCTCCGCGTTTCTCGTTGGGGTCGTGTCGCAGGGATGACATCGCGGTAGCTACTTAGACGCCGCCTTTGCGCGCTGACGTCAGTTCTTTCTTTTTCCGTGCCAGCCACCGCAGATCCGTAGAGAGCAGTACCTCCTGTCAATATTTGACTGAACTTTTTGAGCGACTTTTTGTCGACGTCTTCTGAGTCTGCCTGGTGCACGTTGGGATGCCCAGCTTACAGGCTTGCGGATCCTGTTCCTGACTGATGTCGGTTACGGATCTGCACCGCATCTGCCTCTTTTCCCTGGAGCGCGACCACGACCCCAAGTCGCGCTCCGACTGCCGATCCATGGCGCTGAAGGCATTGCGTAGCGGTCCCAAAAGCATCTTGAGTGCCGCAGTCGGCTCCGTGCCGTTTGAGGTCCCGGTCGAGAGGGAGGTCAAGGGACCGGTCGCGGAGCCATCACCATTCGTCCAAGTCATCGAAGTTTTCGCACTCGGGGTCAGGGAAGTTGAAGAAGCATTGTCGCTCTTCGACTTCTCCTCGTCGGTCGGCCGACCAGACGAGGAATGCAGGTGGTGCCCCTCCTGCAGCTTGGCTTGTGGAGCCCGAAGAGTCGACTCCGAGTTTCCCTCCCTTCCCAGGATCCGGAGCGACTCCCACCCAGCTTGGTACGTTCTACGAGGCGATGCATGCCATCTTTGGGCGGCCCGGTCCTGCCGGTGTGCCTTTGGGCCCCACTGACTCAGTTAGGTGGCATAGGCCTTCTTCGCCAGCAGCCCCGGCGCCACAGGCCCCCCTTGGATCCAGGCCTGGATCCGAATTAGCACCAGTTGACCTCATTACGCCTCCACCGGCGCGTTTCCTCCGCTACCCCATTCGACGCCGGTAGGCCCCCCCGGACGGCATTGACCCCGGCCTCCATCCCGATGTGGACACGCATCCGGACTGGCGTTGAGAGGGGTTTTTGTGCCCCTGTTCACTCCTGGGGTCCCTTTTTGACCAGCTTGGCACCCACCCAGAGGAGGAGGAGGAGGACGGGGAGGGGTCAGGTGACCCTCTGATTGACCAGTTGGATAGTGAACAGGACGGAGAGAGGAACTGGGGAATGCCAGTTATCTGGACACCACCCCTAACCCTGGCATGTTGTCTCCTCCTACCGTGGCTACGGAAGAGGGAGCGTCATATGCAGTGGTGTTGGGTAGGGCGGGCGAGGCTCTCAAACTCCCTACATTGGCAGTCAGGACTAACCACCTGACAGATGTGCTTCAGCCGGTTGCGAGCTCTTCGGAGCCTCTGCTTCCGTTTAATGAGGCCCTTACTGATGTCCTTTTGGGCACCTGGTCCAGGCCCAAAACGGGGCCTTCCGTGGATAGGATGATTGCCCAATGCCACCGACTGGGCGACCCCACTTTCCTCTCCCAACACCCCACCCCTGAGAGCTTGTTGGTCCAAGTCTCTTCTTCCAAGAACGCATTCCCTACCGCACCATGGGAAAAGGGATACAAGAAGCTGGCTCATGAGGACACAACAGAAAGGATGATTTGTGTTACCACATTCTGCACACAGAGTAACAATTTAAAGAAAATTGTCAACAAATATTGGCCATTAGTATCTGAGGAAATTGGACAAACTGAATTACCCATGCACTCGTTTAAAAAATCCAAGAATGTTCGAGATCATGTAGTTTGTTCTTTACTTGAAATCCCTGAACCCCCTTCCTTACAAACGATGTGGAACTTACCTATTATCACAGGTAATCATAGATGCGGACACTGCAAAGCCTGTCCCATGGGGATACAAACAAAACAATTCACCTATAAAAATCACACCATAGACTTTAAGACCTTCACGAATTGCAACACAAACAACGTTATTTATTGTATCGTATGTCCATGTGGCTTAGCCTATATTGGCCAGACACAGCAAAAAGTTAAGGCACGCATCCTCCAACATCAGAGTAGGATTAGGTGTGAGGTCGTTGGGGCACCATTAGTGGACCACTATAGGAGGTCAGGTCACACTGTTGAAGAGATCCAATGGGTGGTTTTGGAAAAGGTGTCCCTTGGGCCCAGAGGTGGCGATATCAATTCCTTATTGGATCTAAGAGAAAGTAAATGGATAAACCGTTTGGACACCATAAAAAATGGGTTGAATGAACTAGATTCCAGTTATGCTCAGCTAGCATGTCTACACTAATTTTGACCCTTTCAAACATGTTGTGTGCCTCCAATTTTTCTTATAGATTCCTTGATATGTTTATCTACTAATTTATTGCATGCCGATTGATGCGATTAAATGTATTAGATCAACCTTTCATTAGGCTCAACGGCATAAGATGATGTTTCTGTGCGCACATTTAACTATGTATTAAACAATTATCACAACTATGCTGAACAAACACCGTTATGCAAGGGTTTCACAATAATGATTACAACTTTGTTAACCATGATAGTTATGTAACTAATTTTTTAATATGCACCACAAATTTGATACCATGGCCGAATACCACCTTCTAATGCATTGGGTATTGTGTTTATGTGACAAACTATGCTGAACAAACGCCGTTATGTAAGGTTTTCACATTATGTTTTTAACTTTGTTAACCATGATAATAATATGTACCACTATTTTGATACCGTGGGCTAATACGGCCTTTGCTGCATTGGGTATTGTGTTTGTGTAAAAACATACTGTTGTGCTTAATTTTAACCGGCCTTAAAGAACTACACATCGGTAGTCTTTCTACTTGAAACTACAGTACACATGTGATTGGCCCAAACGAACTGCAGCCATCCAGCTGCTGCACACACGCGCGCGTACCTCGCGCTCCGTTTGAATTCCCCTTAAAAACCCGAGACAGTAAGAGCTCCCATCCTACGGTCCCCAGACGAATGCTCGGACCGCCGTGAATGCATCGATTGCACAGGCGCTGACGAAATGCGGTAAGCTGAAAAGAACCCGCATATGACGAGTGACTTAGACATCGCTCTTCTTTACAATAGTGCAACACGTGATGTTTCCATCCCGGTTTTGCAAATAACATTACGATCCCCTTCCCTTCCTTTCCCCAACCTGCAATAGGCGACCAGACTAAGATTGCGGAAGCCTTTGATGGAGATCCACCCCTCTTCTTTAAACAACGCTCAAGGTTGAGTGAACTAACTTTCGGTAAATAATATGCTCTTTTCCACTATGGGGTTGCTTGTATAAATCAAATTGCTGCACAAAGGGCAGATGTATTGCTACTTTTGTTTAAGAGATGCGGTGATTTCTTTACCTCTTAAATCCTAATGATGTACTGAATTGTAAAGGTTTTGTCCAGATGAGCCCTGTGTTGGTCACCCCTCGTGTGTATGACTGACCTAATTACTTTTTAACCCGGCTGGGTATATTTAGATGCTCACTGATTTTGAGAACGATGTTGTGATACGATTCAATTTTAATGTGGGACACTCTGATTACCAGCCCACTTTTCTCAATACACCCTAATCTCTGTTATAGGTTTGTACGCTCTCCTTCCCTTTGGAGCCGCCCGGCCCACCCTACACTTTCAGACGATACCACACGCTGTTTGTTGTGGTTTTTAGGTAAATATCTTGTGACTGTTTTAGCGCTTGATTAGTAGTAGCACTGCTGCATTTTCCTAAAACACTAAATTGAATTCATTGTTCTCAGGTGCCCTTCTTCACCCTCCCACCTCCCTCACTTGTCCTGAAGAAGACCCCGGAGTAGGGCAGGAATCAGCCTACAATTGTATGGGGTCGAAACGTCGACACACCTTTATCATCCTACCCCCTAAACAACAGAACATTTAGTGACTGTGTTATTTGTATAGGATAGGATTATTTAATGATGGATTTATTTTTTGACAATGCATATATGTCAATGTGGTACTGAACTATGAATGTGCATAAGACCACTTGTGATTACTCTTTCAATTTGCTTTCTATCCTCTACACCATCCCAACCACGGTTCCCCCCTTCACCTGTCTCCCCTCCTCCTTTGACACTGAGATCATTTATATGCTTTCTATGTATGAATTATCAGACAATTAATTTGCATTTGAGGATGTATATTAAAGAACATCACTCATATTGATTTGTCTATATAAATGATTTTTAATGTTGTCTACTAATTTGTATGTTTAGTATGTTGTTCCAACTGGGACCACTCTATATACAACAACGGCTCATCTTGGAAAGCAGGTTTTTCTCTTCCGCCAGCTTGGGACTGCGATTGGTAAACACTGCATGTCTGTTGGGCCGTTATTCCAACTCTGTGTAGGACTCGGTTGCGCATGTGCTGCCTCAGTGTGCGGAGGAGGCCCGACAGTGCTCTCCCACGCTATTGCAGTCAGGAGGGATGTGGCAAAGTTTACCATCCGTTGTGGGCTGCATACCGCCGACTCTCTGGGCAGGACGATTTCCATGTCAGTAGCTCTTCGACGCTACGCCTGGATGAGATCGACTGGCTTTTCGGGGTATGTCCAGAATACCCTCATGGACATGCCCTTTGATGGCCGTCGTCTTTTCAACAACAAAGCGGACAACGCTGTAGAGCGTTCCAAGGACTCACGGGCTACAGCCAAGTCATTGGCCTCTCCGGCCGCCCTGCCTAGTCCGCTTTTCAGCCCTTTTGTGGATACGGAAGGGGTGCCCCACTACGTCCCGCCCAAAGCCACAGGCTGCAACAAGTTACCCAACCTTCACGCTGCCGGGGATGTGTGAACACCCGCTGTGGTTCAGGGGGCAAGCAAGCGGGCCAGTCCACCAACCCCCCCCTGCAGCAGCTTCCAAACCATCCTAGTCTGACATTTCAGGCCAGTGGGCGGCAGGATCTGCAATCACTTCCCCCACTGGCGCACCCTCACGTCGGACACGTGGTATTTGCAGATTGTCCGAAGGGGCTACTCCCTCCCCTTAGAGGCTACCCCTAAAACCATGCCACCTCAATACCACGGTATGTCAGAGAATCATCTGGGCCTTCTCCAACAGGAAGTCACCGCTCTCTTGGCCAAGGGAGTCCTCGAGCGCTTTCCTGTCCCAGAAGTAGGTTGTGGCTGTTACTCCCACTACTTTCTGGTGCCCAAGAAGGACAAGGGCCTGCGTCCTATCTTGGATCTCAGGAACGTCAACCGCTTCCTCCGGAAGGAGAAGTTCAAGATGTTGATGCTCGCTCAGGTCTTTTCTACCCTCGACCCGGTAGACTGGTTGGTGGAGTTGGACTAGCAGGTCGCTTACTTTCATATCCCTGTCCTGCCAGCCCACCAGCATTACCTACAGTTCACGATAGGCCATGAGCCTTTTCAGTTCACCGGGCTTCCCTTTGGCCTTACCAGCGCTCCTCGTGTGTTCACGAAAGTGATGGCGGAGGTCGCAGCTCATCTGTGCAGAACAGGGGTTCCAGTCTTCCCCTATCTCGAACACTGGCTGTTGAAGGCGAGCTCGCCCCAAGGCGGTCGTCTCCCACCTCCAGACTACGGCGGACCTCCTGCATTCGCTGGGGTTCACTATCAATGTGCCAAAGTCACACCTGATTCCATCTCAGAAGCTCCTTTTCATTGGGGTGGTTCTGGACACAGCACAGTTTCGGGCCTATCCTCCCGAGCAGCGAGTCTGGGTTAGGCTATGATTCCGATCTTTCAGCCTCTATCTTGGGTTTCGGTCAGAATAACTCTGAGGCTGCTGAGCCTCGTGGCTTTCTGCATCCTCCTGATGAACTATGCTAGGTAGCATACGCGGGCTATGCAGTGGGACCTGAAGTTCTAGTGGGCACAGAGAAATCTTTCCGATTGCGTCCAGATCTCGGCGGGCACTGCGCTCCAATTGCAGTGGTAGCTGACGAATCAGGATTGGGTCAATGGCAGATCCCTCTCCCTTCCCCAACCAGAGTTCACAGTGGTGACGGATGCATCACTTCTGGGGTGGGGCGGCCACATGGGGGAGGCGGAGATCAGAGGCCTCTGGTCTCCGGCGGAGTCCAGGCTCCACATCAACCTTCTGAAAGTCTTGGGGCGATACGTCTTGCACTGAAGGCATTCCTTCCTTCTGTCAAAGGAAGAGTAGTGCAGGTGTTCACAGACAAAACCATCACAACAAACAGGGTGGGGTGGGGTCATGGACCCTATGTCAGGAGGCACTCCTTCTCTGGAAGTCGCTGGAACACAGGGCATGTCCCTGGTGATTCAACACCTGGCGGGATACCTGAACGCCTGGGCAGACGAACTCAGCCTCATGTGCATGATGGATCACAAATGGTGTCTTCACTAGGAGGTGGTGCAAGGTCACTTTCAGCAGTGGGGAGAGCCTTGGTTAGATTTATTTGCCATCGAAGAGAATGCGCAATGTCAGCAGTTTTGCGTATTAGAATTTCCAAGGCGGCACTCACTAGGCGACCTTTTTCTTTGCGAGTGGAGTTGCTGTCTTCTATATGCCTTTCTGCCTATACCACTTATGCCCAGGGTGCTGAAGAGGATCAAGTGCGACCAGGCCCAAGTTATTCTTGTGGCTCCGGACTGGGCACGAAGAGCTGTTATCCTGAGCTCTTAACCATGGGCATCGATCCTCCAATCAGACTGCCCCTTCGGGAGGATATTCTGTTGCAGCAGCAGGGGACGTTCCTCCATCCGAACCTGTCTAGCCCCCACCTCCTTGCATTGAGCGGCAACAGTTGACAGCTTTCGACCTTCCTTAAAGCCTGTAACATTATCCTGGCAGCCAGGCATCCCTCTACCCGAACCTGTCTAGCCTCCACCTCCTAGCATTGAGCGGCAACAGTTGACAGCTTTCGACCTTCCTCAAAGCCTGTAACATTATCTTGGCAGCCAGGCATCCCTCCACCAAAATGGTATACGCCTGTAGATGGAACAAATTTGTGGCATGGTGCGCAGCAAAAGCTATGGATCCCTTTTCTGGCCCTCTTTCAGAGGTTCTCCTCTTAATTCTTTCTTTGGCCCAGCTGGGCACTGCTCTGGGCACTCTCAAGGGCTATCTTTTGGCCATTTCGGCCTTTCTTCGCCTTCCAGAACAATCTTCTCTTTTCAAGTCCCCTATTGTAAATCGCTTCCTTAAGGGCATTACTCACCTGTTTCCTCCTATTCCTTTCGTAATGCCCCAGTGGGACTTGAACTTTGTTCTGACTTACCTTATGTGCGCTCCTTTCGAGCCGCTACATAACTGTCCTCTCAGACTTTTGACACTCAAAACTACCTTTTTGGTTGCCATCACCTCTGCTTGCAGGGTGAGTGAGCTTCAGACTCTTTCTTTGAAACCTCCTTTCCTGGCTGTTCATCTGGACAAGGTTGTCCTTCGCACTAGACCATCCTTTCTTCCCAAAGTTGTTACCTCTTTCCACATAGGACAGACCATCACTTTGCCCACCTTCTTTCCACCCCCGCATCCTTCTAAAGAGGAGGCAAGTCTCCACCGTCTGGATCCAAAACGTGCGCTTTCATTTTATCTGGATCGCACAAAACAATTCTGGGTGGATGATCTGCTCTTTGGTGCCAAGAAAGGTTGGGCCATGCAAAAACAGACCATCTCTCAATGGGTCGTTCTTTGCATTAAAATGTTTAATTACTCGGCGAAAAAGGAGCCTCCAGTAGGGGTGCGCACCCATTCCACCAGGGCGATAGCAGCCACTACTGCTTTGGGATGTGGAGTCCCCCTCAGTGATCTCTGTGAGGCAGCCGCATGGGCATCACTGCACACGTTCACTAAACATTACTGCCTGGATAGTCCAGTCCAGAGAGGCAGCTTCTTTGGCCGTTCACTTCTACAGGACTTTCTGGTGTGAACCTGGTGCGCAGACCCACTTCCGGGGTTGGTATTGCTGGGTTATCAATTCTAAGGTAAGGAATCTATAACTAATAGTCTCCTTCAGAATAACAAGTTACTTACCTTCGGTAACGCTATATCTGTGTGGACGTGGGGTGACCGCTGGCCGGAATAACAAGCGTGGAGGCTGGATATAGTGGGCAATGACTGTTTATTTCCACTGGATGCACACAGTATGGTAAGGAGGTATTTAAGAAAACAAAGAGGTGGCTCCACTGGGTGGCGTCTAGGTCTGGTCCGGATCACGCTGGGGTCTTGGTCCTTCGAGGGGGTTCGAGCCTGGGGAGGTCCTCGAAGGTTCTCGGGAGAAAGAAGAAAACAGAGGAGCCTTTAGTCCTGCCGGACTTCAATGAGTACGAACCGTAACCAACACCAGGGTAAATGTGAGAGGCGTAGAAGCGACTGTGAGGGAGGATGGTAGGGGAGGGTCTGGGTAAGAAAGGGGCGGAATTGGAGAGAGTAGACGTGTCCTGTGAGGGGTTCCTCAGGGGAGACTCTTTATCTACAGTGCTGTACAGGGTAAACAGTGCTATACAACTATTCACAGTGATAACGAGAGGCAGGGTGACTCTAAAGGGAATTATATACACTGCACCTAATGTGCTACAGGGGCTGTTCTTGGGTACTCACACGCTCCGCCAGAACTCTCCTGTGAGTTGCGGCCGCTCCCCAGCCACCTCCTGCAGACTCCACCAGTCCTCACTCCACATGTCTTCTTCTTCGGTCACTTTCTCTGTCACCGCTCCGGTCTGATTCTCCTGCCACGAGATTGTTTTTCCGACGACGGTCTGGTCTCTGCTTCCGGCTTTTCCAGCATCCGGGTCTGGGTTAGGGGAGGGACGTCTGGGGTCTTGGTGATGTGCTTCCGGGGAGTGGACGTTCCTGATTGGTTCCTGGAAAAGAGGACTGAGGGGTGGGGTTCTGGTCGTTAAGGATGTATCCAAGGACGCTTCGAGGTCGATTTCCATGAGGGGCGAATGTCCGAATAGATGCGGCCCAAGCGAAGTAGGGGACAATGCCGCATCACATCCCTTTCCCCTAGTTGTCTTTCTTGTACGGGTTCGGGTCACGGGGTATCGGGAGAGATAATCAGCGTTACCCTGTTCTGTCCCTTTTCGATGAATGGTTTTAAACCGATATGGTTGTAAAGCCAGAAACCAGCGGAGGACCTGGTCATTGTGCCCTTTGTTCCAGGCCATCCACTCCAAAGGGGCATGGTCCGTATAGATAAGAAATTCTCGTCCTTCCAGATAGTAGCGTAGGCTCTCAACAGCCCACTTGATGGCGAGGGCTTCTTTTTCCATGACTGCATAGTTCATTTCCCTGGGATATAGTTTTCGACTTAGATACAGGATTGGTTTCTCATTCCCGTTTTCGTCATTCTAGGAAAGAACTGCGCCTAGGCCCTGGTCTGAGGCGTCAGTCTGTAACACGAAGGGTCGTGAATAGTCCGGGCTTATCAACACGGGTTTGGATGTCAAGGCAGTCTTGAGTCTGTTAAAGGCTTGCAAAAGGAGGGGTGTGGGATTCTTCAGGACAACATCTGTCTTTACCGTTTTCTTTAACAAGTCTGTGAGTGGGGCAGCCCTCTGGGAGAAATTGGGGATGAACTATAATAACCTAGAAGGCCTAAGAACGCCCGGAGGTCTTTTCGGGACTGGGGAAAAGGAAGGGACTGGATGGCTTCTATTTTCTTTTCTTGTGGCCTGATAACTCCTTCACCTAAGAGGAACCCAAGGTATTTTACTGTTTGGGCTTCTAGGGTGGTTTTTGCGGGGTTGATGGTAAAACCAAAGGTTCCTAGGGAGGTGACAACGTGGCGCAAGTGATCTAGGTGTTCTTCCCAGTTGTTGCTGTAGATGACGATATCATCTAGGTATGTTCCAGCATACTGGGAATGGGGTCTCAGGATGTGATTCATAGCCCTTTGAAAGGTTGCTGGTGCACCGTGGAGGCCAAACGGTAACACTGTAAATTGGAACAACCCCTCTGGGGTGGAAAAGGCTGTCTTTTTGTATCCTGTTCTTTTAGTGATATTTGCCAGTAGCCCTTGCAAAGATCAAGGGTGGATATGTATCTGGCTTTTCCGATTCTTTCGACCATTTCGTCTATGCGCGGTAGGGGGTATGTGTCGAATCTTATTTACCTCGCGGAAATCGATGCAGAACCTCACGGATCCGTCAGGTTTAGGCACCAACACGATGGGGGAATTCCAGTCACTTACAGACGGTTCAATGATCCCCATATGCAACATTTGCTTGGTTTCCTGTCGTATGACCGTCCTGCGGGCTTCCGGGACCCTGTAGGGTCGTAGACGTACTGTCTTTCCGGGTCCTGTTTGAATGGCATGTTCTATAATAGAGGTATGGCCAAGGGAAGAGGAAAACGCATGCTGTAAAGGCAGTAGAACTACCTGAAGACTCTGTTTTTGGGGTACAGTCATCTCGGGGTCAAAACAGGTCTCAAAGGGGAGAGGAGGGTGAAGGCCAGTACCGGATAGGACCGGTCGAGGTCCTTCCCATTTCTTGAGGTGGTTTATGTGGTATATCTGGGTGGTGCCCCGAGTGGGGTCTAGTTCTAGCTCATAAGTGACAGGGGTCACCTGTCTGAGAATAGAGTAGGGGCCCTGACACTGACCCAGCAGTTTCTGGTCGGAGGTTGGCATCATCAAGAGGACTTGGTCACCGACGGCAAAAGCACGGGGTTTGGTGCCTCTGTCATACTGTCATTTTTGGGAGGCCTGGCATTCTCCATATTTTGTCTCACTATGTCCCGAATCATTGAGAGGTGGGTTTTGAGATTCTCGACATATTCAGGGAGGGGCCGTGCAAACAGGGCCAACGGCAGCATCTCCTCCCACCTTTTTGCTTCTAGTGCTAACAGTTTTTTCAACGTCATTTTGAGGGTGGCGTTGTACCGCTCCACCAACCCGTCTGTTTGCGGGTGGTAAGCGGATGTTCGGATCTGCTTTATCCCTAGGTTGAAACAAACCTGTTGCATAAGGGCGGAAACGAAAGGGGTGCCTTGATCCGTAAGGATCTCCCTGGGAAAACCTACTGTGGCGAATATCGAGATCAACGCTTCAGCTATGCTCTGGGTAGTGGGCTGACGCAGGGGTACGGCTTCAGGGAAGCAGATGGCATAATCCACAAGGACCAGGGCGTAGCGACAACCACTTCGGGAGGGGACCAGGGGTCCTATAATGTCCATCCCGACTCTGCTGAAGGGGACATCAATGAGAAGTAGGGGTTGTAGGGGAACTTTAGGAGGGCGATACCTGCTGTTCCTCTGACAGACTGGGCACTCCCTGCAGTACCGTTTGACCTGTTGATGTACTCCAGGCCAATAGAACTTTTCTAAGATGGATATGCCAGTCTTTTCATCACTAAAGTGACCCCCCAACAGATGACTATGCGCAAGAATTAGGACCTTATCCCGAAAGGGCCCAGGGATCAGTAATTGGGGGGGACTGGCGAGGACCCCCTTTCCTATACAACAGTCCGTTTTTTGTAAAGAAATAGGGACCTACTTGCAAAGGGTCTTCATGGTCCAAGGCCTGTCCCCACGCTTCCTGTAGGACGGGATCCTCCCTTTGTGAAGCTCTAAATTCCCTGTCCGTTTGCCATGGATGTTCTTCAGGTAACACAGGGTAGGCTGTGGCATGACCCTTCATCTCTTTTCTTCTCTGGTTTCGGGTCTTCCGTTGCCTGGGTGTCGGGATTGGGGAGGGCTGATCCAGAGAAAAAGGTGCTTCATTCCACCACTCGGTTAGTGAGTCTGTTGTGTCTTGCAGTAGTTTTGGAAGGCCTGAGTAATCGCTCCCTAATATGACTTGTTCTGGAAGACCAGGTACGAGTCCTCACGTGAGGTCGGTTCCAGGATCTGCTGGATGTCGTACTCGTATCTGAGTAGTCCGGTATCTCTTGGTGTCACCATGGACGCATTGAATGGCAACCATGCCAGTGGGAGGTGCAACAGGAGCTGGCATGTCTTGTGGACGTAGAACACTTTGTCTGCACCCCGTGTCAGCCAAGGCTAAAACGGTTGTCCGTCAATGTATACCGGACAGCAAAATGGTGGGGGTACAGCCCCAGGGGCAGCACAAACATAATTCAGGACGAGACCCACCTCCATTGGTTCATCCTTCTGCTGACACGCGGGCGATGTGGCCAAACCCCCCGCATTATAACACTGTGGTCCTGGGGTGGGTGGTCTATACATGAGGGGGGCCGGTAGAAGTGGAGGAGGATCCGGTTTCCGGGGTAGAGGCACCCGGTGGGGTCGGACAGTGTTTGTGTTGTGCTGTCTGTTGGGGTGTTCCTCTCTACCTCTTTGGAACTCCTGTGCTCGACTGTACGGCACTTGCTATTTCTAAAGGCAGTGTCCAAGGTGAGATGAGCATGTTGCCTTACCCACCGCTGGGTGGCTGGATGCAGGGAAGCCAAGAACTGTTCCAGATAGATCTTAGCGAGAATATCCTCTTTTGTGGATGTGTCCGGTCGAAGCCAGCGATTAGTCAGCTCCTTAATGCGGAAGAACAGGGCTCTGGGTGTTTCCTGCGGTCCTTCCTTGGCTTGTCGCAGCTTGACCCTATAGGTCTCATCATCTATACCCAGGCGCTCTAGGATACACTTCTTTATGTCGGCATACAGCGTGTTACCCTGAATATTGGCTTTTTGATATGCGGCCTGCAGGTCACCGGTCAGCAGTGGACCCAAGTACTGTCCCCACCGGTCGACTGGCCATGATGCAGCCTGGGCTAACCTCTCAAAGTTCGTAAAGAAGTAGTCCGGGTCATCCCCCGGGACGTACTTCTGTAGGACAACTGAAGGGAGGGAGGTCAAGGGTCGTTGCTGTCCAATGATGTCTGTGAGCTTTCCCATCGCTTGGTCGTGTGCGTCTCCCTGACCCTTGAGGGCGTCGTAAAGCTGACCCCTGTCATCCTCCCCGGTCTTCAGGAAACGCTCCATCATTTTGCCTAACATCTCCTGTGACTCTGCCATTTTCTGGACTGCGGCCTCCATGCTTCCAGATCCCACTTCTGACACCTAATGTGGACTTGGGGTGACCGCGGGCCGGAATAACAAGCGTGGAGGCCGGATATAGTGGGCAATGACTGTTTATTTCCACTGGATGCACACAGTATGGTAAGGAGGTATTTAAGAAAACAAAGCGGTGGCTCCACTGGGTGGCGTCTAGGTCTGGTCCGGATCACGCTGGGGTCTTGGTCCTTCGAGGGAGTTCGAGCCTGGGGTGGTCCTCTGAGGTTCTCGGGAGAAAGAAGAAAACAGAGGAGCAGTTAATCCTGCCGGACTTCACTGAGTACGAACCATAACCAACACTAGGGTAAATGTGAGAGGCGTAGAAGCGACCGTGAGGGAGGAAGGGAGGGGAGGGTCTGGGTAAGAAAGGGGCGGAATTGGAGAGAGTAGACGTGTCCTGTGAGGGGTTCGTGAGGGGAGACTCTTTATCTACAGTGCTGTACAGGGTAAACAGTACTATACTCTCCTGTGAGTTGCGGCCGCTCCCCAGCCACCTCCTGCGGACTCCACCAGTCCTCACTCCACGCGTCCTCTTCTTCGGTCACCTTCTCTGTCACCGCTCCGGTCTGGGTCTCCTGCCACGAGATTGTTTCTCCGACGACGGTCTGGTCTCTGCTTCCGGCTTTTCCAGCATCCGGCTCTTTGTTAGGGGAGGGACTTCCGGGGTCTTGGTGATGTGCTTCCGGGGAGTGGACGTTCCTGATTGGTTCCTGGAAAAGAGGACAGAGGGGTGGGGTTCTGGTCGTTAAGGATGTATCCAAGGACGCTTCGAGGTCGGTTTCCATGAGGGGCGAATGTCCGAATAGATGTGGCCCAAGCGAGGTAGGGGACGATGCTGCATCACAATCTGTAAGAGACATATATTAGTTATAGATTCCTTACCGCCCCACCCATCCCCCGTTCTGCGAACTGACTTCTAGAGTAAGGGACTTCCTTTAAAGGCCCTAGTTATGTACACCAGTGGTCAGTGTCTTGCATGGGCCGACACCACCTACCAACGCGCAGGGGTACTGATGAAGAAAAAAATCTCTAGATCCAGTCTGACGCCTGGGGGTAATTCTAAGGTAAGACATCTATAACTAATGTATCTGTCTTACAGATATATTGTTACCAAAGGTAAGTAACTTGTTCAACTGTTTGGTCAGCCCTCTGGGGCCGACCAAACCAGTCATGCCCACTCTCCCTGCAGCCTACATAGAGAAAATGGTCTCCCCACAGGTGCCTGGCTGGGCACCATCCCAACTAATCACAACGCAGCGTTGTGATTGGCTGTGGGGAGGGAAGGGAGGCTGCCTGCTTCCCGTTCATCAGGAGAGCAGGAAAACGGGCCCGGCCAGGAGCCACGACTTCGCGGAACCAGGGAAGGTGAGTTTCTTTTTTTTTAATGTTATTAAACCCCGGCACTAATCACCCTCCGCCCCGTGAGTTATTACGGCCACGACTGCTAATACTCTAAAAAGGTTGTCTCCATGGTTTATCTTTTGGATTAAGCCTCAAAAATCGACATTTATAACCGCCTATTCGATGTTTCCACTTAACCTATCTAGCTGTGGATTAGGCGACAGGCATTTAAAGGACTCCTAATCTAAGTCAACAGCTGGTACCTCCAATGTGTACAGAGCTCCCTTGTCATGTTCTTTTATACCTTGAGGCACAGGAAAATATTTTTAAAAATTGTCGCAACATTGATTAGACCTCCCGCCTTTTATTGTTGTCTACCCTAAGGGCAACAAAACTATAACACCAACCAGTGTGAAGTCTTGGCAAGCCCATCCAAAGCCTTGACATCAACACGTTTGCTAGTTAAAATGAGGAGCAACATTGCAATTTTGCTGAAATGGTGTTAAGCGATGGATTATCATGATCCAGCCTTAAACTGAACATTTGTAATTCTTTTTTAATATACAAGAAGTAGCAGTATCTGGGTGCCAGGGACCAATCCTGGTGCATTCCCATAAATATATACTCCTGATGTACCCATGACCTGATGAAATTAGACCTGTCCGTGATTTACATTCTGCTTCTCGCTGCCAAGCCAATAAATAAATGGTGATATGCACACCATCCCCTGAGGCGACCTAGATACACTGTCCAACAGATACGTTGGATCTAGGAGGCAAGGCCACCCTAATTATGGTGGATCTGTCCACTGCCTATGATACGGTCCATCATGATCTGTTGATGGATCGTTTGAAGGCATGTGGGGTCCAGGATAAAGCTTGGAAGCTTTTGAAATCCTTCCTAATTGACAGATCAAAAATTGTGTCATTGGGTGAATTCTGTTCCAAACCTTTTGTTCCTGCCATTTGGAGTTCTGCAGGGGTCGTCTCTGAGCCCCACACTTTTTAATGTGTATGTTTCGTCTTTGGCCCCCCTGATAAGCTCCTTTGGTTTTTGCCTTACCTCATATGCAGATGACACACAAATTGTTGTGTCTCTGCTGCCAGGACAGGAATTGGGATTAGACAAACGGTTCCATGATTGTATGGAAGCGGTCGGGAGGTGGATGTCGCAAATTGCCTGAAGCTCAATTCGGGCAAAATGGAGGTCATCCTATTTAGAAACAATGCCAACGTTTGGACCCCAAATTGGTGGCCGGATACTATGGGCACTCTTCCTACCCCCACGAGGAAAATAAAAAGTCTAGGAGTTATACTGGATGACAGGCTTAGCTTTGGTGACTAAGTTAATGCAGTGGCATCTGCCACCTTGTACGCTCTCAAAAGGATTAAGAAAATACTACCTTTTTTGCCATCTGACAGTCGGCGAACCATTGTTACAGCACTCATCCTGTCAAGGCTGGACTACTGTAACAGTCTTTACCTGAATATTCAAGATCGTTTTCTGAACAAACTTCAACTGTTGCAAAATGCAGCCGCTAGACTGCTTACCGGCACTTTCAAATTTGCATCAATTTCCAGGGAAATCAAAAGACTACACTGGTTACCTGTTAGAAGTCGGTGTGTTTTAAATCCCTCTGCACCATTTACAAGGCCCTACAAGGAACAGGACCTACCTGACCATCTGAAGCGACCGTTTCAGTGGTATGTGCACAAAAGAACTCTTCACTCACTTGGAGCCAAATTGGTGACAGTACCACCCACCAAAAAAAGCAACATAGGGTGGGAGAATCTTTTTTGCCTGCGCTGCAAAGGCCGGGAACAACCTTTCTTTCCATCTGAGGAATACCAAAGAAATCCTGGCTTTCAGGAATGGACTAAAAACCTGGCTCTTTGATATGTAAATGTGTCCACAGTGTTCATTACTCAAAGGACAGCAGCTAACGCCAGGAGACCCTCGTGCGCTTTAGAAATATCTACAACATAACATAAGTCAGCCCATGCAGCCTAAACTACCTTTTAACTCTTGTTTGTGCTTCAGACTATCTATGTCTCAGGAACGGTTAGCTATTCCCCAGTGTGCCTACAAAGCTACCATCCCACCAGAATGAGTTTTCTGCCCTGCAGAAGGCAATGATGCTGCCCTTTGGAGTCTTTAGGGAGATTTTCATCTCAGTAAAACGAATTGGAAAATCTGCTGATCGGTCCAGAATATCAAGAACCCAAGCCTGCACTGCTTAGAGGTGAAATACCTGATCCATCTATTCATCTTATACTCTGGACCTGTCCCATCGGTCTCACACAAAACACTGAAATGCAGAAGTTGTGCCCACTTACTAGTCCTGTAAGAATGCATTTGTCACCTGCATTTCCAGAACTGGCCTGCTGAAAAAAGGGATGTGAAGTCTTAAAGCATTCAGATATGTGCAGCCAAGCCCCAAACATTCATCAGAGGCCCAAAGACAAAAGATTCTGAATTCCAGTGTCTGAACAGTTCCAGGTACTGGAAATATCATTGCCTATCACATTCAACAGTCTTAGCAGGCTTTATATCTGAATAGCAATCTCACAAAAAGAGAAGATAGTGCCAAATATCTAATGCCAACTCCACTATGTCAGGGGATCTTGTTCGCTATAGATGGGAGATATGTCAGAACGGTGAAGTTGACCTTTTGTTTGGCTAAACATTGCACCATAAAGGAGCTCATTAGAATCTGTATACAGTCTGATGCACAAGTTCATGAAATATTTCAGTACCTTCATACTGGTCCGTTTCCTTCTCCCTTTGGATTTAAAATCATCTGCTATGATTTGTAACATCTGTAGACCTGCAGACGGTTGAATAATTATTCTAGGATATTAAAACATCTACATGTAGACAGAATTTTCGTATCCCTTCGAGCCCTTCTTATTAGATTATTTTTAAGCCCTCAAATTTATCATGGACTGGGATTGACGTGCCTATCTTTTACAAGAGGCTCTACTGCACATCTAAGGAGTGCAACTGTTTAGAGAGTACAGAGATCATTGCATTCCTATTGGCTGTCAGGTCATCCCAACTTGATGAATCCTCGGCCTGAGGCTTTTTCACAGCCCACAAAACAGCTATCCTTCCCCAACCAGGCAATTAGCAATTCTTCAAAACCGAGTCCGACCTTTCGTTATGAGGACACAACAAATGATCAAGCAGTCGATGCTGACCTGAAGGTTTTCTTGTTTGCTGTTATTTTCTGATAGTGAAGCACCATTAGTCCCATGCTTAACGGACATCCCTTCACCCTTTTGCATTTGAAACCGTAGGATTTCATTCTTACCACAGACGTGTCGGATCTGAAAATAATTGTACCGTTTGAAAGGAAGTGGGGTCTGGAGCAGGGAATGGGGCTTTTTTGCCCATCATCACCTGGTCCACTATGGAGGGTGCAAGGTCAAGGTGAGGTGGCAGGGCTTAGAACCCAAGCCCAAGCAGACCCTCCTTCAAAAACAAATGTGAAAGGCTTACAAGACTACTACTAACATCGTAGGAAGGTTGTCAAACTACTTATGACCAGAGCTTCCACACACTAGCTGGAAACCTACTCTCTATGGGGGTTTCCAGCTCACTTTGTGTTCACCGTGTGATGCCAGCTCTTTGCTGGGAGACCTTGTGAATAGAGGGGGCTATCTCATGACACAGCAGCACTGCATGGGTTGGCAGGTCTGTTAACTGGTACATTAACTAATCGATTTTCCAAATGCACTGACGTTTTCAGACCCTATAGAATATGACAGGTGAGGTAATATCGCAAGAATCAGTTGGTTGGAAATACTAGATGATTGCAAGGCTTAAAAAACCTTCATTGCAATAGCCTGTTTTGCCAGTTCCACACCCCAGCTTCAGCCTGACAGTACAAGAGTGATGTACTCTACACAATTCACATGAGAGTGGCAATGCCATTGAAACCTCTCACTGGGAGCTAGTGATCTAATTGAGAGCAGTCTGCTTCGTGGATCACCACACCACTACGGGGCTCACTGAATATAAATGCTGCACAGGTCAATCAGAAGCCGCTTCACCCCAAGTGGCACAAGGTCGACCTCTCTGCATCGACAGCACAGCCAGACCCCAACATGAGTCGTGTGGAGAGTGGGAAATGCTTCTTTAATTAAGGTGAAAAACTGCAGGTAAACAATCCTTGGCAATGTGCTATACAGATTAAATTAAACCTTGGCATCTCTAAAGATTGAACAGCCTGGTCTAATCTTCTGCCCCTCCCCTAACATACCCATTAAACATGACCTTGTATAACAGCAAAAGCTCTCACCCCTCAAAAACCTTCCTTCAACCAAACATCACCATGTAACTCAAACTTCCCTTTGACTTCCAAATTTCCTCTTCTCTCCACGCGCATCTCAATCTAGGTCTCCACAAATCAGCTTTCTTAATAATCTTGACATGCTGTCCAAAAACATGCACTAGAAAAACCTTTCACCATTTGTCTGCATCCCAGCAAATTCCCTAACTTGTTCCCTGGAAGGTCACAGCCAGCAAAGCGCACAAGGCACTCCTCCCTCACAGCACTAAAAGCTCCGATTTGATTTCCAATAAATGGACACTGTCATATCGAAATAATTGTTGCACTTCAAACTTAATATCCAGGTGGTCCAATACAAATATCCCTTCCTCTTTACAAAACTTCAACATTTCCCTATTGCACTTGCTCCGCGCCCTGTCTGTAGCTCCAGATCTCCAAGAATTTCTCCACTCTCTTCTGGGAAAAAAACTGTCCATAAAACTGTTGTGACTGACAAATATCTCTTTAGTTCCAAGATGTCCTCCTTAAAGACCCTAAAGCTACACTAAATCATTCTCACGATATGATTAAGCAGAAGCTCAAGACATGAAGACTTCTATGTCAACAAATCCAGCTTTGGCAACAGCTAGTGCTAGCCCATTCCACCTTTCCCAAACCATTTGAGTTGCATCTTGACATTCTCAAACCCCAACTACATCGCAAACTTTTATGTTCCGCTTACCAAGCTGTCAACTTAACAACTCCGTGCCTGCAAATCCACACCTCGATGTGTCCTCGACTGGTTCCTGCAACTGAACCTGAAACAAAACAACTATTGTCAACAACATTTACTCCAAAGCACAAATCAGTTTAACATAACGTGTGTAACCACCTGAACTCAAGCAGCCTAGAATCTTAAAATCTTCCTCTGACCATCCCCTCACCTCAGCCTCTGTTGTCATCCCATTTCTAAAAGAGTGTGTACGATATTAATTATATGGTAGCTGCAGCCTCCACAAAGCCATACACACAACCCCGAAGACCTGTGTTAAAAAAAACTTTGTACCCATCCGATTGTTTGAAAATCCCCCCACCCTTCCCGTACATCAAGGTTTGACCAATAATCTCACCCATCTGCCCAGCCCATCTAATCAGTTCTGGACTTTGTTACAACCATGTGCACAAATGTGTCCCTGTCCAGCCTATCCTCAAAACATAAGACTTCCTTCTGCTATAACCCAAACCCTTCCCACAAGCTAAGTGCCTCAAACAATAACCATACCAATATACCAGAAAACAGAACACTCTCCTAAACGGCTCGGCAAATATGAAGCAAACTACCAAATAACCTCTTAAAAATGCCGAATGTCACCGGCCTCCTCACATTTTTCTTAACACCCTGTTCTCGCATCCAGCCATCAAGAATCCTTTTCCCCGTTCCACCCGCTGATGGCGCATATCCCTAAATCATTTTCCCAAAGAACGCCAGGCCTACAAGTTTATCTGCTGTGGTCATATCTGATAAACCTCTCTGAATCAACAACATTAGAAAGCTTACCATATCCACCTGAGGCCAAGAATTCAATCCAAGCTTGTCTGTACATAATTCTTGTGGATTCCGACAATTACCTTTTGAGCAACTCCATCATGCAATCGCACCTAAGGTCCACAGGTGCCCAAGCATCACTGTTCTTGTGTCGTCCACTCACAGGGCCAAACCACAGAATCTCTGCCGCTGCGAACAAGAGCACCTGCACTGGCATTATGCTCTCCTAGGATATGCCTAGCCCTAAAAACCACATTGTGACAACAACCTTGCAGAACAATCCCTCTCAATATCTTCAACATTTTCATATCCCGAGCTGACAGCCTGTTCACCATATTAAACACAGCACCTTCTAGTTGGCAAATTGCTTGCCCCACAAACAAACCACAACCAACAAAGGAAAAAATCCAGGAATGCTGTGTTGACCATCTGTCCTTGTAATCATCTAGACACGACTCCACGCTCCAGTGTCCTTTCCCAAAAAATTCCAAAGCCCTATCCACCTGCTGCATCCGAGAACAATTCTAGTGACCACTTTGCCTCTTCACCAACACCTCCCAAAGAAACCCCATTGAAATCTCTCAAAAACATCTCCAACACTCAAATCCACTTTTACTCCAGCCATCAAACAGACTCTATGATGGGGTTAAGTTAAGAAGATCCCAACAGTGCCAAACCCAGTTTCCGACAAAATGTGTGACCGCCAAATGTCAACCCGAGGAGTACTTGTATAACCCTCACCTACACCTGTGTCCGACCCAGCCTCCTTCATAATAGTACCATCAATTTTTCAATCTTTTCCGCAGTAAGCCTCACCTCCATTAATACTGAACCCAGCTCCACCCGAGAAAATTCAAAACATCACTTGGCTTCACCATTTTACTTAGAGCCACCCGAATGCCCAAATCTTGTATCGGGCCAATAATCTTGCTTAAAAAAACAGCAAAGCAATTTGGCTATGGAGGCCCCACGATGGAAAAAATATTCAAGCTAATGGGCTATGCATTGTAATTCTGTCACCATCTCAAATAAATTGCAAGAAAGTACTAAACGTGTCAAACAGTGCACAAATAATGAAACATACCAGACACAGCTCCCTATCCATAAAGAAGTAACAAATTGGACACCAAACAACTTACAATTGTTGGAGTGTACTGGCAATAGTTTTAAAGGGGACTTAATTTGCCATGGGAGCTCCAGATTCAAATGTGTTTATCCATCCAATCTCCATGTACCTTGCTAAAGGGGAACAGCCTTTACCACACAGGCTTTACCACGCATGCGACACTACCACGCCTGTCTTTACAACGAATATGCCTTTCCATGCATGTCATTGCAACAAATGTCGTTGTAAGGGCATATTCGTTGTAAAAGTTTTAAAGGTAAGTACATCTTCCCCCGGACGGGCCCTGATCTCCTCATCATGCCTGACCCATGCCCAACCTCCAAATGTCAATTGAGCCTTATGCACCAAGTCAGTGTATTTAAATAAGGCCACACAACGCTCAGGAAATCTCTCAAAGTAAACACTTGCATATATTAGGAATGCCTCCACCCAGTTTTTAATTGTAACTGGCACTCTTGGTCTCCTAGAAAACTCTTACTCCTCTTTTGAATCTTCTTTGGTATGCACCTCCTTACCGAGAAGTTTAAAAACTTCAATATACTCACCTTTCTTAATTCGTTACTTGGTCGAAGCTATCAAGGCCCCCCCAAGGGGTTTCGTAATATACAGTAACTTTATATGCGTAACTTCTTTGATCTCTTTGGCAACTTTGTAATTCTTTGTCACATCCGCCTTGTCATCTACCACACCGCTGCATCCTTCTTGACAATCTTCCCGTCCTTCACGTCCACTGGCTTACTGGTATGTTCTCAACTTGTCCCTTTATCTTGTATGTGCTTCTCCTTCCTTAACCTTACCTCCTTATTTTCCAATACACCAATAACACCTATCCTGACAGAGTGAGCTAAAACTTTCACCCCAATCTTTCCAGAGACTACCAATGTATCTTTACCTTGTTTCAAGGGCGGAGCCCGTACAGCAGCCTACCACCCTGATGCCGGACACGTTTCTGTTTGCACTGACACCACATTCCTCTGTGCTGTCCTCTGCACATTTTCATGAAACACTCCAACACCACTTCCGGGTTAGACATTTTTCATGCGTGATACAAGCCACAAGACTTTGACCACCGATCACTCTCTCTCTCTACCCCACTTCATATATTTCGCCTTTTTCCAATTTTTCCTCCACATAATCCAATACTGTCTGCTCCATAGCTATGCCATCTCCCTCGTGCGACCCACCTGCACTAGTACTAGGTATCTCTCCATCTCTCACACCATCATCACTAAACTCAGCCTCATACAATTCCTGATATGAATCCTTCTGAGAGGAGGCCGAATGTATCCTTCCACCCTGTTGGCTAAGAGTGTTTTTTGACTTCCCAGAACTCGCCGCACTGACATGAGTTCTGCCATTGGAGTGAGGTGAAAGAGTCACCCTAGTCTCCCAGCTAGACAACTGTTCTCCTTTCTGTGCTGGACACTGCACTGCATCCCTCCTGGTCAGTACAACTCTTGCCCTGAAACCCCAAATACTTTGCACTTAGTTGTCTTTAGAAAAAACCCAATGTCCCTGTGGTTGCCACAGGCTGTTCATATACTTATGCCTCTCGCCCGACTCACCCTTTGCGTGAGCATGCCTTCACCCTTTGTCGCCTGTTGCTTTCTTTGTCTCCCCAGATGCATTTTTAGAAGCCATATGTATATTGCCTGTTGCTGGCAGGCAGGGGGGACTACAAACCTTCCCAGCCCCCCAGCTCCTTGCCTACTCAAAGATGCCACATTCAAAATTGATAAGGACAAAGAGGAGCCCCTTAAAACCAAAGGAATAGGGCACTATACAGTGTAAAAAAGAGCAGTATCCTTTGGACCCAAATGCAATTCCTAGTAGTCAACCAATCTACAAATTCCATTCGACCTGGTATATGCTCACCATTCCATTACATGCATACTTGAGAGGATTATGCCATATAGCTCCCACAGAAAGTCATGAACCATCAGGTGTATAAAAGTATATAAATCGATTTATTAATAAAAAACAGGTGTAGCTAAAATAATGTTTAAAAAGAGGCAGGGAAAAATCCTATACTTTATGAACACAACATATAGTGTTACTAAATTAACAATAATCACATAAACTCAAAAAACAATCACATATTAAGACACAATTCATTATAAAACATAGTAAAATAACTAAAGAGAGTACATAGCACAGACAGGCTCAATTTGTCATTTGTTTGTTACACATCTGTTTTACAACAATAATTTAGGCGTAGATCTTGGTATCAACTACTCATTGACCTCCGCCTTTCTCACAGATTGTGTACTGTAATGAGCGTCAACGCGTTTCGATGGATGTATTATTTGAACATCTTTGTCCCTCTTTATCATTGAAGTCTGCCGAAGTGGCATTGGCCAAGGTGTGAAGAAGCAGTAGGACGACAGATTGAAACAACTCGTCAAATAATAGCAGCGAACCAGCTCCCATAGAAAGGAGTTTCTGGCCCTACTAAAATATAAACAAATTGTTTGTTTTGGAGGACTTAAAAAGATTCCACGTATAAACGGGAAGACTAAAGATCATTTAGCTCTAATATATGGTATAAATATAGACGGTTGCCTTCTATCATTCAGATTTATCCTTAATTTTTATGAATGGAATAGTGGGCATACAGTCAAGATACTTCATTTTAAAATATTTGTCTAGTATCATTGAAACGACTAGTATTGCCCATTGGAGGTGGTGGTAAAACTGATATTGATCTAAATATCTTTTAATCAAAGAGAGTAAATATCGTTTTGTCTTGAAAAAGATGGTCAAATAATACATCCATCGAAACGTGTCAACGCTCATTACAGTACACAATCTGTGAGAAAGGCGGAGGTCAATGAGTAGTTGATACCAAGATCTACGCCTAAATTATTGTTATAAAACAGATGTGTAATAAACAAATGACAAATTGAGCCTGTCTGTGCTATGTACTCTCTTTAGTTATTTTACTATGTTTTATAATCAATTGTGTCTTAATATGTGATTGTTTTTTGAGTTTATGTGATTATTGTTAATTTAATAACACTATATGTTGTGTTCATAAAATATAGGTTTTTTCCCTGCCTCTTTTATAATATTATTTTAGCTACACCTGTTTTTTTTATTAATAAATCGATGTATATACTTTTATACACCTGATGGTTCATGACTCTCTGTGGGAGCTATATGGCATAATGCTCTCAAGTGTGCATGTGATGCAATGGTGACCATATACCATGTCGAATGGAATGTGTAGATTGGTTGACTACTAGAGATTGCAATTGGGTCCAAAAAATACTGCTCTTTTTTTACACATTCAAAATTTCTACACTCACGGGGAGGGGCAATTCGCCCTCTCCACTTGTCCCTCCACTATCTTCCTCACATTCCAGGAGTGCTTTCACTATTACAGTGCGCCTGTCTCCCACTGACACTCCCCGCATTCTTCTGTCTACCTTTACTTGCTATGCCAGCTTCTTATCATTGATAAATTGAGTGGCAGGTCCGAGTCCAAGCATTTCCCGCCCACCGCCATCGGACCCCACCAGGTAGGTCACTCCCCCTCCGCACAGCACCACCTGTGCCTCCCTGCCACAGGTCCCGCTGCTGAGGAAGTTCGAGGCCCTCCACCACCCGCAGGCTGCCACCTGCGCCTCATCCCTGGTGGCCAGTGGTAGGCCCTAGGGAGGTTTGTTCATCCTCCTCTTTATTGCTTTTATTGTATTTTCATTGTTGTGTCTGTGACTGCTGTTGTCTGTCTTCCCCCGTTGCCTGTACGTGGTCCGTGCCCCTTTGTCTTCCCTCTGTTCCCCTCGCTGTCCCCATGCTCTCTCTGCCCGGTCTTTCCTTCTGTACCCCTCGCTGCCCCCGTGCCTCTCTGCCCGTTCTGCCCCCTGTCCCACTCGTTTTTCCCTCGTTTTTTGTGCCTTTCTGTCCTCTGTGCCACTCGTTTTTCCCTAGTTTTTTGTGCCTTTCTGTTCTGTATAATACCGATCATGAGTTTATATTATAAAACAAGATGATTTACTACCTTGTCTTAAATTCAAAGAGTGTTCTCCTTTTTCCTTGCTAGCAATGCGATGTGCATGCATACTTAATTGACTGTTTATTCTTACCTATTGGGACATTGTTTTTTGACTGCATCTTCCTTACCCAGTCCTGATTAGGTATATGGGTCACACTCCTGTATTTTGTACCTTTTCTGTCCTCTGTGCCACTTGTTTTTCCCTAGTTTTTTGTGCCTTTCTGTCCTCTGTTCCACTCGTTTTTCCCTCGTTTTGTGTGCCTTTCTGTCCTCTGTTCCACTCATTTTTCCCTCTTTTTTTGTGCCCTTAAGCCCTCGAGTCCGCTTGTTTTTTTGTGCTCTTCTGCCCTCTGTGCCACTCGTTTTCCCCTCGTTTTTTGTGCCTTTCTGCCCTCTGTTCCACTCGTTTTCCCCTAGTTTTTTGTGCCTTTCTGCTCTCTGTTCCACTCGTTTTTCTCTCCTTTTTTTGTGCCTTCCTGCCCTCTGTTCCACTCGTTTTTCCCTTGTTTTTTGTGCCCTTCTGCCTTCCGTTCTACTTGTTTTTTGTGCCCTTCTGCCCTCTGTGCCACTTGTTTTTCCCTCGTTTCTGTGCCACTTTTGCCTTCTGTCCACTTGTTTTTTGTGCCCTTTTGCCTTCTGTGCCACTCGTTTTACCCTCGATTTTTGTGCCCCTTTTTCCTCCTGTTACCTTCGTTGTCCCTCACCGCCCTCGCCGCTGTGTCCCCTGTGGCCCCGCCCCCTGACTGCCCACTACCCATGCGCTCCCCCTGACTCCTGCCTCCCAGCTGCTCCTCCCTCGCACCTCCCCATATATGCCAGCCGCTGCACAGCCGCGCCGCTGGCGCGCCTAAGGCGAGCCCGTCTGCGCCCATCTGCGCCTGGACCGCACCCAGCGCCAGAACCCCTGGCCCCCGCACCCGCCACGACTACCACCGATACTACGACGCCAGCATTCTGCATGCTCTCAACTACGGACGGAGCCACACCTGCTTCAAGGCCGCCCCGAAACGTACACACGGCCCCTTCACCTGCCGGAACTGCAACTACACCAGCGTCAGAGCCGACAAACCACCCGCCAAGAAAGACCCCAACCACCTCCGATGCATACTACTGAACACCCGCTCCGCACGCAAGCATGCCATCGAGCTCTGGGACCTGCTCGACACAACATCTCCGGACGTCGCCTTCATGGGGGAACATCCTTTACCATGCAGATTTTACTCCGCAGTACCCTTTCAACGCGTCTTTTACAACGCAAGTCGTAACCACGACTTGGTCTGGAGGGCGCTACAGGACAAGGAATAATTTAATTTACTATCCAACACCTTCCCTACTGTACGTAGGCTGGTGTTGGAATAGTAAATTAAAAAATTCCTATGTCCGCACCCCTACAACGCAAGTCGTGGTAACGACTTGCGTTGTAAATAACGCGTTGTAACGGTACGCGTGGTAAAACCATGCGTCGTACCGTCGTACATCCCTTCCTGACAGAGACCTGGTTTAATGACTCCTCCGCATGTGGCATCGCCATAGCCATCTCAGACGGCTACAAGATCACCTGCAGAGACTGCACCAACGGAGTCGGAGGAGGAATCGCCATTGTGCACAAGAACAGCATCAGGGTCTCGACTAGCACCGACGACGTGCTCAGCACCGCCGAACACATGCATTTCCAGATCCACATAGACCTTAATTCCCCCCTCAGAGGCACCCTCGTCTACCGACCCCCCGGACCCCGCCCCCAGTTCAGCGACTCCATCGCCGACTTGATCAGCACGCACGCCCTGACCACCACCGAATACATCCAACTCGGAGACCTGAACTTTCACCTTGAGAACAAAACAACGACAACAACTCCACAACCCTGATCGATAACCTCTCCAACCTCGGACTGAAGCAACTCGTCACAACGCCCACCCACTCTGCCGGCCACACACTCGACCCAGTCTTCTCCTCAAGCCCGTACGTCTCCAACAGCCACACCACCGAACTCCTCTGGACCGACCACTGCTGCATCCACTTCGCCTACCAGAAACCCACCACACACCCCCGCAGCCAACAGATCCCCATCGCTGCTGGTGCAAAATCACCAAAGACCAACTACACGCAAGCCTCGCTCTCAGCCCACCCACTGAACCCTCCAACACAGATGACGCTGCCCACAGCCTCAGACCCTGGATCGAGGACTGCGCCAACTCCCTCGCCCCGCTGAAGAAACCCCCCCACAGAGACACCAGCAAGAGGGCCAGCTGGTTCACCCCAGAACTCCTAGCCTCGAAGCAAGCCTGCCGGAAACTAGAGAAGAAATGGCACAGTGAACAAACTCCCGACAGCCACACATCACACAAGAATGCCATCCGCAACCACCACCACCACCACCTCAACAGGGCGGCCAAGAGGGCCTCCTTCAAAGACCGCCTCAACAACAACGCACACAATAGCAAGGAGCTCTTCAACATCAGGAAAGAACTTTCCAACCCCAGCTCCAACACAAACGACATTCCGCCATCGCAAGCCCTGTGCGACTCCCTCGCCACCTTCTTCCACCGCAAGATAACAGACATCCACGACAGCTTCAACACCAAGGCAGCCCCAACAGACAGCAACACAACAGACCCTCCGTACACCATCGACCACGACCCCCTGCTAGCATGAGCTAGCGTGAGCATCGATGACACCATCAAGACCATGCGCTCAATCCACTCCGGCTCTCCGTCGGACCCCTTCCCGCACCACGCCTTCAACAGAGCAAGCAGCACCATCGCACCCCACCTGCGCAACGTCATCAATCTCTCCCTCGAGACTGCGACCATCCCAGAGATCTGGAAACACGCCGAGATCAACGCCTTACTAAAAAAACGTAAAGCAGACCCAAGAGACCTCAAGAACTTCCGGCCCATCTCTCTGCTCCCCTTCCCGGCCAAGGTCATCGAGAAAAACGTCAACAGACAGCTAACCCGATACCTCGAAGAAAACAGAATCCTGGACCCTTCCCAGTCAGAGTTCCGCAGCAACCACAGCACCGAGACGGCCCCATCGCCGCCACCGTCGACATCAGGACCCTGATGGACAACGGCGAGACCGCAGAACTCATCCTCCTAGACCTCTCTGCCGCCTTAGATATCGTGTGCAAGCCGCACACAACGTGCACGCCTCCACGCCGCAGGGATCAGAGACAAAGCTCTGGATTGGACCACCTCCTTCCTCTCTGGCAGAACCCAGAGCGTCCACCTCCCCCCATTCCGTTCCAAAGCCTCCGAGATCATCTGCGGCGTAACCCAGGGATCCTCCCTCAGCCCGACGCTGTTCAACATTTACATGGCCCCTCTCGCAACGGTAGCCCGACAGCACGACGTCAACATAATCTCCTACGCCGACGACACTCAGCTGACCTCTCTCTCACCAAGGACCCCATCACAGCCAAAGCCAACCTCCACGAAGGAATGAAGGCCGTCGCTGACTGGATGAAGACCAGCCGTCTGAAGCTGAACACGGACAAGACGGAGGTCCTCATCCTCGGCTCCAACCCTTCAGCCTGGAATGACTCCTGTTGGCCGACGGCACTGGGGGCAGCCCTGACACCCACCGACCACGCACGAAACCTGGGAATCATCCTCGACTCAATGCTCTCAATGACCAAGCAAGTCAACGCCGTTTCCTCCTCCTGCTTCAACACCCTCGGCATGCTCCGCAAGATCTACAGATGGATCCAGACAAATACAAAAAAGACAGTCACCCAGGCCCTCATCAGCTGCAGACTCGACTACGGAAATGCCCTCTTCGCAGGAGCCCTGACCAAGCTCATCAAACGACAACAACGCATCCAAAAAGCCTCGGCACAACTGATCCTCGATGTACCATGCCACAGCTACATCACCAAAGATATGTGTGTAACCTGCACACCACTGCTTATAAACCTTAATGCAATTTGTTTTAAAAAAAATCGGTGTAGACCTGCTCCCTGATTGACCCCTGTCAGGTCCCTAAATTAACTGAACACTCAGACACAACTATGTCTAGTGCAGGAGTGCACTGTTCGAACTTGCACAGGTGCAAAAAAAATGTTCACTCATTTAAATCATTTTTTCAACATCTGAAAGTGTTATATGGAACATTCATTAGTTCGTGTTATACCATCATTACTCTGATGAACAGCAGAAATAGTCAACAAAATTGAAGTCCTTTGATTATTTACTATTGATTTGCAAAAGTGTATAGTTTTTTCAGCTTTTTTTTTGCAAACATATTCACAATTAATTTTCATTGAAAATATGATTCACTAATTTCTAACAAATGCCAAAATAATGCGAATACAAAAAAGCAATTCCATCAGAACTTGCGACGACTCCCAATGCATTTCGATGCCTCAGCATCTTCGTCAGGGGAAATGCTATATAAGAAAAAATGCTGTATAAGAACAAGTAGCAATATGTACATATTTCTCAAATATTGTCTTCACATATCAATTTGTGCTCATGCACTATACAATAAGTGAACACACACCCTATTTAATCATGCAAATGCATTATCTCATTTTATCCAAGCATGCCAGCTATCCAAGCAATTGAGTGCTAATTTCCATTGTGGTATACCCTATACATGCCATCAAGTATAGTCTAGTGCACCCAACGTGTGCGTCACATGAACCAGTGCCATATGTGAGGAAATGTGAAGAAAACGTACCCTCCAATCGGGTACTATGTCACCTTAACTCAAATTCCGATACAAGAACGACGTATCTGAATACAAAACGGGACCAATATAAATATACCAAAATTGAACACCAAGTGCCTCTAGTCAACCTGTGTGAACCCGCTACTTACTTCCTATTGTCACTACTCGAAACTCGAAACTCCTGTGTTTTTCTGATGTTCCGCCTGTGAGACAAAAACAACCTTTACCATGTGCGTTTTTATCTATACTAGCTTTTCGTAAACGTCATCTGAAACCCGTGTTTTAGCTAACCCTGTCTAATACCTTAAACTTCTTTCCAATCCGTGAACACTGTCTCCATCATCCGTTTGAGCTTGCGAGAACACGCCGTGAATCGGCGCGGCATGCCGGGACGTAATTTAACGCCCAACATCAACAAAGGACTAGTATCCCCGCCCCCTTCCTCGTAACTTCCAAACATAATCGCACTGCTTCTCAAATCTTCCAAGACATGTAAATTCGAGGTATTAAGATATAATACATGCTTTTTAATCGTATCCAACAAAACAGTACCATTACATGTAATCGTAAACACGAGCATCCAAACGGTGGTAATAGAAAGCGGACTGTAGCTTTCAAATGCAAAAACTTTATTAAGAGAACTTTGTCTCATTACTCGTAGTCTGGGCAGTGTCTCCAATAGTCATATGTGGAATGTCCCAATGACAAATAAATAACATAAACCCCCTAGCAAACGTGTCAGAAAATAATAATAAAAAATAAATAATAAAGAAGTTTAAACAAGTCTAAAAGTGTCATGTGTGCACAAGCGTTGGTGGCGCTTTACCCAAACTTGATCCTGTATTAACAACTCATTAATAACCACAATGACATGAGTCAAGGTTTATACATAATATACTCATAAATAACAAGCAAATTCGATTTTGTCATTCAGCCCACCCGGTTTAATGGTATTCAGATACCTCATCCAGAATGTCTCTCTTTGGGCTATTCGTATATTGGGATCCACATGGGGCTCGACCAACACCTGCTCTAGTACAGTGTATCTCAATTGGGGGATGGTATGTTGCCTCTCTCTCCAATGTTGCGCCAAACTTGATTTTTCGTTTCCTAACCTTATGTTTGATTTATGCTCAGTAAGCCTAATCTTGATTTTCCTTGTGGTGCGGCCTACATAAACTAAGCCACACGGACACTTAATGGCATATATCACTGAGCTTGTATTACAGTCAGAAGTGTGTCTGAGTTTAATCTGTTTTCCTGTATGTGGATGTGTGAATGTGTCTCCCATTAGTACATTTCCACAGTGTCCGCAGTTAAAACATTTGCGCATTCCTTTAGCCTTCTCCTGAATTGCCTTCGTTTCTTTGTGCTTCAGCAGTTCTTTGAGATTTTTGGATCTTGACAGCACAAAAATTGGTGTGTCGACAAATACTGTTCTGAAGTCTTCCTCCTGTTCAATTAGCTCCCATCTCCGCAGTATACACTTCTTGATCTTAGGTGTGAGCGTGGATTGGTTCAAAACACATACTTCTCTCCTTGATTTTGTTTTCTGGACTTTTTTTAGTAAAGCTTCCCGTGGTTTTGATGAAACTTTCAATTTTGCCTCAGCTAGTACCTTATCTGGGTATCCTCTGTTACTATATTGTTGCGCCATTTCTTCTATGTCCACAGTGGTCTGTGCTTCATCACTACTAATCCTCTTGATTCTGATGAACTGCGAAAATGGCAAATGGTTCTTCAAATTTTGGGAGTGAAAACTGGAATAATGCAGAGCATTATTCCTGTCTGTCGGTTTCTTGAATACTTTAGTTGTGATTTGATTTCCCAGTTTTGTAATGGTGATGTCTAAAAAGTTTATGGTGTTCAGGTCAATGTGGTTAGTAAACTTAATCCTAGGATGACATTCATTCAGAGCCTTTATGACCTCTTCCAACTGTATTTTGGTCCCTTGCCAGACTATCAAGATGTCTTCAATGTATCGAACATACAGTTTTAAATGTTCTGTCCAATTCGAATTTTCCAAAATGTGAGAATGCTCAAACTTAGCCATAAAGATATTTGCGTACGCAGGCGCCCCCGTAAAACCCATGGAGGTTCCTGTCTTCTGTAGGTAGAATTTAGATTGCCATGAAAAATATCCACGATAGAGACAAAAATGTAAAATCTCCAGTAGAAATATGTTCAATGATTCCTCATACTCACTCCTTAACAACATCCACTCCACTGCCTCTATACCCTCCCCGTGGGGGATTGACGTATAGAGTGCGGTCACGTCGATTGTAGCCAACCATGTTTCACTCTCACTGGATATCGCTAGATTAGCTAGCTTATTGAGACAGTCTGTGGTGTCTTGTATGTATGATACCCACTGTTGCACCAGTGGTTGCAAATAGTGATCAAGAAATTTTCCAATTGGTTCGTGGAGAGAACCGCAACCTGCCACAATAGGACGGAAGGGAGGGTCTCGGGCATCTTTATGCAGTTTTGGTAGCATGTAGATATGAGGTCTTTTTGGATAGTCAGTGATTAAGTATCTGAAAGTCTTGTCATTAATCCGTCCTAGGTCTTTTGCTTTCTTAAGGATGTCGAGCAAAGTGGTTTGAAACGCAGCAGTAGGGTCTGTATCCAGAGCAATATAGGTGTCGGTGTCGTCCACATGGGATGAGACTTTTTGGTTGTAGTAGGTGGTGTCCATCACCACAAGGGCGCCTCCCTTATCTGCAGCTTGAAATGTTAAATCCTGGTTGTCGCTCAATGCCTTTAAGGTTGTCAATTCTTTTTTCGTCAAATTCATGCTTTTGGGTGCTCTTTTATGCGTGTCCACCAAATCTTTCTTCACCAATAACTTGAATAAATCCAAAGTTTTATGTGATGTGGGAGGAATAAAAGTACTTTTTGGTTTAAACACCTTAACCGATGCATCGGTGTCAGGCACTTGGGGTACTTGATGAAAAAACCATCTTAAACGGAGCTTACTCATAAATTTATATAGAGCTATTTCCGTCTCTAGTGGTTTAGTGTTGTACGTAGGTATGAAAGACATTCCTTTGTTAAGAACTTTCAGTTGACTGTCCGTAAGTTCCGTACTTGAAATGTTTACCACCAGATCTCGTAGCGGTTTCTCCCCTTCGTCTTGGGCTTTTTTTGTTGTTGAGCCTTGTCCCCTTCTGACCCGTTTGTTTTGTTTGCTTCGTCCTCTTGAGGAGGATGGTCGCTCCTCTGGCCTGCCTCTAAAAAAGGCTCCCTAGTGGTTCCACTGGTGGATGCTACCTCTCCGGCCATTGATGTTGTACTCGTCGTTGATACTGGCGGTCTATTCGGAAGGGTGTCCTGTTCGGTAGCCACACTTTCCTCTGAGGAGGCCTGTGGTTTCTTAAATGGGCGTCTCTGGGCATAGACTTCTGCCCACGTATAAACTTCGTCCAGTTTATAATCTATCGTATCTCTACGAAACTTCCTCAACTTCCTCTCGTGTACCTCTTTTTCATGTGCATCTATAGTTTCGTTGATGTCTTTAAGTGCTAGATCTAGCTCTTCCTTCGTCATCCGTGATTCCAGGTTGGTCTTCAGATCCTGAATCTCAGTGGCTAGTTCTTTAAGTATGTCCGATAACTCCTCAATAATTAGAAGTATAAGATCGAGCGAACATTTATTTAAAATCGAATACCATTTGACCATGAATGGTTTATTGAATTTAAAAAGCATTGGTTTTAGGGCAATCCTTAGTCCTCGTGGAATCCGTTTAACCTGGTGGTACTGAATAAGCGTGGAGGCATGGAGCCTTTGGTTCACCTCTTTTCTCAGAGTATATTGCAATTACTTGAGAATTTTGCTGGTTGCGCCTGGGGCTGCTTGGAAAGCCCTGGTTTCTTTAATCAGAGAGTATATGCTTGTTGCTTCTTCATCTGTGTATCCTTTCACTTCGGCTTGGTTAGCCGTTAAGTGTGATATTTCCTCAAAATTCATAATTGGGGGTGCTGGATACAGGTGGGGTTAATAAGTAATGAACAAAGACACATAACCCCCACCTGAGAAACCTGCACTGGCTCCCCGTCAACAAGAGGATATCCTTCAAGCTCCTCACCCACGCACACAAGGCACTCCACAAGACTGGCCCACCTGCCTCAACAGACGGCTCTCCTTCTACATCCCCAACCGCCAGCTACGCTCCGCCCACCTCTCACTCGCCACTGTCCCGTGCATCCGAAGAACAACCACCGGCGGGAGATCCTTCTCCCACCTCGCCGCCAAGACATGGAACACCCTCCCACTGAGCCTACGACAGACCCAAGACCTGCTGACCTTCAGGAGGATACTCAACACCTGGCTGTTCGATCAGTAGCGCCCCCCCCCCCTTCAGCCCCTTGAGACCCTCGCGGGTATGTAGTGCGCCTTACAAATAATTGATTGATTGATTGGACCATGCGCCACCTGCTGGGCCTGCGACTCATGGCTCCCTTTGTGGAGCAAATCACCTCCTGCCTTGACTTACACGCCGACACAGAAGATAAATGTGGGGAGGGTCAACAGGGCATATTTAACGACCAAGACCACTTGCGCCCTTATTATAACTGTCAACACACAAGGAAGTGGCCTGGTCCAAAAACTGTTAGTGTGCCGTAACTGAACTAGAACCCCAAAACCATTAGTAACACTAGAAGTGATAACCCTGGGCTGGTAAAGAAATTCCCATCAGCCCACCCATTTGGTGGAGTGTCGTCATGTGTGAGATGTCATCAATCCAAATCTCAGACAATGCACCTAGGGATGGTGCGGAGATGGATTATCATGATGTAAATCCAGACCACTGGGCTTCACTGGTGATGCTAATGGGGTGCAGTGCAAGTGAAAAAATTAAAGTGAAAAAAGTGAGAATAAAATTGACTCCAAGGACCAAAATTAAGTTTAATCAGTATGGTACTAGGGTCAATATTAAAAATGCCCAAATAGTTTGAAATAATAACTATATGTAGGCAAAGTGAGTGGAGGTCGACATGTTTCAGCTAAACTGACTATTGGTCTAAGCTTTCTTCAGGACCATTGGGAAACCGCAACTGCAAATCTAAACAAAAACTTAGTGACTGTTCACGCTATATACGCTGGATAAATCCTACCAGTTCCTCTGAGCCCAGATGTGTACTGGAGGGAATCCAGATCTTTCAGTATCTCCTATAAAAAGAGGAGGATAAGCATGCATCAGAAAATATAGTGTGTAACGGAATTAAGGAAACAAGAACAAGTTACTAAGCACACAAACACTGCGGTGAGAAGGTCTCTCGCCGCTGACAGAACAAACAATCAAATCCTGTCTATGTTAACACGTGTATACAATCACGCACATGAGTAAAAAGCGTAATGACTTACCCAGCATTATGTGGGAGTACGCCGCACCTCACCCGGCACCCACTCGGGAAGAAGGAGGCCCCGCTCTAGTTAGGATGGAAATGTGAAAAAGAACCTCAGAAAAATAGCAGAGGGACTTATACCCAAATTGTTTACATTCCCAGTAATCTCCTAAGAAAACCTAGTTATAAAGATCAGTTTTTGGACAGAGTTGGACGTAAACACTGGGCGATTTTGAACAGTACTGATGCAAATCTTCCGTTACCATTGTTTGCATTCAAAAGGGCACCTAGTCTGCGTGATACCCTTGTCCATACAAGACCAAGGACAACCAGGACTGACAGTTCAACAACCTTATGGAACCTTCCTCCGGTTTCTGGCCATCACCCTTGTGGGTCATGTAGTGTTTGCCCCCAGACTGAAAAAACGACTACAGTCGATATAGGGACTGGTAAGACATGGTTACTTAAGAAACACACAAATTGTAATACTGACAATGTCATTTACATGATAACCTGTCCTTGCTCCTTAAGATATGTCGGCTACACCACCCGCAAGATCAAAATAAGAATAGGGGAACACAAAAGCACCATTAGATGTCGGAAACAGGCCACTAAATTAACAAATCATTTTCTAGACCATAGACATACTGCTGATGAGATGAAATGGGTCATACTCGAACAGCCATTTATTCCAGCACATATCAGTGACGTGTCTAAATTCTTGTTCAAGAAGGAACAGAAGTGGGTTTTCCTTCTGAAGAGTCACATTCAAGGTCTAAATGATGATATACCATGGACATTGCTGTAATCAACTAGTCCGGGTATCTCGTGACCGTTTCATCACATGAATTTAATTGGGATCCTGAATTCTATAAATCCCATACCGTATCTTGGTGCATTTCTTTATTAAACCTGGTACACTGTTCCACATTCCAGCCCTCGGTGTTGCGCTATATTAATATATGACGAGTTACGTACATTGAATTTAATTCTGGTTCATGCATTACAGTACATAAGCGTGCGAGGGTCTGCACTACCATCAGCGATTTGACATCAACACATGCACTGTTCATTTGATCAGTCTTACAGCGCATGTGCAATTCGATAAACTTCAAGTCGATCATATCTTGGTTTATTTCTTTATTAAACCTGATATATTGTTCCGTACATTAGCACCTTGGTATGGCGCTATATAAATATATGCTTCAGTCCTCGGTGTGGCGCTATACAAATATATGCTTTGTCACACACATTGAGTTTAATTCTGGTATACTCATTGTAGTCAATTTAATTAGTTACCAGGAGCGTACATACTGCAGAAACAACGGCTCTAACATTGGTCCAGTATTGCACAGTAGTTTACAAACACATGCGCGCGAGGATTTGCACTACCATCAGCGACCTAGCATTAGCGCAAGCGCAGTCCACTTGATCGGATCATATAGCGCAGGCGCGGCTCGACAACAATCAACCTCAAGTCTATTCAAGATACATAGCGCATGCGCAGATCAGCCGCAGTATTTCATTCGCGCGGCGATTCCACAATCCCTCACATAGCTGTAACTAATCAGAGCAGTCCATCTGATTGGACTATACAGCGCTTGCGCGGCTCGACATCAACTAACTTCAAGTCGACGCATGCAGAGTCTATCTTAGACACATAGCGCATGCGCAGATCAGCCGTGATGTCTCATTAGCGCAGCGATTCCACAATCCCTTACACAGCTGTGGCTAATCATTTCATTAACGTGGACATAAATAGACATGCGCGCCTAAGAGTCAGTTACCTCCACTCCCTCTCGGACGCTGGTGTAGAGGTACCGACGGAAAGGTAGGGCAATACATCTTGATGCCCCTTACTTTATTAGGAGCCGTTTTTAGCCATCTTAACGCCATGAAGAGCTCTTTTGAGTGGTGACTTTAATCAGAGACTCTTGTTAACTTTTTTCCTGCATAGTTTTGGCCATGAGCTTTTAATGAGGTTGAGTCTTTTCTCTTTATAACTAGGTTTTCTTAGGAGATTACTGGGAATGTAAACAATTTGGGTATAAGTCCCTCTGCTATTTTTCTGAGGTTCTTTTTCACATTTCCATCCTAACTAGAGCGGGGCCTCCTTCTTCCCGAGTGGGTGCCGGGTGAGGTGAGGCGTACTCCCACATAATGCTGGGTAAGTCATTACGCTTTTTACTCATGTGCGTGATTGTATACACGTGTTAACATAGACAGGATTTGATTGTTTGTTCTGTCAGGGCGAGAGACCTTCTCACCGCAGTGTTTGTGTGCTTAGTAACTTGTTCTTGTTTCCTTAATTCCGTTACACACTATATTTTCTGATGCACGCTTATCCTCCTCTTTTTATAGGAGATACTGAAAGATCTGGATTCCCTCCAGTACACATCTGGGCTCAGAGGAACTGGTAGGATTTATCCAGCGTATATAGCGTGAACAGTCACTAAGTTTTTGTTTAGATTTGCAGTCGCAGTTTCCCAATGGTCCTGAAGAAAGCTTAGACCAATAGTCAGTTTAGCTGAAACATGTCAACCTCCACTCACTTTGCCTACATATAGTTATTAATTCAAACTATTTGGGCATTTTTAATATTGACCCTAGTACCATACTGATTAAACTTAATTTTGGTCCTTGGAGTCAATTTTATTCTCACTTTTTTCACTTTAATTTTTTCACTTGCACTGCACCCCATTAGCATCACCAGTGAAGCCCAGTGGTCTGGATTTACATCATGATAATCCATCTCTGCACCATCCCTAGGTGCATTGTCTGAGATTTGGATTGATGACATCTCCCACATGACGACACTCCACCAAATGGGTGGGCTGATGGGAATTTCTTTACCAGCCCAGGGTTATCACTTCTAGTGTTACTAATGGTTTTGGGGTTCTAGTTCAGTTACGGCACACTAACAGTTTTTGGACCAGGCCACTTCCTTGTGTGTTGACTTACACGCCACGAGGCAGGGCCCAGCTTTCCCAGCAGCCACGGATCTGACAGAACTGTGTGCCACCTCCTCCACAACCAGTAAGGGTTCTGGTTTGTTTCTACCCTTCCTGGCCACTGCTACAACCTCCCAGTGGGGCCCTTCTGCCCTGGAATGCCGCCCGACTGGTTGCACCTGCTCCCTTTGTCTCCGCTCCTACAGCACCAAAAACTGTTTCATCTTTCTGTTCGAGGTAGAGCAGGCCAGAACAGCAGTCACTAATCCCCAGCTGAACATCGCTGCAGATGTCCCTCTTTTGAAACCCAAGCCTGCGCCAGAAAACTGAGCTTAATCAAGTCAGCCCTCCACGATGCCTCTAAAGCCTTAATAACATCAATGCCTCCCTGACTTTGCACACTACCTACATTCTCATATGGGTATTTCTTAATTAACTGCAATACCCTACCCATTCTCTCCTCAACAAACAATCGCACCACTGGCCTTGCGGATCGGCATGCTCACCTTTCAAAGAACAAAAGGAGGCATGAAGGTCAACTGCCTTTACCTAAAAAAAACCTGGGCCTGCCCATTATGTCCTAACCACCAATTCTCTACCCTGCGGTCACGGGACCATGCCATACCTGCCTCCCCAATGCCCATGCTTTCTCACTGCAGAATTCTGAAAGGTGCGGTGACAGCCACAACACCCTTGAATCTTCAGACTTAAAGACCAGGTAATCTAAAGTGCATTATACTTGCTAGTAGACTGGTGAACCCCTTCTGGTGTCACTGAATTTAAATGTTGCACAGGTCAATCAGAAGCAGCTTCACACTGGGGAGCACCTGCTTAACCCCTCTTCACCAAGCAGGGGTTTACCTTTCTGCTGCAGACTTCATGATGGAGACGAATGCCCTTGAAGCGGCCGAGTGAAAGATCAGGTAATCTAAGAAAAGTGAGGGTGCTCGCTCGCAGATCTGCATGCGGCTCCAGGGCTTACTGAATTTGAATGCTGCATGGCCAGTCAGAAACACCTTCACCCTAGGTGGCACCTGCTCTAACATGTAGCATAGGAGATAGTTTTGACTCAAACCGCTACCTGTCTCACTGGGAATTACCCACAAATCTAAGACTGATTTGGGATGGGACCCTGGAAAAGTTGTGTGCCTCCCAACTGCACACACAAGCCTCCTGTTTTATACAGTGGGGCCACCACTAGCCCCAGTTCTACCAGAAATATATCCAAGAACCAACTAGCAGAGAAAGGGGACTGGGACTGCTGAAATGGAGGAAGGTGGCTCACCGGAGGAGCAAGCAGGTAAGGAAAGTAGTTGCTTAAAGCAATAGAGAGGCTGCCATGATGGTGAGCGGTAGCACCTGTAGCAGAGCAGCGAACACAAGAACAGTAAAGCCAGCTAATGCAGAAGGTATAACAGGAAAGATACACAAAGAGTCGGAGGAGCAATGAACTAAAGAAAACAAAACAAGGTGAGGTATAGAGTAACGAGTGATGAACTACATAGTGTCAAAGGAGCAGAAAGAATTAGGAGGTATTGCAGAGCACTGCCTCTGTGTCTATGCTGAGGTTATATTGTCAGTATCTCCCAGAAGCCCCACCCACAACCTGGGATAGAAGGGAGTGACTCCCATGGAAAAGTGTAAATAGTTGTTGTCTGCAAACTCTTCCAGGGAGATCATGAAACAGTGAAGATATCCTATTGCTTGATTCAGTCTCTTGGTCTGTCCTTCTGGTTGTGGATGATAGCCTTTGGATGGAAAATATTTGATTCCTGTGGCTTTTATTCATTCTTTCCTGAAATGTGCAATTAGCTATGTCCCTCAAGTTGAAATAAAGTCTTGGAATGTGTGGAATTTAAAGATGTGATTAAGAAAAATGTGATTACCAACAAAGAAGAGAGGGAGGCAGAGGGTTCTCATGGACAGCCCTGGAGCCTGCATCAGGGCAGGAGCATTACAGTTCCGTCAACTTTGGGCGAGCATCTCATGTCTTATTTTTTGCATAACTTGAACACTTGTAAACAGAATATGATAATGTGCTTGTGCCTCTATGACTGATGTGCCTATGCCGCTGAGCTTCTATTGACAATGCTTGTAATGTACTATGTAACCCAAAATGCTAATAAAACAGATTTGACAAAAAAGAGAGGGAGGCAGAGGTAGAGGCTAGGTTTATCCTCCTTACAGTTACGTAGAAACAAAAATCGAGTGTTTAGAAGAAAACCTGCCATTAGGGAAATTGATAGGATACAACGAGAATTCATTGTGATCACTCGTCTAGGAAAAATACTTTTTTTCTAGGGACCCCTCACCCACCAGGGTTGCCCCTAGGTGGCATGCTTCATCATTGGAGTCTGTCTCAATAATAGAGTGGCCAACTAGTTAGGTATTTTTAAGTTTTCTTTCCCTTTTCCACTCCACATCACTGCACTACACATAGTCTACACCATAAAATGCTCCTACGTATTTAGGAAGTCTCAGCACGCCTCAATCCGTAGAGGATTCTTGTGACGTGATCAATAGGATGTTAGGATACGGATCCATTCTTCCTGTACTTCTCCTTATCTTGAGAGAGCATCCGCCTTGTCATGTTTATGCTTTGGTGACTGAACACTGGAATCTTGAAAAAACAAGGCTGATCTCACATTTAGACATACAGACGATTTTCATGGCACGACCTGAAGGCCTCATGAAATGCCCATTCTAAATAGTGCTGCTTTTGTGTGAAGGCCTCCTTAATCGTTAGCACCTCACTATCATCGATGATATAGTTCCTTTCAGAAGTAGAAAGTATTCTTGAATAATAAGCTACTGGATGTACTGCCTCGGTATATGGACCTCTTTTAGATAGTAATGCACAAACAGCGAACGCTGATCTATCAGTCTCTACTATGAAAGGCTTCAGCAGATTTGTATGTCGTAAAATAGGTGCTGATGTAAAACGTTAAGGAAGTCTTCTTGTTCATGAGCCCACATAAAGGGTTGGCCTTTCTTTTTTTTTTTTTAAACAGATTTTATTGATTGCATAGTAAGCATATATTCTGCAATGCTCTGTCACCCAGAGACAATCACCATCATCATTGAACAAATCACAAATGCAGTCATTTCTTTTAAAGGAAGTAGAATGTCCAAACAAATAGTGCATCAAACTTGTCCCCCCCACCAACCCCCCCACCACCCACAACTCCCACCCCCCCTATGCGCTGCTTCCTGCTCGATTCAAGTAATACACCTCCAGTGCACAATACAGATCATGCACCGATAAGTACACAGTTTTGCCATGATTGTCCGGCTATATCCGAGGCTGGTCTGTAGTGTCCTCGGGTGGCGGGTCTAGTTCCAGTCCACGATAGTCCGCCCACCTCTTCCAGATCTTAAAATGCTTACGCGGGCAGCCCCTAACCACAAAGATAGGCTGCTCCAGCCCCATGCTGAAGTCCATACCATTTTTCCATGCCGCTAGTGATGGAGCCTGGGGCGCCTTCCATGAGCGTGCTATATCCCTCTTTGCTAATGTTAAGCCCAGTAGAAGTAAGTGGCGCTTGTACCTATTGCCTCCCACCCCAGCCATGATGTGTAGCAGTGTCAGTTTAGGGTCTCACTGAAGTACCCAGGCTAGGACTTCGTCTAAACACCGGAGCACCCCCGTCCAGAATCTCTGCAGCGCCCTGTATTCCCACATTGTATGCAGTAACGTTCCAACCTCCGACCCACACCTAAGGCAATCCGGGGACGCAATCAAACCTGCCTTCCACAAGCACTGCCTAGTGTAATATGTACGGTGTAGGTACCTAAATTGAATGAGTCGCACGCGCGTGGAGATTGCAGCTCTCCTAGGGCTCTCCAGTGCCTCCACCCAATCCTCCTCATCCAATTCCCCAACATCTTGTTCCCATGCTGTTTTAAGGTGTTGCAGATCGGTGGAGCAGTGCCGTACTATGGTTTGGTAGATTCGGGACAGTTTCTTGTCGGGTAGCTCCCCCATGAAAACTTTGCCTCTAGCGGGCTAAACTCTGGGAGGTCCTCCAGCCCCGCTATATATGGCGTCGGGGCATGACGGAATTGAAGATATTTATAGAATTGAGTTCTCGGCATCTCGAATTCAACCCGCAGATCATCGAAGGACCTGAGCACACCCCCCGACATGACGTCTCTTAAGGTAGAGATGCTGATCGCGTCTCATCCCCGGAAGCCCATCAGTGTGTCCATCTGCGGCAATCGGCCATTGTGCCACAGTGGGGTTTCTTGGGTGAGCACGTTCCACCAACCCATCCTACGTAGTGCCTGCCTCCAAACTTGAAAAACCACCTGCGTAATAGATGGTAGAGATTTCCTGAGGGGCGCCGAGTACAGCAGTGTGTGGACGGACGCGGTGCCCATCAATGCCCTCTCCACTGCGTAGGCGGGGTCGCTTCTATCCGCATACCACCAATCATTTAAGACCAATAGGTGGGATGCCTGGTAATTAAGCGTGGGCGGAAAATCCGTTCCGCTCGCGGATTTTGCGGATTTTCGGGAAATCCGCAATCCGCGAGATTTGCGGATTTCCCGCAAAATCCGCAAATTCGCACGCAGCGGATTTTTTTGGCGGCGCGCGGCGTTGGTGATACAATTTTTGCGGCGCGCGGCGTTTATCATCGTTTGCCGAGTTGTTTTTTTCGATAGTTTGCGAGTGCTGCGCCATTTTGGATCTTGCTGTATGATCCCGCGGGAATTGGCGAGCGCGATTACGTCATCGCGGCTTGCCAGCGATAGTTTGTCAACGCGAGTACGGCGAGATCACGTCTCGCGGTACTTCGCAATTTGCGAGATTTGAGATGCGGCGAGCGAAAATATAAATTTGCAATTCTGCACAAGAAATCCACCAGCAAGCAGCATAAACCTTCTAGAAATGATGATTTTTATGTGAATAACTCCTTAGTTTGACATTTGCCTGCACTTTTTTAGCGAGGAGTCCATTTTGGGGAGGGGGCAGGGGGGTGGGAGGAAGGAAGTGCCCCATAGTCTTCAACTTCCTGTTCCTGTTCAGCAGGCTCCTCCCAGTGCTTTGTCCATCTCCTGGTCACTTTTCATTCGGATGTGGACCTGGAAGGATTACCTTTTGTGGATGCTGCTGGATCTTTGGATTTGAGGCCTTTTTGACTTTCTTTGGATCACTGTTGGATTAGAAATTTTACAAGTAAGTTTGTTTGGGGCATTACAGTTGCTGCAACTAAAATTTTGGGATTTTCGATTTTTGGGCTGTTTTGGGGCCTTTTCCCAGGGGTACTCAGTGGTGGGTGGACTGATTCTTTCTGTGGGTTGTCTTGAATTTAAACATCATGGAGGCCATAGATGAATTGGGATTGTGCTGATTTTTCTGTGTTTTTCGATTTTTTTTTTTTGTAAAATTTTGTGTTTTTCGATTTTTGACCTGTTGTTGGGGCCTTGACCAGGGGTAGTGAGTGGTGCATGGGGCCTAGTCTTTCTGTGGGCTGTCTTGAATTTAAACATCATGGATGGAATGGGATTGTGCTGATTTTGCAGTGTTTTTCGATTTTTGGGGGTGTTCATGGGGAGGGACATGCCATGTGGCTGGTGGCCATTTTGAGTGCAGCTACAGGCACTTGCCATGTGCTGGCAGGCAAGTGGCCATTTTGAATGCAGGCTTTGTTGTTAGGCCTCCAACCATTTTGCCTACTTTTCAACCTTTATTTATGCCAGGGGTAGTGAGTCTTGCATGGGCCTAGTATTTCTGTGGGTTGTCTTGAATTTAAACATCATGGAGGCCATAGATGAATTGGGATTGTGCTGATTTTTCTGTGTTTTTCGATTTTTTTTTTTTGTAAAATTTTGTGTTTTTCGATTTTTGACCTGTTGTTGGGGCCTTGACCAGGGGTAGTGAGTGGTGCATGGGGCCTAGTCTTTCTGTGGGCTGTCTTGAATTTAAACATCATGGATGGAATGGGATTGTGCTGATTTTGCAGTGTTTTTCGATTTTTGGGGGTGTTCATGGGGAGGGACATGCCATGTGGCTGGTGGCCATTTTGAGTGCAGCTACAGGCACTGGCCATGTGCTGGCAGGCAAGTGGCCATTTTGAATGCAGGCTTTGTTGTTAGGCCTCCAACCATTTTGCCTACTTTTCAACCTTTATTTATGCCAGGGGTAGTGAGTCTTGCATGGGCCTAGTATTTCTGTGGGTTGTCTTGAATTTAAACATCATGGAGGCCATAGATGAATTGGGATTGTGCTGATTTTTCTGTGTTTTTCGATTTTTTTTTTTTGTAAAATTTTGTGTTTTTCGATTTTTGACCTGTTGTTGGGGCCTTGACCAGGGGTAGTGAGTGGTGCATGGGGCCTAGTCTTTCTGTGGGCTGTCTTGAATTTAAACATCATGGATGGAATGGGATTGTGCTGATTTTGCAGTGTTTTTCGATTTTTGGGGGTGTTCATGGGGAGGGACATGCCATGTGGCTGGTGGCCATTTTGAGTGCAGCTACAGGCACTGGCCATGTGCTTGGCAGGCAAGTGGCCATTTTGAATGCAGGCTTTGTTGTTAGGCCTCCAACCATTTTGCCTACTTTTCAACCTTTATTTATGCCCAGGGGTAGTGAGTCTTGCATGGGCCTAGTCTTTCTGTGGGTTGTCTTGAATTTAAACATTATGGAGGGCATGGATGGATTGGGATTGTGCTGATTTTGCAGTGTTTTTCGATTTTTTTGTGCTCTATAACTGAACTGATGTTCCTCTGTCTTCCATTTTTTTTAGGTGCACAAGACTCAAGAGAACCACCAGTGCCAGGAAGAAGTCCTGCAGCGGTGTGTGTGTGCAGCATAACGTCACGCGACGTCACGTCTGGCCTCAGACAACTCTACAATTCGTGCAACTGCGGCCTGCTGTCTGACCTGCTCTGAAGAAGATGGCCCCAAAGAAAGTTCTCCGTAGCTCCTCTAGCAAGAAAGTTGCTAGTAAGGAGCAGAAGAAGCAAGTTACCAAGGAGGCTGGTGTGCCACCCACCACTTTTTTTGGGAGCAAAAAAAAAAGTACGCCTGCAGCAGCAGGATCTGCTGGGGACCAACCTGAGAGCAGCACCCCTGCTCCATTGGGTTCAGTGCCTCCACCACCACGCCAACTTAAGTCAAATCCCTTGAGTGCTTCAGAGGCAGTCAGTGTACTTCTCCAATCACCATCGACCAGTGATGTTGGCTCATCGCAAGAAAGTAGCAGCAATGTCCCTGAATCAACACAGGTTGTTGTAACTCATCTGACAAGTGTTGAACAACCACAGCCGCAACAACAACACCATGTGCAAGTACACGCCCAAGTACATGTGGAAGGAGAGGCAGCAAAAGGAGATGCGCAAGCAAAGGTGCATGGACGTTCACAAGTGCCCACAATAGTTGTTCCTCCCGAAGTAGGGGCACATTTGGAAATCGACAATGAAGCTGAGGTATCATTGGAAGCCACTCCTCCTGATGATCATTCATTGTCTTCCACATCCCTAGCAAGGAAAAGATCAAGGGGGGTGTCTACATCTTCTTCAAGCCCACCTCGTTCTGGTGCAAGTGATCTGTCTTGGGAACCACGACAACTGCGGTCTGACAGTGAGGCAGAGGCACACCATGATCTGCCACCGGTACCTAAGCGTAAAAGGAAGGTCGTCCAAAAACTCAAACCTATGGAGTGTGATGAGGCTCAACAAGAAGTGACAGATACTGCTGGTGATGAAGCCTCTCACGATGACGACGAGGCAGTCATCACAAAGGTCACTGCAGCCCCACCGGGCATGCAGCAAAGAGACATTTTGACCCTATCCCGAGAAGCTGCTGAGCGTGATGATGATGTCGGCGAGGAGGCAATGGAAATGGAATCATTAGATTTGGAGTTAAGTAGTACACCAAAACCTACCGCTTCCATATTTCTTCCTCGCAAGAAGGTACCCACCTCGTCCTCGACCTCAATTCGTGGTGGTGAAAGTGCAAAACGTACTGAAGTTCGGCAATCCACATCCTCCACTTCATCTGTCATTAGCAGCAGGACCACCACCACCAGTATCGCCGCCTCCTCCGGCCCCCGAAGACATTTCAAGTCTCCAGTTTGGGACTTCTTTAGTGTTTGCCCAAAAAAGGAAAACGTAGCCATTTGTAGCCTTTGTAAGCTTCGATATAGTCGTGGTAAGCTTGGTTCTAACTATGGTACCGGAGGCCAGAGAGGTCATCTTGAGAGAAGGCACCCTGTCGAATGGTTTCCGCACCTAGAGGCGGTCAAGAAAGCCGGAATTGCACGTAATGAAAACGTTGATTTGTCATCTGCTGATGACGAGGAGGTAGAAGAAGACGATTCAAACACTTCACTTACACCCAGTTCCCATGTCAGCAGCACACCCCATGGGAGCCACACTAAGAGTGTGGGAGAGAGTGAGACATCAATGCGGAAAAGTTCATCAGCGAGCATAACTGGGTCGAAGAGATCATCCTCATCCCGTAAATCATTGGTCCAGGGCAACATTAAAAAGATGTTGTTTACAGAAGCGCAATATGAACGCAACCACCCAATGACCCGTCTGTATAACACTAAGCTGGCTAAAATGCTAGCTCTGGACCTTCTCCCTTTTTCTTTTGTAGAAGGGGTTGGTTTTCTAGAATTAGTGACAGTGCTCTGCCCTAAATGGAAGGTTCCTAGCCGGTTCTATTTTGCCCGAGTTGCGGTTCCAGCACTACATGAAGATGTTCTGAAGGTGATTGGGGCAGCTTTGGAGAAGAGTGCTGTTCACACTATACATCTGACAACAGACATGTGGACCAGTGGCGCAGGCGCTGATTACATGTGCATCACTGCACACTGGGTCTCTTTTTCAGGGGCTAAAGCAAAGCTAAACTCAGGTGTTGACACTAACATTGTTTTTAAAGGTGCTCGGAAACATGCAACACTAGCCATGTTTGGTTTGGAGAAACGTCACACAGCAGAAAACATTTTGGATGTCTTTAACACAAAGGTCCTTAACTGTCTGTCCCCACTAAAACGCAAGGTTGGTTATGTTTCCACAGACAATGGCTCCAATATAGTTAAGGCCATGAGGGACGGTTACTATTTCAGAGTGCCGTGTTTGGCGCACTGTATAAACCTGGTTGTCCAAAAATTCTTGGGTAATAAACGCAGTGCAGCGTACAGTGTATTGGACAACTGCCGAAAAATTTGCAAGCATTTCAGGCATTCTTTTAAGGCCCGCAAGCAGCTGAGGAGCATGCTATATCAAAGTCAAATGCCAGTGAAAGCACTCATCCAGGAGGTGGTAACACGTTGGAACTCAACCTTCTACATGCTTGAGCGTCTGTATGAGCAGTATACGCAACTCGATCAATTTTTCTTGAAAGAGGGTATAGAGGAGCTGAGGATGGGTGGGCCGCAATGGAACATAGTTGAAAGCCTAACACGCATGCTTCGTCCTTTTGAGGTCTTCACACGTGCAGTCAGCAAGGAGGACTCTAATTTGGGAAAAGCTATCCCATTGTTGTACATGCTGGAGGACCAACTGAAGGAGGTGTGTTCTGTGTTTCGAAAAGATGACAAAAAGAAAGACTCTTTGCTTCTGGCTGAGACATTATTAGAGCTCCTACAAGGTGATGAACGTCTTCAAAAGATCCACTCAGAACAGCATTACATTTGTGCTACTATTCTGGATCCACGCTACAAAAAGGCGCTGGCAGGCAGAGCATTCTTTCCTTTTGCTGATGAAGATGTTACAAAGTACAAACGTTGGCTAGCCTTGTCAGCCAAGAAGTTTGAAACAGAACGGCTGGAAATTGAAGGAAATGGCAGTACATCAGCAGGCCATCCCCAGTCAAAACAATCCACTTCTGCACCTGTGGCTGTGGCACAAGTGACCTCTCAGCCGTTAAAGACACCGGCAACCGCATCATCTGCACGAAAGGCAGCAGAAACATTGGAGGCTGAAGAGGATTGGCTAGCTCTGCGTGGGTTTGGTTCTCAAAAGGCCAGAGGCACAGCAAGAGCTACGCAAAGTGGAGGAACCTTGGAGGAGGACCTTGAGTCGATGGTGAAGGACTATCTGAATGACTCCACAGAGGTCTATGTTAATTCTGACCCATTGGCGTATTGGCATGGGAAAAAAGAATTGTGGCCACAGCTCACCAACCTGGCTTTAAACTACTTGTCTTGCCCACTCGCAAGTGTGTCTTCTGAACGGGTTTTCAGTGCGGCTGGTGGGATTGTAACTCCCAAACGGAGCCGCCTCTCGCCCAAAAATGTGGAGAGGTTAACAATGATCAAGATGAATCAGCACCTCATACCACCAGATATAAGAGTACGAGAGAGCGTGCCGGATGAAGAGGAGGTGGCCAGCACCATAGATGAGGGAATTTCTACTCTGTCAGGTGGCACTGACCTCACCCGGGCTGAATTCGCAGAGTATGATGACGAAGCCTTATTCTTATTCCTGGACCGTGATTCCGACTTCGAGCCCTGAAAATGAGACAACGAATCAATAACTTTCTTTTTCATCCTTATTCACTTTTATTCCTGTGTGTCTGTCTTTCTTTGTTGTGCACAGTTAATATAATTCAAACTTTAATCAGATAATCACAAAGACAAGCCCATCAGCAGAACTGTCTTCACTTGTTTGCTAATTTATTTGAAGGTGCCGCAGTCTGCATTCCTCAGGTTCACAAGTTCAGAAGAACATGCTCCTCTATCCTCCTCCTCCAGACTCCTATTTCCATCAAAGCAGAGGGCTGGTTTACGCCCAATGAAGAAAGACTCAGCACTTGTGGGGGTGTTGTTCTACCTCTTTGCAGGTGAGTTGACGGGTCTGGGGCCATTGCTGGGAAGCACTAAAAGTGGTTTGTGCCAAATCCGAGGCGGAAATTTTTTTGTGTTTTTGATGACTTGCTTGCCTTTGAGGTGCTCTTAGGGGGGGTTCCGTCTGTTTGTGGGTGAGTTTCATGGTCTGAGAGCATTGCTGGGACACTCTAATCTTGATTGCATTTGCTTTTCAGGAAATCCGTCGTGCCAACCCCGACTTATGGCCCAGCTACGCAGCGCGTTTGGACCGAAGGCCCAGAAATATTGCAAGTATGAGAGTTTGCTTTTGGCCTGTTTGGGGGTGTTATACTTCTTGGCGGGTGGGTTGCCGGGTCTTGGGGCATTCCTGGGAAGGTCTAATACCGGGTAGAAGTGGTTGGGACTAAATCCAGGCCGATTTTTTTTTGGGCTATTTCTGACATTTTGCTCTATGTAGCGTTTTCGGGGGCCTGTTTGGGGGGCTTCCTGGTGTTTGCGGGTGAGTTTCGTGGTCTGGGAGCACTGCTGGGACACTCTAATCTTGATTGCATTTGCTTTTCAGGAAATCCGTCGTGCCAACCCCGACTTATGGCCCAGCTACGCAGCGCGTTTGGACCGAAGGCCCAGAAATATTGCAAGTATGAGAGTTTGCTTTTGGCCTGTTTGGGGGTGTTATACTTCTTGGCGGGTGGGTTGCCGGGTCTTGGGGCATTCCTGGGAAGGTCTAATACCGGGTAGAAGTGGTTGGGACAAAATCCAGGCCGATTTTTTTTGGGGCTATTTCTGACATTTTGCTCTATGTAGCGTTTTCGGGGGCCTGTTTGGGGGGCTTCCTGGTGTTTCTGGGTGAGTTTCGTGGTCTGGGAGCACTGCTGGGACACTCTAATCTTGATTGCATTTGCTTTTCAGGAAATCCGTCGTGCCAACCCCGACTTATGGCCTAGCTACGCAGCGCGTTTGGACCGAAGGCCCAGAAATATTGCAAGTATGAGATTTTGCTTTTGGCCTGTTTGGGGGTGTTATGCTTCTTGGCGGGTGGGTTGCCGGGTCTTGGGGCATTCCTGGGAAGGTCTAATACCGGGTAGAAGTGGTTGGGACTAAATCCAGGCCGATTTTTTTTTGGGCTATTTCTGACATTTTGCTCTATGTAGCGTTTTCGGGGGCCTGTTTGGGGGGCTTCCTGGTGTTTGCGGGTGAGTTTCGTGGTCTGGGAGCACTGCTGGGACACTCTAATCTTGATTGCATTTGCTTTTCAGGAAATCCGTCGTGCCAACCCCGACTTATGGCCTAGCTACGCAGCGCGTTTGGACCGAAGGCCCAGAAATATTGCAAGTATGAGATTTTGCTTTTGGCCTGTTTGGGGGTGTTATGCTTCTTGGCGGGTGGGTTGCCGGGTCTTGGGGCATTCCTGGGAAGGTCTAATACCGGGTAGAAGTGGTTGGGACAAAATCCAGGCCGATTTTTTTTGGGCTATTTCAGACATTTTGCTCTATGTAGCGTTTTCGGGGGCCTGTTTGGGGGGCTTCCTGGTGTTTGCGGGTGAGTTTCGTGGTCTGGGAGCACTGCTGGGACACTCTAATCTTGATTGCATTTGCTTTTCAGGAAATCCGTCGTGCCAACCCCGACTTATGGCCTAGCTACGCAGCGCGTTTGGACCGAAGGCCCAGAAATATTGCAAGTATGAGATTTTGCTTTTGGCCTGTTTGGGGGTGTTATGCTTCTTGGCGGGTGGGTTGCCGGGTCTTGGGGCATTCCTGGGAAGGTCTAATACCGGGTAGAAGTGGTTGGGACAAAATCCAGGCCGATTTTTTTTTGGGCTATTTCTGACATTTTGCTCTATGTAGCGTTTTCGGGGGCCTGTTTGGGGGGCTTCCTGGTGTTTGCGGGTGAGTTTCGTGGTGTGGGAGCACTGCTGGCTATATATACTTTACTTTGCAAGAGGTTTGAAGCAAATCCATGGTGGCTGAGGGGACTTAGGGCCTAGCTGCAGAGCGCGCGCGGAGTGATTTGGGAAATTTGTGAAAAAGTGACTAAGTCCCCATTTTTGTACTTTTGCTCTTTGGCTGTTTGGGGGTCTTCTACTCGTTTTCTCCTGGGTTGACGGCTCTGGGGCCATTGCTGGGAAGCTCTAATACCGGATAAAAGTGTTTTGGACCAAATCCCAGGCGGAATTTTTTTTGTGTTTTTGATGACTTGCTTGCCTTTGAGGTGCTCTTAGGGGGGGTTCCGTCTGTTTGCGGGTGAGTTTCGTGGTCTGGGAGCACTGCTGGGACACTCTAATCTTGATTGCATTTGCTTTTCAGGAAATCCGTCGTGCCAACCCCGACTTATGGCCTAGCTACGCAGCGCGTTTGGACCGAAGGCCCAGAAATATTGCAAGTATGAGATTTTGCTTTTGGCCTGTTTGGGGGTGTTACGCTTCTTGGCGGGTGGGTTGCCGGGTCTTGGGGCATTCCTGGGAAGGTCTAATACCGGGTAGAAGTGGTTGGGACAAAATCCGCGCGGAAAAGCCTTTAGTTTTGGCACTTTTTGTAACTTAGGGTTCGTTAGGGTTAGCCCTAGCAGCAGGATTGCATGTGTTTCGGGGTGTTCTAGATTTTTCAAACTGAGTTCTGGGGTCTTAGAGCACTCGTGAGAATGTGTAATTTTGGTTGCAAGTCATTTGAAGAAAATCCATGGTGGGAAAGGGGGGATTTGGCATAGTTAAAGAAAGCCTTTGCCACTATTCTTAACTTAGGGTTCGTTAGGGTTAGCAGTATTTCTATTGCATGTGTTTGAGTGGGGGGGATTTCGAGTCTTGGAGCGATGCTGGCTATGGCTACTTTTGCTTGGTTGCTTGCAAGTGGTTTGAATGCAATCCACGGTGGGTAATGGGTAATTAGGGTACTTCGGCCTACTTTTACTTTCAAAGTAAGTTTTGTCACCAGTTTTCTGCTAGGCCTCGTTTTTTGAGATTTGATTGGGGGTCTTCTACATTTTTGCGACTGGCTTTAGTAAGGGTCTGGGTGGGAGCACTGCTAGGAAGATCTAATTTTGTTCTAAAACACAGTTTACAGTACACCTAGCTTGAGGGGCAAGATCCGATACATTAATTTGCCCATACATCCTTCAAAAGGTGACTCAGAGTACGCACTTTCAAAAACATTGTACTGTCTACTAGGAAAAACAAATTGTGACTTTTTGCACTCCACAGCCTACATGCCTTATATTTATTTATCAGTGGTGTTGTAATATTATATCACTTCCTGTTTTTCGTTGAATAATTACAGGCCGGGTTTCAGTCTCTGCAATGGGGAAAAAAGGATGGAGTCAGGCTTCACAGTAGCGAGCCACAATTCAGCATCAGGCAGGCAGTGGACAGGGTGTCTTCTGGTGACCAACATCGATGGACGAAGCGTCGGCTGCAATGGAGGAGTGCCGCTAATAGGAGGATTTTTTTTCTGCGGGCAACTTACTTACCACTTCCAACAGGACCACTACAACCACATAGATACAGTATCCCTTGCCTTTTTCTCTGACTGTGACTGCATTTCTTGGCTCTCTCTCTGCTTCTACATTGATCCCTTAACACATCACTTAGTCCACTCCACTATCACATCTGCACCACACATAGTCATTTGTAAGTGCTCCTACGTAATTCGCAAGTCGCAGCACGCCCCAGGCCGTAGAGGACTGGGATGGCCCCAATGATGAAGCATGTCACCAAGGGGCAACCCTGGTGAGTGAGGGGACACCTAGAAAAAAAGCAATTTCTCCTTTTCTATCTACTATACCTTCTGTCAGGTTACGCAGCCCCTAAGCGCCTACCGTACTATGAAACTACATTTCCCATGAGTAGGCGGGAGACTTGCAGACTATTTAGTGAGACTATATGAGAGTACCCTTGTATGTTAGGACAGCACTTCACTGATGCCTGTCTTGTCTTCTGTTACAGGTATCCTTTCCCTGCTGACCCTACCTTTACCCATCCCACATTTTTTATTTTAGTTTGTTATTTTTCTCCCCCGCCTAATGCCTCGAACACCCTGTGTTTACACTTCTGGGTGTTGGTGACATTTGGAAGTGGAACCATATTTGCATCGACTGGATCACGGGGAGTAAACCTGACACCTTCCAGACCAACCCCATTGAGTGTTGTTGTGAATGGATTTATAGTGACCAGCAAGGCTCTCAGGTATCTGGCTACAGAGACCTTATGTTGAATATAGTTATCAATATTTCCACCCACGCCCTGTACTGTCGCATTCTTTCTTCCACAGTTGTCGAAAGTACTAATTACTTTTAACTGACATGCATGCAGTTACAGTAGTGTATGCACTTTCAAAGATTGATGGATAGGTTTGTACCCAAAGATTTGTTTATGTTCACAATTGTTCGTTCATGCTGTGCTACTTTTTCTTGTCTCCCAAAACCTTTCCCAAAAACCCCCGTACCCATCCATTTTTCAAACCCTAACCCTCTTCCCCCGGGCTGTGTGGTTTTGATTGATGTGTGACTAAATTACAGCAATAAATCCACACACTTGCTGGGGAGGATAAGGTGATAGCAACAGGCTGGTGAAGAAATCCGATGATATATTCTTACTCTGCTTGACAAAGACCCATGGCTAATGTCAAAGAACTTCAACCGAATTAGTTATACTTTAACATTTGTTAGGCTACAACGTGGCACTGTTCTAGTGTACTTCTGTCACCTGCTATATTCTGTATTGTACCTTTGTATTGCTCAGGAGCACAAACCAGATTTCATTTTCTTTTTTTCATAGGCAAGCAACTGCCACTGTGTCACACCACTAGTACCACCGCTATGAGGAAATTTTATCCGCCCAGGATTGCCAACCTTATTTGCTGTTTCCCGTGGAGCCAGCCCTGGGCCTAGCCCTACTTGCAAACAGAAATTACAGGTAAGATAGGCGTTTGGTTGGAGGTAGTATAATGGAGTATTAGGAGAGACGAGAGATTTGATTGACGGTAGTACTACTAAAGTCCTAGGACTATTCAGGAAAACAAACTTACTGTTATGTTAAACCCCCACCCACCAGACTCAAAAGCAGTAAAAAACAGGTATGGTCAGATAAAGTTTCAAAAAGTATATTTTTATAGCCCTAACAAAAGAATCTCCCGCAAGACCCTCCCTAACCCCAACGATTGTCCTTCAAAAGTCCCCAAAAATCACAACTCCCAATTCCCACCCCCCAAAAGTCTCTAAAAAAGGGGCAAGGGACACTATGGCAGGGTGCTGTTGGAATTAGCAGCCAGGGCATCATGCTCCTTGCGGAGGGTGGCAAGTTCGAAGCGGAGGCCCTCCACCACGTTCTTATAATTATGGACCTCCTGCTCCAGGTAGGACAGTCTGAGGGATAAGCGGCGCCGGTGTGCCTTGCAATTCCTGTGAGGGGCAGCTGCTTTCTTTGCTGCTGGGCGGTGGCGTTTGGCTTTGGTAGCCCGGCTCCGTACCGCTGGAGCACTGCGCTGGCTGGCAGCCCGCACGGAGGAGGAGGCAGCTGTCCCAGTGGACGTTGTTGTTGTTCCAGACTGCGTCTCCTCCTCCTCCAGGGCCACCAGCCGCCGATATTCAGCAACAGTGGCATCCAGCCTCCGTTGCCGGGCCATTCGAGCCTGCTCCTTCCTCCTTGATGGTGTCTTGGATTTGGAAGGAGCAACTACATGAAAAAAGAAAGACATAGTCTGTAACCAATGCTCCTTAAGATTAACACAAAATGATTGAGCAGAAAGTTGTCACAGTACAAGTAGCAAATTGAAAGCACAGTGCATAACTATTGAGGACAGTATCTATGTAACCTCCGACTTCTTCATCCTTGCTCTAACATTAGTGGGAGTTTAAGGAACAAATTCTACGAGCACTATGGACTTCTATTACAGTCGACTATGACAGTACACCACTCTTATTCTTCTTCTTCTCTCTTGTTTAGGACAATTGGTACGTTATCTTATGCAAGCCGGCATAATGCCAGCGCAGTGAACTTGCACCCGAGAAAAACAGACGCACACCATGGTGAGTGAGACAGACTTGCGTTACTGTACCGGTCCAGTACATGCAGGTGGTGAAGCTCTTACTTTTCTATTACGGGTGGCACTGAGAATACTCTGTTAAAAGGGCTACTGCTTAATTAATTTAGCTTTCACCCTACAGTGCAAATGAGTATTAGAAAAGGAAAATGAAGAAGCTAAATTATCTGATTATCTATCACTTCACATGGGATGTATTTGATGACATATGGGATGACTTTAGGTGCTTTGCTTATTATTGAGTGAACAGTGATACCCCCACACATGAATGACGTACTACTACTAAACTAAAGTTATTAAGGGAGGTAGGGAGTGCCCACCGTAATAACTGGATATATGCTGTGCTTGCAGTTGCAATACAAACTACTGCTACTATTCATGGTAGTCTTTGGACAACGTTACAACTTCTTTTCCTTGCCTTTCCTACACTGGAACGGACGTGCGGGTGCGGTGTTACATGCTCTTCAAAGTAACACTTAGTTCATCCAGTGACCGTCTACTCTCTCTAGATTCACATATGCTATCTAAGAGTCAGATAGTACCATGAATGATCCAGGCATCCATCCATTCAAAGTATATTGCACACATACAGTTTCTGTCTCACCCACCCAGGCTGTTCTCCTTCCACCCATCCTTGCTTCATCATTCACCCAGCCATGCACCATACCATTTTCTTACCTTCCCAGCCACCTCGGGGACCAAGCAAACACATATCATTCTTCTTTGCCAGTCATCATTACATTTCTCGTGCTTCCACACTTACTTACACCCTTCTTTCGCTTTTCGTTCATCCCATCCATCAAGTTCACCTCAGATCTGATTGGGATTCTTCTCGCTAAAAACTTCTGCTAAGTCGAAGTACATTTAGAGGAGGCTACTACCTGCTTTTTTTATAATACACCCGTGCAGAAAGCACACTCTGCAGTCTTCAATCTCAATGACTAAGGAATGTATAGCTTACCTCTGCCCGCCACCACCGTGTGAACCCTCACAGGCATGTCCTTTTCCGGCACTTGCACCGCCTCCTCCCCAGAGTTGTCCTCCTCGTCCAATGCCACCACCTCCGCGCTGGCCCCGTCTCCAGATGTTCCACCTACAAAGTACATTTAATAATGTTAGAATACACCACTCACTACTATATAATATTTGGTCTAGGAGGAAGAAAGAAATGTGAAAAAAAGTGTACAATTTAATAATTTTTGACTGTCTACTCTAGAGTAAAAAGGTCCCTTTTTCCAGGGAAGGCTGTTGTCTTGCTGCACTTTTTGGCACAACTGATGAATGTTTGCTTTTTACTTTTTAACACGCACCACTTTTTCTCCTAACAGACAGAACCTTGACTTCTAAGAACACGAGCAGGATCAAGTTCAAACCAGGTGAGAGCTCGGCTCGACCACAAGAAATGTGTCCAATTAATCGTCAGCACTAAGCACTTTTCCATTTTCAGTTACACGTTCACTTTTATGACAAACTTGAATTTAATAAATGTGTTTACTTTTAATAAAGCTTTTAAACTTAAATAGAGTCTGTGGTTTTTGGTCCTCCAGACTAGAGTGGATGAGCTAAAGGTTTTCGAATTTTTGCAAGCATGAGTCCGTGCCTCTGCCATCGGTGACTTTGGGAGCTAAATGACTCTGCCACACTATCTAGTCAGTAAGGAGATTGGGGCCGGGGTTCAACTACAAAGTCTGTTATCACTGAGGTATGTGGAAAGTCTAACAGTTACAGCACCTATTATAATTGATAAGCTAAGCGATGCATTATTTAGTGTCCATAGTTCTGTTTGTGCAGATTTGTCCCTGCAACAGTAGTAGAATGGATTGTCCTATCCAAACCAAAAGTAAAGTAGTATCTTATTATTTCTTGGTGGTGGTCATTCACCTTTTTATTGTTGGCAATGGTCAAAGCATAAACATTTAGAATACTTGAAAAGACAATATGGACAATCCCAGAGGACTACACTCAGTGCATAGAGCTATTGCTGACTAGAATGGGAGTCCAATGGAAATGCCAAATGTGCAATCTTAGTTAGCTACACAGACAGACTAATAAGAATAATCTAGTAATACCACACGGAGTCATAGGGATAAGAATTTAGATCCTGTCTACAAGAAGATCAAAGACGATTTAGAAAAAATCGAATGAGGAACGCTAGGAAAAAATAAGTACTCTATATTAAAATTAAAACTTACTGGGGCCAGCAAAGGAGCCCTCGACTGCCCGGTCCTGGCCTGCATCGACAACAGCACCCTCCTCCTCCTCCTCCTGTGTCCTCCTCTTGCCCCTGGGGGAAGCTGATGTACAACATGAAAGAAAGAAAAACAGAAAACATGGATGATATTTATTTCTCAACCAAATCAAACATTTAAAAAAGAACTAACAAAGTAACAAAATATTTTTGCGAAATAGCAAATAGGGAACGACTCCACGGGATATATTATTGACCAATCTCATGTGGTCGACTACGTCATTACTTTAGTATTGCTTGATTTGCGGACCGTCGAATTGGAAACTACCCTATGTAACTCACTAAACAAAGTACTAAAAAGGTTTGCCTAGGATTGGCAGGCAGCAGTCCGCAGCACGCAAAGTGACAGCCAAAGTCCATTGTGATTGAAGATCAGCGACAACACTAAAGTTTCCTACTACATTCACCAGTCATTAAAATACTCAAACTATTAATCCACCACCACTATTTCTTCTTATCGCCATGTGTACAAAGGAAGGACTGGACTTGAGTCTGTAGGGGCTGATTTATAAGGCCCTTGCGGCTCTTTTGCTCCATTGTTGCGTGACTTTTGTGACGCAGCGACAGCACATAAGAGGCGCAATGGTGCGGCGTATATTAACAACGTGACGCATCTGGGAGATGCATCACGTTGTAAAGCCCTGCGCCAATAGGGGTGTTCCGGCGCAAGGGAGGGCGTTCCTGCGCAGGAACGCATCCTAAAAGTGGCTGAGGGAAATCTACAAGATTTCAATCAGTCACTTTGAGGACAATGATGCGTGACTCAAACCCTGCGCCTGCTTGAAGCAGACGTACGGCTTGACGCAGCATTGGGGAGATAGGGCACCCCAGAGAATTGATGGAGCTGCACCATCGTTGCGACGCAACTCCAGCAATGCGCCACCTTTACGGCACAGATGCGTAACGCTTTGGTGACGTTTTGGGCCCATGGCGCGCCGCATTGTAATACGGCGCACCATGGGTGATGGTGGCGTGACGCACAATTACTGGCGCATCCCTGCAACTTTGCAGGGATGCGCCGGTAATTAAAAATCTGAACCTTAGTGTGTAGCATTGCGCAGTTCTTTCAACTACACTCATACATAATTTCACAGGCCAATGAAATGAACACAAAATCTAAAACAAATAAGCATAGTAGCAACACTACTGAGAAGGAGAGCAGTGTACCTGAAATGCACAGAAGATTTTGAAATAAAATGTACCTACAATGTAATGAGCAGCATTATTGCTCTTGTAAAAAAAACAAAAATTTGCAATATAATAACACAGCAGGAGAAAACATAGTAGTAAAGACATAGCTACTACTACTCACCAAGCCCGGGGATCTCAAGGCCAAGGAGGTCGAGCAGATCTCGCTCACGGGTCAGGACATCCGTCCAGCGGTGGGTGGCCTGGTTGTAGGTGCGCCAGACCCGAGAGTGGTGGTAAATGGCCTGGCACACCTTCTCCCACCGCTTCCGGCGCTCCCGGGCCCCGTACCCGGCACTGATCTTGCCGCCTCCCATGATGGTCCTGGGGAGGCGGCGCTGAACATAAAAAATGAGCTGGCCCACCTCCTCCGGGGTAAAGATCTCCCGTGGCATCACTAGCTCCCCCCTCAAACGCCCGCACGGGAGCCGGACACGGGGTGCGGGACCCTTCCCCTTCTCGGGATGCTTCCCGGCTCCCTTCACCATGGTCTGGGCGGAAAGGAATAAAGAAAATAGAATAGGGAAGAGAAGAAAAGAAAAGAGTTTACAAAAGTAGTTTAAAATTAACCAAAAGTAGCAGTAAACACAAAAATATAGGGCTAGAAAAATAGAGGGATAGATAATAAGTAAAATAGATAAAAAAAAACTTCAAACAAGCAAAGGATGGCAGAGATTGACAGAGGATACAAAGACCATGCCCAGAACCATAGCAATGAATGAGAAACAAGATGGCCGCGCCCGTTCACGACCGCGCGGGTAAGTTCGCGCGAGATTTTCCTTGCGAACACGCGCGAGACTGTACTGGCAAACCGCGGACTTTGCGAGATTACACTTCGCGCCCGGAAACGGAAATACGTCAGGCAAACAAGATGGCTGCGCCCTTGCACGACCGCGAGGGTAACTTCGCGTCTTGCGCTACGAGCGGCTCGCAAAAACGCACAAAACCTTGCCAACTAACACGCTGCAAAAAAAACAAATTGCATATTCGCACGAATTTGCGGCTTCCGAATCCGATCTTGCGCGTGTTCGCACCCCGCGAACCCCGCGAAATTGCAGAAAAACGAGTTTTTCAAAAGTGAAAGCACTCGGCAGGGGCAAGAGTTCAAACTCATCATTAGTAACAATTCCCGGTAGTGCTTCCTGACTGGGGCCCCTCCAGAATTCAGTTGCTAGTTGCAACAATTGTATGACCCTGCTCTGACCCTCACAGCAGGCTCATACAATAGCTACAAGTAGGCCACAAAGAAGGTCCTGGGGAAAAAAAATGCACTGCAACAGAAAGCAAAATTACAGATAAGGAAGCAGGTGCCAGACTGGAATTTTAAAACAGTGACACATTAATAAACTAACCCCAAATTAATTCATCTGAGTTGAAGCAGGGATGGTGTGCTTGCTTTTCCCCCCCATAATCTACAGTAATGATGAACCAGAGGGTGGCATTGATGTAACAGAGGGTTGCAGTGGTGAAACAGAGGGTGCTGGGAACCTGTGATGATGAACCAGACGTAGAAACAACATAATTCGCGACCGTTGCGCGACGAAATGTAAGTTCGCAATTGCGAACTGGTACGAAACCCTCGCGAACTGGCAGAAATCCTTGCGAACACAAAAAAAAAAAAAAATCCGCAAATTCGCAAGAATTCGCGGATTTTGCGGATTGCGAGTTCAAAAATCCGCAAATTCGCGAACGCGAGATCCGCAAAATTCGCTCATGCTTACTGGTAATATGATAGGACATCTGAAGTGGCCAGGCCCCCGGTATAGGTTGACCGGAAGCAAGTCCGCAGGGCAACCCGTGCCACGCCCCCTTCCCACAGGAACCGACTGAGCACCGAATTAAGGCGCCGGAACCAACCCTGCGCAATCAGGACTGGGTGATTCTGCAGTTGGTAGATCAGACGTGGGAGTGCCACCATCTTAAAGATGGCCGATCTACCATGGATGGAAAGCGGCATCTTGGACCACACCTTAAGGTCTACTCGAGTGCGTTCCCAGACTGGGGTAATGTTGCGCTCCATAGCAGCGGTCGCGTCCTCGGATAGGAACACTCCCAAATATTTCACGCCGTCCGTGGCTATCTGGAGCTCACTCGCCCAGTCCCCCACTGGCTGCGGACCGCCCAAGATCCAGAGTGTAGATTTCCGGGGATTCATATACAATCCAGAGGTTTCGCCAAAAATTTGTTGGATTCGCATGAGACGGGGCACATCGTCGGCGTATAGCGCTATTCTATCCATCGCGCCAACCGCCCATTGGAATCCCCTGAGCTGAGCGTCTATTTGCACCCAAGCCGCAAGGGGCTCCATAGCTAGCGCAAACAGATATGGAGAGAGGGGGCAGCCCAGCCTCGTCCCACGCTCGATCCGGAAGGAGTGGGATATCTCTCCCCCACTCGCACCGCTGTCGTGAGGTCCGTGTAAAGGAGCCGCTCATATGTCAAAAATCGAGGGCCCAGGTTCAGACGTCCCAGCAAGGCGAACAAGTACGTCCAGCTCAGGGAGTCGCATGCCCTATCCATGTCTGCTAAAAACAGCGCTGCCTGCTCCCCCAGTCTTCGTCAGGCCGACACCGCGACCTGAGCGCGTCTTATATTATGGCGAGTGGCCCTCTGTCGGATAAAGCCGGCCTGGTCCAGATGTACCAGGTCGGTGATGTATGGCTTAAGTCTATTGGCGAGGGCCTTGGCCAGTATCTTGGCCTCCGTGTTGAGCAGGGAGATCGGGCGGTAGGACGCGTGGCTCTCAGGGGGTCACCCTGGCTTCAAGAAAACCACCACCTCCGCGTGTCGCCAGTCCGGTGGCAGTGTACCATTCTCCCGCGCTTCTTCTATAACCGGGCAGAAATGTGGGCTCAGTTGCGTCGCGAAGCGCCGAAAAAATTCACTAGGGAACCCGTTCGGTCCAGGCGCTTTCCCCGGATTCAATTCGCCCAGCGCTGTGGCTAGCTCAGCATCTGTCAGGGAGCGGTCCAATATCTCACGAGCCTCGTCTGAGACGGCCCTTGGTGGAAGGTCATTGATAAATCGTTGTACGACCTCTGCTTCCAAACATTCCTGTGGCGCGTATAAAGCCTCATAATATGTAGCAAAGCTTCCGGCCATCGCCGCCGGCTCCAAAATAGGCTCCCCATCTAGTCCCACTATCTGGGGCAGGGGTTGGGCGTGCATGATGCCCTGACATAGACGATGCAGCATCTTGCAGGACTAATCGCCCCATTGGTATATACGACTACGCCTAGCCAGCCAAGCCTGCCTGGCTTCGTTTAGAAGCACTGCAGTATATTGTTGTTGTGCCAGAGCCAGCTGCCTCCTGGCCGGCCCCCCATCGTCCTCTCTGCCCCTACGCTCCAGCGCCTCCAGGTCAGCCTCGCGCCGCACTAGGTCACTACGCCTCTCCTTACGCGCTGCCGCGCACCATGAAATGTCAACGCCGCGCAGTGTGGGCTTCATCGCCTCCCAGAGCGTCGTCGGGGAGTCCACTGTGCCTACGTTAGCAGACAGGAAATTATCAAGTTCACAGGTCATGTGGGCACGGTAGGCCTCTTGCATCAGCTGCCATGGTGACAAACGCCACCGGAAGGGCTGCCGAGCGTGACCAGTGTCAAGTATAACGTAGACCGGCGAATGGTCAGACAGCGCCCGTGGCAGGATCTCGGCAGACAGCACTCTAATCGCCATCCCTCTCGGAACGAATATGTAGTCGAGCCTAGAGAAGGAGTCTCGCGCTGTGGAAAAATACGTGTACTCTCTGCGCGAGCCATGTTTGTGTCTCCACGTGTCTACCCAATCCAGACCTGTGACCAGGGCCCGCAACCTAGATGTATGACTCTCCCTTCCTGCCGCGCTCTGATCGCCAGCAGCGCTGCGCCATCTGTCACATGTGACGTCCACCACATCGTTCCAATCCCCTCCTACTATGGACAGGGCATTGGGCATGTCCACCCAGAGGGAAAGCAGCTTCTCAACCAGGGGCCACTGTAACAGTGGCGGGGCATATACACTACCAATGAGTACTGGGTCTCCTCCAATCTCTCCATGCACAAATACAAATCTGCCCTGCGCGTCAGTCCATGTACGTTTATGAGCGAAAGGGACCCTACGGTGCCCGAGGACTGCCACCCCTTGTGATCCCCTCATAAACCCAGAATGGTATGCGTGTGAACCCATTTCTCTGAAGGCACAGCGCCTTGGTGCCGAGTAGGTGTGTTTCTTGCAGGAGGAGTATATCCGTCCCCCTCCTCTTAGCCCACGTAAATACAGCCCCCCTCTTCACCTTGTCCAGCATCCCCCGCACATTCCAGCTCATGATCCGTGTCCCACCCAGACCTAGCCGCACAGAGACATTCGTGTTGTACAATGTGTCGCAGCCCAACCCTAAGCCGGCAGCCCTGGCAAATCTGAAGACGGTCAGCAAGCAGCGATTTCAGCGCAAACCCTCTCCCCTTCCCTCGAAACCAACCCCCAACTTCTCCCCAACCTCCCCCCACCCGCACCTCCCAAATGTGGTAGCACCTGTTGTGGTCGGAGCATGGTCCTGGCCCCAACTGGGAGCCAAGCACCACCCCCGCCAATAAAACCCCTCACAGCAGCCCATATGGAACCAGGCTGTTGCTCCCTCCCCAACCAAACCATGTGTGGCCACCAGCCTCGGCATCATTGTGTCTGGTCATCTAATTTAAGCATTAAAGCGAATCACATGTCAGGTCCCTCAAAAGTCAAGGCACGGGGGCGTGGCCAAGATGGCGGAGTGAGAGGACGTGTCCCCTGCGAGCTCCTCCGATCCCGGCCGTCCCGGTGTCTATAATCAGCGCGATCTCCCCCCCCCCCTGCACTTCTAGTAGGGGCCGGGGACACTAGGCGCCGTGTGGTAGTGAGCGGATCGAAGAAACTGCGAAATCGCCTGCTGAAGGGGCTTGGACAGCCGCTGGCTATCTCTGAGGTGCGACTGAACCTGGAGCGGCCGGAACGGGGAGGAGTCTCGTCAGCCCGGAGGAAGAAGCGAGGACGGGGACTGCGGCCTTTCCTCTGCCGAATTGCCGAGAGCCTGCTCGGACCACCCGCCGGAGCCAACTGCACAGGGCCCGTGAGCGGAGTGGCTGGCGGAGAGGTGGAAGAACCGACACAGCGTGAGGCTGCACCGGGATGAGCGGCGGCCCGTGTCTGCGCCATCTTCGTGTGCGGGCCTAGCGCCGAGGTGACGCTGTCGGGAGATCCGGTGGGGCTGGAGGAGCGGAAGCGGAGCGTGGGCCTCACCTGCAAGATACTGAGGGCGCCTAGTGGACTGCCTCCCCGGACGCGGATCAGGGTGAGAAATCTGCCCTTCGGCAATCCGGAGTGGAGCAGTGACGGACCCGGAAGATGCCTAATTTAGGCCGGTGCTGCGGCCTGTGCTTCCGGTGAGGAGAAGACCGGAGCTCCGGACCGGGCGACTCCCACAGCGGACCCGGAGTTGACGAGGTGAGCCTCGGAGGTGGCGGCGGACCCCCTGCGGGACCTGGAGGTGGGGAGGCTCGAAGTAGACCGCAGGCATCGCTAAGGTCCGGGAGGCGGCTCGGGCTACAGACGGGGTCCGTGCATCAGCGCTTCACCTGGGAGGGAGGACTGGAACCTGGTGAAGGTGTGGCGTGATTTCTGCGGTTAGGCTGACCACTGGGCTTGCCCTCCGCCCCTCACCCCCCCCCGGCATCGGCGAAACTCTTGCCGCCTTCGCTGCGGTTGGGAACTGCCATAGACTTGTGACCCGGTGAGGTTGGTGCGCCCCTGGGCTGGCCCCGCAGTTGAGGAAAGGTGGCGGAGCCCTGTCTGGGGCACTGAGAGCCCCGAAGCACACCGGAGCACCGCAGGGAGGAGCGAGACTCGTTGGATTGGCGGAGCCCCGGTCGTGGGGCTAAGACTATCAAAGGCCCGGTGGACTGCATTGCGGCAGATCAGAGACGAAGAGTTGCCCCTCTGACAAGCCCCCGGTTGCGGATATTGGTGCAACGAAGACCAGGGGCCTGTGACGGTGAAGGTGGGCGACCGTCGCAGCGCAACAGAATACGGAGCAGCTGCAGTGAGGGGCATCGCAATGGCAGGGCAACGTGGGAAGAAAGGAGATCGAACCCTCCCAGAGATGTTAGCCAGGGGACAACAGAAAGGCGAGAGGGGGCCCAACTCCCAGGGCACATCCGGAGCCGCGCGGGGAGCAGAGGGAGGAGAAGTCCCCATCACCAGGTCCTTCTTGGAGGCCCTCTTCAATTCCCTGCATGAGGACTTCCACACGCTGAAGCAGGAGGTGGCGGGGGAGGTTAGAGAGGTACGACGCGAGGTAGACAGCCTCGGAGAACGGGTGGCTACCATGGAGACTGCTGGACACTCTCGAGATGAAGAAATTGCTCATCTGCAGCAGGAGGTCCTGCGTTTACAAGACCAACAATTGGACCTCCAGGCACACAAAGAGGACCTCGAGAACAGATCCCGGCGAAACAACATACGGGTCCGGGGAGTGCCATCCAAGGAAGAAGGTGCGGATGTGGCTGGGTTTCTCCAAGTGTTGTTCAGGGAGATTCTGGGAGAAGACGCGGCCTTTCCGATTCGGATCGACAGGGCCCACAGGGTGGGCCAGGCACAGAATCCTACAGCCCCGCCACCGGACATTCTTGCCTTCTTACCCGACTACGCACTTAAAGAACGTATCCTCCGAGAAGCAAGGAAGCATGAACCTTTGCAACTAAGGGATTACCTGGTGGCCCTCTTCCAGGACCTCTCAACGATTACTCTCAGGAAACGACGTGCGTTCAAGGTGGCCACGGATTTTCTACGGGAAAAGGAAACACCGTACTCATGGGGGCACCCATTTCGCATCATTTTTCGTTGGAATGGAACGCTACATTAGCTTCGCTCGCTCAGAGACACGTGTGATGTGCTGGGCATTGATATGGCGGAGGAGGGAGAGCAGGCGCCTCAAAGGCGGAGGATGACCAGGGATGGTTGGCAGCAAGCCCCGCGACGGCGAGGCTCGAGGCAAAGCACCAGACCAGATTCGCCTACAGCGAGAGAGGGCAGAGAGGAGGCAATATGCTCAGTGGCCCTCACAGCTTGATATGCGGCCTAGGCTGATTCCGGGGGGAGATCACCTTTCTTGCATTGTTTCCATTGCTGCACCGGGGGCTGGGGGGGGTGGGGGGACAGCGAGGGAGACGTGGTGGCCGGACGTCCACTACATTGACTCACCACAGACTTGTTCCACTTGGAACCGGACTGGGACTATGAGGTTTGCGGGGTTGTTGCGGGGGGGAGTTGGAAGCGTTACTGTGACACTGAGATGGCAGCCTAGGAGGACGAGGAGGGGAGGAGATGGGGGGAAGAGGCTGGTGGTTGGCATGACGGGTCTGTTGAAGGGGAGAGAGGGAAGGGGGTGGGGAGGGATGGGCAGTTCTGGGACGTTCACAGGAAGTTGGGGAAACAAACAGGGGCGGGGACCGTACAGTACTTTTGATGCATTCGCTCTGCTTCTATATTACTTCCACACACTACTAGCACTGGGACCGCCCATTCTGGGCCGTGACCCATTGATAGAGCTGTACTTCTACCCACATCGATGACTGACCTTAAGGTCGTTACTCTTAATGTGAAAGGATTGAATAACCCTGTGAAGAGGAGAGCAGTGCTATCATTACTTGAAAACACACATGCTGATATTTGTCTTTTACAGGAGACCCACCTCTTAGCTCGAGACTGTCACAGGATGCGGTCCCACAAATTCCCAACACAGTTTTTCTCCTCCAATACCATCAAAACGGCAGGGGTAGCGATCCTGGTGTCCAAAACATTCAGGGGAGAGGTCCTAGATAAATTGGCGGAACAGAAAGGGAGGCTTCTAGCATACAGAGTAAAGTTGGGTGGTCTGTTGTTCACCATTGGGTCGGTATACAGCCCCAACGAACGCCAAGAACGATTCCTCAGTTCGGCCTTGGTGGACATTACGGCCACTCCGGATAGGCACATAATCATAGGGGGAGATTTGAATATGGTCTTCAACTCGTCTTTGGACAGATCGGCGCAGAGGCACCATCAGACGGGGGAAATCTCGCAGATAGGTAGATCCCAACTGGCCGAACTAGATCTCCACGATCTCTGGCGCCGCCTCCATCCCACCACCCGTGACTTTTCCTACTATTCAAACGCACACAAAACGTATGCGAGACTAGACCACCTTCTGGTCACTGGGCCGGTCTGGGACCTGGCCACAGACTCTGAAATAGGGGTTCTCTCACTTTCGGACCACGCCCCAGTCACGGGCACATTCCATCTGCCACCGATGTCTCCTTCATGCGGGGTTTGGCGCCTCAGAGATACTCTTCTGCATAAGAAGACGGTGGTGAAGCACATAAAGGACTCGATCCGTGACTACCAGACGCACAATGATAATGCTGATACCACCCAGGCGACACAGTGGGCAGCTTTGAAGGCGGTGATCCGAGGAGAATTCATTGCTATCTCCTCGGCGGAGAATAGGGAACGGCAGCGAAAGCGGGATGAACTCACCCGTAAGGTACGTGAGCTGGAACTGGTACATCAGAGAACAGGGGCCCCCAGAGTATGGAAGCAACTTAAGGCAGAGAGGAAACTCCTGTCAGCGTTGGATATGGATAGAGCGGAATATGCAGCGTTGCGCTTGAAACGCGTACTACACGGGCGGCGATAAGTGCGGCCGGCTCCTAGCGAATAAGCTCCGAGTGGCGCATCAAAGACACTTAGTGAAAGAGCTATCGATCTCTGCTGGAGAGACCGCCACAGAGGATAGCCAGATCGCGGTTTCCCTCCCTCACCACGGAACAAGCGGAACATCTGGAACGAGACTTCCGGGTTGAGGAGGTGATTACAGCCATTTCCAAGCTCAAGCACGGGAAGGCTCCAGGCCCGGATGGTTACACATCCCTCTTTTATAAAACATTTTGCCCCACGCTAGCACCTATCCTTACACGCCTTTTTAATTTATTCTCCGCCCCTGGCGCTATCCCTCCAGATTTACTCCAAGCAACGGTGTCGGTCATCCCCAAACCGGGGAAGGACCGGACTCAATGTAGCTCGTATAGACCGATCTCTCTTTTAAACATCGACCTCAAAATATACACCGGGATCCTGGCGGCCCGTCTGGCACTTCATCTGCCGGGCCTAGTGGACCCGGATCAGGCGGGGTTTGTCCCTGGGGGGCAAACGGTGGACAATACCAAGAGAGTGGTTCATATCCTAGAGAAGGCCTCCCGGATTCCAGGGGAGAGAATGCTGCTGTCGGTCGACGCAGAGAAGGCCTTCGATCGGGTACATTGGCCTTACTTGGAGAAAGTTTTTTCGAAGGCGGGCATAGGAGAGAAATTTCGCACGCTGGTGTTCAACTGCTACCGATTTCCATCTGCGGTGGTACGGGTGAATGGCTGTAGCTCTCAGAGATTTGCGATAGAACGGGGAACCAGACAAGGGTGCCCTTTGTCCCCGCTGCTCTTCGCACTCTCTATGGAGCCCCTTGCCCAACGGATACGCCAAAACCCGAACGCGGCCGGCATAAAGATGGGGAAATATACACACACCATTAGCCTCTACGCAGATGATATTATACTAACGCTTGCAGATCCGAGGAGGGCACTCCCTGCGTGTATCGCGGAGCTAGAGGACTTCGCTGCTGTCGCGGGCTTCAAGATGAATATGGGAAAGTCTGCGGCCCTTGATGTTTCACTGACTGCTGCCACTAGAACTGATTTGCAGGACCTCTTCCCCATGCACTGATCTATGGACCTGGTGACATACCTGGGCATACTATTGGCGCCCACCCTACCTGCTATGGTGACCGCCAATTACGCAGCCTTGAGTAAAAAAATCAAGGAGGAACGGAACTGCTGGAGCAGAGGAACACTGTCTTGGTTAGGCAGAATAGCTGCAGTGAAGATGACTCTACTGCCGCAGGTGCAATACCTGTTCCGAGCTCTGCCGCTCCAGCCGCCGAAAGGGTGGTTTGATTCAGAAAAGGGGGTGGTGATGAACAGAGTGTCTGAATTAAGCAGACCACTCTTACCCAGTCCAAAGATCAGGGCTTGATCCATCACCGTTTTTTTAGCTCACTGCACCATCCCAGCTCAGAACTTGGCTATATGCAAATTAGTCTGACCCTGGCCCAGTGCATCATGGGAACAGGGCAGACCAAACTACCAAGCCAATTCTTATACTGGGAAGGAAACAAGCTTCCGGGGACCGGTTTCTGGCATTTCAGCCGTCTTCGGCCCGGCTTGCTTGAATCCTGATGGTGCAATGAGCAAGGGACTCACATCTGAGTATACCCTTCCACGCTTATGGTGGACAAAAATTATTCAGAAAAGGGGGTGGTGATGAACAGAGTGTCTGAATTAAGCAGACCACTCTTACCCAGTCCAAAGATCAGGGCTTGATCCATCACCGTTTTTTAGCTCACTGCACCATCCCAGCTCAGAACTTGGCTATATGCAAATTAGTCTGACCCTGGCCCAGTGCATCATGGGAACAGGGCAGGCCAAACTACCAAGCCAATTCTTATACTGGGAAGGAAACAAGCTTCCGGGGACCGGTTTCTGGCATCTCAGCCGTCTTCGACACTCTGTTCATCACCACCCCCTTTTCTGTATCGTTTTTGGCCACTACAGGTGTGGCAGGGTATACTCAGACAAGAGTCCCTTGCTCACTGCACCACCAGGATTCAAGCAAGCCGGGCCGACGACGGCTGAAATGCCAGAAACCGGTCCCCGGAAGCTTGTCTCCTTACCAGTGAAGAATTGGCTTGGTAGTTTGGTCTGCCCTGTTCCCATGAGGCACGGGGTCAGGCTAATTTGCATATAGCCAGGTTCTGAACTGGGGTGATGCAGTGAGCTAAAAAACGGTGATGGATTAAGCCCTGATCTCTTGACTGGGTAAGAGTGGTCTGCTTAATTCAGACACTCTGTTCATCACCACCCCCTTTTCTGTATCGTTTTTGGCCACTACAGGTGTGGCAGGGTATACTCAGACATGAGTCCCTTGCTCACTGCACCACCAGGATTCAAGCAAGCCGGCCCGACGACGGCTGAAATGCCAGAAACCGGTCCCCGGAAGCTTGTCTCCTTATCAGTGAAGAATTGGCTTGGTAGTTTGGTCTGCCCTGTTCCCATGAGGCACGGGGTCAGGCTAATTTGCATATAGCCAGGTTCTGAACTGGGGTGATGCAGTGAGCTAAAAAACGGTGATGGATTAAGCCCTGATCTCTTGACTGGGTAAGAGTGGTCTGCTTAATTCAGATACTCTGTTCATCACCACCCCCTTTTCTGTATCGGAAAGGGTGGTTTCAGCAGACTCAGGCGGACATTGCACGCTTCATCTGGCAAGGCCGCAAACCCAGACTCAAGAGAGCCTTATCCACGCTAGCCCCTGAGGCCGGAGGTCTAGGCATACTGGACTTACACATGTACTTCCAAGCGGTGCAACTGCTATATCTGGTGGAGTGGAGTAAATGGGAGTTAGACAAGCACTGGCTTTTTCAGGATCAAGCGGTCGCAGGCCGGACCTTACAGGAGGTGCCCTTCTTACGTAGGGCTCACCGCCCCCCCCAAATCTGTATGCATCCTTCGTCACGCGAGTCCCGATGAGAGTGTGGGACGCTACTAATGTCACACAAAATCTCACTACTTTCCCCTCGCCATTCACACCTTTGTTTGGGAACCAGACTTTCATCCAGGGATGGAACTCGGAGCTTTCGCGCATTGGCGGACTGCAGGCTGCAGCACGCTGTTTCATATGTACACCCCAGACGGCGTCATCCCGTTTCAAGATTTCAGGCGAGAATACCAACTGCCCGAGACGGAAAGGATGCGGTACATGCAGGTGCGCCACTGGGCGCTCCAGCCGCAAGTGCGCGAATCGGCAGACAGGAGGCTCCGGCCGTATGAGAAGTGGCTGGTGACACGCACCTCAGACAAACAACTTATTACAGATCTCTATAAGTTCTTGCAGCCTTCCTCCTCTCACATCTATAACCCTGGTAGGGAACGCTGGGAAAGGGAATTGGGGAGGGCCCTGAGTCGCACAGAGTGGGACCACATTTCTTACCGGGCACAACATTCAGCGTACCACACGGGTCTCACGGAAACGTTCACTAAGGTCTCCACATATTGGTACTACACACCGGAGAGACTGCATGAAATGAACCGTAACATTGAGAATACTTGTTGGCGGGCTTGTGGGCAGATAGGCACACTTACACATATTTTGTGGGACTGCCCCCTGCTGCACCCCTATTGGAAGGACGTCTTAGATGAGATTGATTCATGTTTTGACATAGAACTACCTCGCTTCCCTGCATACGTACTGTTGGGCTTGCCCAACGGATTGATGTACCTTTGAAGTCTCGTAGGGGTAGGCAGATAGCGATCGCACTGGGTTCTGCTGTTCAAAACATACTCATTCATTGGCGCACCACCACACTCCCCTCTACTACAGGCTGGCTTCACAGATTGTGGCATGTCCTAGGGATGGAGAAGTTATCACTCATGGTGGCAGGAGAGGTGGAGCAGTTTAATGACCTGTGGCAGCCGTTTCACTCACTGCTTGTAACAGAATTTAGGGAACTCACATGCCCCCGATATCTCCGCTTATTGAGATTAACGACACAAACGGACCCCACTGCCCAATGAGTCTAGAGTTACGGTCAGCTGCGAAGGGAGGGTGACTTGAGGGAGGTGATGCGGGAAGGCGAATTTAGTACTATACGGGGGAGGGCGGACGGGGGTTCAGGGGACGGGGAGGGAGGGAGGAGTTGTTAGAAGCGGGGTGTTTTTTCCCCTTTCTGCTGAGGTTGTTGTTGCAGCATACGCACCAGACACCGCGCCTAAATGGACGTTACTATGGCGGAACTTTTACGCACTGGTTGCGCTCCTGTATGGTTGTACCATTGCACTGATTTTAGGCAACGACTGTCTCTATTTTCTTCTGTAAATGTTTTAATAAAATGCTTTAAACCCAAAAGTCAAGGCACATCCTCCTGGACTTCCGGCGCCTCCTCAACTTGGCGTGTGGTTGATCTAGACTTCGAGCTACGGCTCGAGCGCGATCGGCCCCTGCGCTTACGCCGACCCTCCGGGCCTCTCCCGGCCGAGTTGCTCGCGGAGGAGTCGGACTCCCCGCCCTTCGCCATGTTAGTCCGAATCTTAACAGCTCACCTGTCCACTGGAAGACCTCTTCTGGAGTGTCAAAGAAGAAGGTGCGGGACTGGAAGACGACCCGCAACCTCGCAGGATAGAGCAAAGCATACTGCAGCTGCAGGCCCCTGAGGCGAGCCTTGGCCGCAGTGAAGGATTGGCGTTGTTGTTAGTGTAGTCCGGAAAAATCAGGATATTAGCATTGTCGTATGTAAGCTTGCCCTTCAGTCTTGCCTGTTTCAGTACCATGTCTCTATCAGCATAGTTCAGGAGTTTAGCGATCATGGGGAGCGGGCGCGCGCCAGCCGGGGGCTTTTGTGTCAACGCCCGGTGGGCCCTCTCAATCACAAAGCAGTGGGAGAGAGCGTATGGTGGAATCCAGCTCTCTAGCCATTGTGTCAAGAAGCTCTCTGCGTTGCCTTTCTCACAATCTTCTGGGAAGCCTATAAATCGTAGGTTGCTACGCCGTGCACGTCCCTCCACCTCCTCCGCTCTCTGGACAAGACCCTTCTGAGTCCACTCCAGGACCAGGACTCTCTTCTTCAGGGAGGATACGTCGTCCTCCACCTCCGTTATGCGAGTCTCTGTGCCTGTAATTTGATCCACTGCGTTCCGCAGATCTTGTCGGAGAAGCATGACATCAGAGCCCACTGCCCCAATCTTGGCGTCTAGCACGTCCCTGGACTGCGTGATCGCCGCCATAAGTGCTGCGTTGTCCGGCACCTGCGACTGTGCTCCCTTTGCGCCGGTCGCCTCTGTAAATTTATCAATTGTCCCTTGTTTGCCCTGGCCACCGCCGCCTCTCGTCATGTTGCTCTCGGTGCGTGGCCCACTCCCGCCACGAGGCCCCAGGTTCAAATATGGCAGCCAACTGCCGTCTCCCGTTCAAGAGAAGGCAGTGGTAATGGGGAGGGGGGGCACTAGTGTCTCCGATGGCGTCAAGTGGACCACGATGGTACCGACCAGCGCGCACCACTCTGTGACGCAGGTCTCGACCTCAATCAGGCTCAGCGCCACCAACAGCTTTACACCGGGGCCCGATGAGACCCCCGAGTATCGGCCGCCAGCCGCAGTATCCTCACTCCCTGTGGCCTGACCGACTGCCGAATGGCTCACTGGGCAGCAAAGTCCCTGCACCGACCTGGGATAGTGGTAGCGTCTCTTGTCTGTCCAAGCCAGGCTATTCAGCGCCGTCACCCCACTTCTACCGGATGGCTCCGCTCTCCGGGCGTCTCCGGCGACTCCCGACCAGGGCCTCCACTGGGCTCGTCTCGTCCCCACACCTCTCGCCGCCGTTCCGCAGGATACTCTGCCCGCGGGGGCTCCCGGCCTCCGAGGAAGCGATGGAGCCGCACCGCCTCTGCTCCTGGCACAGCTGCTCCAAGTAGTCGGGCTACGCCAAAATCGAGGTCCCGGCTTTATAGGCCGCACCGGATCGCTCTGATCGCTGGCGAAGCCCGGGCCGCTTGAGCCAAACCCCGCACCTCCTCTCGCTGTCGGGAGATGTCCACGGGATCGGGCACCGATCTGGATCGTCTGGACCTGCTTACAAAGACCAGGGCCAGGATATTTATGCAGGATATTCACAGGCTGGTCGGAGTTCACGCTCTACACGACCGCCATGCTTGCTGGCTAAGCCACGCCCCCAAAGGGTTGGCCTTTCTGAGTCAGTACTGATATAGTTTTCACTATGGTGGAAAAGTCTTTAATGAAGGGACAATAGAGGTGTGAAAAAGTCAAAAATGATTGTTTTTCTTTGGAAGACAGTGGAGTTGGTCAATCTCATACAGCTTTTAACTTGTCTTGATCCATACTAATGCCTTGTTTGGAAATGCAAATCCCTAAAAAGGTGATCTGATCCTTTTTTAAAACACGTCTCTGCTTTTATGTATAAAGACTGATTCCTCAGTCTAGATAAAACTTCTCATGCATGCAGTTAAAAATTGTTAAAATTGTTAAATAAACAATTGTGAATGTGTCCAGCAAGTCCCTAGCAATAGCTTTAGCAAAATGCTGAAAGGCATGGGCAATACATAAACTGAATAACATTACTCCATAGTCATAAGTGCTTTAGCAAGTGTTAAATGCTGTCTTCCCCACATCCTCGCATGAATTTTGACTAGAATGTATGCTCCTCTAGAGTCCTGTTTGGGCTTTTTTTAACTCTTCCAAGAGAACAGATATCAAGAGGAGAGGATAGTGATTTCTGACTGTAATGGCATTGAACTTGGAGTATTCTAGTCATTGCCACTATTCCCCATTTAGTTTGGGGAAAAAATAGACAGGGGCCTCCACCAGTAAAGTGGAGCATCCAGTATATCTATGCTTACTTGTTAGTATTGTTTTAGCACTTAATCTTGTTCCATGGTTAAGTGGTAACTCTTTGCATGACGAATTGGCGCGCTGAGTACCAGAGCATTAGCGCAGTCATATGGGTGATGCATATGTAAGATAGCTGACGTTCTGGGTCAAAAGTTGTACATTTAAATAGGTAAGATTCTGCGTACCATTCACACTTTTGTGCAGAACACAATGTGGTATACAATAATCTGTCAAAGCTCATGGTGGGGAGTTCTCACTCAACACTAGGGTTATGTTTCCATAACTAGGTGGTATATGATAGAGAATGACAGTGTGGTCTGGTTCCGCTAAAAGCTGGCGTTTTGGGCTTTGACTCAACATTCAATGTTTATCATCCCCACTACTTACACTGTGACCTCTTTTTGTTGTATTCAGGGCTAAAGCTTGGCATTTACTGTATGTACCAGATCAAGGGAGGGTTGTAGGAATGAGGAGCAGCATTGAAAAGTACATTATGAGAGAGCAAGTGATTCGATTTGCGTGTAAAATGAGTCTACCGTACTGTGGTACCTCAGGCCCTCCAGGTCCGAAAGGATTGAGGCTGAAGTGCCCAGGACTAGAAGCTGGTAGCAGCAAACTGCCTGGCACAGACACCCTCGTGTACAAAGGTTCCATTTAAGGAATCCTAAATTGTGACAAATAATGGTTCGCAATTTGGTACTCCTTAAATGGAATGTACAAAAATGGATTTGGTAGAGATGGTCAGAATTTGCGCAACAACTTTGAGAACCGACCTATATATTAATAGGTTGGTTCTCAAAATACCAATTCGTAGTGAGTCGCAATTCAACCTACCTTATTAATATAAATGAGGTAAGTCGAAAATTGAGACCCACTAAGATTGGCTACAATGCCAGGCATGGTGGCACGTAGGGTCAGCACACTACCAAGGCTGTGACTCCTTTTAAATAATAAAGCAACATTTTATTTTTTAATGCAGCCTGATTCCCTTAAAGGAAAACGGGATGCAATTGGAAAAAAAGTGCAAAATTACACAAACCTTTTCTATGAGCAGGCAGTGGTCCCAGGGACAACTTCCAGCTAGTAAATAACGTGTTTGTGAACATTCACAAAGGAGAAGAGGACCCATGGAAACGCCTTCTCATTTGCAAATGACTTCCAACCTCCTTTGGGAAGTTGCTAAAATATTAATATTTTGCAACCGGATTATGGGCCCAAAACATTAATGCATACCTTTAAGATTCTGTATCTAGAAGGAACTCCATTAACATGCATGCCCCTTGCAAATACGGAATTGGTATTTATTCCCAAAACCAATGAGCAATTCTGTAATATATTTTCGAATTGCAAACTGGGTTTGATGAATTAAAAAAATGCTATTTAGCGCTCAGAAGGGCTCTGAATTTACAAATCGGAGCTTTAACGACCGTAAATAGCTTCATACATGAGGGCCAGAGTGTGAACATAGGCGAGTACATATTAATTACCTCTTCTTCCTCAATTTTCTTTGCATTTGAAGGCTGCTTTCTCTTGTCCTTTCTATTTTTATTACACGCTCCGTAGCCAGTGCTTTCTGCAGGTAAAAGTTGATTGTATGCATGAATGAATCAATACATTTAAAACATTACAGCAAAGTAATATCATCCATGGTTTGCAGGAATATCTATGGTTTGCAGGGCGTAGACATTGTAATAGAGCTGTATTAAGTACTACATATACAGCACATTATTCTGTACACTGCCACATATCACGCAGAGGCATTTGGGAGTTAACACACATGAACATGTTGGCCATTATTGCTGCAAATTTAAGCAACTGAGGGCTGTTACAATGATCACTTTGGTGTATTTGAGGACAATTTCCTTGGGCGTGAAGGAATCGACTCCACGTAAATTAAAGGACTTTTAGTGTAAGCAATGCATTTTTAGTTAAAATAGGTCAATAATATGGGGCAGCATTTTGTAGGCTTCAAAGACTACTTTTCATTAGGTTTTTTATAACGCTGTCTATAAGATTTCTGGTAAATATGACAGTAAATCCTAAATAAATTAAGAAAGGGGGATCTAAATATCAGGTTACACTTCGGTAAAGCTCTCTGTTCTTTGCATTACAGTTAAGGGGTCACTGCAGACAATTTAAGCTGTGACATTGTGTAGGTCTCAGATGGCTTTTGTTTATTTTTGCAATTGACTGTTTTTGTACTTTTTTCTAAACCTATGCACCATTTTTAAATTGTGGCATTTTTCCTTTTTATTGCTTTTAAAGTTTTAGTGCCTATTGGATGTGTTTGCAAATAAATAAAGAAACAAAACATTGCTAGTGCCCAAAGGCCAGACCGGCTTGCTTTGCCAATGCATGTTTTTTAAAATCCCACTTACATTGCAGCCAAGTGAACCTATATTCTACTTTCAGCCAGTCCTGGATTTTTACCAAACCGCACCCTTCACGTCTGCTGTTGTATTTTTGCTTTTAGCATGATAAGCATTTGCTTAAAATTCACAGCATGCAAAATGGTGTGGGCTAAAGAGCCAGGATATTTATACAAGACATGAGGGCACCTGGTAGCTATGAATCAGTTACATCATAAACAGACATATAAAAGCTAGCAAGTCACTTTAGTAGTTGAGAGGCACTGAAGGTTAGTTCACCTAATATACTGAAACAAGGCTGTAAATACAACAACGGTATAAACACGTTGATGTTTGTCAAGCTGCCCGTGAAGTGTAATAAACGCCACCAACAAAAGACAATTGTGTATTACCGAAGTGTTAAAAGTAAATATGCACTGGACAATTCAGAAGGGGAAATAGGTGGCAGTGCAGGCCTCATTCAGGCAATATCAAAAATATTTTTGGGACTTGAGTTAGAATAGTAACTTACAATTCTCTCACACACACAAATACACACATTTGTGCACTTTCTCAATGATTAGGAGACTCCGGTTAGAATACTAACTCTTACCCCTTTAACCCGTAAACAATCCCAAATTTCTGTGGGGCTGGAGCGAGCTAGAATAGTAAATGAAAAACCCCTTCACCCCACTTTTTGCACTTTATCCCATGTTTCTTGGACTGCAGTTAGAATAGTAAATGATAACCGCCCGTTCTACACTTTCTCCAAAATGTCATGCTCTACACATTCTGGCAACTGTAGCACAGGATCCATGCCTAAATGTAAAACTCTTATCCATTTAGTGCAAGAATTGATGCACCTACAGGGCGAATGACACATAGTGGGCATGTCTGGTTATGGAGTGCATTGCGTCTCTGGCGAGATCACACCCATGTTTAAAGTGCACAGATTTCTTCCCGCTACTTTCAGTAGAACCATTCTAGTGATTTGACTCCTTTTGATGCTGCATTCTGTTCATCCAATTCCAGCACCGAAGCATTCTGATTGCCCAATAACCAGTCTGTGCACTCTCGCCCTTATACCCTGTCTCCTGAATGGCTGTCTGTTTGAACAACTTCCAATCTGCCTCCTCTGTCCGGGAGGCGGTAGGCGGTATGGCCAATGTCGGGGCGGGCGGGAGGCTCAAGGCTGAAGGCTGAAGGCTGAAGGCGGGAGGCGGGAGGCGGTATGGCCAATGTCGCCAATGTCGGGGCGGGAGGCGGGAGGGATGCGGTCTGGGCAATGTCGGGGGGGGTGCACAGAGGCTAAAAATGCTTCCCCCAGCCCCCTTCTGCCCCGGGCAAAGCCGGGGCGGGCTGCTAGTTCTTTTATATATTCTATATTGTGGGAGCACTTGATAATCCAAACAAATAAGTCTCTTATGAAAATACTTTAAGTCGCACAATTTACACAAATGCCCGAGGGGCACGAAAAACCATATACTCTAAAAGTGGAATGCGAAATACTAGTAGGTAAGTAACTGGATCCAGAGGCTTTAGGATCGCTAGGACTACACTACTGAACCTTCAGGTTAGGAGCAGGAGGCCTAGGGAGATCGGGTGCAGAGTGTGCACTCTCACGTGGGATGCGGGACAAAGTCTATGGATGCTAGATTTCGTAAAGTTAGTGTTATCGGACGAATCGGACTAGTTAGGCTGAAAACGAAAAATGATCTGGACACTTAGATAGTGGACCTACGTTGGAGCACCGAAATGCTCGAGTTACCTAGCCCAGGGGCTGCGGCTGCATAGGGTTCAAAAGACGTCGGGAATCCTTGTTACAGTCTATGGAGCCTGAAAGAAGAAGTTGCTGGCAGGCGACCAGTGATGAAGTTCGATGGGATCCAAGCCTGGATCGAAGATGCGAGACGACCTGAAAGCAGAGGGGACTCAGTTCTTGATCACTAGCCAGTGATCAGATAGGCACCAGGATGGCACCGGATGAAGTCACCTCGACCAGGTGAGTGGGCGACGCTGGGCTCTGCAGTCTCTCGGACCAGGAGGCGTTGTCGGCGACCAGGATGGAGGTGCGAGCTGTCCCACGAAGGTATCTGCTGTCGGCGATGCTGGACCCAGGATTGGGGCAACAACTCTTGGCAAATGCAAGCCCACGCGGTGGACTCAAAATGGCGTCTGGAGTGGACCAGGAGGGTCCGGGGTGCTCCTCTCTTGGAAGGGAGCAAGGGCCAGTCTGGAGCAACCAGACCAGCGAAGTAATCGTTGTGGTTCGTCGTCAGGAGGGCCACTAACCAGCAGGCAAGTGACCGGACAACGCGATGAGCAGCAAAGAGCAGAAGGGCCCCACGCAGATCTCGTGGATGCTGGGGGGCTGGACTTCGGTGCTGGAGCTGCTCAGGGTCAGGGCTTCTCAAACCCCAAAGCACTCACTCGAGGATCCCTCGGCGGCCGTACTGGATAAGTGTCGTGCAGTTTTGAAGATGGCCGGTCCCTCGAGGTCTCGTCACACCCACGAATCTCAGCGTGGCTGATGATGCAGGTAGAGGTCAGAGGTGCCAGGGAATCCGGGTCTCGTCGAGCTGGGCAGTCTTGATCCGGAGGATGGACGTGCAGCAAACCGCATGTGCTTAGATGGTGCCCGCTGGTGCAGGGTGGCTACTCCTTAGCCACAAGGGAGAGTCTTCAGAAAGGTTCAAGAGTTCTTTTGTGGAAAGTCATCAAGATTCAGAATTATCCAATTTGGGAAGGGGGCCCGCTCCTACCTTTATACTAAAGAAAGGGGCTGGCACGCTACTAGGTCCTGCCCATGGGTGGGACCAGGAAGGGGGGTGGTTACACCCCTCTCCTCTGTCTGGACTTTCCCCAGCTCAGGGGCTGGTGTGCCCCTGGAACTGGTTCAAGCCGGCATATGTATGTGAGTAAAACCTAGGCCGTGAACCAATGAAGTGAACAATAGACCTGTACCAGTCGTATAGGGAACAATCAAAAGAATACAAAATTATATAAAAAACATGTTTTTAATTGTCATATTAAAAATCATATAGAAACTGAACAAAAATCAGACTATATGATGAGTAGCATATATAAACAAAACATCAACCTATACAAAAATAAATAACAACTTATATACACAGGTTACATAATCTGATTAAAAATACATAAAATCAATGTCAGAGTTAGCTAAAAAACATTAGAGTTTCTCTAATGTTTTTCAGCTAACTCTGACAGTGGAAACTGTAGTTTCTCTTACTAATAATAGCTTGTCAGAAATACAATAAGAATTAGCACCCCCATTAGAGATCACTATAGATGGTACTGTGTGGGCATTGCCAATGTGCTTGCTGAATAACTGTGCCCGTAGTAGGACATTTGGGACAGCATTTAAAGGAATGCAGTGACTCATTGTGGAGAAGGGATCTACAGATACTAGAATAGTGTTATATCCCTCAAATTATAGCAAGCCCACAATTGAATCCATTGAATTGTAAGCCATGGGTGAGGGGATACATGTAGATGTTGGACTTTATTTTAAGGTGCCTGTCTGACTTCCCTCAAAGACATGTTTCACAGGTTGAGACATATTGGCAGATGTAGAAGGTCACCATTAGCCACCAGAAATGTATCTTTACTAGATCTTCTGTCTCATGAATTCCTTTATGTCCTGCTAAAAGGCTGGCCTAAGAGTTACGTTAAACTTAATATAGGACTCTCTTATGGTAAATTAACTGATTTGATCTCTCTCACTTGCTGCCTCTTGTTTTGCCCCCTCTAACAGCTTTGTATTACTCATGGGGTTTTTATTTTGGTAATTAAACCACTGTCAGTAATTCAACATACACAGTTTGTGATTGGAATTATCGATTGATCTTCAATTGGATGTTTATCAGACTCATTTGGATTTGTGATATGGCATCAGGTTTCATATTTTAAATTCTTGGTTGGTATGTGATCACAAAGTCAGTGAAGTAGACGGACCACAGAGATGTTGAGGAGCAAGTGCATTAGGTGACTAAGGACGTTTTTATGATCGTTGAACACTGATACCATGTGCTATGTCCCTTACAGATAATGTCTGAATTCTCAGAACACATTCTTGACCTCTTATAGGGCCAGATGTATCAAGGCTTTTGCGACTCGCAAAGGCTGAAAATCGCAGATTTTCGGCCTTTGCGACTCGCAAACGGCCGTTTTGCGATATTTCACATGTATGAAATAATCGCAATTTATTTAATCGCAATTATTTGCGATTCCTTCTTTTACATAGCATTTAAGGAATCGCAAATTTTGCGATTCCTTAAATGATATGTATGACACATTTTTGGTGTGCGAATTTGTGTAAAAAAATCGCATTTTACCATCAACTTGTAGTTGGTGGTAAATTGCAATTTTTTACAAAAAAGCCCTAATTGGCATTTGTAAGGGTGGCATGTGACACTCATACATGCCCATAGGGCATGTATGTGTGCCACATGCACACACATGTAGATTTGAGGGGTGCAGCAGGGTGTCTTTGAGACACCCCTGCACCCTTGAAATAATTCTCAAATTGCGATTAGCAAATTGCGAATTCGCAATTTGAGAATTACTGCACAATCATTCCTATGGGCCTCCTGGCCCATAGAAATGAATGGGAAAATTATTCCTTAATTGCGATTAGCAATTTGCTAATCGCAATTAAGGAATTTTAAGGAATCGCTAAAAAATAGCAAAATTCTACATACATACCATTTTGCACTTCTCAAATAGCGATTCCTTAACAATCGCTATTAGAGAAGTGCAAAATGGTTTCTTGATACATCTGCCCCATAGTTCCTTAACTGTGATTTTGTAATGAACTACAGCTGGAGTTAGGTTTCTTGACAGATACACCCCTTGGTGTATTTAGGCAATCTCTTTGTGTTGTTGAGATATCACGGTTCCTTACGACCTGATCTGCAATATCCACCTCCATATAATCTAGTTATCTTGGGTCAGCATCAAGCAATATTGCAGCTGTTGTAAAGGCTTCTTTCAAGAAATGAAAAGCTTGCTCAGCTCTTCTGATTATTAAATGGTTTCACCCTTCTTGATTCGTTTAGTGATTGGAATGACATTCTGTGAAAACCCTTGGGTGAAGTACAGGTGTGGAATTCTCCCTGCCCTATGATCAGGACATTTTGTTTGGGTCCAGGACAACAAGTTATCGTGTTTATTTTGCCCTTTGGACAAGTAGGTCCAATCCCCTGCAGCATCAACCCTTAAACCATTTGGTTACCAGTTTACAGTACCACAGTATGGATCTGTGAAAGAGGATGTTCTACCATTAAGGCAATATTTCTATCCATACATAGATATTGTTCAAACTTGTATATAAGATTAATTAATGCAAAGCTATTATTATTAAGTTAAGGGCTGTGATTTCAGCTTGTATTACTGACAGTAGTGCCAGTATAAAAACTGTACATGTGTTTGTAAAATTTAACAGGTCTAGATTATTTATAATGCTCCCAGAATGCTCTGATTATACACAAGTACACACACAAGCAGGAAAGCTTGTTTGCTTTCAAAGTAAAATGTGCACAAAAAATGCAACTTGGAAAAAAAATGTTTGCTAATATTTGGAACAAATTTATATGTCATTTCTCTGAAGCTTCATTAGTAAAACATGTTTCATGCATCCCAATTGTAAAAATGAAAAATTAGTCAATGTGGACCCAATAAAAAATGATTACGAGGAACAATATCTACAATGACAAAAATTAAAGGCGCAAACGTGTACCTGCAGGTACATGTACTTGTACTGATGCAGATTTAACACTTTCAGAGAATTCAAAAGAGTTCACAGACGTAGGCTTGGAAATCATACCCTTTTCAAACGTTTGTTATTTAAAGTTTCACATCTGCAATTATAATGTGTAGATATACTTTTGTGAAAATCTGCAGCCTCTTTGCAAATTCACTTTGCTTACACTGCCTTTTCCCCCACACTAAAAAAAGTATGCTACTACCTTTTACAAAAGAGAATATCCAACCTTTACCAGCACGTGTAGTTATTGGAGAGACGTTGATGAATACCATTAAACATGTTAGTTTGTGGGTGGGCAATGACTCATAAGGCATTCCAGGCCTGATGTACAAAAACTGGTACAAAATATGGTTGCAAATTATGACTAGTATTTTTGCATCTAATGAAGAATTTCACAAACTGACCTATGTAATAATAAAATTACATCAAAAAGTGGCAATCCGACCTACCTCATTAATATTTATGAGGAAGGTAAAAGATGTAGTCTCATTATGAGGATGGTGACATGCTAAGGTAAGCAGATCACTATGTTTGAGACAGCTGTTTAATAAAGTAAATTTTATTTTAAATCCAGCCCTTTTTCCTTGAAGGAAAAAAAAACTTTTTTCAGAAAGTTTGTTTGAAAGCTGGTAGTCCTCTGAACCACAGTCTGCTCCCCAGCCATCTTTTTTATTTTTTTAATCACGAAGGGACCCCTTCACTTTTGCGGATGTGTTACCACCCCAACTCTGGAGCCTTTAATTTTTCAATCGTTTGCTCACAGATTTCAGTTGCAAAACATTAATACATATCAAGTTGATTCAGTATTAGGAGTTGGCTAGAAGTTTACAGACTCCTAAAATGAAATTAATACATTAAAAAAACATGTTAACAGTTGCAGACACCGAACTGAAGTGTTTGTCACTCCTAAAATGCTTAGGGCTTTATTACTACTTTGGAGGTCCTACAGCAGATGGTGCAACGCTCCATCTGCTATAGGACCGCCAAAACCATGGTGCTGCTGCCCGCCAGATTAGGACTTCAATCCTAGTCTGGTGAGCGTCATGTGGCGGTCTGACAGCGGTAGCCTGTTAGGCTCATAGAAGAGCCTAACATGCAGACCGCCACTCTCAAAGTGCCGGCTGTACCTTCCTGCACAGTGTGGCATACATGCCACACTGTGCAGAAACTAGAGGTGCAAATCCAGAGTGGGCGCCCTTCCCCCACGCCCCCATGCATCCTCAGGTCCAGAGGTGGCAAAGGGCCCTGTTAGGGCCCACATTGTTGCCTCTCTTCCACCCTTTTCATGACAGGCTCACCGCCATGAAAAGGGCGATGGAGAAGCAATTTAAAATATGCTCGGCTGTGCCGCTTCAGCACTGCCAGCATATTTCTGCCTCTAACCACTGTGTGACCGCAACAGGATCCTGGATTACTGGCAGTCACAGCGTTCCTGTGGCAGTTAAACTGCCCCAGCCCTAAAACTGCGGGTGGGCCCGCAGTGTGGCGGTGGTCGAACTGCTACCACAGATTTGGCGGTCAACTCGTAATATGGCCCTTAGTATATCTGGCCCTATATTCCTGCAACTACCACTGCGTAACTACTTTCAGTCCCTTTAGATAAATATGCAGAAGGGTGACCAAATCTGAGCCTTATTTGAAATATAGGTCCTAACATTGTCAGGGCTGTTCACAGAGCTTTGATATAATGGCATTACTGCCGTATTTTGCCACCTTCGTGCATGGCACTGAAAGAGAGACAAGTAGGCACTTTTACAGATTTCTGAAGCATCCAGCACCATCAATAAGCAATTATTTTCTTACATTTCTACATCCTTGATTAAGCACCATTCAAAGCTTTCAACAGTGCTTAATTTGTTAAAAAAGAAGTGCAGGTGCTGAAAATGTTGCCAAGGAGGCCACAACTCTTCTTCCTCTGGTGAGCCCCACTTTCAACACTCTCACTGCCTCTGTCTCTATCTTCTAACCTTGGTCTGTCATCTGTCACCTAAGTCTTTGCTCTAAGAGTCTTTCCTCTCACCTCTCTAATTGTTTTCTATCATCTTTGTCACACCTGGTGTGTTACCTTATTCCCTGTATTTCTGATTTGCCCTCTATTCATTGTAGCCCTTCCCTTTTTCCTCTTCACTTTTATCCATGCTCTGTTCTCTCTCCCCTCAATCTTGGCTCTTTACTATCACTCTTCTATCTGTGTCTCCGTTTTATCATTTGTCTGCTTTTTTTCCTCTGTCCTGTCCATCCTTTCATTCTATCTTCTCTCTTCTTAATGCTCTCTTCACATCATGGTTGCTCTCTCTTTGTATCTGATTTGCTCTCCTTTTCTTCTACTTAGCTCTGTCTTATCTCTCTCCCTCTCCTGTTGTTTCTTTTTCCTCTTTACTCCTGCTCTCTCTCTGATCTATAACACTGCTGCTGCCTGTGACCCCTATCCATGTCCCTGCTATTTTGAACTCTGCGTTTTCCTGTTGTCATTCCTAAAGAAGTGGAAGATGGTGTGTTTTACTTTATTACCTACACCAAGTGAAAAAACAAAATGTACACCAAATGAAAATGCTTTTTTTGCATATATTAATGAGTGCTGTATGACTGGGTTTATTGCGGAACAGACGGCTGCTCGATCACAGCAGGTGATGTCATTGCTAGTGCTGCCTGTAATTAGTAGGTCCAGGGATGGCGACGGCATCGTCATCCACTGCTCAGCTTGCTGTGACCCTGCCTGCTACAGCACAGGCATTGTCCGAAGGCGTAATGCTGCCAATGCCGGTAAGTATGGCTGTGGTGCCTACTGGACTCATGCACGCTCAGCAATTACCATGCTGCGGTGCAGGGCACAGATTCTACAGGTGGCGCATTGGCGCACAAAAAATTTGTATTGGTCCACAGGCGCATCGAGCACGTTGAGGATAGCAGCAATGCAGGGCTGCATGATATGCTACTCTGGCTACGCAGCAAGTGGAAAATCACACTTACTTTTGTTTATTCTTCCTCAAGAGCCCTCACTCCCAAGTTCCAAATGCGCTCTCGCAGCTTCCTTGCCTCAACTCCATCATGAGCCAGCCCCCAGCTACAATTATCTAATGAGAGGCTTAGGCTCAGGCATTGGCAGGGTGCAGCAGACTCAGGGAATATAATGCAAGCCATAGTTTGTCGATGACTTCTTGGTCATTTCCTTAAAGCAGTCCCTCCTAGCCCCCCGTTGCAGGCCAAAGTTCTAGTAACCCCGGATGAGCCCCTCGCCAGCCGCTGGATGTAGCAAGTAACTTTCCTGCAGGTGTCGGTCAAATGGCTCGGCGCCCTCAGGCTTGTATATCTCGCTCCCTTCATGGTTGGCAGGGCCATCACTTCAGCGGCGGTCCAAGCGGTTTCTTGAATACACAGCTCCAGGTCCCACCAAAACCGCTGAACTCCTTGGGTGGGTGCATCGTGACAGAGGGTGGGTACTCCCTTCTAACATCACAGCTCCATCCAAAAGGATACAACGCACTTCTGGGGTTGGAACCAATATTTATTAAAAGCAGTTATCTTAGACATGTTTCGGTGTGATGCCTTTCTCAATGATTAAACTGCTAAAGTATGTCATCCGGTGTTTGGTTGGCTTATGAGGGGTGTTATCACTTCTCATTGGTGGGCTCACAGCCAATAGGAGGACTACAGTCCTTGTGGCTGCTATTCTACAGCTGCGTTGTGTCCCGGAGTCCACATCATACCGGCGATCACATGAGTCAAAATTCATCCCTGATGGAAAATAACGTTTATCCCAGATGGGCCAGTTCCGGTAACAATGTGAAGGCCTTAGACACCCCGCTGGTCATTTCCTTAAAGCAGTCCCTCCTAGCCCCCCGTTGCAGGCCAAAGTTCTAGTAACCCCGGATGAGCCCCTCGCCAGCCGCTGGATGTAGCAAGTAACTTTCCTGCAGGTGTCGGTCAAATGGCTCGGCGCCCTCAGGCTTGTATATCTCGCTCCCTTCATGGTTGGCAGGGCCATCACTTCAGTGGCGGTCCAAGCGGTTTCTTGAATACACAGCTCCAGGTCCCACCAAAACCGCTGAACTCCTTGGGTGGGTGCATCGTGACAGAGGGTGGGTACTCTCTTCTAACATCACAGCTCCATCCAAAAGGATACAACGCACTTCTTGGGTTGGAACCAATATTTATTAAAAGCAGTTATCTCAGACATGTTTCGGCGTGATGCCTTTCTCAATGATTAAACTGCTAAAGTATGTCACCCTGTGTTTGGTTGGCTTATGAGCCGTGTCATCACTTCTCATTGGTGGGCTCACAGCCAATAGGAGGGCTACAGTCCTTGTGGCTACTATTCTACAGCTGTGTTGTGTCCTGGAATCCACATCGTACCGGCGATCACATGAGTCAAAATTCATCCCAGATGGAAAATAACGTTAATCCCCGATGGGCCGGTTCCGGTAACAATGGGAAGGCCTTCGACACCCCGCTAGTCGTTTCCTTAAAGCAGTCCCTCCTAGTCCCCTGTTGCAGGCCAAAGTTCTAGTAACCCCGGATGAGCAAGTAACTTTCCTGCACGCGTCGGTCAAATAGCTCGGCGTCCTCGGGCTTGTATAGATCGCTGGTGGGACCTGGAGCTGTGTATTTAAGAAACCGATTGCACCACTGCTGAAGTGATGGCCCTGCCGAACATGAAGGGAGCGAGCTTTACACGCCCGAAAACGCCAAGCCGTTTGACCGACGCCTGCAGGAAAGTTACTTGCTACATCCAGGGGCTGGCGAGGGGCTCATTCGGGGTTACTAGAACTAAAAGCACTAATACTGGCACTGGTAAATACGGATCGAGAATTCCCCACACTAATCGTGTGCGATTCCTTTTACTGTGTACGGTCATACAATGAATATTTACATCACTGGGGGAAGAAAGGGTTTAAAGATGCAAAAGGTGGCACATTGAGCATAAAATACTATGGGAACAGGTAGTGGAGTTGAAAAACAAACTATCAAGGGCTCACGTGTACACACATTGAGTCATCAACGTGATGGTGTTCACGTTGAAGGGAATTCATTGGCTGACGAAGCCGCAAAGGGAGCTGTTCGCATGGCTTCCGTACCTGCAATCACTCGTTCAAATTGGTCTACCTCTCTTATCGTCCCGATATTTAAGAAGGGCAAAAAGGAGGACCGCAGCTGTTATCGCCCCATTTCCCTCCTGGATTCCACTGTGAAGACGCTGGGCCGCATCCTGGAGTCTGGAGGCTTGAGTAGAGGAGAGCATCTCTGTATCGGATATTCAGTACTGGTTCAGGAGAGGGATGGGGACAGAAGACCAATGCATTAACCTCTGTCCTGGGGAAATATACAATTGGCAAGCCTGGTGCCCTCCACCCTGGTGTCATGGATTTACCCAGTGCCTTTGTGTATCCTGTTCAAAACTGTGGGGTATCATGGAAGGCTTGGGCATAGATAGAGCAATCATTAACACCATTAGGGAAATGTATTGTTAATTCAGTGCTGCTGTTAGGTTCTGGCTGGGAGGGAAGTGCTCTGAAACGTTTACGGTGTGCAGGGGCATCAGACAAGGATGTGTCCTAGCATTGTTCTATTTCTCCCTTTACATAAACCATCTGGACAGGGACTTAGTTCTAAGGTGTGGGGACATGCCCAAAATTGGAAATTTCCAAATACCAGCGCTATTGTACGCTGGGGACGCTGCCCAGACAGTGAGAAAATGACAAAATAATTAAGTAATACTATTACAAAATGTAGCGCACTGTGCCACATAATTAGCCTTTTCTTACGCATAATTTACTCAACCCTGCTGCATAATTTAGCCTTTCAGCCACATAATTCCAGTGGTCCTGCTCATAGGAAATAGTGTTAAATTAAATATTTCGCATTTTTTAATTTTAATAACGTAAATAAATACGTATTTAATAAGAAAATATGTTAGTCTTTTTTAATTTAGCATATGTAACATTTATTGTATTAAAACATGGCGAAATTACTTTTAATAAATTCTATACACCACTTTCAACAATTATTTTTGCATAATAAATTATTATTTTTCATTCATGTGGTAATTTATTTATTTATTTCCGTTTTTACAAAAAACCTTTTTTTATTGGTCATTATCAACAGAGCAGTCTTTGTTGTGCACAGCATTCCACCTACAACCCACACTGGGCCAGCCACGTTTATATGCAAGAGATGTCACATGCAGTATATAGTTAATCAAAAAAGGACTAGCTGGGATGGGGTTGGAATGATATTATATTATAATCATAATAGTGACTCAGTATTGTTTTGTCAGAAGGGGGTGGCACCTGTTGGGTGTCTTTAGAAAGCCCTCACCCACCAACCTAGTTGGTGGCATGCTTCATCATCGGGCCCACCCAGTGACACCTAGCGTGTCCCGGGTGTGCTACGATGCCTGACTACAGCGGAGCAGGTATGTCACTGTGTGTGCGGTGAAGGGTGTTAAGTAAGTGAGTTTAAAACGGCTTGGCGGGGGTCCCAATACCCAAAGGGTAAGAACACTTTATTAAATGGGCCTCCGCCAGCGGTTAAAAATAAGGCAGTGGGACGTTAGAGGCGGGTTACGACCTCCTACGTCCTTTGATGTGTCAACATGTTTCAGCCAGTGCCTTATCTGTACTCTGGCTTTCTTCAGGACTGATAAAAAGTGTGTGTAGTTAAAATAGGGGTTGTGTAGTGCAGGCTATGTGTCTACACGCCCTAAAGTGTATCTAACTGTGAGAGGGGGGATTCCCTTCTCAAGATCACCTGTACAAATAACATAAAGGGACATAGACAAAACATACATGGGAGAAAAGAGTCACTAGGAGAAATTTGTCATAGGTACTGACAGCCGGCTAAATAGCGATGGGGTGCAGGCTATTCACCGCTCAAGTGTAATGGTACTGGTGGTACCATTATGGTGAAAGATCGCACTAGAACTTCGGTGGTGAAGTGGTTAAAACAACGGAAATGTTAAACATAGGTGAAGAAAGTGAAAAAATTAGGCGTAAGGGCTATGGCTTACTCTAGTTTTAGGTAGGTCTGGCTTCAAGGTTATTGAAGTGGCATGGGGTTGACCCTATATAGGAGACAAAAGTGGGACCACTGGGGTTAGGAAACCTGTAGGGAGAAAGGTAGCGCTTACCCAGCGTAGAGGTGGTAGATCAGCATACTCACAGGATTTCTGGTCAGGGCCGGCGTGGGACCTGTTGTGCCTCCTTCGCAGAACCGGTAAATGATGGCTTGATCTGCTGGTTTATATACTGGTGCTGATAGGCAAAATGAGGGCACCTGGGGGTGGAGGTAATGGTAGAAAGACTCGAATTTTCGAGTCATAGTCGCGTTGCATGGACGCTGATAGGCTAAATGGGGCCACCTGGAGGGGGAAAGACTCGAGTTTCGAGTCATAATCGCGCTGCAGGTGTGCCGGTTGCTTAGCGCTGTTGCGCGTCGTTGTGGCTCGTTTTTGCGCATGCGCGCGAGTCAGTGGCTTGTCTTCGCGCATGCGCGAAACGGAAATCCGTAAGGGCGCATGCGCGGTAAAGCAGTGTTGCCGCGCATGCGTCTGAGTTGTTCTGGGCGCCCTAGTGTTACCGATGCTGTTGGCGCTGGGAGATAATCGGGATGGGTGGCATTCATTGGGTTATTTCAGAGGGGTGCCAATAAATAAAGGATTACAGAGAGTTACAGAGAATGTGCAAAATGATGAAATAATAAAGCACAAAATAATAAATTGCTTGTCACGAAGGCTGGTAGTAAATGGGAGTGTCATGGTGGTGACAAGCAACAAGACCTAGTATTCAGGGGAAAATGCGACCCAAATGTGCTGAGGGATTCTGGGGGTTACTCAATGAGTGGGTAATTACGTGGTAGACAGAGAGTTCCAGGGGATGGCATTGTTCAGGCCATTAGTGGATGTAGAAAGGCGGTATATCCATCTTTGTTCTTTATTGAGCAGTTTTTTATCATTATTGATGGGGCTTTTGGGGATTTGCTCAATGACTGTCCAGGAGAAGTCATTGGGTGTGTGGCATTGGGTGATGAAATGGTTTGTCAGTTTACTGATATTCTTTTTACATCGCATCGTACTGCGATGCTCGGTGATCCTGGTTCTGACTTTACGTGTGGTCATGCCCACATATCTGAGGCCACATGTGCACGTGATTAAGTAAATCACATTACGGGAGTTACAGTTGGTGTGGCTCCTTTGGGACCAGATTTTGTTAGGTTCCAGGTCTAAAGTTTTAGTGTGGGATGTGAGATGGCATACACTGCAGTCATTGCAGGGGTAATGTCCTGTGACTCTGGGCATGCCCCAGGCATTGAGTATGGTGTTCTCCGCCGGTTTTGGGGGTGGTTTTGGGCGGGTGCTGACTAGTTGGTCTCGCAGGTTATGGCACCTCTTGTAAGCGAACCTTGGTAACTCCCAGTTTCTCTGTCCAGAGTTAATGATTTTCCAGTGCTTCTTGATAATCTTCGCCACCTCATTGGAGGCAGTGTTGTAAGTGGTGACACAGGTTGTAGGTTGTTCCTCATCTTCTTTGATGATGTCCTCCAGTAGTGCTTCCCGGTTTTGGTTTCTGGCCCTTTTCTGGGTCTTCTTAATGATGGCCTTAGGGTAACCGCGGTTTTCTAGTTTTGTAGCTAGATCCGTAGATTGTGATTTGTAATCATTCACATTTGTGCAGTTTCTTCTGATCCGAAGGAACTGACCGAACGGTAGGTTTTCTTTGAGCGGCCGGGGGTGGAAGCTGGTGAAATGGAGTAATGAGTTCCTCGCTGTGGGTTTATAGTAGGTGGTGGTCACCAGTGTTCCATTCATGGCAGTTATTTGTAGGTCAAGAAAAGGGAGTTGATAGTTGCTGGCTGTACTTGTGAAGTTTAGATATGGGTCTCTGCTGTTGAGCCAGTTCAAGAAGTTGTCCAGTTCATGCTGTGAACCTTGCCAGATGACCAGTATATCATCGATATACCTGTGCCATTTCAGGATATGGTGTTTGAACGGGTTGGTTTCCACTGCGATGTTGGTGCTTTCGAAGTGGTGTACATAAAGTCCAGCCACGCTCGGCGCGAAAACACTGCCCATTGAGGTTCCATTCGTCTGCAGGTAGAAGGTGCCGTCGTACTCGAAATAGTTTTCTTTCAGGGCGAGGGCTGCACATGCCAGTACAAAGCTCCTCGGAGTGTGGTAAGGCCAGGGTGAGGCTTCCAGGATGTCATGTAGTACCTGCAGGGTAGCATCTTGTGGAAGACTGGTGTACAGGCTTTCCACGTCAAGCCCTACCAGTAATTGTGTGTCAGGGTTGAAGGTGATGTTATTGATTACCTGTAACAGGTGTTTGGTATCTTTAATGTAGGAGGGGGTCTTTTGTACCAGGGGATTCAAGAAGAAGTCACAATATCTAGAGAGTGGCTCTAGTACAGAGTTGATGCCCGACACAATTGGTCTTCCTGGGGGTGGGATGACCCCTTTGTGTACTTTGGGTACTGTATAGAAGTACGGTATTCTGGTATGTACTGGGCAAAGGTATTCGGCCTCCTGTTTGGAGATGTGTTCCTCGTCTGCGGCCATTTTGACAAGGGTATGCACAGTTGTTCGTAGCCGATCAGTTGGATCATGTTCTAGTCTGCGGTAATTCCTGCTGTCGCTGAGTAGTCTGCGGCATTCTGTTTCGTAGTCAGTTTTATCAAGGAGTACGATGCCACCTCCTTTGTCCGCTGGTTTTATTATTAGCGTGGGATTGTTTTGGAGGCGTTGTATAGTCTGTCTGTCCTCCCATGACAGATTGTTGAAGTGTGTGGTTGGGTTGAGATTCTCAATGTCATGATATACTGCCTGTTCGAATGTGGTGATCTCAGGCGGGATGGTGGAAGGAGGTGGGACGAAGGTGGATTTGACTCTAAGCCCTGTGATGTTAGGGTTGTCATCAGGTTGTGTGGGATCGGGGGTTGTTTTCTCAAAGAAGGATTTCAATTTCAGTTTCCTGAAGAATTGTGCTAATTCAGCATGCAGCTTGAATTTGTCAAGTCTGGTTGTTGGCACGAATGACAATCCCTTCTCCAGGACTGCCTGTTCCTTGATGGACAGTGGGGTGCTGGATAGATTGAACACCAGTGACGGTTGGACAGTGGAGTTCGCTATTTGCTCGTTCCTGGTGTTGCTTCTTTCGTCTTCTGGCGTGTGTTGGAGCTCACTGGGTTTCCTTCTTCTGCCCAATGTACCTGTGTGTTGTTGTGCTGGGTTGTTCTTCGGCGACCTCGTGTTCTGTGGCCCTGTCCTAAAAAAGGAAAATTTGGGCCCTGGTTGCCTGCAAAAAGCGGCATAGGTCCGGTGGGGTACATGTTGGGGAAGCCAAAATAGGGGTTCTGCATGTGGCTTAAGTTCGGTGGGAAACCATAGAATTGGTTTGGTTGTCCTCCTTGCCAGTGGTTAGGCCATCGTTGTCCTCTGCGTCCTCTTCCTCCCCGTTTCTGTGATCCACTGCTAGAGTCACTAGAGACGGAGCTGTCATCACCTGAGGAGTTGGGTATATTAGTCTTTTTGGTAGGCGGGGTGTAGTTCTCCTCCGAGTATGGGTATACTTTGGCATAGGAGAATTTTTTGAGATCTTTCTCGAATTTTTTAAATTTGGCCTGGGTCAGGTAGTCCTTGTACTCATTGATCTCCCTGTTCTGGTCATCTAGTTTTTTCTTAAATGATGTGATAGTAGCTTTAAAGTGTCTCTCTGTTTCTTCGATTTCAATGGATAGTGTGTCTGACAGGCGTTTGGCTGTCTTGAGAATGAGAATCATCCAGTCCCTGGTGCAGTGCCAGGCGATCTGGGCCCAGTCCTTCCTGAACGTAGGGTCATCAAGGAAAATCCTGGGTGCGTTGGATACTAGGAGCCCTCTTGGAGCCGAGTTGGTTCTTAGATATTGGGCCAGGATTGTCCCATGGAGGATAGTGCGTATCCTGTTGCGCTTTTTCTCTGTTAGGGTCTCCCAATCAGTGGTCTGTGCGATGGTGCTAGAGATGTTAAAATCTGTTTGGAATGACGGGTTAGATAGTATATCTGCCAAGTCACTTTCAGAAAAGGTCAAGCCATGGTTTTCGGCCATGGTCAGGTATACTCTCACAGCTGCGCGCTGTCGATAAGTGCGTGTATCAAGAGGGAGAGAGAGGCCCAGATAGCTAGTCCAGATCCCCGGTTTATATGTACAGTTAATCAAAAAAGGACTAGCTGGGATGGGGTTGGTATGATATTATATTATAATCATAATAGTGACTCAGTATTGTTTTGTCAGAAGGGGGTGGCACCTGTTGGGTGTCTTTAGAAAGCCCTCACCCACCAACCTAGTTGGTGGCATGCTTCATCATCGGGCCCACCCAGTGTCCCGGGTGTGTTAAGTAAGTGAGTTAACACCCTTCACCGCACACACAGTGACATACCTGCTCCGCTGTAGTCAGGCGTCGTAGCACACCCGGGACAAGCTAGGTGTCACTGGGTGGGCCCGATGATGAAGCATGCCACCAACTAGGTTGGTGGGTGAGGGCTTTCTAAAGACACCCAACAGGTGCCATCCCCTTCTGACAAAACAATACTGAGTCACTATTATGATTATAATATAATATCATACCAACCCCATCCCAGCTAGTCCTTTTTTGATTAACTGTACATATAAACCGGGGATCTGGACTAGCTATCTGGTCCTCTCTCTCCCTCTTGATACACACACTTATCGACAGCGCGCAGCTGTGAGAGTATACCTGACCATGGCCGAAAACCATGGCTTGACCTTTTCTGAAAGTGACTTGGCAGATATACTATCTGACCCGTCATTCCAAACAGATTTTAACATCTCTAGCACCATCGCACAGACCACTGATTGGGAGACCCTAACAGAGAAAAAGCGCAACAGGATATGCACTATCCTCCATGGGACAATCCTGGCCCAATATCTAAGAACCAACTCGGCTCCAAGAGGGCTCCTAGTATCCAACGCACCCAGGATTTTCCTTGATGACCCTACGTTCAGGAAGGACTGGGCCCAGATCGCCTGGCACTGCACCAGGGACTGGATGATTCTCATTCTCAAGACAGCCAAACGCCTGTCAGACACACTATCCATTGAAATCGAAGAAACAGAGAGACACTTTAAAGCTACTATCACATCATTTAAGAAAAAACTAGATGACCAGAACAGGGAGATCAATGAGTACAAGGACTACCTGACCCAGGCCAAATTTAAAAAATTCGAGAAAGATCTCAAAAAATTCTCCTATGCCAAAGTATACCCATACTCAGAGGAGAACTACACCCCGCCTACCAAAGAGACTAATATACCCAACTCCTCAGGTGATGACAGCTCTGTCTCTAGTGACTCTAGCAGTGGATCACAGAAACGGGGAGGAAGAGGACGCAGAGGACAACGATGGCCTAACCACTGGCAAGGAGGACAACCAAACCAATTCTATGGTTTCCCACCAAACTTAAGCCACATGCAGAACCCCTATTTTGGCTTCCCCAACATGTACCCCACCGGACCTATGCCGCTTTTTGCAGGCAACCAGGGCCCAAATTTTCCTTTTTTAGGACGGGGCCACAGAACACGAGGTCGCCGAAGAAAAACCCAGCACAACAACACACAGGTACATTGGGCAGAAGAAGGAAACCCAGTGAGCTCCAACACACGCCAGAAGACGAAAGAAGCAACACCAGGAACGAGCAAATAGCGAACTCCACTGTCCAACCGTCACTGGTGTTCAATCTATCCAGCACCCCACTGTCCATCAAGGAACAGGCAGTCCTGGAGAAGGGATTGTCATTCGTGCCAACAACCAGACTTGACAAATTCAAGCTGCATGCTGAATTAGCACAATTCTTCAGGAAACTGAAATTGAAATCCTTCTTTGAGAAAACAACCCCCGATCCCACACAACCTGATGACAACCCTAACATCACAGGGCTTAGAGTCAAATCCACCTTCGTCCCACCTCCTTCCACCATCCCGCCTGAGATCACCACATTCGAACAGGCAGTATATCATGACATTGAGAATCTCAACCCAACCACACACTTCAACAATCTGTCATGGGAGGACAGACAGACTATACAACGCCTCCAAAACAATCCCATGCTAATAATAAAACCAGCGGACAAAGGAGGTGGCATCGTACTCCTTGATAAAACTGACTACGAAACAGAATGCCGCAGACTACTCAGCGACAGCAGGAATTACCGCAGACTAGAACATGATCCAACTGATCGGCTACGAACAACTGTGCATACCCTTGTCAAAAGGGCAGCAGACGAGGAACACATATCCAAACAGGAGGCCGAATACCTTTGCCCAGTACATACCAGAATACCGTACTTCTATACAGTACCGAAAGTACACAAAGGGGTCATCCCACCCCCAGGAAGACCAATTGTGTCGGGCATCAACTCTGTACTAGAGCCACTCTCTAGATATTGTGACTTCTTCTTGAATCCCCTGGTACAAAAGACCCCCTCCTACATTAAAGATACCAAACACCTGTTACAGGTAATCAATAACATCACCTTCAACCCTGACACACAATTACTGGTAGGGCTTGACGTGGAAAGCCTGTACACCAGTCTTCCACAAGATGCTATCCTGCAGGTACTACATGACATCCTGGAAGCCTCACCCTGGCCTTACCACACTCCGAGGAGCTTTGTACTGGCATGTGCAGCCCTCGCCCTGAAAGAAAACTATTTCGAGTACGACGGCACCTTCTACCTGCAGACGAATGGAACCTCAATGGGCAGTGTTTTCGCGCCGAGCGTGGCTGGACTTTATGTACACCACTTCGAAAGCACCAACATCGCAGTGGAAACCAACCCGTTCAAACACCATATCCTGAAATGGCACAGGTATATCGATGATATACTGGTCATCTGGCAAGGTTCACAGCATGAACTGGACAACTTCTTGAACTGGCTCAACAGCAGAGACCCATATCTAAACTTCACAAGTACAGCCAGCAACTATCAACTCCCTTTTCTTGACCTACAAATAACTGCCATGAATGGAACACTGGTGACCACCACCTACTATAAACCCACAGCGAGGAACTCATTACTCCATTTCACCAGCTTCCACCCCCGGCCGCTCAAAGAAAACCTACCGTTCAGTCAGTTCCTTCGGATCAGAAGAAACTGCACAAATGTGAATGATTACAAATCACAATCTACGGATCTAGCTACAAAACTAGAAAACCGCGGTTACCCTAAGGCCATCATTAAGAAGACCCAGAAAAGGGCCAGAAACCAAAACCGGGAAGCACTACTGGAGGACATCATCAAAGAAGATGAGGAACAACCTACAACCTGTGTCACCACTTACAACACTGCCTCCAATGAGGTGGCGAAGATTATCAAGAAGCACTGGAAAATCATTAACTCTGGACAGAGAAACTGGGAGTTACCAAGGTTCGCTTACAAGAGGTGCCATAACCTGCGAGACCAACTAGTCAGCACCCGCCCAAAACCACCCCCAAAACCGGCGGAGAACACCATACTCAATGCCTGGGGCATGCCCAGAGTCACAGGACATTACCCCTGCAATGACTGCAGTGTATGCCATCTCACATCCCACACTAAAACTTTAGACCTGGAACCTAACAAAATCTGGTCCCAAAGGAGCCACACCAACTGTAACTCCCGTAATGTGATTTACTTAATCACGTGCACATGTGGCCTCAGATATGTGGGCATGACCACACGTAAAGTCAGAACCAGGATCACCGAGCATCGCAGTACGATGCGATGTAAAAAGAATATCAGTAAACTGACAAACCATTTCATCACCCAATGCCACACACCCAATGACTTCTCCTGGACAGTCATTGAGCAAATCCCCGAAAGCCCCATCAATAATGATAAAAAACTGCTCAATTAAGAACAAAGATGGATATACCGCCTTTCTACATCCACTAATGGCCTGAACGATGCCATCCCCTGGAACTCTCTGTCTACCACGTAATTACCCACTCATTGAGTAACCCCCAGAACCCCTCAGCACATTTGGGTTGCATTTTCCCCTGAATACTGGGTCTTGTTGCTTGTCACCACCATGACACTTCCATTTACTACCAGCCTTCGTGACAAGCAATTTATTATTTTGTGCTTTATTATTTCATCATTTTGCACATTCTCTGTAACTCTCTGTAATCCTTTATTTATTGGCACCCCTCTGAAATAACCCAATGAATGCCACCCATCCCGATTATCTCCCAGCGCCAACAGCATCGGTAACACTAGGGCGCCCAGAACAACTCAGACGCATGCGCGGCAACACTGCTTTACCGCGCATGCGCCCTTTCGGATTTCCGTTTCGCGCATGCGCGAAGACAAGCCGCTGACTCGCGCGCATGCGCAAAAACGAGCCACAACGACGCGCAACAGCGCTAAGCAACCGGCACACCTGCAGAGCGATTATGACTCGAAACTCGAGTCTTTCCCCCTCCAGGTGGCCCCATTTAGCCTATCAGCGTCCGTGCAACGCGACTATGACTCGAAAATTCGAGTCTTTCTACCATTACCTCCACCCCCAGGTGCCCTCATTTTGCCTATCAGCACCAGTATATAAACCAGCAGATCAAGCCATCATTTACCGGTTCTGCGAAGGAGGCACAACCGGTCCCACGCCGGCCCAGACCAGAAATCCTGTGAGTATGCTGATCTACCACCTCTACGCTGGGTAAGCGCTACCTTTCTCCCTACAGGTTTCCTAACCCCAGTGGTCCCACCTTTGTCTCCTATATAGGGTCAACCCCATGCCACTTCAATAACCTTGAAGCCAGACCTACCTAAAACTAGCGTAAGCCATAGCCCTTACGCCTAATTTTTTCACTTTCTTCACCTATGTTTAACATTTCCGTTGTTTTAACCACTTCACCACCGAAGTTCTAGTGCGATCTTTCACCATAATGGTACCACCAGTACCATTACACTTGAGCCGTGAATAGCCTGCACCCCATCGCTATTTAGCCGGCTGTCAGTACCTATGACAAATTTCTCCTAGTGACTCTTTTCTCCCATGTATGTTTTGTCTATGTCCCTTTATGTTATTTGTACAGGTGATCTTGAGAAGGGAATCCCCCCTCTCACAGTTAGATACACTTTAGGGCGTGTAGACACATAGCCTGCACTACACAACCCCTATTTTAACTACACACACTTTTTATCAGTCCTGAAGAAAGCCAGATTACAGATAAGGCACTGGCTGAAACATGTTGACACATCAAAGGACGTAGGAGGTCGTAACCCGCCTCTAACGTCCCACTGCCTTATTTTTAACCGCTGGCGGAGGCCCATTTAATAAAGTGTTCTTACCATTTGGGTATTGGGACCCCCGCCAAGCCGTTTTAAACTCACTTACTTAACACCCTTCACCGCACACACAGTGACATACCTGCTCCGCTGTAGTCAGGCGTCGTAGCACACCAAGGACACGCTAGGTGTCACTGGGTGGGCCCGATGATGAAGCATGCCACCAACTAGGTTGGTGGGTGAGGGCTTTCTAAAGACACCCAACAGGTGCCATCCCCTTCTGACAAAACAATACTGAGTCACTATTATGATTATAATATAATATCATACCAACCCCATCCCAGCTAGTCCTTTTTTGATTAACTGTACATATAAACCGGGGATCTGGACTAGCTATCTGGTCCACTCTCTCCCTCTTGATACACGCACATGCAGTATATACACATCAAGGGGCCTACTACCTCTTCGGGCCGGCCGAGTTTGTTCACAAGTGTTAGATAGTGAAAGCAATAGGCAATGATGCATTCTCATAATGAGAGCGTGCTGGAGGTCTCTGTTTTGAGAGGCACAAAGCGTGGTGCAAGCAGGGCAAAGGACAGGCCTCATACCTCTGTAGGGTACAGAGCCAAGTTTTACCGCTGCTATGCTAACCATCCCTTGCTCATAATCCGCCCACAGCCCCGCCCTGATGAGTATGTTTACGTGGTCCCATGTGCTCAGATTCCTAGATTCTTGACAGCATTGTCATATAGTAACTCAAACATTTAACTAACAATATCTACACAGACCGCAATATGTTTTGCGTCAGGCATGCACTGGGACCGGCCCAGCTCATCGCGGAGGCAGATCGGCAGAGACCTGAAGCAATCCCTGCATTAGCGACTGAGGTTTGTGTACCCAATGTCAGTCGAAGAGATTGAGTGCCCTAGGTTTCGGGGGGCTAAAGCATGTAAATTCTATATGAATGAGGTAGTGTATCAGTGGCTTACAGATGCGCTGAAATTTCTTCTAGGAGTTAGCTAAGCTGTGGGACAATCGCTCAATTGCTAAAAGGTGCCACACGGTAGTGCACCCTCTTCACAGCCTCTCTAGTACCTCTGACCACCTTTCCCCTCTCTAGCTTACCTACATTTCCCTCTCCAGCCACGGATCTGTAGGCCTGGTGTCTCTCCAAGTGTGGCCCCTCTCTATGCCCTATCTTTCTCTGCTAGCTCCTCTGCCTCTCACTAGCCTCCTTCACCCTTGCAGTGCAGACCCTCCTGTAGTCCCTCTATATCTTCCCCTTTATTGCGTCTGTGAAACCTCTGCCTTGTCCCTCTCTGAATTGCTCCCATATGCCCACCTTTCCCTCTCTCTCCCCCATCTTGCATCCTTATGCCACCCCTCTAGACCCCCTATCTCTCCAGGTATGGTCCATCTCCATGCATCTGGGAGAGAGAATGTGGTCTCACGGCTAGACTGCTGACCTTGGAGCTGGGAAACCAAGAAACCATGGTTCGAGCCTCGGGTCGACTCCACATCCTGTGATTCTGGGAAAATAACGTAATCTCCTGGTGCCTACCAAAAAAGGAATGTGTTCTTGTGTAGCGTAACTGGTGCTCATGTAAAGCTCTCCAATACCTTTGGGTCGAGTTCGCGCTTTATAAATCTGCAAAAAAAACATCCGTCTAGCTCCTTTGCCTCTCTCTCCAGCCTCCATCGGCAGTGCAGACCCCCTCTGTCTCCTCCTGTAGTCCCTCTATCTGTTCCTCGCGTCTGTGCCACCTTTGCCTTGTCCCTCTTTACATTGCCCACCTTTCCCTCTCTGGCTCCCTTATACCTCTCCCTCTTTGGACCTGTGTCTGCATACCCTCTGTCCCCGCTTATGCCGCGTCGGTCCCTCTAATCTCCATAGCACTGTGCCTGCAGGTCCTCTGTCCATCCTTATGTCCCTCTAACCTGTACAGCCCTGTGTCTGCAGGTTCTCGCTCTCTCCCATAGCCCCTCTGGCTCGCCGTCCCTATGCCCTCGCGCTCTTCGTCTCCAGCCTCCGCGTCCCTCCCGCGGCCCTCTGCCCCGTCCCCCTCCGGCTGTCTGACATTTTCCACGCTGGAGCTCGGAATTAACCGAAGGTTAGGCCGAGCGCCGTCGGACCCAGGGACCGCGAACGAGCGCTCACGTCTGATTTTCTTTTCTTCTTCTCTTATGATGGATCTAAATTGCTAAATATGAATGTGGAACAAAGGGACGCTGCAGCTTCCAGTCCATCACTGGCAGCCGCTGAATGCGGCACAAAAGGAGCAGCCATTAGGCGGCCTGCGGGGAGGCGCATTATACAAATGACTGTCCTCTCAGCCCCGCCGCCCCCGCGCTCCCCCTGCCGCGCGCTCCGGAGGGGGCCGGCCGGCCAGCCATTCCCCTCTGCTCCAGATTAAACTTCCAGGGACTTGAAATGGGAAGAGAAATGAGCATTTTTAATGTCCTTCTAATCGTTCCTATTTTTTTTTTGTTTCTTTCGCCGCTTTGTCTGCCTCCCCCCATCATGGCGCCGCCACCAACGGCCCGCGCGCTGTCCGCCTATTGGCTGACACGAATTTGAGAGCAGGGGGCTTCCGACTGACCCCTAATTATACATTTCACAGCTAGAGCTGCTAACTGAGGAGGCCGAGGGCAGATGTGAACCGTTAAAAAATACCACCCTTGCCCAAATTGACTCCAGCAGCCGTTAAGTGAAATGGCGTTCATGGGGCATGTTCCCTCTACAAAGAGGTGAGACTTAAGGTTGGAGAACCTGTGTTCGTATTAATAACTTGCTTTTTATATAGCTTTTCACCACACACTTAGTATTGTAAACAGACGCCGTGTCCATTATTAGCTTTTCAATAATCTTCAACGGCTTTTCAATAATATTCATCTTCCAAAAACGACATTCCCAAAGACGTCAGTAAGGTCGACCTCTTTGCAAATTTATCACCCTCTTAAAGCGGTTTATCAAATTATCATTCAATTCGACCAGTTCCCTTGGCTCACCCACCTAACTAATGAACTTCACCCTCATTCATAAACCAATAGTTTGGGGGTTTGAGACGTTACAATTGTCAGGGTCACTCTCGCCATTCAGGCATTCTAGCATTTCCTCAGAGGACTGCAAGCTGCAGTGATGTAGATTTTAGACTGGGTGGACTACCATGTGCCACACGGTTAGACCCCCTAACGAGTGGTCTGCGGTAAATCCTGTTATCACCCAAAATTATCTGGTGAAAAGTGGTGCACTAAGCACCAAAATTGACGTGTTAATTTGTCACCTCTGCAAGGTCTGATTTTTTTCACGTCAGGTAAATATCGGCCAATACACCGGACCACTATTAATTAAGACCTTATACAAATATTTACATTAAAAAAGCTTTAATTTTCTCAGTGTAGGTGTAATATTTCTTTTTGAAGCAATTTTCTATTGCTAGTTACACAAATTCAGTACCAGAATCTACAAATGGTAAGATTGAAAATAAATAAAACAGTACAAGTATGTGCAAAAAGTCACATTAATAAAATTATCAATATCGAGCTGCCTTAATAGAAAAAATTTAAATGAAAAAGAAAGAGAAGAGAAGAGCAAAAAGGGATATATTTAAAATGTGGTGTTCCAGGGCAACGAAAGATTGAATCTATGAAAAATAAATGAGATGGCGGGAAATAGAACATTAGAAGATTTAGAAATCTAGCTAGTGATCTTTTTTTATAGCTCTTTTATTATTTTCCTTTAACATTACAGATAGTGTGCATACAGTCCGACATGGTGTGCCATATGAAAGTGGTATACACTGAGTTCATTACTTTACTGTGCTCCACACTTCCCACCCCCTCCTTATCCAGTTCTTCAGGTTGTAGCGTCGGAGTTGATATATAACTTAAATTTGCGTCCCTCATCTCTACCCCATAAGGTAAAAAAATCTGTTATTTCCTTATACATCCGCATCCATTGTAAATGTTTTTCTCTGTCGATGCACAGTTGTCCATAGCCCTACGCTATTCTGCCATTACGAGAAGGAGTGGGGTTCTGCAGCCTCCACTCAACTTCCATAAAAGTGGTCTGGAGCATTGAGTAGCAGTGACTTATAGTCCCTGGATATGCCACCCTTACCCAGCTGTTCCATCGTTATCTTGGCTCCTGGTGGAATGAAAACAGGTGTTTCTGCTACCATCTCTTTGTAGGGTTTCAGTGCATGGTGGAGCAGGAACTATCTAAAGAACTGAGTTTTACAAAAGTCATATTTTTTCGCCAGATACTCAAATGTTTTAATGCGGTTTGACTCCCAAACGTCCTCGAATTTAGAAATGGCAATAATGTCCCAAGGTGGAATCCCTTAAGTCTTAAGACCATCTACGTGGGTAAGCCACTTCCCGTGCCACAGGGAGGTTTTGTTAGTAATCTTTTGCTGCATTTATTTCACCTCACATCTGCCTCCCAGCATCTTAGGGGTGTCCTTGTAAAGGGTGACAGGACATGGGGGATGGATACTCCATAAAGCAGGACCTACAGGTCGTTTGGCTGTAGGAGATCTAGTTCCAGGCTCACAGCCGAGTCAGTCCTGTCGCAAAAAAAGCCTATCATTGACTAGAATCAGTTGGGAGGCCCTGTAATATTGCCAGATGTCAGGTATTCATAACCCGCCTTTAAATGAAAATATTGGCGTTGAGCCTGCCCACAGAAAATTACAGGGTAGAAACTGTATAGGTTGGAAGAACTTCGCTGTAAGGGAAAATGTGTAGTTTTAAGTGATGTATAAAAAAACGGGGTAATGTGACCACTTTAAACAAGGCTCAATTTCCCATTAAGGGCAATGGTAAAGTGGTCCATCCCTCGAGTTCCCATTTGGCTTGCTGGAATGGAGTAATCTGCTGGTTCCAATACCTCATCTCGTTCTTTCTAACATCAGAGCCAGGTATCTAAAGTGGTCAACTGCAATGTACATATTGGTCCTTTCTAACTGTTTGCGATCTTCCTCTCACTGTCAGGTATATAGATTTGCCAAGTTTACTCTAAGGGTTGAGGTGTCTCCAAAGATCCCTAACATTTGAATTCTACGCGAAATAAAATTTTACGCGGAATAACATTGAAGGGTTGCTGGATTTAGAGGAGCAAGTTATCTGCATAAAGCAACACTCTGTCTTCAGTCCCACTTCTCCAATGGAAACCTGTCAATTGTGCATCTCGGATCTACCAGTGGTTCAATCACTATCAAATTCTTTTTTTAAATGTCTGCTGGCAGTATGGGTGCCGGACCACTATGTTTGTTTGAGCTACCCTGAGCCACCTATAGGCAAACAAGACAATACCTAGTGCACCTCTCTGGCATGAAGCCATTCTGGTCGCTATGGATTAGAATACATGTTACCCTACTCAATCTGGTGGCAAGAATTTCATCAAGGAGCTTTGCTTCCACGTTTGGCAATGATATAGGTTGGTATAAGGAGAGGGTTGGTAGGTTTCAGAATTACAGGGATTAGGGCACCCTGCAAATTTCTTGCGAGTGCCAGTATTCAGCACTTTCACGAAGAGTGCCTGTAGATGTGTCAATTTCAGCAAAGCTTACCTCTTAAGGAATTCCAATGGAAATCCACTCAGGCTGTGGACCTTACAGAGAGTATGTCCACAATAGCCTGATGGACCTTATCAGCTGCAATTGAGAGGTCTAGTTGCCTCAGCCTGTCTCTGAAAAAGTGTCTAAAATGAGGTCTTCCGCTACTGGGCACTCCCGTTCTATGTAAGGGGGATTTTACCTAGAATATAATGCTTTGTAATACTTTGTAAAGGTTCCCACAATTCTGACGGCATCAAGAATAGCTGTCCAATGTTCTCCTGTATTGAGGGGATTACTCACGTTTCTAACTTGCCTGTTTTGCCCTCTCATTCTTATACTCTCAGTTTAGAATGTAGTCAGACATATCAGGTGGCAAGGCCTGGATGGCTAAGATGGCAGCCGAGCTTTAGAGACTTTCCCGTCGCCGATGCCCATCTGCTGCCATCCTGCCTGACAATGCAGACCCACCTGATTAACAGGACACCAGGCTTGTCGCAGTGCTTTGCAGTGACGTAGGGCCATTCCCAGCCCCATGAGGCACTTCCTGACAAGCTAGCAGCAGCGTGGGGACCCGTCAGACTGCCAGGCTGCTGGAGTGGCGGTGCGCTGCTGCCCCGAGCCTACCGGTGTCGCCTGCCTCGTTTCCCCGGCAACACGAGGCGGTTGTTGTATGTCGCTGAACTTAAGGAGGTCAAGGGGGCTGGTTTGTTTATACACAGAGTCAAGGTCCTGTTGTTCGGTGTTCATTATTATATCTCTTTCCATCTTAAAAATAATAATAAAGGCTCTCATAAAGTTCTCAATTAGTGTAAGTCAAGAAATTAAAAGTGGGGGGGGGCGCCCAAAGCAAACAAGTCCGTCTGGTTTTTGTTTCCACTCCTGGTTCAGGAAGAATATGTAGTTTGTTCGCATTGGAGTCTGTTGTATCTGTACCTTTAAATCTCTTTATTACTTTGTTGTGTTCTTGGGTCTATGTTCTGGAACTCACTCCTGATGCGATGCTGTCGAGGCCATTCTGATCTTGATACCGGACCTGACAGCATCGCAACAGAAGTGCTGCTTTCTTCGTGGGATAATTCTTTTTGGACTTGAAGATGGAAAATAAAAAAAAAGAAATAAGGCCTGATCTTGGGCTGTTGAGAAGTTCAAAAGCTATTTATGGGGTAGTCATTTTGATTTGTTTACTGACCATAAACCTTTGATATTTTTAATGAATGGAAACGGAACTGGTTTGGCATCTTCGAGATTGGTAAGGATCATATCAAGGTTGCAGGAATACAATTTTGATATAAAGCATATTTCTGGTGGAGCAAATTTTAGAGCGGATTGTTTGTCTAGATTACCAGTTAACAACACTAAAGAAACTCCTGAATTTGATGATGATGAATGTGTCGTTGTCTCGGCAATTGATGCATCCGAAAATTCAATGGAAGTAATTTCTGAAGATGATTGGATTAATGGTTATAAGAATGATGATGTGCTTATAAAAGTCATGAAGTATATTACCAATGGATGGCCACCGTTAAGAAATTTAGATAAAAACTTGGTACCTTTTCAACAGGTTTCTTCAGAACTAAGTGTAGAAAATGATATTGTGACAAGAAATGGTCTTTTTGTTCCTCCAAAGAATCTTATTGAAAGTCTTATAAAAAAAAGCTCATATTGGTCATCCAGGTATGGCAGGAACTAAAAAATTAATTAGAAAGTATTACTGGTGGCCTAGTATGGAATCATACGTAGATCAATTTGTAAATAAATGTCCTGAATGTTTACTCTCGGATAAACATTTGAAAATCAGTAAAAGTACTACTTCAACTAATTTATTGCCAGATTAGCCTTGGGAGAAATTAGCAATAGATTTTTCTGGGCCATATAACATTTTGAGTAGTAATATGAAATATCTTATTGTTTTAATAGATTACTATTCAAAGTGGATTGCATATGATTTTGTAAGCTTTCCAACGACTGATGTGGTCATTGATTTTTTGGAGAAGATTTTTTGTACTGAAGGATTTCCCCACAAATTAGCTTCAGACAATGGCACACATTTTATTTTTAAAAAATGGTTTAATTTTCTTAAAAAATATGATGTTAAACATGAGAAAACTCCGTTATATTTTCCAGCTGCAAATGGATTAGTTGAGAGAGCACAAAAAATGTTCAAGGAAGGTATTCAAACAGCTTCATCTTCTGGTTTAGATGTGAGAAGACATATTAAAGAGAAAGTCTGGAGTTATCTTAATAGTCCAGACTCTGTTACTGGTTTTACACATTTTTTCTTATTAAAAGGTAGAGATGCAAAAACTGTTTTAAACCCAGTGTTTGATAACAGATTGGATTCATTATCAAAAATTGAAGTAGAGAAAACAAATATCTCAGTTGATGATTGTGTTAAATACATTTTTGAAAAAAGTACAAACTTGGAGCAAAAATGCCAATTGTGGAAAAGAAAGAATATGCAACTGGAGATTGGGTTATTATTAAAAAAACTCAAGAAAGTAAATAAGGGTGAATCTAAATATAGTTCTCCACAACAGGTCGTACGAGTTACTAATTCATCAGTAATGTTAAAAAATAGAAGATGGTGGAACAAGAGTGCTATTATTAAAATAAAACCTTTTCAAAAAGAAATAATTGAAAAAAAATACGTGAAAGAGAGAATTTGAAGAGTTCATTCTTGTGTTTTGATGATCATTTTTCAAATTGTGCAAAAAATTCTTCTAATTTGCAGGTTAACATTTCTGATTGTGTAGAACAATCTGATTCTAGTTAAATATTGCAACACAACACTACGGATTGTAATGAACAAATTGTTTGCAATGATTCTGTAAATGAATCTAATGTTAATCAAAAGGACACCATTTCTAATTGTAATTCCAATTTAGTTAATGGAAAAAGAAATGTTGTTATTCCAGCAAGATGTAATGATTATTATTTGTATTAATTTATTTGTTTTGTTTAACAAAAGGAGATGTTGTATCTGTACCTATAGCCTCTTAAGCGCTGCTGACGGCCAACGGTCGTCACGAGCGCTACCTCCCCAGTGCTGCGCACGACCATTGGACGTCCATTCAGCACTAGTTCCAATGGACAGCGCAGCACTGGGGAGGGATATTTGCGAAGCAGCTAAGGTGTTAATTCTCTTTATTACTTTTTTGTGTTCTTGGTTCTATGTTCTGGAACTCACTCCTGATGCGATGCTGTCGCGGCCATTCTGATCTTGATACTGGACCTGACAGCATCGCAACAGAAGTGCTGCTTTCTTTGTGGGTTAATTCTTTTTGGACTTGAAGATATAAATAAAATCTCTTTGAATTCTTCACTTTAATGTTGTGTTCATTACGACAGAGTCCATGTCTCCTTTGGCGAAGTGTTGGCCGCTCCCGGAGAAATGGAGTATTCAAAATAAAAAAATCTATCCTATCTATCTATCTATCTATCTATCTATCTATCTATCTATCTATCTATCTATCTATCTATCTATCTATCTATCTATCTATCTATCTATCTATCTATCTATCTATCTATCTATCTATCTATCTACCTATCTATCTATATTTGTTATAGCTTAACTACCCGTCACCCTTGCTGTCACCCGGTGTGAAAGTGATAGTGGGGGGTGGAAGTGGAGTGCTCTCTTCTTATCACTTCAGTTGTGGTGTGCACAACTTTTTCCCAACTTCCCTCCATCTTCTAAGGAAGCGGAAAAATGGAACTTGCCTGAAACTGAGGCACTCTCGGACCGCAGTAAGGGGTATCGCTGAGTTCTCTCTCTCTCTGGGACCACCGTATACATAAGTGTTGCCTTTAAGAGGTATCTTGGGTTGTTTGGCTCTCCCCTCCTCCTGTTCATCTCTTTCAGCCACCAACTCCGTCGTCTGTCCGCACCTTCTCAAACTCTCCGTTCCACCTTCTGTTCCTCCCACGTCTCTCTCTCGTCAGCCTCCAACAACTCACTTGAGCGGGGACTTGCGTCTTGTGCCTTTCCGTCCTCAGATCTAGCACGCCACCTTCTGTGTCTGCAAGGAGTTTTACGAGCACCATCTTGAAAGACCTGGCTGTTCAGGATGCAGTATCACAGAAGTCTTCCGACGCGATCTGGTGCTGGGGGAGCGGAGTTTCGGCCCAGAGGTGAGCCACACCCTCCTGGGCTCTGGCGAGGCCTTGCGGCCGCCTGTGGTGGATTCGGCTGTCCAGGCCTGGCTGTGGCCATTAAGCAGATGTGCCCCGACTGCAGGTTGCCGGCCCTGTGGTGGCGTGCCCTTTCTCTCGCCCATCTACAGCAAGAGATCCCTGACTGCAGTGGCCGGCCTGCGGTGTTCCCTTCTGTGGCCGGGCCCAGGTGGAGGTGAAGGTGCTCACTGCTGGGGCTGAAGTGAGGGCGGAGCTGTAATCCAGCTGGACGGAGGGGCCCCACCTTTCTTTTTGGTCTCTGAGGTATACAGGGGAATTGCTGTGGTAACGCTGATGCGGTGAACATAGGAGGTCTAGGTGCGGAGGAGGCGGTGGCCGTCTGCCTGGCCTTGCCCTCGGAGATGAGGCTGTGCATCTGCTGTAGCCAGTGCTGGTGCAAATTCGGGACATTGCAATGGGGAGAGCTGCTGGTGGCTGCGGAGGTGTCCAGAGGGGTGCCCCAATAACATTCCTGGAAGCCGGTGGAGGCAGGAGCGGCTAACCTAGTCTGGACCTGGTGTAACGGTGGTGGGTTCACCAGGGCCTGGATATAACTCCTGGGGCCCTCTTCTGCAGCCTCCCCATCAGGCCCCTGTTGGAGGGGGCCGCGGATGGTGTGAGCTGGCCTCCCACCCACGCAGCGAGTTGGAGTCCTCTGGGGATGAGCCCTGGCGTTGGAGGTTAGCAGAGGATCAAGACTTTGCCTCCGGGGTGCAGCGGGGTGGTGTGGTGTTCCTGTGGATGGTGGTCGGTGGCGGCCATAGTGAGAGCCAACCCCCTTGATTCTTTGCCTGCGCTCTGCATCCTGACCTTCCCTGGCCCCACCTGCTTGCTCCCCGGGGGCTTGCCTTCAGGTGGGCCGTTGGCAGTCTGTGTCCCCCTGGGTCACCCCGGGCCCTTGATTGGGTTCGCTATTTTCTTCTCCACTGCCAGACCATTGGACCCCTGGCCATGGAGAATGGGGCGGGGAACATTCTGCTGCAAGACTAGACTGGAACAATATACGATCCCGCTGGCTGACTCCCGCAAGACCATTGAGGGCCCGGAGCTAAGGTCAGCTCTGCAGAGGCCAACGACCAGCACAGGAGTTGCACCATCAGCGGAACTGGGGCGGCCGGGTGCAGGGTACCAAAAAGACGTTGGGACCCTGTGCTTTTCAATAGAGACCCATGGTTCGCAAAGTTGCTGCAACCTCAGGGAGGGAGACTTCCTGATGGCGTCCACCAACTGGAAAAGTAAGTTGGGATCTTGGGGGAAGCCTGGACACTGTTGGTTAGGCCACCCAAGGCAGTGGGGCATGGGGTGCAGTGGTGTCTTCTGGCGTCAGGTTTTCTTACCAGCTCTAGTCGGTGGGACCCTCCAGGTTGAGGCTGCAGGCATCATCTTGAAGTTTGAGGGAGGTCGAGGATCATCAGATCCCAGGTCAGGATCGCTGGGGAGACCTCCTCGTGGTGTTGTGCCACTCGAACTCGGGCTGTGGGCGTTTGGTGCAGAGTGGTGTAGAATCGCACAGTCGCCTGAATCTGGATTCTGGTCTTGGAGTCTTTGTTGAGCAAATCAATCAATCCATCCATTTGTAAAGCGCACTATTTACCCGTGACGGTCTGAAGGCGCTGGGGGTGGGGAATGCTGCTACTGCTCGAAGAGCCAGGTCTTGAGGAGTCTTCTGTAGGTCAGCAGGTCTTGGGTCTGCCGTAGGTGGGTGGGGAGGGTGTTCCAGGTCTTGGCGGCGAGGTTGGAGAACGATCTGCCACCGGAGGTCGGTCTTCGGATCCAGGGGACTGTGGAGCTGGCGAGGTTGGCGGAGCGGAGCTGGCGGGTGAGGGTGTAGAAGCTGAGTCGTCTGTTGAGGTACGCTGGTCCGGTGTTGTGGAGTGCCTTGTGTGTGTAAGTGAGGAGCTTGAAGGTTATCCTCTTGTTGACGGAGAGCCAGTGAAGGTCTCTCAGGTGGGGTGTGATGTGGCTGTGGAGGGGGATGTCGGGGATCAGGCGTGCAGAGGCATTCTAGATGCGTTTCAGCCATTTCAGGAGTTTGGCCGAGGCTCCTGCGTAAAGGGCGTTTCCGTAGTCTAATCTGCTGCTGACGAGGGCCTGGGTGACCGTTCTTCTCGTTTCGGTGGGGATCCACTTGTAGATCCTGCGGAGCATGCGGAGGGTGTTGAAGCAGGAGGAAGAGATGGCGTTGACCCGTTTAGTCATGGAGAGGGTGGGGTCGAGGATGACCCCTAGGTTGCGTGCGTGGTCGGTGGGTGTTGGGGCTGCTCCCAGTGCGGTCGGCCACCAGGAGTCGTCTCAGGCCGATGGGGTGGATCTGAGGATGAGGACCTCCGTCTTGTCGGAGTTCAGCTTCAGTCGGCTGTTCCTCATCCATTCGGCGTCAGCCTTCATTCCTTCGTGGAGGTTGGTTTTGGCGGTGTGGTGTTCTTTGGTGAGGGAGAGGATCAGCTGGGTTTCATCGGCATAGGAGATGATGTTGAGGTCGTGCAGTTGGGCGATGTGGGCGAGTGGTGCAATGTAGATGTTGAACAGCGTTGGGCTGAAGGAAGAGCCCGGGGGTACGCCGCTGATGATCTTGGTGACTTCGGAGCGGAATGGGGGAAGGCGGACGCTCTGTATTCTGCCGGAGAGGAAGGAGGTGGTCCAGTCCAGGGCTTTCTCTTGGATCCCGGCATTGTGGAGGCGTGTTCGTAGTGTGTAGTGGCGGACCGTGTTGAAGGCGGGTGACAGGTCCAGAAGGATGAGGGCCACTGTTTTTCTGTTGTCTAGCATGGTCCTGATGTCATCGGTGGCGGCGATGAGGGTAGTTTTGGGGCTGTGGTTGCTGCAGAATGCTGTTCTCCTCGAGGTAGCGGGTCAGTTGTTTGTTGACGGACTTCTTGATGACCTTTGCCGGGAACGGGAGCAGGGAGATGGGTTGGAAGTTCTTGAGGTCCGCCTTGGGTTTCTTGAGTAGGGCGTTGATCTCGGCGTGCTTCCAGCTCTCCGGGAAGGTTTCTATCTCGAAGGAGATGTTGATGACTTTCTGGAGATGGGGTGCGATGGCTGTGCTGGCTCTGTTGAAGATGTGGTGTGGGCAAGGTTCTGACGGAGATCCGGAGTGGATGGTGTTCATGATGGTGCCGTCGCCTGTGATGTTGGTCCAGGAGAGCAGGCGGTTGGTGCGGATGGTGGTCGTGGGGGCGGAGGTCTCGGTGGTTGTCGGGTGGTCGTGGCGTTGAAGCTGTTGTGGATGTCTGTGATCTTGCGGTGGAAGAAGGTGGCCAGCGAGTCCCACAGGTCTTGCGAAGGTGAGACGTCGTTGGTGTTGGAGCTGGGGTCAGAGAGTTCCTTCACGATGTTGAAGAGCTCTTTGCTGTTGTGTGCGTTGTTGTCTAGGCGGTTAGTCAAGGAGGCCCTTTTGGCGGATCTGATGAGGTGATGGTGCCTGCGGGTTGCGTTCTTGTGGTCTGAGTAGCTACCTGGTGTTCGTTCACATAGCCAGTTCTTCTCCAGTTTTCGGCATGTTTGCTTGGAGGACTTCAGTGAACCAGCTGGCTTTCTTGCTGGTGTGACTGTTGGAGTGCTTCTTGAACGGGGCGAGGGTGTTGGCGCAGTCGTTAATCCACTGATTGAGGTTGCGGGCGGCGGTGTCGAGGTCGCTGGGGGCGGCGGGTAGGCTCTGGCCGAGGGTGGTGGTAAGCTGGTCTTTGATGACTTTGCTGCAGCAGCGGCGAAGTATCTGTTGGGTGCGGTGGTGCGTGGTGGGCTTCTTGAAGGTGAAGTGAATGCAGTTATGATCGGTCCAGTGGAGTTCGGTGGTGTGGTTGAAGGAGACGTGGGGGCTAGCGGAGAAGATGAGGTCAAGAGTGTGGCCGGCAGAGTGGGTGGGTGTTGTGACGAGTTGTCTGAGTCCGAGGTTGGCTAGGTTGTCAATCAGGGTGGTGGAGTTGGTGTCGTTGTTGTTCTCGAGGTGGTAGTTCAGGTCACCAAGGAGGATGTAGTTTGTGGAGGCGAGGGGGTGTGTGCTGACGAAGTCGGCCATGGGGTCGCTGAACTGTGGTTGGGGTCCTGGGGGTCTGTAGATGAGGGTTCCTCTGAGGGTGGTGTTTGGGTCGGTGTGGATCTGGAAGTGCAGGTGTTTGGGGGAGCTGAGGATGTCGTCGGTGTTGGTCGAGACTCGGAGAGTGTTCCTGTGGACGATGGCAATTTCTTCTCCATAGGTGCGGTCCCTGCGGGTGATCTTGTAGCCTTCCGGGACGGCTATGGCGATGTCTGGTGCCGAGGCGGGGTTCAACCAGGTCTCTGTCAAGAAGGCCACGTCTGGGGAGGTTGAGTCGAGTAGGTCCCAGAGCTCAACGGCGTGTTTGCGGGCAGAGCGGGTGTTGAGGAGGAGGCATCTGAGGTAGTTGGGTTCTTTCCTTGTCGGTGGCTTGGTGGGGCGGATACTGATGAAGCTGCAGTTTCGGCAGGTGAAAGCTCTGTGGGTTTGCTTTGTGTGATCGTCCGGTGTTGAGTGCGTGGAGGGTGCTGGCATGTAGCAGTGTCAGGCGTGGTGGTGGTTGCGGGGGCCAGGGGTTCTGGTGCTGGGCACGGAGCAAATCCGGTGTTGACGGGAGACAGTCTGTAAGTTGAGTGCAGGGCAGTTCCTCCGGGCTCTGGGGGGCTGATGGCTGCAGGACACACCAGGTTCTTTCCTGTAGACAGGTGGGAGGCAAAATCTGCAGAGGCAAGTTTTGAAGGTTGCCCCTAAATACTAGATTTAGGGCGTTTAAAGGGGTGAGCAGGTCGGGACCAATGGGTCCCCTCCTTTGGCTGGGTACACCCCCTGTTCTGCTACCCTCCAGAGGGAGGGGGCATGAGCCTCTCCCTAATTGTCTGAGTCTCCTAATCTTCAAGATGGAAAGGACTGAGTGCCTCCCCTCGCCCCCCCACCAGAGGGGTGGGGTTGGCAAAGGTGGGCACACCTCTCTTCCTAGCTTGGTTTTCCCACCGAATCTCCTGCCCAAAGTAGGGGGAAAAAACAGTGAGATCCAGTTGCTGGAGGAAGCAAAAGGCAGGGTCAGATTTCAAAGGTGGCAGACCTTTGAAGCTTCCTCTTTGTGGACCCAGCCCATCTTGGGGGAAGAGGCATGACACCTCTTCCCTGGATGGGCTTTGTCTCTGGTCCCAGAGAGCCGAGGCTCTCAACCCAAGGGTCCAGAAACCTGTCTGGTGGTGGGTAATGGCGGGCAGCCATTCAGGAGCTACTCCAGGGCTGGTCGTTTTTCAGGGGGCATCTCAAAGATGCTCTCTAAGTGCACTTTATATTAAATCCCACATTGGCATCAGTGTGGGTTTCATGTGCCGAGAAGTTTGCTACCAAACATTCCAGTTGTTAGTAAAGTTATTATGGAGCTGTGGAGTTCGTAATGACCAACTCCCAGACCATATTGTCTTTATGGATTTACTAAACTTACCCTGTCTAAGAATGGACTTAGACACTGTAGGGGTATAGGGCTCATGCCAATGTACCATCACCTGAGGGCTAGTGCACCTTGCTAGAGGGGTGACTTATCTAGGCCCCAGGCAGTAAGTTTTAGGCATGGCACACAGGGATGTGTGCAATGTTGACTCTTCACTTTTCTCTGCACCAAAACATGCAGCCTGCAATGGCAGTGTTTGAGTGTTAAGGTGCAGGGCCTCTAATGGTGTTCTGTTTAATTCAGATACTCTGTCCATCACCACCCCCTTTTCTGAATCGTTTTGTCCACCATAAGCGTGGAAGGGTATACTCAGATGTGAGTCCCTTGCTCATTGCACCATCAGGATTCAAGCAAGCCGGGCCGAAGACGGCTGTGATGCAAGAAACCGGTCCCCGGAAGCTTGTTTCCTTCCCAGTATAAGAATTGGCTTGGTAGTTTGGTCTGCCCTGTTCCCATGATGCACTGGGCCAGGGACAGACTAATTTGCATATAGCCAGGTTCTGAGCTGGGATGGTGCAGTGAACTAAAAAACAGTGATGGATCAAGCCCTGATCTGTTGACTGGGTATGAGTGTTCTGTTTAATCCAGATACTCTGTCCATCACCACCCCCTTTTCTGAATCGTTTTGTCCACCATAAGCGTGGAAGGGTATACTCAGATGTGAGTCCCTTGCTCATTGCACCATCAGGATTCAAGCAAGCCGGGCCGAAGACGGCTGTGATGCCAGAAACCGGTCCCCGGAAGCTTGTTTCCTTCCCAGTATAAGAAATGGCTTGGTAGTTTGGTCTGCCCTGTTCCCATGATGCACTGGGCCAGGGACAGACTAATTTGCATATAGCCAGGTTCTGAGCTGGGATGGTGCAGTGAGCTAAAAAATGGTGATGGATCAAGCCCTGATCTGTTGACTGGGTATGAGTGTTCTGTTTAATTCAGATACTCTGTCCATCACCACCCCCTTTTCTGAATCGGGCCTCTAATGGTGGCACAATAAGTGCTACAGCCCTTAGAGGCTTTCCCTGGTCACAGTGACTTTGGTACCCATAGAACCTTTGACAAGGGACTTAGCCATGGGCAGAGATGTGCCAATTGTGGGTACAAAGGTAAATGTTTGGAAAAGAGTACAGGCCCTGGGAACCTGATTGGCAGGGACCCAGGACACATCAAGTCAGGTTGCATCAGATGTCAGGCAAAAAGTGGGGGGTAACCATGCAAAAAGGGGCACTTTCCTACACCGGGCGTCTGCTTTGGCGCAGCGGGGGCAACGGATTTGAGGGTGGTCCTCAAGTCCATACAAGACTCCAGAGATGCTGTGGAGTCCAAGGTGGACGGACTCCGTGTAGATCGCTCTCTGCTGTGCCAGGACCTCTGTAACGTGGTGGACAGAACTACGGAGATTGAGACACGAATATCCAATGCTGAGGGCATATTATTGATGAATCCTATAGTTATTTTATCCTAAAATAACTATAGGATTCATCAATAATATGACATCCAAAGTATTGTCAAGTCTGGAATCTTCTTCCATTTTTATGCTCAAAAGCCAAATCAATGCATTAACAGAAAACACGCGGAATCCAAGTGCAGCGCGTAGCCTAACAACGACATAACAGTGCGTTAGCATTTCCGCGACAACAGGCTCTGGATTGGCTAAAACACATCCAATCGCGTAAAACCATAGGCAGCCTAACTATCAGGTACTATGCGTTCATGTCACCAGGGCAACAGGCTTAGGATTGGCTATAAACTGACCAACCGCGGAACCCCTATCAGAACCCAGCCATTATAAAAGACGCAGTGTCAACTGTAATGTTATTCGTTTTGCTGACGGCAAGAAGACGAAACAGGCGACGCTGTCCAAGCGAGGAGCAGGGAGGCCGGTGCACAGTTTAAAGGTGAGGAAAACGTAGCTCCATGAGTGTCTTTCTATAGCAAATAGATCATGCAGGTTAATAGCATCTCCATATAGAATTATAAGCTGGCCTAAATAACCAAGACATACCCACAGCACCAAGAGGCATATTGATCAGGGCAATAGATCCCCCGTTTAAAAAAAAATTGATCTCTCCGCACAACATAATATACCACGTGGAGTTTTATCCAACAGTTGACCACGAATGTCTAACATTAGAGGAGGTTTATAAAACTGGGTACATCCAGCCTCCAAGTATAGATGGGAAAATATAAGGCTAAGCATTGCGAAGGCCACAAACAACTTAACAAATAAGAATAAGTCCCCTAAACTATACGCACAGAATGCGAAAAAATAAAGGGATATAGGGGACTGTCCACAGATTGGCCACCACCAAGCCAACACAAAGACCAGAACAATTACTAAGAAAATGGCTACAAACTGAATATGAGACATAACCAGAAAGGGTCAAACCACACTGAATATAAATACATATAACCAATATGGGAATACCTGTGTCTCCAAATCCACTAAAAATAAGAGAGTAGTATAGCGCAGTAAGCCTATGGATGACAATAAAGAACATCCAAATAACAGTCAATAAGGAACAATCAATTATGACAATCCCTAGTTGTCCGCACAATACAGGGAGGTAACAATATACCAATAATTTCTTTACAGAAGTGAGTCTGAATCCTCATAAAGACCGGAGGTCAACCCCAGAGTCCTTATGTGCCAGTGAATGCAGCAGAAGAAGGTCTGTGTTTTCAGTGATCCGCTTACTTTATGAATGGTGAGTCCTATACCTTATCACTAGATGCATACTAAACGAAAACAGCAAGACCACCCAATAACACCAACCATCATTTTATCTACAGAAATACCATAAAGAAGTATTCTCTTTCAAAACGGTGGCTCCCCTGGACAGTGTGTACCGCCGCACTTATTATTGCTCAAGGTAATATAAAGTTTCCCACTTGAAAGACAGGAAGGTCACAAACAAATGAAGCAGATAATATACTGTTTTTTCCTTCTTACCTCACAGTCAGTTGCCATTATTCTCATAAGAAGCACTGATAGCCAACAGACCCACATAATTGAAGGGATCCTGAAGCAGCACGAACTCCAATATACCATTGAGTTCAGAACAAATTATTTTAATTTCGAGGTATGTGACACCTTGGGGTTACTTCAATTACAAAACAGTATAGGGGTCAGTCTACACAGACATAGATTTAAAAGACTAGGGAAAAGGGAGAGGTAACAGACTATAAATGGGCAATTATATCAATTGTGTGTATATATAAAAATGAATGAGGGCATTTGAACTCAACAGCTGTACTTGTATGAGGGGAAATTGTGATAATGTGTATACAAAGACAACACTTTGATAATCAATGTTTGGTAATTCTGTGTTCTTTTAACCTAGAATCTGTCCTGAAGAAGGTGTTTGTATAAGAAAAAAGCCAAAACGCTGCATCGACATTTTTCTGATTCTTGTTTTATGTATTGTGTTTTGCATTTTATAAATTGTGTATTTATTTGAGATGTGTACTCATCTATGTTTTTAAGATATTGCCAAATCCAACTGTATGAGATATTAATAATGAAAAATTGTACACGCTTTTACAAAAAATCTTTTGAGAACAGCCTCATTAATCCATTTTGTGCTAGAATTGTGCAAAAACGATAGAATAACTTGTGGGAGTTTACAATTTTAATGTACCAGAACCTCTTACCTCTTGCCTTTTCCGTACCTGAGTAGTCCCAGACAGGTCCGTTTATGTTTTACTGTCAGATGCATATTAATACCCATACAATAGTCCTTTAGTTGAGCATTGGGACTTGTAGTGTGGGACACCACGTGATTTTTATTCTCTTTCCCCTGGTCCCAGACAAACCCAGAGAGGGGGCCTCCTAATTTTTCTAGTATCTTCTGTTTCAGCCTGCTTATTTTAGAGGTCTGGGTGAGGGGCACTGCGCACAGTGGTGCTGTTTTGCACTTTTTGCTTTACAGGATGTGGCTATCATTGGGACCCGTGGTTGCCACCAGCCTCAGGCAGAGTCAACAGCTTGCTCACTGCCTGTAGCTCATTACTCTCTTGTTGCAATAGCAGACCACCTCATCCGTGAAGGGAGGGCAAAAGTAGAGCCCGGATTGGGATTCTCACTGCCTTGCTTAGTCCCCAGGTGGTAGACCTGCGAAGTCGAAAGGCTGAGCCATCAAACCCAGTCCCATTGCACCACCTCCATCTCTTTAACCCACACTCCAGCCAGGCCAATATTTGGCACGCCGATTGGGGTATTTTTAAAGCTACCTTTAGATCTGAAATTGTGTGGGCAGAAGCTGGATGTTATGGTGAAGATGGCAACAGAGGATCTCTTTTCTTTTTTCTCTGGGGGCCTTGTCATACATTTAGTCCAGGTGTGGGCCCGAGCAGGTAAACAACATAGAAGGGGGGGGTCTTAGCTTATCCACTCGTAGCTCTGTGACAGCACTGCTGAAACCGTTATCTTTGGCATGTTCAGGCCAGGCACTGCCCCAGAATCTCCGTGCCACTGCTCCTTACGTCAGTTGTCTCAGGTAGGGGGATCCCAGCGCCATCAGGGACCCAATCCTCCTACAATCACCTGGTACCATGGCACCCCACACAAGCATGCAGCATTAGTATCAGCTTGGGTCGCCCATTCTGGCTCCCATGTTACAACCACTTCTGTTGTAGGCCATTCCCCTTCTCCACAGGGGTTGGTGCTGTGCTAACCCTATCCTTGGCGGTGATGGGGCCTCCTCCCTTTTGTGTCTTGGAGCAGTCAGTTTTGCATTTCAGCAGGGTACAGGCAATATTAAGATGTTTACGGGTTGGGGGTTTCCGGAAGAACCCAGATTAAGAGTCTGCCATTTGGCCCATGAGCCACACCCCCAGCTCCTAAATATTTCCAATAACAAAATGTTTAATGTGCAGAAAAACATTCCTCTGAAAGCAGTTTGTAATTGAAATCATCCGTCAGGATAAAGTGGTGATCTAACAACTGCTGCTGGCATTCCACCTGGATTAGGTGACAGCATCTGAAAAAAAGACTGGTGGCCATATAGGGGTACGTTGTACAGTAGCTTAGGAAGTGTGCCATGGACCCTAGTGCATGCAAGGAAAATGGGACTTCATTGAGCCTGTTGCAAGGTAAAATACCATAATAATCAGGGTTCAGTGGGTAACAGGCCGAAAATTCCGGGCACTACACTTGCTACACCTTTGATCCCTTCATCCCTGATCTTGCATGCCTTCTTGCTTACTTCTCTTCTTCAATAGCTCTGTGCACCAGATGGCCCATGGGCCAGCGTCACCCCTTCCCTTTGCGAGGTAGGGTACCAAGCTGTCTGAAATTCTGTGGAAAATGAGGGAATGCAGCAAAAAAGCCAGGAAGACTTCTTCAAAAAGATTTAATCCATGGCAAACCGGTAAATGAAGAAGTACTCTACAAAATGCCCTACCATGAGCTACAAGGTACTGCTCGGCTCAAAAGTCAGCTCTGCCAGTTCATAAAGACTCTGTTAGAAAACTATGCACTATGACATCCCACATATTTGACATTTAAACACAGGCACGCACACATACATACATGTACACAGCACTGGATACCACACATCATAATACCAGGCTCATGTCACCATCAATACACACTCCAGGATTCACAATGATCAGATCCAGCATTCAGATCACAACAAACAAAGTGAGTACCAGACTGCAGCCCAGGATACATCCACAGAATGTACACCTGTACAAGAACATTGAAAATACCTTAATAGTCACACACGTACAACAGTTCACCAATTAGTACGATAAAGTAAACATAAATGTAAGGGTAAAGCAGCAGCACCTGGATTACAGCAGCAACTCTAGGGCACTGGAGTGGCTCCTAAATAAATAACCCATAAGGAGCTCTACACCAATCCAAGGTCTGCGTTGACTCTGCTCAACACAAGAATCATCCCATGGACCATCTTGAACCTACACAACTTACTTGCAATCACAGTATCCCCCAAAACAAATAAAGTCCTACAGTGACCATGAGGATCACCTTGGTTCTATTTAACACAGGAAACAATACAACTTGCTTGGCACCAGACTAACCCCTACTATACATAAAGTGTGTGAGTGATCCACCTTGATGCTACACAAACAAGCTTAATATTGGGATGGACCTCCGTCATGCAGAAGACTGAAAAACAATCATCAACCCCTTCGCTGCGGTGGCAATTCTGCCGCAGCGCTAGGCGGGGGGGCAGAGCGGCCCTCGCATGCTCGTGACGGAGCCGCTCCGTCACGATCCGCGGTTGCGCTGTGCTCATGACGGAGCGGTTCCATCATGGCCCCGCCCGCTTAATAGAACGCGCCGAGCAGGCGCGGCGGCAGGGCCATGACGGAACCGCTCCGTCATGAGCACAGCGCAACCGCGGCTCATGACGGAGCGGCTCCGTCATGAGCACACAAGGGGTTAAAGAGCAAATACAAAATGTGTGACAGTGGAAAACAGCCAGCAGTAAAAGGTCCAACTCCCTTCTCACTCATCCATTCAAATAAAAGGATTCCATACAAAGAACTTTCATGCCACATACATCGATGCACTCTGTTTCCTATCCAGGCACCAATTTCGTAGCTCGATTTTATACTCTTAACTAGCAGCCCGTCACGACCTTGTCCGGGAGCAACAGGCTTCCCCGACCCCCGCCGGCCCCGACATTGTCCAGCAGCCCGGGCCCCCACCCGTCCCGTCCCCCGCCTGCCCCGACCCCCGCCTGCCCTGACATGGGTCCCCTTACCTCAGCCGCCGCTCCTCCCGCCTGTCCGCTGCTCGCACCGCCGCTGACCTATCCGCTGCTCCTCACTTCACCGCTCCTCCCCCGCACCATGTCCGCCGCTCCCTTACCTCAGCCGCCGCTCCTCCAGCCGTCTGCTGCTCGCACCGCCGCTGGCCGGTCCGCTGCTCCTCACGTCACCGCTCCTCCCCCGCGCCATGTCTGCCGCTCCTCGTCGTGCTCCTGGACGCCGCTCCTCCCCGCGCTCCTGACGTGAGCACGCACGTCGCGGCCTGCGCTACTTCGGAGGGACTACTTTATTTTTTACTGTACATTTTTTAAATAACGTTTTATTTTTTTAATTTATATAGCCTATAACCATCTACACATCCTGACGATTCCAACGGTGTATCGGGTGTGTGGATTGGCGCTGTGGTTCCCGAGTTTACCCGCCTCAAAGGCTGAAAGTTCTTCCTTTATTATAGTAGTATAGATATGAATTGTGATGAACTAGTAAATGAACTTGGTGCTGTCCTGTAAGTTAATCATTAATCCTGCAGTATTTTTCCAGCACAACACTGTGTTCAATGCCAACTGAAGGGTCTCTTACAATACCAGATTACACATCTCCAATTGAACCTTTGATTCTGCACATAGAATACCACCCTCCAGTGTAAAATACACATCATCTAGACTAGTGTACCCCAGTTATAGCTATTTTCACATGCCCAAACCAGGGAATGGTGGCCCATCTTCCTTGCTTGCATTAGGTTCATGGCATTCCTGCTAACCCACAATCCCCCATTTCAGCAACACATATCTTGCCTCTTGGTCTTCTTCCTCTGAAATACAGCTCTCCCCAAGAATACCCCTGGACATATATATTAATGGCATGCAAGATATCCCTAGATTCATAACTAAAGCCTTCCCAAAATGTGTGCATCATGTACATGAGTCAACAATAACTTCCATCTCTTTACCATCCATTTCTATGGTACAATGCGTTAACCATTTAGAGGTTTGTTTGGCTCCCACTACACTCAACACTACCTTAGTATTATCACTCCTAATGCCGCACCCTAATACACCCAAAGTCCCTGCAAACCGAATAAAATGTTGTCCTCTTTGGCATCTTGCAAGTCTTACCAAAAGCTGGACAAGACATAGAACTTGCAAATGGTTCACAGTGCCAAATCTATAACAGTTCTGTCTGTCCCTATACATTGGTTGATATGCTCCTTCCCCTTGGCTTCCACACGTTTCTTTGGCACAACATTCTCTTCTTAAATGGACTTTTCTTGGCAATCTCTTTGATTGATACACTTTTGTGATTGTTCATTTCCCTAGAGAATATGCATGGTTGCCTGCATAAGTATACCTGTCCCTTCCTAAAATTCTCTCTTTGTGTTCATCAACATCTGCTCGCCTAACAAATATTTCCAAAGTCACGATGCTCTAATATTGATCAGAGCGTGGCAACATACTCATCTATAGTCTCACCTTCCCCGTGGTACTGTGAGTAACATTTAGACCTATACAATACTGTGTTTATTTTTTGACATATATCCCTTTCATTGTTTCACTACACATTGAATTCATCTAAACCCTCTGCTTTTTCAAACGCGGCAAATGTTTAAATTCTTTTAAACTTTAATCTTCTAGACAAGGCTTCAATAAAGAGAATTAATGTTGTGCCAAGCAATTCATAAGCTCTAGTAACTCCCCATACACTAGCAATACATCCAGTCAGCTGCCCACTTCAAAAGGTGGAGGTGGCTTCACATCAGGCATTGTTGAACAAATGTCATCACAAAGAACGTACAGCAAAAATGCAAGGAGTTAACACATGTAAATCTTGCCTTGGTAGAACCCAATGATCCAGAAGATGCTGTAGTCGAGATTTGAGATGTGACTATGCCCATAACCTAACCACTGTTGTCCTGATATGATCCCTGACACCTTTGGAAAGTTATTGTTCAACAAGACTTCCAGGTGTCTCGAGGATTCTCCTGCCGCCCCACTGGGAGGACACCTTCCCTGGTCTGTGCAAAAGTATTCTCCGATGAAGACATGATCTTGTGCAGGCTGAAGGTGGGATTCCTCCATATTTATTAGGAATGCAAACTCCTGAAGGGCCTGGCAAAGCTTGAATCATTCTCATCAGCTTATAAAACAGAAGGAGCACAGTTAATCAATTGTCAGATATGGAAATCTTTGTTTTGCCTGAATCTGAAGAATGGCCATTACAGGTGCCAATATCATGGTAAAGGGTCGAAGTGTAGAGAACAGTGGAAAGACAAGATGATGTACTGAAAATGATCTTCTCTTAGTGAAAATCAAAAGTATATTTTCGATAAAGGATGCACTAGGATACAAACATTGGTTTCCTGAAGATCTAATGATGACAGGAAGACCCCGGATACATCAAAGAAATGACCTTTTGCAGATAAACCATTTTGAAGGTTTTGTTAATCAGATAGCTCTTGATCGTGTTTAACTACCTTCCCTGAAAGTTTGCAAACCACAAATATAAAGGAATATACTCCCAACCCTCTTTTTTGAGTAGGTACAAAAGCGATTGCATTCTTCTTTAGCAGAGCTGCTATGGAAGTCTCTCTCTTCAGGCTTTGCGCTTGAAGGCCAATTCTGCAAAGCCAAGAATGTAGAGGAGCATTGTGGAATTCAAGTTGATATCCTAATAAAACAATCTGTAAGGCCTGTTGGGCTCTTATCTTTGATTTCCTATGCCAGAATACTGGAGCAAAACACCCCCCTACTGGAATCAGTACAACTTTGATATAGTCATCTCTTTAGGTCTTAGTAGTAGCTGGGGCCGAAGCAAATCAAGATTTGTCTTTTAACCGGGGGCATTTACCAAATGGGCCTTCTGACAAGGCCATGTTGTTTTTTTTTTTTAAACATCTTTTTATTAAAAAAACAAAGAAAACCAATAACTGGTGACTTACATCGCGGAATGAAAGGATGAACAATATACAGACAGGGTATAATGGATGGAGAACCATCAATAAAGCCTACTCACAAGCTACATCGGGTAATCGGCAGCACGACATTCAGGATAATCAAACAGATGCCAACCACCAACCCCACCTCCCCTGGAAACAGGATAAACATTGAGCAGCAGTCCAGAGTAGAAGGGAGGGGCGCAGCAGTAAAAGGTTACAAGACTACAGCCGCATCCCGAATACAATAACGGATGACGCAACAGTTGGCAAGTTTATGCTAATAATACCCTTACCAGAGCCCATCCACCCAAAACACAAATTTGCGCCTCAGTAAGACCACCGATATCAGGATTCGAAAGGATTTCTAACATAAAAACTACAAACACTAACAAGACGAACACCCCTCCCCCCACCCTGCACCCCTGCATATGGCTTGCGCCTGTCCCCAACTAGCAGTGTGCCTGTCGCCCCATCTAACTAGGTACTAAAAGTAGAAAAAGTGGAGGAGGACAGCTCAGTACGGGCCCCCGGTCCCCGGTCCCCCCTCCCCCTCGCCAGAACCAAGAATCCCCCAGGATAAAACCCACAACTATTAGAGCAATATAAAACGAAACAGGGGAAACAGTAAGCACCACCGACCTCCCGTAAATGTAATGGTAGCGAATCCCAATTCAGCAAGTCCACGGTGCCAAGCCCCAACAATCAGTCTCATCCTTGACCCTTCCGATCAGTCGTGCAAGCCCCTTCCGGACGGACTGTCGCCTCCGCAGGATAGTCGAAATGCCGAAACAGTTCAGTAAAGTTCCTTCCGAGGCGAGGCAAAGTTTTAAAATCACTGGGAACTCCATCAACATCGACGATGTCCCTCACCGCCATGAGCTCCCAACGTCGTTGTCTCTGCGATCGTAATGAAGGTGTCGGAGAGGGGAAAAGCGCTGTTTCATCCCGTAGACAGTTCTCACCAAGAGTATCCGGAAAGTAAGCACCTACTAATCCACACACAGTAGGCAATGATGGTGGGCTTGACAATCCGTAGAGAGCACCGAGTTCACGGTCGCTCGCCATCACACTGCCATGAAGCTCCGACACCCCTCGTGGCACAGGGCCCACTGCCGTTACAAGGACCTCCGTGGGCGATATAGGCCGATCAGGATATTGCACCGGATCAGGGTCCGGTCCCTCATGCCCATGTCCGTATGTGACTGCTATCGATTTCTGGACAATGGACTCCAGATGGGAATGTAGTGCGCCGATAGCTACCAGTACAGTCCGCATCGACGGTTCAGACTCAGTCCGTCCCACCACATTTCGTTCCGAGTCGACCATAATCGCGTCCCCCAGGGGCACCGGACTTCCACGAGGGGGAGCCGGCAAAATTGGGACGGACTGTCACGGAGGGAGACTCCGGGCGTGCCAAGGCCACAAACCACGCTCCGCTACCGCAAGTGAAGACCCCGACTCAGCGAACACTGGCGGCGGCAAACCGGGTCTCCGGGTCAGGGACCTCCACCCACAACCACAATCGTGCCTCGTCAACCCTCCGTCGATGTTTAGGCCAGAGCAACAACCGCCGTCGAAATCGGGCTTAGAAAGATCTCCACATCCAAGGACCGGACCCTGTCAATCACCCACGGCCGATGTTATTCAACTGGAACCCGGCTGGGCCAGTACTCGAGTCCCCGGCTCACAAGCTGGTGTAGGCCCCAAACTGAAACTCAACATAACTCCGTCCACCAAGCTGGTAAAAGTCCCGGGATCGCTCCAAAGTACAGCACAGCAGTTCACATGCCCGGAGGCAGGGTGTAAATTCAGGATCAGTAGCAAGATCATCTGGCGGGGGACGGAGGTCGGCGGAGCCGGGAGCCTAAGCGGCCATCTTGGTTGCTAGCGTAGCTCCTCCGTCCATGTTGTTTTTAATGATGTTGATTTTGAGAAGTCACAGGAAGAAAGACCAGGATCTGGATTGCTGATTCTAAAAAGCTGAATGTTTTGGTCTTCTGCTGGCCGCATCTGTAACCTAGTCTGTTGAGGAGCAAATTGGACTTAGAAATGGCACTTAAAGGTGACAGCGATCAGCTGTGATTACATCAGGGGAGGTATTGGTAACACATCACTTGTCTACATTTGTTTTTTTTAAAACAAACTTTATTCATCAATTAGCAAAATAGGCGCATGGCTCTGTACCCCAGAGGCCACTGCAGTATCACGTTACACAATTACAAGGCAGGTATTGACTTTTTTGGGGAAAAACAATACAACCAGCATATGTGACAATAAAGCATCATTCAGGATAATCGCCCCCTTGCCCCAACTATACCCCCCATCCCCCACCCCTCGAGTTGCGCCACTACCACCGAGACCCACCCACCCGCACACACACACACACCCCAGACTGCCCTCCCCCAAAACCAGGCCCAAACCCTCCGTCCCTGCCCTCAATCCACCAGGATATCATCCGTTTCAACCGGAGGCTCCAACCACACGCCCCTGTAGTCAGCCCACCGCTTCCAAATTTTATAGTCCTTACGCAAGCCCCCCCGGGCCTCAAATATGGGCCGCTCTAATCCCATGCAAAAGTCAAGGCCGTTTTTCCACGCGGCCACCGAAGGTGCCTGCTCAACCTTCCACATCCTAGCAATATCACGCTTCGCCAACGTGAGACCCAGCTGTAATAGGTGTCTTTTATAGAGGTTACCCCCGATCCCTTCCATTACATGTAGCAGGGCAAACCGTGGCGTACGTGGAAACGATCAACCCAGAACCCCAGAGAGGCAGGCGAATATCCCTCTTCAAAAGCGTTCCAGCGACAGGCATTGCCAGACTGTATGCAGGAATGTGCCCTCCGTCTCACCACATCTGAGACACTCCGGGGAGACAATCAGTCCCTCCCGCCACAGTCGCACCCGAGTAAAATAGACCCGGTGAAGGTACTTAAATTGAATTAGATGGAGACGCATTGCAATGGGTGCCCCCCGGGGCCCCGCTAGGGCCTCCCTCCAGTCTTCACCTACAATGCCCCCACATCCTCCTCCGACACCGCCCGTAGTTTATCCAGTTGAGATTTGCTATGGATGACCAGGGTTTGGTATATTCGCGATATCTTCTAGGTCTCCAGGTCGCCCATAAAGACTTTCGCCTCCAGTGGGCTAAACTCAGGGACAGAATCGAGGCCCTCCAGGCTGGGAGCAAGCGCGTGCCAGAGCAGGAGGTACTGGAAGAATTGCGATTGGGGATTTGATATTCCACCTGCAGGTCGCGGAACGATTTGAGGGAGCCATCGCGCACAACATTACCCAGGGTGGAGATGCCAATGGCATCCCAACCCCGAATGCCCTGTAGAGCCGCCAGGGCCGGCAGGCACCCATTCTGCCATTGGGGGGTTTCTTCTGTCAGTGTGTTCCACCACCCCATGCGCTTCAGAGCTTATCGCCAAATTTGAAATACCACTGTTACAGGAGGCAGCGCTCTAAGCGACGCAGCGGAATAGAGTATCGTATGGAGAGTGTACTGCCCCATCATGTACCGTTCCACAGTGTAGGCCGGGTACCTCCTGTCCCTATACCACCGCTCATTGAGGACCAGCAGGTGCGAGGCCTGATAGTAGGAAAGGAGATCTGAGGTTGCTAGGCCCCCACAATAGGTGGAGAGAAAGCACTACGTAATGCAACACGCACCGCTCCTCCCACCCAGAGAAACTGCCCCAGCGCCGAATTCACCAGCCGGAACCACTGGGGTGCGATCGGGTAAGGGTGATTCTGCAACTGGTACAGGAGGCGGGGGAGTGCCACCATCTTAAAGATCGCCGATCTCCCATAGATCGTTAATGGCATACGGGACCAGACCTTGATTTCCACCTGTACGCGCTCCCAGACCGGTACCACATTCCGCTCCCAGGACACAGCTGGCATGTCTGAGAGGAAAACGCCCAGATATTTGAGGCCACCCACCGCCACCTGCAGTGCCGATGTCCATGGACCCACCCCATCCCGAGCCCTCAGTACCCATAGGGTAGAATTGCGAGGGTTCATGTTCAGCCTGGACGCCTCCCCAAAAATTCGCATAATCTCCAGGATCCGCTGCCCTGACCTATCCAACGCCGTTAAAAAAAAAAGGACGTTGTCCGCATATAATGCGATCCTATCGGAGAGGCTGCCAGCCCACTCAAACCCCTCCAGCTGTGCATCAATACGCGCCCACGCCGCAAGCGGCTCCATGGCCAAGGCAAATAAATAAGGCAACAGGGGGCATCCCTGCCTGGTGCCAAGGCGAATCGGTAAGCCAGACGACACCGCACCCGCCACCCGGACCGATGCTGTCAATTCAGTATACAGTAGTTGCACATACGACAGGAACCGGGGACCAAGATTAAGCCTGCGAAAAGGTAGACCCCTCTTAGGGAGTCAAACACCCTGTCCATTTCCGCCAACAGGAACGCGGCTGGCACCCCTGTCCGACGGACCGCTGCCAAAGCTATGTGGGCCCGTCGTATGTTGTGCCGCATCGACCTCCCGGGCATTAACTTGGCCTGGTCCGGGTGTACCAGCGCTGAGATATGTGGCAGGAGGCGGTTGGCCAGAGCCTTAGCTAAGACTTTTGCCTCTACATTAAGGAGAGAGATCGGGCGGTAGGAGCATACTACTCCGGAGGCCGGCCCGGCTTATGAAACACCACCACCTCAGCATGCCGCCAATCCGGGGGAAGCCGACCGGCCTCGCGGGCCTCCTCCACTGCCGCCTTATAGTAAGATGCCAGCTGGAGTTTGTATAGACGATGGAATTTAGCGGGGAACCCATTAGGTCTCGGGGCCTTCCCGGTATTGAGCTCTCCTAGGGCTTTGCCCAGTTCCTCCACCGATAGAGGGAGCTCAAGCTGTTGGCGGACCTCATCGGACACAGTTTTAGGCGGGAGATCCGCAATAAACTTGTCCACCGTGGCCTCTGGTAAACACTCCCGTTGGGTATAAAGATCCGCGTAATAGGTGGCGAAGCTTTCCTCTATGGCCCTGGGGTCTGTTAGCGGTGCCTCAATCTCATCGAGCACCCTTGGAAGGACCTGCGGATGAAAGGCACCCTGGCAGAGCCGGTGTAGCATCTTGCTCGACTTGTCGCCCCATTGGCAGATTCTGCTGCGGGACACCAGCCAAATTTGACTGGCCTCGTCCAGTAGGAGGGAGGCGTACGACTGCTGTACCTGCAGCAGCTGACGCACCACCAGCCCACCGCTCGCACCCCGACTCCGACGTGCCAGACCCTCCACCTCGGCCTCCGCCCTGACCAATTTGTCCCGACGTTTTCTACGGGCTGCCGTACACCACGCTATATCCAACCCCGTAGGGTGGGCTTCAGTGCCTCCCAAAGTGTTACTGTGCTAGTAACGGACCCTTCATTGGCGTCAAAATAATACGCAATCGCCCCCCGTATGTGCTTCTCGTAGTCTGCATTCTGTAAGTGCCACACCGCTAGACGCCAGCAAAAAGGCTGCCGCCCCCTGCCCAGCCGCAGCTCCACCAAAACCGGAGAGTGGTCCGATAGTCCCCGAGGGAGGATCCCAGCTGTCACCACACTTGTCGCTGCCGCCCAGGGGACAAAGACATAATCTAAACGGGAAAACTATTTGTGTACCGCTGAGAGGTAAGTGAATTCCCTCTTGTCGCCAAATCCAGGCCAGTAACCAGGGAGTATAGCTTCGTGGGCTGTGCGCCACCCAGGCCCCCCATCCTACTTCTATCTCGACCTACTTCTATAACATCATTCCAGTCACCACCCACCACTGAGATCACGTCTGGCATATCAGCCCACAGAGAGAACAGCCATTCGACAAAGGACCACTGCAATGGGGAAGGGGCATACACACATCCCAGCACGATGGAGTCGTCCCCAATCTTGCCCTGAAGAAATACATATCGCCCCTGTGGATCCATCCATAAAGCTGCAGGCAGAGCTTGGAACCCAGCAAGTGAGTCTCCTGTAAGAGGATGACTTCGTCTCCAGTTCTCTTGGCCCGACGCAGGACAGCCCTGGTCTTGATTTTATCCAGCATACCACACACATTCCAGCTAACCACCCGAAGAGTGCCCCCGGGTACCCTGACATCTACGGCCGGACTAGCCATTAGGCATCAAGCATGGTGTATAGTGGACGGGTGAACCCAGCAGTGCGTGTGTACATGGTGATGTGCTCAGTGTGAAAGCGCAACCCAAACCCCCAACCATACCCCGACCCCCCAACAAACCCCCCACCCCATACCTCAAAAACACTGAAGTACCTGTCGCGGAGGGCCGACCCCATACCCCCAATGGGGTGGGCACCGGACGCTCCCACCAATGGAGCTACAACTCACAGCCCATAACCCTCAGGCTCACGTCCCTCACCCACTAAACCGGTGGGGGATTCAGTCCTTCTAAGAGCTCCCACAACGTAGTATAACTGAATCAATCACACAGTCCAATTGGATAAGCATCTCCGCGCAATGCAGTACACTAGAATTAAGGATCCACGGTCTGGCGTTGGGAAACCGGATCACCCCGGGCGGAGGCTCCACAGGACACTGAGCGTCTCTGGGACCGCGATCTCCTGTGCACCCTCCGACGCTGTCCTCAGGGATTCTTCAACGGCCCCTCGGAATGCAGTCCAGGCGGCGTATGTGCCCGCTTGAAGACCTCCTCCGGAGAAATTAAAGAAATGAGTGCAGGATTGAAAGACGACCCGCAGGCGAGCCGGAAACAGCAGGGCATACGGGAGCTTAAGTTCCCTCAGTCTGGCCTTCGCCACCCTGAACGATTGGCCTTGCTGCTGCACAAGCTCAGTGTAGTCCGGGAACACTAGGATGCGATGATTGTCATAAAGCAAGGGTTCTTTGAGGCGGGCCTGCTTTAACACAGTGTCCCGGTTCAACAACCTCGCTATCACTGGTCGCGGGCGAGCCCCCACCGGCTGTTTCTGAGTAAGCGCCCTGTGAGCCCGCTCCACGACAAAGCACCGGGACAACGCATCGGGTGGAAGCCAGCTTTCCAGCCACTGTGTAAGGAAGCGCTCCATATTACCATTCTCGCACCCCTCCGGAAATCCAACGAAGCGCAAGTTGTTCCTTCTTGCCCGTCCCTCAGCAGCCTCGACCCGGAGTGCCAGCCCCTTCTGGACGCTCTCCATGCTAGCCATCTTTTGCTTGAGGACCGAGATATCATCCTCCACGCATGACATACGGGTCTCGGCTTTCGTGATGCTGGACACTGCATTCCGTAGATCTTGACGCAGTAGCATAACGTTCGCTCCCACCTATTTTGGCGTCCAGCATGTCTCGGGATTGGGTGATAGCCACCATCAGGGCCGCGTTGTCGGGCACCGCCCCCTGGAAACCCCCGGTTGCACCGCCCAATGCTCCCGGACCAGTGAATTTATCAATGGGGCCGTGTTTCGTGGAGCCACGGCCACCCTTGTCTCTCGTCATGTTGGCTCGTCCCGGCCCCCCGGCAGGCCTTAGAATGGCTAGGCCAGGCTCACCCACGGGTCCGCCCCAGCTCCGACCCGCCGCAGGCAACTCCGTCACTCGGCCCAGTCCCAGGAACAGGAGCAAAGGTAGAGCGGAAGCAAGAAGGCTCCCCGAGCCGTAGCCCGCAGTCCACCACCTGAGGGCCCCCGGCCAATCCACGGATCTCCCACTGATCTGGCCGCACACACCACAGCACGCAGAGGCGGCAAGGTTTCGCCGGAGCTCCCTCACCCAGTGCCGTATGCTTGGCGCTGGCCAGTTTCTGCGCCCGTTTCCCCGGGAGGGGGGGGCGCGACCTGAAGAGGCCGCCGATCTCTGGCCCCACCATCACCGTTTAAGCGGGGAGACTCTGCCAAGTTAGGCCCACCAGCCTACAGGTACGTCTGGGGCCTCCACAGCAGCGAAGGCCAGTAGCCGTCCAGTGCCCCGTCGCAGCGGCTGCGCCACCCCTCCCGGCTCCTCAGCGGGTCCTGGACCACCACGAATCACCTCCAAGTGCCATGCAACCAGCCGGGCGCCACTGCCCCTGAAGTCCAGGGGCCCCAATGGACCAGAGCCCCCACTGCGCCCGCTCTCCACCACCAGACCAGGACCCCGGAGCGCATGAGGGGACCAGCCCGCACACACCGGGCACCTTCTGCTCTCCCACGTGGCCCGATATAGCCACCAACTCCCAGGGCACAGCTAGCAGTCCAGAGAAGGAGGGAGGGGGGCCGCACACACACCCCCTTGCAGTCTGTGTCCGATCCCTACAGACCCCGGCTAAGCCTCGGGCCGGCCACCAACTCCAATGCAGGGCCCCCAGGATGAAAGAAAATCAGGGGGGGGGTTCGGCCACACCCAGAGGATGTCTGTGACCCCACCACATGGCCCTGATTCGGCCGCTGGACCCCCGGCACACAGACCAGCCCGAGAGGGGGGGGGGGGGGGGGGGGAGCTCACACCAAGCCCCGGCCGGCGCTACCGCCCTCCACTTTACAGCCGGCCGGAGCGAGGCCTCAGCCACACGTCCAGGGCCCTAGAACCAGGCCTCACCTCTGGACACAACACTTTGGGGCCCCCACGCCCATCCGCAGACCGATGGATCCCTTTCTGCTGGACTCCGAGGCCGATCTGCCTCGCGATCCCCAATCCGCCAGTTGCCGCCACAGGCACCACCTTCGGGGCACACCAAACTCCACGCCCCTGCTCCGCCACTTAAATGCAGGCTGGGCCTTGGGAACTCGGAGGCACCTGCCTGCCGCCACTCCCACCGGCACCGCCGCTCGCAGGACCACGCACACCAGACCGCCGCACCAGGATACTCCCTCCAGGACTAAGCAGGGTCCGAGGGAGCTAGGATGGGGTAAGGATTAATGTTGGGCTGGACGGAGCTGGCTAGCACACGTCCGCCATGTCAGCCCGCTAAGCAACGCCCCCACTTGTCTACATTTGTATCCGGAAGAAGCGATCCATCTGTTCCATTATGCGCTGGTGTTCTGCACTGTCCACTGCTTTTAGTACCTTCCTCATAAAATATCTGAAATATGTCCAGGAGAACCTGGGAGGCATATGCAGCATGAGTGGCAGTACAAAAGTAAACATTGAAGCAGCGTAAGCCCTTTTATGGGCTTCCCCTACCTTCTTGTTTACAGGACCTGAGGGAAGGCATTCCAGAGTGGCCAGAATGGAGTTAACCTTTAAAGACTGGGGGAATTCTGCATCAGAAGGGTAACAGCAAACCTGAAATCTAGCGAGTCCAGTCTTTATTATATCATTCCATTCCATGGTAAGCATATATTTCACTGCTTTAAGAATTGGTAATGCATCTACAGCAGGCAAGCCATGTGAACCAAAGAAGTAATTTAAGTCTGGCATAGGGAATACCAGTTAATAGCTTTATATGCATTATCACTTCAGCCAAATGAGCCTCTTGCCGAAATTTTCCCATATGGGGCTCATGTTCCAATTCTTTTTCATCCTCTACCAGATCTAATCGAGGACATTTTATCTGAGCCTGCAACATAGAGACAACAGCACCTACACTTCTGGACATGGAGACAATTGCACAGGAGCTGCTTCAGGAGGGAGAGGTTCGTCCACTAGATGATGGCACATTTAGGAGCACTTGCGGCCCTCCAGGTTCCTCCTGCAGAAACAATAACCTTCTAAAACTAGGCTCCTTTAAATATCCCAGATCTCAGAGGGATTGCATTCTCATGATACTATCCTTAAAAGACCCAGGTCAGCCATTTCAAACTTCTTGGGTGCACACACCTGGAGAGCGCATTCATTCTGCACTAGGAAGAGAATGGAAGAAACGACCAGGCACCGGCTCCCTACAACATACTCCTCCTGTAAAGCCAGACCCGCCCGAAGCTCAAGCAGACAAAATAGGCCATATTGACGGTGTAAAAGGACCGCTTAGGCAAATCTGAATAGCTCATCGCTAATCCTAAAAACAAACATTTTCACATTCCGCCTTTTCATTCAGAACAGCTGTATCCAGAGTGAGAGGTTCCTGGCTTTGGCAATATGGGCATTTATGGGAAGGATGATCCCGAGTCAGTATAAATAGTAAAGGAACAAAATAGATATTATCTGGCTATGAATTAGTGTTAAATATGACGTGATACGAACGGTTCTGCCTGTTTCTTGGTGGAAGTACCCTATGATTGTTAAGACATAATAAGTTTGTCTTGACAGGGAGGTATTGTAACAATTTAAGGCCATATGTACTAAACATGTTTATGGTCGCTACTACTCGGATTTCCCATTATCAAAACTCCTTTTAGGATTCTGTAAACTTTTGCAGAGTCCTAAAATGGAATTTCTACTGAATACAGAATCGCAATTTGGAAGGGGATTGTTGTTGACATCCCTTTCAAATTATAATCCGCTACCAGATATATCAATGGTATATCAAAATTCCAGTCGCATACTGTTAAAAAGTTACAGACTCCTATGCTTTGGTGGTAAAATAGTCACAAAGAGGGAGGGAGTTTTGGACACCTTTCTAGTTGTAAATTGGGGTGCAAGATTTGGGTGCAAATAGGCAGTAGTCCAGAGTACGACTGACAACTCTCACTGAAACTTTAAAAAAAGTAACTTTTTTGATTGTTGTAATAGTAGCCCTTTTTACTTTAAGGAAATCAGGCTTCTTAAAAAAAACTTTTCATTTTTCAACAGCAGTCTCAGGGATCAGGATCTGCTGACCATTGCAGCCCACCATCCCTGTCACTGTGGCCAATTGGAGTGACTTTCAATTTTCGACCTGCCTAATGAATATTTCTTAGACAGGTCAAACTGCGACTTACTCCAAATCAAAATTTTGCAAACCATACTATTAGCACATAAGTCAGTTTACAAAATTAGGTACTAATCGTAAAACAAACTACTTGGAAATTGCTGCCACTTTTTGCAACCAGCATTTGGCCCATAGTTGGAAAGCAATGTTGGATATTTGAGATATGACAGATAGCAGCCCTGTTAAATGTGTTATGGTATGGCATTAAAGTAATATGTGTTAAGTGCTAGAGAAGTGTCTGTGGTGTGTGATCTAGTGTGTTATGATGAGCGTGTTGTACTTTGGGGTGCAAGGCTTAGCATTGTCACTGTGGCAGTCTGCTTCTCAATGAGCCAGTGTATAATTATTTATTTAGCACTTGTATATATAGCTAACAAGACCCTTTATCTGATAAAAGCGCTTTAAATAAGAATTGCTTAATACTACAAGAGCAGTTTACAAAAGAAACATTTCAAGTGCTATAAAATAGGGGACGGCTAATTAGTCTTATTTCCTTTTTAATTACTTCATTGTTTAAAAACAAAATGCCATGATGGAGGATGCTGAAATGATTTGGGGCATCACAGGTATGAGCTACCATTCAAGTTTATGCTAATCCCTTAATTCAATCTAAAAGCTAGTTTGCCTCTTAAGCTGAATAATATTTGATAGAAGTTGTCAAGAATAGCTTTTTTCGTAACAACTGTGATTTGATTTTTTAGCCCTCAATAAGAGCCCCTTAATCGTATTATACTTAATCAATGCACATTTGTTTGTATCACGATCAAGGCTATGAGTAGAATTACTTAAAACCTTAATTTGCTCTTCTTTGTCTTAAATAATATCTGATTAGGACCTTCTTAGTTCTCTATCCCTCTATGGTCCACCCGTGCTCTACAAATTTTCAGATGTGTGGCAAGATTATATTTGACAGATGTATGGGAGTAGACCACACTATTGTAAACTTCCTCAGAGACTTATATGCACGGGGTAGGGGCAGAGGTTGTTATGGCCTGAAAGGCGAATGCACCCAATCCTTTCCGATAGAAAGAGGAGTACACCAAGGATGTGTACTTGTCCCATTTTGGTTTAACCTTTATCTTTATAGTTTAGGCAGTACCCTTGTAAGTAAATGCACCGATTTAGCCCAAATAGGACAGCGCCCGATCCCAGCACTTTTATATGCCAATGATACAGTACTAATGGCTTGTACCCCATTAGGATTGCAGTGAGTATTAGATGAATTTGCCCAGTTTATGCGGGCCTTGGTTTAAAAATAAACATCAGTAAAACCTTTATCATGAAGCTCAGGAACAGGTCCTTAAACTGCCGAGATATTTTTATAGAGGGCTCCAAGATTCTATTTACATCTAAATTTTTTTATTTAAGCATTTTATTTAATAAAGATGGGAGTTGGTCCAATGCAATTAAGTCAGGGAGGCTTCAGTTTGTTAAAAAGTACTACAGATTTGCTGGATTTTGCCAGGAAATGGAGTATTAAACACCAAAGGGAAATGCTGCTCGTTTATAAGGCCAAATGTAGACTGACTATCACGTACGGGTCGGATCTCTGGGGATACACTAATGTTGAGTCATTACAGCTTGTAGAAAACGTATTCTTAAGGAATCTCCTTGCTCTTCCAAAAGTGGTCCAACTTACATCTGGCACTCCGAATTGAGAGTTCCATACCTTAAAGATATGATTAAAGTCCATCCAGTTTTGCTCTGGCACAAGATCTGGTCCTCAGAACACAATGTGCGTAATCACTCTTTTATAGAGGACTGTCTCAGATCTACATCAGCACTAAAAATCCCTTGGCTCAGATTTGTGCATGATGTTTTGGTCGACATTGGCCACCCCACATTTTTTGACCATCCGGAGCTTACAGGCAGCATTCAAAAGAAAGCTCTTAAATTAAAATGCTTATCCTTATTAGGGGATTTGAGGGTATCCACTGAGATTATGAAACCCTCGGTGTGGAAGAACCAGTTAATTCTGACCAGCAATGATATGCAACCCTACCTAGCTAATGTATATAACCATCACCACAGATTCATGCTGACTAGGTTTCGGCTGGATATTTTTCATTATTTAACGACCTTTCCAAATATTAATAACTGAGCCTCTGATCTTGAGTTATGTCCATGTGACAACGTTTCTAAACAAAGCGCTATTTATATTCTCTTTTCCTGTTTGTTTTACACAGAGTTGAGAAAACGCTTTATTAAGCCACAACTAAAACAACTTGGTTTTGTGCAATGTCGCCCAGCTTTTATCTATTTGCAAACGCTACAGAGCCTGTACATATAAGTTGTACTGTCAAGATATTTATTGGCTGTTATAAGACGTAGGAAGAACTTGTAGAAATGTTATTGTTTACAGGGGAAGATCTACGCTCGTTTTCATCCATTGTGTTTTTAATTTCTCATTTTAGTGACCTGTTTTTTAACAATGTGCTTTTAACTTAAAGATGTTATTTTATGTAGCTTTTATGATACACTATGTGTTGTCGAATAAAGCTTATTTGACTTGACTTGACAGATGTATTGTTTAATTCTAGAATGCATATTATATTGGTGGGCCAGATCTTGTTTTGGAACTCTGTAGAGCATTACTGTTGTTATTGGTAGTTATCATTTGCAGAGTCCTCAATCTACCATTAGTATGGTGTCATGGGATCTTTCCGTAGTAGGGTGTCCCATTTTCCAAACGTTTCCTTTGCAGACTGATTCGGTATTTAGAGTTTGTGGTCGGTGTGATTTTTATGAATTTGTGTGCTTTCCATTTGTTTATTCTGCTAGGGTGCATGGTTGCATGTTGGCCAACATCAGTTGGCTCTTCAGTTTGAAGGAATCTTTGCCGATTCTGTGGCTTTAATGCAATGTTCTCTGCATGTGGGTGTGCTGGATTTGAGTTAACGAATTTTAAATGGTTGCCATGTGGACTGATGAGAGAATATTAATATGCTGTTGAGGTGGCAATGCTTAGCAACCTACCTGTAAGTGAAGCGGGGGGGGGGGGGGTTATTTCAGATATATATTGTAGGCATATGTTATAGGTAGAAATGACATGGTCAGGGAACATAAGCTTAGTGGTAAATTGGGGGCGTGCAAATCTTCACTGCAATGTGTTGAGTGGAAAAAGCAAATTTCTTAGCACGTCACAGATGCCTTAGTTCTCTGAAAATATGAGTCATTTTGCTAGTTTCCAGTATTGTTTCTGTCTTTGTTTGAATTTCCAGGACAGAGAAAGCTTGTCAAAATATCAGAAATGAGGAGTAATGACTGAGTTCCAGGAAAGGCAGCCATAGTGTCAACTATTAACAAATAATTGCAACGCCGCAGGCACAGGTTGAGTACTCATTTATTTTAATAGCAGTTCAGCTGAATTAAAGGCTGGGCGAGCAATGGGCTTCTTTAGCGGCTTAGCAGGGTTGCTATGGGCTCTCATACAAGGAGAAAATGGGCTCTATAGCGAGTTTGCATAAATGGAGTGCAGTGGGGCCGTATAACTTTCAGGCCTACTTCCCATGCACTGGCTCTACTAATAATATCTACATTCCTGGGCATCTGCATAGTAAGTCTTTGCAAGAAAGATGCCATCCCCAACTCACTCACTCACTCACTCACCCACTGACTCCCCTATAAATAAATGCATCAAGCATGAGTGTGCCTTTAGGAGTACAAACATGCAAGGGGGTGGTCCGACAAAAGAAGTGTGATGGTGCAAATACTATGGCAATCAAATACTATGGCAATAGGACAAAGAAAAGATTGCTAAGAAGTGTGTGGTGTGAGATCTTGTTCATTGGGTGAAAACGTCTTCACATTTTAGTAAACGTGTTTTCTAAACATTCAAAGATGGTGAAAATACAGTAAGTTTTCAACTATGTTTCCTCAGATTTGGCTAACCCTAATAATAAGGCCCACAGAAGGGGAAATCTTCCCTAAGTGGTGAGGTTTGCCTACTAAGGATTTTTCTGCAGCATAGGCTTGGATAGCATGTCAGGAGACTTTGCCCATTCTTGCCCCTGCCAACATAGGCCATGTCTTCGTGGGAGAGTATGGTGGGCAAGCAGAGTATCCTGCTTTCCTTCAAACCCTTTTGGATCTCTGGTCATGATTTGCAAAGTGAGCAGAGCTGGATGCTGATGGCAGGCATCTTAGGGACAGTTTGGGATTTCACTGCTGGACTGTGGAAGTGTGCTCTAAAGGGGAACATTCCTTCCTCATGTCAAGTATTTGTAACCCCTTGGACAACCTTCACTCACTATCACCCACTTGAACATCACTAGGGTGTGTTCTGTAGATGTAGGGAGTGGAGTCACAGCCTCAGCTGCTCATGCCCGCTAGAGGAGCTTAGTCTGCAGGAGACACTGACAATGGTCAGAGCTGGCCCTCTTGCCTTGAGCTGAGCAGGCTGCAGAATGGCTACCAATGCGACTGGATGGTTCATCCCAATCTCTTTTACTAGCAAGGACACGTCTGCCGACAGCAAGTGCTCGAAATCACCATACTTGGTTGACTGAGCTTCAAGGCCATCCTAGAATCCAAAATCAGCTAGAATGAGGCCATTGGGGCTTTGTTAGATCATGGCAGTCAGCCCTGCCTGCAGCCCACCAGGAAAATGCCAGCGTGGCCCTGCTGAGATGCCGAACCTCAAAACACATTGGAGAAAGTTGGCACGCACAATGACATTTTATATTTATCTTTATGCACTTGCACTTCTCATGGGCAGTAGTAGGCATCCTTTTTGTGAGGACCTCACTACAGAGAAGCCATTTGCACCATTTTCATATTTATTGGTGTACAAAACACATAAAAATAAATATGTACTGCACCATGCACATTGGTATAGTCCAGCGGGCCACAGTGCAAGACATGTTCACAGTTATCATCAGGCTTCTCTTTGATTTGCTAAAAAATATCCTTGGTTGCTTATGGTCAAAGTGTCAGTCTGAATAAATGGACAGTTTATTAAGATGGTAGAAACAAGTATACAGTAGAAACATATAACAATGTAACTAGTCTTCATGTAAAATAATACAAACAAATTGCAATGTGTCAATCACACTGGGTAAGGGACACTAAAGGCTTAAACAATGAGAATCTAGTAGCATGCTGTGAGAGGGCTCTATACCCACCTAATAGTATGGGAAATGTGAATGAACTTACTGATCACTATAGATCTACAATGACGAATACAATCAATTCGATTGCTCCTTTAAAACTGAAAATAATACCTGATAAAGATAAAAATCCTTGGTTCAATGGGACGCTAAATGATTATAGGTGAAATATGAAACTAGCTGAAAGAAAATGGAGACCACACTCATCATCCTCCCAGCTACAACTACTAAGACTAGAAACAACAAAATTATTCTCATATCAAAAAAAGATTTCTTTAGAACTGAACTTGTTAATGCCAAAAATAGACCCCGTAAACTCTTTGAAATGATAAAATAACAATCTAGCAAGCTGGCCAAATCCTTGCAAGTATCAAGAAAATGCCATCTAAGCTGTGCGGAATTCTTAACCTTCTTTGCATCCAAAGCCAACTCCTTGGAATGTAAGCTCTAGATAGCCGCAGGTACACTCACTAAACCGTTGACATCCCTATTTGATCCATTACACTCCCCACAGGCAAAGCCTAAATAAAACACAGTGGTCGAATTTCAAGCTATATAACCACAGCGATATTGCCAGAACCCTTTTGACTAACCCTTTTGACTATAAAACTGAATAACCACTACAATGATCCCCTCCCTTCAAAATGCATGATGATACTCAAACCAATGTGTCGTCCCCATTTGGATAAATATATCAATGCTTCTCTGTCATATGGTTCCTCCCCAGACTGCCTAAAACATGACAATTTCTCCCCATCTTAAAAAAACCAACAGGAAACCCTGATGACCCAAATAATTTTAGGCCATTGATCAAAATTCCAATATTAGATAGAGTGCTAGAAAAATATGTGCAACAACCGCTAAGCCAAAGCATTCCGAAATTTTATCTGCTAGACGACTGCCAATCTCGGTTCAGACCAGATCATAGTACAGAAACAGCAATACTTCATACAGTAGATGATGCTCTACTGGCACAAGATAAAAACAAAACTTGTCTGTTAGTTCTTCTTGACTTGTCATCTGCATTTGACACAGTGAATCATGAAAAACTACTAGCCCGAGTAGGAAACCGGATGGGGTTATCGGGAACCATGCTAGATTGGTTTAAATCCTTCTTGCAGAACAGAACCCAAAGATTTTTGGTTAAACAAGTTTCAAGTTTCAAGTTTAAAATTTGTATAGCGCACTACTCACCCAGAGGGTCTCAAGGCGCTTGAGGGGAGGGGGGGGGGGTACTTTACTTATCGAATATCCAAGTTTTTAGTTGTTTTCTGAAGGAGAGGTGGTTCTGTGTAAGGCGGAGGAAGGTGGGGAGAGAATTCCAGGTCTTGGCCGCTAAGTAGGAGAAGGATCTTCCCCCCATGGTGGATCTTTGGATGCAAGGAATTACGGTGAGGGCTTGATTGGACGATCGTAGTTGGCGGGTGGGGGTGTAAAAGGACAGGCGCTTGTTGAGGTATTCGGGTCCTAGGTCGTAGAGGGCTTTGTGTGCGTGGGTGAGGAGACGGAACGTTATTCTCTTGTTGACGGGGATCCAGTGGAGGTCTTTCAGGTGACCGGAAATGTGAGCTTGGCGGGGGATGTCTAGGATGAGTCTGGCTGAGGAGTTTTGGATGCGTTGGAGTTTTTTCTGTAGTTTGGCTGTGGTTCCGGCGTAAAGAGTGTTTCCGTAGACCAGTCGGCTTGTGACTAGTGCATGGGTGACCGTCTTTCTTGTTTCGGTGGGGATCCAACGGAAGATTTTTTTGAGCATATGTAGGATGTTGAAGCATGAAGATGAGACAGCGTTGACTTGTCTGGTCATCGAGAGGGAGGAGTCCAGGATGAAGCCTAGGTTGCGTGCGTGGTCCGTTGGTATGGGTGCGTTTCCCAGGGCCGGTGGCCACCATGAGTCGTCCCAGGCGGAGGGGGATGATCCTAAGATGAGGACTTCCGTTTTGTCCGAGTTCCGTTTTAAACGTCTGTTCTTCATCCACTCGGCTACTTCTTTCATCCCTTCATGTAGGTTGGTTTTGGCGGTGTTTGGGTCTTTGGTGAGGGAGAGGATCAGCTGGGTGTCGTCTGCGTAAGAGATGATGTTGAGGTTGTGTTGGCGCGCGATGGATGCGAGGGGACTCATGTATACGTTGAAGAGGGTGGGACTGAGTGATGATCCTTGTGGTACGCCGCAGATGACTTTGGTGGCCTCTGATCTAAAAGGGGGGAGGCGGACTCTCTGGGTTCTTCCGGCGAGGAACGAGATGATCCAGTCCAATGCTTTTCCTTGTATTCCGACGTTGCTGAGGCGTTGTATAAGGGTGCTATGACAGACTGTGTCGAAGGCTGCGGAGAGGTCAAGTAGGATGAGGGCAGTTGTTTCTCCGTTGTCCAGTAGAGTTCGAATGTCGTCTGTTGCTGCGATGAGGGCGGTCTCGGTGCTGTGTTTGGCTCGGAAGCCGGACTGTGAAGGGTCGAGGGATTTGTTGGATTCGAGGAAGGCGGCGAGCTGACTGTTGACGGTTTTCTAAATGACTTTGGCAGGGAATGGGAGGAGCGAAATGGGGCAGTAGTTCTTAAGTTCAGTGGGGTCTGCTGTGGGTTTCTTCAGGAGGGCGCTGAGTTCGGCATGTTTCCAGCTTTCCAGGAAGGTAGCGGAGTTGAGGGAGCAGTTGATGACGTCTCGGAGATGGGGTGCGATAATGGAGTCTGCTTTGTTGAAAATGTGGTGGGGACATGGGTCGGTTGGCGATCCTGAGTGGATGGAGTTCATCAGGCGGATGGTGTCTTCAGTGGTGATTGGGTTCCAGGTGCAAAGGTTGTTGGAGGGAGTTTTTAGTTCGGAGGTGGGTAGGGTGGACTGGTCTCCAAAGCTGTTATGTATGTCAGCGATTTTGTAGTGGAAGAACGAGGCTAGCGAGTCGCAGAGGTCTTGGGAGGGAGTGATGTCGTTGGTGCCGGCGGTGGGATTAGTAAACTCTTTGACGATGTTGAATAGTTCCTTGCTGTTGTGGGCGTTGTTGTCGAGTCGATCCTTGAATGCTGATTTCTTGGTGGATCGGATCAGTTGGTGGTGTTTGCGGGTGGCGTTCTTGAAGGTGGCCAGGTTGTCAGTGGTTGGGTTTTTTCGCCAGGTTTTCTCGAGGGTGCGACAGATCTTCTTGGATTTTTTAAGGTTATCATTGAACTAGGGGGCTTTTTTGCTACCTTGCTTGATTTGATGGTTTTTCAAGGGTGCTAATTCGTCCGCGCTGTGGGTGATCCATTGTGTGAGGTTGGTGGCTGCTTGGTTTGGGTCCGATGATTTGGCTGGAGGGTTTTGGTGAAGCGATGTGAGGAGCTGGTCGGTGGTAATTTTGTTCCAGTTTCTGCGGGGAATTGGTTGTGGGTGGTTGTGGGTCGTGGTCTTTTTGTAGTTGAAGTGAACGCAGCTGTGTTCCGTCCAATGGAGAGCTGTGGTGTGATTGAAGGAGATGTGCTTGCTGGAGGTGAAGATTGGGTCGAGCGTGTGCCCAGCATAGTGGGTGGGGGTGTCAACAAGTTGTTTGAGTCCGAGATTGGCGAGGTTGTCCAGAAGGGTGGTGGTGTTGCTGTCGTTGTTCTTTTCCAGGTGGAAGTTGAGGTCTCCCAGTAGAATGTAGTCCTCGGAGGGGAGGGCGTGTGGGCTGATGAAGCCAGTGATGTCTTCGCTGAATTGTGTGCGGGGTCCTGATGGCCTGTAGATGAGGGTGCCTCTGAGTGTGGTCTTGAGGTCGGTGTGGATCTGGAAGTGAAGGTGTTCGGCGGCTGCGAGGGTATTGTCGGAACTGGTCGTGATGCGGATGGTGTTCTTATGGACGATGGCGATGCCTCCTCCTGTTTGGTTGATGCGGTCCTTTCGGATGATCTTGTAGCCGTCCGGGATGGCTATGGCGATGTCGGGCGTTGATGAGGCGTTCATCCAGGTTTCTGTAAGAAAGGCGACGTCCGGCGATGTGGTGTCGAGTAGGTTCCAAAGTTCAATGGCGTGTCTGTGGACCGAGCGTGTGTTGAGCAGGATGCACTTCAGGTGGTTAGTGTCGGAGCTCTGTTTGGAGTTTGTGGATTTGGTGTGGGTCCTGGTGCAGTCGAATTTGCAGGAGTGGCAGATGAAGGGTTCATGGGTGTGTCCTGGGCCGGCTTGGTAGCAGTCTGGGAGACGGTCGGGGTTAAGTGCTGAGAGGGTTGCGGTGTCGTACGTTATGCTGGTGGAGTGGGTTTTACGGGGGGCAGGGGGTCTGGCACTGGGCGCAGTCCAGGCGCGGACGGGCGTAGACGGGCTTACCTTTGGCGCGCCTTCGGCGCGCATAGGGCGAGTCCGCTGCGAGTGAACGCTGCGCGTATGTTGCTTTGACATAAGTAGATAGTGGAGGGGGGCGGAGCGAGGGAGGAGCAGCTGGGAGGCGGGAGCGGGGTGGAGAGATGGGCTACGAGGCACAACAACAACAAAATGGCAGCAAAAGTAAAACCGAAACAGATTGGGGCACAAAGTTGAATATCGCTATGGGCAGTGGCACCGGCACAATCAGGCAGCAACTATCTATTTAAATTAGGCAATGCGAGCGTCACAATACTAATCAGGCACAGATGAAACTGTGAGCAATGCTTAAACTGGCACAAATAAAAATGCGAGCAAAGTACAGATCAATACTTGGCAGCAGTGAGCAATAGCAGGCACCAATTCCTTCAAAGCAATGCAGGCAAAGCACTACGATACCCAGGCCAGGGAGCGTGGGGAGCGACCGCTTCTGCGAGAGTCAGGACGGTCACAGCGCTTCTTTCGACAGGACGGGCTTTAGCTATCAGTGGGAGGGAGGAGCAGCTGGGAGGCGGGAGCGGGGTGGAGAGACGGGCTACGAGGCAGCAACTATCTACTGTCATTGCGGTCCCCCATTTAGATTGGAGTTCCACAAGACTCAACATTATCCCCATCACCTTTTAACCTATATGTTGAACCACTAATTGAAATTCTACAGCACGCTAACACATCATTCCACCTGTATGCTGATGACACTCAGATTATTACGAAGATTTCATCGCTAGAGGAGATCAAGACAATGAATGATGCCGTAAATATGAACTTACACTGGTTAACTAGCAATCATCTTAAACTAAACATGCAAAACACATAATTCCTTTTAATATCACCCCTCAAAACTTGCTCTGATGTTAAGGAATGGACTAAGATCACTACTGCTCTAAATTGTATCTTGGTCCTGGTTGATTCAATTAAATTACTAGGAATTACGCTTGATAAGAATCCAAACATGCAAACTCAAATCAACTTGATGGCACAAAGCACCCACTTTTACTTGCGCTATCTAAGGAAATTGAAACCATTCATCACAACAGACCTCAAACTGGCAGTTCAGGCATTAGTCATCTCTATCATTGAATATGGCTGCACAACACTATCAGGTTTACCCAAGTTCGACACAGCTCCACCAAAAGCGTTTCTCAATGCGGCTGCGAAACTCATAACAGGGTCTAGAACATTTGACCATATCTCTCCACATCTGAAGGCTCTAAACTGTCTACCATATGAAGCCAGAATTCAACTTAAACTGGCATGTATTACACACAAAGCACTCCACTAAAAAATGCTGATGTACTTAGCTCAACAAAACTAAGATCTCTGGGCGAGGCAGACCATCTCTTAGTGCCAGGAATTTAGGGGCTCATTACGATGGCGGGGCTCATTACGAGCCATCGCTGCGGTTTTTGGGGCCGGCCGCCAGTCATGCGTTGGTCCCACCACTGCAATCAGGATGAGCCCGCAGTATGGCAGGCGCATCCCGAGCATTTTACATTGCGGACGGTGCTGCTAGCTGCAGCACCGCCCGCAATGTTAAAATGTGATGCAGAGCATTTCACTGCACTACGTGGCAGGCACCACGCAGTGCCTGCTACGCAGTGCAGGGAAATGCAATGGTACCCCCCCTCCCCCCCCCCCCCCCCCGGTGCAGCAACAACTCCCCCCAAAATAAGGGCGGATCCCCCGCCATGGAAAGGCTGGGTGAGGCTAGTATTGTGATTTGGCGGACGGTGCCTGGCTGAGGCTAGCATTGTGATTTGGCTGGGTGAGGCTAGCATTGTGATCTGGAGGACGATGCCTGTTAGTTACTGCCACCATTCACATGCATTTGTCTGTTCCACCAGGCAATCGTGATGATTCCCTGTGGCAGAAGCATTGTGGGCGGTATTTGCGCCTGCCACGCCTGCGGAACGATTCCCCCCACCCTTGTGATGTGGCGGGGGAAATCTCCAGTCAGATGGCGGAGGGCACGTCACCGTACAGCTGGCGGAGGCGGGCCTTCCGCCATCCTAATCAGCCCCTTAGTGCTGAAAATGCCCATCTTTCAGAGGAAGAAAACGTATGACAGAGCCTTTTCCGGAGCTGCTCAGAGAATCTCGAACACGCTTCCTCCTAACATTAGAAGAATTCAAAACAAATCAGTCTTCAAGAAGATCTTTCTAATGAGCAAATTCCTACCAATGCCTCGATGTCTATTAGTGAATGTGTCTCCTAGTCCCAAAGGGTATGGAATCTGCTCTCTCCATCAGCGCCCATGTTCTAGTATAACAGAAGAGCCCAAGATGGAGTATAACAGAACTCTCCAATTTATCAGGGAGTTACTCACAAAATGATCATTCAGAAGTATATGCCCAGTTGGTCAATAATGTATACTATTGTATGTTTTCTAAGTAGATTAGGGTGAACTTTGATATTATTACTGGCATTTAGTCTATATTTTACATGTGGATGGTAGCGTTTTTTATGGAGGTTGCTAAAATTATTCATTTTATCTGTGTTGGATGCGCCTCTCTTTGATTGTCGTATAAAACACTGAATGAATAAATAAATAAACATGGAAAAATGGAGAAAAAGTTAACTACATTGAATTAAAATTCAATTTTTTTTCATTTACATCTCCATTGAAAAGTGTCATACAGCAAAGGCTACATCTAAAACTTTTATTTTTGCTAAAAGAGTTCGAGTGGGTTCTTGACTAACAGCATCATAATTTACTTAACATTTTTTTTATTGAAAATACATGAGTCAGCAGAGTAAAATTGATTACAACAGTCATTATACCACATAACATCCGAATAACAGATAGAAAAAAAGAGAAAAGCATGATAAAGAGAAAAGAAGAAAAAAAACGAAAAGAGAGCTGGAGAGCCGGATAATCAAACTTTAGGTGTCTACGTCCAAATAAGTCGAAACTGCACTCCAAATTTGCAACCCCAGCTTCTTTTTACTGCGCCCTTTGAGGGCATACAAACTATACTCCATATTAAACATAGAAAAAAACCTAGCCCTCCAGGACTCAAATGTAGGCGGTTCTTTTTGCAACCAATCAGAAGCAATACACAATCTTAGTACGGCTGTGGCTATAAAAATTAGATATACATTCTTGATTGGAATTACAACAGCCGCGGGTCCCATCTCTACCCCTAACAAAATCTGAACAGGTGATAAATGCGTTGGAGCTCTTAAGATTTCCTTTAGAAACTTGTCCAGCTGCTCCAATAATCTTATTAATGATGGGCACGCATAGAAAATATGCACATCATCAGCAGCAGGATTCCCGCACCGGAAACATTTCCCCGTTTGATCACCACTCCATTTAAAGATCTTGTCCAGGGTATAATATAGATTGAAGGCGGATTTAAAATGTTGAGCAGTTAATTTAGCAGACAGGAATAATTGGGTAGCCAATTCAATGGAAGTCTCTAAATGTATATCCTGCCGCCCCAGACTAAGCCCCCACTTACGACTTTGCTCCTCCAGATCATTAGGCTTGGTACTAAGCATGAGCGCATATAATGTACTGATTCTTGCAGCCTTTGTATTCGCTTCAATCAGGGGGTTAGATTGGATAGCACCGCAAGTATTCAGAAGATAATGCCTAATTTGCAAATATTTTTAAAAAATCCACCCGAGGCAAATGATACTGCTCCCTAAGTTGATTAAATGATTTAAGGCCCTCTTCCGAAAATAAATCCCCAACAAGCCTAATACCTTTAGATCTCCAATTATACACAACACGGTCCCAGAATACAGTTGGGAAAAAAGTTGTAGCCGCCAGTGGTGTGTACCAAGATATTTTTCTGAGCCCATACATTTTCTTGATTGTTTTCCATACTTTATGTGCTGCCACAAGAACCTTAAATCTAGTACGTTTGTAATAGCTCCAATCTAAATTTAGAAACCGACAATTTTTGGCGTTCACACCGATAAGCATTTGATATATAGAAGGACATTCCGCTGTATTCAAGGGCCCCACCCCTGTAAGTAATATATTCATATTTTGAATCATACATGCATAGTATTACAGGGTAAAATCGGGTACGGACCAGCCCCCTGACATTCTAAATCAGGGGTCTCCAACCTTTTGTGTAGTCAGAGCTACTTCTGGCCAGTGAAAATCGTTGTGAGCTACTGAACCCGAAACAAGTCGCGCATTTTTCCGAGAGACCCCCCCACGCCCAGTTTCATTGACTGTAAGCCTAATTTCATCAGAGCCCATACTGTGCATTTCTGCCCTCCGTTTCACTCGTTTTTTGTGCCTTTCTGCCCTCTGTTTCACTCCTTTTCCCCTTGTTTTTTGTGGCCTTCTGCTCTCTCTTTCACTTGTTTTCCCCTTGTTTTTTGTGCCCTTCTGCCCTCTGTTTCACTTGTTTTTTGTGCCCTTCTGTCCTGTTTCACTCGTTTTTTGTGCCCTTCTGCTCTCTGTTTCACTCGTTTTTTGTGGCCTTCTGCTCTCTGTTTCACTCGTTTTCCCCTTGTTTTTTGTGCCCTTCTGCCCTCTGTTTCACTCGTTTTTCGTGCCCTTCTGCCCTCTGTTTCACTCGTGTTTCGTGCCCTTCTGCCCTCGTTTTCCACTTGTTTTTCGTGCCCTTCTGCCCTCTGTTTCACTCCTTTTCCCCTTGCTTTTCGTGCCCTTCTGCCCTGTTTCCCTCGTTTTTTGTACCCTTTTGCCCTCTGTTTCACTCATTTTCCACTTGTTTTTTGTGCCTTTCTGCCCTCTGTTTCCCTAGTTTTTTGTGCCCGTCTGCCCTCTGTTTCCCTCGTTTATTGTGGCCTTCTGCCCTCTGTTTCACTCGTTTTTTGTGCCCTTCTGCCCTCTGTTTCACTCGATTTTCGTGCCCTTCTGCCCTCTGTTTCACTCGTTTTCCCCTTGTTTTTCGTGCCCTTCTGCCCTGTTTCCCTCTTTTTTCGTGCCCTTCTGCCCTCTGTTTCACTCGTTTTATGTGGCCTTCTGCCCTCTGTTCCACTTGTTTTCCACTTGTTTTTCGTGCCCTTCTGCCCTGTTTCACTCGTTTTCCCCTTGTTTTTCGTGCCCTTCTGCCCTCTGTTTCCCTTGTTTTTCGTGCCCTTCTGCCCCCTGTTTCACTTGTTTTCCACTTATTTTTCGTTCCCTTCTGCCCTCTGTTTCACTCATTTTCCACTTGTTTTTCGTGCCCTTCTGCCCACCTTGTTTTTCGTGCCGTTCTGCCCTCGATGACGTCACAGGAGTCAGACTCTCACGAGAAGAGTCTGCAGCTCCAGGAGAGGAGCGTCATCCTCTTCACCCGCCCCCACCCTCAGCTAAGCTCCAATCCGAGCGGCTGGTTTGGGTGTGGGCGGGCAAATGCAGCCGGAAAAGTAAATAGCCCATGAAGGGCTACACCAGCTACTCCCGGGGTCTTTGCGAGCTACCGGTAGCTCGCGATCGACCGGTTGGAGACCCCGGTTCTAGGTAATACGATATAACGCATTGCCCGCCGAGCCTTCCCCCGAGACCACAGAAATCGTGCGCAGATAGATTGTAATTTTGCAAGACTAGTTTTGGGGATTTCTAAGGGCACGCACCTAAAAAAGTTGAGAATTTTTGGGAGAATCATCATCTTTAATACATTACATCTCCCTACTAAAGAAAGATGTAAACATTCACACCGATCTAACTGTCGCCGCACCCCAATCAGCAACTCTTCCCAATTCGACTTAACAATTGCGGCTGCTGAGGTCCGAATCCTTACTCCCAAGTAGGTGACCTCTTGTGAAACCCTCGGATCGAAATAAGTACTCAGATTCACACATAACATCTGAGTTTTGGCTGTATTTAGCTTATAGCCAGACACCCCCCCAAATTCTGTTGCCAAATACTCAATCTCTTGCATCGCTGCTGCAGGTTTAGACGATACCATGGTGACATCATCAGCATAAGCGAGAATCTTATATTGGCGGGTCTGAATGATTATTGGTTGGATCTTGGTGCTGGATTCGATCATTTTTAAAAAAGGGTCGATATATAATGAAAAAAGAAGTGGGGAGCATGGGCACCCTTGTCTAGTGCCACGCTGAATGAGGACAGCCTCCGATTCGCGTCCCATGGTGCTTATCCTGGCGATTGGTTGACGATAAAGTGTCTGCACAGCAGTGATATACTGTGGGCCAAACCCACGTCGCCTCATCACATCCCATAAAAAGCACCATGAGACTCGATCGAAAGCCTTCTCAGCATCCAATAAAATTAGGCAGAGCGGCTCTCCTGTTACGTTGGCATAATCTAATAATGTTATTACCCGGCTTACATGGTTTGTCATGCCTCGGTTCGGAATAAATCCATGCTGCCTGATTGACACCAATGGGGTAATGACAGTAGCTAGCCTAGTAGCCAGTATCTTTGAATAAATCTTCCCATCCGTGTTCAATAACGATATTTGCCGGTATGAGGCCGGGAGATTTACGGGCTTGTCTTTCTTGTGTAACACGACAATACTAGCTTTGTCCCAAGATTTAGGGGCCGCACCTTTCTGGGCCTCTCTAACTGTTGCTAACAAATCCCCTTTTAGTACTCCAAAAAGGCATTTGTAAAGTTCCAGAAGTAATTTGTCAGGGCCAGCCGCCTTACCAGTTGCGAGCCCATTTATAGCTGCTTCCAATTCCTCCAGCGTGATTGGGGCATCTAACCTTTCAGCCTCATGGGCGAGTAAGATCTTGTTCGCAATATTGGCGTACCAGATTTTCTGCACGTTCAGGGTCATAATAATCTCCTGCATAAAGTGTGTCATAAAAATGTTTTGACACTGCTAATATACCGCTTTCACTCTCGATAGAGCGCCCGGTCGAATCTATAATATTGTCAATTCTTTGGGCAGCTTCTTTAACTCTGAGTTTTTGGGCTAGGCACCTGCCATTTGCCTCCCCATACTCATAGTGAAGTTGCTGTTTGATGACAAATTTTTTTGCAGCGTCCTGAGTCCAGTGCAAATTTATTCTAGCTTTACAGCGAGCTACCACAGTTGTAAGCTCAGCAACATCAGCCCCAGTATGTATACCCTGCATGAGCAGCTCCTCAGCCTTTATGAGGCCTTAATAAAGCTCCTGAAGTTCTGCAGCCAACTTTTTTTGGTTGTACAACCCGAAACTTAGGGCTTCCCCTCTGAAAGCAGCCTTAAATGCATCCCAGATGCACCCCGTATGGGTACTCCCGCGATTTATACTAAAGAAAGTAGCAATCCATTCTTTCATGTATTCCACAAATTGCCGTTCATATAATAACTGACGATCAAAGGAGAACCCCCTTGGCTTGCTAGCTGTACCGATACCTAAGACAGAGAGAACTACTGGGCCATGATCAGACGTGATCCGTGGGTACACCTGAATAGACGCCTGATTCAAGAGACATTGTGGGGCGAAAAAGTAATCTAATCTTACTAAATTTTGGTGAGGAAAAGAAAAAAAAGTATATCCCTGTTCGGTTCCCCTGAGGGAGGCCCAGACATCAGCCAAACCATGTGCGAGCAATGGTGATTGTAATGCTTTAAAAATCTGTGGTTTCCTACCCGCATACCTCGAATTGTTATTACATAATATGTTTGGTGCCAAATTTATATTTAAGTCCCCACAGAGGATCAGTGGTACTGGCTATGTTGCTAATTCTACATTCAGAAAATCTATGATTGCGGCGTCGTCTAAATTAGAGCCATATATGGAGCATATCCTGAATTTTATTGCCCCTGCAATGCATTCTGCTATTGCCCATCTCCCGAGCCCATCAGTTAGAATTCTGCCTGTACAACCGATATGTGTTTTAACCAGGATAGCAATACCTCTACATGTGCATGCTTGTTTAGTGCATGCCAGTAGATTATACCCCAGCTCTGCTAGCAATTTCTTTTTGGCCCAAACTATATGTGTCTCTTGGAGGCACATTACATCACATCAGAGCATCCGTAGTTCCTGTGCTACCCGTTGTCTTTTATCTAAAGAATTCAAGCCCCTTACATTCAACGTACCTATTCTAATACCCTTAGCCACCATCAAAGTCGTCATACACCCCACCCTCTAGCCACCAGCGCTGAATCAAACATAGAAAAAGACTGATAGGAAAACGATTTACCATACTGTACTCATGTATTATTTTCAATTTTTTCCCAACACCCCCCACCACCAACCCCCCCCCCCCCCCACCCACCCCACCCTGCAACAACACATCACCACCCAACCCAGGGCATTAGGGAACATGTCCTCTGTGATGGGAAGTAGCTGTACGCTGACCCCCCCCCCCCCCCCCGGTCCCTCACCCGGCAACAGCCGACCACCCTAATCTCTGCCTGGAACTATTATCTATTTAGCCCCTTTAACCCTTTATCACTGAAGCAACAGAGAACATAACAAAATCTCTTTCTAAATAGGCTAATAAAGTGATGAGCTTCCAACGCTTCATATAGTTTTTATAATAACACATCGGATTATTCTATGCATTCTGTTATGCATTTTTTAAACAAGGGTTCTTCTATGTATTCCTAATCATTCTTAATCAATGCTCAGCCTCTTCTACTTCATACACTTCATAAACTTTTCATAATAGCACAACAACTTATGCTATACATTTTTATCCAAGCTTTCTCTATGCATTCTTACTACACGCTCACCCTCATCTCATGATTGCATAGTAGCATAGTCGCATAGTTGAAACCTCCCAAAAAGCAACAACAAAAAAAAACAATACAGAAGAAAAAAAAGAAAGGCCAAAGAAAAAGAAAAGCTTCAGAATAATGAACAAACCCCGCCAGAGGGAAGGGAGGAAGAACATCAAAAGACAAGGTCCAGCAGGAAGAGAGTCCTCTATTTCTAACTAGATACTAAGTATGGCGTGCAACAAACAATCTGAGCCATTACTCGCTTCCCAGAGTCTTCAAAAAGTCTTGTGCACTTATCTCAGAAGTAAAGTAGTGGGTTTGCTCTTTGTGTATTACTTTCAGTTTTGCTGGATTGAGCAGGAATGCCGTGGCACCTTTAGCCTGAAATGATGTAATCATCTGCCGCAATTGCCACCTTTGCTGAACGGTGGCTGGGCAAAAATCGGGACGGACAAAAAACTCGCAGCCCATGCCGAGGCGCCCCTTATCTGGACGGGCCAGATCATAGACTGCCTCGCGGAGCAAATAGTTATTAAAGCAGATGAGGATTGCCCTGGGATATACATTAGTGTCAGATCACCCTTTCTTTTACGTTGGGAAAATGGGAATCTGTGTGCCCGGATGATTTCAGTCTCCCAGTTCCAATCCTTTAATTCAGGAAAAGCCTACTTAAACATAGTGATGATAAATCTTCTTGGATCATGACCTTCTTTAGACTCCGTAACACCAAGTACACGCAGGTTATTCCGTCTTGAGCGGTTCTCTAAGTCTGTCAGTTTCCAGTCAACATCCAACTTAGTCTTTTGTAGCACCTCAATGACAGACTGTTGCTTGGCCAGGGAGTCCTCAGTCCCTGAGATCCGTTCTTCTGCTTCCACTACTCTGGTATTTATTTCCGCACAAGTTATCACCACCTTTCTGACCGAATTTTGCAGTTTTCGCACAGCCCCCTGTGTGCGCAGGCTTTCAGCTTTTGTCTCGGCTCGATGGGCATAATACTCTTATAGATTATTTTCAGGGTCACGGAAGTCTCATCATCTCTCATCATCTTCGTTTGCTATATATGATACACCTTCCACACCTGTGTCCCCCGTAGCAGCCGTTTCCCAACTGGGTTGAGTAATCCCACCAGAAAATACATGTGGGGGGCGGTCCACCAAGTCCGAAGATTTTTTCGCAGTTTCCTGGAATGAAGATTGCTCTGATTCGGGCTCTTCTTCTTCGTCCAGACCGTCTCCCCAGTCACCTGCTATACTTGACCCATCTATTTCATCTTCATTTTCCGGCTCCGAGACTACTGAAAGGTCGGACATTGAGTAAAATTTGCCTTCTGAGCCTGCATTCTCGACATCGGCGCCTTTATCCGTTAAATTATCCACGTGGAGATTATCCGCTATTATTACATCATTATTATTAAGTGGTGTTTGCATATCTACAGCAGCAAGCCCAATATGACATTCAGCCAGTTGAATATGAAGCGCATTGTCATTAGCTATTGTAGGTACTGTTATGAGCCGAGGACTTTGAGTGCCAGACGCCAACTCTGGTCCCGAGATTACCATTCCTTTTGGAGCGTTTACATTTGGTTTAGCAGCTGAACGTTTATTGAAGATTGCCCGAACTGTGCGGGCTTTATCGCTTGCTTCGTGCTGTACCACTGGAATATTTTCTCGCTGTCGTCGGGGATTAGGGGTCTGGGAGGGGGGGCTCAGAACCTGTTGGTTTGTTATTGCACTTTATGCCGACATCACCTCCCGAGATTACCGCCCCTCCGTCGGTAACAGCCATTGCACCCGACGTATCAGCACAGCCCGCTGGGTCTGCCAATGTGGCCCCCCGGGTTTTTGCACCCCTGCCTCTTGCCATCCCACCAAGGAAAGTTCCCAACTGCAGAGAGTCCCTTACTGCTGTGAGTACCAACGAATTTGGTCCGACAGACAAGGCAGCTGGCGTCTTCACTCTCCGCACACCGCTCACCGCTCAACTTATGCACTCTGACCAAGCCGAGCCGAGTTAATCCGCTCCGCAACACCCCCGGCACACCCGGCAGCGAGCTCCACCTTCAGCCCACCGCTGCCTATACCTCCGACTCAGTTGCCGCAGCTTCAGCTCCCTACAGCACAATTCTGGAGCTTCATTCGGTGCTTCCAATAATTTTACTCGGTCAGTAAAGCAAACGTGCCTTTCCAAACGTTAACGGGGAATCCGAGCCGCTTTGAGAACCGGTCTGCACGCCAGTTTGATCGGTAGGTTCCGCCTGGTGAGGAGCCGTTTACCAGCCACTCACACAGCCACGGAATGGCCGCCATCTTGCCCCTCTTTGCTGTAGGTTTAGGTCACAGCATCATAATTTACAAGAACAGATTTTTTAAAACACCAATGGAGGGCCGAAAAAATATACAATCTAATAAAATATGAACATTTGAATTCCCCCCCCCTCACGAAAATTCCTCTGCTAAAGCTGAAATATAGTAGCTGTAGTTGGGATACAGTAAAATGGATTAACAATTATTTGAAATGTAGGAATCACATTTCAACTCAGGTGTCCCGTCACATAGCGACTTGACTTCTGCAGATCTTAACACTGATAGTCTCTCTGTTTTGAAACATCCTAATTGCCACTTTTAAATCCAACTTTGTACACTTAACAGGAATTAATGGTTTATCATTATTCCCACAATAACTTGACTCACTGCACTTATCTGCTTTTGAAAGTTTGTGCCTTCCAGAGTTCACTTTGGAGTAATTCTTTATTACGATATAACAGTATGTTGATGGATAATATTAACTTACTCCAATGCCTTAATGATTGTAGTGCCACTAAATCTCGCCAAGATATCAATTATAAGTTAAGCCGAATTGCTTGTTCCATGTCTGAGTTGGGGAGTGAGAATAATTTTTTCCAAACAATGTTTCTCTATATAGGGCCATATGTATCAAGAAAACGATTTGCGATTCTGAAATTGCGATTATTACCGAATCGCAGAATCAGAATCGCAAATCGGGATGTATCAACGCAATCGCAAATATTTAGTGATTCGCTCAAAATCGCTAAATATTTGCGCGATGGATAATAGCGATTCCTTAAACGTCAAAAATTGCAAATTTGCGAGTTCGCATCCCGAAAATCGCAATATAGCGAGATCGCTGCCCGAAAATCGCTAAATTGCGATGTTCCCACGCGAAAAATCGCAATTTAGCGAATTTCTGGAAACATCCAATCGCAATCCTGATGCTTTATGATGACATCACCATCCAGGAAGTGAGTGATTTCCCATGGTGCTTCAGGATTGAGACAGAGAGTGTGAGAGTGTTGTTTGGTACTCAGGAGCCATGGCAGAAGGTGGAAACCAGGATGTCCCAGCAAGCCAGCAGGAGCAGCAAGAAGGGGAAGCAGGCAGGAAGAGGAAGCTCAAGTTCTCGGAGGCTGAACTAGAGACCCTCATTACAGAAATGGTGCCACACCATGAGGCATTATTCGGGAGGAGTTCCCACAAGGTGCAGGAAGCCAGCAAGAGAAGGATTTGGGAGGGCATCCAAGCCAAAGTGAATGCCCTAGGAGTGACACACAGGACAGTAGAAGTGTTGCGGAAGCGCTGGTACGACCTGCGCCAGCGCTCCAAGGAGAAGTTGGCTGCCAGGCTGGAGCAGTCCCAGCTCACCGGTGGGGGAACCTCCAACGTCCCTGACTCTACACCACTGGAGGAGCTGGTAGAGGGCACACTGCCTCCACAGAGTGTTGCGGGCGTGTCCGTGCTCGACAGCTCAGCACAACCAGCTGCAAGACCAGGTAAGAAGCATGCCTCCCCACCCTAAACCACCCCCAGCAACCCCCTGCAGCGACCTAGGGATTAGGGGAACCACATGTCAGGCTAGAGCAAGTACACAGGCAGTCACAGCAATGCATTATGGGAGATGTAGTCACATTAGTCTGTAATGTTGGATGTAGCATCAAAATTTCATACATTACACATGTGCAGGTCAGGAAAGGTGAATGACACAAGTAAAGTCAGGGAACACTGTGAAAAAATGTATTTGAACATCACGTGTAATGAAAAAATAAGTAATGTGTGCTGTTCTATCCACAGCACCTGCAAGTGGAAAGGCTACAGCCAGTGCAAGTGAGACAGGACACCAAGCCTCAGGAGAAGCCAGCCATGGCCATGATACAGATGGGGAGGACAGTCCTTTCATCCGACCACAGGGACACAGTAGGAGGAACGTGAGGCCATTCAGAATTATGAATAATGAGGACGAGGACAATGAAAATGTGCAGTCTGATGCACCAGTACCCCAGCAGCAGGAGTCCAGACCACAGTCCAGATGCAGGCGTAGACCCCGCACGGCCATCAGCTCCAGTGTGCAACAGGAAGAGTCTGTTTTTGCCGGCCTAGAAATGCACATGCTTCAGGTTCACCGCCTGCAAGCGAAACATATGAAGGCCATTCAGAGAGAGATCAGGGCAGGGAACAGAGGAATACGTGAGGAAATCAGGGGGGCTGTGCAGGAGCTGACTGCAGAGTTGCGAGCTGAACGCGCAGCCAGGCGCAAAGAAATGGCCCGCATGGACCACTACACATGCGCTATTAACCGGCTGGCCTCCTCCACCAATATGCTGGCAAGGCGTGCCATAGAGACCCAGCGTGAGTTCTCGCATGGTATCCAGGACATAGCCACTGTGGTAGTGCAGTCAACTGCCACCCTGGATGAACTGCGTGCGCTGCGTACTGCTGGACCAGGGGTGCTTACCCCCAGTGAGGAGGACTCACAGTCAGTGCGGAGCTCTAACACACCACCACCCACTGTTGAGAGGCGCCGTAGTGGCCGGAGCACCAGGCCTGCCACACAACAATAGGGACTGCAGCAAAATGACTATTCCACACAGGGGAGATATGGGGCCAGCAACAGTGTAGCACTTGCTGTACTAATTTTGTTGCACTGTGATTGAAACATGTGCTTTGGTTTAGGAGAGTTCATCCATGTTTTTTTGGATGTGTGACATTGTTGCTATTGGGAATTAAACACGTTTGCAAAGCCAGAAGTTGTCATTGTATCATTTTCACTCACCTAGAAGTAGTTCCGCGTGATCTCATCACGCCTCTGTCGCCCAGCTGCAGCGCAGCTACGCCAGCTTCCATGTGTATGGGTCCAGGTCCCTCCACGTCAGAGGATTCAGAATCACTCAACTCCATTGGTGTCCCTTTCCTGGTTGGAATGTTGTGCAGCATGGCACAAGCTACAACAATTTTGCAGCACGTCTCAGGGCTGTATTGGAGGGCTCCTCCACTTTTGTGAATGCATCTGAATCTACTCTTCAAAATGCCAAATGTTCTCTCGATGGTGCCTCTTGTTGAAATATGTGCCCGGTTGTAGCGCCGCTCCCCAGCAGTGGCAGGATTCAGGTAGGGTGTCAGGATGAAATCCCGGACTGCATAGGCACTGTCTCCTGTGGGGGGAAATGTTTAAAGGTCAGTCACTGTGATGCACATGCTGGCCATGAGAAATGTGGGCTGACATGGTGTGCTGTTACCTAGTAGGTATCCCTCTCCAAATTCCCCTCTTGAGAGTCTACGGTATAGCCCACTGTGACGGAATATGAAGGCGTCATGTGTGCTTCCTGGGTACTTTGCCACTATATCGGTGATTATGTTTTTGGCATCACACACCATCTGTATGTTCAGTGAGTGGTAGCATTTCCTGTTCCGGAATACATACTCTATGTTTGAGGGGGGTGAAATGGCAACATGTGTTCCATCTATACATCCTATGACGTGGGGGAATTGGGCTATGTTGTAAAATTCCTGCTTGGTCTGTGCTAGTTCCTGTGGGGTGCTGGGGAAGTGTATGTGATGTTGCATCCTATGTGTCATGGCGTCGAGGAACGCATGGAAAAAGCGCGACAGGGCACTTTGTGACACCCCTCCTGCAGAGGCTATGACCCCCTGGAAACTACCTGAGGCCAGCAGGTGTAGTGAACACAGGACCTGGATGTGTGTGGGTATGGCTTGTGTCCTGCGGGTGGGGTGTTCTAGGTGGGGCCTGAGTTCCTCAATCAAATCAAGTATGCTCCCTTCCTCCAGTCTGTAATGGGTGTAGATATCCTCCTCAGTGCGTTGGAAGATGATGGTGCGCAACCGGAATATCCTCTCCTGCCGTCTCCTCCTCTGCGCCAGAGCTCTCACTCTTCGCCTCCTCACTATCATGTACAGCCCGGACATTGTGGTAGAGAGTGTGTTGCATTCTGGGCTTCAATTTATACTTTGCACCTGGTTACCACCTGCTCCCACTTGATGGTAATTGCGATTCCTTATTTAGCGATTTTGCTAAATTCGCTATTTGCGATTGGTTGATACATTCCATTGCGATTTCTAAATAGCGATTTCCAGATTTGCGATTTTCGCTAACAGGTTTCAGCGCAAATTTGGAAATCGCTATTGTAATCGCTATTTACCACTTTTGCAACGTTTGGGACTCGCTAATTTGCAATTCCTTATTTAGCATGTGTTTTTGGCTTGATAGATTGGGATTAGCGATTTTGTAGTCGCAAATGCTATTTTTAACGATTCACTGCGTTTGCGACTGATTTTTGGCTTCATACATATGGCCCATAGTCTCAGGATGGCTTACATTCTAACATTGGTATTTCTACTCCATACGATCCTTAGCGAAGAACCTAGGCTTTACATGCCTGAAGAAGAAGAACATATTAAAGGACACCTAGGGCCAGATGTAGGTAGCCCTTTACCGATCGGAATCGGCCGAAAATACCGATTTTCGGCCGTTTCCGATCGGTAAAGGGCTATGGAGATGTAGGGGCATATATTCGGTAATTTTACCGAATCGTTATTATTACCGAATCGATAAATTTACCGATTCGGTAATATTTACAGATTCGGTAAAATTACCGAAAATGCAATGTGGGTAGCCAATATTCCATTGGCACATGGCTTTCAGAATCGGTATTTTACCATGGAATACAAATCCATGGTAAAATACCGATTCCTGTGTACATGCACATCTGTGCATGTACACATGTGCCATGAGACAGACAGACGTGCCCTTAGGGCATGTCTGTGTGCCACATTGCACACATGCCCGTTTTGGGGGTGCTAGAGGGTGTCAAAGTGACACCCCCTGCACCCTTGACAAATTCGGTATTTACCGATTCGGTAAATACCGAATCGGTATTTGAATTGAATCCTATGGGCTTCAAGGCCCATAGGATTCAATAGCAAATACCGATTCGGTATTTACCGAATCGGTAAATACCGAATTCTTAAGGAATCGGTAACTAATCCAGATGTTGGTACCTACATCACATTTACCGATTTTGAAATACCGAATCGGTAAAATTCGGTATTTCAAAATCGGTAAATGCGATTTACCTACATCTGGCCCCATATTCTTTATTAAATTTGAGTAACCCTAGGGGGCGTGGCTTGGCCGGCGAGCATGGCGGTTGTGTAGAGCGTGAGCTCCGACCAGCCTTCCGATATCCTGCTGCACATCCTGGCCCTGATCGTCGTTAAAGGCGTCACTGGCAGTAGATCTCTTCCCTGGTCCGGGGGGTGACCTCCGGTGAGCACAGAAGTGACGGGCCGGGGCCCGCGGTGCGGCCCGGAGGTGAGGAGCGGCCCGGAGGCGACCAGTGAGGCCTACGGAGCCGGGGCCTCGAGTTTGGAGCCATACTGGGAGCCATACACCGCAAAAGGCTGTATCCCCTCCTGGACGACGGCGGTGAGGAGCTGAGACGTCCGCCGACCGGCGCAGAGGCCGGAACCAGGAGGGGGGTCGGAAGAAGCGGCCGCCATTATCGGCCGTGATTGAGCCGGTGCGTGGGCCCGCGTGGAGAGCCTGAGAGATTACGGGGCAGTGGCCAGCTCTACAGGGGTGAGGCGAGGGAGCCTGGCAACTGGGGCCCCGGGGGTCGGTTCGGGCCCCGGCCCATACAACGTACAGCGCCACCATCGGAGCGAGATCCCTGGGGTCAGTGTCAGCGCCATTGGGCACAAGAACTCTCCTGTCGGCCTGGGAGCCTGGTCTGGGGAGTCGGTGTTGGAGCCCGCCCGGCGCGGAGGTCGAGACCATTGGGCGGCTGGAAGTGGTGGCCGACATTTGGTGGAGAGCCCCTGCAGGTGTGTGGGCCCAACGCAGATCGGCACCAGGACAACAACGCGGCCCCATTGGACCCACGCAGACCGCCTGAGACCTGTGGTGGGTGGAGCAGAGTGAGCGGAGTGACGGCGGGGCATTGCATCAGCCGTGCTGTGGTGAGTCGGGGGCACTTGGCGCTCTGGGGCCCCGTGGTCGGTTCGGGCCCCGGCCCACACAGTTTACAGCGCAGCCGACTAAGCGGGAGCCCGCATTCTTCTGCCGGCCTGGGAGCCTGGTCTGGGGGATCGCCCATAACCATCGGGAGTTGGTGGCGGCTGTACAGGGGGCCCCGCCCTGGACGAGCGCTTGATGGACACAGACATCCCTGCCCTCCATTGATTAGACTGATCCGGGGCCCCAGGCCCTACAGACACTTCGCACATCCCCACAAGACCTCTTTTCAATATGACACGTGATGGAGCTGGGGGCGGCCAGAGCAAACAGGGGCCCATCGACAAGTTTACGGAGGCGGTTGGCCCGGGTGGCTCGCAGACTCCGGTGCCAGACAATGCGGCACTGTTGGCGGCGATCACACAGTCAAGAGATGTTCTGGATGCAAAGATCGGGCCATTGGGTCCGATGTCATGCTTCTCCGCCAGGACCTGTGGAATGCAGTAGAGCGTATTACGGGGGCGGAGACGCGCATCCCGGAGGTTGAGGGCGATGTGTCTGCCTTGAAGAAAAAATTCATGGCCCTGGAGAAGACGCAAAAGGGCCTCGTCATGAGGGTCGAGGATGCGGAGGGGCGTGCCCGGAGGAGCAATCTTCGCTTTGTGGGCTTCCAGGAAAATTGCGAGGGTAACGACACAGAACGCTTCCTGGCTCAGTGGCTGGAGAGCTGGCTCCCGGAGAACGCTCTTTCACGTTGCTTCGTGGTGGAGAGGGCTCACTGAGCGCTTACACAGAAACCTCCAGATGGCGCACGCCCGCGACCCATTATAGCAGAGTTCTTGAATTACGCAGACCCCGACACCATCCTGCGGCAGGCGCGACTGAAGGGTACGCTGACCCACGAGAATGCTAATATCCTAATTTTCCCAGACTGCACACGGCTGGTGCAACAACAGCGCCAGTCGTTCACCGCAGCCAAAGCCCGGCTTCGGGGCCTCAAGCTACAATACGCATTGCTTTATCCAGCAAGGCTGAGGGTCACGTACATGTACCGCACATCATTCTTCGACACCCCTGAGGAGGTTTTTCAGTGGACTGATGAGACAGTAAAGATCCGGGTCAACACGGCGAAGGGCGGGGAATCGAATTCCTCATCGAGTGGTGTCGCCAGGACAGGTCTGAGAAGTCAGAGACGGCGACGTGGGAGATCGCGCTCGAGCCGAGGCTCGCGCTCTGGATCGGCCTCCCGTAGGGGCACCCCCATGCGGGAGCGACAGGAGGAGGTGCCTTGACTGTCATGGGACATGACCCAGCAATTTCTTCCTATCTGGAGTTGATAATCAGGTGCAACGTTACTTAGGCTGGGAGCCACACCCAGTCCGTTGGGAGGGAGGGAGCGACAGCCTAGTTTCTATGGGCTGCAGCAGGGGGATCCATTGGGAGGGTAGGTTATTGGTCCCCCGTTGGGGATCAGGCCTTATGCCGACCGCGACAGGTGCTTCCACGTTTGGGAGGTGCAGGGTGGGGGAGGGGGGGGGGGGTTGGGGTTGAGGGTTGGAGGGGGGTGGATTTGTTTGCGCTGACATTGCTGCTCGCTGCTTGCTTTAAAATGTGCATGCTGGGTATAGTTACCGGATTTCTGTCTGTTGATGTGATCCAATGTCTCACACTGAAGAGGGGAGGCGGCTAGCCCTAGGCAAGATGTGAATCTTGAGTTGGAATGTGCGAGGGATGCTGGATAAGGTGAAACAGGGGGCGGTCCTTAAACATGCCAAGAGAACCGGGGCGGACGTCATATTCCTACAGGAAACACATTTGCTAGGTACGAATGCTTTGTGCCTCCAGCGCTTTGGGTACACGCACACATACCATTCTGGGTTCACCAGGGGTTCTAGGGGGGTAGCAGTCCTTGTCCATCGTAGAATTCCTTTTACCCACAAACGCACATGGTCGGACACTCAGGGCAGGTATGTCTTGGTGCAGGGAGAGATTGGGGGAGAGTCTGTTGTCCTTGGCAGCGTGTATGCCCCGCCGCTGCTGCAGTGGTCACTAGTGGAGAAGCTCATGTCCCTCTGGGAAGACATGCCGACAGCCCTGTCCATTGTGGGGGGGACTGGAACGATGTCATGGATAAGACTCTATGACAGATGGCGGAACCCAGCTACAGTCCGCAATTCCGAGGGGGAAGGGGGTCCGGCCACCAAATTGCAGGCACGGGTCTTGACTGGGTGGACACCTCGAGGTATAAACACGGGAGTAGATGTGATTACACATGTTTCTCTACGTCGCGGGACTCCTTCTCTAGACTAGATTATATTTTTGTCCCAAGGGTCCTGGCCGGTAGAGTGCAGTCTGCAGAGATCCTGCCACGGGCACTCTCTGACCACTCGCCGGTGCTCCTTACGCTGGATACAGGGCGGGCCAGACAGCCATTCCGGTGGCGTATGTCGGCCTGGCATCTGATGCAGGACGCATATCGCGCACATATAACCACGGAAATAGATCACTTCTTGACGGCCAACGTGGGTACGGTGGACTCCCCAGCACTCCTCTGGGAGGCCCTGAAGCCCATCATACGGGGGTGGACATTTCATGGTGTGCGGCAGCTCGTCAGGAGAAACATGCGGACCTGGTGCGTCGCGAGGCGGAGCTGGAGGCGTTGGAGCGCAGAGGTCGAGAGGATGGTGGCAGACCTGCCAGACGGCAGCTGGCACTGTCTCAACAGCAATACTCTGCCGCGCTGCTGGACGAAGCGAGGCAGGCATGGCTAGCTACACGCAGTCGGGTCTACCAATGGGATGACAAGTCCTGTAAACTGTTGCACCACCTGTGTCAGGGTGTCATGCACGCCCATCCGCTGCCCTGAATAACCGGCCCTGGCGACACGTCCCTCCTGGAGCCGACAGCGCTTGCTGAGAGTTTCGCAGACTACTTTGAGGCATTATACGCACCCCAGGAGTGCCTGGAGGCCGAGGCGGTCCAGCGCTTCATTGATGACCTTCCGCCGAAGGCTGTCACAGATGAGGTACGTGATCTCTTAGATCAACCCTTGACAGCTGATAAATTAGCGACGGCGCTGGGTGAGCTGAATCCGGGTAAGGCACCTGGCCCGAACGGGTTTCCCAGCTAATTCTTCTGGCGGTTTGAGAGGCAATTGGGTCCCCATTTTCGACCGGTGGTGGAGGAGGCGTGCGAACGCGGGACTCTCCCCCCGGACTGGCGGCATGCAGAGGTGGTGGTCTTCCTCAAACCCGGGAGGCCCCCTGAGTGTCATGCGTCGTATCGCCCCATATCACTTCTCAATACGGAGGCCAAGATACTGGCCAAGGCCCTGGCCAATAGGCTTAAGCCGTACATTACGGACCTGGTCCATCCTGACCAGGCAGGCTTTATGTCGCAGCGGGCTACCCGCCATAATATTAGAAGGGCCCAGGTCACGATATCTGCCTGGGGGCGCATGGGGGAGCAGGCAGAGTTATTGCTGGCGGACATGGACAGGGCGTTCGACACCCTGAGCTGGACGTATTTATTTGCCCTATTGGGTCGCCTCAACCTTGGCCCGCGCTTTCTGGCGTATGTACGTCTTCTGTACACCGATCTAACAGCCGCGGTGCGAGTGGGTCGAGGGGTGTCTCGCTCGTTTCCGATTCAACGTGGAACGCGGCAGGGATGTCCCCTCTCCCCGTACTTATTCGCGCTCGCTATGGAGCCTCTTGCGGCGTGGGTGCGCATTGATGCCCAACTTAAAGGGTTCCAGAGGTCGGCGGGTCATGCAGATAGGATTGCACTATACGCCGATGACGTGTTGTTCTTTCTCACCGACCTGGATCGTTCTGGGCCCCGGCTGATAGGCATACTACAGATATTCGGCGAGACGACGGGCCTCTATATGAACCCGAGCAAATCCACACTGTGGATGTTGGGAGGCCCGCAGGAGGTAGGGGACTGGGCATCTGGTCTTCGGCTCATCACTGAAGGGGTGAAATACCTAGGAGTGTTCTTGTCTGAGGACGCAGCTCTCTCTCGTGAACGGAACCTTAACCCGGTATGGGACAGCACGCGTGAGGACCTGAAGATATGGTCTAAGATGCCGCTGTCTATAGCGGGACGGTCTGCCATCTTTAAGATGGTGGCGCTTCCGCGCCTGTTGTATCAACTGCAGAACCATCTGCATGCGATTTTGCCTCGTTGGTGTCAGTGCCTTAATTCTGCGCTGAGTGGATTCCTGTGGGGGGGGAGGTGTGGCGCGAGGAGCCTTACGAACGTGTTTCCAATCCACGTATACAGGGGGACTGGCCATGTTGGACGTGCTTTCGTACTACCAGGCGTCCCACCTGCTTGTACTGAATGATTGGTGGTACTCTGACAGAAGGGACCCGGCGTATGCTGTAAAGAGGGCCCTAATGGGAACTGCATCCCTCCATACACTCCTATATTCGGCTCCACTTAGGAAGGCCCTTCCCCCAGTCACCCAAGTGGTTTTCCAGGTATGGAGGCAAGCCCTGCATCGACTGGGCTGGTGGAACACACTCACCCAGGAAACCCCGCTGTGGCACAACGGTAGGCTGCCTCAGCTAACCACCCTGGTAGGCTTCCGGGGATGGGATGCGATTGGCATTTCCACCCTGGGAGATGTTATGTCCGGATGTGTCCTCAAGACCTTTGAAACATTGCAGAAGGAATTTAATATGCCCGTACGCAGTTCTTCAAATATCTCCAGTTCCGTCACGCACTTATGCCGTATCTGGCGGGTCTGGAACAACTCCCTGAGTTTAGCCCACTCGAAGCCAAGTTATTTATGGGGGAATTGCCTGACAAGAAGGTGTCTCGCATGTACCAAACACTAGTGTGGCATAGCTCCTCCGACCTGACGAGACTCAGGACCCTATGGGAACAGGATGTTGGGGAGTTAGACAAGGAGGATTGAGTAGAGGCCCTAGAGAGTCCTAGGGGGGCGGCGATATCCACGCGCCTGCGACTCATCCAGTTCAGATACCTGCACCGTACATCCTAAACCAGACAGCGACTATGGAGGGCGGGCATGGTGCATTCTCCAGAATGCTTGCGCTGCGGAATGGAGGTGGACACATTGCTGCATACAGTGTGGGAATGTGGGGCTTTACAGAGATTCTGGAGTGGGGTCATCAGATGCCTAGAGGAAGTTCTGGCCTGGGAGCTCCAGAGGGACCCTAAACTAGTCCTGCTACACGTTATGGCTGGGGTAGGGGGCAATCGATACAAGCGACACCTGCTTTTGCTAGGATTAACATTGGCGAAAAGGGACATTGCGAGGGCATGGAAGGCGCCCCGTGCTCCGCCCCTTGCGGCCTGGAAGAATGGATTAGACTTTTGTATGGGGCTTGAACTCCCAGTATTTGTGGCGAGGGGCTGCCCCCGGAAGCACTTCAAAATATGGAAAAGGTGGGCGGACTATCGGGGCTTGGACCTGGATCCACCGCCAGAGGACACTGCCCCCCCAACTCTTTGACAGACTTTTCTTTCCGAACCTATGTACGGTGACTTAGTGTACATGGCATGTAATGTATATGTTTCACACGTAGCGAGTCGAGCTATCAGCGGCGCTCGGGGGTGGGACTAGTGGGGTGGGGGGGATAGTTGATTTCCTCCTTTGATCTTTTGTTGTTTAAATGTAAAATGCTGAAATTGATATTGAGAAAGTATGGTGGCAGTTGCCTCTGGATTTCAGAGCTGTGCATAAATATGTGTCTTCGGCAAATAAAATTTGTCTTCAAAAAAGAATTTGAGTAACCCTGCTGTTAGTAATTGCTCGGACTTCACTTTGTTTTTAATAGACTATACATTTAATATTTTTTCTCCAGAATGGTCCCCAGGTTTTTATACAAGGATACTTTTAAAATCCCCAAAATACAATTTAGAATTAATGCTATTCAGGACGAAAACGAAAGTTTTAGATTTATCCATATTTATTGTTAAAGGATTTTGCAAAAAAATAATATTTAAGGAAAAGGTTTTCTTAGCAAGCAAGTCTGAGGCTTGCCCTGATCACCAGGTTGTCAATGTATAATGAACAGAGGGCATGGATCTGTCCTACCTTTGGTGAAAATAAGATGATGCATTTTCCTCAGTTTATTACTGTAGGGATTGCAATGTTATCTTTGTATACATTTATGCCCCGAGTAGGCTCGTCAAGCAGTACTTTTTTGGAAATGTTGGACTATCCTTTTTGCATAGCCCCTTTCCAACTATCAGCAGCCGATCTTCGTAATACATTGAAAAGTACGAGCAAAAATTTGGGGTCAACAATCTATATTTGTTTGAACAGTAACTGCTAAATGGTTATCTGGACCTGCGGTTCTTAGTTACATTTAAGGAGCTGTTAGTAGGCTTTATTGTTTCTAAAGTGAATACATTAGCTGCTGATGGATCACTGTGATACTCTGGTGGATGTTCAATCGAGGAGGTTGACAATGAAAGTTCTCCTAAGAAAGCTTGCCAGGATTTTTCTCAGAATATACAAGTGAGCTGGTAGAATCTTCCTAGTACTGTATCGCACCAGGTAGGTAAATTCCTTTATTCGGCATTATGCAAAACACCATGAAAGTTCAGATAAAAATACTAATAATACACACATTCTTGTCATCTGTACAAATAGTTTTTTGAAAAAAGGGCACAGCAATATTCATTACAGTTCATTACGATTCATTAGTACCCTATCTGTCCCCCACTCCTTTACACAGATCCTCTTGTCTGTCTTAGTTTCAATGCTAGCCTTAAAAAACTTGTGATGGAAAACAGGGTAAGGGGATCTTGCGCAATTTGTAAGTGTAGAAGGGCGACCTTAGCATGCCTGAATTTCATTTTTTTAAACAAATTTATTAGATACAGGCGCCTAGGCAATGAGTAAAAAGGGCAAAGTAATACAAAATGAAGGGTATCCTGCGGAGATCGGTGATCGCAGCCGCAGGGACCCATTGGCTCTACATAATTGATAAAACCTGCCGGTTCGGCTAATAAATAATGTAAAATGTTGAGCCTAAAACGTGTGATTAAAAATCTATCCTGAGCGTTATATGTAAGGGCAAGGTATGGTTCCATTCCTTCACTAGACCTCACTGAGTTATAGGCTCTGATTGACTGTTTGCCACTTTCCTTCTCCTCTCTGGAGGCTGTTTTATAAGTAGTGAACCTCTTCTTCACGCTAGCCTTGTCCCGGACTACTCCTCCAGTCGGGTTTGGGAAGAGATCCTTACAGCCAATTTTTTCGCAAACAGCCTTAAGAGACTTTAGCCATGGTATGTCCATTCCCTTATCCCTGCCAAGGCAATCCATAATTATTTGCCTGGTCAATTCAGCCTCCGGGTTGTCCCAAATCTTTAGCCATGCTAACAAGGGTCTGACCTGGATCCTGTCCTCTATAAAGGCCCCCCCAGCTCTTCATGGACAATATAAGCGGAGGCACCCTTTGGGACCCTGAGGAGCCTTCTCATGTATGTGTTCTCCTCTACCGCTCCGTATGCCACCTTGGAGTAGCAGATAGGTATATACAGCCTGATTCCTGAACGGGCCGTTTTGCGAGGCTCAAATAGCGAATCATAAGGAATCGCTATTTGAGACTCGCAAAACGGTATTCATGTAGGAATCGCAATATTAATTGCGATTCCCACTGATTACTTATTTGCGATTAGCTAATTGCTAATCGCAAATAAGGAATAACTCCCCATGCATTCCTATGGGCCAAACGGCCCATAGGAATGCATGGGGAGTCATTCCTCATTTGCGATTAGCAATTAGCTAATCGCAAATGAGATTGCGAGTACAAGGGTGCCAGGGGTGTCCAAAGGACACCCTGTAGCACCCCTGCAATGGAAATTAACACAGGTGTTGCACACACACATGTCCAAAGGACATGTGTGTGTGTAACGTGCAACTCAGAAAAATGCATTTAAATGCATTTTTCTGAGTTTTCGCAATTTACCACGAGGTTTGACCTCGCCGTAAATTGCGGCCCGAAATTGCAATTTCGCAATTGTAAAATGGATGATGAATTACATTTAAGGAATCTCAAATAGAGATTCCTTAAATGTAAATCCTCGCAAATATGCGAATTAGCAAATAGCGATTTTTGCATTTGGGATGTTGAATCCCAAATGCAAAAATCGCACTCGCAAAGGGCCAGATTCTCAGAATCTGGCCCTTTGCGAGCGCTATTTTCATTGATGAATCGGGCGGTTAGTTTCTCATTTGCTCCGGGGACCACCTTCCCAATCTACGGCCAAAATTCATTATTGCCCCTGTACTAGACAATATCCTGTTACAACGCTCCTCAAGTAAAGCTTTAAAATGTAAATGCCCATCCAATAAAATGCCTAGGTAGGAGAAGGATTGCACCTTCTCCAATTTGTGTTCTCCTATTCTATAATTGAAACTTTTTCTTGATTTTAACCCTGCTTTCATGACATATGACTTCGTTAGGTTGGCGGATAAGTCTAAATTATTCATAAAATCCACGAAGCCATCTATTAATGTCTGTGGTCCCCGTGGTGTACCTGCCAACAGTACTGCGTCATCAGCGTAGAGTAAGACTGGGATTGCTCTTCTGCCTACTCTTAGCGAATCCACATTCAGGCTTAATAGGGCTTGCTCTAGTCCATTTATATACAACGAAAAGAGAAATGGTGCCAGGATGCATCCTTGTCTCACACCACTCGTGCAAGTAAAAGGATCTGTGCATCCACCCTCCAAGTTATATCTTACATTGGCTGTTGTGTTCCAATGTAGGGCTTTTAAAATCTTTGAGGTTCTGATCTGCCCCATAACTACTCAATAGATCCCACAACTTCTCCCTATTGACGCAGTCGAATGCTGCGGTGAGATCCATGAAGGCTAAATAGACCGCTTCAGTGCCAGCAATGGTGTATTTAGCCACTAATAGATAAAGGTTTAAGCATTGATCTGTAGTTGATCTAGTATCGCACTAGTTTCCTGAATTCTTTACTATACTTAGAATTGAAGACATGTGACATTTGGTTCCAGCACTTATTGTAAAACTCTGATTCCTTACTTTTCAATATATACCTATAATAACTTTTTAATTGCTGATATTTTCCCCATTCTTTTGGATCATTTATTTTCTTTGTTTAAGCTTGCAGCTTACTTAGCTTACTTTTGATTTTTTGGCAATGCCCATCAAACCAGCCCCTTTTGTAAACATATTTCTCTTCTGATTACCCTGATTCATACTGTATTTCTTTTTTGTTTATTTTATTTTTTATAAACATTTTATTGGCATTGTAATTGAAATACACACCGAGTAGAGTAGTTCACAGACATGACCGTATTCAGATAGTAACTAATATACTGTAACACGCAGTAAATCCGTACACAATAAAAAGAGCAGGGCTCGAGTTGGGGTACCATGCGGGTGGACGGCGTCCCCCACTTATTTTACCGGGTGGACGCCGTCCCCCCTGCCTAACAGCTGGACTTCACTCTTTGGCCTCTCTGGAACGAGGAGCTCGGAGCTCACAGAACGCTGCTCACATGCTGACTTCTCAGATGCAATCGCATCTAAGGGGTGAGCGAGGGGAGGCAATGAGCCCGATGGTGCAAGCCACCTTTCGTGACGTCACTTCCTGTCGTGATGTCACTTCCGGTGACAGTGCCCCCCCACTTCTTTTATTAGGACTTGTGCCCTGAAAAAGAGAAATACATACAGGTGTGCCCACCCCACCTCCATACAGTCACCAACATTCCTACCTGTATGGCTGTACTGTTATTTGTATAATGCAGATAGAGACATAGTAGATGTAGATGCTTTTCATCTAAATGGGTTGCAAGGTGTCATGAACAGTCTTTTCTGAGCAGAAGAACTTTTTACCTTATCATTTAAAGGCTTATATTAACGTTTGATAGTAGCAGCCAATGATCACTTCCTTTTAGCTTGAAGACCCTAAAGTTAAAAAGTCATCCAAAAGACCATGCTGAAATAAAAACATAATTGATTGGGCATTGCTGATTACCATTTCGAAATGCCTATGTTGTTGGTATGTTCTATTTGACAAAATAATATCCACTCACACTATGTGGGAATTTTGAACACTTTTTTGGCCTCTTTAAATGAGACTTACGTAAGTAAACCACCAGAAGAACCCCCATCTTATTTCCAACTGCACATAGAACTACAAATGCATCAGTCTTGGGGTCTTGACGCAACCATGTCTCCTGTAAACTTCTAAAATCATTCTGACCAAGAACCGGATCCAAAGATCCATCATTAAATGCACTTTTAAAGCTATGCACATTCCAGGATTGGTGATGAAAGTTGAGTGAAGGACCCACATATTAATCAACATTACTCAGATTCAAATCATTCCAGTGATCAAAGGTGTATTTCCTAAGCGTGCAAAACAATTTGATAACTCTGACTATACAATTTAATGCAAGACATGATCTGTAGAAACAACTATTCTATAATAAATTCTCCTCATGCCACATTTTCTGTGCCTATCCTTTAAAGGTGGCCTATAAGAGATATAAAATAGATTTGCACAAAACCACTGATGGTTCGTTAGATATTGTTTCTAGGAAGGACAGTCTTCATCACTCTCTTTCTCCAGTTCTGTAATTAGCCTTTGTTCTAAAAAAGTTTAACACAATTTTATAATGAATTTTTTGCTGAATTAAAATGAAATTCAACCTTTGTAACATCTCTATCTTCATTTCTAGATACAAACCCAACCTGTTTAAAGTCTGCAGATGAAGAGGTGGGTGATGGTAAAGTATCTCTACAATTCATGACCTATGTAGGGGTTTTAATTTCCTTCCTCTCTTCCCAGATGTCTTTTTCTCCAAAAACAAGGTCAGGTCGAGGGCTTTACTGGACCCCTTAGTTGAGGAGAATGGGCATTGCTTGGATTTTATCTTTTCTGATTGCTTGATAACGCGGCTTTCCAACTAAGCTTCCAGCCACTTAATCGTCTTCCTATTTATTTTAGAGGAAGAAGCTGGAACGTTGGAAAGTTGCACTGGTAACCTCGGATTTTCCTTATCTAGGTTTCTAATATTTAAGCACTTCTTGGATGTTTTTATCTGTAGTTAAAAGGGCCTGACTTTTTTGCTTATGGTGATTTTTTTGACATGACTCTTATTTTTTATATCTCTGAGTAGACCAATGACCCATAGAATGGCTAAAGTGGATGGCCCATAGAATGGCTATTGTGGTCAGGGATATAAACCCCCTGCTTCCCAACAGTCATTGGTTTACAAGAGATGTAAACCGAGGAGACTGACTCAGATTACTTCTTGAACTGGTCTAACCAGTGTAGGCATGCAAGCTTTCATCTGTTCTAACTCAGATGAGATTACATTCAAATACCCAGTATGCAATTTCATAGAATTATTGTTCACCATCCGTGTCTCATGAATGCTATGCAGAATGCCTTCTATTAGAAGTAAAATTTCTAATGTTGAAGAAAATATTGCTGCAGTTGTAATTAAATGTGTCTAATTTGAAACGTGTGCCAAGTCCACACAATAAGAAAGTGTGGTTTTGGGGCCTAGATACTTCTTATCATCATGACTATGTACTCTTCAAACAAGGCTGGTGTAAACTGTTCGTGCCTACCTGGTGCCCACTACCATTTTAAGGGTAGTGCATTGGAAGATTACCAGCATGTTATCTGGTGGTAGTTTGTGTTAATTGCTACTGTGTCATTCAGCAGTAACGGCATAGAGCCTCAACGTACATTGTCTGTCTTCTCTGAATGTAGTTGGCTTCTAATATTCGCCCTGAAGAGACTTTGACACAATTAGACTGTAAGTTATTGGACTATTTTAGAGTTTAGAGTTCGTCAAAAATGTGACAGATATCCCACCCACTTTATTACAAGTCCATTATATCTTATAGCACTTGTAATAAGGTGGATGGGGTCTCTGTTGTTTTTGTGACGGAGTATCCATCTGCCAAACTCTAAATCAGGCCCTTGAACAGTAAGTAAATGCGGTATTTGCTTACAATGGCAATGTTTTGACGGATGAAATTCTAAAACATGTTTAAACATTTAGGGCCCGATGTAGGTAGGCAAATACCGGTCGGAAACGGCCGAAATTCGGTAATTTCGGCCGTTACCGACCGGTATTTGGAAAATGAGATGTAAGGGCATGTTAAATTACAGAATCGGTAATTTTACCGAATCTATAAATTTTCCGATTCGGTAAAATACCGAATCGGTAAAATTACTGATTCTGTAATTTAACATGTAGGTAGCACTGTAATCAGTGCTACAGGGTTTAAGAATTCGTTATTTACCACCAACTAGAAGTTGGTGGTAAAAAATGTAAACCCTTCAAAAAGCATTTTTTTTGCTTTAAAAAATGTGCCATGTTGCAGACATACATGCCCTAAGGGCATGTATGTCAGCAACATGTGCACCCATGCACAATTGAGGGGTGCAACAGGGTGTCAAAGTGACACCCTGTCCCCCTTGCAAATTCGGTAATTTTACCGGATCGGTATTTACCGATTCGGTAATTGGCATTGATTCCTATGGGCCTTGAGGCCCATAGGAATCAATGTCAATTACCGAATCGGTAAATACCGATTAAGGCCCATAGAAATCAATGCCAATTACCGAATCGGTAAATAACGATTCGGTAATTACCGAATCATTCCGATTCAGTAATTTCAAAAGTGGAATTACCTACATCCCATTTACCTACTCTTAAATACCGAATCGGTATGATTCGGTATTTAAGAGTAGGTAAATCTAGATTATCTACATCGGGCCCATTGACATTTGTAGATTGTGTGTTGGTGCATGTTTTCTATCTGAAACACAAAACGTAGTCTGAACAGAACGTTTTGTTGTTGAGGGTTATTTTTTTATGTATGCTACTTTTGAAGTGCTGTATCATTATCATCTAGTTACCTACTCTCTTATTCTGCTTTCCACACTAGATGTGGACCTTGTGTTCCGCGCAGTATTAGGAGAAGACCCTCAGGCACTGGTTTATTACCTCGTACTAGATTAACAAAGTAGCGAAGAGGCATCAGCAAGATGGTCTTCAAGGTGAGGTAAGTTGTTTAGTTATTTAATTATGATTTGTTTCAATAGGGTGAAGGGGTGATCCGTTCCATCCATCTTCCACAGAGTTGCCTTTTCTGGGGGACTGGAGGATTGCTTTCAGGAAATGTAAGACTTTGGGCTTTGGAAGAGGTAAGATCTAATGTTGGAATAAATCTTGTAGGTTCTTGAGAAAATTATGTGGTAGTGTTTTAAAACTGTCTTAATATATACACACACACACACACAAAAGAAGGATCCCTTGTTTATATCCAAATCCCTGAACCGGAGTTTTCCATACTTATCAAGTTGTGGAAAGACCCTACCTATGAAAATTCAGGCTGATGCAGGAAACCTTGCTTCATTGATGTTCCTAGATGTGCTAGGTCATGAAGTTACATAACCTGATAGACTAGGGACTGTGTTTCAAGACTGGCAACTCCACCGGGGTTTCAGACTCACTAGAGACACCAGAGTTTCCTCCATAGTCTGCTCAGCTGAGAGTCTTGCTCTGCAGTGGGTGCTAAAAGTTTGAGATGCACCGCCATATCATCATACTTGCATTTATATGGAACACATGATGGGAGATAACTATATAGTGCCTTCAAAAAAGGACAAGACTATCTGAATCTCTATGGAAGGCCTAATCCAGACCCATTGTGGGGTTTTGTAGAGGGTTTTCAGAAGTGACTTTAAACATAAATGCTATACTTGCCCCCAATGTCCTTGCTCCTGTGGGATATGAATCTAATCACAGGCACAAACTGCAAAAAGTTCAACTGCCTCAACGTTATGCCTGGATCTTCTGTATGTAGCTATTCTCAAATAGGGATTGCTTGTTTATTAAGAGCTCACTTGGGAATATTGTGATGTCCGTCTGGGCCTTTATGCTCAAGCCTCCCAAGGCCTGGTTTTGTTAAAAGCGACAAATATCTGTAGGGACAACGCATAGTATTTTTGGTTACCTATTTTTTTTTAAAATTTCCTTTTTATTGGCAAATTCATACGCAATACAGATTCCCAGAGACAAACAGAATACAAAAACAAAAGAAAAAGAATTATCAATTCATGTCATAGCTTGAATAATACACATAAAATAAGAAGCATTTAAAGTCTCACTGGCACAGTAATAATATACAAAAGAAAAGAGCCGGGTAAACAGAGAAAAATAACAGATTAATTAATCGCTGATAGAATCTGAATGACCCCTCTCATTTGTGTACCATCTAACAATGGGGTCCCAAATCTGTGCTCCGACTGCTCTTGCTTTTCTACCTCTAGTAGCATATATTGCAATTTCTTGTTTATAAATTGAGAGGAATCGACTTAGCCACATACGGAAAGTAGGGGGTTCCGGATCTTTCCAACGAGCTGCCAGAATGATGCGAAAAACGGCATACCCCAGAAAAACAACCGCTTGTTCCTCATTATTATGACCCAAAGAGTCATTGTGGCCTAATATATACAGAGTTAATGAGTCTCTTATCTGATGTCCGAAGACCTGGGCCCAAAACTCCAGTATCATAGTCTTTAACCTTGTCAGTTCCGAGCATTCTGAAAACATATGTAATAAGTTGGCCAGTGGCTGTTTACATCTTGGGCAGTTATCATCGGCCCGGAGGCCCCAAGTAAATAATTTTGCCGGTGTGTAGTATAAATTGTATATAACTCTATAGTATTGCGCTTTTAAGTTGGAAGCTATAAAGTATTTTGCCAAAAGAGCAATTGAAAGATCGATATCCACATTGGGGTTTGCTAGTTTTACAGCCCAGGATTGTTCGGTTCGTTCAAGATCATCAGGGGTTTTATCCATCAGCATCTGATAAAGAGCCCCTATTCTTGTAGTTTTTTTACCTATAGATTCAAGAAGTGGCAAGTTATCTAATACTGTTATTATTGGTATAGCGTTACGAATGCTCAACAATATTTGAAAATATTTGAGGAAATCATAAGTGGGAATGGGGTATTTTTCTTGGAGAGATTCAAAAGAGATGGGGATATTATGTCCTAAAAAGTCACCGACTGTGATGATACCTAAACGCTCCCACCTCTGCGAGGTAGTATCATTAAGAGAGGGAGAGATAATCTTGCTATGCCACAAAGGGGTATATTTTGTAAAAGTGGGAATAGATAGATATTTAGGGACAGCTTTCCACACAGCCCATGCATCTAGAACTGTCTTCAGTTTAATTTTTTTGTAATACGAGGACTCTACCTGCCTTAAAAATAAACCCTTGCAGTTATCACCAAGGCTAAGCTCATAGATCGAAGGAATGTATGAGTCTGGGGGCAGTGAAATAATTTTTTTACCAGTTAGTAGGGGGTCCATAGATTGAATTAGTGTTGCCCAAAGATATAATTCTAGATTAGGAATAGCTAGTCCTCCTCTATCCTGTGGTAACGAAATCCAACAAAGGGCTCTTCTTATCTTACCATAACTCCACATAAATTTAGAGATGGTAGAGTTGATGGTCTTAATGAAATTAGCTCCAGCTAACAAAGGGATTGCTCTAAAAAGGTAGAGAACCCGCGGAAAGATATTCATTTTTATATAGTTTGCCCTTCCAATTATAGATAGATGTAGGTTGTCTATTCTTTTAAGATCTTTTTTAATTTTATCAATGAGGGGGGTGTAGTTTAGATAACTAATTTTATCCACCTCAGTAGAGAGGCATACTCCTAAGTATGTAGCCTCTTTAACTTTAAGAGGACTCTCATATTGAATATTTTTAGTAGCTAATACCATAGTTTTATCTTTATTTAGAGAGTATCCTGAGTAGGTGCCAAAGGCCTGGGTAATTAATTCAATTTCCTGAATTGCACCGGCAGGGTTGGTGGTTATAACGGCCACATCATCAGCATATGCCATGACTTTAGTGGAATATGAGCCTACTTTAACTGGTTGGATTGAGGGTGACGAAAAGAGTTTTTGAATAAGGGGATCTATGTATAAGCCAAATAAAATCGGGGAGCATGGACACCCCTGCCTTGTACCTCTTTGCACCTCAATAAACTCTGACTCAGCGCTGCATATAGAAATTTTTGCCCTAGGGTTGGAATATATGGCTTTAATGGCTTTAATAAAGTTGTTCCCAAAGTTCTTTCGTTCCAAGATGTTCCATAGAAACTGCCATGATACTCGATCGAAAGCCTTTTCGGCGTCGAGGAGAATCATCGCCATCTCGCCCCCGTGGTGCCCATGATATCAAAAAGGGTAATGGCTCTCCGGGTATGATCTGTAGTGCCCTTTCCGGGAATAAACCGTGTTACCACGGGGATACGAGATGTTTGATGACCCTACTCAGCCTATTAGCTAGTATTTTGGCGTACAGCTTTGAGTCATAATTTATCAAGGATATCGGCCTATATGATGAGGGGAGATGAGATGGTTTTCCTTTTTTGTGGAAAATTACTATATTTGTTTGTTTCCAGGAGTCAGGTGGGACTGAGTGGTACTGTACTCCGAGAAACAAATCTAATAGAAAGGGTATTATTTGACTACCTAAGATTTTATAGAAGTCTAGGGGAATTTTGTCAGGTCCTGCCGCTTTACCATTGGCAAGTTCGGATAAAGCAATCTCCACCTCCGTAAGCATGATTTCTCTGTCCAGATTTGCTTTAACATTGTCATCAATCATAGAGCTGGATTCTTGATCTGGGAGCCAGCTGTTCAAAAATGTTGTGATATCAGCATCAGAATATGAAACATCGCTGTGATAGAGTTTCTGATAGTATTTTTGGAATACATTTACAATATCCTGCGTGGATGTGTATTCCTTGCCCTCAAATTCAATCATCTTTATGCTACTATATGATTGTTTTTGGCGTGTTCGTAATGCTAGCTGCCTACCAACATTTTCCCCTGATTCATATACCTTAGTTTTATTTGCCTGATAGGTTTCGGCAGCTTTCTGGATTAGGGAATTATTAATTTCATTCTTTAGAATCAGTATTTTTTTAACAGTTTCTGAAGTTGAGTCACCCTGACCTATCTGAGTGGCATGATAGGTTTCGAGGTCAGATAGTTCTTGCATGAGTTGTACATTGATATTGTCATCATTCTTCCTTTTATTAGCTAAGAATGAGATAGTTTCTCCCCTTAATGCAGCTTTAAAACAGTCCCAGACAATTATTCTTGACGCACTGAACCGGTTACAATCAAAAAAACTTTGAGCCCAACTTTTAATGTATGTTATATATTCCTGATTGACCAAAAGTCTTCTATCAAAGGTCCATTTGGTCTTTGGTTTTACCAATTTAGCCGTGTCAAAGATAAAGGTAAGTGCATTATGGTCCGAAATCGTTTTGGGGGATTTCGTTATATCAATAATAGCCAAACCCTCTAAAGATGACATAACATAGTCAATTCGAACATATTTGTTGTGGGGATGAGAAAAATATGTGTGACCATCAGTGTTTTTACCTGACAGATCCCACATATCAAATAGGTTATGACTTTCCATCATCTGCCTTAGTGCATTAAATACCTTTGGTTTGCGCCCTTTATAACTTGATGACAAGCAGTTATCGACGAGCACTCCTACATCGATATTAAAGTCCCCACAAAAAATTAATGGACCTGTCCAGGAGGCCAATTCGATTTCTAGCTCTTGAAAAATAGTAGGATCATCAATGTTTGAACCATATATTGCACATATCGTAAGACCAAATTTTAACTGAACTATGGCCCATCTACCGTTTTTATCAGCCAATATGCGAGTCGGAGGACCCATTATAGGTTTAGCTAAAATAGCTACTCCTCTAGTTTTAGACGATTGGGTTGTGGTTACCATGAGGTTATACCCAGGCAATTTAAGCAGATCTCTGTCGACAGCTGCAATATGTGTTTCCTGCAGGAAAAGTATATCTGCAGGATTCTGACGTGTTAGCTGAAATAACTGAGCCCTTTTGCTTCTATCATTGAGGCCGGCCACATTCCATGTACATAGACTCACTCTCCCCATTTAATATGATACAGACCTATCCTGGTTTTTATACATTGATCACGTAAATAACAGCTAGCCTTATGTTTTATACTGGTTCTTTGCTTTCTACCATATAGGTGCCAGTCAAAATAGAATCTTTGCATATGTTTTACCTTTCGAATTAATTTGCACATTTTTTTGCATTTTTCCCCCCAGCCCCCCCCCTCCCCCCCTTTCCCACCCTCCCCCTCCCCAATCTTCCCCCCCCCACAATCCACCCAATGAGGCATTTAGACTCTAACAAGAGTCTGTTGTGATGGAGAGATACCCCTACCCAGTGCCACACATATAAAACGTATATCTTTTTGGATCCCTTAGTTGGGCTAAAGAAAAAAGGTGTAAAAAGAAAAAAAAGAGGAAAAGAATACTAAAAAAATATATATTTAATGGGAATGGGACCTTCTATATGACCTTAAAGAGACAATTAAGGACTCTATCAGGACAGGTCGGTACAGATAAAGCGCCAGCTACCACTGAATCTGAGAGGCTAACTAGTCCCAGAACCGGTTATGAGAAATCTAGAGATATCGAATATGTAATACCATTAAAGGTACTTTTACAACTATTTCAAGAATCAGTTAGATTTCTAGATCAGCTTGTATATCAATCGGTTGGATTTGATTTGGTTCCATCAAGTTTGCACAGTGAGGTCCAGTGTCATACCAACATGATTAGATATGGCTTTAGTTCAGACTATCTAGGAAGTCTTTTGCTTTGATTTCCGAGGTGAAAAACTTGGTTTGGCCCTTATAAATGACTTTAAGCGTGGCAGGATTATTCAGATAAACCTGAGTCTTTTTCTCCAGAAAAGGTTTAATCAGTTGACGAAGCCGCCACCTCCGCTCCACTGTAGTGTGGCAGAAATCAGGCCTTACAAAGTATGAGATTTCACCTCTAGATCGGTGGGCATCTGGTCTTACTTTCTCAGCGATAGCTTGACGGAGAAGGAAGTTTCCGAAATAAACCAAGATTGCCCTTGGATATTTACCCTGCGAGGTTGAGGCCCTTACTGTAAACGGTGTTCTGTGAACGCGTTGGACCTCTAGCTCCCAGTTCCAGGTGGACAATTCAGGGAGTGTATCCTTGAATAGCTGGATCACAAATGCGCGTATATTGTCACCCTCAATTTTTTCCGGAATACCTAGTATTCTAAGTTTGTTACGTCGCATACGATTCTCCATTTCCTCCAGTTTCCACCTGACGTCTTTAAGTTCTGCATCATGAGCGTTTACTTGCTCTTTAACAACAGTTGCTTCAGCTTCATTAACAACTATGCGATCCTCCATATCGATCAATCTTGCATTAGAGGCTGCTACTGATTTGGAGAGTTTGCACACTACACCTTGCACTTTGTGTAATGCTTGTTGAGCCCTACGCCCATCCTTAGAAGTCTGTTCTCTATGGGAGGCTATCGCTTGAAGCACCGTATCCATAACAGATGTTAACGTGGCATTTTGCTGTTCAAGAAAGGGGGTGCCTTCGATATGGGCTCTAGAGGAGGGATCCTGCGGACCAGAGGCTGTTGCTGAAGAATAGTCCCAAAGCAAACCCTCAGCGCCATGATGACTTTTTTTCTTTCTTAGCACTGTATGCCTCCTATCTCTGGATTCGCCTATGGCAGGATCAAGGTCGAGATCGCTTTCCCGTGAACTCACGTTAGAGCCCGTATGAAGATCAGAGTTAGAGTAGGAATAGGAGTCTGAGTCTGTGTCTAGGTCTAGGTCTTGAGATAATATAGGATCCTCACCCCCCTCAGAGATGGTGAAAAACTCGGATGGTTCCTTGTCTGTGTCCGACGCTATGCCCATCCCCCCTTTAAGATCGTATGGAGGAACCTCTAGAACCTGCTCGCTGCTTAGATGTTGCAGAGGGTTGGTATCCTCATTAATTAGCCTAGGAGAAACAATCTCAGGAGGCAGGATATTCGTCTGGGGCTGCACTGGAGTTATTCCTGTATCGGAAGATGTGGCATTTTGGAGAGTGGATGTAGCCTGTGCTAGGTGTAATGCATCTGCAGCCTACCTTCCTTCTGGATCTGTTCCAGACCTCCCTGCGCTGGTCCAAGCCCATCTGCTGATGCTATTTGTGTTATTGGTCTTGCAGGTATTACTTCTGTGCCAGGCGCCCCTGGCGTGTCTGTTAGTCCGCCATTCACCTGAGCGTGTGCAGTACCCTGTTTCAGCTCCTGAAATTAAGGAAGGCAGCTAGGCAAGATGGCGGTGGCTCTCTAGACCGCTGTGAGACGTCCTCTGACCAGTGCCTTAATCTATGGGCTAGGAGGTGTCTTGGCGAAGAATGGATATATCTCTGTGAATACTAAAGAATACTAAAAGAATACTAGGGACAATACGAAGACTTCATCACAAGCGAGGCAGTGGATATAATGCATCGAACCTACCCGGCAGGATTCGCCATCCTCAACGGGGTGGTCTCATTCAAGTCTTCATTTGGTGGCCTCAGTTCTCGGCTTTGCAGTGCTGAGACTTTTTTCGCAGCTTCAAATTAACAAGGACTTTGCCGGTATTCAGCACAGGGGCGACAAAGCACGGAAGCAACTCTCCATTGTGGCGGGGGCGGACTCTGCTGGCCACACTGAGCTGATGGCCCCGAAGAATGCAGCAGCGGTTGCAGCCGCCTCCAAAACTCGAGCGGCTAAACAAGCCCTCCGCGATCTGAAACTGGCAGCGAGACGCGCTGGCGCTGGCGGATCTGTGACAGACGAAGCTGCCGGTCCCGATGCTGCACAAGTACAGATATTTCAAAAACGTGCCAAGGTGACAAAAACACCTACTACACCAGGTCCGGGCCCCTCTGTGGTGGATCTACTACGGAAAACGCCTGCCGGCTCCGCTCCTCTGGTGATCGCTCCCTCCCCCTCCGCCTACCACGCAACAAGCGGGGCGCTGATTGCAGCGGCTCCCGCACCTCCTGCAGCCTTCGCCAGTGCGGATTTGCTGTCTGCTCTTCCTGCTCTGCCTGCAGTATCAGCCTCGGCCTACGGAGCGGCTGCCTCTACAGAAGCTGCAGAAGATGACCTATTTATTTTTGAGTATATGTTATCAATAATGTCAGGCTTTAAGTTGTCGCAAATATGGCTTTTGTCACTACAGGCGAAATGGGGATTTTTAATAATATTTTGGACCATAGCTTTTAAAATCTGCCAGATTATTTGAAAATGCTTCTCACTGCACAAACAAGTCTATTAACATGAGCATATTAGAAAAAGTGTAACCCCAGCAAGTCATTTATTTAGTAAAATCCTACAAACCCTGACTCGTATTGGGATGAAGATTTTATTAGGGAAGCTCCCATGTGATGTCATCAGTGCTAATCTGTCTGATGTCACACAATGCCAATCCTTGCAGCTTTCCTATTTAGTCAGGATTTTTTATATATTTTACTAAAGTGGGTATTAAACTGAATCGGACTAAGGCCTAAAAGTTGTAGCTTTACAACATTTATCCTATTGCTGAAGAATCTTAAAAAACAGCTACTCAAAGAGTGACATCTTACTGTTTAGGTATTATCCTAAGAACTTAAGCTTAGACATGAGATGAAGAATCACAAAGTGCCAGTAACTGCACACACTCCTCACAATAAATAACATGCCTCACTAGTTATTTTTAAATTATTTTGTTTATATATTGTTGTACTTGGCCCTCTCTGCAGGGTCACCCCCAAACCTTTTGCCTTCTTCCCTCCTTTTTTGCTGACTATGTTTTTGTTGGCCCTGGGACACTGTGCACTTTACCACTGCTAAGCAGTGCTAACTTAAAGTGCTTGTGCTCACTCGCTAAAACAATTTAAAATTGGCTTACACCTGGCATATGTAATTTAGCTGTAAGTCCCTAGTAAAGTTGCATGCCATATGGGCCGGTAAATTAAATGCTACTAGTGGGCCTGCAGCACTTACTGTGCTATACACTTACTTTGCCCCTTAAAACAAGTCTCAGGTCTGCCATTGCAGCCTGTGAGCAGTTTTAAACTGCCGATTAGACTATGCAAAATAAACCGCGTGCCAGGCCACAAACTCCCTTCTTAATCCCCATCACCCCTAAGGTAGGCCTTACAAATTGCATAAGGCAGGGTGCATTGTACTAAAAAAGTGAGATGCACTTTTAATTTTTACATGTCATGGTAGTGCAAAACTCACACATTTGTTTTTCACTAATATTAGGCCTATCTCTCTCATGGGATAAAATTGGATTACTATATTACAATTGGTACACAGACAAAATATCGAGTTTTAAATATCGATATACAATAATATCGAAGTTTAAATATCGATGGGACAAAATATCGAAGGTAAGTAATATCGACAGTCTTAATATCGATATTAGTATGATATCAGTAATATCGAGGTTTTAAATATCGATGTCAATAATATCGAAATAAATAACTTCGATGTTACTAATATCAATTTTTAAATAAATTTAGTGTATATTATATTGTATTTATTATGTTTTATTATTTATTTTTAATGTAATTTAATTAAATATTGTCTTTTACTACTGTAGCGGGTTGTGGGTTTATAGGGGAATAGGGTGGGAAGTAATTTAATTATGTTAAATTAATTATTAATTAGTAGGAATTATTAATTAATTAATTGAGAAATAATTTTTAATTAATTTTTATTAATTGATTAATTGATAAATATGTTCTGTAGCGGGTTATGGGTTTATAGGGGAATAGGGTGGGAAGTAATTTATTAATAATTAATTAATTATTATAAGTTTGTACATATTTTAATTAATAATTAATTGGTAATTAATTTATATTAATTAGTTAATTAATTAATATAATTTTGTACATATTTTTATTTATTAATTCGTTGGTAATTAATTAATATTAATTAGTTAATTACATTAATTATAGTAATTTTTTTAATATATAATTTTTTTTTATTCTTAATTAATTAATTGGGGAAAATAATAATTATTAAATTAAATTAATTACAGCTAATGTGCTAATATATTCACTTTATTGTTATTGTTAATTAATAATTAATTGGTGATTAAATAATATTAATTAATTTTGGGTAAAGGAGTATTTTTAGGGTTCAGGGTCAGTTTTCAGTTTTTGGGTAAAGGGGTATTTTTAGGGTTCAGGGTCAGTTTTCAGTTCTTGGGTAAAGGGGTATTTTTAGGGTTCTGGGTCAGTTTTCAGTTTTTGGGTAAAGGGGTATTTTTAGGGTTCAGGGTCAGTTTTCAGTTTTTGGGTAAAGGGGTATGTTTAGGGTTCAGGGTCAGTTTTCAGTTCTTGGGTAAAGGGGTATTTTTAGGCTTCAGGGTCAGTTTTCAGTTTTTGGGTAAAGGGGTATTTTTAGGGTTCAGGGTCAGTTTTCAGTTTTTGGGTAAAGGGGTATTTTTAGGGATAAGGGTCAGTTTTCAGTTCTTGGGTAAAGGGGTATTTTTAGGGTTCAGGGTCAGTTTTCAGTTTTTGGGTAAAGGGGTAGTATTTTTAGGGTTCTGGGTCAGTTTTGGGTTTTTGGGGTACAGGGATATTTTTGGGTTCAGGGTCAGTTTTGGGTTTTTGGGGTACAGGCGTACAGGGTAAAAACAAAAAAAAATTACATTAAATCAATTAAATAACATTAAAAAAAATAAAATTACATTAAATTATTAAGTGTTTTATTTATTTTAAATGTATATGTATTAGTTTTAATTTTGTTTTAATATTTTTATTTAATATTTGTAAAATTATATGTATTTTACAATTATTTTTACATTATTATTAATACATTTAAAAAAACGATATTTTTAATTCCGATATTTTTGTACTACGATATTATTTTTTCGATATTTTTGTACTTACCTTTATGAAGATATGATTCCGATATTTTTGATGTCGATATTTTTGTGCCGATATTTTTGTAGTTCGATATTCTGTCTGTCGATATTATGTCAGACATTCATTACAATTGATAATTGATAATGTTTGTTTGGGAGTAGGCAGAAAAATCATGTTTGGTGTCTAAGGAATTGTAATTTAAAATCCTCTTTAATGGTAAAGTCGGATTTTAAGTTACAGTTCTGAAAATTCCACTTTTAGAAAGTTTCCATTTCCTTGTCCTAGCCATTTCGTGGCTGCAGTCTGTTTCCTAGGTCACATGACTAGGTGTAGTTTGCCATTGTATATTCCTCCCAGACAGCAACACAATAGAGGTACTGGTTGTTAGCAGTATGGGTCATCCCAGCAAGAGGAGGGGATGAAAGTGTGCTTAGTCCCACTTGCACTTCAAAGACCAAGCCTATTGTGACTGCACACAGACTGGGACCTGGTAAGGGAGGCAGGATATTCCAGACACTTCTGTGGAGGGTGTGGGAGAAGGGGAACTACAGAGGTTTCTTCCACTTCGAAGCTGACCCAGGTAAAAAATTAGGAACCTCAGGCCCACTCTTCGGTTCACTTCCAGATCGGCGAAAGGACTATTGAAGGACTGTCTTGGTATAAAATTAGGAACCTCAGACCCACTCTTCAGTTTACTTCTAGACCTACGAAAGGACTTTTGATGAACTGCCCTGCTGCCTTTGGCCAGCTGTGTATTTTCAGAAGATTGCTGTGCTGCCTGAAGCATGCCCTGTGTTCTCAGAGGACTGCACTGTATCCTGAGACCTGCTTTCCTACTTGAACCCTAAACTTCCAGAATGACTCCAAGGGTTAGTTTACTAGCTTCCTGATCAGAGGCTCAGAGACAGAAAACGCTTCAACCATATTGAACCTGCACCTCGACCCAGCCTGGGTGAGTTCGGACCCTCCAAGTTTTGCCCCTCCAGTCCTGGACCTTTGGAAGTGGTGCCAAAGGTGCTCAGATAGCCCAAATCCAAAGTTTATCTGGCAAAATGTATTCTGAGAATCTAGTGGAAACTGAGACCTACCTGCTTGCTGATCCACCCAAGGTGCAGCCTCATTCATGCAGCTACTGCTATATTCTTCGCAACAGCAGCAAATCCTGTTCAGTGCTCCTTGTAGAAGGGGTATCTGGCCTTGTGGAGATTTCTGATTTCCATAAGTCAGAATGTAGAAATGTTCACCCAGTACATCCGCACCGATGACTCCTCCACCTCTGACATTGCCAGCTCTGCTGCCCTGCTGAACTTTAACTTATCAGACATTTTTCTTTAAAATTTCTTCCAAGTCCAAATGTAAGCAGAGACGGTTCCATTCCTTTTTATGTATACGAACCATAGTCCAGTGCGGTCGGAAAAAACTTCCAACTTTGCCCTGGCCTTGGGCGACTAGATGCTTGAGGTTGGTGCTTTGATCTTTTAGGCACTGTTTTTCACTTCAAGTTTTTAAAATTCATAACCCCGGTCCTACTGATTGGATTTTACACATTTTAGTTTAAAATAATTTATTAAAATATACGCTATTTTCCTAAATTGGTGTGTGATTTTTCTGGTGTTATGTTCACTTTATAGCTGTGTAAGAGCTGCATAAATACTTTTCACATTGTCTCTAAGTTAAGCCTGACTGCTTTTATGACAAGCTGCCAGAGGGTTAAGCGTAGATTAATTTAGTGACTTTTTGTAGTTCATCCTTACCAGGATTATGGGGTTTGTTTGAGTAGGGTTTCACTCCCCTCAACCCACATCCAAATTTCTCACAAATATGTATAAACCTACAAGTCACATCTTCCCATTTTTTTTTGTTAAAGTGAGTGTCCGGTTCACAGAAACGGGTATTTAAAATAACTGTTGTTAATATGTGTGTTGAAGGTTCAAATGTTAAACATGGCCTTTTAAATAATATAGACTTTAGGAACAGACACTTGAGCATTTCTAATAAAAGACACTTACACTGGTAAGCATCAACTCATAAATCAGAACTTTTCTTAACAATATTTTATTTATGTTTTAGTCGCAAAAGTTTAACATGGCTTCATACATAATGTATTTTTGGATACCTTTGGCTTACAAGTTAGACCTTGGAAGGGCATTAATACAATTAGAACAGTTATTCAGGGTGGAAGGATTACATCTGATTATAGGATCTTTCTATATTCACATGCACTACTTTCTAAAACATGTCTCAGGTTATGTACAATATAGTGTAGGCTGGGAATATCAAATCCCAAATATCAACGGGACAGAATGTTGTTCAATATCGGGGAACAAAATATTGAAAGGTATCTTTCTATACACACCTACCTTGGTGATCTTCAAGGTACTTAGATGTGAATTTAAGAATAGTAAATCATTACCTCTCTTTGTGCACTAACCTTTTGATATTTTATTCCTTGATATTTTATACCAGTATATTGTAGTAACGGGATTCTGTTCATCGATATGTGGAATTTGATATTCCCAACTACAATCATGGCCTAAAGAGGCTGTGACATGAGAAATTAATAATTTGTTTATGTAACAAACGGGAAGCCATTCATGGTTCTTTCCTAAAGGTAATTATTCGCAAATTGTTTGCACCGCTTATGGCAAAGACTAAATTAGAGTAGGAGTAAATCTCCAATAATGTTAAATTGTTTTAGGCAAGTGGGGATGAGTGCGTACTCAAATAATTCGGAAGAGACATACCGTGGAATTATTTTAGATAGGAGCTGGTTGGACTCTACAATATGCAACTCACATGGTAAGGAAGTGCAAGGAGGAGAAAATTCCTGAGCATTTGCCTATTTGGAAGAGGTCGTACCAGTTTCACAACACATTTTTCACTTGTGCCAGAAGTGCAATGTCCACAAAATTAGAAATCATAAGAAAAAGTGACATGCAAACTCTGTGACCATTTGGACTTGATTAGATTTGATTTTTGATGCAACAGACTCCATGTATCGTGATGAAATCCTAAACACACAAGATGATGGACAAAATGTTGCACAATGGCAAAACATTCACCCCCATTTACAGATCTGGGTTTAAGCCACCCCAGTTCAGACATGGCCATATGCAAATCAGTCTTGACCCTGTTCCTCATGGGAACAGTCCAGACCGAACTGCCAAACCATGTCTTCCCTGGACCGGAATCAAGCATCCTAGGACTGGTTTCTGGCTATCAGCCATCTTCAGCCAGGATAGCTTGACTCCAGTGGTGTAGTGAGCACAGGACCCACGTTTGGGCATACCCTTCCCACATAGGGTGAACAGCAAAATACACAAGATGATGGACGGAATGTTGCACATGATGAAATCCTACCACAGATGTAGTCTGATTGCCATCCGGTTAAGTTTACTATCACGTTAGAAAGTAATATTTCCTATAAACATGATAGACTAATTGAACTCTGCTGTAACGCCCCTGGAATAAATAATTCACGCCAGAATTTGTCTAAAAGCAAAAAATGGCTGACACAGGGCCCACCAATTCTGGTTCTACGATTGATGATTATAACAGCTATGCCAGTGTATCGATTCAGCTCTTGATGCAGTTCTGCCTTTAGAGAGACTTAGTCCCAAACATGCCAGACCTTAGGCCCCTTGGTTAACCTCTTCTTTAAAAGAGTCTAAGTGTGGTTGGAAGAAATTGAAAATAATGCGCCTTTTTCTTTCTCTGCCAGAATCGATCTTAAAAATACCGTAAAGTATTACAAAAGAATGTTAGTTTCAGCCAAAGCAGAATTTTATGCTAAAAAGATCCCATCTGCCGAAAATTTGTCAAAAGAAATATTGCCGCTAGTCGGTTCTATTCTTATTGAATAGTACAGCACTTGCTGTTGAACATTTGCAGTGTCTTGCAGATAAGCTCTTGAATTACCTTGAGGCGAACATTACCACCATATGCAACTCGCTGGGACATCTATACAGAAACTGTTGCCAAATACACATTTTTTGACTGATCACTCTTCTCAGTGTCCCAGTTAGGGGCCTTTAACAATGGCCTAGTAGGAGCTGAATAGGTTTGTTGATAGCTCCATGCCTGGGACACTTTCATTTACTTTCATTGGAACAGTTCATTAAGATTGCATGTTCTATCTCATCTGGCTTTCTTTTGGACCCTAGTCCGCCTAATCTTTGGGAAGCAGCTATCTCAAAAGTTGCCGAACGTTTGCTTGATGTGTGCAACAGCTCCTTAGCTAATGGTTGGTGTGAAACGGTTCCCGCTATCATCCCCACAAGGACTGGGCCCTCTCAAACACATACCGCTATCTTGTTCGCCAGGTGGAAGCCCCTTCTGACGTTTTTCTGAGTTGGGAAGGAGTCCCGGAACAGTAACCATGACTAGCAGACCCCCGCCCCTCTCTGTTTTGCAGGAACCAATCGGAGGCCGACATCAACAGGAAGCACTCCCCTCTGGCCCCGGAAGTCCCACCCCCGTGGCAGAGCCAGAACAAGTGAAAAGCGAACGCGGAGAACAGAACGCCGTCGGAGCATCGTGGCAGGACACTCTGACTTTTCTCTCCAACCCCAATACCTCCCTTTCTCACGACCTCCTTTCCATCCCTCACTACCCGGGTGACGGTGAAAAGACAGAGAACTCCTTAAAGCCCAAACCGGACTAACAGTCCCCTTTTCTTTTCTCTTATTGCCCTCCGAGGATCCTCCCCGACACCGGAATCGTCACCTGAGATCGGAAGACGGACCCAAGACCCGAAGAGGACTCGGACACTTCCCCTGGAAGCCTTTTTCTTGAGACTTGTTTTTCTGCCTGGTGTGAAATAAAACAACAGCATAGCCCACTATATCCGGCCTCCTTGCCTGCTTTTCCAGCCTGCAGCCCGCCCACAATCACATCTGGTGTCAGAAGTGGGATCTGCTGGAAGCATGGAGGCCGTCATGAAAAGAATGGCGGAATCCCAGGAACAGTTGGGAAAGATGATGGAACAATTTCTGAAGACCGCAGAGGATGATAGGGGTCAGTTACACGATGTCCTTAAAGGACAAGGGGTCGTACACGAACAAGCCATGGGGAAATTGATTGACAACCTTGGACAGCAGAGGCCAATGACCACTCTCCCTTCCGTGGTCCAGCAGAAGTACGTATTGGGGGATGACCCGGATTACTTCTTCACCAACTTCAAAAGACTAGCCCAAGCCGCCAATTGGCCTGCAGAACAATGGGGCCAATACCTGGGGCCCCTCTTAACCGGCGACTTGCAAGCTGCTTATCAACAGGCCAACATACAGGGCAACACCCCATATGCAGATATAAAGAAGTGTACTTTGGAGCATCTCGGAAAAAACGAGGATACCTACAGGGTGAAGTTGAGGCAGGCCAAGGAAGGGCCCCAAGAAAATCCTAGGACCCTCTCCTTTAGGATCAAGGATCTCGCGAATAGGTGGCTTAGACCAGAAGCCTCCTCAAAGGAAGATATTCTTGGAAAAATCTACCTGGAACAGATTCTGAATTCCCTACACCCGGCCACCCAGCGTTGGGTGAGACAACACTCCCACCTCACATTGGACATAGCCGTCGAAATAGCCTGTGCCTTTAGCCGAGCACAGGAACTCCAGCGTAGCAAGGAGGAACATCATCATAGGCCCCACAACGTAACAGCCGCTCGCCCATCCCGACCGCTCTTACCCCGAAGACCAGAACCCCCTCTCCTCATTTTTTTTTTTTTTTTTTTTTTTAAAAATATATTTTTATTGCAGGAATCAGTAAATCAATACAGTAGCGACCAGCATTGTATTATGAACAACATATACAAAATAAAGCCCACCGACCCCCCTCCATAACGTTTGTACACAGCCAATTAGCCCATATCCCTGGGGTTGGGCGGCAAATGCAGCTGGGGTCAGTAGAATGCTGGAGCCGGTCCGGATAACACACTGTCCGTCATCTGCTTTTCTAAACAAACCCAAAACCCCCAAAATAAACCCCCCCCTCGAAACACCCATTAACTATGAAACCCCCCCTCCCCCCCCCCCCCCCCCCCACCATCAGCGCCAGGGAGCTCATCAACATAGGATCCACTGCTTGACCCACGGGGAAGGTAATAGTGCTGTCAATGCTAATGTTTAACGGGACTCGGGGCGAGTTGCTTCTTCACTTTCGGAGTCGCTGGGGGTACAATAATCCCTGAGGGCCTGCACCAGTGTTTCCCACTCTAACGCGGCCTCCTGCGCCTTCTCATTACCCTGCCTCCAAGCCAGCTGGTATCTTAGCGCGCTCTCACCCGCCGCCCATTTCAGAAGCTCACTGTGCCATCTGCTGCCTGCAGGACCAGCTCGTGCCTTCCAGTTCCTGGTCACCTCTCGCTTAGCAAGTAGGAGCCCCAGGTCGATAAATTTACTGGAGATTTTATTCCGGGGGGTATGGGGGAACCAGTGCAAGAGCCCTACCGCCACATCGAATGATAAGTGCCTCCCCGTCACCTCCTCCAAAGTCGTCGCTACCTCCTGCCAGTAGGACGTCAGTCCTGGACAGGCCCATAGCATGTGTAGGAGGTCCGCCTCCTGAGCCGGGCACCTAGGGCATTCCGCTGAAGCCGTGGCAAAATAACGCCTGATCTTTACCGGGGTCAGGTACGCTCTATGGAGAACATAATAGTGGACCAGTTGGAAACGGGCGCTACGTGTACCCTTCCAGGCACGCCTCACCAACTGAGCCCAGGTCGTCTCCGGGATCTCTCTACCAATGTCCTCTTCCCAGCGGGACTTCAATGTGGTGAGAGGAACCAACCCTTCGGTTATCAACCTGCCGTATAGGCAAGTGACCGCCTTCACCGTGCCCGCCGACATCATTACGTACTGGCACACCTGAGACAATTGGGGTTCCTCTAGCCCGTTCTGCCAGTGCGCCTGAATCGCTCGCACAATGGCCGAGTGCAGCAGAAAGTCGCCCCGGGGGATCCCAAAGCGGTCAATGAGATCCTGAAAGGACAGGAGCGCTCCGTCCTCGTACAGGTCCCCGACGAGCTGTAAACCGGAATCCTCCCAGTCCGCCAATCGTGACCAATCTCCTCCGTGGGGGAGGGCCGTCAGCATCCCCAACGGTATTTCAGGCGCATATGGCGTCCGTAGGTGGCCTCTGGCGTGAGCTCGATTCCAACATAGTCGGATAGTCCGCTCCTCCATCGACAAGTCCCGTAGGACCAAGCGTTGTCGCAGCGCGATGAAGGAGAGGACGTGCCTGGCCATACCCGTCCCTCTACCGTCTTCCGGGCCTCTGAATTCCCTGGCTATCTCCTGGGTGTAGGTCTGGAGCTGCGCCGCCAGATAGTACTTCTCAAAGTCCGGCACAGCGAGCCCCCCCTCATCCTTCGGCCTCATCAGGGTATTGAGGGCCACCCGCCGCCGGCCCGTTCCCCAGAGGAACCCGACCACCATAGAACGCAGGCGACGAAACGTGGCCGGTGGGACCCAGATCGGCAAAGTTCGGAAGTAATACAATAGCCGGGGGAGCGCCACCATTTTGAGCAGGGCGATGCGTCCCGCCACTGAGAGCGGCAGCGTGGCCCAAAAATCCATGCAACCTCGGAGTGCTCGCATGCAACGGGCAATGTTCCCATCTAGGAGGTCGGGTTGGTCGTGGTACACAAATACCCCAAGGTATTTAAAGCAGTCGGGCTCCCATCTGATCTCCTTACTTAGCGCAGGAGCGGGGGTACCCCTGCGTACCGGGAAGAGGCAGGTCTTAGACCAATTCACTTGGAGGCCTGAGACCGCTCCGAACTCCGTTAGCGCTAATTCCGCTCCCCGCAAAGCGTCGACCGGATCCTCCAGGAAGAGCAACAGGTCGTCCGCATATAGCGAGACATATTGCGGGCCCGCCGCCGTCCATAAGCCCGTATAGTGGGCTCCCGAGCGAAGGTGCATCGCCAGTGGCTCCACCGCTAGTGCAAAAAGAAGCGGGGATAAGGAGCACCCCTGCCGCGTGCCACGCTCCACCGGATATCGCGATGAAATCAAAGGGCCCGATCTAACCCTGGCCGAAGCGGAAGCGTAGAGGACTGCAGTCCATTTGACAAATCCCTCCCCGAGGCCGAATCTCCGTAATACCGTGCATAGGTAGTCCCACTCTAGGCTATCAAAAGCCTTCTCCAGGTCCACCGACAAGACTACCGGGGACGGGGCATCCACGAATGGTTCCCCAAGCAAGCGGACCAACCTTCGGATGTTCATAGTCGTATTCCGCCGTGGGATGAAACCGGCCTGGTCCTCGTGCACTAGGGAACTCATATGTCCCAGCAGCCTCGAGGCCAAGATGCTGCTCAATATTTTGTAGTCCACCGTCAACATTGATAGAGGACGGTAGGACCCCGGGTCAGATGAGTCTCGGCCCGGTTTGAGGAGAGGAACCACCAACGCCTCACACATCGAGCCAGGGAGACGACCCAACCTCTTCGCCTCCCTGTAGACCACCAGTAACCGAGGGGCCAAGAGGTCAGCGTAAGCTGCATAGAACTCCACCGGAAGGCCATCTAGGCCCGGGGTCTTGTTCCTCGCCATCCGTTTGATGGCCCCGCGGATCTCCCCCAAGTCGATATCAGAACCCAGGGTTTCCGCCACTGCCTGTCCTACTGTGCGGAGTTCCAGTGGGCTAAGATAGTTATCAAGCCGGTCTGGGTCACGTGCGGAGCGACTGCGGTATAAACTTTCGTAGTAATGCCGGAAACAACTAAGAATCTCCGGTTGGGTGCACACCTCGGTTCCATCTGCCCTACGCATATTTGTCGTCGTCTGGGACTGGCGCGTAGGGTTGGCCAACCACGCCAGCAACGCACTCGACCTGTCTCCCTCCGCAATGGACCGGACCGTATAGGCCCTATAATCAAAACAGCGGAGCCGTTCGACCTCCACCGCTACCTTCTCCCTCGCCTCTACCGTTTGTGTTTGCAATTCCGGGTGTCCGGGGCGGCTAACTTCAAGCTCACGGAGTGCCCGGTCCGCTGTGTCTAAATCAGTCAGGATAACACGCCTCATGCCCACCTTCTTAGAGATACAGTAGCCCCTCACCACTACCTTAAAAGCGTCCCATTCGAACGCCCTAGTACTCGCGGAACCGCCGTTGGACGCAAAATAATCCGTGATTCTCTCCCCTAGGTCCGCCTTGAAGACACTGTCCTCGAGGATCTCGGGGCGCATCTTCCAGGTGGGTACTGCCGGCGTCCCGGGGAACCAGCGAATGTCCAGCAGGAGGGGGTTATGGTCCGAGATGGTCCGCGATAAGTACTCTGATCGGACCGCTGCCGAAACTAGTTCGGGCGAACCAAGAAAGCCATCTAGCCTGACATGCAGCTCATGGAGGCTCGAGAAGTATGAATAATCTCTAGACGCGGGGTGATGCGCCCTCCAAATGTCCGTTAAACCCCAGCGGGTCTGCCAATCTTGACGACCCTTAGCCGTACGCCGGATCGGGGAATCGGGGAGCGGGGGATGCGAGCGGTCTATGTCCACATCCACTACGGAGTTAAAGTCTCCCCCCAGCAGGAGGGGCCCGGCGAAAAAGTGGGCCAGCGAGCCCGATAACCTGGAAAGGAAGGCAGTCTGGTCTACATTAGGAGCATACACACAGCAAACGTTCAGGTCCCTCCCTCCTAGAGTGCCTGAGATGGCCACGAAACGCCCCTCTGGGTCCAACACTGTCCTCGTGACCTGGAAGGGGACTCCTGCCCTAATCCATATTAGCGCCCCCCTGGCATAAGCAGAGTACGCCGTGGAAAAGACCTGCCCTCGCCACCTACGCTGAAGCGCCGCCCCTTCCGCCTTGTTCAGATGCGTTTCCTGCAGCAGCGCCATTTGCACTCCCCTACGCACTAAATAAGCATGGACCTTGTGACGCCTGGACATAGTGTGAAGCCCCCTCACGTTCCAAGTAACACATTTCAAGTTAGCAACATCAGCCATTGTCCCAGAGTGTTCTTGCACAGTCTCCCCGTTCGGGTCCCCACAAAGAAAAAGCATCAATCCTCCCAGCGCTGATGGCGGCCATTTTCCCCAACCAAAACCAAACCACCCAAAAACCAACAAAGCCCCCCCCCAACCACCCCAGAACAGGACCCAAACTGCACCATCTAGATCCCATCCAAACCTCGACGTATATCAACCCCAAAACCCCCACTAGTCCTACGGTCGCCACCGTAGGAAGGCCTTATGGGCCAGGTGCGGGCTGGGCGGAGGCAGTGGGCCCTCGTCGCCCAGGCTACCAGGACTATAGCAAGCCCCCCCCGGTGTCACAACCTTCCGGGGCAAGAGCAGAGGCCCCCCAACCCTCTCTCCTTCGTTGTCAGCAATAAAGAACGGCAACCGCCTCCCCCCTGCCGGGCCCCCACCCAAAACAAGGCAGCATACCCCGTTACCCTTGTCCGTCCAGAAGGTCCTCCACCGATTTCGGTGTGATCACCGGTGTATGGGTACTGTCTGCCACTGAATCCTCCGAGTCCGATGGTGCCCCCTGAGCACCCGGGTTTTCTTCCTCCTCCTCGATGGCTTCACCTCTTGCTCCCGACAGTTCCGACAGAACTTCCAACACTCCCCTCCGCTCCGATGATGTCTCCGCAGTCGAGGGCCCTCCCGTGCGGCCGCGGCGATTCCTGACCCTCTTGGATCGCCTCCTTTGTTCCGGCTCATCCTCCTGTTGGGTCGAGGCGCCAAAACCATCTTTCCCTGTCCGATATAGTTCGAGCCAGTCACAGACCTCCTCCGGGGTGTCGAAGAACTGGGTTTTGTCGTCGACAATGACGCGGAGCTTTGCAGGAAATAGGAGTGAATATTGGATGCCCTCACTCCTGAGTTCGCGCTTAACCGCCAGGAAGGAGAACCGCTTGCGCTGCGTCTCGTAGGTGTAGTCAGGGAAGATGTTCACCTGACTGTTCGCAACTTGGAACGGGCCATTGTGCCTGGCGGCATTTAGGATCAAGTCTCTGTCCCGAAAATGTAGCAACCGCGCCACCACCGGCCTTGGGGTACGTCCCTGCTGTGGGGGCCGTGCTGGGACTCTGTGGGCCCGTTCTAGAGTGTAGAAGGAGGACAGACCCTCCGGGACCACCGTGTCTCGGAGCCAGGTCTCCAAGTATCGCACCATATCGCCCTCCTCGACTTTTTCCGGCAGGCCCACCACTCGAATGTTATTCCTCCTGTTGCGGCCTTCCGCATCTTCCGCCCTCCGTTCGAGGGTCTCGATTCGGGATAAGGCATCCTTTATCGTCGCAGCCAGGGTTCTCTGCGCCGGTTCTAAAGTTTTCACCGTGCCCTCCACCTCCTTGACCCGGTCCGAGAGTTTACCATGGTCCGCCCTAAGGAGGCCCAGGCCCGTCGCCACCTGAGCAATGTCCTGTTGGAGGGCCGACCGAGTAGCCTCTATTGCCTCCAGTACACGGTCGAACTGTTGCTGCAGTGGTGCGCCACCAGGTCTTTTTGGGTCTCCATGCTCTTCCTTGTCCTGGGCTTCAGAGTCCGAGGTAGTCTGGTTGGATCCCTTGGCTCCTTTAGGCTTCCCCATGCTGCCAGGGGCTCTCCGTGAGGGTCCCGGAGTAGGCGTCTCCGTGTACAGGTGTCGATCACGACCTTCCCGGGAGTTCGTTCTCACGTCGGGTATGGGCGATCTCCTTCTCCAGAGCCTGTGGAGACTCCGCCGCTTCGGCTCACGCCACCGCCACGGCGTCCGAGGGCACCGATGAGGGGGCGGAGACAACCGTCGCCGGGTCAGGCAGGCCCGTTCACCCACTATAGCTCCGGGGTGAGGGCCACCAACTCCCTCGGTTGATCTGTGGCGCCAGAGTGTCGCGCCTCTCATGTAGTTGGACTGGCCAGGAAATCGTAGCTAGTTGCGGAGTCGCAATGCGGACCACCGCCTGGATCAGAGGGCACCCGCACTCGGTGCCCTCTAGTACGTGGGCACCCGCCCGGTCGTCTAATCGAGTATGAACCCGTTGCAGAAGGTCCGAGCCTGTCAATGTCCAATGTCTCAAACAACCGAGGATGGTGAAGCCGGGTGCCAGTCGACACCCGCGAGACCACTTCAACTCAGTAGTTTCGATCAAGGGGACAAAGGAGTCCGGGCGCCATGTTGGGTCGCACTCCGCAACTCCGCAAACTTCGGCATTTCTTCGGAGTAACCCCCGTCCAAACTCCACCAAGGCCCCCGGCAGGGTGTCGTCGTCTCGCTCAACCGAGTGCGGGGTCTGGGGTGCCCCTCAGCCTCCGATGTTCAGGATAATCTCGGGCTTAGTCCCGGAGCCGAGCTCTCAGGCGACCATCGCCATTGGCGCCCAAGCCACGCCCCCCCAGAACCCCCTCTCCTCATACCCTCGCCTGCCCTACACCGGCCCCCTAATCCCGGACCCCAGTGCTACAACTGTGGCGGTTTTGGACACATAGCTTGTGTATGCCCCCAGAAGGAAGAACCGATGGAGATTGGCCTTGTACAGAACTATGTCTGCACCACTCCGGGGGCTGCACCCCCTCCATTTCACTGTCCTGTGTCTATAGACGGACAAAATGTCTTAGCCCTAGCCGACACCTGGTGCTGTCAAAGTGTTCTCAGACCCCAAGACCTGACCCTCCCTGTGGACCCCCCTACCGGAACGGTAGCCATCCAATGCGTACATGGGGATACCAAACGTTATCCGACAACCCAGGTGCGAGTACAACACTCCGGGGACCCAGGAACTAACCTTACGGTCGGTCTTGTGCCGGCGCTACCTGAACAAGTTATTTTAGGGAGTGACTACTCCGGACTGCCTATGCTTCTTCAGGACACCACTGACTCCCTGGCTCAGTGGTGGAAAGAGGCCCCTTATGCCCAGGCCCTGTCCTACCCGAATACTGAACCCAAACCTCACATACCCAAAAGCCAGAGGAGAAAGGAAAAGGAAGAACATACCAGCGCCTAACCCGCGATTGTTGAGGAACACCCATGGCAGACAGACCGGGAATTCAGGGCGGCACAACAAGAGGATCCAGTCCTACAAGAAGCAAGGAGGAAGGGCTCTAGAAAACGAGGATCCCTTGCAAGTAGGTCCCTACTTTTTTAAGAAAAATGGGTTGTTATACCGAAAAGGGGGGGCACAACAGAACCCACAGTTGTTGATCCCTGGTCCTTTCCAAGACAAAGTCCTCTTCCTAGCACACAGCCACCTTTTAGGGGGTCATTTTGGTGATGAGAAAACCAGTCAGGCCGTCCTTGAGAAGTTCTACTGGCCCGGCGTGCACCAGCGGGTCAAGATCTACTGCCGCAAATGCCCGGTATGTCAAAAACATAGTCAATACCGACCACCTAGGGTACCACTACAGCCCCTCCCCATCATCGACATCCCATTTAGCAGAGTAGGGATGGACATCATTGGGCCCCTCTTGCCCTCACGAAGCGGGTGTCACTACGCTTTGGTCATAGTAGACTATGCCACTCGCTTTCCTGAAGCCTTACCCTTGCGTCAACCAACTGCTCAAAATGTCGTCAAAGCCCTTATCTCTATCTTCTCCCGGGTAGGGTTTCCCCGAGAGATCCTGACTGACCAGGGCACGCCTTTCGTTTCATCACTCATGAAACAGGTCTGTTCCCAATTAGGGCTAAAACAAATTAGGACGTCAGCGTACCATACGCAAACTGATGGTTTGGTTGAGCGCTATAACGCTACAGTAAAGCAAACCCTAAAAAAACTATTGGGCCTAGAAGCAAAACGGTGGGAAGAAATGTTACCACTGGCCCTATTCGCCATCCGGTGTAAGACTCAGAGTAAGCATGGGCGAATTTTGCGAATCTCGCGTTCGCGAATTTTGCGGATTTGCGAACTCGCAATTCGCAAAATCCGCGAATTTGCGGATTTTTTTTTTTGTGTGTTCGCGCGGGTTTCTGCAAGTTCGCGAGGGTTTTGTACAATTTCGCAAACGCGAACTTACCTGTCGGGTCGCAAGTTTCGCGAACTTGTTGTTTCTACATGTCCAGCCTGTTTGGGACACTCTTCTTCATCACTGCCACTCTCTGTCACCACTGCCACTCTCTGACTACTCATGCCACCCTCTGGCCCACCCATGCCACCCTCTGTTTCATCACAGCACCCTCTGGTTGTCCAGTCAGTGTACATTATTGTGGCAAAGCAAGCACACCTTCCCTGCCTCAAGTGACCTGAATTAATTTGGGGCTGATTAATGTGTCACAGAATATTTTTTTAGCTGGCACCTGCTTCCTTAGTGCTTCCTGATTAGTGATCTTTTGCACTTGCTAAGTGCTTTCATTGTTGCAAAATTAGTTACAACACCTGCCCTGCCCCAACTGACAATAATGAATTAGGGGCTGATTAATGGATTTGAATTTCCAGCCTGGCTCCTGCTTGTCTCCCTTAGCTGTAATTCAGGACCTTTGTGGCATATGTGTAACTATTCTGAGGTTCAGAGCAGGGTCACATAATAGTTGCAACTGGCAACTGAACTCTGGAGGGGCCCCTCAGGAAGCACTACAGGAAATGGCTACTAATGATGAGCCTGAACTTTTGAACCTGGTAAGTAGTTTCAGTTTTGCTAAGATCGTATTTCTGCAATTTTGCGCTTATTCGCGGGGCGCGAAGTTGTACTGGGAAGCCGCGAACTCACGCGAACAGTGCGAGCAAGCCATAAAATCCGCTGCTCGCGGACTTGCGGATTTTGCGGGAGATTCGCGAATCTCGCGGATTGCGAATTTACCGAAAATCCGCGATCGAAACGGATTTTCCGCCCATGCTTAACTCCGAGCAGCACTGGCTATTCCCCATACAAGTTGCTGTATGATCGCCCCCCTCGTACCTTATTAGACATGGCACAGGAAGCCTGAGAAGTGGAACGAGACAGCACTCGACCACTCCCAGAGTACATAGACAACTTGAAAGCCCACCTGTCGGTGATTAGAGACATAGTCAGACAAAACCTAGAGAACGCCCAAACAGCTCAAAAGAAACAGTACGACAAAAGCACTAGACCACGTGTCTTTGCCATCGGGTATCTAGTCCTCCTGATGATGCCCTCTTCCGACCAGAAGCTCCTGGGACAATGGCAAGGACCATATGTTATCCGACGACAGGTGACATCGGTTACCTACGAGGTCGAACTGGACCCCACTCGGGGTACCTCCCAGATATATCATGTAAATCTCCTGAAAAAGTGGGAAGGTCCCCGTCCTGTTCTGTCCGCATCCAGGCTGACACCTCCTTTTCCTTTTGACCCCTGCCTTGATCCCGAGTTGACCATGGTACAAACCCGGGAGCTTCGCGAAGCCCTTTTTCCCATGCAAGGGGTGTTCTCCTCCTCTCCTGGCCGGACCACGATTACTGAACATGCCATAGAGACAGAACCAGGAAAGGTTGTCAGACTGCGGCCCTATAGGGTCCCAGAGGCTTGCCGGATAGTCATACGAAAAGAGATAGAGGAAATGCAAAGGATGGGGATCATAGAACCCTCAGTAAGCGATTGGAATTCCCCTATTGTCCTGGTACCAAAACCTGACGGGTCTGTCAGGTTCTGCATAGACTTTCGAGAGGTCAATAAGGTATCCTCTTTTGACACCTACCCCTTACCTCGTGTTGACGAGATGGTCGAAAGGATAGCAAGGCCAAATACATCTCCACCCTAGATCTCTGCAAAGTTTACTGGCAGATACCCCTCAGGGAACAGGATAAAAAGAAAACCGCCTTCTCCACCCCTGATGGACTGTATCAGTTCATAGTCATGCCTTTTGGGCTTCATGGCGCCACCGCTACTTTTCAGCGGGCCATGAACCATGTCTTGCGGTCCCACTCTCTATATGCAGGAGCCTACTTAGATGACATTATCATTTACAGGGATAGCTGGGCTCAACATCTAGTGCACCTTTTCAATGTCGTCTCCTCCCTAGGGTCCTTTGGTTTTTCTATCAACCCTGCCAAAACCACCCTGGCAGCACAGACCATCAAATACTTGGGCTATCTCTTGGGCAAGGGCCTGATAAGACCCCAGAAAACCAAAACAGAAGCCATCCAGTCCCTTCCCTTTCCTCAGACGAAAAAAGACCTCTGAGCCTTTCTGGGACTCCTGGGCTATTATCGCAGGTTTGTTCGCAACTTTTCTTTTTTTTTTTAATAATTTTTTATTGAGCAGATTCGAGAAATACAAAAGAAAATATACAAATATACAAAACTGTTATACAAGAAAGAATATTTGAAAGAGAAGGGAAGAGAGAAAGAAGCATTCCAAAATTCGAGATGGCGAGACATTCAGCAAATTTTTTAGGCGAACAGATAATAGAATCAGCATATATTACATTCTGGTTTCATTCCATTGACACAGTAACATGTTAGATGTTTAGAGGACACTTTAAAAGAGCCAAGTTCTCTAAAGTAAAGTAGAAAACTTAAGAGTCCTTTTTATGGACAACATATTAATTTGAACATATATTTAGTTCCTTTGCAGCTCATACCAGTTGGCTATTGGTGTCCAGATTTGCTCGCCGTATGACCTTGATTTTTTGCCTCTGGTTCTATAAATTGCTATTTCCTGTTTGTATATTGCTAATAATCTATTTAGCCATCCCTGAAAAGTTGGAGCTTCAGAATCTTTCCATCTTGCTGCAAGAATAATTCTGTCGACAGCAGTGCCTATGTAGATATAGCCTAGGGAATCATCATATCCTAACAAAAACAGAGTTGTTGATGTTCTTATTTAGTCTAAATAATCAACAAAGACCACCTGAAACAGACATACAATACATATTCCGATGGTGTTGGAATACACTCAGTGTGTTAAAATACCCCTCACACACCAAAAGGGCCCTTGGTGTCATGCTTCATCATCGGGGTCTTCCCGCCCCCGCTGCGGGACGGGGCAGTGCTGCGACAAGCGGCTACGCCGGAGCACCTTTTAATTGTGAGTACTATGTGAGTGATAATGGAGTGAGTGTCAGTGAGGTCAGAAGTGATGAACAGTGAAATTAAAGTTAAAAAATACCTGGCCTGGTGTTTAGAAAAAATTATTTAATAGGCACTGGCTGGTATCGTTAAAAGGGGTGAGGCGGAGTGCAAGATCGGGTTACTAGTCTTGCTCTCCTGTGTGGGTCAACATGTTTCGGGGCGACATGCCCCTTCGTCAGGACCGGGATGTATAGATCCCCCTGTCACTCACTAATGCGCTCCCACAGATAGAGAGTGTTGTGTTTGATCAATGTGTATAAATAATTTAAATACACGTGAAAGAAGCTCGGTCAGTAATACTGATGATGTAAGCCTGCAAGGATAAGAACACAGGATTTTAGAAAGAGCGCGGATCCCAATGCGCTTTACTAATGAATACCTGTAAGGAATGAAAATACACATAGGGGAAGAAAACACACTTTAGGCTGTTACATGTCACGCCAAAGACTTCTTAGGGGGACCTGGATAGCCGGATATGAAAAAGACAAAATATATAGAACTGTGGAGAAAAGCATTCATGGGCTTATTGCCTGGCTGGCCGAGGATTTCCCGGAGGGGCCAGGTAACTTCACAGGGTGCAAATGGGAAGGAAAAAACACACATAAAAATGTATACATACATACACACACCAATATAAAGCATCAAAAACTAGCAAAGAGATGCTTATTCACTTTTTATACATACTTATTGAATGATGAGACAATGCCCCATGAGCCAAGCTGGGCGAAGGGTATAGAGGGTCCAACTGTGGGGAGACATGGAGAGATAATGCCAGGACCTAGATTAGCTTTTTACCCTGAGTGAATTAAGGTAGTGTATACCAGGTCAGGACTGTCGGCTATGCCGTACTTACTCAACCCCCACACCTCAGTGCTTCCTCCTTCGTCAGTGGCTTCCGTGGTAATGGTAAGCCGGGGCAGGGCGGGTCTTATATAGTGAGGCCGTGGCTTGTTAGCAGAGCCTTAATTAATTAACTCGAAACCGATGTGCGTGTTCGGTCGAGTGGTTTGGGCGTGTGACCAGAGCGGCCATTGTTAAATGTCCGAGGTCGGCTGGGCCGGGATAGGTATTGGCAAGGGTCGGTTGCATTTCCCTTACGATAGGTAGTAGTTGGCGGAGGGGGTGGGTAGAATGCTAGGATACATCCCAGGTCCGCTCTGATGCTAGTATCTGCGTGTCAGGCGACACATGTGCCTGCGCGGTGAAGTGTCTACACTCCGCGCATGCGCAGTAGAGCTGCATAGTGACTATCTTGTCGCGCATGCGCGGGAGGGAGGTGTTCCTCCGCGCTGCTCATCAGGAGCCTGGGGGGGTTTTTTGCCAATGGAAATACGGAGGGACGCTTATGAAGATGTATAAATCATTGTCAAAGCGGAACATGTGTTATTTACCAACTGTCCTGTAGGCAGAGGTTGTACATGGGTGAAGACTGATATTCTCAAATTATGTTCCACTTACTTATAGGTGGGAAAATAAAGAGGCTCTTGTTAGGTTACAGCTATTCAGAGCGAAAAACTCTTATTTTTTGCACACAGTTTGTAAAAAGGAATAAATAAAATAAAAATTCGAGATTTTCATACATATTTACACATCATGTCGGCCAGGACCACATTGCAGGTTTCTGTGATTGCTGGTGGGACACGATGGTGTTGAGTTTTATATTAGTACTGTATTAAGGTCCCGAACTATGGAACTCGCTTAGGTTTTAATCATGCCTTAAATTGCGACCAAGGAATATCGTCATTTAATCCTGTGAGATGCGTGCCCAAGCGATAGACCCAACGTTGCTCTTTTGCAAGAAGGTCCTTGTCACTCCCGTAGGCTTCTATGACTGTCCATTGCAGATCGTCTATACTGTGACCCATTGTGGCATAGTGGGTGGCCATTCTTGTGGTAGTTTTTTTGCAACGTACGTTGCTTCGATGTTCGCCCATTCGTATCTTGACCGGTCGTGTGGTCATGCCAATGTACTCTTTTTTACATGGGCAGGTGATCAAATAGACCAAATTCCGGCTATTGCAGTTGGTAAAGCAACGTTGTTCCCATGTGGATTTGTTAGAAAAAGTTATGTTACGACTTTTTTTTGTATATTGACAGGATGTGCACGAGCCACATGGGTGGTGCCCTCCAATGGTTGAAATGGCAGAGGGTCTCTCGTTCGTGAGTTGTTTAGGTCTCGTGTGGACCAGCAGATCCTTCAGGTTCTTACCACGCCTGTGGGCAAACATTGGTTTTGGGAAATCTAGTTTTCCGCAATTCAAAATTTTCCAGTGTCTGTTCACAATTTTTGTGATCTGGTTCGAATTGGTGTTGTACGTTGTGACACAAATCGGGCGTTGGTCTTGTTCTTTTTCTGCTGTAGTTTCCAAAAGGGCATCTCGGTTGTTGTTCCGTGCTCTCTTAAAACCCTTGTTGACTACCTTGCTAGGATAGTTCCTGTTACTGAGCTTAGTTTTCAAATCAGCTGCTTGGGTTTTAAAATCTTGGATAGCGCTGCAATTACGCCTAAGGCGAAGGAACTGGCCATAGGGTAAATTGTCACGTAGATGTCGTGGATGGAAGCTACTATATAGTAACAGACTGTTTTTAGCCGTGGGCTTGAAATGAGTACATGTCTCTAGTTTGCCATTAGAGGGGTAGATATTCAAATCAAGGAAAACAAGGTTTTCATTAGAGGCTGTGTGGGTGAACTTGAGGAACCGATCTTGTTGGTTCAGCCAAGTCATGAATTGTACCACAGAGTTTTGATCACCCCTCCAGATGACTAATACGTCATCTATGTATCTTTTCCATGCGACCACATGGTTCTTATAGGGGTTCTGGTCGTTCAGGATTCTGGTGGCTTCGAGATGGTGCACATAGAGCCCTGCTAGGCTCGGCGCACAGGTGCTGCCCATACTCGTGCCGTGTTTTTGTAGGTAGTATGTGTTTTCATACATGAAGAAATTCTTTTTTAGGGTCATGGAGATGCATTCAAGGACCACTTGCCTCGGGGTGTGGTACGCCCATGGGGTTGAGAACAGGACTTCCTCAATAATTTCTAGAGTCTCTCGGTGGGGGAGACTCGTGTAGAGACTCTCTACATCCAGTCCCAACAGGAGGTCGTGTTCGGGGTCAAAAGGTATCTCTTTTACCAACTGTAGGACTGCTTTCGTGTCTTTTAGATAAGTACTCGTCTTCTGTACTATTGGTCTAAGGAAAGCGTCCGCAAATTTTGATAAGGGTTCAAGGATTGACTGGATTCCCGATACTATAGGGCGCCCAGGTGGATATGGGGCGTCCTTATGAATCTTGGGGATGGTGTAGAAATACGGAGTTTTTGGATTCTTTTGAATCAGAAAATCGCTCTCTTGTTTTGTGAGCCAGTCGTGTGCCATTGCTTCCTCAATCATTATGAGGATACAGATCCTGACTTCTTCAGTCGGGTCTTCCCTCAGTATTTGATAATTGCGTCTGTCCTCAAGTAGTTTCCTACACTCCTTATCATAGTTGGTATATGTTTGTATCACCGTCGCTCCGTCAGATGGCAGATCTGGAAAAACTAACCACTGACAGTGGGGATGTCTTTAACAACACCTCCACAGCTGAGAGAACGGCCTTGTATGAACTGGCTAATGATGAAACGATTGTAATCAAGCCTGCCGACAAGGGCGGAGCGACGGTGATACAAACATATACCAACTATGATAAGGAGTGTAGGAAACTACTTGAGGACAGACGCAATTATCAAATACTGAGGGAAGACCCGACTGAAGAAGTCAGGATCTGTATCCTCATAATGATTGAGGAAGCAATGGCACACGACTGGCTCACAAAACAAGAGAGCGATTTTCTGATTCAAAAGAATCCAAAAACTCCGTATTTCTACACCATCCCCAAGATTCATAAGGACGCCCCATATCCACCTGGGCGCCCTATAGTATCGGGAATCCAGTCAATCCTTGAACCCTTATCAAAATTTGCGGACGCTTTCCTTAGACCAATAGTACAGAAGACGAGTACTTATCTAAAAGACACGAAAGCAGTCCTACAGTTGGTAAAAGAGATACCTTTTGACCCCGAACACGACCTCCTGTTGGGACTGGATGTAGAGAGTCTCTACACGAGTCTCCCCCACCGAGAGACTCTAGAAATTATTGAGGAAGTCCTGTTCTCAACCCCATGGGCGTACCACACCCCGAGGCAAGTGGTCCTTGAATGCATCTCCATGACCCTAAAAAAGAATTTCTTCATGTATGAAAACACATACTACCTACAAAAACACGGCACGAGTATGGGCAGCACCTGTGCGCCGAGCCTAGCAGGGCTCTATGTGCACCATCTCGAAGCCACCAGAATCCTGAACGACCAGAACCCCTATAAGAACCATGTGGTCGCATGGAAAAGATACATAGATGACGTATTAGTCATCTGGAGGGGTGATCAAAACTCTGTGGTACAATTCATGACTTGGCTGAACCAACAAGATCGGTTCCTCAAGTTCACCCACACAGCCTCTAATGAAAACCTTGTTTTCCTTGATTTGAATATCTACCCCTCTAATGGCAAACTAGAGACATGTACTCATTTCAAGCCCACGGCTAAAAACAGTCTGTTACTATATAGTAGCTTCCATCCACGACATCTACGTGACAATTTACCCTATGGCCAGTTCCTTCGCCTTAGGCGTAATTGCAGCGCTATCCAAGATTTTAAAACCCAAGCAGCTGATTTGAAAACTAAGCTCAGTAACAGGAACTATCCTAGCAAGGTAGTCAACAAGGGTTTTAAGAGAGCACGGAACAACAACCGAGATGCCCTTTTGGAAACTACAGCAGAAAAAGAACAAGACCAACGCCCGATTTGTGTCACAACGTACAACACCAATTCGAACCAGATCACAAAAATTGTGAACAGACACTGGAAAATTTTGAATTGCGGAAAACTAGATTTCCCAAAACCAATGTTTGCCCACAGGCGTGGTAAGAACCTGAAGGATCTGCTGGTCCACACGAGACCTAAACAACTCACGAACGAGAGACCCTCTGCCATTTCAACCATTGGAGGGCACCACCCATGTGGCTCGTGCACATCCTGTCAATATACAAAAAAAAGTCGTAACATAACTTTTTCTAACAAATCCACATGGGAACAACGTTGCTTTACCAACTGCAATAGCCGGAATTTGGTCTATTTGATCACCTGCCCATGTAAAAAAGAGTACATTGGCATGACCACACGACCGGTCAAGATACGAATGGGCGAACATCGAAGCAACGTACGTTGCAAAAAAACTACCACAAGAATGGCCACCCACTATGCCACAATGGGTCACAGTATAGACGATCTGCAATGGACAGTCATAGAAGCCTACGGGAGTGACAAGGACCTTCTTGCAAAAGAGCAACGTTGGGTCTATCGCTTGGGCACGCATCTCACAGGATTAAATGACGATATTCCTTGGTCGCAATTTAAGGCATGATTAAAACCTAAGCGAGTTCCATAGTTCGGGACCTTAATACAGTACTAATATAAAACTCAACACCATCGTGTCCCACCAGCAATCACAGAAACCTGCAATGTGGTCCTGGCCGACATGATGTGTAAATATGTATGAAAATCTCGAATTTTTATTTTATTTATTCCTTTTTACAAACTGTGTGCAAAAAATAAGAGTTTTTCGCTCTGAATAGCTGTAACCTAACAAGAGCCTCTTTATTTTCCCACCTATAAGTAAGTGGAACATAATTTGAGAATATCAGTCTTCACCCATGTACAACCTCTGCCTACAGGACAGTTGGTAAATAACACATGTTCCGCTTTGACAATGATTTATACATCTTCATAAGCGTCCCTCCGTATTTCCATTGGCAAAAAACCCCCCCAGGCTCCTGATGAGCAGCGCGGAGGAACACCTCCCTCCCGCGCATGCGCGACAAGATAGTCACTATGCAGCTCTACTGCGCATGCGCGGAGTGTAGACACTTCACCGCGCAGGCACATGTGTCGCCTGACACGCAGATACTAGCATCAGAGCGGACCTGGGATGTATCCTAGCATTCTACCCACCCCCTCCGCCAACTACTACCTATCGTAAGGGAAATGCAACCGACCCTTGCCAATACCTATCCCGGCCCAGCCGACCTCGGACATTTAACAATGGCCGCTCTGGTCACACGCCCAAACCACTCGACCGAACACGCACATCGGTTTCGAGTTAATTAATTAAGGCTCTGCTAACAAGCCACGGCCTCACTATATAAGACCCGCCCTGCCCCGGCTTACCATTACCACGGAAGCCACTGACGAAGGAGGAAGCACTGAGGTGTGGGGGTTGAGTAAGTACGGCATAGCCGACAGTCCTGACCTGGTATACACTACCTTAATTCACTCAGGGTAAAAAGCTAATCTAGGTCCTGGCATTATCTCTCCATGTCTCCCCACAGTTGGACCCTCTATACCCTTCGCCCAGCTTGGCTCATGGGGCATTGTCTCATCATTCAATAAGTATGTATAAAAAGTGAATAAGCATCTCTTTGCTAGTTTTTGATGCTTTATATTGGTGTGTGTATGTATGTATACATTTTTATGTGTGTTTTTTCCTTCCCATTTGCACCCTGTGAAGTTACCTGGCCCCTCCGGGAAATCCTCGGCCAGCCAGGCAATAAGCCCATGAATGCTTTTCTCCACAGTTCTATATATTTTGTCTTTTTCATATCCGGCTATCCAGGTCCCCCTAAGAAGTCTTTGGCGTGACATGTAACAGCCTAAAGTGTGTTTTCTTCCCCTATGTGTATTTTCATTCCTTACAGGTATTCATTAGTAAAGCGCATTGGGATCCGCGCTCTTTCTAAAATCCTGTGTTCTTATCCTTGCAGGCTTACATCATCAGTATTACTGACCGAGCTTCTTTCACGTGTATTTAAATTATTTATACACATTGATCAAACACAACACTCTCTATCTGTGGGAGCGCATTAGTGAGTGACAGGGGGATCTATACATCCCGGTCCTGACGAAGGGGCATGTCGCCCCGAAACATGTTGACCCACACAGGAGAGCAAGACTAGTAACCCGATCTTGCACTCCGCCTCACCCCTTTTAACGATACCAGCCAGTGCCTATTAAATAATTTTTTCTAAACACCAGGCCAGGTATTTTTTAACTTTAATTTCACTGTTCATCACTTCTGACCTCACTGACACTCACTCCATTATCACTCACATAGTACTCACAATTAAAAGGTGCTCCGGCGTAGCCGCTTGTCGCAGCACTGCCCCGTCCCGCAGCGGGGGCGGGAAGACCCCGATGATGAAGCATGACACCAAGGGCCCTTTTGGTGTGTGAGGGGTATTTTAACACACTGAGTGTATTCCAACACCATCGGAATATGTATTGTATGTCTGTTTCAGGTGGTCTTTGTTGATTATTTAGACGTTCATAAGAGGAGGATTAGCCCACCGCGGTGCCTTGTTGCACCACCTCTTCACTCCCTTTGTTGATATTTTTGGTTCTTATTTAGTGTCCGAAAATTTCGGCCCAGTATTTCGCAATGCTTTTTTTAATCTCTTCTAGTTTGGGGCATTCCGAGAACATATGTATGAGGTTGGCGGGTCCTAGTGTACATCTGGGACATTGATCATGTGCTCTCTTACCCCAAGTGAACAGTTTAGAGGGTGTGATATATAAGTTATATATAGTTTTGTAAATTTGGGCCTTTAAGTTTGAGGCAAGTAGGACTTTAGAAGATAGATGTAGGATCATGTCTATGTCAACGTTTGCGTTGTTCAATTTGTTAACCCAACTTGTTTCGGTATATTCAAGGTTGTCGGGGTGATTTCTTATGAATATATCGTATATATTACTTATTCTGGTTGTTTGTTTTCCTATAAGATCTAAGAGTGGTATGGGTTTTAGGTCTATATTTGATATTGTCTGTCTGAGGGTTGTGTAAATTTGAATGAATTTTAAATAATCTGTAGAGGAGATTTGATATTTGACATATAGTTCTTCAAATGTTGTTTTGCCTTCTCTGCCAAGGAAATCGCCAATAGTTATAAGGCCTAAATTCTCCCAGCGCCTGGTGATGTTATCGTTAAGGTAGTGTGGTATTACTGCGCTATACCATAGAGGTGTATATTTGGTATATTTTGGAATTGTCAGCGCTTTGATGGTTCTATTCCAGGTTTTGAAGGCATCTGTAATAGTTTTAAATTTTATCTTTTTAAAATAAGAAGGTTCTACTTGTCTCAGCAGCAGGCCTCTGGCTTTACTGCCCAGCGTTAGTTCATAGACTGATGGTATAAGCAGATCTCGATCATTGTGATTATTGGGACAAGGTGTGAGCAAGACCGTCATTTGTTGTAGGAGGGTTGCCCATAGATAGTATGTTAGATTTGGAATTGCTAAACCACCTCTAGAGGATGGCAATGTTAGCTTAGATAGTGCTCTTCTTATTTTCCCATAATTCAATATAAACGAGGATATCACTCGGTCTAGTGTTTTCATTGCATCATTGCTAGCTAAAAGGGGAATTGCACGAAACAGATATAAAATCTTTGGAAATACCGTCATTTTAACATAGTTTCCTCTGCCGATTATGGAAAGATGGAGGTTATTTACTCTAAGTAAATCTGCCTTAACTTTTTTAATTAGAGGGTCATAGTTTAACTGGTTAATTTCACTGATTTCTGGCGAGATATTCACCCCTAGGTATTTTGCGCTGTTAACTCTATGTTGGCTAATAAATTGCGTATTCTCAATGCATATAACCATGGTTTTATCTTGGTTTAGTGAGTAGCCTGAGTATAGCCCAAAGGATCGGGTGGTTTCTTCAATTTCGATTATGGCCTCTGTGGGATTTGTTGTTACTACCGCCACGTCATCGGCATAGGCAAGCACTTTAATACTGTATGTGCCTACTTTAATGGGTTTGATCGTTGGTGATGTTATTAATTTGAGAATTAATGGATTGATATATAGTGCGAAGAGTAATGGAGAGCACGGGCAGCCTTGTCGTGTACCTCTCTGAATATTGATGTTTTCAGACTCGCACCCACCGGTCATAACTCTTGCCTTGGGGTCAACATAGAGGGCTTTAATAGATTTTATAAAGATCGGGCCGATGTTGTTAATAGCTAGTATTTCCCAAAGAAACTGCCAAGAGACCCGGTCAAGGGCCTTCTCGGCATCTAATAAGATCATCGAAATCTGGCCCCCCTCTACTCCCATGATGTCAAAGAGGGAGATAACTCTGCGTGTGTGATCTGTGGTACTCTTGCCTGGTATAAAACCATGTTGCCAGGGAGAGACCAGATGTTCGATGATCTTACTTAGGCGGTTGGCAAAAATCTTGGCATATGTTTTTGAATCAGAATTAATCAGAGATATTGGCCGGTATGAGGTTGTTAATTCTGGTGGTTTTTCTTTTTTCTTGAAGATGGCTATATTCGTTTGCTTCCATGATTCGGGGGGCTTACCATGCCATTGTATCCCAAGAAAGAGATCATGCAAGAACGGGGTGATTAAGTTGCCAAGTATTTTATAGAGGTCTAGAGGAATTTTGTCTGGTCCCGCTGCTTTTCCTGCAGCTAGTTCTGCTAAAGCTAGTTCTACTTCTGTTCTAGAGATTTCTTTATCAAGCTCTTTTTTTGTATCTTCATCTATGGTTTTAGCCAGATTCGTCTCTCTAAGCCAGTTATCTAAAAACTCCTTGGTATCCCAACTTTTCACAGAGAGCAGCTCCCCTTACGGACCTCCTGAAGAAAACCACCCAAACAGAGACAGCCTTGAAAAACCCCATCCCCTTGTTATGGCAGCCCTTTACAGACCTAAATAATGCCCTGACTTCCGACCCTGTCCTGGTAAGCCCCGACTATACCTTAGCCTTCATCTTGCAAACTGATGCTTCAGACCAGGGCTTGGGGGCGGTCCTATCCCAAAAAGACAACCTAGGGAACGAAAAACCTATCCTTTATCTCAGCAGAACATTATTCCCCAGGGAAAAGAACTACGCCGTGGTGCAATCAAGTGGGCTGTCGAAAGCCTGCGTTATTACTTGGAGGGTCGAGACTTTACCATCTACACAGACCACGCCCCTTTGGAGTGGATGGCCCGGAACAAAGGACATAACGACCGGGTACTCCGTTGGTTCCTATCCCTCCAGCCCTTCCATTTCAGAACGGAACACCGAAAGGGATCAGACCAGAGCAATGCTGATTTCCTTTCCCGCTATCCCTCGTCCCCAACCCGTACAGGAAGGACAGTTAGGGGAAGAGGATGTGATACGGTGCCGCTATCATCCCCTCCAGGACTGGGCCCTCTCAAACACATACCGCTATCGTGTTCGCCAGGTGGAAGCCCCCTCGGACGTTTTTCTGAGTCGGGAAGGAGTCCCGGAAAAGTAACCATGACTAGCAGACCCCCGCCCCTCTCTGTTTTGCAGGAACCAATCGGAGGCCGACATCAACAGGAAGCACTCCCCTCTGGCCCCGGTAGTCCCACCCCCGTGGCAGAGCCAAAACAAGTGAAAAGCGAACGCGGAGAACAGAACGCCGTCGGAGCATCGTGGCAGGACACTCGAACTGGAACGGAAGAAGGAGAGCAGGCGAACGTCGACGAAGACGTGTGGACCGAAGATTGGTGGAGTCCTCAGGAGGTGGCTGAAGAGCGGCCGCAACTCACTGGAGAGTTGCGGCGGACCGTGTGAGTACCCTGTTCAATACCCCTTTAGAGCTTGCTAGGGGCTCACTGTGTATATACTGTAGATAACTTTCCCGAGGCACGAGTCAAGCGTTACCTGCACTGTAAATCTTGAACAGCACCATCACTGTGTAAAAAGCCCTTCCCGCTCACGACCCTACTAGACACTCTTACTTCGTACTGTTACTTTTCTCTCCAACCCCAATACCTCCCTTCCTCACGACCTCCTTTCCATCCCTCACTACCCGGGTGACGGTGAAAAGACAGAGAACTCCTTAAAGCCCAAACCGGACTAACGGTCCCCTTTTCTTTTCTCTTATTGCTCTCCGAGGATCCTCCCCCACACTGGAATCGTCACCTGAGATTGGAAGACGGACCCAAGACCCGAAGAGGACTCGACACTTCCCCTGGAAGCCTTTTTCTTGAGACTTGTTTTTCTGCCTTGTGTGAAATAAAACAACAGCATAGCCCACTATATCCGGCCTCCTTGCCTGCTTTTCCAGCCTGCAGCCCACCCACAATCACAGTTGGGTTCTGGTGAACTGGAAAAGGGCACTGATTGATTGTCTCCCTAATGAAGATACACAATGATGACCAAGCAGTTCTTTCCAACTTTGAGCCAATCCTTCTGCTGTCATTTGAGATTACATTATTTGAGAAGCAGCTCATTTTTGGTTTTCTGGACAGAAACAGATTATAGGACCGCCACAGCCAAGGTCTCAACTCAGTAAACGGAAGTGAGTGGTGCACTGCTGGTTTATATACAGTTTTAGTGATTTTTAAGGAGGATGGGTGCACTCATGGGTGGCGTTTCCGTCAAACGCCAATGAACCATTGAAACATGTAGTGTACGCATAGGTATGCTAGTACATCCCCATATGAGGCACTCCGTGGGTGATCAATCAAATGATTCCAAAGTTCTTGTCAGAATACTATTTATTATTCAATAGTTTTCATGTGAAATTTCTCAATGATATTGGCATCATATCAATGAAGTATATAACTGGTTCAATTGGTAGAGGATAAGTACGAACTCCAATGCATTTCGGGTAGAACGCCCTTTATCAAGGAGAGCTGAAAGGAAAAGACGAACCTGTATCAGGTTGTGAACTGAGGGAATACGGGGAAAATAAAAGTTAAGTGCCGATCAATCGGTGTGCAGGGTCGGGTGCCTGTGCGGTCAATGTGCGGGTGTGGGAGGTGGTTCGAATTGTGATCATAAAGGGTAGGGAGAAATGCAGGAATCTCTGGGATGTGAATGGGTGTGATGGGGATTTAAGTCGCGTGAGGGAAATGTGAACGAGTGGGGAGGATTATAAACGCGGGTGAACAGATGGGGCGGTTCTGACTCTATCGCTGGTCCGTCGCAGGGAACCTGCCTGAGGGTGAAAGACTTACTTCAGGGTGATGGTGAAGGAATCTGCTACTCCGAGTTTACGTGTGAAGTTGTCCATGCTGGTACAATGCCGGCGCGTGTGAGGAGATTAAATGCAGAGGGGTGAAAATGGAAAAAGGACTAACGTAGTGCTAAGGAAGGGGGGACTGTAGAACGAGGGGCCATATTGGAACGGTAAAGAAAGGATTGGGTGGTGTGGGCTAGAAGTGAAAGTAAAAAGTAAACAAACAGATGTAAAGTAAAAAATAAAAAAATGAAAATAAAAAATGAAGGATAAAGAGCAATGCATTACATTAATCATGCAAAATGGTTATAAATAACAACTGTATTCGATACGATCGTTGAGTCCGTGAGGTTTAAGTGTCTGTAGACGGTACATCCATTCAAGTTCTCTTTTCAGTAATAACTTGCGGTTATCAGTCCCTTCTGTTTTGGTGATGATTTCCAAAACTGTGAATTGAAGTTGCGCGATGGTGTGGCGAAATTCATGAAAATGCATGGCAACATTGGATTTCTCCTGTTTGTTTCGGAAGTTAGATTTATGCTCATTCATGCGTGTCTTGATTTTTCGCTCTGTTTTACCAACATACATTTTGCCGCAGGGGCATTTCAAGGCATAGATCAGATTCATGGAGTCACATGTGGCGTTTACTTGAAGTTTAATAGGGTTGCCTTTCATGGGATGTCTGATGACATTGCCCTTAATGATGCAATTACAATGGTTGCAGTTTAAGCATGGCTGAGTTCCTTTGTAGTGTTTTGTAGCAGGTGTTTGTTTGGTGAGGATTTCCTTCATGTTCTTACTGCGGGTGTAGGCAAACAGTGGAGGACTTTGGAAAATGTTCCCAAAATCGGGTTCCATTTGTAGAATCGGCCAGTGATTGAGAATGATTCTCTTGAAAGTGGTGCTTGCCGTGGAGAATATGGATACTAGAACCATACGTTGTTCTGCTTGTTTAGATTTTTTAAGTCGGCTTTCTTGTCTGGTGATGTTTGCCACTCGGGTCTGGGCCTCCTTGAGGATATGTTTAGGGTAACCTCTATCAAGGAAGCGATCATACATTTCCTTGATTCGGATATCAAAAGTTTGTTCATCTGATACTATGCGTTTGATTCGTAACATTTGAGAAAACGGCAAATGCTTCTTGAGTGATCCCTGGTGGAAGCTAGTGTAGTGTAAAGTGTTGTTTCGGTCGGTGGTTTTTCTGTGTAAGTCGGTGATTAGTCCTTTGTCGGTGATTTTGATGTTGACATCTAGGAATGAGATTTCGGTGTCACTTATTTGCAATGTAAGTTTGATACGTTCATCCTTGGTGTTCAATTCCATCAATGGGTTACTGAGTGAGTCTTTGGTATCCGTCCACATTAGGAACAGATTGTCAATATATCTGACGTACATTTTGATTTTGTCATGAAAGGTGGTGTTGGCATATATGTGTAGGTTTTCGAAGTTTTCCATATAGATATTGGCGTATGTGGGAGCCACGCAGTTTCCCATTGCCATTCCCGATAGCTGAAGATACCATTTGTTGTCTTCTTTGAAATAACTGTGGTATAAGGTGTACACCATAAGTTCCATAAGGAATGATTGCATGGGCATGTCAATGTCGCTGTTGAGAAGAGCTTGTTCGATGGCATCAATACCTCCCTGATGGGGTATAGATGTATATAAAGAGCTGACGTCTGCGGTGCACAGTATCAGCGGGTCACTAGAGTTGATGTGAATTTGAGACAGTTTGAGTAAAAATTCTGTGTTGTCTTTGATGTAACTGGTGGTTTTTGTGACCAAAGGTTGGAGATATTTATCAATGAACTTGCCTGTGGGTTCGTGTATTGATTCTTTAGTGGAAACGATGGGTCTGAAGGGTGGATTCTGAAGATTTTTGTGTATTTTAGGACACATGTGTATGGTGGGACTCTTGGGGTGTTCTTGTAGTAGGTAGTTTTTGGTGCGATCTTCAATGATTCCGGCTAGGTGCGCTTTCATTACGATGTCTTGCAAAATACTCTGAAACTCCCTGGTGGGGTTGTTATCGAGTTGCATATAAACAGTGGTGTCTTGTATGTGTTCAAGGAGGCGTTGAGTGTACATGCTAGTGTTGAGAATCACGAGGGCACCTCCCTTGTCAGCTTTGACGCACTTGATTTGTGGGTTATTTGCCAGAGATTTGAGAGTGTCTCGATCCTTCATGGTGATGTTTTGGTGTTTGGATGTTCTTTTAAAGTTGATTTTAGACAAGTCATTGTGTACTAGATTTTCGAATAAGTCTATACACTTATGGCTGCTGGGGGCTTGGTAAGTGCTAGATGGTCGTAATCCCTTGAGTTGATCACTTTTAACTGTGGTGGTAGGAGGTAAAGTATTGTAAAAAAAATGACGTAATTTGAGTTTCCTGATGAACTTAAAAGTGCTAACTTCGAGTTCAAGTAAGTTTGTTTGAGCCACCGGTATAAATGACGTGCCTTTCTCAAGAAGATCCATTTGATATTTGGGAATGATTGTATCAGAGATGTTGATCACTAGGTGTTCTTGCTGGGTTTGGGATCTTTCTTGGTGACTGTGCTCCGTGTGTTTGGGGGACTTTTTTCCTTTTCTTTTGTTCTGGCTCCTCCGGAGTCTTCGATTGCTTCTGGGCCTGATCCTAAAAAATGAACCGTAGATGGTTGTTCGTGTCCAGTTGTGGATGTAGTAGCTTGATCGTTAGTAGAAGTTTGGCTTGTTGGAGTTGGAGTTAGAGTCGTAGTTTTGTGCGGATGACGGTAAGAAGAGTCACTTCCGGAGGATGATGTGTCGGTCTGTGTATTAGAAGGTTTATTGCGGCGTCGCTGGGCATAGACGTCTGCCCAGGTGTACACTTCATCTAGCTTGTAATCAAGCGTGTCTCTTCGAAACTTTCTGATTTTTCGCTCGTTTATCTCTTTGTGGTGTTTGTGAAGAGTGGCTTTAAGGTCCTCGAGGGTGGTAGTGAGCTCTTCGGGTGTCAACAAATCTTTCAATTCACTATCAATTTCTTTGATTTCTTGTTCAAGTTCTTTGAGTATGCCGGAAAGTTCTTCCATGATAAGTAGGATCAGGTCCAGACTTCTAGCCCACACCACCCGATCCTTTCTTTACCGTTCCAATATGGCCCCTCGTTCTACAGTCCCCACTTCCTCTTCTATTTCCACCCTTCCTTAGCACTACGTTAGTCCTTTTTCCATTTTCACCCCTCCGCATTTAATCTCCTCACACGCGCCGGCATTGTACCAGCGCGGACAACTTCACACGTAAACTCGGAGTAGCGGATTCCTTCACCATCACCCTGAAGTAAGTCTTTCACCCTCAGGCAGGTTCCCTGCGACGGACCAGCGATAGAGTCAGAACCGCCCCATCTGTTCACCCCGCGTTTATAATCCTCCCCACTCGTTCACATTTCCCTCACGCGACTTAAATCCCCATCACACCCATTCACATCCCCGAGATTCCTGCATTTCTCCCTACCCTTTATGATCACGATTCGAACCACCTCCCACACCCGCCTGTTGACCGCACAGGCACCCGACCCTGCACACCGATTGATCGGCACTTAACTTTTATTTTTCCCGCGTTCCCTCAGTTCACAACCTGATACCGGCTCGTCTTTTCCTTTCAGCTCTCCTTGATAAAGGGCGTTCGCCCGAAATGCATTGGAGTTCGTACTTATCCTCTACCAATTGAACCAGTTATATACTTCATTGATAGGATGCCAATATCATTGAGAAATTTCACATGAAAATTATTGAATAATAAATAGTATTCTGACAAGAACTTTGGAATCATTTGATTGATCACCCACGGAGTGCCTCATATGGGGATGTACTAGCATACCTATGCGTACACTACATGTTTCGAAGGTCTCAACTCACACACAGCACAGATACGTCCCTGTTGCCGGTTCTTAATGACCTGAGAATGTCAACAGACTAAGCTGAATCAGAGCCTTCAACGTTCCTTGATTTGTCTGCCGCCTTTAATACAGTGCCACATTGTACCTTTTTTTCCAGGCTTTCAGAGACCGGGATCTGTGGGTCTGCCTGCCAGATGTGTAAATCTCACCTAAAGGAAAGGTGGAGGGCAGTTTGTTTGCCTCCTCTTTATCTGAATGTAAGGCAATAAACCAGGGAGTGCTCAAATGTCAGTACTAAGTACCACTCTTTTTAACATTTATATCTGTCCATTGATGACATTGGTAAGATGTTTTGGTCTTCACTACACGAATTATGCAGACAATGCTAAAATAATTTTTACTATGTATCAGTCTGGGACACCCCCCATGATGGTTTTTATCAGTGCATGTGTGCAGTTACCTCGTAGTTGCAATTTCATACTTTAAAGTTTCATTCTGACAAAAGTGAAGTGCTATGGATTAAGCATACTCGTACAATCCAACCCCTTCCTTCCAGTTTCTGCCCTCCACGTTGGTCTGATCCTCCTAGTCCAGCTAAAACTGTGAAAACTTGGGTTTCTACTTGGAGTCGGATCTATCAACTTATCACTTGTCTTCCACTGACTACCTTCTGCTTCACGTCCTTGAGGGAAATTTTGCTACTTCTTCCAATGTTGGCTATTACAATTCTCTTTTCCTGGGTGCCTCATTTGGTTTGCTGAAAAAGCTCCAATGCATCCAAAATGCCTCACAGCCAAATTGCCTCTTGACCTGTCTTTGCATTCATCTACCTCTGCTGCTCTGGAAATGCTGCATTGCTTCCCGGTGGCAAATAGGATTGATTTCAAATCCCTCTGCCACATTCACAGAGCCATGCATCCCTCTATGCCTTTCTACATCAGGTAAAGTTTTACTCCATATGTCCCTAGTCATTCTCTTCACTCTGTTGATGTATCCCTACCAGAAATACGTGGATTTAATTGGGCTTGCTCAGGAGGTAAGTTCGTTTCAGTAGCAGCTGTCACACTATGGATAGATCTCCTGCTAACACTATGCAAGATGCATGAAGAACTGCATTTTAGGAAGGCCTTGATGGCCTGGCTGTAGGGGCAATAGTCCTCGCTTGTCCAAATTCAGTTCAGATTTTTTTCAGTGCCAGGACACCTGTTTGGGTATTAGAGCGCTAAATAAAATCTTTAACTCAACATAACATAACATTTGCATCCACACTTTGCACAATCTTTGGCAAATTGAATTGGAAAAATCATAGCACTCACAATGCGTAGAGTTTTGTCAGACATAACCTGCTGCAAAAGTAATGTTTCCAATGGGCATCTCAGCTATTCTGTATCATATGAAGCAGTTCTTGAAACAAGAGTGAGGCTCACCCCAAACACAGACACACACGTGTGCACACAGTCTCTCACACACGCGTGCACACAGTCTCTCACACACGCAAACCAATAAGCATCAGACACAAACACGCACAACCAAAGACACTATACAGAAATGCAACTGAACTGATTAAGAAAGTGTGATTAATTAACAATATGTGAACTTACAAAGTGAAGGCGGATTTGTGCCATGGCGGAGCGGGGAGAACTCTGGGGGTGGAGGGAGGAGGTTGGGCAGAGCAGCAAATGCTGCAGAGGAGGAGTGAGTATTGAAAAGGCATTGCCGCCTCATTAAGGGAAAGGTTGTGTTTGCGACGAGTGGGGAGGGGGGAAGGCTCTTAATGCAAAGCAAGAGAGGAAAAGCAAACAACTTTAACAAGGGATTCAAAGTGACAACGCTGCTGTGCGCGTCCATGCTGTGTTGGAGGTGGGAGGGTTGTTGTTAATGATGAAAGTGGGCGCCGTGGCACCCATGCATATTAAATATATGCGCATAGCGACCAATGAAGTGGGCAATGTGGCATTTAGAAAAAAAAAGCCAAATTAGTGCCAAAACGAAAATGACAAAGCCCTACAGCGCTATAAAACAGTAGTTTCTGAAAGCACATTGTAGCACACCCTTCGTAGTCACAATACATTCTAACATGCATTGGCAATTCAAGAATAGGTTGGAAATACACACGTGTCTCTGCCGGGCTACTGTAGTCATGACATACGGACAGCAGCATTTCTCAGCTGTTTAACAATACTGATCCTATGGGTAAGTTGAGGGCGAGAGAGGAGGAGCATGGGTCAACGGAGAGGAGTGAATGCGGGAGTCGGCTTGATAGAGGGCAGAAGGGGACTGAAGAGGATGAGAGGAAAACATGGGCAGAATGCAGGAAAAAGCGAGGTGTAGCAAGAGAGTGAGTTTGTTTATGGGGAAAAAGGAAATAGGTTTGCCAGGACAGAGGAGAGTAAGACATTAAAAAAAACAAGGCAGAGAAGGGGAGGGGGGAGGAGAAATCCGACACGGCGGGCATGGGAGGGGGCCGAGCGGCAATGAGGGTGTGAAGCAGCAGGGGCCTGGGGGAAGCTGGCTGGGGAGGGGGAGGAGAAATGAACAGAGGTGTGGGAGGAGTGCCTGATGCCGGATGGGGGCGGGAGAGCCTGGGAATGCGAGAGGCTGGGCTTGCATGCGATGCGCGTGCATGTTTGCTCACGTGATACACGTGAACTGCAAGAAAACCGCGGGGCTGAAAAGCCCTTGGTTTGACTTGTGTTTTGCCGACATGAATTCTCGCTCCGCTCGATGCGCTTGCGCGCATCGATAGGTCGCGAGACCTAAAAAGTAGTGGTGGGGAGTAATCCGAGAAAAATGTTTCCAATTTACAGAGGGATATAGGTTTAGACCTCCATGTCAGAAAGGTACACCTGACGTGAATTTCTACTTTTCACAAATCACCAGGGTGGAAGTGTGCTCCTAAGTAATTGTAATCTAAGGATGGGGAAATTTCTGTCACAGTGATGGCATTTCTTCCAATGGTCTTTTGCTCAGGGTATGGAGAAATAGGAGATCCCATATAAGGTTTCTGCAAAAACGGGAACTGCATTCCAAAAATGGGGCAGCCAAGTGGAACACCAAAAACACCCTCGGTAATGAATGAGACTGCTGAGACACAAAGCCTGAGACATGCAAGTACTTCTCAAATCCCAGTGAATTTTGATTAACACCTGTTCATCTTTGGCCTACTTCCTACACATGACAGTCAACATGCAAAATTACAAATTGTACACATGAGCACTAATAATCATGCAAATCAAGACACCACTGAAGGAGTATAAGTCTCTAAATGAAAACAGCTGGTCCACTCATTGACTATAGCCATGAGCTCAATGCCGTATGCCAAGTACCATAAGTGAAATGTTTAACAAGAGCTTGAGTCAGTGTTGCCAATTGCCAAAACCTCTGGTCCTGGCGATTCGGTAAGAATCTGTGGATGGAGTTGAAGGAGATGAAGGGAGGGTATTCAGGGAAAGGACCCCCGTTTTCCAATATGGCAGGCAAAGACATGATGAGGATGCTTCCCATCACCAGTGATTCTGGATGCGGTCAGGGAATGCGAGCCTATCGGCTGCCTACTTTGCTCTGTTAGCCCTACATGTAATCTTGTATCGGCTCATCACCCCCTTAGAGCAGACCCCACCTCCCCGACAAATGGCAGCAGGACCAGGCCACATATGAAAGCGTTTGTGAAGCCTTTGTACCAGGCTAAGGGTATGGACAAAATCAACAAGTTCCCAAAATCTTTCAGAGCTACTGTAACCCTTCTAGGCTAACAGCTATTGTAACAGACTCTGCACCCCGGACTTAATAATCACCCTAATTTCACAGTCATTAACACTGAGGCAAATCAGCTTTTTGGAATCTAGACATTAAAAACTGGGCTAATGTGAAGGGAGTGCAAATAAACTGCTAATTTGCCTAATTTCCTGTGATACGTAAGCAGGTGTGGCTTTCAAAGGTCAACTAGGAATACGTAGATGCCTCATGAGTGGCTTGACCACTTTCCCCTTCTGATCTGAAAGTGCTGTGTGCCTGTGTGTCTTAGCCTCCAGGAGATGGTGGTAGGTTGCATGTTTAGATGATCTGAGTACATTACCAGACGTGAATGAAAAGCCTGTGACCCTGGCAGGTGCACTAGAAAGGAGATTTACCCAAAGGGGAATGCAGTCCGTTATTGTAGGTCACCTATGGCTATACAAAGCATCTCTTCCTGGCATTGTGATGGTTTATTAGGAAACATCCAATGTAATGCTCAGTAGAATGAGTCAAGAATTCTTTTTGTCCATCCGTTTGTGGTTGGTAACTGGTGGATTTTAAGTGTTTTGTCCCCACCCTTCTTTTATGTTCTTTCCAGCTGTGAACTTTCTTCCTCTGGCAGTGGAAATAATATCTGGAAGACCATGCAAATGTGTAGAAAGGTTGCTGCTAATTCCACATCTATAGTTTATGATTTTTTTTTTAAACTTGTGTTTATTGGCATTTTACAATTACAGTGACATATTGCAAAAGAGATCATTCTCGTCAAGCACATTTTACTGGCATTGGTCTTAGAACGCATGAATAGTCCAATATCCTGTCACTACGAGGGACGTTCTAGAAAGTAAAGCTGAATAGTACTTGGGGAATGAACTATGGGGGTATTCATGGGATATCGGGGACGAATAGTGGATGGGATCTGGAGTCGGTAGGTTCTTCTGGGTTGGTACAGGGTAGGGAATCACCCAGGGTGTTGGGGGGGGGAACCCGTGGTAGGCCTAAATAAATAGAAGCGGCGTGTATGTGCGGCACCGATCTATAGTTTATGATGTATTAAATGTACAATTAAATAATGTACTGCCACCAACAATGCTGTTTACCCATTGGAGTGTGAGAGCTCTACAATTAAATCCATGGAGAGCATATTCCAGGGCTGTGTCAATGTTGGTAAGGGCTTTAGTAATCCAGCTTTAGGAGTGTGGGATGCCTTGTCTGAGTACATGCATTGCTGTACATACGTTACTATTGATTGCTGTGAATTAGGCCACCAAAAATGCTGGTGCAGAGTTATTGCATTTTCCTTTGTCCCAGCCGTCCTGCTAAAGGAGCTGCATCGAACCGTTTCATCAAGTGTTGGATAGCGCTGCTTGATATGTAGAGGACCTCTTTGCGATAGAATTTGACCTGGAAAGACCTCGTCTTTGGCTCCACTGCTGAGCATCAATATGTTGATATGCTCATTTAATTAAGTCTAGAAAAAATGTAAGTTGATCTGTTTTCATGGTTGTTATGGAAATGATAGATGGCAGTGCGGATGACACTTCATCGGTATGTCTACAGAAGGCATCTAACTTGCCATGCCTCTTCCCTTTCCTAGGTAATTAACCCTATAGAAGAACACATTTCATCGACCATTCCAGACATTGAAACACTTCTGAGCATGAGGAGTTCAATGCTTTATATGGATCAAATGGCACTCTTAAAGAAGCGAGGTAAGTATGAGGGGATAAAGTGGAACTTGATGCGTCGAAAAGGTTATATTTGACTACCCACAAGTTTTTTGATTTGTAAAATGTGAATGCACCACAAATGCTAGTATCCTCCTAAACAGAGGAACAAACTACATCTTTTTATTAGCCATGTGGCTTTGCAGAATGTCACATCAAAAGGTAATTGTAATGTGGGTTCTGTTGTTGAAAAAGGATGCTAAAGAGTTTACCTAGATGAATTCCACTCTAAATCGCATGGCGAGTGATCAAAAATAAAATGTATAGGCTGGAAGCAATAGTAGTTACAATGTGTCATGCCAAGCCAAACATTCAGGAATTATCTAAGCATTCGATGGGGGGCTGTTAGGTGACCAAACCTCTCTAATAATTTCACTTCCATACAGTGGGTCAGTGGTACCTAAAAGGTATCTGAATAGATCGCAGCCTCCGTCCTAAATGGTAAAGAATAACTGACTGTGACTAATGATGAATTTAAGACACCCATAAATAATGATCATCCTTGCCCCTCCATGGTGGGTAATAATGAAAATAGGGAAATAAAAAAGTATGGTTTGTCAGCATGCTTTTGCCAAACCTCTGCAAAGCCTGACTTAATTCCTCCTGAATGTGAAGAGTTTAATGTGTTCTCATGGAATTTGTTTGGCTATCAGAGATGAAGAAGGCACAACTTTGTCTTAGAGCTAGTGGAAGGTTTCAGTGTTATCCTCCAAGAGACTTGGTGTGTAATTTCCACAGGGATGAATGGGTACAAGAGTTTTGCAATTCCAGCTTTTCCGGGGTAAAAAAGGGGGAGCACTGGGTGATCTGATAATTTTTGCGAAGGGTGCTATCAATAGTTGCAGTAGTCTTTTGAAATATGCCACTGAACGCCTTATGACTTTGGTTTTAGATATGGGTAACGCCCCATTACCTTTTAAGTACGCTTGTATCAATGTGTATTATAATGCAGGTACTAATTCCAGCCTGCTTCTAAGACATCTAGAATCAGAGGTTGACCTGGTGCAGGAGAAATATCCTGAGGCTTTGTTGTTAATAACAGGTGGCTGGTTTGATGTGAAGAGTAGGAAAAAGGATCACAGATCAGAAAGGGGTTATGGGCGCTCCATTATCTAGATCAAAAAAGCACATAGATACTTTAAAGCATTAATTGAAAGGAGGAAAAGTGAGAAGATTAAGAAGATAGTAGATCAAATGACTGATGTTACTGAGAAGAAGGATGTTAAGGCCTTTGGAGGTTGGTTGAACATGCATTCAGGAAGCCTTATAAAGGATGAACAGTGAACTAATGATCTTAAACAATTGTATTTTACTCCTTCTCTAAATGTCAGGCCTATTGACTTACTGGGTTTTGTACCTGACTGGGTGCTACATATAGAGTGTAAGTTTATTACTACAGTTAAAAAAGGCTTCAAATGAAATTATGCCATTTTTGATCTCTTATTTTAACTGATAGTGATGAAAAATTGTTTCACACGAGCTGGAAGGATTCCTTGATTAAACCTAGTTTTAGAAAGGAAAGCAAAGATGATCCAGCATCATATAGACGTATCGCCTTATTCGATGTTGTTTCTAAATTATAGGCCCATATACAGCTGAGGGAAGTTTAGGCCACAGAGAACTATATAGTTCCTTTCAAACAGGCAGGGTTTATACAGGATTAGACCTGGCCAGTGAACATTGCAGAATAGGTTTGCACTGAATTACACAGTGCTTGAGTCAATTACTAGAGGAAATGCAAGTGTGTGTGTTGTTGTTTATAAAATCTGTCTTTGGCTCCACAGACTGAAGACTCCTATTGTACAAACTCATGAAAGTGGGGATTTCAGATGGAGTTGTGTTACTGCTCACTGACCCTCATTTAGATAATTAGATGCAGGTTTGTACTGGACACAGAGAGAAAGGACAGTGTGGATACCAATAAATAATGGGCTCAAATAAGTCTACGTTCTTGCACCATCACTTTTCAGTCTCTTCCTAAATGACCTGCAAGAGGCTGTAAACAGGGCAAAGGGTAATCATCCAAGAGTTAATGGCAGCCAAGTGAATTTTATTTTCAGTTCCAATAAGCTAGCTATGCTGGATCTTACACCGATAGGCTTTCAGAGACACCGGATGCTCTAAATCTTTATTTTATGCTAAACAGGCTGATTATAAATATTTAAATAAAAACTGGTGTTGTATTTGGACAGGTAAAAGGCAATCATTAGTTTTCTGCTTGATCATACGAGTTTGGAGAGAGTAACATCCTATCAGTATCTTGGTGTTTCCTTCAATGAAAAGTTGTCATCATGCTCTACATCGTTTGGTTAAGGGCTTAGCCGCTGTCTCAGGACAGTGTCAATTTAGCAAACTATATAAGGGCGATTCAGGGGAGCTCTTATTGCTTACTTCTCAACGAATATTGTTCCCATAATCACCAATGGAATCTCTAGGTTGATAATGCAGAATGCACTAAATTTCATTGCATTTGAAGGGAAGGTGCTCAGAAAGGCTACAGCCCTACCCCAAGCTATTAGTAGCGAGGCACTGGCCTTTTACTCATAGAACTGCCAGGTAAAGTATTTAAGTAAAAAGCTTTTGAAGTTACAGAATAAAGCAATTGTTAAATCTGTGGCAGCAGAGCGGTTCAAGGATGTTTTTAGTAGCACTCTCTCTGCTATTAATGTAAGGCAGAAACTTGGGCCCAATTTAAAGTTTAGTAGTTGCGTCAGGACTGTCGCGAATCAACTTAGCATTCGGCTGCCGTCATGACTGTCCAAATGCCAGCCCATTTTATATGTAAATTGTATGATGGATGAATTTCCATCTAACCTCTATCATCATGGCACTTTCATACTACTCCTTTGGCAGAGTATTTGCTGAAAAGTGGCTGAAGGGGAACTTTCAGCCAGAACTCTGCCCGCCAGATTAGGACTTTGCTTTCCATCTTCGTATTCATGACGGTTAATCCTTCACACCTGACCTGGCAGTCTCATACCCATAAAAGGGGGATAATAGAGCCCACCTACATTTCTACATGGATCTTTCACCATGAATCTGATGTTGCAAGGCTTTGCTTACTTGCTGTTAATATGCACGATGAGCCATGATGTTGCCTACATAATCAAAGGTATTTACAATTTTTCTAATTTAAACTTTCTCATTCCGAAATGTATGTTTTTACTTAGTTTCAGAATATCATTTTTAGTGAAGATATTTATTGTGTGTTTTTCCTTTGAAATGTTTACCCGTAGATTTTACACTTACAGCAATTGTTTAAAACAACCTTCAATATCCTTGATGTTTTCCCACATTACTATCCATTGTCATGACAGAAATGCACACCAAATAAGCAAAGTTTACTATACATTTAAAGGACTGATAAAATAAATCTTTTTAAATTAATATTTTTAAAACGTGTGTGAGATGTACACTGATCCAGGGGGCCAAAGGAAATTCTGTCTCATAAGCACATCTCTACACCACGATACTCACCCTTATTCACAATTTTAACACTAGGCCCATAAATGACTGAGACATGAATTGACCAACGGAATCATATGACCTAATTAATCAAATCTCTTAAATGAACATTAAATTAAGTCAAAACCTAGGCAATGGATTAACTGATGGTAACTTAATATGAAATAATCAAGACCAGATTGTCATTTCAAAATCTATTTTATTAACTTTATTTTCAAAATAAGAGCATTAAACTTGAAATCTTTTATTAGCAAATGAAAGCATCTTTTAATTAAGGCACAAACTTAATAAACTGTTGTTATAAAAGCAAGTCAGAAACAATGAATTATTTGCAAATTAATTTTCCATTTTAAACTATTTCCCTGTCTTACTCTGTCTCAACCTGAAAAGGAAATTATTAATAAAGTCAGAACATCTTACGTGCGCCAAAAGTCCAACAGCACGTCATCAGGTATCAGGAAACAGCCAGCAGGGCTGTCTAAAGGAACCAGTTTTTATACCTTTCTAACTAACTAAGTAACTAAATTCTAAAAGTCTCCAAAAATCCTGCTTTACTATTGGCTGAGCCATGTCAGTCCACCAGCATGTCACTCGTTCCTGACCAAGTCCGGGGCACATCATAAGCCCTTATTGTTCTTAGATTCCATCCTTCTAGCTTCTTTAAAAATGCAACATTTAACCGAGCAAGTGAACGTCCACTTCCTTAACTTGGCAGGCAATACAGGCTCACTGTCCTTGGTGCTCTCTCCAAGAACACGACTTCGACTCGACCATCAACTGTTCAGCACATTATTCCTTTGTTTTGGCAGGAAATTCTTTCTTTATCACAGCACGTGAGTGAAGGCTTCACTCTGGTCAAGTCATCATTTCAGCTCTGCCAGGCACCCATTTTCTAAGGCCCACTCGGAAAACTAATATTTAAACAAACACAAGACAGTAATTAATTAGAGAATTGAGACCATTCTGTTACCCACCCCCTTTACTAATGTTAACCCATTAGTCTATATTACCTAGCTTTAAGCACAAGAAATGAACAAAACTCTGTCACATAAAAGGCACGACATAACAAAAGCACATTTAAGAATAAGCACATGCTGTTATTTTAATCAGCCGCAGTTAATGTTGACAAAACAGAAAGACAAAGTTAATATATTATTCAAACGTAGTGACTAATGCAACAAGAGCACATATTATTAATCCCACGTGTTTATGAAGGTGCACATTATTCTAGGTTGAATTAATACGAAAACATGCAACACTCTTTAATATATTATTAATTATGGGAGTTTAAATCTGCGAACAGTAACTCAATACATTTTAAAAGTTCGCTTCATCAACTCCCTCATCTGGTGATTTCTAAATCACCAAACAAAACCCAAAAATTTTATCTAAAATTTTAACTTTTTAGAAATGTCATATTATGAACACTCTCTGTGTTAGTAAATCTAAACTCCTGTTTCATCAGTTTGTATGGAGCTCTCATATTGAGCTCTGCGAAATTCTTCCATTTCTATCTCCTTCTCCTGAGCCTTTCTAAGTTTATAGATTCTCTTCTTTTCCCTCACATGCTTCTTTCTCTTGTGAATCATGCAACTGATTTTTAACAAAAGTGTTACTATAACAATGATTATTACAGGATAAAGTACTTCGCCAATGATTGAACTGCCAATTTCAGCAAACCATTCCCTAATTGCCTCAAATCTTTTGCTCAAACGTTCCGAGAAATTGTCACTTTCCATGGGCTCTATTTCTGAGTGAAATTCTGTGATATTCTTTAGAAGAAACTCTATGTTCTGGCTTTTGTCTGGGATATAAGTGCAGCAATGCTGAACATGCAAAATCCCACAGACTCCTTCCTCTTTTGCTAGGACAATGTCTAAAGCAAGTCGGTTCTGCATAACCATGCTTCTGGTGGCAATGAGTTCAGTATTAACTAATTGGAAACCACTTGCAGTATCAGTGTACAATCTGTCAACAATTGTAGAAACCTTTCTAATTTTAATTGCATTCAGGGTTATTCCCACCATAGGAATTATTGCACCAAATATATCTCCCATGATCTCAGAGAAGCTTTCTCTCTTGTACCTATTCAGGTGTTTGTCAATTTCAAATGAACCTTCCCCATTTCTGTCCACATGGAAAATTTTAGGAAAGACTAGACCAAGGTAACATGTGCCATACCAATGGTCCGGGAGACTAAAATATGCTTTGTTCCCACAAACAAAATAAATTCCAGGGAAAATTGGATCCGTACCACCTTTAAATTCCCAACCCCCTACTATAGATAAGTGTCCTCACATTGGCTAGCACCGACAAAATAATTGTCATAAAGCGTGTTGTCTCTTCTAATACAGAATTTTCCACTAACAGGATCATCTATGTGAATAGCAGCATATCTATTTTCACCATTGAGCTTCTCATCCTCGAGCTGCCAAAACTTGGATTTAGTCTGTTTCAGCATCTCATTTATTTTGTAAATCGCCCTCCTCTCCTCAACCAACTTGAGAAAAGATCTTTCTTCATCTCTCATTTTGCAGGTTAAATTATTTTTGTAAGCATACTCGTAGGTGAGTTCATTAGTTACCAGAAAGAATTCCCTCATCTGTTTAGCAGGTCTAACTTTGTTAAGACTATGTACAACTTTCAGGTTAGCAACTATTTCATCAAAGTCTGAGTAATAGTACTCCAAACGACCTGTCTGATAGAACAAACTAGCTATAACACTGCATGTTATTCCATAAGTAAGGGGAAGCATATTATACTTGACCCCTTCTGAAACTGAAGTAGGAAGCTTAACGCAAACATAACAATCTTTGACATCCATGACTCTTACATACTCTGACAAGAGTCTTGAAAAAGAATTAGTAGAAAAATCACCAACAGATCTGTCTTGGTGGATCTCTGGCTTGTGCTCAATAACCCTGTTAGTTTTGCCTGCAACATCATGAACAGCTTTTTTAGACTCAGCTTTGCTCGTCATATTTACTTTATAATCCTCCTTGTCTATACCAAGAGGAAAAATGACTGCAAAAATTAACCAAACTAAAATGATTAGAATTACACAAATGGAAGACATTTTACAACATCTCCTGAGGATAGCACACCTTGAATTGTCAGTATTAGGCATTCTTTTTTTTTTTTACTCCAACAAAAATTTAAAAATAGTAGTAGTAATACTATAAACACCTCCCCTTTTAATTTTTTTTTTAGTAACCCTCTAACAGCCTTTCTTCGACCTTGCGTCTTATATATAAGTGTTTCCAGCTAACACAATTTCTTCGACCTTGTGTCACCTAACACAATTTCTTCAGCCTTATGCCAAAAATAAACCTCAACTTAAAGAAAATTATTTCTAATCATTGTCACTGATTTCTTCCAAATCTTCCTGACTACTACTACTCATCTCAACTACTGGTGGAATTATAATGTAGGCCCACTCAGGAGATTTGTACTTCTGATTTGGCTTCAATGGTCTTTTACCCTTTCTGCTAATTACTTCAATTTTCTTTCCTGTTTTTTCCTTTCTATCTGATTCACTATTCTGACTTGATATCTCATTAATCTGCTCCTTTGATTTGTTCACCAACTTGAACTTTACATTTTCTTTCGACCAGACATCACCCTTTCTCAAGAGTTTCTTTTTAGGCTCGATTTCATTACATTCAGCTTTCCAAGCCCTTTTTCTGAATTTTCTTATATCAGACTCTTCATCACTCTCGTCTGAGTCAGTTTCAGAGATTTTAATTCTGTATCTAGGAACTTCTTTACTCGGCAGCTTCACTCCGTTAGGAACAACATCTCTGTAGCTGGTACTTGGTAATTCGTCCTCCTCCTCTTCTGGAATTACTTCTAACTTCCCAGTTTCAGAATCTTCGTTCCTGCTTTCAGAGCTTCCAATCTGCTTTTCAATACTCTCCTGATCTTGATTCTCTTCTGACACAGTTTCTTTTTCAGTTCTTTTTTCTAGAACATCTTCATCATTCTCTGAATCAACAACCACAATTTCTAGATCTTTTTCATTTGATGCCTGATCCGCATCAGAATCTTCCAGATGTCGACTTTCCTGTCGATCTTCAGAATCTGGATCTTCAGGTTCTCCTTCAGAGTCTGAATCAGTTGTTGTGTCGTCACTATCCTCATCAGGATTATCAGGAGGTAGTACACGAATGGTATGACTTGCATGCACCCACCTCTTCTGACCCTTACATTTAACAGCATTTGTTGTGATTAGTATCACCTGTCTTGCTTTTTGCCACCTGGGTACGAAACAGTTTCTTCTCCGATGAACCTTTGTTCTGACCCAGTCTCCTGGCAATAGATCATGAGCCTGCTCCTTTTCTTTTGAAATCACATCTGTTCCCACCTGATGGAATACAGAAGTTACCACGTCAGATAACTGCTTGCAATGCTCTATAATTGCACTTTCATTTATTGTTAACAATTTTCCAACTGGTATAAAAGCCTGTCTCATTACTCTTCCCGTGAGTATATCATGAGGGCTAAGACCTGTCTTTTTATCTGGTGTGCTCCTTAAAGACATCAAAACAAGTGGAAGTGCATCTGTCCACTTCATCCCTGTAGCCAGGCACATTTTTCCAATTCTATTTTTAATTGTGCCAATAATTTGTTCAACCACACCTGATGCTTCTGGTCTGTATGCACAATGTAATTTTTGTTTTATACTGAAAGCCTCACAAATAAATGTTAGCAACTATTTTCAAAGTGTGTGCCACGATCACTTTCAATGGTCACTGGAAATCCGTACCTAGGTATGATGTCCCTTAAAAGCAATTTTGCCACAGTAACTGAGTCATTGTGACGAGTTGGGAACGCTTCCACCCATCTTGAAAACAGACAGACAATAACAAGGACATATGGGGTGGCATGTCAATGAAATCCATTTGCAACCTGGTAAAAGGACCACCCTCCCGTCCTATGGTTCCCATGCTCACAAATGTTTTTCTGTTTGGATTGATTTGTTGGCAGATCAAACATCTCTGGCAAAGTGACTCCGCAATAATCCTAAATTTTGGATTATACCAAGTTTCCCTGAACATTCGAATCATAGAGTCTCTTCCTAAATGACCTGGACCATGGTACATCCGTGCCATGTCAGCAATCATGCAATTGGGCATAACAGGTCTGCCATCTTTGTAAACCCAAATTTCATCTTCCTCCCTCTGTCTGCAACCTTCTTTGAGCCATGTGTTTTTCTCCTCATCATTTGCCTCATCTTGTAAATCCTTTACTCCCTGTCATGTTTCAACTACATACATTAGCCTGAGAGAGTTCATAATATGATCATTGTCTTTTTCCTGATTAATTGAAAGATTGTTTTTCGCACAGTAACGTGCAGTTTCATCTGCAAAGGTATTGCCTTTAGTAATATAGTCTTCACCCTTCTTGTGCGCTCCACATTTGACAACAGCTATTTTTTCTGGTAATTGAATGCCATCGATCAGTCTTTTGATCAATTTTGCATTTCTGATTGGTGTTCCCGCAGAGGTCAAATAACCTCTTTGAGACCAGAGCTGGCCATAGTCATGGACTACGCCATATCCATACTGACTTTCAGTCACTATGGTAACCTTTTTCCCTTTTGCTTTTTCACATGCATGAATTAAACCAATTAATTCTGCCATTTGTGCTGAACGAATTCATTCAAGAGTTGAACCCTCAATTATTTCTGAAACTGTGCAAACTGAGTATGCTGCTCTCAGAATTCCTTCATCTGTTCTTAGACAGGAGCCATCAACAAAGTAAACAATGTCTGACTCTGGTAAAGGCACATCTTTAATGTCTCCTCTAGGTTTAGTACAGTATTCCAAAACATCCAAACTTTCATGAGCAATATCATCAGCCTCATTATCAATTTCGGAAATCACACCATCCGGTAAAAGTGTAGAGGGATTAAGATTAACATACCTTGCAATAGATACATTATCTGATCCCAGAATAACATTTTCATATTTGGTCAATCTGTTACTCGACAAGTGCTGTATTTTACTTCTGGTAAGAAGTGTTTCAACTGAATGAGGTACATATACTTTTACAGGAAACCCCATTATGATTTCTTCACTTTGCTCAAGACTTACACTTGTTGCAGCCACTGCTTTTAAGCAACCTGGCAATGCTTCTGCAACAGGATCAAGAACAGCTGAAAAGTAAGCTATTGGTTTTCTCATTTTTCCATGTTTCTGAATTAGAACTGACAATGCACAACCTTCCCTTTCACTGCAGTACAGCTCAAACTCCTTGTCATAATCTGGCATCCCCAATGCTGGTGCTTCACACAGACTTCTCTTTAGCTTTTCAAAAGCCTCTAATTCTGTTTTTGTCAAAACAATCGGGTCTTTAATGTCTGCTTTTGTCAGCCTTTGTAGTGGTTTCGCAATTACTGAAAACCCACAAATCCATTGGCGACAATAACCAACCATTCCTAGAAACATTCTGTTCTGTCTTTGTGTTGTTGGTGGTTGTATTGCTCGAATCATTTTTATTCTTTCAATTGTCACTTGTCTGATTCCCTTTGCAATTCTGTGACCAAGGTATTTTAACTCTTGTTTGCAAAACGGTAGTTCCTCAGGTGACACTTTATGTCCCTCATCTGCTAATCGATTCAAAAGTGTAATAGTGTCTGTTACACAATTTTCTCGAGTTTTTCCAGCCACAAAGAGATCATCAATGTACTGGACCAATGTTGACTTTCCAGGCAATTCTAAATCTTCCAGGGATTTCTTAAACAACTGAGTAAAGATAGATGGACTTTCAGTATACCCTTGAGGAATACGACACCATGCTAAAATGCGATCCTGGAATCTGAACGCAAAAATGTGTTGGCTATCTGGATGCAGTGGAACTGTAAAGAAGGCATTACATAGGTCAATGACCGTATACCATTCTGCATCATGCGGAATCTGATATAGAATTACCGCTGGGTTTGGTACAACTGGACAGCAAGGAACAACGATTCTTTTAACCTTTCTCAGGTCCTGAACTATTCTGTAAGTTCCGCTTGGCTTTTTGATTCCCATAATCGGTGAATTACATGGGCTTCTCTCAATCTCACTTAAAACACCTTGCTTAATGAATTTTTCAATCACAGGAATGACACCCTCAATAGTTTCAGCTATCATTTTGTACTGGGGAATGTTTGGAAAATCTATCCCTTGCTTCACAGTAATTTTTACTGGGTCCACATGTTTCATTAAACCCATTTCATCACCAGTTAAATCCCAAATTTTCGGATTAACTGCCTCTTTCAATTCTTCAGGTAAATTGTTTTTATCAAAAGCAGGAAACATTTTGTTTTCTTCCTCAACCATTAGCATTGTTAATTTATACAGACCATCTTCTTCTAAGGTCTGAAGCTCAATACCATCCGGTGAGCAATATATTTTACAGTTTATTTTACACAACAAATCCCGACCTAATAGGTTAACGGGACTGCTGTTACAGACAACAAATCTGTGTTTGTCTTTGTAATTCCCAATTTCTACATCAACTGGTTTTGTCAAATCTGTCTTTATTTGTGGATTAGCTACACCAACCACCTGGATTGTCTCAACGCGAGAGAGGAAGATTTTCAATTTCCACTGATCTAACAGCAGAACTGGTAGCACCAGTGTCCACAAGAAAAGTGACATCTACATCATTCACTTTACCATTTACAAATGGACCTGACTGATCTACCTCAAGAGTGGCTCCAAGTACACACTCTTCCTCCTCTCTCAGGCACTGTCATGAGTAATCTTCCGAATCACTGCTCTCATTTTCTTTTAGCCAAAATTGTTGGGAGACATTCAACACATTCACTTTTTGTGATCTGTTTACCTGTTCAGCTCCGCAGAATCCTGTCTCAGGACTGTATCTCTGTGCATTCATACAATTTGGTAGAGGTGGCTGTGGAATTTGGCTCTGCTGATTCACTTGGCTCTGCTGATTCACTAACTGTCGCTGTAGCTGTTGCTGCTGACTTATTTCATTTAACTGTCGCTGTAGCTGTTGCTGCTGATTTATCTCATTCTGCATCTGTGGATTTAATGATGATTTTTTTTTATTTCTGGGCGGATTTTTACACTCTTGCTTCCTGTGTCCAATTTTGCCGCAATTAAAACATGGGAGCTTTTGTTTTTGGCTCTTCAATATTTTTTTATTAAATTTGGGCTTATTCACAAAGTTCCCCTTGAACTTTCCTTGATTCTGCTGGAAAATGTTATTTCCTATGGTTGCTATCTGCTGTCCAGCCACCTTCACTTGCGCCCACATTGCCTTTTCCTTAAGCTTCTTTTGCTTTGCATCTATCTCATCACTGCAGTATTTTGCTTTCCTCAGGATATCATCAACTGAAAGTGATTGCCAGCCGACAATTCCATTTCTAATCATTTCTTCAATTTCAGGTCTCAAGCCATAAACAAATCTATAAATGAAGTGGCTTATGTCCTTTTGACTTAATTTTTCATAGCCACTGTATTGTTTAAATACCAGAAGTAATCTTTCATAAAAGGAATGACCTGATTCTTTTGGTTCTTGGTTTGTTCTATCTATTTTAACCCAATCTACTTCTTTTGCAGGAATTTTGTTTTTCAGCCAGACAATTACTTTGTCATAGAAATCCATGACATCGTCTGAAGGAGCACCTGTTATTTTATGTCGAGCTGGTTCTTCTCTGGGCCAACCAACAGAAATTTTACATTCTGTCCAAAGATCTGATGGGACAACAATGTCAAAGAAACCATCAAGATCAATCCACAGAACTTTTGAAACTTTTATAAATCTGTCAACCTGACGATACCATTCTACTGGCTTTTCTCTCAGCCTAGGGAAATCATTTGTAAAAAGCAGAATGTCCTGCCTTGTCCTTGGAACATGAACATAACCTCCACCAGCTATTTCCCTCATAGGAAATTCATTTAAGACTTCTCCTCTGTCTCTTTTCTTCCTCTCTTTTCTTTGTCCATTTAACTCTCCATTTACTTAATTCACCTAACCGTTTTAGAAACACAATTAACTCTTTTACATGAGTTATCCTGCCTGTGGTATTCAGGTTCTCAATATCTTTCTCAGAAAAATCTACTCTGTAATGTTTTTGCAATTGCTTCTGTCGACTTAAATCTATTTCTAATTCAGCAGCCACTTCTTCAAATTGATCATATTTATTTTTCGTTTTCCATTGAATACTTTTGCAAATAAACAACAGTTCATCATCTTGATATTGCTTCAAACAGTCAGTACCAATTGTGCCAGTAATTAATTCTTCTAAATCTGCTTTTAATTTTGCAACATCAAGTTGTTTAGACTCAGGGACTTGTGGAATTAGTGGAATCTGTGTTAAATCTGTTTTATTCGTGGTCTTTTCTAAAGACCCAGAATCAGAACCTGCAGCTGATGGTGTGACACCATTTGACAAACTTTGATTAAAAGTTAAATTTGGCATTGTTTTATCTCGATGAATTTCTGTTAATTCAGAATAAAAATTTTCAGCCACTTTCTGAATTTCCGCATTTAATGGATTTGTCAAAACTGAATGTCTGTTTTCACCTTGTTTAAAAACTGATACAACAGGACCAATTGTTACTGGTACTGTTACTGCTTCCATCCCTTTTGTTAATTGCTGAATTAATTCTCCCTTCGCTTTTAAATATTCTGATATGTTTGGTATATTTTCAGGTACCTCTGCTCTTTTATCATTTCTCGGGAAATTATTTCTCAAATCTTAAATTTCTGGGTAGTTTCTGCTTTCTCTTGGGGTATTTGATTTACTTCTTGACCTTGCCCTTTCAGGTAATCTTAAAAATCTGGGTGAATTTTCATCAACCTCTCTAGGAGGTGCACTAGGAGAAATTCCTGAAGAACTTCTCGGGGTAGACTGTGAACAGCTTGGCTGATAAGGTGGTGGATTAGTAAGAATTTCTTCTAAAACTGCATCATCTAATTCTTCATCAAGATGACCTTTTTTCCGGGTATTCTTTTGACCTGATGTTTCAACAACCATTTCTCTAACTGGGTACAAACCATCATGCATGTCTGCTCTTCTCCAACAACGCACTCTATCCTGATGAATTTCCCTATTTATATCTAATTTTGGGCCTCTCGATATTCCCCAGCTTTCTCGTTCGAGCTCCATCATTTCAATTTCCCATTCAACTAAAGCTTCAAATTGAGTGGGTCTGGCTTTGGCGTAAGAGCCATCATTTTATCTCTTAAGTTTCTTAAAACTTTAACATTAAACTATCCATCTTCCGGCCACGCTAAAACACCATCATTCTTGGTATATTGCATCCAATTTTCAAACCAGAGAACAGTATGATAACCATATTCTCCTTCCATATATGCTGCGGGTGTTTTGTACTTATGAAGTAATTTTCCACCGCAGGCTTCAATTTTCTTGTCAGGATTGAATACATTTTTAAATTTCTGAAAACATGAAGGTTTCTTTATCTCTTTATTGTACCAATAACTCATGATTTAAAACTATTCCTTTTAATTTAGAAAAGATCGTAAGTATTTCCTTGTTGTTCCGCTACTCTAGCCAATCCGTGCGCGAAACTCACCAACAAGCCAATCAGGTTAAGCCACGTCACTACCTTGCTCAACCAATGAAAGTACTGTTTTTCGGAAAGGACCAATCAGCTAACAGCTCGTTTTAGTCACGTGAAAAACCAGTGCGCTTGCTATGACGTATGTCAACCAATCACAGCGCAAACCCTGTGACGTATACTGCCACTGCAGCTTCGCTGTCTCCGCTCCGCAAACTCACCCCTCCTTCACAAAATATTTTCACAGCGCCATTTTAAAACAATTCTTTTCAATGAATTTCAGTTAATAACTACGGAAAAACAAACCATTTGTCTGTTTCGCTAAACAAAGTGATAGTTTTACCAGACATTCAAGATTTCACTCTCGTGAAATAGACGACGCTATTTTCACAAAATCACTTTTACACATTCATACGGAAAACCTTGTCCATGTATACATGAAATCTTTGGCAGGACTCTAAAAAACCAATAGAAATCCACAATCGCCAGTAAGAATAGACGACTCCACCTTACTCTTCATACAAGCTCGGTAAAACCCTACTACTCTTTTCGCAACGAGTTTTAAAACGGGCTCCTAGTCCCTATACTCAAAGCTAAAATTTCATAGGCAAACCTCACTATACATACAACCTGTCATACCTAAAATCCCTAAACTTGTGCTGTACGTCCACAACACTTAGTGATATTTCAGTACCACTAATTTTAAAACAGAACAAATGAACTGTGTAACTTCACCTGTCACGCTACTCTGCCGGCACATAACCAGGATTTTTCTCAATGCTGGAAAAAACCTATCGACAACATATAACAACTAGACAAACCTTAACATGTGTTAAACATGTATCCTATGTAATTACCATGTAACATGTCTGTTACCATAGTAACCGAACTGTGCTACCAGAGAATTGATCCAGCGGGCCAAAGGAAATTCTGTCTTATAAGCACATCTCTACACCACGATACTCACCATTATTCACAATTTTAAAACTAGGCCCATAAATGACTGAGACATGAATTGACCAACTGAATCATATGACCTAATTAATCAAATCTCTTAAATGAACAATAAATTAAGTCAAAACCTAGGCAATGGATTAACTGATGGTAACTTAATATGAAATAATCAAGACCAGATTGTCGTTTCAACATCTATTTTATTAACTTTATTTTCAAAATAAGAGCATTAAACTTGAAATCTTTTATTAGCAAATGAAAGCATCTTTTAATTAAGGCACAAACTTAATAAACTGTTGTTATAAAAGCAAGTCAGAAACAATGAATTATTTGCAAATTAATTTTCCATTTTAAACTATTTCCCTGTCTTACTCTGTCTCAACCTGAAAAGGAAATTATTAATAAAGTCAGAACATCTTACGTGCGCCAAAAGTCCAACAACACGTCATCAGGTATCAGGAAACAGCCAGCAGGGCTGTCCAAAGGAACCAGTTTTTATACCTTTCTAACTAACTAAGTAACTAAATTCTAAAAGTCTCCAAAAATCCTGCTTTCTTATTGGCTGAGCAATGTCAGTCCACCAGCGTGTCACTCGTTCCTGACCAAGTCCGGGGCACATCATAAGCCCTTATTGTTCTTAGATTCCATCCTTCTAGCTTCTTTAAAAATGCAACATTCAACCGAGCAAGTGAACTTCCACTTCCTTAACTTGGCAGGCAATACAGGCTCACTGTCCCTGGTGCTCTCTCCAAGAACACGACTTTGACTCGACCATCAACTGTTCAGCACATTATTCCTTTGTTTTGGCAGGAAATTCTTTCTTTATCACAGCGCGTGAGTGAAGGCTTCACTCTGGTCAAGTCATCATTTCAGCTCTGCCAGGCACCCATTTTCTAAGGCCCACTCGGAAAACTGATGTTTAAACAAACACAAGACAGTAATTATTTAGAGAATTGAGACCATTCTGTTACCCACCCCCTTTACTAATGTTAACCCATTAGTCTATATTACCTAGCTTTAAGCACAAGAAATGAACAAAATTCTGTCACATAAAAGACACAACATAAACAAGAGCACATTTAAGAATAAGCACATGCTATTATTTTACTCAGCCGCAGTTAATGTTGACAAAACAGAAAGACAAAGTTAATATATTATTCAAACATAGTGACTAATGCAACAAGAGCACATATTATTAATCCCACGTGTTTATGAAGGTGCACATTATTCTAGGTTGAATTAATACGAAAACATGCAGCACTCGTTAATATATTATTAATTATGGGAGTTTACATCTGCGAACAGTAACTCAATAAATTTTAAAAGTTTGCTTCATCAACACTTACATGTATCTCAGATTGTTAAGACATATTGTTGTACAACATTCTTGACATATCTTTTCCCTGATGTAACCATATCATACATTAACATATGTTGATTTTCAGTATGCTTGAAATGAATTGACAAAAATACATATCCCTACTCGGTTTTGTCCTTAACATACCTTTATTGCATTCCTTTTTTCTCTCTACAGCTTTGTTTTTCTACATCGTTTTGATATTTTAATTTATTTAAAAGGATATACAAAAAAGTATGGTAACTCAATATCAAAATTGTATATATTGTGGTCAGTACTCAAATTAAACGTAATATTGATACCCTATATATGTGAAAAAGATAAATGAAACTATGTGGTTATAAATATATATCGCATTTATTTTTTGAGATACTTCCCTTTCATAAACCAACAAAATAGATTGTTATAATAGAACAATATTGGAAATTGAGTTTTAAGTTAGTCCCTGCTAAAAACTCCTGTCTAACTATGACTTTTGTACTATAGAGAACTGAAAAAAGAGATATTCATGTTTATATTGTTTTTACATTGCTCTAAGATGGCGTCTTTGTGATTTCACATGCTCAGCTTCTTTTTAGAATTTGTCCTTTTTCACTATCATTGTACACTCTCTGTGGGAGTATGGTTATTCAGGCATTGTATCGCCGTAACATGTTGGGGTTATTACTGCCATGTAAAGCAAAAATTAAATTTTACAGCACACAGCAGCTAGGAAAGTGTGCGTGTTACGCTCGTGGGAGGAGAAAGAAAGTGTGGTGAACAGGGCCTTAGCGGGTGCTGGGCGTTTCACTGGTTGACCGCCATGGTGGGGCCGTTTTTGCAGTATAGCTGCAATATCGGGCCACTGTGACAAAAGCAGCTGCAGTCTTTTCCACATGCAAAACCCTACCCCTCCCCCGCAGCTGGTTCGACTCAATTGCCAGGGCCAGTTTGCATTCGCAGTCGGCCCTGATGGTGATATGTTATACAGAGACTCACACCCATACACGTACCGCTGTCGGAGTAGCTGGAGGGACTTTGTGATTTCACTTTTTTTGGAGGTATATATCCAAAATATATATATATATAAACTTTTATTGTATTTTATGGTATACAAAGATTTTTTTTTAAAGAAGTGCAAATTAAGTATTCGTACAACATGTTAGAAATATTATTGTTCTGTTTTTTTTTTATTCCAAATGCCAACATACCCACTCAAACTTTCCCTTCGCCATGTTCACAAACTTAGCAGAGTAACATATTCTACTTACAAATCCTTAAGAATTTAAAAACTCAGATCACTGTTTCAAATGTGATCAGTGCCATTATTTATAGTTTAGAAAGCAGACCATGTCGCCTGCTCTGGCAATAAACAGTACCCCAACATAGTAATGTTTAAAAATGTTTTTAAAGAGATGTTTGCCAATGTTTGCAAATACAATGTAAATGTTTAAACAAGTTTAGATTTACATTTCTAATTTATTAATACAACAACATGCACAATGAGAACAGAACACGAACTTCCTTACCTTTTTCTCGGCAGAGCCATACAGCTGGTTGTATTGAGACGGCCTCATCAATCAACATAAAGAGTTCTTTTTCTGTGAATTTGGGGGCCTGACTACAGAACTGTCAGTAATTTTAGCTTGCAGAGATCGATGAACAGCATTATTGGAGGAGCTGTTCACAGTACAAAGGTTGGGAGGCAAGTGGGAAATCATTAGAGATACATGTACGCCACAGCGACTTATGCATACACCAGTCGACGCCTACAACAGTCTTTGCATTTTCTAAAGTCAATCACACAATGTTAACCAGGGCACAAGCCCTAAAACAAGCATTTACAATGCAATGGTTTCGCCTTTTGAAAAGTTTGAGCTATTGGCATTGTAAATGACAAAATTTGTATTTATGTGTTGGTTTTGAAAATAAATAAATAAATGGCATTGTCATTTACAATGCCAATAGCTTAATCTCTCGCAAATGGGGCAGGGCCATGACAAAGTTGTTGCTTTTGAGTGACTACACCGTTTTTCAAGAAAATTATATAATGTTACACTTAATTACATAAAATAGGGACCCGCCATTTATTTTTAGCCCAAAATGATCCCAGCGCAGTACACAATTGTCAAAATAGCTGCTGACGCTCTGGTTGTTCTCATTGTTTTTACGCACTCTCAATATAATGGTGTTGCGAACTGCAGCGTAATAATTATGTGATCTGGCGTAATTTTGGGAATTTCATACCAATTCCTGAAATGACGATGCTGTTTTTAAAATGTCGGCCGGGCCTAGTTGTTACCAATGGTCAAAATTAAGTCCAGCCTTCCCATTACTCGCTCTTTAGGTGTGCCCGGAGATTTCACCAGTCGCCATCTTGTAAATGCTGGTTGACGTGGGGCAGGAGCGCAGAGTGCCGACCCATGTGCCAAGAGTCACAGTGGCCGCACACATGCAGCCTGCAAACGTCGCTGTCTGGAAAAATGGTTGTCATTGAAATGGGTATCCCGCTAACTACGACCTGGCTAGCGCCTAGAGGCATTCAGCTGAACAGGCGCTCGATAAGTAAGTTGCCAGAAGTGCTCCGTGGCGTGCACCCACAAGCACAGTTTACGAGACTGTTGTTCCAAATGTTTTGTGGCAGGCCGGTTGTGCGGTTTGAGTTACACCCGCATTAGTGTCCCGGGGTTTCCAGGCTCCAGTGTCCGCAGGAGAGGCGGGTACTGGACCTCATAGTTACCTGTTGCTCTTGTCTAACTTTAAATTACTTGAGGGATTCCCCCTGCAAAATAAGAACTTTCTAAATAGTGCTCCAAACTGCTCTCCTGCCGCTTCTAAGCACTGTAAATAGCAGGTGTTCCGGTCACTCCATGTAACAGGCTCAGTTTGCCGACCTCAGAAGGATGAGAGGCAGAGAGGCGTACCTGGGAAGTGATCCTGTGTCTAGCATGCTATGTAGAAGTTTCTGCGGCGCTGGCATTAACCCATTGAGCTCTCTGCATATTGAAGAGCTTGAGGCCTGCACAGGACCAGGGCACACGTCCCCTCAGGCCGCACCAAAGGCTGCTCTGACAACAACTCGGCACTAATCCGATTAGTATCAGCTCTTTAAAACCACAGGCACTCCGGGGAGAGGAGGGGGCGGCGGAGGAGGGGAGAGAGAGGGAAAATAAAGAGCGGGAAGGGGAGTGATAGAGAAGGAGGGAAGGAAGGGCGGAGAGAGGTTAATAAAGAGCTAGGAGACATTGTAAAAAAAACAGAGGAGAGGAAGGGAGAGAGGGTAATAGAACGATGGAATGAAAGGTGCAACGAGGCTAGAAATATGGCGAGGTAGCGGAGCAGCTGACATTGAACGGGAGAAAGAGACAGGATAAGGTTGAGAGAAGGACGAGAATAAATGATGACACCGGATGTACCATGTTACAACGCATACCGTTACAACTACCTACTATTACAACGCGACCATTACAACGCATACCATTACAACGCATAGCGCTTTGAGGTGCTGGATAGTGGTAAGTATAATTTACTATTCTAACTCCAGTCCCCGTGGACCCTAGGGAAGGTGTTGGATAGTAAATTATACTTATTCCCTATCCTAGAGCGCCCCCCAGCGCAATGCGTTGTAATGGTATGCGTTGTAAAAGTCGCGTTGTAATGGTAGTGCGGAGTAACGAATGCGTTGTAACAGGTGTATACCATGACACCGCGGACGAGAGAAAATATGACAGAGGAGTAAAGTGACGAATCTACGGGGATTTGTGGTGGGGGGCACAGGAGGCGGTGGGGGGGCAGGATGAACCGCGGATGGGCAGAAAGAGATGAATGAAGTGACAAAGGACATATAGTTGATCTGGGTAGAAGGCCCTTCTGAGAAGGGTACGTCTGTGGCAGCGCTCCTCAATTTAGCACCCTGGAGCCGTGTGTCGAAATGAATTTATAGACACGTTCATAATTCGTAATGAAAGTATAATTAATAGAAACAGACCGCACATGTACAATTGTAACAACTATTAACACGGACAGCGGGAGGGGGGCGGGGTAACGGGCTCACGGACAGCGGGAGTGGGGCGGGTGAACGGGCTCACGGGCAGCGGGAGGGGGGCGGGTTAACGGGCACACAGACAGCGGGAGGGGGCGGGCAGGCACACGGACAGCGGGAGGGTGGTCAGGAAATAGCCAGCGGTACAGGGACAAGACGAACAATGAACACAAACATCGGTGTAAAAAAAAAAAAGTACACGCCCACAGTGGCCACGTCTTCATGACGTTGCGGAGAGGGAAAGAATCGGCAGAACGCCCACCAATCGCCTCGGGAAATGACGGACAGTTCTCTCTTCCAATGGCTAGACTCCATGTATGGAGCTAGCCAATGGAAGAGAGAGGCGGAACGAAGGTTACACTGTTCTAACATTAGATTTCGCCTGCGCCGAAAAGCTGCGCAGTGCGCAGCTTTCGACGAGGCGAAACCTAAAAAGAAGTGGAGGGGCGTTCCAAGTTAGGTGGTGTCACCGGAAGTGACGTCACAAAAGGTAGTCCCCGGTAGTCCCCTCTTATTATAGCCTGCCCTCGGACTCGCTGACCAGGGAGGTTGAGCTCGGCCAGATTCCGCTCACCCGGAAGCGAGAGGAGAAAAGAGCACTACCGATACTGTAAGATAAGGAGTAGGACCTTTAACCAAATCCAAGATATTCTTAAATCAACAAGTCTTTAAATCAGATAGGCTACATCTCTAAATCAGAACTTATGTCTCTTTATTTTGACACATGCCCTTCAATAAAAAGGATTTTCCTTTTCATTGTATGTCAGTGGCAACTCTGTTGTTAAACATATTTCATTTGTCTGCGAAGCTTAACCCTCAAGGAACAAACAGCATTTTGAAAGCCTATATTTGGGCTGTCATTAACAGTGTTTCACCTGAAGTGGTGAAATATTTGCGGCAACTGACCTATTCATAGCTTTCAATTCGACACATGTGGCTTGTAAAAATAAGAAGGACTTGTATGTCACACATAACAAGCGACATTTGACAGCTATGACCTAGAACTGTGTTTGGGTCTGGCCACACTTTTGCAAGTGCCCGAAAGAACAAGTATTCCACATGACCTCACTGGAGGCAAAGCTCTGGAGAAAGCCTCACGCAGAACAGTTTAATTACGGCGTGAAAACAATAAACCAAGTTCATGCTGCATACACGCAAGCACTTGCTTTTTACAGAGCCTCGCGTTTGACACTGAGATATTTATGTCACTCACTGGCAGCGTGCTAGGGTAATATGCTCACCTGTCTGATGGCCGCAAAACTGTTCTCAGGCGCATTGTAAGCACCTCCGCGATGAGCGATCACAGACACCATTCCCTGGGCATCAGCTGTGCCCGAGACTCGGGCACGGGAGGGAACCTAAAGGTCACCTGCAGGAAATAGAGAACGCCCGTAAACCAGGATTAAAGTCCCATAGCCGGGAGTGTTGAAATTACGCGGTAGCCAGCCCTGTCGTTGGGAGCGGCCGTACGGGCAAGTGACGCCACCACAGAAAGCACAGCTTTTGAGCAGGTGGGACGGCGTCCACCAGGTAAAATAAGTGTGGGGACGCCGTCCACCCGCGTGGTACCCCGACTCGAGCCCTGATGTTAACCTATGGCTGTGTATGCTGTTGATGGACGGATGTCCCAGTTAACATGCTTTGTCCGTCTTGCATGACGGTCAAGTCAGGCATCCACCATTTCACGTCTAGCACGGTACATTCTAGAAAGTTCGATGGAGAATCCTAAAACGGCGAAATGTGTTCACTATGACAGTGTAACTTAGTGCATCCTTCACGGATAGTTAGCCAATGCTATAGATGAAATAGCGATGTAATATACAGTAATTACATTGTCAGGCATGTATTTTAAACCTAAGTTGACAATAATTTAAAAAACTAAAAATGTAATTAGTTATATAAATATATTTATTTTATTCAAATAATGTATAATGAATGCATACATTATGAAATATGCTATAATAGTCCATATATTGCCAGAACTTGCCAATATGCAAGAGAGGGATGCTATTAAAAAATATTGACTCAGCCGGCAGACTATATTGGATTTGGCACATCATCTGTCACTAGAACTATCTCCTCTGAATCGCAATTCCACCCCTATAGACCAACTAGTGAAGACAGTGGCTATAATTCATTTAATTGCAACTGGCTCATTCCAGTACACTGTTGGGAATTGCAATGGAATGCCCTCACAGAAATGATTACATCCAATTTGCAACTGATGTGGCTATCTTGATCTCTATAAAGCAAGATTGTTTGTATTTAGAGGTGTTCCACATGATGGTAGTGCCATTGATGGAACACACCTTCCTTTGGTACCACCACACAGCAGAGAACAAGTTTACGGAAACAGGAAAAATTTCCATTCTAGCAATGTGCAGGTGGTCTGCATTCCGGACCTGTTCGTCACCAGCGTATGTACAACATTTCCAGGATCCATCCATGAATATTTAGTGTTATTTGGCAATGTGAGAGCCTGGCTTGTTTGTGAGTGCTGTGATCAAACATTGTAAACGTTATCATAAATTATTGGCAAGAAACCTATGTTATAAATGGAAACTACATATATGTATTCCTTTTTGTTTTTAGGAGACTCTGCATACCCCAACTGACCATTGTTGTTTCTACCTCTCCAGAATCCAGCAACACCAGGGTAAGTCTGGTTCAGTGAGGCATATATTCGAGCAAGGAGGCCTATGGAGTGGCCTTTTGAGGTAAAAAAAGACTGGTGGAGCCCTCCTATACTCACCTGATAAGATGTGCCAAATAATTCCTTTTTGTCATAAGTTGCACATCATTGCCTTGGGGCGGAACATCAATTTCATCCCTGATGAGGACTACAACAAGGATGGCTAGGGTGATCTTGGTGATGTGCTGTATGAAGGTGACAGTGGTGAAGAAGATACTGACCTCAGACAAGAAGTAATTGAGAACTTCTTTTCATCAGGGTAAGTGTTTCATAAAACTATTACACTTTATTAAAACTTTATTTCTTAGTACATTGTTTTTTTAAAGTTATCAGTGCCTTCTGGTTGTTGCCTACAATGACGTATCTTTTAGGTGGCTGAACACGATTACCAACACTTGGTGTTATATTTTTAGAAAATATATCACAGGTAGTCTCCTATTTTGCAATCTTAATTTTTAAAATGTATCTACCTTTACAATAAAACTGGAACGATTAGTTATTATATGAGGATGTCAATGTAGATGAATGTACATTTAATAAGTGTACATGTATTTCCTTGATATCCTTGTAGATGACATCACATTGCCATCTTCTGTTGCACTACAGAATCATTGGTGAACCTTTGAATGTGTGAGCAGTATCACTAGTGAAGTACATGCATATCTAGAATGTAAGATTTCTGCTTATTGTGTATATAACTTGCTCTTAAACAACATTTTAAGAATCGTGGAGTTATTCCAATGTGTGTGTGTTTTATGAAATAGTAATAACAAATGTGGTTGCATATCAGAAACCTTATTTATGAACATGGTGTCAGGGGAGCCTCGTAGTTGTATTTTGGATGTGATCATACCTAGTGGGTACATGAGAAATGGAAGTTAACTCCAAGATGCAATTTTAGATAACCAATACATTGTCATGGTTATGTATCTTTCTGTTGCTAAGCCCACATGCTAATTATAACATACATTTTTCTTTACTTTATAAAAGCAACCTAATACTTGCAAAATTAACATTTATTTTCTTTGTTAGTGCCATGCTAATTTCTTTAACATTAAAGCATTTCATCATATTATATGTGACACATAGGTTTACAATGTGTAACATTCACATGAGTATTCATGATATATTTTTTTACTGTAAATATTTTTAAGGCTTACATTATTGATTATAATCAAAATATAATACATGCACTATGTTTAAAAAATATAAATATTTTTTTCAAGAAATTGTGATAGCACAGGTCAAATCCCATTTTTTTAAAATAATTTTATTTTTAATGAAGGTGGATTTATTTACCATTCATCACAATCAAATACAGAAGGGTCATCATGTTCTGAAGGATAGCATCAAAAATGTAACATAAAAAATAATTTTGCAGTGGCAGAAATAACTAGTAGGTTGGAATGAGATTATTATAATGAGTTCAGAGTTCTTTGAAGTCTATGTCCAGAAGTACCACATTTTGAACAAGCATTTACAATGCAATGGTTTTGCCTTTGTTAAAGTTTGAGCTACTGGCATTGCTCTTGACAATATTTTTATTTATGGTTTTTTTAACATAAATAAATGGCATTGTCATTTACAATGCCACTAGCTTTATCTCTCGCAAATGACACACACAAACACCCACAGAGAGCCCCCCAACACACACTCAGAGGCCTCCCCACACACACACCCACACAGAGCCCCCCACACACACACCCACACAGAGCCCCCCACACACACAGCCACACAAAGCCCCCCACACACCCACAGAGCCTCCCTACAAACTTCAAGCCCCCCACACACTGCGAGCCCCCCACACACTGCGAGCCCCCCCACACACTGCAAAACCCCCACCCACTGCAAGCCCCCCCACACACTGCGAGCCCCCCCACACACTGCAAACCCCCAACACACTGCGAGCCCCCAACACACTGCAAGCCCCCAACACACTGCGAGCCCCCCCACACACTGCAAGCCCCCCCACACACTGCGAGCCCCCCAACACACTGCAAGCCCCCCAACACACTGCAAGCCCCCACACACACTGCAAGCCCCCACACACACTGCAAGCCCGAGCCCAAGCGTAGTTACAGGCAAATAGAAGGGGGTCACGTAAATGAAAAGGACGAGAGTTCGTAATGATACGTGTATTAAGCACACAAACGCACTGGAGAATGAATAAAGGCAGTTACGCAGGTGACACTGGAGAGTGGTAGGAGAAGGTAATATAGTGTCATATAGTGACATGTAAGAAGCTCAAGTAGTGCATGGTCTAAAAACAGTCTCTGGGAGAGACCTTAGTCGAGTCTACATAGAAAGAGGATATTAATATCGTGTGTCAATAACACAAGAAGAACCCCACAAAGGTATACAAGTCACAGAGGAGGGCGGGGGGGAGGAAATCATGGAAGAACCGCTAGTCGGAAGGAATGTAAAATGATGCACGTTTCACCTGCTGCGCTCTGTGGATTTCCAGGTGCTCTTCGGAAGACTAAAGAAAAGGAAAAAAGAACGGGGTGATTATCAGAGGACGAGAGTGCGAGCGGCGTGATGACTGACAGTGGCAGGGGGTCTTACCGTGGAGGCGACTACTGGATACAAAGTCGGCCACGTGGTAAAAAGTACAGTAAACGACCAGGGCACCCCGTGCCAAAGGTGGGAGTACTGTACTGGACGGGTGCGTCCAGAACTATTCGAGGCGACCTGGGAGGGAAAATAAGAATGAGGTTAGAAAGAGATAATAAGGGGCTACTGCGGTCAGCATCGGGTGGACGGGATGGCTCTCACCTGAGTCAGAAGGTCAGAAGACGCATCCAGTCCGCGCGTCCATGTAGCGAGTTCCGGGTATGGACGTGTCCCGGCGCCCCTAACTTCTCTGCGGCCGCACTCACCGGTACTTGGACGCTGCAGCTCTTCCTCACCCGGTCCCGCTTCTTGGGGCCGGGTGCTCTCACGGGCGGCGGTGGGGCTCCTCTTCCACCATGGAGCCCTGCCGGTGGGTCCAGCTGCTTCTCCTTGTCCGCGCTGGGGGGGGCGGGACTTCCGGGTCGCCCCCTCAGCTTCCGGGTCGTCGCGGGCAGCGCGGCGGCCCGTCTCAGCTACTGCAGGCGGTGAGTGAATTCACCGAGGGGTGGGCTCCCTCGAGGTGAAAATAAACAATAGCGGCAATGTCCCTGGGCGCCTGCCAGGGGACAATTTAATTACAAAAAAGCGAGGTGAGCACTCACTAGGGCAGAAAAGCGCTATGAAGCGCTCGGGGTGTTTTTCACGAAACTCCCCGGCCCCGAGCAGGAAGGCGGGTGCCGGCAATGCCGGAACAGATTCGGGGGCGTTCCCGGCTTTTGGCTGACGTAGCGTGACGTAGCCAAAAGCCAAAAATTCTCGGGAACGCCCCCGAATCTGGTCCTGCATTGACGGACAAACCTGTCTTCCAATGGCTAGCCTCCATTTATGGAGCTAGCCAATGGAAGACGGGGGCGGATTCCAAGCCCCATACTATACTCATTAGGTTTTCGTCAGCGCGAAAAAGCTGCGCAGAGCGCAGCTTTCGCCAGGCAAAACCTAAAAACACAGCAGCATACATACCGTCGGAACCACTTCCTGGACAGCGGTGCACACAGCTGCAGGTAGACGACACGGGCCATGCTGGACCTGGAAAAGAGAGAGAAAAACATTACATTAGCAAAATAAAGCAGATGGCTTACCTCAAAGATAAAAAACATTATACAAAACGCCAGGATCCCCTTATACCGAGGTTCTTTTCAAGCTTCAGCCGATAATATACTTCTCGACCGAGATATTCGAAAATACGAAAGTATGTGGAACTTTGTGGCTTCTATAAAATAACGAAGGAAAATCCAAGGTTTGACTGTCCGAAGTTTCACCAGCTAATATAGTTAAACAGACACTCATTCGCCCTGACGAAGTCCATTAACTGTATATAGTTAGGACGAAACACGTGTTGGCAAAGAAAAAAGAAAGGAAAAGTACTGAGTGACTGGAAAGAAGAAAATAAAGAAGAAGTTTTTGATACATATTGGACTCATCTCTTCTGATTTGCTTAGATATAATTTGATTGTTTCTTGCTGATTAATTCTAAGATATTGCTTTAGTAACTGCTCAGGAAGAGAATTGTATAATGTTCATTATATAGACAGATTTATTTGTTTATTTTTACAGTGTGGCAGGGACTGTATCTCAACCTTTGAGCAATACTAAGCCTGATTGACTATCCGTATTAATAATAACACTATAAGCGCAAAGTACCCCTCTTGCCATTCGATAAAATTATCTCAAAGATAAAAACACAGCAGCATACATACCGTCGGAACCACGTCCTGCACAGCGGTGCACACAGCTGCAGGTAGAAGACACGGGCCATGCTGGACCTGGAAAAGAGAGGGAAAAACAGTACATTAGCAAAATAAAGCAGATGGCTTACCTCAAAGATAAAAACACAGCAGCATACATACCGTCGGAACCACTTCCTGCACAGCGGTGCACACAGCTGCAGGTAGACGACACGGGCCATGCTGGACCTGGAAAAGAGAGGGAAAAACATTACATTAGCAAAATAAAGCAGATGGCTTACCTCAAAGATAAAAACACAGCAGCATACATACCGTCGGAACCACTTCCTGCACAGCGGTGCACACACCTGCAGGTAGAAGACACGGGCCATGCTGGACCTGTAAAAGAGAGGAAGAAACATTACATTTGCAAAATAAAGCAAATGGCTTACCTCAAAGATAAAAACACAGCAGCATACATACCGTCGGAACCACTTCCTGCACAGCAGTGCACACAGCTGCAGGTAGACGACACGGGCCATGCTGGACCTGGAAAAGAGAGGGAAAAACATTATATAAGCAAAATAAAGCAGATGGCTTACCTCAAAGATAAAAACACAGCAGCATACATACCGTCGGAACCACTTCCTGCACAGAGGTGCACACAGCTGCAGGTAGAAGACACGGGCCATGCTGGACCTGGAAAAGAGAGGGAGAAACATTACATTAGCAAAATAAAGCAGATGGCTTACCTCAAAGATAAAAACAAAGCAGCATACATACCGTCGGAACCACTTCCTGCACAGCGGTGCACACAGCTGCAGGTAGAAGACACGGGCCGTGCTGGACCTGTAAAAGAGAGGAAGAAACATTACATTAGCAAAATAAAGCAGATGGCTTACCTCAAAGATAAAAACACAGCAGCATACATACCGTCGGAACTACTTCCTGCACAGCGGTGCACACAGCTGCAGGTAGACGACACGGGCCATGCTGGACCTGGAAAAGAGAGGGAAAAACATTACATTAGCAAAATAAAGCAGATGGCTTACCTCAAAGATAAAAACACAGCAGCATACATACCGTCGGAACCACTTCCTGCACAGCGGTGCACACAGCTGCAGGTAGAAGACACGGGCCATGCTGGACCTGTAAAAGAGAGGAAGAAACATTACATTAGCAAAATAAAGCAGATGGCTTACCTCAAAGATAAAAACACAGCAGCATACATACCGTCGGAACCACTTCCTGCACAGCAGTGCACACAGCTGCAGGTAGACAACACGGGCCATGCTGGACCTGGAAAAGAGAGGGAAAAACATTACATTAGCAAAATAAAGCAGATGGCTTACCTCAAAGATAAAAACACAGCAGCATACATACCGTCGGAACCACTTCCTGCACAGCGGAGCACACAGCTGCAGTTAGACGACACGGGCCATGCTGGACCTGGAAAAGAGAGGGAAAAACACTACATTAGCAAAATAAAGCAGATGGCTTACCTCAAAGATAAAAACACAGCAGCATACATACAGTCGGAACCACTTCCTGCACAGCGGTGCACACAGCTGCAGGTAGAAGACACGGGCCATGCTGGACCTGGAAAAGAGAGGGAGAAACATTACATTAGCAAAGTAAAGCAGATGGCTTACCTCAAAGATAAAAACACAGCAGCATACATACCGTCGGAACCACTTCCTGCAGAGCGGTGCACACAGCTGCAGGTAGACGACACGGGCCATGCTGGACCTGTAAAAGAGAGGGAGAAACATTACATTAGCAAAATAAAGCAGATGGCTTACCTCAAAGATAAAAACACAGCAGCATGCATACCGTCGGAACCACTTCCTGGACAGCGGTGCACACAGCTGCAGGTAGACGACACGGACCATGCTGGACCTGGAAAAGAGAGAGAAAAACATTACATTAGCAAAATAAAGCAGATGGCTTACCTCAAAGATAAAAACACAGCAGCATACATACCGTCGGAACCACGTCCTGCACAGCGGTGCACACAGCTGCAGGTAGAAGACACGGGCCGTGCTGGACCTGTAAAAGAGAGGAAGAAACATTACATTAGCAAAATAAAGCAGATGGCTTACCTCAAAGATAAAAACACAGCAGCATACATACTGTCGGAACTACTTCCTGCACAGCGGTGCACACAGCTGCAGGTAGACGACACGGGCCATGCTGGACCTGGAAAAGAGAGGGAAAAACATTACATTAGCAAAATAAAGCAGATGGCTTACCTCAAAGATAAAAACACAGCAGCATACATACCGTCGGAACCACTTCCTGCACAGCGGTGCACACAGCTGCAGGTAGAAGACACGGGCCATGCTGGACCTGTAAAAGAGAGGAAGAAACATTACATTAGCAAAATAAAGCAGATGGCTTACCTCAAAGATAAAAACACAGCAGCATACATACCGTCGGAACCACTTCCTGCACAGCAGTGCACACAGCTGCAGGTAGACGACACGGGCCATGCTGGACCTGGAAAAGAGAGGGAAAAACATTACATTAGCAAAATAAAGCAGATGGCTTACCTCAAAGATAAAAACACAGCAGCATACATACCGTCGGAACCACTTCCTGCACAGCGGAGCACACAGCTGCAGTTAGACGACACGGGCCATGCTGGACCTGGAAAAGAGAGGGAAAAACACTACATTAGCAAAATAAAGCAGATGGCTTACCTCAAAGATAAAAACACAGCAGCATACATACAGTCGGAACCACTTCCTGCACAGCGGTGCACACAGCTGCAGGTAGAAGACACGGGCCATGCTGGACCTGGAAAAGAGAGGGAGAAACATTACATTAGCAAAGTAAAGCAGATGGCTTACCTCAAAGATAAAAACACAGCAGCATACATACCGTCGGAACCACTTCCTGCAGAGCGGTGCACACAGCTGCAGGTAGACGACATGGGCCATGCTGGACCTGTAAAAGAGAGGGAGAAACATTACATTAGCAAAATAAAGCAGATGGCTTACCTCAAAGATAAAAACACAGCAGCATGCATACCGTCGGAACCACTTCCTGGACAGCGGTGCACACAGCTGCAGGTAGACGACACGGACCATGCTGGACCTGGAAAAGAGAGAGAAAAACATTACATTAGCAAAATAAAGCAGATGGCTTACCTCAAAGATAAAAACACAGCAGCATACATACCGTCGGAACCACGTCCTGCACAGCGGTGCACACAGCTGCAGGTAGAAGACACAGGCCATGCTGGACCTGGAAAAGAGAGGGAAAAACAGTACATTAGCAAAATAAAGCAGATGGCTTACCTCAAAGATAAAAACACAGCAGCATACATACTGTCGGAACCACTTCCTGCACAGCGGTGCACACAGCTGCAGGTAGACGACACGGGCCATGCTGGACCTGGAAAAGAGAGGGAAAAACATTACATTAGCAAAATAAAGCAGATGGCTTACCTCAAAGATAAAAACACAGCAGCATACATACCGTCGGAACCACTTCCTGCACAGCGATGCACACACCTGCAGGTAGAGGACACGGGCCATGCTGGACCTGTAAAAGAGAGGAAGAAACATTACATTTGCAAAATTAAGCAAATGGCTTACCTCAAAGATAAAAACACAGCAGCATACATACCGTCGGAACCACTTCCTGCACAGCAGTGCACACAGCTGCAGGTAGACGACACGGGCCATGCTGGACCTGGAAAAGAGAGGGAAAAACATTATATCAGCAAAATAAAGCAGATGGCTTACCTCAAACATAAAAACACAGCAGCATACATACCGTCGGAACCACTTCCTGCACAGAGGTGCACACAGCTGCAGGTAGAAGACACGGGCCGTGCTGGACCTGTAAAAGAGAGGAAGAAACATTACATTAGCAAAATAAAGCAGATGGCTTACCTCAAAGATAAAAACACAGCAGCATACATACCGTCGGAACCACTTCCTGCACAGCAGTGCACACAGCTGCAGGTAGACGACACGGGCCATGCTGGACCTGGAAAAGAGAGGGAAAAACATTACATTAGCAAAATAAAGCAGATGGCTTACCTCAAAGATAAAAACACAGCAGCATGCATACCGTCGGAACCACTTCCTGCACAGCGGTGCACACAGCTGCAGGTAGACGACATGGGCCATGCTGGACCTGTAAAAGAGAGGGAGAAACATTACATTAGCAAAATAAAGCAGATGGCTTACCTCAAAGATAAAAACACAGCAGCATACATACCGTCCGAACCACTTCCTGCACAGCGGGGTCGGAACCACTTCCTGCACAGCGGAGCATACAGCTGCAGGTAGACGACACGGGCCATGCTGGATCTGGAAAAGAGAGGGAAAAACACTACATTAGCAAAATAAAGCAGATGGCTTACCTCAAAGATAAAAACACAGCAGCATACATACAGTCGGAACCACTTCCTGCACAGCGGTGCACACAGCTGCAGGTAGAAGACACGGGCCATGCTGGACCTGGAAAAGAGAGGGAGAAACATTACATTAGCAAAATAAAGCAGATGGCTTACCTCAAAGATAAAAACACAGCAGCATGCATACCGTCGGAACCACTTCCTGCACAGCGGTGCACACAGCTGCAGGTAGACGACATGGGCCATGCTGGACCTGTAAAAGAGAGGGAGAAACATTACATTAGCAAAATAAAGCAGATGGCTTACCTCAAAGATAAAAACACAGCAGCATACATACCGTCGGAACCACTTCCTGCACAGCGGTGCACACAGCTGCAGGTAGACGACACGGGCCATGCTGGACCTGGAAAAGAGAGAGAAAAACATTACATTAGCAAAATACAGCAGATGGCTTACCTCAAAGATAAAAACACAGCAGCATACATACCGTCGGAACCACGTCCTGCACAGCGGTGCACACAGCTGCAGGTAGAAGACACGGGCCATGCTGGACCTGTAAAAGAGAGGAAGAAACATTACATTAGCAAAATAAAGCAGATGGCTTACCTCAAAGATAAAAACACAGCAGCATACATACCGTCGGAACCACTTCCTGCACAGCGGTGCACACAGCTGCAGGTAGAAGACACGGGCCATGCTGGACCTGTAAAAGAGAGGAAGAAACATTACATTAGCAAAATAAAGCAGATGGCTTACCTCAAAGATAAAAACACAGCAGCATACATACCGTCGGAACCACTTCCTGCACAGAAGTGCACACAGCTGCAGGTAGACGACACGGGCCATGCTGGACCTGGAAAAGAGAGGGAAAAACATTACATTAGCAAAATAAAGCAGATGGCTTACCTCAAAGATAAAAACACAGCAGCATACATACCGTCGGAACCACTTCCTGCACAGCGGAGCACACAGCTGCAGGTAGACGACACGGGCCATGCTGGACCTGTAAAAGAGCGGGAGAAACATTACATTAGCAAAATAAAGCAGATGGCTTACCTCAAAGATAAAAACACAGCAGCATACATACCGTCGGAACCACTTCCTGCACAGCGGTGCACACAGCTTCATGCAGAAGACACGGGCCATGCTGGACCTGGAAAAGAGAGGGAAAAACATTACATTAGCAAAATAAAGCAGATGGCTTACCTCAAAGATAAAAACACAGCAGCATACATACCGTCGGAACCACTTCCTGCACAGCGGTGCACACAGCTGCAGGTAGACGACACGGGCCATGCTGGACCTGGAAAAGAGAGGGAAAAACATTACATTAGCAAAATAAAGCAGATGGCTTACCTCAAAGATAAAAACACAGCAGCATACATACAGTCGGAACCACTTCCTGCACAGCGGTGCACACAGCTGCAGGTAGAAGACGCGGGCCATGCTGGACCTGGAAAAGAGAGGGAGAAACATTACATTAGCAAAATAAAGCAGATGGCTTACCTCAAAGATAAAAACACAGCAGCATACATACCGTCGGAACCACTTCCTGCACAGCGGTGCACACAGCTGCAGGTAGACGACACGGGCCATGCTGGACCTGTAAAAGAGAGGGAGAAACATTACATTAGCAAAATAAAGCAGATGGCTTACCTCAAAGATAAAAACACAGCAGCATACATACCGTCCGAACCACTTCCTGCACAGCGGGGTCGGAACCACTTCCTGCACAGCGGTGCACACAGCTGCAGGTAGACGACACAGGCCATGCTGGACCTGGAAAAGAGAGGGAAAAACATTACATTAGCAAAATAAAGCAGATGGCTTACCTCAAAGATAAAAACACAGCAGCATACATACCGTCCGAACCACTTCCTGCACAGCGGGGTCGGAACCACTTCCTGCACAGCGGTGCACACAGCTGCAGGTAGAAGATACGGGCCATGCTGGACCTGTAAAAGAGAGGAAGAAACATTACATTAGCAAAATAAAGCAGATGGCTTACCTCAAAGATAAAAACACAGCAGCATACATACCGTCGGAACCACTTCCTGCACAGCGGAGCATACAGCTGCAGGTAGACGACACGGGCCATGCTGGATCTGGAAAAGAGAGGGAAAAACACTACATTAGCAAAATAAAGCAGATGGCTTACCTCAAAGATAAAAACACAGCAGCATACATACAGTCGGAACCACTTCCTGCACAGCGGTGCACACAGCTGCAGGTAGAAGACACGGGCCATGCTGGACCTGGAAAAGAGAGGGAGAAACATTACATTAGCAAAATAAAGCAGATGGCTTATCTCAAAGATAAAAACACAGCAGCATACATACCGTCGGAACCACTTCCTGCACAGCGGTGCACACAGCTGCAGGTAGACGACACGGGCCATGCTGGACCTGTAAAAGAGAGGGAGAAACATTACATTAGCAAAATAAAGCAGATGGCTTACCTCAAAGATAAAAACACAGCAGCATACATACCGTCGGAACCACTTCCTGCACAGCGGTGCACACAGCTGCAGGTAGAAGACACGGGCCATGCTGGACCTGTAAAAGAGAGGAAGAAACATTACATTAGCAAAATAAAGCAGATGGCTTACCTCAAAGATAAAAACACAGCAGCATACATACCGTCGGAACCACTTCCTGCACAGCGGTGCACACAGCTGCAGGTAGACGACATGGGCCATGCTGGACCTGTAAAAGAGAGGGAGAAACATTACATTAGCAAAATAAAGCAGATGGCTTACCTCAAAGATAAAAACACAGCAGCATACATACCGTCGGAACCACTTCCTGCACAGCGGTGCACACAGCTGCAGGTAGAAGACACGGGCCATGCTGGACCTGGAAAAGAGAGGGAAAAACATTACATTAGCAAAATAAAGCAGATGGCTTACCTCAAAGATAAAAACACAGCAGCATACATACCGTCGTAACCACTTCCTGCACAGCGGTGCACACAGCTGCAGGTAGACGACACGGGCCATGCAGGGCCTGGAAAAGAGAGGGAAAAACATTACATTAGCAAAATAAAGCAGATGGCTTACCTCAAAGATAAAAACACAGCAGCATACATACCGTCGGAACCACTTCCTGCACAGCGGGGTCGGAACCACTTCCTGCACAGCGGTGCACACAGCTGCAGGTAGACGACACGGGCCATGCTGGACCTGGAAAAGAGAGGGAAAAACATTACATTAGCAAAATAAAGCAGATAGCTTACCTTAAAGATAAAAACACAGCAGCATACATACCGTCGGAACCACTTCCTGCACAGCGGTGCACACAGCTGCAGGTAGATGACACGGGCCATGCTGGACCTGGAAAAGAGAGGGAAAAACATTACATTAGCAAAATAAAGCAGATGGCTTAGCTCAAAGATAAAAGACAGCTGCATGCATACCGTCGGAACCACTTCCTGCACAGCGGTGCACACAGCTGCAGGTAGAAGACACGGGCCATGCTGGACCTGGAAAAGAGAGGGAGAAACATTACATTAGCAAAATAAAGCAGATGGCTTACCTCAAAGATAAAAACACAGCAGCATACATACCGTCGGAACCACTTCCTGCACAGCGGTGCACACAGCTGCAGGTAGAAGACACGGGCCATGCTGGACCTGGAAAAGAGAGGGAAAAACATTACATTAGCAAAATAAAGCTGATGGCTTACCTCAAAGATAAAAACGCAGCAGCATACATACTGTCGGAACCACTTCCTGCACAGCGGGGTCGGAACCACTTCCTGCACAGCGGTGCACACAGTTGCAGGTAGACGACACGGGCCATGCTGGACCTGGAAAAGAGAGGGAAAAACATTACATTAGCAAAATAAAGCAGATGGCTTACCTCAAAGATAAAAACACAGCAGCATACATACCGTCGGAACCACTTCCTGCACAGCGGTGCACACAGCTGCAGGTAGAAGACACGGGCCATGCTGGACCTGTAAAAGAGAGGGAGAAACATTACATTAGCAAAATAAAGCAGATGGCTTACCTCAAAGATAAAAACACAGCAGCATACATACCATCGGAACCACTTCCTGCACAGCGGTGCACACAGCTGCAGGTAGACGACACGGGCCATGCTGGACCTGTAAAAGAGAGGGAGAAACATTACATTAGCAAAATAAAGCAGATGGCTTACCTCAAAGATAAAAACACAGCAGCATACATACCGTCGGAACCACTTCCTGCACAGCGGTGCACACAGCTGCAGGTAGAAGACACGGGCCATGCTGGACCTGGAAAAGAGAGGGAAAAACATTACATTAGCAAAATAAAGCCACTCCTCCTCCTCCCGATGACACGGCGGAGCCTCGGCCGGCTGGGCCAATCCCAGCGCGGCCCTAGCTGTAGACGGACGGCTGCTTCCTTCGGCAGGAAGGCGGGTGTCGGCTCAATGCAGACCCAAATTCGGGGGCGTTCCCGAGAACAGGCTTTCGGCTGACGTAGCCAAAAGCCAAAAATTCTCGGGGACGCCCCCGAATCTGGTCCGGCATTGACGGACAGGCCCGTCTTCCAATGGCTAGCCTCAATTTATGGAGCTAGCCAATTGAAGACGGGGGCGTTCCTGTCTCCCCTACTATAATCATTAGGTTTTTCGCCTGCGCGAAAAAGATGCGCAGAGCGCATTTTTCGCCAGGCAAAACCTAAAAAGGCAAATGTGTTATAGAACCTGTCCAAATGTGAGTGTGGTTGCCTCACAGAGGAAATTAGGGCTTGTTCCTCTTGGTTGTCGTCTTTGAATTCTCTCCTACTGGTCCAGACAAACGAACCCTCCTGAGGGGAACCAATGTCTCCTAAGTTGCAGGCTCAGAGGTGTTGCCAGGTCTCTCAGAGCCTTGTTGGGCCTCCTTCTCTGTGGAGGAATCCTGTTTGGATGGTGAATGTTGGTGACCACCCACAGAAAGGGGTAGATGACTCCCTAATAGCCCCACAAATATCGCTCAAACTGCCCTGGATATCCCCTGAAAAGGAGCATATGATTGATATTTGACGCTTTAGAAGGTCATTGTGCTCCCTCTGCAACTGATTGTGCTCTACCATGAGGTCATTGTTTTTTTTGGGAGAAGAACTATCATCTGCCTCATCTGATCCTCGTATCTGGAGGCTGCACCAATGATGTTCTGGCCCATAGTTGTTTGTAAACTATGTGCATCTATAGCCTCATTCAGCTGAGGCAATCCAGGCCTAGCTGTAACCTCACTACCCTTTGACCTTGATACTGTGTGCACTGTTACAGTGGGTCCTGGCTTAAGAGCAGATGTATTCACTGTAGTAAATGCAGAAGCCAGTACTATGTGCACACAACAGTCGTGCTCGTTGTTGTAGGGACATAGGGAGCCAATGCAACACCAGATTCTTGAAGTGGGGATTCGACTACACTACATGAACTTGCATTAGATATTGGGTGAGTGAGGTTCACCCTTGAAACCTAACAAGACAAACTAGATGTGCCAAGCTGCTTCACCTCATGATCAAGCCCAGTAGGAGATGTCTGTCCACTGAATGTTTCTGCAGGAGCTGGAGTAGTGGTTGGAAGATTTTCATTAATGTGCTGAAGTTTCCCTCTGGCTGAGGGTCCTACAATGAAAATAAAAATAACAAATACTTTAATAATGAAAGATAGATGTATCTTGATGAACATTAAATACATGATCTTCTGTGTACAGTGATTTTTACAAAGGGTGAACTGCAATGCTGATCGATATGAATACAGTCCGTTATGCTTGGGTAGGGGACAGATATTGTATAGTAGGTTTTGGGAAAACAGTGCCTGATTTTGAGTTCATCAGATGGGATACTGCATCACAAACATGAAGTATATCCCATCCACCGTAATACAAGTTAATAATATCCCATGGCACTTCTAATACAGAGGCCTTTATATACATCATATTTGTCACTAAGTAACTTGTCTGCAAGACTCCACATGTGGTCCAAACAATGTTTGACACCAATAGATGTTTGTATGTTACAAAACTTATTTGAACAGGATTACAAAATATACTTCACTGCTTATTTTGGAACAATCAAGAATATTGTAATTTTTTTTAATGAAACACTGATGTACCATGGCAAATGCATGTGCTCTCACCCTAAAATACAAACCCATTCCCTGATTGTCATTTCATAAGGAGTACAACTTGCCTGTAATACCTAAGTAAATGTAAGTTTGAAAATATGTCCATGTGAGGTCAAATCTCATAAGAGGAGTCCAACCCTCCACCAGGGATTCCTGCAATACCTTCAGTGTGCAGGATTCCATATATCTTCTCCTTCAAGTATAAAAGGTTGAGGGGCCAGGAAGAAACACCATCTGTCTGCAGGGTCTCTAGGTGAGCTTTTGAGGCCAAGGAGTGCACTCTGCCCCGCAAATCATTCCAGCACTTTCTAATTTTCTCCTGTGAGCGCCTGGTGTTAGATACTGCATTCATTTTTGTTTGTTCTATCCCACATATGCCTTTTCTGTGTCATGGTGGTATTCTGAACTAAGGCTTCAAACAACTGTGGCTGTACCCTAATAATCTCTTCAACCATGACTGTTAATTCTATCTCTGTAAATCTAGGGTTCCTTCTCCCTGCAATAGTAAGAGAAAATAGTTTCAAGAAGAAGTACAAGGAAAGTTCAGAAAAAAAATCGGAAAGCTAAGGCAAACTTTTCTGTAGCTCACGCTGCTTTGAAAATAGAAAGGCAAAGAATTGTTAGTTTGGAAGGGGTGAGTGGTTTCCATGTGTAATTTATGTGAACATTAAACTCAGGTGTGTTTGATATACCCTTCCTTCATTAAGACAGAAAATACGTCAATGGTATACATGTCTGCTAAAAAATTACTCTTTCGCAAGACGCCTGGAACACTGCCTATATGATGGACACATTTAAATCTGGTGAACAGTGTAAACTGCCACTCCAACACCAACAAAGTATTGTCCGATGGCAGGTGAATATACGCCGCCACCGAAGGCCAGCTGCAGGTCTGATGGATAAATCTCCTTCAAGGCTGACAGAGGTTCTTACGACAAATCTATAAGTGTTTATATGAAGGTTTATGTCTTCATAAACCTATCTTTAAAACATAAACAACCGAAACATTTCATTGATGACTAGCATACGACCGATACAACAGATGTAAAAGCTGACGGCATCTCTCTCCCTATTACCTTGTTCTGAGTTCTGAGTCTTAGCGCGAGGACACACCGTCGGTGTAACCAGGCACTCTATAAATGGATAAATAAAATAAATAAATAAATTGATGCAGGATACAAGTTCTTATGATCTTTCCAGATTGTAATTCCAAATAGTGCCTCCATGTGTGAATGTATCTTGATTTGCCAGCAGTTCCCTGTCACAGCAGGTCTATTCTCTTTATATATCAGAGAGTTTTTATGAAAGTAGGCTATGGGATGCAATTTTTGAGTTTTGACTGTCACATTTTGATGAGAGTGCTCCAATTGCAAACAGGGAGCAAGTGAAAGCCCAAGCGGCGAGCAACCCGAAAAGGGATAAAACAAAAAATGTGGGGTGGAAATGCAAAGGCTTGGTGTGCGAACTGGCATGAGGTAGAAAGCCACAATGACACCTTAGTTACCATCTGCTCTTAGTTGATTTGATCATTAGCACTAGCTTTGCTTGATCTGCCCTGGGGTTCACTAGTAACTAGGGAGTGCACTCTGTAGTGCGGTCTAGTGCTTGTGTGTTTTCAATCTTCACTGCCCTGTTCTCCTCAGTTTCCAGCCCTTCCACTACTACGTGCAAATTTGTATTGGTAGTGGGTCTGATTCTCAACATACTCCCTCAAGGGTCCATTTAAAAAAAAAGTGGCTCCGGCTCCATCTCGTCAGTAGCTGCAGTATTTCACGAAGAAATATGTAGAGCAATTCAAAGCGTTCCTAGCTGTTTGAATTATAGTGATGAGATCATGATATTTGGCAAAACTCAGCACAAGCATAATATCCTTGTTACGGTTTATCGCATCCTGGTCTAAGTCAACATCGCTTTCAAATGCAATTTCTCTCAGCCAGCCTTGAAGGTCTGTGCACACAGTCGTCTATGATAGCATGAGACTGGATCCCGAAAAATGAATTACTCACATCAGCACATATATGGTCAACTGCTTATGGCTAGCTGCTTTGCATGCAAGATCTAAGGCTTTGCGTCCATCATTGACATCATAAGAGAGTTCACAAAAAGAACAGCCCTTTGCTGGTCTCAACTCTGTCAGGAAGCATTTGAAGCAGACAATATTGCCTACTTCAATCCATCATTGATAACAATAATAATGTAAATGACAGTCCTGTTGGCCTGGGTGCCCTCCTCACTCAAAACTAAGACAATCTTAAAGTGCCGGTAGAGCTCCCTGTCGATGGAAGCGATAGTCTGAACAAAACAGGAACACCATTGTTTGCGATTGGAAAAAAATATTTGCAGGAGTATAGGCCTGAGAGCATGTTCATCTGTTTGTAAGAGGGGAAACTTTCACTATTATCACAGATCACCAAGATCTTGACATTATTGAGTTAAGATGCCAGAGCCCCTATAGCACTGGGGCATACATCTGCAGAGATATCAATTTTGCACTATCCACTACCCTAGTAGGGATCACAATCCTGATGAGTTTTGTCCATGTCTCCCTTAACTTGTTAAACTTCTTGAATGCTGAATTATACCTGCAGTACTTTGTCCGGCAGAAGTTCCCTAAAGAAATCATCTGAAGTGACGTTAGGTCATGCAGGAGGATCCCATACTCTCTTTGGGGTCTTTGAGAGACGGAGCTGGAGAGACCTCGAATAATCAAGAAAACTCATCAACAATGTAAGCAAACACAAGAAAATGAGATCTTTTCCTCTTGTTCAAGAAGAACTATCTGAACATCAGAAATGTCTTCGTCAGTGGACACTAGAATGATGCTTCCCAAGAAATTGTGTCAGCAAGTGGTTGATCTACCCAGCAAGGGCCACTGAGATGTTATGGCTACATAAAGACTACTACAATAAAAATAAAAGTGTGGTTCCTGTACTTATATGACCAGGTAGAGAATGTGTTTGCCACACGTGTGTCAGGGTCTTAACAAGAATAGTCCTCCGGAGCTACTTAAGAGGTCTCCCCTGCTTGAAGGGGTGAGGGAGGAGATTGCAATTGATTTATTTGGATCATTCCAAATGCACAGTACCAGCTGGTTGCCATGTATGAATTCTCCTGGTTTCCTGAAGTCATGGTCGTTCCCAGAATAGCTTTAGATGTTGTCATTCCTAAGCTAAATAAAATGCTTTCAGCTGTTGGAATACCAAGTGTTGTTAAGTGAAATATTGGACCTCATTTTGATAAAGATGATAAAGATTTCAAGGATTGTCACAATATGGTGCCTTTGTGCCTGCAGGCAAATGGTACTGTGGAATGTTTCATTAATACACTGAAAAACATTGTGCAGTCTGCAAAACCGACTAATATTCTGATGTAGTCAAACACTGAGTGATTATTGTGATAAGTTTACTACTTACTTCCTATTTAAAATAAAGATATGTACTCACAGACCCCCAGCATTCTCTATGACTCCACAGGATTGGTGTCAAAGGACCCTGAGAGATCTTCACTAAAAGAGGGTGAAGAAATAAGAGGACAGCACTACAACAGCCAAACTCATGCATTTGTCAAGAGGGCAAAGTATTAGTGAAGTCAAAATGCTTATGCAGTGTGTCATAGTTTGACCCTCAGCCATTTCTTTTTTTTTAGATTCTTTTTATTAACATTGCTCGTACGACCAAACAATAGCAGGCAATATCTGAAAAGCATGTCAGGGAATAGCATTGAGTATAACAAAGTAAAGTATATGAAGACGCAAGTGGGATACCCAGTTCTCGTTGTTACTCCCCGTTACTCCCCCGATTCCTCTTCTGCCCCCCTGTATTTCAACCAAGGCCCCACGACTTTCTTCCATTTCTTTTTGCATCCCCTACTCCTGTATATAGTTTCTTTGGGCCTTTGACACCAATCAAGAGTCCGCCTCCACTCCTTCCATTGTGGAAGTGCCTGTTACCCCCACCACCTAGCAATGTTCCGTTTTGCCACCCCCACTGCCTATGCTAGCCAGAACTCCACATATCTGGACCAGTCTGAGTCCCCTTCAATCATTAACAGCCCCTTTGGCACCAACGGAACCGTGTCGCCCACTACTACAGACTTGGTGTCAGTGACTCCGGTCCAGAAGGGAGTGACCTCCGGCATTCCCACAATATATGGTAGAAGGTGCCCTCCTGTTGACAGCCCCTCCATCCTCAGCCATTTCTGATCACTGCCACCAAAGGATTCATGATCACTGTCTGCAGAGATGGACACACTAAGAACTCCTCTTATGCCTACATCAGCCGAGACCCTTTTGGTTAATCTTCAACCAAAGAGGACATTGACATGTAAGGTCAGCTTGAAAAGAACTCCACATCTGAGTATACCATCCTGGACTCTCCATTTATTGACCCTTTTTCCGAAATATAACCCTTATGCCATTCTCTCTTAACACAGTCTTGTACCATGTCAGTCCTGCTGCTGTTCCTCTCACTTTCTGCCAGAAGGCAATGTTAGACATCGAGATAGACTCAACATTGTCAAAGACTGCATATCATGGATTCAGTCAGTTAAGCAAAGGGGAGATACAGTCATGGCTCCTATACACATCTCCAAAACGTGAGTGTTGACACCATTTCTAGCGCTGGTGCGTCAAGGTACACCGGTTTGGAAATACAGGAGCATGGCGAGACGGAGCTCAACGCATGAAAAGGAGACCCAACATCTGGCTCCTGAAGAAACACATATTGTTTTATTGCGGCTCTCCAGGCCTTTTTATATAGTTAAATAAAATGTAATTTCCGCACAACTAATGTGTGTCTGTGGCTAAGAGGTCAGTGCCCCCCCTCCCCCTCCCCTAGGTTCAAGTTGTAACGACTGAAGTGACAATCAGTACTAATGAAGGAGATGAACTATGTACATGTTCACAGGACAAAGTTAAATAGGACGTTAAACCTGTTAAAAAACAGAAGTTTCAAAAATATAACTCCTAATACAATGCATCCCTTACTTGCATCCTAAAAACCTCAAAAGCAGGATGAAGGTGCTGTTTGAGGGGAGTAGAGGCGGGGTTAGTGCCAGGAGGCTCAAACTGGATAAATGATCAACCTGCCCCTAAACAATGTCTGAACAGAGAGACCCAGGCCCACAATGCGAGAATCATTCTCTTGCAGTAACCATCACAGAGTACACATCTAACTAAGAGAAGGGCAACCCTTGAAGACCAGTTAGCAGATGGCACATTGCTGAACTGAGGATGGAGAGACTTCGGACGCAACAGGTAGAGAGGAAGGATCATTATTTCTACTCATCTCGCTAAATGGAATACCACCATCAGGCTAAAGCTACATTTTATGAGGAACTGACTCAAACATCTGCTAACTCAACCCAAGTGATGTTTGAGGTTTTCAAAGATCTCACAAACTGTGCCAGTATGTCCTGCACCTTCTCTCTCACAAGACGTGCCTCCTTTTTTGCTGATGAGATCCGTTTTTATATTTGATAATCTCATATTGACTTCGGCCATTGTGACCAGGAGGTAGCTCCCACCAGCAGGAGACATTAGTGAAAGTTCTCCATCCTACTGAAAACCCTCACATCTACCAGCTTATCTCCGAAATCAAATCAGGGTCACCTCATGACATTTGTCTGGTCAGGGTCTTTCATGCCCTCTGCCCCTCGATGATTCCAGCTTTATTCTTGCTTCTTAACATCTTCTTGGGCTATGTTCCCACCTGTTGGAAGAAGAGCATTGTCATAGCATTGGTAGAGAAATCTAGTTTAGATGCTAGGACAGAGAGCAACTAGAGAGCTATCTCTTTTCTCCCTACCATTGCCAAACTAGGAAAGAAACATCTGGCTCAGTGGCTTTCTAATTTTTTATTGAGAACCATAAACAGCTCGATGTAGCCCAGATGTGTTTTGCCTCAGGCATTGACACTGAAACGGTGCTCATTTTGATATTAGATGATCTACGGACTGATCTGGATGCTGGTGACTTCATATGACTTATTTTGTTGGACCTTTCTGCTAAATCAGACGCGGTCGACTACTCTGTTCTGCTTGGCCAGTTGGCATGAATGTATTAGGTGGGTTCCACCCTTTTGTGTTTTTTGTCCTTCTTATCAAGGCATACCCACTCTTTGACTCACTCTACCTCTCAGTCTAGGCCTTTCCAGTAATGTGTGGAGTCCCTCAGAGATCATCACTGTCTTCAATTTAATATTGTATTGAAAACCTGTATGAGACCACCAATGTTCCCTTTAATTTTTTTCATCTGTGTGCGGCAGTGGAGGGTCTCTGTGCGCTGTAACCATGGCTGTGTGCGCTAGGAATGAGACAGCGCGTATGTGCAGCGCCAAACCTACTAATCCAAAAACCCTTCTGGCATAATCTTTACAACATACAATGCGTTTCAGCTGGGAGCTAGGAACATTACATAAAGCTACTTATTTTACTGATTAATCATATTCAAAAAGCGTTTTATTAGTAAAACACAAATAAAATATGATTCTCTTAAAGAACATTCATAAAATCCATGCTTGACTTTGACATATTTCAATACTTCTGCTCCCCAGACTCCACGTAGACTCCTCTTATGGGCATTCTACACACCACAGCCTGTCCCATCCAGTGCTTAAAGAAATATGATCATATCAACCCCATCCTTATGGAACTCCGTTGGCCCCCTTTGCCGGTCCACACCACTTTTAAAATCAGCTGCAGCATTTACAACGGCATCATGACCACTTATCTAGCAGAAAAGCTCACCATGCCTGATCACTCTGGCTCGCACAGACAAGTGAGTGTGCGGCTCTGCAGCTCCTGCCTCAGTCTCTCCTTTGAGAGTCAAAACAAGGTAAAACACAGGAACTTGCCGTGAAGTAGCGTGCTGTAGACTTAGAGGAGGCTTCCTCAATCACTCGGGAGTAGTCCAGTGATTTGCCTTGAACAAAAGGTGTATAGCGCGCATTTCACCCAATGCAGGGCAAAACGGCCAACAAACGTTGATGAGATTAAAGGCAGGGCAGGACACATTACATGCAAATTTGTTTATTTGCCTGGCCCAAAATGAATGTGTGCTTATAATGTGAGGGAGAGGGATAAGGGTATCGGATGTGGCTTGATTTTCTTGTGCTACTAAAGATAGCAATAAATGGATTTTTTTGAGTTAATAGAATGGTGCGGCACATCGTTTTTTGTTGCTCACATGGGTGTAATTTCTGATATTTATGTGTTTCCCTCGTCTTCATTGCTTGATTTTTGCTCAAGAGAAAGTGTCACTCACTCATAGTTAATCAATGTCACTCATAATAACACTGACATTATGAATAATGACACACATAAGCAATCTGAAACCTTGACAGCTATAAAATTGTGGGGTTTTGTTAAAGTATTCATGTTAATCACAGCTCGTGAAGGGGCTGAGATTAACATGAATACTTAAACAAAAGCCAACAATCTGCCCGGTAAATGCCAACAGCCGCAAGCCCCCAAGCCCGCCTAACCTGCACTCCCGAGTCCCGACTCTCCTCCGGCACATCACCGCATCCAGGAAGTGACTGATTTTCGCGCCACCCGCTTTTTTAAAGCAGCAGCGCGACTATCTCCCAGGATTTCCTGTGAGGTGCGCCCGCGCGCGTCTTTATGGGAACAGTGGAGACCACCATATATTGATATCACCAGATCCTTTGGCCTGGGCTTTGTCCTATGCAGATGATACCCAATTTGTCCTTAGACTCGGCTAACATCTGGAAGAGATCCAACATACCTTTCAGTTCTGTCTGCTATCCATCCAAATTTGGATGCGATTTAATATGTTAAAACCGAATGCAGATTTGCAGTAAATGTAGTTCATGGTTTGCTTCGTTCTGGCCCAATCCGTTGGTTTCTTCTCCATGTTTTGTTGGCATGGTTAAGAATCCTGGCTTATGGTTTGACAGGGAACTTTGCCTAGAAAATCACGCCAACTCTGTTATTACTGCCTGCTTCTTCCAACTGCGGCGCCTGAGAAAGTTCATTCCTGTTATTCCTAAGAAATTGAGATCCCTGCTGGTCAGGGCAATCATTCTGTCCAGAATTTATTATGCTAAAGACTACTATCTGGGTCGCTCACCAAAGCTGTGATCATATTGAACTCCGTCAACACATAGCTGATACATTGGTCACTGGGTTGTGCAGATTTGATCATGTTATGGAAGCACCCCGCAACTTGCAATGGCTGCCACTGGCACAGAGAATTTAGTTTAAATAATTGCTCTTGTTCAAGAGCTTTGAATTGTACTGGTACCCCTGCCATCCAGGCTCGAATCACTTAGTACCTGCTCTCCTGTGCGCTGCACTCAGTCTTGCATATCTGAGTTCTTGGTCCCTTTTGGTAACAGTTTCCTCTTCTCATTCAGACCTGTTCTTCAGTCCTAGTGCCAAGATGCTTGTGGGTAAACATGCACTAAGAAGTATTTCATTCATCTGTTCATTCCATGTGCCAGGAAATACCTTTCTGCTCTTAAGATTTTCTGCTCCTAAGATTGAGCAGATGGCGCTATCCAAGTAAAATGAAAAATGACAAAGAAGGTGATGTGAAACCTGAAAAATTATGAGGCTAGCCACGTAAAAAAAAGTAGCAGTAGTTGACTGGACAACGGCATTTATGGTAAATGTAAGCGTTGTTAAACCAGTGCACAGAGAAGTAACAAGAGTGATGCTCCGCTTTGTCTTATATTTGAGTAACCATATTTTTCTCAACTACTCTAGTTCTCAGGAAGTTACAAGAAGTCTCACTTGCTAAGAAGCAATTCAAAAACACAAGGTACAGGATCAAACAAGAAACAAAGAAAGCGCATAGACAGCACCGATGATAATGAGCAAAAACATAAGAGCAGACCTTCCAACTCCACCAATCAGTTATGGCCTAAAATCAGGAAAATACAACATACCAGGGACTCTGGTCAGGAGAATAAGAAATAGCAACAACTAGAAGAAGCAGGAGATTGTAAGAAAATAAATCAGCATGGAAATGAGGACTCGTTTTTTGGAGTGAGAGAGCAATGATAAAATGTTTAGCAAAGTATAGAGAGCTCTGGAGAAAGCCACTTAGAGAGCACTGGTAGTGAAACTTACTAAGGGGAAGAGTAACTTTACATAGAAGACATGCTCAGACCATGCATCCAAAAAGTCTAGATAAGCACTGAGCTGAAGAACAAAATTTGTAAACCGAAGCTCATTATATGACCATTAAAAGGGAGGTGTGGCGAAAGGCTCAATTACACCAGCAAAAACCTAGGAAACGTTAACATGTGGTCTCTCGCTGTATCTCCATCCTTACGCCCCTTGTTATCACTCATGCTGAGAAGCTATATTCTAAACCCAAGCCTAGAAATGCGGTAGGTCAACGTGACTCCCACAGCGACAATGAGCTGCGTCCCCTAGAAACCAGATTAATGTACTGAAGTTCCCTCCGCAACTGAGACACGGACAGGAAGTGTGCTTCCTTATCATGCCAAAACCACTTTTGACTCCATATTCGTCTTCAAGCTGCTAACTGTATTTTAATTTAAATGGTTATCTGCCCACTTGCCCTCTTGCTGTCTTTGATTCCTTGTTTTCTGAGTTTGGCTTAATCAATGCTTTTTGAACCATTTATTCAAAGCAAATATTTTTTGCAATATAAGTAAAACAGACTGCTTCCATTGAAATGGAAAAAAACACAAAAATAATTGAAATAGTCAACATTATAAACAACAAAAACGATTTTAGTGCACATCATTGCATTCTGACCTTTATGAATGTGATAGTAAGTAAACTGAAAACATGGTTATAGTCTGAGTTGGACTTGCAGTGTTATCAACCTCGAAACACCAGTTCAGACACCTCCTCATTTGAATATTCCCCAGGCATCATACTGTATCCAGACACTTTTTCATAGTACCCCTGCACACTGGAAGGTGGCGCTGTGCGCCTCTCCACTGATGCCGTTTCACTCCGGTCTGGGTCTTCTCTTCGTCTGTCAGATGGCTTCTGACAGTTGTGTGTTTTGGATACCGAGGCAGTGGCCTCATTACTCCACATTCTGTTTTTATGAGATTTATAGTTGCTGTTTTCGGTTTCCTTATCGATCTGTGGTACTTTGTCACAGTTGAAGTTGGTTCACAAGGTCAGCTCGGTGATGAGCCGCGGGAAGCGGTTAGTTGAGTTGGCAGAATTGTCCGCATGTTTCCTCAGAGAGTCCAGTCTCTGTCTATCTAGTACCTTCTGATAGTTACATATACAAGCCCTGCATGTAGTTGCATGCAGGGCTTGTATAGGTACCACTCCCGGGCGCTGACGTCATTCCTTTCCTTCCAATCCTCAAAATACAGATCCAGAGCTTCTCTCGTTTCTCAGACACTGTTTTTTTTCTCCAAATTCTTCTACAGTGTTCAAGGGATGTCATCCCCTAAGAGTTCCGTTTTGTTTAAACCCTGTAAGGACTGTTGTAAACAGATGTCTGTGACAGATCTCCACCAGGTTTGCCTGTGGTGTCTGGGCTACAACCACAACTCAAAGACCTGCAGAGATTGCGTGTTGGTGAACCCAAAGGCCATCGGGGAAGGCAAGGTTTAACTCTGCTTCACCAAGCACAAGAAGACGCAGCTCTGGGAATGCTCCAAGTCCAGTTTCAAATCAAAGGCCTGGTCCCCCGCCCGTTCCCAGGGTCGACAGGGTCGCTCTAGAGGTCTCTCTTCGTTACTATACAAATTCCCCTGTAAGCACAAAAACAGAAATTGTTCAAGTGGAGTCTCCTCTTTCACACCATTCCTACTCTCTAAACGAAGATCTTTGGTGTTGCCAACAGTCCTATTCTCACTCCACAAATGATTCCTGCATAACCCGTTTCTAAGGCCTTCAGCCTTTCCAGATCAAAGAGTTCCATGCAGCTATCCTCCCGCTCTGCTGATCTCTACAGGCTGTCTTTGTTACGCCACTAAGGCACCACAGGTCTGCTGCCTTAGTGGACTAATGCATCCACGGTAGGGTCTTGTGTTCGACCTCATGGTTACATGCTCAAATCCCGATGGGTCCACTCAGCCTTTCATCCTTCTGAGGTTGATAAAATGAGCACCATTAAGTTGAGTAACAATAAACATCTTTTATTCAGCACCAAGATACCTTTGGGTGAACGTGCACTTTACAAATGCACATGTTATGTTATGTTATATCACGGAGCCGAGAGACCCTTCGCCTCGATCACCACTGGCAGGTTCGCCATCTGCGCTAATTCGACCCTCTGAAACACTTCAGTCCTCCGCTCCAGCCCCGGCGACGCTCTGGAACCCTCAACCACACTAGACCCAGGTACATTGACACCAATGCTGACTTCCCTGCCCGAAGAGGTGACCCTGATTGCCCTCTCCGACACTGGTCCGACTTTGACCAACCTCGCAACCAAATCCGACTAAGGCTTGTGCTCTCACTTTACTAAAAGGTAAGCAACATTCTTTACACTCCCTTTTTGGCACAGACTTTCTGGTTCAAGTCCATTGACAGCCCCCTCCAAGGCTACTTACTGCTTTAATTTCTATTAGAAAAGTGAAGAATCGATGGGTAGAAGTGTCTATCAGAAGAACAAGTTACTTATCTTAAGTAACGCTCTTTCTGGTATAGACTCTAGTCTATTTAGATGTAAATTCCTCACCTTCCCCCCCATCCCCATCCTCTCCATTCTGTGATTGGACTCTACCCAGTAATAAGATCCCAGGTCTAGGATTCTGCACACTGGTCTATCAGTTTGTTTTTATGGCTCCACAACTGGGGAGATGGACAGTCACGAAAGCAACTGATGTCAGCGCACAGGAGTGGCGACTATATAGGCTCTGCATGTAACTTCTGAAGCAGAACAGCATATGTGCATAGCTGCACGGCACCACCTTCAGGCATGCAGAGGTACCATGAAAAAGTTTCTTGAACCAGTTTGACACCTAGGAAATATTCAAAAGGAGAGCAATCTGCAGCCAGATAGTCTACCAGAAAGAGCATTACCGAAGGTAAGTAACTTGTTTTTGATTTAAATCTTCAAAACTGCCATCTACTCAATTATTATACGCTTAAATATATGCTGCTGTACTCTTCTCCCATTTTCTGTGATCATGGTGTAGGAAATTTGCATAGGTATGTCATTCAGTCGCTTGGCCACAATTATACCTACCTGTATATAGCTTCCTGGCTCTGTCTGGGGGGAAAACTCAAATGCTTTACAAAATAAGGCTGTAATGCCTTGATGTGACTTCCAAAATGTGATCAGTGTCACTCACGTGGGTACCTTAATGGTCCGGTTCTTCTTCCTTTTCATTTGGAAACCTGTAGTGCTGCATTCATAAAGTAAAAATATTACTACAAGTACCAGCATGCAAAGAAAAAAGCAGGACTGGAGAGCTATTCACACATGGCATTGGACAACCTGAGACTCCTATAGAAACAATCGCAATGGACCGCACATCGCTAGCCCCTCCTCCGGATCTCCCCCAGGGACTCTGGTACATGGAGTTCTTGAGTGGTTCACCCCAGTGGGTGCAAGTAGGTATTTGTTGAACTGATGATCTCAGGACCCGATACATGTCCCGGGTTTTTGGATATCGCCCAAGACATGGCTAGGGTTTCGGGATAACTTCCCTCATCAGTAGAGAAAATAGTTAGGGGTGGAAGAGAAGTAACCCTGGGCGTAGTGGGCGTAGTGGGGCTTCGCTGAGCTACGTGAAGTGGGCGAGAAACTACGCCCACCTCCGCACTCCGCGTAGCCCCACTACGCACCGCAGGCCTCCCTCCCTCCCTCCCTCCCGCCCTCCCTAAATACTTTAATTTAAATGTTAGCAAGAATTAAAAGGCACTTACCTTGCCCGCCGCGTCTCCGGGGCTCCCTCTCTTCATCGCCGCCGTCTTGGGTACTAATGCGCATGCGCGGGCGGCCGCGCATGCGCATTTCTCGTGAGAAATGCGCATGCGCGGCCGCCCGCGCATGCGCATTAGTACCCAAGACGGCAGCGATGAAAAGAGGGAGCCCCGGGGACCCGGCGGGCAGCGGCGGGCAAGGTAAGTGCCTTTTAATTCTTGCTAACATTTAAATTAAAGTATTTAGGGAGGGCGGGAGGGAGGCGGGTGGCGGCCAGCTACGCACCGTCTGCGGAGCGTGCGTAGTGCCGAATTCTACGCCTGCTATGCAAAATGCGTAGAAGCCGGCACTACGCACACTCCGTGCACGGAGCGTAGCTGCCCGCCCACCCTTAAAGAGAAGGCCGCCAAGCAAACGTCAAAGGCCTTGATGCCCGAACCGGCACGCAGGTGCGTCGTCCAGGAGCTCGTCAGCTCAAAGCTCAAGGGAGCCAATTTGTAGAAACAATCGCAATGGACCGCACACCGCTAGCCCCTCCTCCGGATCGCCCCCAGGGACTCTGGTACATGGAGTTCTTGAGTGGTTCACCCCAGTGGGTGCAAGTAGGTACTTGTTGAACTGATGATCTCTAGACCCGATACATGTCCCGGGTTTTTGGATATCGCCCGAGACATGGCTCGGGTTTCGGGATAACTTCCCTCATCAGTAGAGAAAATTGTTAGGGGTGGATGAGAAGGCCGCCAAGCAACCGTCAAAGGCCTCGATGCCCAAACCGGCACGCAGGTGCGTCGTCCAGGAGCTCGTCAGCTCAAAGCTCAATGGAGTCAATTTGTAGAAACAATCGCAATGGACCGCAAACCGCTAGCCCCTCCTCTGGATCGCCCCCAGGGACTCTGGTACATGGAGTTCTTGAGTGGTTCACCCCAGTGGGTGCAAGTAGGTACTTGTTGAACTGATGATCTCTAGACCCGATACATGTCCCGGGTTTTTGGATATCGCCCGAGACATGGCTTGGGTTTCGGGATAACTTCCCTCATCAGTGGAGAAAATAGTTAGGGGTGGAAGAGAAGGCCACCAAGCAACTGTCAAAGGCCTCGATGCCCGAACCGGCACGCAGGTGCGTCGTCCAGGAGCTCGTCAGCTCAAAGCTCAATGGAGTCAATTTGTAGAAACAATTGCAATGGACCGCAAACCGCTAGCCCCTCCTCTGGATCGCCCCCAGGGACTCTGGTACATGGAGTTCTTGAGTGGTTCACCCCAGTGGGTGCAAGTAGGTACTTGTTGAACTGATGATCTCTAGACCCGATACATGTCCCGGGTTTTTGGATATCGCCCGAGACATGGCTTGGGTTTCGGGATAACTTCCCTCATCAGTGGAGAAAATAGTTAGGGGTGGAAGAGAAGGCCACCAAGCAACTGTCAAAGGCCTCGATGCCCGAACCGGCACGCAGGTGCGTCATCCAGGAGCTCGTCAGCTCAAAGCTTAAGGGAGCCAATTTGTAGAAACAATCGCAATGGACCGCACACCGCTAGCCCCTCCTCCGGATCGCCCCCAGGGACTCTGGTACATGGAGTTCTTGAGTGGTTCACCCCAGTGGGTGCAAGTAGGTACTTGTTGAACTGATGATCTCTAGACCCGATACATGTCCCGGGTTTTTGGATATCGCCCGAGACATGGCTCTGGTTTCGGGATAACTTCCCTCATCAGTAGAGAAAATAGTTAGGGGTGGAAGAGAAGGCCGCCAAGCAACCGTCAAAGGCCTCGATGCCCGAACCGGCACACAGGTGCGTCGTCCAGGAGCTCGTCAGCTCAAAGCTCAAGGGAGCCAATTTGTAGAAACAATCGCAATGGACCGCACACCGCTAGCCCCTCCTCCGGATCGCCCCCAGGGACTCTGGTACTTACTTGCACCAACTTTGGGGAACCACTCATGAACTTTTTTTTCAACTCTTCAAACTACATGCACTTCATATACCTCAGGGGCGATCCGTAGGAGAGACTAGCGGTGTGCGATCCATCGTAGATTCCTGTTAAAGGGCTCCCATGAGCCCATAACCTGACAAGCTTTTGGAGACGCACCTGCGCGCCGGAGAGGCATTGAGGCTTGTGACGGTTACTTGGCGGCCTTCTCATCCACCCCAAATCCTGTCTCTACTGATGAGGGAAACTATCCCAAAACCCGGGCCATGCCCCGGGTCTATAGATCCTGGGAACCATAAGTACTTACTTGCACCAACTTTGGTGAACCACTCATGAACTTTTTTTTTAACTCTTCAAACTACATGCACTTCATATACCAGAGTGCTCAGGGGCGATCCGGAGGAGAGACTAGCTGTGTGCTATCCATCGTAGATTCCTGTTAAAGGGCTCCCATGAGCCCATAAGCTGACGAGCTTTTGGAGACGCACCTGCGCGCCGGAGAGGCATCGAGGCCTGTGACGGTTACTTGGCGGCCTTCTCATCCACCCCAAATCCTGTCTCTACTGATGAGGGATACTATCCCGAAACCCGGGCCATGCCCCGGGTCTAGAGATCCTGGGAACCACAAGTACTTATTTTCACCAACTTTGGTGAACCACTCATGAACTTTTTTTTCAACTCTTCAAACTACTGCACTTCATATACCAGTGTGCTCAGGGGCGATCCGGAGGAGAGACTAGCGGTGTGCGATCCATCGTAGATTCCTGTTAAAGGGCTCCCATGAGCCCATAAGTGACGAGCTTTTGTAGACGCACCTGCGCGCCGGAGAGGCATCGAGGCCTGTGACGGTTACTTGGCGGCCTTCTCATCCACCCCAAATCCTGTCTCTACTGATGAGGGAAACTATCCCGAAACCCGGGCCATGCCCCGGGTCTAGAGATCCTGGGAACCACAAGTACTTACTTGCACCAACTCTGGTGAACCACTCATGAACTTTTTTTTCAACTCTTCAAACTACTGCACTTCATATACCAGAGTGCTCAGGGGCGATCCGGAGGAGAGACCAGCGGTGTGCGATCCATCGTAGAAACCTGAGACTCCTATGACAGACCCATGTGCTACAACATGTTTTCCCCGTTGTACATCTGTTTTTCACTTCTACATACTGTATCCCCCTCCCCTCATTGCACAAAGCTCTATTCTTTTGTAGAACAGTTTATGCACAACACCCAGTGCTTTCCAGAGACAAAAAACCCAGTGCTCTCCTGGGACACAACACCAGTGCTCTCCTGGGACACAACATCCAGCGCTCTCCTGGGACACAACATCCAGCGCTCTCCTGGGACAGAACATCCAGCGCTCTCCTGGGACACAACACCCAGTGCACTCCTGATACACAACACCCAATGGTCCTCTGATGCAGAGCAAGCAGTAATCTTTTGAAACAATAAAATCAGAGTACCCACAATGCAAAACATCCAAGACTCCCTGCTGCACATCATGTAGTGCTTCTCTGGGACACATTACCCAGTGATCCTCTGCGGTACATCATATGATGCTGTACATCACCACATGTTTTTCCTGTGCTCCTCTGGTGCACAACCAACTATACTCCCCTATAAACATCACCCTGAGCTCATGTGATGCAAGTCACCCTGTGCCTCTCTTATGTACATAGCCTTGTGCTCCCACAATGCACATCATCATGTACTCCACTTGTACTTATCACCATGTGCTCGCTGGATGCACATCTCCCTGTGTTCCCTAGTCTTGTGAAGCGCTGTGCTCCTCTAATTTACATTATTCTGTGCTCCCCTGTTGCACAAAAGCCTGTGCTCTCCTTGTACATATCCCTCTGTGCTAACTTGATGCATGTTACCTTGTGCTACCTTGCACACCTCATCCTGTGTTCACCTGATGTACCTCACCCTGTGCTCCCGAATGCACAAAGCCTTGTGCCCCTTAAATGTAACTCACCCTCTGTGCCACAATACACAAAACCCTGTGCTCCTTTAATGTACTGCACCTTGTGCTTCCCATTGGACAAAACCCTGTGCACCTTAAATGTACATCACACTGTGCTCCCATGATGCCCATAACACTGTGCACCCCAAATGTACATTGGTGCTCTAAATCATATGATGTCATTGTACACACCCCTTTGTGCTCTTCTGATGCACTTCACCCTATGCACCCCTTGTTCGGTTTACCAACCTGTGCGCACCTGAGGAACATCATCCTGTGCTCCTCTTATGTACATCGCCCTGTGTTCTCTGATGCACTTCAACCTTTCCTACCTAGAGCACATAACCCAGCCCATTTGCTGCCAGGAATTTGTATGACTATTGGACTGTGCATATTTCTACCTCTGTTGTACAGTGTGAAATGGTGCCTGTGTGTCTGTTGGTCTGTCTGCATGAATGGTGGGTGTTATGTCTGTTGTTGTGTGTGCATGGAGGGTGGGTGCTATGTCTGTTGGTCTGTCTGCCTGGATGGCGGATGCATCTGTCTACCCTTCGTCCTATGTCTGTCTACTCTACATGTACGGCGGGTGCAGCCGCGGCTCGTGCAGGTTAGAGCAGAGAGGCGTTGGGGCTGGGTGGGGGGGATTTTGACGGACGATGATGAGGGAAAATTCATTATTTATTTAATTTTCTCCCATCATGGTCCGTTCAAATCCCACCCCGCCCCACCCCCAGCCGGGCCCACTGCTCTTACCTGCACGGGCTGCGGCTGGGCAGATGCTATTGGGTCTGTCTGCATGAATGGTGGGTGCTATGTCTGTTGGTCTGTGGGCATGGAAGGTGGGTGCAATGTCTGTTGGTCTTTCTGCATCGATGGTGGATGCATCTGTCTATCTTTTGTTCTATGTCTGTCTACATGTACGACAGGTGCTATATCTGTTGATCTGTCTGCATGGATGGTGGGTGATACATCCTTTGGTTTTTGTGCATGGAAGGTGGGTACTATGTCTGTTGGTCTGTCTACATGGATGGCAGGTGAATCTGTCTATCATTTGTCCTATGTCTGTTGGTCTGTCTGCATGTATGACGGGTGCTATGTCTGTTGTTCTCTGCTTGGATGGCTGTAGTATCTGTCTATCCTTTGCCCTCTGTCTATTGGTCTGTCCTCATGGGTGCCTTTACGTGTGCTCTATGCCAGTTCATTGTGTCACTCGTTGAGCTCGCACTTCCCAAAAGCCAAACCTATTAGTATTTCAATGCTTGTTAACTAGTGCTTTGCGTCCTTTTTAGGTCGAGCCTGGGCAGCGCAAGCGCTGCTCTGCGAGGCATGCTGTATTTGAGTATGGGCTTGAAGCTTCGCTCACTCTCCACCCATATTTTCAATTGGCTTGTGTCATTGTCCTTTATAAATGCTGTCTTCTAATTCGTTTAAAGGCTTGTTAGTCTCTTCTTAGTACCACCTTATCTTCATTTGTATCCTCCCATGAGGACTGGCCCTTTTACATCTGTTGTTACAGGTATGTCGTAAGCAGTATTTTCTTTAATGAGTTTCTTGTACTGCAGGCACGATATGTACTCCTGCAACATTCAGCGCGCAATGCGCTCTTTCCCTTTCCAAGCGGCACGTAATAATGGCAGCCTCTTCTTTGAAATGGAATAGGTCTTGCATTTACAAAAGTTTGAGCTAATGGCCTCGTAAATGACAATGCCTTTTATTTATCTGTTAATTATCAAAACAGATACATAAAAGGCATTGTCATTTGCAATGCCAATAGCTTAAACTCTCGCAAATGCGAGACCTATTGCATTACAAATGCTTTTTTCTTTGTTTTATATAGCACAAACTCGACCCAAAGGTATCTGAGCGCTTTACGTGAGCAAAAGTTGCCTTACAGACGGAAACATTGATTTTTTTTTATTAGGCAAAGGAAATTAAGTGATTTGCCCAGAATCACAGGATGTTGAGCGTCCCTGCCGAAACTCGAACCCAGCTGCTAGGTCGGCCGCTCTAGCCGTTAGGCACCATCCTCTCCGTTTATCTGCATGAGTGGCAGAAGGTGCTAAGTATAAACTCGGAGGTAAAACAGCTGGGTGTGAGGGAAAGGTATAAGTTTATGGTGAGGGGGTTAAAAACTGCAGCGCGTGAGGTATGAGGTTGGTATTGCGTTTAGGTGTGAGGGAAGCAGTATTACTGTAGCGTAACCTCTGTTGTGGGAGGTGTACAACTGCAGGGTCTGAGGGGGGCTGCAGCATGGGGTGTTGATGCACGTGAGGATGAGAATGTAGAGCCATAATTGTGGTGTATGAGGTTTGTGGAGGTAATGTAGGACTGGCGGGGGAGGTATAACGATATTGTAAGGGGGAGAGGTAGAAACAGACTGCAGCGTAATGTCCTGGGGCATTGTGTTTAATAATTCGAAGAGTTTGCTCTGGCACCAGATTATTTTATTACAATTCTGGTTTCATCACTGGGCCGAATTTCGTATCACTTAGAGCAGGGTGCCTGCTCGCCCCGGGTTGTACATCAGAGCCTTGTGTGCAAACAAAAACGACTAACATTTGTCCGGATCAAGTAATTAAGCGCCGTATGCAAGCACACTGGCGACATGCTGCCTGGCTGGTGTGTTGGAGGAGAAGCCCGTCGTGTTTACTTAATCCGTTTTTTTTTAATTCTTGTTTTCAATCGCTTCTTTTTCCACACATTCTGTGAACTTGGCATTTGACCTTCCTTTCTCCCTATACACCCTACCCCAAGTTTTCGCCGTCCCCATCCCTGCCTGACCCCCATTACAATAAGTAGCTGGTCTGATGCTGTGTGTTAGAAAGGGAAAGTGACAAGATATTGAGCGGGCCATTGGAAATCAATGCAAACTAAATGGGCTTCTTAACTCTAAGTGAAGTGTTGAAACCGATCCTGAATTCATAGCTGCGAAGATAAATACTCTGTTTTTATTAGGAAAAAATTGCTTTGGACTAAATAAAGCTGTTTGATTAACAAGTCAAAGCAGGTGGCGTATTGACGCAGTGAGACGGGGTTTACGCTGTCTGGGGGCGAGAAGGGGGCGGAGCTCGGCCTGCTGCCTGCAGGGACAGATGGCTGCGGGTCCAGAGCTGGGGCTGGGCAGCCCGGCTTCATTTCTCATGAGAAGCGGTGGGGCCTGTGGCTGCACAGATCTCAGGCCCCAGAGTTCACTGAGAAGCAGTGGGGGCTGCGGATACCCAGATCTCAGGCCCCAGAGTTCACGGAGTAGCAGTGGGGGCTGTGGATGCCCAGATCTCAGGCCCCAGAGTTCACTGAGTAGCAGTGGGGGCTGTGGATGCCCAGATCTCAGGCCCCAGAGTTCACTGAGAAGCAGTGGGGGCTGTGGATGCACAGATCTCAGGCCCCAGAGTTCACTGAGAAGCAGTGGGGGCTGTGGATGCCCAGATCTCAGGCCCCAGAGTTCACGGAGAAGCAGTGGGGCCTGTGGATGTACAGATCTCAGGACCCAGAGTTCACTGAGAAGCAGTGGGGGCTGTGGATGCCCAGATCTCAGGCCCCAGAGTTCACGGAGAAGCAGTGGGGCCTGTGGATGCACAGATCTCAGGACCCAGAGTTCACTGAGAAGCAGTGGGGCCTGTGGATGCACAGAGCTCAGGCCCCAGAGCTCACTGAGAAGCAGTGGGGCCTGTGGCTGTACAGATCTCAGGACCCAGAGTTCACTGAGAAACAGTGGGGCCTGTGGATGCACAGATCTCAGGCCCCAGAGTTTACTGAGAAGCAGTGGGGCCTGTGGATGCTCAGATCTCAGGCCCCAGAGTTCACTGGGAAGCAGTGGGGGCTGTGGGTGCACAGATCTCAGGCCCAAGAGTTCACTGAGAAGTAGTTGGGCATGTGGCTGCACAGATCTCAGGCCCCAGAGTTCACTGAGAAGCAGTGGGGGCTGTGGCTGCACAGATCTCAGGCCCCAGAGTTCACTGAGAAGCAGTGGGGCCTGTGGATGCACAGATCTCAGGCCCCAGAGTTCACTGAGAAGCAGTGGGGCCTGTGGCTCCACAGATCTCAGGCCCCACAGTTCACTGAGAAGCAGTTTGGCCTGTGGCTCCACAGATCTCAGGCCCCAGAGTTCACTGAGAAGCAGTGGGGCCTGTGGCTCCACAGATCTCAGGCCCCACAGTTCACTGAGAAGCAGTGGGGCCTGTGGCTGCACAGATCTCAGGCCCCAGAGTTCACTGAGAAGCAGTGGGGCCTGTGGATGCTTAGATCTCAGGCCACAGAGTTCACTGAGGAGCAGTGGGGCCTGTGGCTGCACAGATCTCAGCCCCAGAGTTCACTGAGAAGCAGTGGGGCCTGTGGATGCACAGATCTCAGGCCCCAGAGCTCACTGAGAAGCAGTGGGGCCTGAGGCTGTACAGATCTCAGGCTGCAGAGTTCACTGAGAAGCAGTGGGGGCTGTGGATGCACAGATCTCAGGCCCCAGAGTTCACTGAGAAGCAGTGGGGCCTGTGGATGCACAGATCTCAGGCCCCAGGGTTCACTGAGAAGCAGTGGGGCCTGTGGCTCCACAGATCTCAGGCCCCACAGTTCACTGAGAAGCAGTGGGGCCTGTGGCTCCACAAATCTCAGGCCCCAGAGTTCACTGAGAAGCAGTGGGGGCTGTGGATGCACAGATCTCAGGCCCCAGAGTTCATTGAGAAGCAGTGGGGAATGTGGCTCCACAGATCTCAGGCCCCAGAGTTCACCGAGAAGCAGTGGGCCTGTGGCTGCACAGATCTCAGGCCCCAGAGTTCACGGAGCAGAAGTGGGGCCTGTGGATGCACAGATCTCAGGCCCCAGAGTTCACTGAGAGCAGTGGGGCCTGTGGATGCACAGATCTCAGGCCCCAGAGTTCATTGAGAAGCAGTGGGGCCTGTGGATGCACAGATCTCAGGCCCCAGAGTTCACTGAGAAGCAGTGGGGGCTGTGGATGCCCAGATCTCAGGCTCCAGAGTTCACGGAGAAGCAGTGGGGCCTGTGGCTGGACAGATCTCAGGTCCCTGAGTTCACTGAGAAGCAGTGGGGCCTGTGGATGCATAGATCTCAGGCCCCAGAGTTCACTGAGAAGCAGTGGGGCGTGTGGCTGCAGAGTTCTCAGGCCGCAGAGTTCACTGAGAAGCAGTGGGGAATGTGGATGCACAGATCTCAGGCCGCAGAGTTCACTGGGAAGCAGTGGGGGCTGTGGGTGCACAGATCTCAGGCCCAAGAGTTCACTGAGAAGTAGTTGGGCATGTGGCTGCACAGATCTAAGGCCCCAGAGTTCACTGAGAAGCAGTGGGGGCTGTTGATGCACAGATCTCAGGCCCCAGAGTTCACTAAGAAGCAGTGGGGCCTGTGGATGCACAGACCGCAGGCCCCAGAGTTTACTGAGAAGCAGTGGGGGCTGTGGATGCACAGATCTCAGGCCCCAGAGTTTACTGAGAAGCAGGGGGCCTGTGGCTCCACAGATCTCAGGCCCCAGAGTTTACTGAGAAGCAGTGGGGAATGTGGCTGCACAGATCTCAGGCCCCAGAGTTCACTGAGAAGCAGTGGGGGCTGTGGATGCACAGATCTCAGGCCCCAGAGTTTACTGAGAAGCAGTGGGGCCGTGACTGCACATATCTCAGGCCCCAGAGTTTCCAGGAATGAGATTAAACTTGAGGCATTTTCACCAAAGGTTAGTGGCTGAACAGAAACATTATGGTCTCAATAGTGAAACCCCCTTAAAGTCAATACTCCATTGAGTTATACAAGAGAGAGACTTTAGGCGGAGGAGTAAGCCTTGGGCCTAACAAGTGAGCCTTGAGGTGTTCGAGCTCACATCTGTTTGTGGTGATGTGTATGGTGAGGCTCTGCGCCGAATGGTCTACCTTCCTGGGGCTTGTTAGGATTGCCTACTCTACATCACCTACATCCTAAACCCAACATCGATCTTGAATCCTAGCTTTAAAATCTAGCTATTACTCTACATATAAGACTGAACCCTAACTCTGCCCTAGTGTCTGAATCTTAAACATTTATTCTTCAAATCTGACCTTAATGCTAAATCTATATGCAAAACATAAGTCTTAAAATCTAATTCTAAAGTTGCACCCAAAGTGTTATCAAACCCTAACTTTAACACCGAGCTCCAAATGTAACCCTGAACTTTAAATCTGGCCATACTCTAACTCCTAACCATAAATGTAACCCCAAATCTAGATTTTAATATCTAATCGTGAACTCTAACATTAAAGGCTAACTCTTAACCATGATTAGGAACCCACAAGGTGAAGCTGTAAACATAAATGTAACCACAAATCCAACTTCTAAAAAAAATGCTGGCCCTATACTCTGTGCTACGCAAACAAATGATGGGCGGAATGCTGAACAAATCACACATTCACCCCCAGTCAAGAGATCTGGGTTTAATCCATCATTCTTTTGCTCACCATTCCACCCCAGTTTAGTCCCAGTCATATGCAAATCAGTCTTGACCCTGTATCTCATGGGAACAGTCCAGACCGAACTGCAAAGCCAGGTCCTCCCTGGACCGGAAACAAGCATCCTGGGACCGGTTTCTGGGTATTACCCTTCATCGGCCAGGCTAGCTTTAATCCAGTGGCACAGTGAGCGAGAGACCCACGTCTGGGCATACCAAACCCATCCCACATAGGGTGCAAAGAGCTACGCAAACAATTGATGGACGGAATGCTGAATAATCATACATTCCCCCTGTCAAGAGACCTGGGTTGTATCCATCTTTCTTTTGCTCACCATGCCCTATACTCTGATCTTGAATCTAACCCTCTAACCCCAGCTGCCACCCTGCCCGCAGTATGCATTATTGGCAGAAGGATGTCTGTCAGTCAAACCAAAAATCCTCAGGATGCTTGTACCTTACACCCCAGACATGGCAAGGATGCCTGCCCCATACTACACAAACATGACTGGGATGCCTATGTCATGCGTGTACCCAAACATGGCAAAAATACTTGTACTATACTGTACTACTCAATATGAGGATGCCTATACCACACAATGCAAACATGGCGAAGATGTCTGTCCTAAAATACCCAAACATTGCTGGGATGCCTGTCCCATACCAGCCAAACATGGTGAAGACGCCTGTGCCATGCTACCCAAATATGGAGAGGAATCCTGTGCCATAATCCCCAGTCATGGCAATCTGCTTTTTCTGTACTACCCAAACACGGCAAGGTGCATGTGGCATATTATTCAAACAAAGTAAGGATGCTTCTACTGAACTACCCAAACATGGCAAGGTGCCTGTGGCATATTATCCAGACAAAGCGAGGATGCTTCTACTGAACTACCCAAAAATGGCAAGGTACCTATGCATATTATCCAAACAAAGAGAGGATGCTTCTACTGTACTACCCAAACATGGAAAGGTTCCTGTGGCATATTATCCAAACAAAGCAATGATGCTTGTAAGGTACTACCCAAACATGGCGAGGTGCCTGTACATATTATCCACACAAAGCGAGGATGCCTGTACCGTACTACTCAAACATGGCAAGGTGCCTGTGCATATTATCCAAACAAAGCAAGGATGCCTGTACCATGCTACCCAAACAAGGCAAGGTGCCTGTGGCATATTATCCAAACAAAGCGAGGATGCCTGTACTGTACAACCTAAACATGGCAAGGTGCTGTGCCTGTGGCATATTATCCAAACAAAGCGAGGATGCCTGTTCTGTACTACCCAAACACGGAAAGGTGCCTGTGGCATATTATCCAAACAAAGCGATGCTGCTTGTACCGTACTACCCAAACATGTCAAGGTGCCTGTGCGTATTATCCAAACAAAGCGAGGATGCCTATACGGTACTGCCCAAACATGGCAAGGTGCCTGTGGTATATTATCCATATAAAGCCAAGGTGCTTGTACCATACTACACAAACATGGCAAGGTGCCTGTGCATATTACCCAAACAAAGCGAGGATGCCTGTACTGTACCACCCAAACATGGCAAGGTGCCTGTGCATCTTACATAAACAAAGCGAAGATGCCTGTACCGTTCTCCCCAGACATGGCAAGGTGCCTGTGAAATATTTCCCAAACAAAGCGAGGATGCTTGTACTGTACTACCCAAACATGGCATGATGCCTGTGCCGATTACCCAAAGCGAGGATGCTCCTACTGTATTACCCAAACATAGCAAGATACCTGTGCATATTACATAAACAAAGCGAGGATACTTGTACAGTACTAGCCAAACATGGCAAGGTGCCTGTGCATATTATCCTAACAAAGCGAGGATGCCTGTACCGTCCTACCCAAACATGGCAAGGTGCCTGTTCATATTACCCAAACAAAGCGAGGATGTCTGTACCGTACTACCCAAACATGACAAGGTGCCTGTGGCATATTATCCAAACAAAGCAAGGATGCTTCTACTGTACTACCCAAACATGGAAAGGTTCCTGTGGCATATTATCCAAACAAAGCGAGGATGCTTGTACGGTACTACCCAAACATGGCAAGGTGCCTATGCATATTATTCAAACAAAGCGAGGATGCCTGCACCATGCTACCCAAACAAGGCAAGGTGCCTGTTGCATATTATCCAAACAAAGCGAGGATGCCTGTACTGTACAACCCAAACATGGCAAGGTGCTGTGCCTGTGGCATATTATCCAAACAAAGCGAGGATGCCTGTTCTGTACTACCCAAACACGGAAAGGTGCCTGTGCATATTATCCAAACAAAGTAAGGATGCCTGTACAGTACAACCCAAACATGGCAAGGTGCTGTGCCTGTGGCATATTATCCAAACAAAGCGAGGATGCCTGTTCTGTACTACCCAAACAAGGAAAGGTGCCTGTGCATATTATCCAAACAAAGTAAGGATGCCTGTACAGTACTACCCAAACATGGCAAGGTTCTTATGGCATTTTATCCAAACAAAGCGAGGCTGCTTGTACAGTACTACCCAAACATGCCAATTTGCCTGTTGCATATTATCCAAACAAAGCGAGGATGCCTGTACCGTACTACCCAAACATGGCAAGGTGCCTGTGGCATATTATGCAAACGAAGAGAGAATGATTGTAACGTACTACCCAAACATGGCAAGGTTCCTTTGCATATTATCCAGACAAAGCGAGGATGCTTGTACCATACTAACCAAACATTGCATGGTGCCTGTGGCATATTATCCAAACAAAGGGAGGATGCCTGCCCTGCACTACCCAAACATGGTAAGGTACCTATGGGATATTACCCAAACAAAATGAGGATGCTTGTACCGTACTACCCAAATATGCATTACCCAAACGTGGTGAGGAAGCCTTAACAAAACAAGCAATAATCAATGGTCCGAAAGAGGCCGTGCATGAAATCATAGCGGCTTCTCACACTCTGCATGCCACCATGAAAGCCAAGTTCACTATATTATTTGTAGGGCCCGGATCATATGAACAGTTCCACATGTCCTGCAGCATACCATTACTCGAATACATGATGCCCTCCCGGAAAAGACTGGGAATGAAACACCTCTCCATGCCTCAGGAACCAGCAGATGTCTGTCCGTGTGGGCTGAGGGACCACTCCCCACAACTTTTTCACAACAAGGAGACTGTCTGTGAGGCTGAACCAAAATCAGCCTGACAGACACTCTTCTTGTTCAGGTCAGGCAGCCAGGAGCTAGACATATGCTAAATGTGCAAACTCTTAGCAGCCTGAGCTGAACTTTACCAGGCTGAGGATTTCACAGCCCTATGGGCGTGACCTCTTCAGCCTAGCAAAGGTCCTCAAGGCCCTAGTGACTGAGGGGAATGGGTGGGAGAGTCACTGATTGAGTCGGACCTGGGCGCTTCAGTTTTAAGCTCTTTAGTGCCCAGGGCTGTGTCAATCAGTGACACCTCATCACAAAATGGTGTGGGGTCATCAGTCTCACTGACCCCCTCCCACTCTGCGACGAGTGATGTACTGCTGTGTTATTAAGGTTAGCCAGTGAGGTAAGGCAGCAGTCCCAATCCTCCCGAAGAGCTACAATGAAGGTAAGTTTAGTTTTTTTGATGTTTGGTGTGTGTGTGTAAGTATGTATATATGTGTATTTGAGGGAGTGCTGTGAATGGGCCTTTGTGTGCACAAGTGTGAAGGCTTCGGTGTGAGTGAGTGTGGATGTGTACAGGTTTGCCCTGCCCCTCAACCTGCTAAAATTACCGCTTGCCACTGTCAAGATTTAAAAAAAATTAACGTATCCATTTTTTGTAGCGACACACACGCTTGCCTTCCTTTGAAGCATGAAAACAGGGACTAAGCCCCAGAAAAAATAAACAGGGAATCGTTAGCATAGGCAATGTGCTTTGATGTCACTTCATCTTTGGAAGGACTCTCACAACCTTATTTGACCCCCTTTACAGCAAAAGGTGAAGTCAAAACTTTGCAATGTGTATTATGTATGCAAGTAAATTATGGGGTTAAAATGCACATTTTCATATGTAGATCACATGCAGGAATCTCAGATGTTTATATGATCATGTGTTGTTTTGGATAGTGAAACACACTGAATTGTCTAGAGGTCTACAGCATTACTTGGTGCCCACCGACATCCTGCGCTGCTCACCAGTATCTAAACATGCCTAAGTGAAGCCCTCATGTGGGCAACCCATGTAGGGAAACGGAGTCCCATCACTCACAGGGCACAAGTCCTATAAAAAGAAGTGGGGGGACTGACAATATGCAAATTACCTCATGACGTCACGTGCTGAACATGTCCCGGTGTCTGAAAATTACAACGGACACGTTTAGCAAATTTCTGTGGGGCCCAGTTTCCTGGAAGAGGGGACGGCGTCCACCCTGTGGAAAAAGTGAGGGGACGCCGTGTACCTTCGTGTACCCCCGACTCGAGCCCTGATCACTCACCAGAAGGTGACATGCTTCATCATCTGTGGTCTCCTCCCGGCTGTAACCCCTAGTACTGCCGAGGGCTACAACCCCCTCATTGTGAGGGAGGAGCACAGGGATGTTTTACAGGATCTCCTAGGTCATACTAAAATCCAGAGTATGATGAGCTGTGGTGTACTATTTAGTGATTGGTAATTTGTTGGTAACAAGGACCCCCTGGTACGGATCAGTATCCTGGAACAGGGTAAACAATATATGAAAAATAACACTCCCAGGCGTACAATATTGTTATTTTATCAATTTTGACCAATGCACTGAATTTTAATATCTTCTTTTAATAAAATTAAAAAATGTATTTTTCCTAAACCGAACTAGTTTGTTTGTTAAATCTATTGTGTAATCTCTGCAGTGTACGCCTGGGAGTGTTATTTTTCATATACTATTTAGTGATTGGCGCAGTGCAAAAAAAAAGTGAGATTAAAACTGGCTATTAGCTAAATATCTGCTTATTGTATATCTCTTAGTGTCAGGGTTAAAAACAGTGCTAAGGCAGTTTTGGAAAAATAACCTGCTACTGTTAAGTAAAGAGGGTCGGTCTACATGTTTCAGCTACTGATGACCTAAAGAGTGTCTAGCCTTCCTCAGGACCTAAAAAGTATAAGCTACTGTGTAGTAAGTGTAAAAACAAAAAACTGTATGTAATACACGTGTGAATTGTAAATGACAAAATGGACAGATACAACCTATCGCACCAATTGTTTCATTTCAAGGTACGTCTTTGAACCTGTGTGAAAAAGCACAAACAACATAGATACTGTGTTAGGATATTGGTATAGCAGTAAAAAAAAGTAACTAGGAGCTAGTAATAAATACTAAATCTCCACTTCACACTTAATGCGTGGTTGGTGCCTTGAAGAAGCGGTTGGACTTTTTGAGCTCTATAAACAAACTAAATAGTAACCCAAACAGAAATGTGGAAAAACCCAAATTAAGATATTTTACCTATTGTCAGTCACATGCATATTTTCGACACGTGAAGGAGTAATGCTCTGTCTTGAATGTTATAATTATTGAGTGCGAACGGTCCGAGGAATGAGAGATGTGTTTGAATTGCAGCCTTATATGTGTATCTGACATTCCACCTCAGTCCCTTTCGAAATGCTGGGCCTTGTCTTTCAGAAAGCAGATCCCTGGCAGTACACGAGCTACGCGCGCACACGTGAGCATCGCGCGCACACAGTTCAGCTACTGAACAACGTGGAAGGACCCAGCCCACCCTCGGGCTCTTATAAATTATTTGTGGGGGGCTTAAGCCCTAATAACCTGGCGCCTACGCATGCCACTGAGGCTCAGCCCCTCTGCTTGACTCCTGGCACGCGGGATGAGAGCGGGCAGCGTGCCAGTCTTGGAAGACTTCGAACCAGAAGCCAACAGGCTCTCCGGGGGTCGCTCCTGAACTGGAGCCCTGCCATACAGATGACAACATATGAACGCTTCTTGGGTTCAAACACGTGAAGACTGATTATCCTGTTAGAAAGGGGTATTAATAGAGTTTGCTGGACATTAAAACGTTTCATAGTAACCATTCATATAGCACCCCCCCCCCAAAACAACCAGAGTTTTGCATTGGAATAAGAAGTGTATGTGTTATACACACACACAGTTCATTGCTGAAAGCCGTCGAAAGGTCCCTGTGAAAGGCCAATAGAAAAACACGCAGGAATCGATGCGGGAACACCGATTCTCGCATGCTCGTTAAACCCTATTATTTCCCTACCTCTGAAATAACGGGGACCCGTTATGATACATTGGGAGCAGGTGGCCTTACAAGGGATTTTAAGGAGCCACTTGGAAAGAGAGCCTGACCGTGAAACTCTTAAACTCTGGGGGGCAAATTTACAAGCCCCTTGCGCTGCTTTTGCGTCACTTTCAACATGGGAAAAGCGACGCAAAAGTGGCGCAAGGAGCTTGTAAATCTGCCCCTGGGTGTGGCAGGACCCAGCGCTGCGTGAAGCGCCTGTGCTTCGGGTGTGGGAAAGCCCTGACTCGAAGTGTGAAGCACGCATGCTCTGCCTTGTGTCAGTCACATACTCTGAATCCCACGTGCTCTGTGTATGGCACTGCTTGGCTTTGGACCTCTGTAGGTCTGGGTGTCGCCGCCGCGGTCCCTGACTCTGAGGGTCAAACACACCACCTCTCCGGAAGAAGCCCCCCTGCACTCTGGGTGTAAACGGGGCACTACGCTCTAGGGAAGCCTCACTTGACTCGCACTCAAAAACGCGGCAGCGCTTATCTTTCCCGGGAACAAGTCAGCGCAACCACGCCTAACTCCGAGGTGGAGCTTTGAAACATGCATGCTGCACATGGCTCCGTGTGTGAAACACATGTTCTGCGTGGCGACCCTGTCTCTTGAAACATGCATGCTGCATATGATGCGACGGTGCCTGTCTCGACGTGATTAAAACACATGCTCTGCGTGTGACGACCCCCTATCTCCTGAAACATGCATGCTGCATATGATGCGGCGGTGCCTGTCTCGACGTGTGTGACACACGTGCTCTGTGTGTGCCTCTGAGCCAATCGTGCGCTGCGTGGCGGTACCATGACTGAAACACACGTGTGTGCGTCGCGTGTGGCCCCGGGGCGTAGGTTCCATTGGTGAAGCAGCTGCAGTGGCATTAGGGCTCCGGCGCCGAATAGACCCAGTGAGCACGGGTTAATATTGCTGTATTGTATAATTCAGACAGCCGCCCACTTACTTTCCTGCACTAGGCCCCATTGCACCCTGGCTGTGGTGTGTGAGACACCATGTGACTGAGAAACTCGCGTGCTCTTGCTGTGCCAGTGTCTCACCGCGACTGTGGAACACGCGCCTTGTGATGGTGTATGCGTGTGAAACACGTGCCCTGCGGAGGTGCATGCGTGTGAAACACGCGCCCTGCGGCGGTGCATTCTGGTCTGGATGTAGCTGGGCCAAGCATTCGCTGCATCCTAAAATGACAATGTGATTTATGTTCCACAAGTGCAGCCTTCATTGCCTCCGCCGCTCCCCAGCTCCCTTCCCGGGCTGCTTTCAGGGTCTAGCAGACAGCTGGGCCTAGGAATTCATACGATTTGTTCTGCCGACACGTCTCCCTTCCCCGCCGTAATAGGATCTGCAGAAATAATTGGAAGAGCTGGAAGGTAATTTATTGTCCCCCGTCCCTCTGCCCCGCGGCTTCCCACACGCACCCCAGGTATCCCCCGGATAGATTAATCCCCCTATAAAACATTATTTCTGCTTCCTGGCCTCCTCATTTATCAGTGCGCTTCATTTTATTTACAAGCTCTTGATTAACTCGGAGTGCAGTTACCCAGAATCCTCTGCCCCTCGTGCTCCCCCCCTTTCTGTTCTTTCAACAGCCCCACCCGCCCCACTTCCTTCATTTCTGATGACCTTTTTACAATTCATCTCCGGCGGCACACTTATTCCTTCATTTCGCTATACACCCCTTTGCCTTACACCACTTCTTCCCTTCTTGTTCCCTTATCATCTTTTCATCCTCTTCATCCCCTCACTTCACATTTCATAGCCTCTCTCCCCACGTTTCCTTTCCCTCATTTAGCCTTCCCTTTGCCCTCCCTGTCCCCACCATCCGTCCTTCAAGTCTCTTTTCCTTCTCTTTGTTCCTTACATCCATCCCCGGCCATCCTTAATTTCTTGCCACTATCTTCCCTCTCATCTTTTCCCCTTTATTTCCCTAACCATCTAGCCCTTCCTAAGTCTCTGTCGTTTTTCATTTCTTCCTCCCTTCCCTTTTCCCAGTATTTTATGTCCTCTCATTATCTTCCTTCAGTTGGTGTTTCCCCCTTCCTTTATTTCGCCCTCCCTCCCTTTCGCCTCCTTCCCCATCTTTGCAGGTGTAGCCCTTGATATTTATTGATAGTCTTATAATGCCCGGCATGTCGTCTTCTGGATTCTTCAATGCACTGTGGGTGAGCAGCAGTCTTGAACTTGGGAGCAGCGGAAGCGTAGCTTCATGGGGGTGTTTAAGGTGTTAAACCCCCAATGTATTTTCTGGTACATTGTAGGGTACAGGTGGTTTTAGTTGGGTATAGTGAGGTGTATGTCGGATTTTTACATACACACAAACAAAAACATACACACATTCTCTATTTTTTTCAAAGTCTTCAGAAATGTTGGTTATTTTACAAAACATTGGGCTAGATGTAGGTAAATAGTATTTACCGATTCTAAAATACCAAATTTTACCAATTCGGTATTTTAGAATCGGTAAAAGCTATGTAGCAAAAAAGTTGGTAAAAATGACCGAATCGGTAAGATTCGGTATTTACCGATTAGGTAATTGCCATTCATTCCTATGGGCCTGGAAGCCCCTAGGAATGAATGGCAATTACCGAATCAGTAAATACCGATTTGGTAAAATGGGGAAAGAGTCAAGGGTGGCAGGGTGTCACATTGACACCCTGTTGCACCCCTGAATAGTGCTTGTGTGCACATGTGGCACACATACATGCCCTAAGGGCATGTCTGTCTGTCACATGACACAGGTGTAAATGCACAGATTTGCATTTACAGAGGTATTCGTTATTTACCACCAACTAATAGTTGGTGGTAAATAACGAATCCTTAAAGCACAGAAGCACTCTTCAAGTACTTCCTACATGTCATTTACAGATTCGGTAAATACCGATTTCTGTAAATTGGCCACCTACATCAGAAAAGCCTATTACCGGTCGGTAACGGCATAAATTCGTTAATTTCGGCCATTACCAACCGGTAATAGCCTTCCTACATCTGGCCCTAAGTCTTTTCTCTCACCTAGTACCCCTACCAAACCACACTTCTCTCCCTTTCCACTGTCCCTTAAGTCCCTCTCATGCGCCCTGCTTGTCATATAGAGTATTTTAACATTGTATGGCAGAGTGATTGTTGTAAAAGCTGAAACACCCCCCCTTTCCCCCCTCCCCTGTGAAGCAGTCCCATGTCCAGGCCTTTTCTGATCCACGTGTGGTTTGACCTTGCCCTCAAGGTCCTGCTGAGCGTGCTGCACAGCTTGTGGACAGGCAGGCAACTAGAGCCAAATTTCGGGGGGGGGGGGGGGAATATTTTGGGGGGGGGGGTGCTAATTCTTCCAACCATAGACAAAGTGGCTGTAAGAAGGGGTGAAAATACAACAAAAGCCTAATTTACAAGTAAATGGTCTTTTAAAGACTTGTTAAGTACTCGGGTGCGGCTGCGATTAGATGGTCGCCAGCCCGCAAAGCTGGCGCAGCCCGGCTGACACACACAACGGGTGGGTGGGGGGGGGATGAAGCCCCATGAGCACAATGGGTGTTGCGCGCCTGCTTGTGGCCCTATTCTCCCAGAGATCTTCCTTCATGTTGCATCCATGGCTTATTGGATGGCAAGGATTGCTGTCGGTGAGCATAGGCTTCTGTTTGGGGCATAATGTGTATAGTTTTGAAGGTTTCCTGGTCCTTTCCCCCAGTGTGGCTTGTCAGCTCTACAGGGCGTTGTAAACTTGATACTTGTGTACCCTGACAGCCAAGCCACTCTTTTGAAGACCTGTTTCATTTGTAATGCGTTTCACAAGCCCAGGCACTATCTGGCCACTTCCTTTTGGAATCCTTGCTGCTTGTCAATGAGCTTCTTTGGGAGTCCGGGGTAGATGATGCAACAGAAGTCCAGTTGCACCATTCCCCGGGCTCGCTTTAATTGTGTTCATTGGTTAGTATTGAGAGGATTTCCAGAGGAGAGAAAGCTGGAAGTTGATGCTCTTTGTCAGGGACCGGTGAACGACAAAAATGGCCGGCTCCTGCAAACACGCATGTGCAGGAGCCGGTTGGGGAAGCCAAATACTCGTAGATCCCGAGCAGAGACGCTTCGAGCTCCTGCTTCGGGAAAAAGTAATTCTTCCGGGTCTTACCTGTACTGTCGGGTCGTCGTCCATCGACATCTGCGTCCTTCTCGTCGGATCGGCGTTTCCTCTCCTGGCTTCGTACTCCTCTCCGGGTCCTTGATTGAGTTGGCTGCAGCCTCCGGTGAAGTCCTACCTGAAAATAAAATTAAAACAGAAGAAAGCTGCATAACTCATTTACAGTAACAGCGCTTTAGTGCTGAGTATACTAATTATAATTTCTCGCATTGTTTCTACTTATCTGACATGGGCTCCGAGCTTGTGGAGGTCTGCTTTTGTTGTTGATTTCATATATAGTTCTGTAGATTCCTCAAAGAATTAAGGAATGTAGTTAGGTGTACCTGAAGCTAAGGTGGATGTTGTAAAGTGCATTATATGTGGAGAAGTGTGGCTCACTGGTTAGAAGCGGCAGACCCTGAAGCAGAGGTCGGCCCGGGACCAGGGTTCAATTCCCGACGCGGCAGGGTCTTGGGTCATTGTCCGCGGACTCGATAATTCTCGCCTAGGTGCCTATGCTAACCATGGGTCCCACTCTGCAACTCTGGGCAATAGCTTGCTTAATCTCCACAACGGCCCTAGCAGCGCCGGGGATGCCTGGCTTCTCCTTGGGGGTTCCCTCTCACAGGGAAAGCCAGGACGGGTTCCCCAGCGGTATACAGCGCCAGGACGCCACGTAACGAGGTATACAGCGCCAGGACGCCACGTAACGAGGTAACAGTGCGCTTTACAAGTATACATACATTACATTACATATAGTGAACCTTATGTTGGAATATATCTTGTCAGCCTCAACATGTTTTTAGGTGGATTTTTGTACAGTCTTTCTTCTGCATAATATTTACTCATTATTCTTCAACTCAAACAACTTTATTGTTTTTACCTTTCTCCTTTCTAGACATGCAACACCTTTTCGCTTACATCAATTACCAGAATCCTTGGAAGAAGGGAATAATTCAGGTAGATAAGCACACATAGAATAGACTTACACGTAAGAGTAAAAATACCTTGCATACTTACCTCATTTTCTGTCCTTTCTCTTAACAGAGACTTCACTTGGCTGATTGGTTCTGTCCCAGAGCGGGGTGCAACGTGGGACCTTTTGTTTTTCCCTCCTTGTTTTCTCCCTTCTTCCCCAAGTTAGTTACTATTGGTACTTAGACTGAGTTGGGTACAATAGGTGACATGGGGAGGTTGAGGACCTTTCATCATTTGCATGGCGTTCCTGCGGAAATGTGAGTAAACCTGATTCTCTTGACCACTTCTTCGATATGGGGGACTAAAGACTTCTCGGAATCGAAAATGACTCTCAGAGTCCATATCCCTGTACAAACCGTGCGGCAGGGCTTGCCATGAGTTGACAGGTGCAATAGCATGTTGTTTTCAAGTTATAATTACCATTATATAGGCGACACAATATGGCTCATGAGCAATACCTAAACATAAACGTTAGTAATAAGCTTAGTAATGACACATATTCATGTACAACCCTATCATAACAATAATGGAGGTGAGATAGCGATGAATAACTCTCACTACATTACCTCTCTTATGCCAGCAGCTTCAGTAAAACCACATAAGGTTGGAGAAATTACACAGACTAGCTTTTTCTGTTGTGAGTAGTGACTTTTGTTTAAGGACAAAGGACCTTGATTTACTATGAGGTGTGCGTCACTTTTGTGACGGTGACAGAACGCAAAACCCAGTGGCTGCTATAAATCTCTGTCTGGGACTATCTTAGTACTAAATCCATTTGCTGTTGGGTTCGCGTTCAAATTAATGCTTGTGAGAATTACTATTCTTATACATGCCATCATTTCAGTAGAGTAAAGTGGGAGATTTAAAAAACGTAATCAGGAGAAAGTATTTCACCCAATTGACTTCTGTTGAGGCCTGAATCAGGTCTATTGTCATATATGGGACTTGCAAGTGTGCTGCTGCAGAATCAGATATCAGAAATGCAAATATACACGGGGTCGAGAGGAGTGGCCATATTAATTAAAAATTCACCCCCCCTTCCATGCCACCAAGACATGGGGGGATCCAAATGGAACTTTTTTGGTAGTACTGGGGACATGGTGCCGGAGAGAGCTCATGCTTGTTAGTGTGTATGCACCCCCGCAGCTGCAACAGCAATCACTAGACAAAGTAGCAAAGATACTTTTTGGAGTCAGGGCTCGCTACACATATTATAAGGGGTGACTATAACAATGTCACAAATCCGCACATGGATCGCACAAATGTAAATCCCGACACGTGGCTCCACTCACTTGGCCCAATTCCAAGACATGCTTGGTCTGACTGACCTCTGGCGTCAACACCATCCAGCGGTGCACGCCTACTCTTACTTCTTGGGCGCTCATAGGGTATTTTCCAAATTTAACTACCTTTTTTTCCCCGATGGGGGAGGTGGAGATGGTGGAGATAGTGGAAGTATCTGGAGAGGAGTATATCCAATCACTCACCACTTTGGCTGACAGTGGGAGGGAGAAACAGTGGATGCAGAAAGGAATGGAGACTGAGTGCCTGGGCCTTGTAGGACAGAGACGTTGCAAGTGAAATTCGAATAGACTCAGAACTAAACTTTAGCAAGAATGAGGGCTCGGTGACATCAGCGGTCACTCTATGGGAGGCGTTTAAGACAGTGGTATGGGACAGGGCGCAAAACATTAGAACCCACAAAAAAAGAAAGACTCGAGAGATTGAGACTCTGGAGCGCTGGCTGTTGAAACTAGAAAGCAATATGGATCCCGAGGCCTACCAACATATTCTCCGCCGGATGGAGATAACACGGGGGAATACAGGACAGTGGTGAACCAAGAAGTGAAAACACACCTTCAAGCCACTCAGCATAGTTTGTACGAGGCTGGTGATAGACCTGGCTGAGTAGAAAAGAGAAAGAGGCGAGATGGGTGGCAGTCATACGGGAGGAGGGGGAGACTCACACAACACCTCAAGACATAGCAGGTGCCTTTGCCCGCTACTACGCAGAATTATACAGAGATAGGCCAATAGCAGGTGACACACAAATTAGTGGCTACCTGGAGGCAATAGATGTCCCCACACTCTTGCGAGAGGCCCGAGACATGCTAGAGAAGGAGCTGACCCTTGAGGAAGTGATGGATGCCGTTGGAAGACAGAAATCGGGGAAGACCCCGGGCCTGAACGGGCTACCTGCAGAATTCTTTAAACAGAATGCTAGCCTGCTGAGCCCACACTTGTTAAATATGTATTATGTGATAAATGATGAGGGACACTCCCACCTGATCTCCGTACTGCCACGGTTGTGGTGATCCACAAAACAGAAAAATCCCGAACTGCGGGTCTTATCGACCTATATCACTACTTAATATAGCTTTATACTAATCCAGAGGCTAGGGCTCGAGTTAATGGGGTGACCTCGTGAGCTTGCCCGTTAAAAGAGGTACTAGGCAGGGATGTCCCCTATCTCCACTACTGTTTGCCTTAGTCCTGGAGCCTCTGGCCTTTGTAATCAGATCCCATCTGGAAATAAGAGGCTTTAAGGATGAAGAGGAGCTGCTGGGCGAAGAGCACATTTAGCTTTACGTAGATGACATCCTACTATACGCCACTGACCCAACCAGGAAGCTCCCAATGGTCGTACACATTTTCGAGCAGTATGGCCATCATGCAGGGTATATAATTAACTGGAAAAAGTCTAGTTTATACTCAGGCGGGAGACCTATCGATAGTCTGGAAATCCCAGGATGCCTGCAGGTGGCTCAAGAAGGGTTCCACTACCTAGGCCTTTACATTACCACCAGCGAGGTTGCGAACCTGGCGCAGAACATTAAACGGGTCTGAACCGAATTTCAGGAATATAAAGGCGACTCCCGCTGACAATAATGGGTATGGCTGCCATGTATAAGATGATTAAGCTGCCCAAGCTGTTGTACATATTACAAAATACCTACTGTAAGATACCCAAAGCCATGTTTACAACAATAAACAACAAATTACATACTCTTCTGTGGGACTGGGCCCACCCATGAGTGACTCTACAAACACTTCAACGTAACCAATATAACGGGGGCCTTGCACTATCCAATATAAGAGCTTATTACAGGGCGGCCCACTTAGTGGTCATTAATGAATGGGGGCATACCAGAAGAGACCACCCAACATACACACTGGAGAGGCTTCAATTTCGGCACCATACACACTACTTATACGGAGGCAAGGGCACTAGTCGACTGCTGCCAGCTACCCAGAGGGTGATAGAAGCCTGGAAGGGAGCAGAGAAACAAATGAAGTGGGGCACAAGACTTTCATGAGAAACCCCCCTGTGGGAGGGAGCAAGATTGCCAGAGATTGGTAAACTCAAGGGCTTTAGATAATGGGACATGATCGGAATCTCTAAGCCAGGAGACATACAAGAGGGAGGTACCCTTGCACCCTTTGTCACACTTCAGACCACATATCAACTAAAGGTCACTCAAAACTATGCTTATCTCAGATTGAAACATGCATGGAGGGCGGAAGGGGTGGACACAACAGATAGCCCCGAATTTTCAGGAAGAAATCCCTAATAAAGCTATCTCATGGACTTACAAAACACTACTTAATAATATCCCTGACAAGCTAGGACCACTGAGGGCCAAATGGGAGAACACTACAGGACCGCTAGAAGACATTGACTGGGAGGCGGCCTTAATGCACCCACAGAGGTAACCATAAAACAAGGGTTGTGTCTCATACAATTTAACATTCTACACAGGGTCTACTTTGACAGAGCAAGGCTGCATACTATGGGGAGAGCAGACACATCGACTGCCTGCGATGTAAGGCAGTGCAGTGCACATATATTCATACACTATGGGAGTGTAGTAACATAAAAGCATACTGGGTTCAGATACTGGGGTAATTGAACAAAATACTTGGAGCGCAACTCAAACTAGAGGCTAAGTATGTCCTGTTGGGTATCTCCACGGAAAACGACCTAAAGCGTAGCAAACTTTTACTATGTAACCTGGCGTTAGTGGTGGCCAAAAGAGACATAGCTTGTTATTGGGGAGCCCCAAGTCCCCCTGCACTGACTGAATGGAAGGCCTGCATGGCTCAGTACATGGTAGCGGGGAGAGAAACATTTAAGGCCAGTGGGTGCCCACACAAATTCAAAAAGATCTGGACTCTTTGGATGAATAACTATGGGTTGGAAGTGGGAGAGGAGGAGGAAGCATTAAGCCTGAGACGGAAAAGTCCAGGGAAGGAGAGAAGATAGACTTACACCCATGTTCTCACGGATGGAGGGTCTGTACTGTACAAATTTAACCCTCACTGATTGTAATTCTATGACGATCGAATCAATTGTGACCTCTGTTAGTAACATTGCCATCCCATTCTGTTCTCCATGTAATTTGGTAACATCATGTATCTTCTCGCACATCTTGTGTATCCAACGTATTGGTGTTAATAAAAAACATTTTTAAAAAAAGAAAGAAATGCAAATATACGTTTTGCATCATTACCTGTCTCGAGCACAGAGAAACGCTATGGTAAGCTGAGAGAGCATAAACAAAAATGTTGTGCAGGGGCCTGCAGGAGTAAGTTACTGGCAGTGCGTACTCCGAGTCACACAAAACCGGTCACTGTCGGCAGAAGCCCACTGAGGAATCGGGGTTTTGCATACAGGAATCGGGAGAATTGCCTTGAAATCAGTAGTCTCCTGTCTGAATCAGGAGGGTTGGCATGTATGTATACTGTAGAAACCAAATATAAATATAGAAATAAAATAGCACCATGAAATAAGGTACTATATAAAATATCAGATAACCTTACTAATCAGAATTAAATACATTGTAAAAGTAAACATGAGCTACTTAAAAGCAAAATTAGATACATATATAAAGAAGTCATATATCCACAGTATAGAAATGAAAATACAATAAATTAGCTACCTATTGAAAGGTAAATTAGCAGCATAGCTATCAGGAGGTGTCCATAACAGTTGGGGGACAGTAGCAGTTTGTGAAAACTACATAGAGAATGAGTAGCACGTTTCCCTGTAACAGTGACCCACGCCTACCAAGTATGAACAGTCTAGTGTCTTTCCAGTTTGAAGTAATCGAATTGATAGCAGAAGAAATACAGAGTGAATCGTTAGATAAATTAACTTTTAGCAAGTTACTAGACAATTATGTAATATAAATCCATTAGTTTGATAAAGAGATACTGGAAGCCAGCCAGAAACTTTACTGCACTGGCTTGTTCCATGTCCCCTGCTTGCTTTATCTGAGGCTTGGCAGACTTATGCGGACTTTCAATTCTTAACTTACAAAGCTGTTTTTATTTCACAAGGCGAAGGGGATAGGAGATTCTTTAGTAATATTCTGAATAAAAACAATCCTTGCAAATCTACTCCATGTTAAATGAGGGCATAATTCAGGGAATGCCATTGCTTTGGCATGTGAGCACATTTTTAGGTCTCGCCTGTCGATGCGCATGCGCATCGAGCAAGCGAGACTATGGGGGCTTATCCACTCTTTATCCAACTTGCAAGGAATCGTGGCGATTCCTTGCAGTGCCCGTGACTTTTAAGCTCAATGCGCATGCGCATTGAGCTTAAAAGCGCGTGCACATCAGTTCCCTCATCCGCACGTCGCATTTCTCCTCCCCCCTCGCCCCCTCCCCTGCCCGCCGTGTCGCATTTCTCCTCCCCCCTCCCCTTATCTGCCTTCCCTGTCTGTTCCCTCTCCCCGCTCCGCCCCCTCCCCTGCCCGCCGTGTCGCATTTCTCCTCCCCCCTCCCCTTATCTGGCCTTCCCTCCGTCTGTTCCCTCTCCCCGCTCCGCCCCCTCCCCTGCCCGCCGTGTCGCATTTTTTTTTAAATCACCACTTACCCCCTACCCCCCAGCAATGCCAACACTGACGCTGTGCTCAGTGTTTCTCTTGTTATTGCATTGGTTTGAGTGGCAACTGCTATTACATGAGCCCCAGGGATTCCACATGGCGATAGGCCTCAATGGACTTACGCTTCAGTCTGAACCTCCCTGTCAGCCAATATGCCTACTCCGCTAGTGCCCACATATCCTGCCAAACACTGGCGTACGCATTCCTGTAACGAGCAGGGATCTCCTAGCAAGAGCCTTGTGCACACGTGGTGAAGGAAACTCTGCGACAGAGGCCCGACCTCGCAACTTCCAAAATGTTGGCCCCGGGAAATCCTCACGTCACCGGCCCCTGGTGGGCCTCCACAGTAAGTTACTTCACCCTGCAAGCCGGGCTTGGTACCTCTGGAGCGGATCGCTCACTACCTGCTCGCCGGCTCGTGCCCTACCAGATTGCGGGGATCGAGAGCAGGCAAAGCCTTGCATAAAGTGACGCTGTCTGGCCCAAGCAACCCCCGTTGAGCATACTGCGCCCCACGCTACATCAGGGTTACCTCAAGTACGCTTATAAATCCACCTCTTTCATACCCCGAGCTACTCTGCCTGCATCCTTGCCTGAAGCGCACTTTTCCTGTCACTCTGGGCTATCTAGGCCGCTCTGACACCATCGCAATTGTGGCGCTGAGAACTATTCCGCTACCCTGAACTCTGCAGTCTGGCGGGCAAAGTTTGGTGCTGAACGCCCATGGAGTCGTTTCCTCTACTGCGGAGGGGGCTGGGTGCAGCAGTTACACTGCATGTAGGGCCTTTCACCAGCACAGTGCCACTTTCCTCTGAGCTTGACGCCCTGGGCCCTCTGCATTGTGGCTGCTGTAAGATATTAGACCTTGCCCCTACGCCATTGGCACTCGTTCGCACGTTTTCCAAGCGCAGTAGCGGATGCATCGTATCCACAACGCATGGGTAATAACTTGTTGAATTGAGACGTCTGATCATTGCTCCAGGGCCTGCGATACTGCACTACCTTGTGCTTAGCTGCTCTCATTCTAGGCTGGCATCCCTGCACTGCTCATCTCCTGTGAACTCTACAGTGGTTGTGCATAAATTTAATGTACCTGCTGGACATGGTGGGGCATGTACTCCCTTTGTTTGAGTGGTTCGTACTTTGATCCTTAACGTCATTGTGCGAATCACCCTTCTTGCAGGTGAGGGCCCCACCTTCCACCCATAGTAAGGACGCAGATACATAAGCACCCTTCACTTGTTGGGCTTGTGAGATGCACCACCGCTGCTGCTGATACTCGGACGCCATTCCACCTTCTGTTTGAGGAGCCAGCACATGTGCGCTTCCCACTCCTGTTGGACACTTTGTCCCCAATACTAACTGCTCCTACGATCATGGGTAAGCCAAATGGCCGTCAACCCAAACTTGTTTTCGAAGCCAAAAAAGCTGTTACATGCTCTGACTCTGAAAATTGGGGACAGTCAAGTGTTGAGCCCCTGCCCGCCGTGTCGCATTTCTCCTCCCCCTCCCCTTATCTGGCCTTCCCTCCGTCTGTTCCCTCTCCCCGCTCCGCCCCCTCCCCTGCCCGCCGTGTCGCATTTTTTTTTAAATCACCACTTACCCCCTACCCCCCAGCAATGCCAACACTGACGCCGTGCTCGGTGTTTCTCTTGTTATTGCATTGGTTTGAGTTCGCTGATTGTTTTGTAAAGCTCTCTGGCGCCCTGTTCGCGCAATGGAAAGTCACAAAGATAAATGCATACCCTGCTCCCCCCTACCCTCCCTCCACCCTAGCAGGTTCTCTTCGTGCACTTACTCCTATTTATAGCCCTGAGACAGAATGATGTTGCCGTCTTGTTATTTTTTGTGTGTGCAATTTACAGCAGTATATTAAATAACACACGTCCATTCGGACCGGCGAAATTTCACCCAGTAAGCTGCTCGCGATAGTCCGAACGCTCACAGGAGGCTCGCGGATCCAGAGAAAGTGAATGTACAATTTGTCCCACAACAATATTTTGGCCTGCTCTAAATAACAGGCACTTTCCGCTTCTCGTGATGTAGTTTCCAGCTACACTATATGCTTTCCTGAGATCCAAATCTTAGATTATATTTTCTCACGGATGGAGAGCCTGTGTTGAAAAAAATATGCTACAGCGCCATTATAACCAGCGAATCCTCCAAGATTAAAAGTTTCAAAAGCCAACGGGCCATGATTTTGCATCGACCACGTGGAGGTGATAAACGTTTTCTTGCAGACAAACCAAAAAAAAAAAAAAGAATCATGCCTGTTATATATTACACACGACTTCAAGGTCACATAACAAATCGGTTACCATAAAGTCTACAAACACGCTACGACTGTTCACGTTGCCTGCAAGACACGGCTTCACATACTCGACGTAGTAGATAGATACATTAACATGTATGAAGGTTGTCTAAGCGTGTGAGTGTGCTTGCAGGAAAATAAACATGAATGTAAACATGTATGTACACATATATAAATATATACACAGACACATGCATGCAACCCTAAATTGCATCAATGGGTATGCACGTTAAAAGTCATGTGAAAAACAGATGTGTAAAGCAATGCATTTCGAAAATTACCTTTTTTATTCTATGTATTTTGCGACTCGTCCCATTTTAAATATTGGATTTTCAAGAAAACTACAGTTTTTCAAATGATAACTGCGTTCAAGAAGAATGAAACCATGCGTATCAGTTTTTGAACAGCTGTGTGGCACATACTTTAAAGTTTTTTTTCGGTCCCGGTTTCTTTCTAGCTTGTGAAAACAGAAAGCTCTCTGCAGAACAAGACACACGATCAACCCCCACAATGTTTGTTGCATTACAATTCGGCCTGGAATAAGACGTGAGTGGTCGGGCCATTACGCGGTTGGCCCGGGCTTTTGATTACAAGTGTGAAAGCACAGATGAACAACGTTTCAGCAGCTGGAAGTGTGTACACTGTGTGTGTGGCGAAGTGGCCTTTAATTTCAGAGCCAATTGGCGCTCCAAGGTCTGAGGGAGCTCTCTGGTTTGCCAGCTGATGCCCTCTTCCCGCCACACTCACCCTCACACACACTCACACCCCCTCACACTCACACACACTCACACACCCTCACTCCCCTCAAAAAATAACACCCCTCACAACAAGCTCACACTCACTACACCGGACAGCCGCACCCACTCACACCCCTCACACTCTCTCACCATCAACACCCCTCAGCCTCACACAGCCTTACCCTCATCCCCTCACCCTCACACACCCTCAATCACCCTCACACCATCACCCTCACACACCCTAACTCTCACCCTCAACAACTCACACACACTCACACTCCCTCGCTCACCCTCACCCTCACACACACACACCCCCTCACCCTCACACCCCATCACCCTCACACCCCCTCACTCACACTCACTCACACTCAGCCTCACACACCCTCACGCTCACACACCGTCACACACCCTCTGCCTAACAACACCTCTCTCACCCTCAATCACCCTCACACACACTCACACTCACACACCGTCACACACCCGAAACCTCACACCCTCAACCCCTCACCCTCACTCACCCTCACCCTCACTCACCCTCAACCCCTCACCCTCACCCTCACTCACCCTCAACCCCTCACCCTCACTCACCCTCACTCACCCTCAACCCCTCACCCTCAACCACTCACCCTCACTCACCCTCACCCTCACTCCCCCTCAACCCCTCACCCTCACTCACCCTCAACCCCTCACCCTCACTCACCCTCACTCACCCTCAACCCCTCACCCTCACTCACCCTCACCCTCACTCACCCTCACTCACCCTCACCCTCACTCACCCTCACCCTCACTCACCCTCACTCACCCTCACCCTCACTCACCCTCACCCTCACTCACCCTCAACCCCTCACCCTCACTCACCCTCAACCCCTCACCCTCACCCTCACTCACCCTCAACCCCTCACCCTCAACCCCTCACTCTCACTCATCCTCACTCACCCTCAACCCCTCACCCTCACCCTCACTCACCCTCACCCACCCTCAACCCCTCACCCTCACCCTCACTCATCCTCAACCCCTCACCCTCACTCACCCTCACCCTCACTCACCCTCAACCCCTCACCCTCACTCACCCTCAACCCCTCACCCTCACTCACCCTCACTCACACTCACCCTCACCCTCACTCACCCTCACCCTCACTCACCCTCACTCACCCTCACCCTCACTCACCCTCACCCACCCTCAACACCTCATCCTCACTCACCCTCACCCTCACTCACCCTCAACCCCTCACCCTCACTCACCCTCACCCTCACTCACCCTCACCCTCACTCACCCTCAACCCCTCACCCTCAATCCCTCACCCTCACTCACCCTCACCCTCACCCTCACTCACCCTCAACCCCTCACCCTCACTCACCCTCAACCCCTCACCCTCACTCACCCTCAACCCCTCACCCTCACTCACCCTCACCCACCCTCACCCTCACTCACCCTCAACCCCTCACCCACCCTCACTCACCCTCACTCACCCTCACTCACCCTCACTCACCCTTACTCACCCTCACTCACCCTCACCCACCCTCACTCACCCTCAACCCCTCACCCACCCTCACTCACCCTCAACCCCTCACCCTCACTCACCCTCAACCCCTCACTCACCCTCACCCTCACTCACCCTCACCCACCCTCACCCTCACTCACCCTCAACCCCTCACCCTCACTCACCCTCACTCACCCTCACTCACCCTCACTCACCCTCACTCACCCTTACTCACCCTCACTCACCCTCACCCACCCTCACTCACCCTCAACCCCTCACCCACCCTCACTCACCCTCAACCCCTCACCCTCACTCACCCTCAACCCCTCACTCACCCTCACCCTCACTCACCCTCACTCACCCTCACTCAGCGCAACCACAGCATCTTCACTAAATATATTTAATAAACTTTAAGCTATTGGCAATATAAAATAAAATCCATTTTATTTACGTATTAATTATAAAAAATTTTTAAAGCCATTGATTTTTTTTATATCAATACATATAAGTCACATATAAGTCCCGTTAATACAAAACATGTTGCTTTACAAATGCTAGAGGTGTCACATTTACAAAAATTATAACTATTGGCTTTGTAAAGAAGAAAGCTATTAATTTAGCTATTTAGAAAAAACAACACATAAATAAAAAACAAAAAAATAAATAACACCTATAGCTCAAACTTTACTACTGCGAGACCTATTGCATTTCCAATGCTTGTTTAAACAAGTGTGCACGTTTGTTCCTCCCATTTGATTTTTCCTACTTAAGTGGCTTTCTTCAGCTCTGTCATCTGCCTCTTCTCCAGGCATATTTGGAAGCAAATTGTTGCTTCTCACGAGCAACCTGTTTGAATAAAGCAACCAGTCCAGGCAGAGATGTTGCTAATTATTATCCAAGCAGCAGCATCATCGCTGGACTTATACCTTTATCTACCCATTCATCTGTTACACCAGAAAGAATTCAGTTTTATGATCAAAAGTGAATTTGGGAACAAAAAGTTTTGTCCTAGATACCACCTAACTAATTTGGTCCACCTCTTTTCTAATTCTTCTACCTGTAAGGTGATTTAATGTTATAAAGCCATGAGAAAGCATAAGGGCATATCTCACAAAGCGAAACATGTATCAGCAACAATTTTCAAAACCACAACTGTACAAACATGTAAACATGCACCAGCCAAAGCTGAAAATAAAATATCTTTAAAAAAAAAAAAATATATATATATATATATATATATATATATATATATATATATATATATTCACACGAAAGAATTATTCCAGCACTCCGTTAGTTAGTGGTTTTAGATTTATTCAGTGCACAAGTACAAGCCTACGCGTTTCGAACCATCTGGTTCCTTCTCACGGCGCCATAAACAATTGTCCTACTTCACTTTCCATATTTAAGTGATTGTAGTTACTTAGTGCATTGTGGGACATGTAGTTAGTTGTGGGATTTCCACTGACATTTCAGATATAATGAATTTTACACTGGTTTCATATTCGTAAAATTCAGACAAGAACATTTTTGGCTTGAGTGTCTCAATTGTGGCTGAGTGCCTTAATTGTAATTAAAGTCCCAAGATTTGCACTTTTGGCAGCCTGGCAGTGTTCAAAATCTACACCTTTTGTAAAAAAACAAGCATGTTCCAAATTACAAAGAATGATTAAAGATTTTTACATTCACGTGTGCAGAATTCTTTCGTTATCAAGACATCAAAAAAGGAGAAGAAAAAGCCAGAAAGAACACAAGAGCTGAAACCCTACTGCCCACGCAAACATCTAACAAACAGGATAAGGACAATGAGAAAGAACCGCCAAGAATGATCGTCACGTATAGCAAAGAAAGCTATAGGATACAGACAATCCTAAAAAAATATTGGCATCTAATTCAGAAAGATCCTGACATAGGCAAAAACATCGGAGAGAGACCTCTAGTAACCTACAGGAGAGCACTGAACCTTTCTGATCACCTGGTGCACAGCCACTTTGAAAACATCAAAAGAACGAACAACTGGCTGTCAGACAAAAACAAAGGATTTGTAAGATGTAAAACCTGTAAGGCTTGCAAAATAGGAAAAAATGTCAAGACTGTAACAGATCCAGCGGGCAAAGCATTCACAATAAGGGAAAACATAACCTGTGAAACCAGTTTTGTGATATATATGCTCCAGTGCTATTGTGGAAAAAGATACATAGGCAGCACAACATGCCTACTCTAAAAACGCATCCTAGAGCACATCCGTGCGATACAAAACGGGGATTCAACATACGCAATGGCCAAACACATAGCAAGCCATACCAACAAATCATGGCTAGATGTGCAATTCTTTGGTCTAGCAACGATTCCACAACATGAACGTGGCGGAAACAGAAAACTAAAACTACGCAGAATGGAATCAAAACTTATTATGAGGTTCAAGACCAAGGTCCCGACAGGGTTGAACGCGGATGAGGAGCTTTATTTCCACTTGTAAAAACTTTACTTGACAATTCCTATACATAGTAAATAACCAAGTATTATGAACCGTGTCACTATAAGAGATATGTATATGTAAACAGTTCACAGGCTCTAGAACTGTACATATATAGTAATTATTTGATTAATTGCACACATTTTATTGGCTGGCATCTCATGTAAGTTTTGTTTATGGCGACCTATTTGTGGCAGTGGCAAGGGCACTCAGCCCGAGTAACGAAAGAATTCTGCACACGTGAATGTAAAAATCTTTAATCATTCTTTGTAATTTGGAACATGCTTGTTTTTTTACAAAAGGTGTAGATTTTGAACACTGCCAGGCTGCCAAAAGTGCAAATCTTGGGACTTTAATTACAATTAAGGCACTCAGCCACAATTGAGACACTCAAGCCAAAAATGTTCTTGTCTGAATTTTACGAATATGAAACCAGTGTAAAATTCATTATATCTGAAATGTCAGTGGAAATCCCACAACTAACTACATGTCCCACAATGCACTAAGTAACTACAATCACTTAAATACGGAAAGTGAAGTAGGACAATTGTTTATGCCGCCGTGAGAAGGAACCAGATGGTTCGAAACGCGTAGGCTTGTACTTGTGCACTGAATAAATCTAAAACCACTAACTAACGGAGTGCTGGAATAATTCTTTCGTGTGAAAATACAAACAAACGGAGCCCTGTCCTGGCTTCGACTCCAGCACCAACCAGCCAAGCGCTCCCTCTGCGACAGGACAGTTCGTGTTGAATATATATATATATATATATATATATATATATATATATATATATATATATATATATATATATATATATATATATATATATATATATATATATATATATATATATATATATATATATATATATATATCCAAGGAATCAGCGATAGATTTCCGCAGGGCGAGGCGTCCCTCCCGCTCCACAGACAGACGCAGACACGGTCCAATTTAGTGCAAATCGTTTTAATTCAGTGCAAGCACATCGTATGACGTTTCGGCTCCGAGGAGCCTTGTTCACATGACAGTGTCCAACTAGATGAGCTGTTCTTTTAAAGAGACAGCCTCTGTTGAAAAAAAGAGAAAATTGATCACATGCTTGGTTTTAAGAGTGGACATGGAAAAAATACTCACTTTTCAAAACCCAGTCTCCCAGTGTATAGCCACATTGTTATACAACGCTAGTAATATAGCTTGAATGATAAGTCAAATACCCTGGACTGTTCAATAAAAACATATCTCCGTTCATTAATTGTGGTCAAATACAAAATTATATACTTTTCAATTTTTAGTGCAAAATTTATGTCTCCTAGCAAAATATGCATATATATAGAAAAATAGAAAAAATACTATTGCAATATATTTACATATTAACATATTTACATGATATATACTATCCATCTTGAATAAGTCCTGCTAAAGTGCTTAAATGTTTTGTGCAAACTTATGCAGTAATGTACTACGATTGCTCATATGATATCAATTAAATATCCTATCATACCCTTAGTCTAGCAAGAATTATTGCAGGTTCAAAATTTATCTATAAATATGACATAGTCCTAGGGTACACCTCAAAAACTGTTATTTATATTGGTTGTCTCAACTCAACTAGTCCTATTTACATGGTGATCATTCATTGGTTCTATGTAAGCAACGTTGTATTTATATCTGTCCACGTCCACTGTAAAGTGAAAAAGTGCAATGTATTAAAAACAAGAGCATATAAGACCTATCAGCTACTTAGGAATAACGACCTTTGAGCTAGATATACTGGGCCTATATGCATACTGATATCTATATTTTTAAACTTTTTAAATTTTTGCTCTTTTTAAAACTTATTTTTCTTTCTTACTTTTTTTCTAACATATAACAGTAGCAGCTCGGCTCCACAGTCTCACAATCAGTTTATAACGCAAACATTATTATGTGTAAACAGCACAAGAGACCCCTGTCCCAGCCCAGAGGTCGTCCTAATCTTACAAGATTTTTCAACCAGTTTGTTTTATACTTCAAACCATTCAATCATTGGTCGTGATTCTGTTACAGTAAGCAAGTGTACATATCCTCAGTTACATTTAACCCTGTTGGAGCCTTTGTATTCAACATGAGGATATATCTTGTCTCCAGCTTTCTTAATCTGGTTTCCCTATCCCCACCCCGTCTATTGGTATTAACGCTGTCTATCACAAAGTACGTCAGTGATTTGTTGTTGCTTTGATGTACTTCGCGATAGTGACGGGCCACAGGGTAGGTATTATCTCCATGGGATATTGCTCTAAGATGTTGGAGGACACGTTGGTGCACCGGGAGTTTTGTACTTCCAACGTACATCAGTGGGCAGGGGCATTGTAAGATATATACCGCATGGTCGGTTTTACAAGTTAATACCTGTGAGATTGGATGTACTATGTCACTTAACCCCTCTTTGTAGGTCTTGGTATTGACGCCATGGGTGCATGCTTTGCATGTTTTGCATTTATAGAAACCCCTGCCTGATTGCCACCAACTGCTGCCTCTGACTGGTTCCGGGTTTGTGTTCACTATTTGGTCCCTCAGGGACGGGGCCTTGCTATAGGTTAGAGAGACCCTAGTCGGTAAATCCTTACCAATGATAGGATCCTTTTTCACAAGGGGCCAGTACTTATTGACAATCCGATAGATGTCCCTGGATTGCCTACTGAATCCTGTTATGATTCTGAACTCATAGTCATTCTTTGTGGTCAAGTTCAGTTTTTCCCGATAGCCTCCCTCCAGTAGAGTATCCCTGGATAGAGTAGTAGACTTTGCAATAGCTTTGTCCACTATTTCAGCTGAATATCCTCTTTCAAGAAATCTTTTTTTGCTCTCATTTTGGGCCTTGCTCAACTCTACAGGGTCACTGCATCCTCTTTTCATTCTAAGCATCTCCCCATAGGGGATGCTTGCTATGAGATGCCTAGGGTGGCCGCTCGCAGCATGTAAACTGCTGTTTCCAGCTGTTTTCTTTCGGTAAACCCTGGTATGTAATAGATTGTTTTTTACGTATACCTCAGTATCTAAGAAGGTTACACTATCCTGGCTGAGTGTTGCGGTAAATTTGAGATTTAGTTCATTGATGTTCACATCATTGATGAATTTTGTTGCAGACTCCTCACTGCCTCTCCAAATAATAAACAAATCATCAATGAAACGAAACCAAACAATAATGTTATTTTCCGTCTCTTCCCGGAAGGCGGTTTTGAGGACCCGCTCCTCCCACGCCCCCATGTGCAAACATGCGAAGCTCGGGGAGAAGCAGGCCCCCATTGCCACCCCCTGGATTTGACGATAAACCAACTGATTGAACATAAATATATTGTTTGACAAACAAAAATCCAACATGTCCAATAACATAACATTGTGGTCTATATACTCATCAGATCTTTTAGAGAGAAAATATTTAATTGCCCCCAATCCCTGCACATGGGAAATGCTGGTATACAGCGAGGTGACGTCTAAGGCCATGAGCCAGTCACCTTGTCTCCAATTAATTTCCCTCAACTTGATCAAAAAATCACTTGTGTCACGTATGTATGATTGCAGTTTTTGTACGTAACCCTGCAGGAAATAGTCTATGTAGATAGAAGTTCTTTCCAATAGACTACCCCTGGCAGAGATGATCGGTCTGCCAGGTGGATTCACTGGGTCCTTATGGATCTTGGGGATGAAATACATGATCGGTAGAATTGGGTTGTTGATTTTAAGATATTTATATATATATATATTGGAGTGTAGATATCAGTGTAATGTCTAATCTACCCCAGAGTGCTATCAATACGTCTTTCAAACTCTGCAGGCCAAAGATTATCTGGCCTATTCACAAAGGTAAGTGAACGATATAAGCTTACTCGTTTACTTTTTGGCAACTTTACTACATTTGGCTATTTCCCTTTTCTGAGTATAAAGTTACTCACAAGTGTAGATTTACGTCTCTACCCCCTGAAACCGGAGATGGAGCTAAATTTGCAAGTGTAAGTTATTAGTCCCAATACATCCAGCAGCACACATGGCCAACCACTCATTCATACTGCATCACCTTCAGGAGGTAGTGACTTAAAATAGAACCCTATCGGAAATTATGTTAAATTAAATAATTTTATTTAAATTAAATTAAAAACAAACAACAATCTGTATGTATGTATGTATGTGTGTATTATATATATATATATATATAATATATATATATATTTAATGTTAAAATGTGAACATATTTTAAAAACATTTTAAACTATATACGTCCCTTTTCATTTTTAATACAAGTGAACAACATTTTTTTTTACCTCAGGTGTGATTTAAAAAAACATCTTTAAAAAATGTTACTTTAATGTAATATAATACATTAATTACATATTTATTTCAAAATGTAGTTACGAGTGCTGCAGCTGTTTTTGTATTTTGTTCTATAGTTCAAATAAATATATAAAATAAGTTACATTAATATTTAACATGAACATAGTTTAACTAATTCCTTACAACTCTAATATACTTTTATATTTTTCCCTATTGATTAAATCCCAGGACTAGGGCTCCCATTGGACTCATGGCTTAGGGCTTGGGTTGTGATTGGTTGATAAGGTTAGGGCTGTTATTGTTTCCTAGGGTTAGGGTTCCTATTGGCTTAAGGTCACTTCTGCATCTATAGAATAAAGATTTCAGGTAAGCAACCTTTCGCTTAAAAAATCTAAATCAACAAATAAACCCTAAAGCCCTTAATTATACATTCCCACCACAACCCCCAACGCTACACAAATCACAAGACCACACAGCAGTTACACCATAACCCACCACAAATCGCCCGCACACATATCTCAAAGTCCCCTTTATCTAACCAAATAATCTCTCTTCCATCTCCATCGAAAGCCAAAAGCCCAACCCAGTCACATCAAAACACCCTATATCCCCCCACCCTTCCTACAGGACATAAAGAAGAAAAAAACACAACAATTAACATGCCTACTATTCAGTGCAAGATCCATGAACAAAAATTGCTTTAACATCTTTGTCCTACTCTCAGAAACAACACCAGTCATCACCTTAATTACGGAAACCTGACTCAGCAAATATTCTGAACCCACATGCCACAAAACAATCCCTCCTAATTGTCTAATCATAAACAAAAAACATATTTTGCAAAATTGGAGGAAGCCCAGATGTCATCCATAAAAAAAACGACAAAAAATATAATTGAAAACTTCACCATGGAAGGCCATGATAAGATGTCATCCCATTCCAACTATTACTTATTCCTCCTCTTAATATATATACCACCACACTGCAATGATAAATGTAAAGATGTCCTACTTGATACAGTAACTTACACCTATCTGGACCACCCAAACTTGTAAATTCTAGAAGACTTCAACATATGGTTCGACTAGAAAAGTCTAGCCACAGCTATCACAACCAACCTTGAAGCCTCCAAGCTACAATAAATTGTTTTCTACCCCAACTCCACTGCACAGACCACAAAATAGAAGCCATGTTTGTACCCTTAGGAAAAGTCATAGTAAGCTGGAGTAACCACAGCACTATCACCTTCAAGCTCTACGCACCTATCAATAACAACACTTTGAAGACAACAAAAACCTACAACAACAAACGCTCTTACAGACAGACAATGGGAAAAATAAACATCTAGCAACTTAACACCTACCTTGAAAACCCCCCAATAAATATACAGTAAAAAGACATACACATCTCCCCTTACCGCCCAAATAGATGCCTTCAATTTTCCAGTCTCCACCTAGCCGGGGTCCCTAAAATCAATAGGAGAAGTGGTGGTCAATCCTTTTGTTTTACCTCTGCTAGGCTTTGGAACACTCTTCCCATCCATTTACGCTCAGAACCAAATCTCCTTCCGTCCCGTAAACTTCTGAAAACTTGTTTTTTTCAAAACTCCACCTATTTAGCTGCTGTGACCTCCCTTTCTCCCTGCTAGCGCTAGGACGCCTTCGGGTAGCCATGCGCCATACAAATATCCATAATGTAACACCTTTCAGAACTGGCTCTCCAATGCACAGGACTAACGGATACCAACATAAACCACATACAGGGTTGGCCACAAAAAGAACACCACATGGGTTAATGACAACATCAAAACAATGGAAATACAACTCCTTACAACAAGACAAATGAAGAAAAGTAGGTGATGTAACCGACCAAAGTATGCTACAGCACTATAACAGAGCATACAAAAGAGTCATCAAAACAACAAAAAGATACCACTACTCCATGCAGATAACTGAAGCAGTCTGCCCTTTCAAAGAACTCCATAAAATTCTAACAGAATGTCGCAATGCAGAGTGCCTAAACACAGAGACACCACAATCACTAAGAGTCGCACACTGAAGTGCAATCCTCCATTTACAAACCACAAAATGCAAATCTCAACCAGCTAACTGCTTACAATATGCAGGTAAGCTAAGAAGAGCTGACATATGGTTCACCAAGCCAGTATATAGTTATGTACTTTCATATGATACAATAATAGTATATTATGAAACAATAATAGTAAAACCATAATACATAGTGGTGAGCAACAAATTGCAATTTATATCTCTTAAACTCACATAAGATGTCTCTGCTGTGAGGGTTATCTACCACCAGTACTGTACAGCCAAAAATCCTCACCAAATCAGCAGGCATGGTAAAACTAAAGAAATTTGGCACACATGGCCGGAGAATTTGGAGGACTTTAATATAGTCAAGCACTGCAGGTTCCGAATAGCTATACAGTTGACCACTTCTTTACATCACTCATAGACACTCAGATATGGATGATAATAAAAATACCCATCCTAACAGATCTCTCCAATTTTCTCTCCCTCCAACCATGCCAGCTCAGGACAACAACTATACACAAAATCGAAGAATTGGATAACCCAGTTTATTAAGCAGCCAAGCAGACTATATCATATACAATATCATAAAGGGATCTGCCAAGCTGTTCAAAGCAACCAGCATACTGAAAACCATCAAACTGAGCATCTGTCTCTCTCACTTCATCATCCAACACATTGCTACGTGTGGCATCCCATAACTTGATACCCGCATCTCAGTGATCATTACGCATGACTTCAAAAAACTTACCAACATAGAATCAAAACAAAGACATCATCCTTCCATCCACACATCCTACATGGTGTAGGAGTAGTAAGTGCCATATAAATACACCAGTACAATACAATACTGTTTAAATCTCTGGAGATTTCCCAATGGCAAACTATAGGGAAAAGTTAAAAAACTGTTTATCAAAACTTGAAGAGAATTAGTAAAACTATATTTTTGTTAAATATTTATGTAAAATAATTGTATGTATTTGTTATAAATTAAGATTTTTTTAAAATGTATTACATAAAATAAATGGAATAAAAAAGATAATGTATTACATATTAAAATATATCAAGAGAGGTGAAGACTTTTTGATACTTGCCTTTACATATTCTTGTAGTCTTTTGAAAGGGGTGGGGGCACCAGAATAAACTGGACTTTAAATCCTCAGGTCCTTGGCCTCCAGGGTGGCATGCCATGGGGACATCATGACACCAACAGAGTATCACATTTTGTAGATCTTGAATAGGAACATATAGCTAGTCCTTTCTACACAGGAAATCCTGAATCATATTTTGAACTATGAGTTCTTGCTGTAGCAAATGTTCTCAGGGATTCCTTGTTCAGCCTTTTGTAGTTCTTATAAATATGTGTCGAGAGAAGCAGAAATAACCACTGCAATTGATAAATTCTTCAGCAAGTCCAGATTTTATGGTCTGTCCACACTACTACATGTTGATTAGTCCCTTTCAGATAATGGGAGTAATGGTCAAATGCATGCTTAATGGATAAACTCTTCCCATAAGTTGTTCTATATTGATCAACGTGCAAGAGTAAAAAGCCACAGGATGTAGTTCTTCTGAGTCTTCATCTCTTTGAGTAAAGATCGCCCTTATCGGTGTAAATGAAGCATTCGTTTCTACAATAAATGGGAACGAATATTAAAATGACAAAGGGTTGGGCTAACATGAAGGCCTCTTTTAACCTATGAAAGACTTCTTGGTGTTTTAGTTCGCAGTGAAAGGATACCCCCTTCTCGGTCAGATGAGTAATAGGTACACAGTGACCAATATCGGCACCCCAGATGATAGTGTATAATTCCTATCACAACTATATGTAAGATTGACAGCAAGGGTAAGGAATGGGAGGGAAGGAAAGTGCACCCCAACCTTTAACATGTGTAGGGGGTATTAAACAAGGCTGTGTCCTTGCAACCTTCCTTTCCTCATTATATATCAATGGGATAGATAAAACCCTCTAAAACTTGAACACTGACACTCCGAAAGTAGGCCCTCACCCAACTCCTTTGATCTTGTACGCAGACAATACAGTTTTAATATCCAGAACAGCAAATGGTTTGAAACAGCTGATTGAAGCTTTTGTTTCATACATGGAGCAAAGAGACCTAAAATTAAACTTGACCAAGATGTTTGTGGTGGTCTGTGGACAGGGGAGGGCCAAGAAAAAGAATCATTGTGTGAGGGAATATAAGTTGGCTAAAGTCCAAAGATTCTCCTATTTAGGTATTATGTTCTCCCATAACAGTAACTGGAGCCCACATATAGACCAGACAAGACTTAAACTAATCCAAACTGTGAAAACTATTTTTAGATTCTCTAATAAGAAAGGTAGCAGACCCATACCTGACATGCTCAAATGATATAGTAGTAAATGCATGTCAGTAGAAACTTATGGTGCTATAGTGTGGGGAAACACTTACGCACTTACATTACAAACCTGTGAAAATGCTTTTTTCTGCCACTTGTTGGCTGTACCAGGGTCTACTTTTGTGTGTATTTTACGTAAGGAACTGGATGCACCTTATGTTGCTGATTTAATACAAGTTAGAGCTCTATGTTCCTTGTATAACATTTAGTGCAAGATTGTTAAAAAGGGTTCCAAAGACAACCGGTAACCAAAGACCCTTTTATGTTGCCCGGCGGTATCGCCTCTATGACCCACCAATATTAATCAATGAAGAAGCAGGCGCTGGAGACTGGAAGGCAGGAAACGAGGATTTTATTTTCTCCGGAGGAGAACACATCAATTCAGACAGCAAGTATCGTCACGAGGTGCTCTAACCACATCTCTGAGGCCTGGCCTCTTATACTAGGGTTTATGACCTTTATTGCACATAACACATTCTCGCAATACTTTAGTACTTGAAAGAACATCCTCGGAATCTCCCCTTCAGACCCGTTCCCACATACATTTACAGTTGGATTCCCCACCCCGGTCACAACAGGTGATGGTTGTCGCACAGCAGGGCATTCCGCCGATTCACGGAATGCATGGGGTTGATCGGATCTCATGGGGTGGGGGCTTTGATCGGTTCGGGGGTCTTTTGATGGGGAGGGGAAACTTCCTACTGTACGGGGTAATAAACAGTATCCGCAGGGCCAGGTGGCGGCCTGGGAACAAGGAAGACAAACGGGGACACAGGAAAAGGGGGTTTGCATCAAAAGGGTCTGAGGCCATGAAAGGAATGAGGGGAGGTGTCGCGCTGGGAACAGGATGGGATTCCGTGGTGAAGCTGCGCTGAAGAGGGGTTTATGACCCAAGGCATGAGAGAGCGGGGGTTGTCAGCGTGCGGGGAAATGCTTGCGAGGTTAAGAGAGAGAGAGAGACGCGCTGGCTATCAGCGAGGGGCAGGGAGGCCATGGTGCTCAAAATGGCTGCCGCTTACGCGCACGAATGGGCTTGGAAAGGGGCAAGATGGCGCCGATAATGTTGACGTTTTGCAGTCTAATCTTTAACAGTCCTCCCTTTTCAACATATCTTAGCCAACTTGCTTACTCAATGTCAATCTTCATCAAATTCCTAACCTCGGCATCATATATTGCTCTCATACGTTCGTTTTCAAAGTCCACAGTCTTAGGGCAAATACAATTTACACATAATGTACACAGGGGTGGTAGACATTGAATTCCTAAACATAAACCGCATAGTACAACCACAGGAATCAGGATAATGGTGAATAGTCTCCAGCCCCAGTTTTTAACGGTGCTCCAGAGCCACCCACCCAGCGACCATTCTTCTTGTTCTTGGTGGACTTCTGAAGAGAGTCTATGAAGATGTTCGATGGCCTTGTACACTGAGGGTGAATTGTCCGGTATGTACGTACAGCAGCTGGACCCAATAATGCGGCATGCCCCACCACGATCCGCAAGAACCACATCCAGGACAAGGCGGTTCTGGAGGGCCACCAAGCGGACCGCTTGAAGTTCAGCGGTGTTGTTAGCAAGGATACCCGCCGTGATGTTCATTGTTGTCTCAACTGCTTGAGTCAGATGTCGGATGGCACGACTGTTTGCCATCGGGCCCCAGAGGGGGACAAGTCCTTTCATAGCATCGATGAATTGCGCTCCTGTTGAATCGGCTTGTTCGATGTCCTTGGCTCGTTTTTGTCTGTGATGATTTGCTGGTGCCACATAAGTCGGAGGAAGGATGAAGGAAATGAAACAAGTGCCCCCCCAGCCTTTGGGGAGCCAGGTGTAAGCCTTCGTGCCGCAGACGAAATACGTGTTTGGAGATGCCACAAAGGAAGGTGGGTCGATGGAGTCCAGAGTTCTGGAAAACCGGCAGGCACTGTGGCCTACCAGCTGAGTCCCAAGCCCTTCCATGCACATGTGGCCGGTGACGTTGATGACTGACAGGGCCACAGTCAGAGTGGCAGCCGTTCGTTTTCGCAGGTAGGAGAAGGTGGTTCTGGTTGGATTATTGAACACTTGCATTTCAACTTGTTCTTTAGCAGGGATGTCCAAGTGGACTGTGTGGTTGTTGGTCTGCGGGCAGAAGTGTGTCTTTGTTCTGTTCCGCCAGACCCCGTGGTAGAAATGCGTTACGGTTTTGCTGGAGGTGGCATTGTCTTTAAAGCTTTCTTGCAGAAGCATCAGCCAGGCAAGACAGGAGCCGTGAACTGAGAAAGGTGAAGGGATGAATGGTATCGAGTGTCCAGTGGCGTGGGGTAGCAACCCACAGATCCAACAGTTGGTGGCATTGGTGGCAAGGTTGTGCTGGTGAAGTAGTTGCACGAAGGAGTTATTCCAAAATTCCTTTCGCCTCTCTCTGAGTTGGGGAGAGAGCGAAATCAGATAATGTTCCTTCATGGTGGTAGGCTGGACAGTGGTCAAGAAGGTTTCGTGAGCAGGTGCATTTTCTTCCACAATCCAGAGTGTGGTCATGAGGAGAAAGCAGAAGAGGATTGTGATGAAGAGCGCAATAGTCTTTGGGCTATGGAGTCTGTCTGCTTTTGGGTTTCTGCGGTGGGTATTTCCTGTTACCTTCATCATCTTCTTATTTGGCGCTTCCATCATCTTCTTATCTGGCGCTTCCATCATCTTCAAGGGGCTCGGTAGCGGGCAGAACCACAGACTTTGTTTTGCTTCTCTCCAGGTAACCCTTGGTAGTGTTTAGGTCACCGTTCTGAGATTTAACTCGGTCCGTGGTCTACTTAGCCGAGACTCCCCCCTTTCGACGCAGGAAATACCCTTCTTTTGATGGCACTGTGGGATCAGAGAATTTTGAAAGTTCAAGTGTGTCGGTATCAGGATAGCAGGTTAGTGACGGTCGGTCCTTGTTCAGGAGCTCTTCTTGGCTGTCGATGTTTTCAGTCGAGGTCAGGGTCGAGGAGATCTTCTTACAGTGGTGTGCATGCAGCCAGTTGCGTTTTCCCTCCACCCGTAGTGCTGTTCGGGTGGTGATGAGGACTTGCCAGGGGCCCGTCCACCGGGGTTCCAGACTCTTGGCACGCTGGAAATTCCGGATCAGGACAAAATCCCCAGGCTGAATGGTGTGTCCGGGACCCCTGGAAGTGTCAGGGATGGCATGCAGCACCTGTTGATGGATAACAGACAGCGTTTTAGTCAACTGACATAAGTAATCAGACATTAGGACGTCCGGGACGTCATGAATGGAAGTTGGTTTCGGTGCAGACCAGACATTCATAGGCCGGCCGAAAACAACCTCGTATGGCGTCAAGTGGTGTTTGGTGGGGGTGGAACGCATTGAAAGCAACGCCAGGGGGAGTGCATCTGGCCATTTCAGTCCTGTGGTAGCTATTATTTTGGCCAATTTTAGTTTCAGTGTGGCGTTATGTCGTTCAACTAGTCCAGCAGATTGGGGGTGGAAGACTGCGTGGAACTTTTGTTTTACACCCAACCCCTTCAAAATGAGTTGGATAACTTCGGCTACGAAGTGGGGGCCATTGTCGCTCCACAAAATTCGACAAAGGCCGTAACGGGGGAAAAACTCCTTTAACAGTACTTTTGCTGTGGCCATAGCAGTGTTGTCACGGGTTGGATATGCTTCCACCCATTTGCTAAATGCGCATACCACCACAAGTACATATTTCAGGCCTTGACATCTGTCTAGTTGGATGTAGTCCATCTGCAGGACTTCAAATGGGTGATTCGGGACCCCGAACCCTCCCCGGGGTACTACAGTTCCTTTCCCGGGATTGTGTTGCAGGCATATCAAACATTGTTGGACCAGGCGTTTGGCGGACTCTGTGATCTTATCATTGTGCCAAACTCTGGAGACAAGTTCAATCATGGGGGCTGATCCTATGTGGGCAGGGGAATGTGCCATAGTCAGTATGGGAATCAGATATGAGTCAGGTAACAACCATTTGTTTGTGTCTTTTGTCCGCCAGCAGCCTTCGTCATCTTTCAATCCCACCCGTGTCCATTCAGTCAGTTCGTGTTGTGTGCTAGCCATTTGAATGTCTCTGATAGTGTCCCTAGCGTCAGACCATTTTTCTGCTTGTGACCTGGTCACGTACATGCGTGTTGTCGTCCTATTTTCAGCTGTCGTTCGGGCAGTGATGTCGGCTAGTGCATTCCCCTGTCCAATAATGTCTGTCACCTTTTTGTGTGCCTGACATTTGATGACTGCAAGCTTTTTGGGGAGAAGGACGGCTTCGATCAAGGCGGAGACTAGATCCCCGTGCAAAATGGGGGTGCCGTGTGAGGTCAAGAATCCCCTCTCCCTCCAAAGGAGCCCAAAATGGTGAACCACCCCAAAGGCATACTGGCTGTCGGTGTAAATGTTTGCTGTGGTTCCTGCTGCTAGAATACAGGCTCGTGTCAGGGCAATCAGTTCCGCTGCCTGGGCAGATCGTTGCGTTATGCGGGCTGTCTCGACTACAGTTCGAGCCGTGGTGACTGCATAGGCAGCTGAAGTGGTGCCATCGGGGAGTTTGATGCAAGAACCGTCCACCCACAGCTCTCCGTCGGGGTCGGGGAAAGCCGTGTCTCTGAGGTCAACCCTACTTCTGGTCTGTTCGTCTGTGAGGGTCACACAGTCGTGTACAGGGTGCGCATTGGGATCGTTTTCTGGTAAGGGCAGCAGGGTTGCTGGGTTCAGTGTGGTGCATCTCTTCAGAGTGATGTGGGGTGCGAGCAGAGTCAGTTCGTATCCTGTCAGTCGTGCACTCGTCAGGTGTTGCGTTTTGGTTTGGTTTAGGAGGGTGTCAACTGCATGGGGTACCAGTACTGTGAGGGAATTCGAGAGCACGATCCCCTCACTCTGTCGGATAGAGATCGCAGCAGCAGCTACGGCTCGAAGGCAAGCAGGCAGGGCTCTGGCTACGGGGTCAAGAGTGGCTGAGAAGTAAGCGCATGGTCGTTGCTTTGGGCCGATGGACTGGGTCAGGACAGATAAAGCGCACCCCTCCCTTTCATGGGTGTAAAGGGAGAAGGGCTTTGTGTAATCGGGGGTACCCAACACAGGGGCCGAGCAGAGGGCATCTCGTAGTTGCATGAAAGAAGCCTGACACTCAGGGGTCCAAGGGAGTGGGAGAGGGATGTCCTTTGCTAACAATGAAAGCAGTGGTTTTACTACAAGGCTAAAGTTGGGCAACCACTGTCGGCAGAAGGAGGTGAGGCCTAGTAGGGAGCGGACCTGTTTCTGGGTCTTAGGGACGGGGGTGTCGAGAATGGTTTGGATCCGGTCAGGAGTCAGTTTCCTTCCGTCTTTGGACAAAAGGTGGCCTAGGTAAGTGACCTGGGGTTGGCAGAATTGCAACTTCTTCTTAGAGACCTTGTGGCCATTTTCTGCAAGGAAATGCAGGAGTTGAATGGTGGCTGTGACAGCTAGTGGAGTGGTATCGGCTGCCAAGAGGATGTCATCGACATATTGTACTAATACCACTCCATCGGGTAACTGGACTTGATCCAGTTGTCTCTTGAGGGCCTGGCTGTAGATGCTAGGGCTTTCTGTGTAGCCCTGGGGTGCTCGGCAGAACCTATATGAGCGGGCTTTTAGGGTGAAACCGAAGAGATATCGGCTGTCTGGGTGGATGGGGATGGAAAAGAATGCGTTTTTGAGGTCAATGACAGTGAAGGTGGTGGCAGTGGAGGGAATCAAAGTCAGGATGGTGGTAATGTCCGAGACCACAGGGTACTGGGGTACCACCACTTTGTTGATCTCTCGAAGGTCAATGATGAAGCGGTATGCTTTCTCATCTCCTTCTCCCTGTTTCTTAATGATGGGCAAGATTGGGCTGTTGCAAACGTTGCTAACTACTTCCTCTACCACTCCTGCGTCTATCAGTGATTGGATGATTTCTACCAATGCCTTCTCGCCCTCGGGCGATATCCGATATTGTGGAAGTTTTGGGAGTGTTGCATCTGGTCGAACAGTGATGTGCACTGGGTCAATCATCATGCGCCCTACATCCGAATCCGTTTTGGCCCACAGATACGGAGGCAGAGTGTCAAGCAGGGAAGTGTCAGCGTTGGTGATGGAAAACATGTGTCTGGGGGGGCAATGTCTAAGCAGAACAGGATTGTCGTAAAGGAAAACTCGGACTCCATCTTGAGAACATCTAATCGTTGCTCGGAAGTGTTTCAATAAGTCGAGTCCCATAATTGCGTCAGGGCTATTGGAGGAGAGCAAAAACGTGGTGTCAGTGGTGTTGTTTTCTAAGTCAAAGAGGATTGGGGCGGACAAAGGGTTAGTGGAGGGCGTCCCATCGAAACCTGTCGATGTTATTAATAAGCCAGACAAGGGTGCCCTTGGAATCAGTCGTTTAGATAATGCACTACGTGTTGCGCCAGTGTCTACCAGGAATGGTGACTTTGTACCCAAGACCTTAGCAGTGACATAAGGGCCTTGCTGGTCAACATGGAGCTCGACTGGATCCCTCCCTTGCCCTAGGCAGTCCTATGCAAAGTCATGAACGTCATCGTAGTCAGATTGCTGGCATTGGTTCTGTCGGGGTCGATCAAACGTGTTTGGTCTACTGGATCTATCATTAGTTGCGTTGTTTGGGGGCCCTCGCTGTGGTCCCCTATTTCTTGGTTCGTTTGCTGAATCTCTAGGATCTCTATTTCTGGTGAGTTCCAAAAGAACCGGGCACTGAGATTTCCAGTGGCCCGATCCTTTACAGAAGGCACACTGGTCCTCCCTAATGTCTGTACGTCCAATGTGGGGAGTTGAAGCACGGTCTTTGGGAGGTGCCGTTTTAGGGACGTTCATCTGATGGTTTCCCCGGTATTGGTCTCGTCCCAGAGTCACCCCTTGCAGTTGTGCTATCATCACCCTCTCCTTTAATTCTTTCTTCTTCCTCTCTGTTGTTCTATCGTTTTCGTTTTTCTGATGTTCATAATATTGGGCCATCTGGAGGATAGCCGTAGGTTTGGAGGCTGCCCAACTACTTTCACTGGCCTGCAGTTTCTGCGAGACCTCCGGTGATAAGCCCTTAACGTAATTCTGGACAAACAGATGGTGTCCGGTTGCAGTGGTCAGGTCCTGGCCGCTGTAATCGGAGAACACCGTTTCAAACCGGGAGAAGTATTCCGATACATCCTCCTGAGGTTTCTGGCGACAAGCCGTTACTATCGACCAGTCCACTTTCTTTTCTGGGATCAGGGTTTTTAATTTCTGCACGATTTTATCCGGGAGGTCTAAAATGGCTTTTAAAGGCTTTTGTCCGGGTTCTCGTTGTCTGTCTATGCCATCAAGTTGTGACCAGTTATGTCCAAACAGCTCAGAGTGGTCGACTTTCCGGATTTGCTTCCACACATCAGCTGGTAGACATAACCCAAAAAACAAGTCGATGTCAGCTAGAGTCATAATCGTCGAACCTAGGGCCGTACCCAACTCAGTATAGAAGGCAGTGGGGTTTTTACGTAGGTCAGGCAGAGATTTCCGGAAGGTCAGAATCTCTTGCCGGTCCCATGGTTGGTAGACCCAATTGTATACTACCCTTCCCTTTGCATCTTTGTTGTTTGCGTCATCGTGAGTCCCTTCACCTCGTGGAGGAACCCAGTAAGGGGCAGCCTCTCGTATCGGCATCATAGTGTTAGGTCGTTCGGTTTGTGGGTCGGTTGCTACGGAGGTAGTGGATTCGGTTTTCGGCTTTTGTTCAGTGAGGTGGCGGAAAACCTCAAGCGTACGCGTAAGGAGGTCCGTCACATCACTCTCACTCTCATCCCCGATATCAACCTTCCGGTACAGAGTCGTTAGGCTCTGTGGACCTTTTTCTTGATATCGGTCCTCGTATGCATTTAAGACGTGGTAACACAGTTGTACAGTAAAGTGTCGTCTGTGACTCCCAGTATAAGAATTAAACACATCCGTGACGGACTCTTCATCCTCCCTCTTCTCTACCAGTATCTTTGCTATCTTGTCGACCCCTGCTCGTTCATGTTTGCTTAGTCTATATGCTCTAACAGGACCAACCCTTCGGGCTTCTGGGTCGCCCGGCGTTGTCGTTTGCGTAACATCTAATACGAGGAGTTCAGCCGGCATGGAGGCCATGGGGGCTGAAGCCGTGGTGCTACTCCCGCTGGTACCTGGGGATAGTGGGTGCTGGGCTAAGGGTTGGGAAGGGGCATATGGAGGGGGCATGTGGATGATCGGAGGACCTAGCAGCAGATCATCGTTGGTTCGCTGTTTTGAGTGTAAATCAGGGTAGAGCGTGGAGGGAGTTCTAACCAGGCACTGGCTTGATGTTTCTATTTCTAGCTTCTGTTTGGTATCCTCTCTTTCTTTTATCTCTTTCTCTAGTTTCTGGGCTGCTAGGTGGGCTGCTTTCCGCAGCTCTTTTCCCAACCTACTCTCAGTTCTCTTTTTGCGTTGTTCGGCTTCTTTTCGCCACATGCCGAAGCTGTCAAGCATAGTGGACGTCGTCTTGTTTTTACCAAGGGCTGTTTCTAGTGCGATTATTCTATCATTTTCGAAGGATCCTATCAGTGGCCACTGACTTTCTCGATCCTTTTTCGTATATTTATGCCACAGCTGGCTATAGGCTATAGCGACTAATCCATGCTTTGTGAACATGTCCTTATTAGGGGTGCCTTCCAGCGGAGCCGGATGGTTCATCTCTAATAAGCGGTCCGGGCTAAACAGGCTACTAACCAGTGGGGAGAAGACAGGCATGACGGATCACAATGGGATAATAGTCAGCACTACCTATCTTATCACTGCGCGCAAAGACTAGACAGAATATTTCTATTCTACGTTGTTTGCACGTAGTGAATACCTCATGAACCAATTCTGAGCAATCAATGTTAGGTCAAAAATAAAAAATCAATATGGTCAATGGGGAGAATAAGTAGGCTCGCAAAAGTTCGCGTCACCTACCCTTTCACTATCTGCAAAGAGGGGACCTATTCTTCCCTGTTTGCAGACAGAGAATCTCCAGAAAACAATCTATAACAGTTAATCAATGGGGGGAAGGGGCAATTGTTCAGTGGGGGAGAAAGATAGGTCCGACGGGTGCGTACCTATCCTTCGCTGTTTATAAAGGGAGAGCCTGTTGTTTCTCCGTTTGTAGACAGTGAATCTCCAATAAATTAACAAAAAGTAATACTAGTATTTTCTCAACAATTATCAATCACTTTCAATTATCTATCACTTTCGCAATTCGTCGTGTTTACACGACCTTACCCGGACCGCATGGACAGTTTCTCGTCTTCCGAATCCAGCGCCCGATCGTCCTCTTCTCTTCGTACTTCTCGTGGCACTCCTGATGGTTCCCAGTCAGGACCGCAGATCACTCGAGAGAGGTCTGTTCGGAACCAGTGAAGTTCGGATGATCGGCTGTCAGACGAGGGTCTATCGGACAGGGTACCTTCCGATCGTTGCAGTCGTTCACTCTGTCGTCGGGACCTCTCCCACTGGATCCACGAGTCGCTGATGGGCCCCACGTTTGGGACGCCAATTGTTAAAAAGGGTTCCAAAGACAACCGGTAACCAAAGACCCTTTTATGTTGCCCGGCGGTATCGCCTCTATGACCCACCAATATTAATCAATGAAGAAGCAGGCGCTGGAGACTGGAAGGCAGGAAACGAGGATTTTATTTTCTCCGGAGGAGAACACATCAATTCAGACAGCAAGTATCGTCACGAGGTGCTCTAACCACATCTCTGAGGCCTGGCCTCTTATACTAGGGTTTATGACCTTTATTGCACATAACACATTCTCGCAATACTTTAGTACTTGAAAGAACATCCTCGGAATCTCCCCTTCAGACCCGTTCCCACATACATTTACAGTTGGATTCCCCACCCCGGTCACAACAGGTGATGGTTGTCGCACAGCAGGGCATTCCGCCGATTCACGGAATGCATGGGGTTGATCGGATCTCATGGGGTGGGGGCTTTGATCGGTTCGGGGGTCTTTTGATGGGGAGGGGAAACTTCCTACTGTACGGGGTAATAAACAGTATCCGCAGGGCCAGGTGGCGGCCTGGGAACAAGGAAGACAAACGGGGACACAGGAAAAGGGGGTTTGCATCAAAAGGGTCTGAGGCCATGAAAGGAATGAGGGGAGGTGTCGCGCTGGGAACAGGATGGGATTCCGTGGTGAAGCTGCGCTGAAGAGGGGTTTATGACCCAAGGCATGAGAGAGCGGGGGTTGTCAGCGTGCGGGGAAATGCTTGCGAGGTTAAGAGAGAGAGAGAGACGCGCTGGCTATCAGCGAGGGGCAGGGAGGCCATGGTGCTCAAAATGGCTGCCGCTTACGCGCACGAATGGGCTTGGAAAGGGGCAAGATGGCGCCGATAATGTTGACGTTTTGCAGTCTAATCTTTAACAAGGAGGGAGCAAAGTTTACCAGGGAAGATTGTCTAGCACTGGAATTATTTAACAAAATTCCATGGTTAGCGTATATGGATAAGCAATTTAAAGATGTTGATAAAGATCTATCAGTGATAAAAACCTGTATAATACTGCAATGTGGCAAAATTAAATTATAAAGATTTAATTGGAGCAGGGCCGGCTCTAGGCTCATGGTGGCCCTGTGCAGGGAGCGTAGGTGGGGGCCCCCGGAAGAAATGCAAAAGAAAGGCAAAGCAATATGTTCAACTCACTTGTAATCACTCGATTACCTTTGCAGATATTTGTTCTCACTTCGCAGTTGCATGATTAGAGACCTGCGTGAGTTAGCAGACTCGTCTCTGCATTTGCAAAGAGCTGTTTTTGCAATCACTTACAATCTGGAACGTTAACGACCAACAAGGGCAGTGTACTGCTTTGAGAACAACTTGCAGCTAAAACATACTGATAGGAATGCTAATGAGACGAGAGTCGAACAGCAGCTCGAGTGACACAATGACAACGTGGATAAAATGTGCACTTTGGAAAAAGGAAGTCATGCACTGCACTACTGTTCCTCAGTCCTGCTGTAAAATGCGCAGCAAATGTCAGGCCCCGTTATGCCAACAATGAAGTTGGTAACAAGTTGGATAGACGGCGAACAGGGAGAAAGGGCACGGGGTAGGAGGACCACGAGTGAGCGCAGGGCTTTCCTCTTTCCAGACTCCAGTCCAGCTCTTGCAGAAGATGAAGGGCAGAAGAGGCACGAACCTCGAGACAGAGCCTCACGCGCGCCGTCGCTGCCAAGCCATTGCCCGGTCGGTCGGAGGCCGCCAAATCCTGCCAGGGGGCCGCCACAGTGATACTAGATCCGAATCCGATCCTCGGCTCGGTGACCGGTCGGTCGTCGTGGCGGCCCCTCGGGTTTGGCGGTCCTGTGCAGGTGCACAGTTTGCACATGCCTTGGGCCGGCCCTGATTGGAGAAACGTTAAGAAAGAGATAGTTGATTAGAAGGAAAAAAACAAGTGTGTTGAGATATGTGACTAGTATAACCTTATCTGGACGACCTGAATACCTAGTTAAAGTTACAAATATGCAAGATAGGCTATATTTGACTAGGTTACGGTTGGGCACAATCCATAAACTAGTGGCATTTCCAAAACATGAAAAATGGCTGAAAATAATTGGCAGATGTCCATGCGATGGGAAAACCATCCTATCCGATACACTTTATGTTGTTTTGTAGATTCTATCGAGATATCAGGTGAAAATTTTTACGACCAATTGTTTTTTTTTTCAAAGACCTTTATTATACCTTTAACCTTGTACATATCGTCTGGCCTACAACCCCTCGGGCCGGCCGCAACTTATTCATCTGTACTCTATAATATCAGGATTACACAACCTTGGAGCCGACATCCCGGGGGCTCGGCGGCGGTTTATATCAATGCAGGTACACGTTTCATAATAGGATAAGAACTTTGCATGGGTCTTTTTTTTTTTTTAAATGAACTTATTAACGTTGCATCAAACACAGAAGACGACCAAAACAACAATATACGTAGTATTCAGAATAGTCGTAGTGCAAGTACAGTGGAGTCCCCATCGGTATATCATTTATATAGTAGTGGCTAAGTTTCGGGATGGCTTAATAACCCACCATGTAGTACACGATCATGGGACTGAGACTCTTAGTCTGAGAGGTCCTTGTCTGAGTCAATCTGAGGCGGTTCACAAATATCTCCTCTGAACCTATTCCACGCTCCCCATATCTGCCCCCATTTCCTGGGGCACCCCCTATGAACAAACACCGCCTTCTCGGCAACCATCGTTACATCCATGTCTTTACACCACTCCCTCAGCGTAGTTGATGCCTCAGCGCCCCATAGTCTAGCAATATTTCGCTTTGCAACCATCATCCCCAGTATGGCCCAATCCTGCTGTCAAAGAGTCAAGTCCGTTGCGTCCCACACATTTAACAGGCAACGCCGGGGATCAGGCAGCAGGGAAACATTCATGGTTTGGGAGATGGTACGCATCACAGCAGCCCAGAACATAGCCACCTGACCACAATCCCAAATGGTGTGATAGAATGTTCCTCTCTCTCCGCACCCACGAAGACAATACTCATGTGAGGCCCTTCCTATCGTATGCAGGACTGTTCTGGTGTAATACGTGCGGTGCAATATTTTCAACTGCACCAGTTTAAGCCTGGAGGGGATCGCTGTTTCACGCGGCGAGGAGATTGCCTCCTGCCATTCTGAGTCATCAAAGTCGCCCACGTCCCTCGACCAGTTCAACCGCAACTGAATCAACCTGTCCGGGAAATTGTTGACCAGTTTTCGATACGTGAAAGATGTTGCTCTACGGGGCATGTGTTCTGTCAGTAACCTGTCCTTAAGAGGAGTGGATTCTGGCAAGACTGACTCTGCAGGGATGACTGTCTGCAGTGCATGATGGATTTGTATGTACCTGTAGTGTTCGGACTTTGCCATCTCATATTTGGTTTGTAGAAGTTCAAAGTCCACTACCTTGCGCTTTTCTCCAAAGGCCTCCCACAACCGATATTCCTATGTTGTCCCAAGCCTGGAACCCCTTGCTGTTGTGAAGGAAACCTAGTCTGTATGAATCCCACAATGGCGTCATTTGCGTGATTGTGTTAGCGCATTGAAGGTGTCTGTGTGCCTTGTACCAGAGTTGGATTGTGTGTCGCGTTGGTCCCACTAGGTCAGTCGGGACACTTCGGCTATATAAGTTTCTCAATAAACCTCTGGGCTCTAAACATTACCTATCTGCCGAATACGCAGGTTCAGTCTGTGGGGCATGCAATCAATAGTTGATTTGTTTGAGGTGGGCCGCCCAGTAGTACAGTTCAATATTACGAAGCGCTATGCCTCCATCATACCAATCTTTCACCAGTTTACATTGTGCGATCCGTGCCAGTTTACCGTCCCACAGCAAGGCCGAGACCGCAGATGAGATCGCTGTGAAGTAGGAGGGCAGGAACGGGAACGGGGTGTTTTTGAGAATGTAGAGGAAGCGGGGAAGCGTCATCATTTTGAACAACGCAGCTTTGCCCAGGAGAGTGAGAGGGAGGGAGCGCCATACCTGTACATCCCGCCGGAGGCCACGGATTCACCCAGTCCACGTCCTGAGGAGAACCCATAACTCATAGGTGGTATGAAACAAGTTGACCCCCAACCTGTGACAAGGAAGCAGGGTGCAGCTAGGGAACAAATAATACCACTCTCTCTCTCCCTAGTTGTCTAATCCTCAAAACAACTAATCATAGGCCTATTGAGACAGACAGGAAGTATCATTGAATCCCTGTGTCCGCCTGTCTTTTGGTTTATAATTTGAAGGACTGGTTCTTTATGTTAAATGTTTTTCATGTTTCAATTGATTTGTATATAGTTTTGTTTTTGGTGTTCCTGAATTTTGAGTATTTATTGTGTACAGTTTCAACACTTGTATATATTGCGCACATTATTGTCTGAATGTTTACTTGATTGTTTTGATAAATGTGCCTTTGAAAACATACTGACAAGTTAATCAAATTTGAACAAAATACAATAAAAATCTTTTCTAAATAACTCTGTTGATCACTCAGTACAGATAGGCTGGGTGCCTCCTAAATCACTAGAAAAGTAAACCTGACTGGCTAGTTTGTTCTGTTTCGTAAGATAGTTGAGGTCCAAGCCGGTTAGAGACAGGACCCAAACCTTTTTTGTTGCCCTCCTATGTATGCTGTACGGCAGGCGTGCAACACCCATTGGGCTCAACCGGCTTCAGCCCCCCCAGCCCGTTATGTGTCAGTCCAGCTGAGACAGCTTCACGGGCTGGCGACCCTCTAATTGCAGCTGCACCCGAGTACTTCACAGGTCTTTAACCCCTTCCCTGCTGGCCCGATTCCGCCCCCGTGCGGTAAACAAACGAACAGGGGCGGGTCATGACGAACCCCAGCCGTCATCAGCACACGAGCACCGTAGTGCATGACGGCTGGGGTTCGTCACCAGCATGGAAGGGGTTAAAAGACCATTTACTTGTTAATGAGGCTTTTGTTGTGTTTTCACCCCTCTTAAAGCCACTGTGCCTATGGCTGGAAGAATTAGCCCCCCCAAAAAATCTCCCCCCCCCCCCCCCCCCCCCCGAAATGTGTCTCTAGTTGCCCGCCTGCTGTACGGTACAACGTAGGCCTACACCCCCACAGCACCTCCTGCCACAATCACGTCCCTGGCTTTTCTACTCCGGTACTTGTGTCTCTTGGAAGTGCTCCGAAACATATTCTGAGTATCATATAAGGAGTAGGTAAAATAAACGCCAAAAGGTAATAGGGTGGTGTTAAAAGTTATTTTCAAAAGAGTGGGTTGAGTTCGATAAAGTTTCTTTTTTGTTGGCAAATTGTGCTTCTAAGAGTTTTAGAAACAAACACGGGGTGGTTTAATTGTGCTTCTTCAAGGCGTTTTGGAGACAAATACGGGGTGGGTTGATCTCATTTAACAGGGAAATGGGGGTGGGGGCTACGGTTTACGAGTTTAAAAACAAAGCGCATGTTCTCAAGTTTTTTTCAGAGGCTGTAACTGCTAACACCGCAATCCTCATGGCAACGGCAGACGCTCCCTTCAGCCCGCCAACCCAACTGCAAAGAAGTCTAGCACAACGATCCTCCCCTTCAGCGGTCTCCAATCGCAGGCGGCAGGTGAAGCGTCAATCATAAAACCTCTGGATGCTCATTGCACAAATACATTGTGCGTGTCACGTGGTTATACCCACCTCGTAAACAAACCATTGGAATACCGAGAGAAGCCGTTTCCGTGACAACCTGTTTTATCAACCAAGCTTTAAAAAAAAAACTGTTCCAAACCGGCATGTCCTATTACACCTCTGATTGGTTAAAATCTGGTTCGGCAGAGGTCGTAGTGCGAACTCGGCGTTTTGTTGGTTGCATAGACTGTCGTTCGCCTCATGCAACATTAACAGTAGGTTTGGTTGCGCGAATAGCGTGTACATCAACAGATTCGAATCGTGGCGGAAAGAGCGGCGGGGAAAGAAGATACAGGGAGCCATGGACGGACGCAGAGCTGGGGGAATGTCAGGTATAGATCGGTGGGAACGCCTGGGTGTGCTGACCAGCATTGGTAAATGGTTCATGAGATGTTATACATGTAGCTATTGAAAATCAAAGTATGGGGTTCTCTGCAGAGTCCTATGTGTGGTACATCTGGGACTGTTAGTGCAAAAGGTGTCCATCTAATTGATGTATAGTGTAGCGGGAATGAAAGAGGCTTTGGGGACGTACAATAATGAGTTGGCGGCATTAGTGCGAGGAATGATATGAGACAAGACAGATAGTGGTTTAGCAACAGTGTTGTGGGCCATTATGCAACGAAGGAAAGTGGACCCTCTACGCCGATGATGACTTTGAAAACTTGTCATAATCGGGGTGCAGAGGGACGCTCACACTTCGAAGCCCCGGTGCAAATGCACCAGCTGCACGCCCTTGGACAAAAAGAGGGATGAAAGGTATAGACCAGTGAAGGGCTTGTGGCTCTTGGGCTGTGGTGTAGTAAGAGCGAAGAAGGGTATTGAGTGGTATGTGAGAAGAATGGAGAGGCATGGGTGACATTTTAATTATGCTAGCGAAACAATGCCCGGTATGCAGTTCTGCATAATTGTTTGCTCGCAGGTGACTGTTTAGAATAGAAAACGAGATAATTTTTTTTCTAGAAGCAATCCTCTGCCAGTAACTCACATGATTTGTTTATCCAAAATATACCATTGAGTGACAATTTCACAAAAGATTCCAGTAAATCATATTGCACCATTCGAATTCGTTTCACAAAAGTTTTCAAAAATATGGATTTCGCTCCGTCCTACGTCTGCAGCTGTGAAATAGATGGCACTGTGTGCAGGTTAATTTCTTGGGGTTATATATGGTAAAGGGGGGTTAATGAGAGCAGAGGTTATAGCAACAAACTTTGATGGTCTGTATTGTGTTGCACCCTAGCCTCTGTGGGCTTCACCCCTTCTATCTATTCTCTTATTTCCTCATGAATGGAATGTGGCTTGGTTTCGAAGGTCCGTTCCATGTTTTGTGCTATTGCCATGAATTGTGCATTGCTGTGCACCCCTCTGGCATTCCCTGGCTCCTAGCTGTGTTTCCATTTATTTGGTTTGGTCATGCGTTGTTTTGCACTTTTGCACGGGTTATTCAAGCTCCTCCTGCTGGCCTTTGCATAAATTGTGTTTATTAAGCAGCCTGAAAATGTTAAACATAAATGTTTTGCAGCACAACAACAACAGTACCTAGCATGGTAGGCACATTGGGGTGGTTTACAAACTGTAGCAAATGACTGAAGTGAAGCGCAAAGCTGTTGTTGAGTAATAGATTAACGGCAAAAACAAGCATAATACAGGGGTATACATATCCGAAATGAATGTACGTGTTTACAGTGGAGTGTGCTGAGAATAATTACCCTTTGCCTTCACGACATAGAAGATGGCACTTTAAGGTTACTTTAACGTCATGGGAGTTAAGCCCAGATATTGCATTGCTAAAAGTAAAAAGGTTGGAACCTTTGGTTCATCAGTATTGGGTGTGACCTGAAACTTTGGTTGACAGAATGAAGGGCCTCCGGAGAGTATGGAATGAGGTAGTTGGGGGACATGCCATGCACCACCCAGAATACTAGTCTTAGTAACTTGTATTTGCCCCTAGTCTTTGCAAAGAGACGGCCCACTTGGTGGTGATAGGGTGAGGTGGGAGGGAGAGGTGGGAGTGTATCTTAGAAGGTAGTTTAAAGGTTGCATAGTTAAGAACCTTATCCAGTAGGGAGAAATAATTTTGATGGCGGCCCACTAGGAGACTGTTGCAGTAATCTAGTTTAATAAGTATACTGCATTGATCAATGTGTTTAACAATATATACGGGATTATTTCCACTATGTGTAGTTTTAATACTATGCTGCTGTGGCAGTAGTGATAATGAAACATTCCATTTGCATTGAGGGTGTTAAACAGCACTACTCAATTTCTATCTATGGCAGTCAGGGAAGCAGAATTAGCCATTGCTTTGCCCACGGTGTATATATGGTGTTCAGCTGAACAGCTTTATGACTTGTGCTGTGTCACACTGCTCCAAAACACACCTTTTTCTACTCGAAGTCTGGAGCCTGGTGGAAGGGTGAGGGTCAATCTTATCGATTTTAGTGGGCTGTGGATCAATCACAGTGTCCTACTTGCAGTGGAGATGGGTGATATTTGAAAGTTGTAGGGCATATCACCAGCCACTAATTTCATTGAGCGAACAAGTGAAGGTCAGCTGTCTCTAGAGGGAATAGGAGTAGGAAAGCGTCTCTTTAGATTCCAATGTTCCACACTGATTAGGCACCATCCTTCCATGGGTAGCCCCAAAATGCCAGGAATTGTTACCAATTGACCAGGGCCCGTGGTGTACCCCACAGTGGTACCACAATGCCATGGATGGCCACAAAATGCTTCAAACTGTAACCAAATATGCCAAGATCCAGGAAAGTGCATATGCCCCAAACGCACACAGCTTTGAGAGTATTTTTAATCTTGTGTACACTCTGATGCCTGAGAGGGTCTTGAGCCACTGAAGCTGAGGCTTCCCCCCGTTAAAATTATCTGCATTTGCGAGGCCTGCATTCACATGTGCAATTTGATTGGGCCCTGCCATTTCTCTAATACTGGAAGAGTAGCCCCAGGCCACGCCATTGGTCAATGTGCTGAAAGATAGTGCTCTTAAAAGAGAGCTATGCAGCCCACTTGAAGACCCACCTGCTCTCAAGCAGTGCAAGACAGACCAGTTTTCTCTCTGCTGAAAGAATGCACGTGTGCATGTTTTTAGGTTGAGCCTACCAGACCACATGGCGGTCTGGTTGCAAAAGACCAGTTTGCAGCTTTCCCATTTTTTTTTTTTTTGATAATCAATTTTTATTGAAATTTCTGGAACAAAAAATTTCATTGGTAGCAAATCATACATCACTGTTAAAACACTTCCACTCCTTGGCGACAACACAGACATAATAGACCCCCTGAGTGGTTACTTTAGCTTCCATATAACACATAGGCATAGCGAGGCATGGACCCTCAAGAAGGCAATAAGCCAAACCATTTGCCCCACACTTTTACTAAACATTTCCAGGCAACCCCGGGCCTCAAAGAGAGACTCCTCCTGTACCCCACACCAATCTACCCTTCTCCATTTCCGCAGCGTCGTGGCCGCAGCTTGGGACCAACCGGCCGCTGTGTCCCGCTTCACCACCGCCAGAGCTACCGCCAGAGCTGTCCCCAGGAAACGCTTGTCAGCCCTAGAGCCATCTAGGCCATCAAACACCCCCAGCAGCAAGTGTCTCGGGTCGTGGGGAACCTCCTATCCCAGGTCTTGTGGAAGTTCGAGTTCCACCCCCCTCCAGAACGTCTCCAAGGCCGGGTACAGCCACACCATGTGGTAGAAGTCTGCTGGGGCAGAGTCACAGCGCACACATGCCGGGGAGGCTCTCATGCCGGCTCGGAAGAGAAGTGCTGGGGTGAGGTACGATGTGTGGAGATAGTAAAGCTGGACCAAGCGTAACTTAGATGATGTAGTCAGGGTTTTGGGTGCCATAAGGGCGTCTCGACAGTCTGCCTCATCTAAAGGACCCACCCACCCCTCCCATCGCTCCCTAAGCCAGTCAAGGGATGTAGGACAATTATTTACCAGAGCACAGTATATACGGGACACCCTCCCCAGGTTCCCCATCATTACCTGGGCTTCCAAAGGGCTGAATTCCGGGAGAGTGGTGGGTGTTGGGAGGTGTGTGTGGAGAGCATGGCGGAGTTGTAAATATTATTAGAACTGGGAGTGGAGAAGGGCATGTCTGTGTTGTAGGTCAGAAAAGGAGCGCATGTGGTCTTCCACCCACACGTCCCCAAGGAGCGAAATCCTCACCAGGTCCCAGTGACTAAAGCCTCCCAAGGACGAGACCTCCCTCAACCAGGCACCATGCCATAATGATGTTTGTCTAGTTAGCCTCCGGTCCCATCTCACGTGCCGAAGGGCCGCGCGCCAGGCCGTGAGCACCGTCCTAGTGACTGGGAGCAAAGCCTGCGGCACCAGGGAGCCATAGAGGAATTCTCTGGAGCTGTGCGGAGTCCAAGGTACTGAGTTCCACCCGGTAAGCTGGGTCGGACCAGCCGCCCGCAAACCAGTTGTGGATCATGATAAGCCTTGTGGCTAAATAGTATAGATGGTGATTGGTGACTCCTATGCCTCCATCAAAGGGGGGAATCCGACAGTGAGATAGAGACATTCGCGATCGCCCACCTCCCCACAGAAACCGGGTGAGTGTGCCGTCCAATTCCCGAAACCAGCCGCCCGAAAGGTGGACCGTGGTGTTCTGCAGAATGTAAAGAAAGCCGGGGAGAATCATCATTTTCAAAAGAGCGCTCCTGCCCAGCGGGTTAAGGGGGAGGGATTGCCAGTTCCTAAGGTCGGTCTTCATCCGAGCGACCAGGGGGGCAACATTGAGGTCCCATTCCAGCTCTGAGAGGAGGGTTACCCACACGCCCAGGTATTTGAATGATTGCAACCGGAGGGGAATCACCGCCTGCCAGTCAAAACACGTCCGGGAGGGGTGTAGGGGGACCAAGGTGGATTTCGTCGGGTTAAGGCGAAGTCCTGAGACCTGCTCAAGCGCCGAGAGGGCCGCTAGGGATCTAGGGCCGGAATGCTCCGGATCCGCCAGGTAGAGCAGAACATCGTCCGCATATAGAGCAATTTTATAAACCTGGCTCAGATCCCAGGCTCAACCCTGGATAAGGGAGTTCTGCCGGATTAACGCCCCCAGGGGCTCCATCACTAGTGCGAATAAAAGTGGTGAGAGTAGGCAGGTGCCTCTCTGGATCGGAAATGGTTCGGAAAGCTCACCGTTAACGAGTACACAGGCTCTAGGGCTATTATAAAGAACCCTGATCAGGCGGCGGAAGGGAAGGCCGAATCACATTCTCTCCAGAACATTGCCCAGGTACCCCCAGTCCACCGTGTCAAAGGCTTTCTCGAAGTCCACGAGAAGCAACGCTGGGGACAGCCGATGACGATGGGCCACCACCAGGCAGACATGAACCCACACTGGTCAGGGTGGAACAGGCCTTGCAGAAGGGGCTGGAGTCGCTGAGCTATCGCAGTGGCAAAGATTTTGATTTCTGTGTTAATCAGCGAGATTGGGCAGTAGTCAGAGCAGTCTAGGGAGGGCGGCTGTGTCTTTGGGATGACCACAATGGTAGCCACATCAGATTCAGATGGAAAGTACCCCTCATCAACCACCTGGCGGAAAAGCTCCGTCAAATGGGGAACCAAGTCATCTCGGAATGTAGCGTAGTACTCCTGGGGGAACCCGTCGGGTGCAGGCGTCTTGCCAGAGAGCAGCAGGGAGATAGCCCTGTGAATTTCTTCCGGGGTGAGAGGGCCGTCTAGGGCATCAGCGGTTTCTCAGGAGAGACATGGCAAGTGGGTTCCAGACTCATCCAATAGTCTGACTAGGGAGGCACCGGGAGGGCGCGCTGCGTATAAGGCCGCATAGTAGTGCGCAAAGGTTTGTGCGATGGCTGACCACGCCACTTGACGCGTCCCTGTGACCGTCCGGATCTCCGGGATGATACGATTGGCTCTGGGGTATGACACCAGGCTGTGGAGAAGTTTACCATTTGTGTCCCCCCAGCCGTAGATACGCGCCACCGAGGAGCGCCAGAGCACTTTGGCCGACTCCAGGGAGATCCGCGGAATCTCGTCTCGGACCAATGCCAGTTGCCTAGAGGAGTCATTTGTACCATTGGTCAGCTGAGAGTGTTCCAGCTGTACAGCCCGGGACTCCAATTGTACCAGTTGGGCGACTTGGTCCGTGCGTTTAGCGTGGACCAGCCCCCTGGCCACCCCTAGAACCACCGCCTTACCAGCCTCCCAGAGCGTTCCCTGCGAAGGGACCGAGCCTGTGTTAGTGGAGAAGTAGTGTTGCAGTTCCTGGCCATAGTCTTTTTGTTTGCGTCCTTCCAATGCTTACTTTGTGGGAACTATTTTTTTTTCTTCTTTTTGCTTGAGAACTCCTCAAGAGTGCTTGTATTTTTCAGATGTCTCTTGTACTCTTGTCTCCATGCCCCCATGCTCGTGATGCTCTCTCACCTGTGTCCTCTGCTGCCTCCGTGCTCCATGTTGCTCTCTTGCCCATGTTGTTTCCCCTAACATCTGCTCCTTCCTTGTTGATTCCCCTATTACTTACGCCTTCCATATTGCTTTCCCCATTACCTGCGCCCTGTGCTGCTTCTCCCACCTGCTTTTGGAAAAAAAAGCTTTTGCACTTTTTTTTCCCCATTTACTGATCTATCACACATTGATAAATAAAAGGAAAACAAATAGCATGTCCGTTGACTCATGAGTCAATGGACATGATAGTGGGTCATATGCTTGTCATTCTCCCTTGTTATTCAAGCCCTGATCAAATCTTTGGCTGGTTCACCTCTCATATTTTCAGCAACAAACTAATTTATTCCACATATGCAAGTCAGGTGGCTACCTGCTTCTGTCCTGAAAACCACATTCATAGAAAATCTTGGGGTTGAAATGTCAACATAATTGTAGCTTTGGTCACGTATCTAATGTCTGGCTTTTGCTGGACTGAACTGATACATGTATGGATGTTGGCTTGATGTCTGTCCATGTGACCAATGCTATATGAATATAATTTGTTTGCACTATACTACTTGCATGGCGTCTTCACCAGGAGCACATGTTATTGTAATGATTTTTTTTAACTTATGGTTGTTCATAATATAAATCTATACAAACTTGAAATCTATATATTATTGATTGCAATAGGGGATCATACTTAGCACTTATTGAGAATCCCTAGAATTATGAATGTTTGTGAATGAATCCGAGAGGAATACTATATCTTTGTATATGTAATTACCAGAGTTTATAGGAATAATGTGTTCGCCTCCTGGTTCTTTTAGAATTTGCTGACATTTCACTATTGAACAAACACCAACACTCTCTGGATGCCATTGTTTGCCTCATGGTGATTGACTTTTTTTTTTGCAGGGGTGCACCCGCTGCTCTCCTCACTCTGTCCACAGGCATTTTGCCACCTACAACTGCAGCACTGTTTAATTAAGACACCGTCGCACGCCGCACTCTCGCAGCCAGACTCCACGACGCCTGTATGCGAGGAACCTCCCTCAACTGGATCCGCTCCTTTCTCTCAGACAGAACCCAAAGGATCAGACTCCCACCCTACCTCTCCGAACCCACAGAGATCCACTGTGAAGTACCCCAAGGATCCTCGCTCAGCCCCACCCTCTTCAACATCTACATGGCCCACCTCACCACCATCGTCGGACAACATGGGCTCAGCATAGTAGCCTACGCCGACGACACCCAGCTCATCCTCTCCCTCACGAAAAACCCCAAGGACACCAGACTTGTTTCCAGGAAGGAATGAAGGAAGTCGCAGCCTGGATGAACAACAACTCCCTGAAGCTCAACTCGGAGAAGCCATTAGTCCTCTGACCCTCCTCCACCGTCTGGGACAACACCTGGTGGCCTTCCGCCCTCGGAAACCCACCCACTCCAACAGACCACGCCCGAAACCTTGGCATCATCCTAGACTCCTCCTTCACCATGACCTGCCAGATCAATGCCGTCGCCTCCACCTGCTTCAACTCCCTCCGCAAGATCTTCAAGTGGACCCCCCCCAAATGCAGAAGACAGTCACCCATGCACTCCTAACCAGCAGACTGGACTACGGCAACCTCCTCTACGCCTGAATCAACAGAACCCTGTTGCAAAAGCCCCAAACTATCCAGAACACCCTAGCGAGTCTCGTCCTTGAACCCCACGACATGAGCACATGACCCAGCACCTACGAGACCTCCACTGGCACCCTGTCGAGAAGATAGTAACCTGCAAGCTACTCACCCACGTCTACAAATCCCTCCGCAGCATCGGACACAAATACCTCAACGAGAGAGTATCCTTCCACGTACACAAAAGGAACCTCCGCTTCGACGACCTCGCCCTGGCAGAGACCCCATGCATTCGCAGAACCAGAGCAGGTGGAAGAGCCTTCTCCTACGTCGCAGCAAGAACCTGGAACGAGCTCCCAGGCAACATCAGACGCTCCCCTACTCTGGACATCTTCAGGAAGAGCCTCAAGACCTAGCTCTTCCACTGATCCTTTTCCCTCTTTAGTCATGCAGCACAGTGTTGTCAAACCTTTGGCAAAACCATTTGTCGTAAAGGTGAAACCTCTTGGCTTTGCTAACTCTTGTTTTTATTGTCACATTAAGAGTTTGAATCTGAGGTGCACAGCTTCAGAGTCTCTTACAGGGGAAAAGTAGGGAGAATCAATCCTGAACTCCCTAATGGGGATCTGCCACTGCCTACCTCTATGTTGTGATCTTATCTTCTCTGTCCCTCTTATGAAGTATTCCCTACCCTCCTTTTCTGCTGTGCTCCTTCTCTCTGTGCCCTCAGTGTGGAATGATCATTGTTGTGAACGTACCCTGTGCTCCCTCTGTGTGACTATGTGCTTAATTGTGCTGTTGAATAGGACTGAGATTTTCCTTGCTGATCTTTTCACCTTACCAGCCATATTGTCCCCCAAAAGTGCTATTCTAGTGCAACTTACTGGTCGTTTGTCTTTTTCAGAAGGTGGCAGAAATGATGGGGAACGTGTTAGAGGTTACACTCGGTCTCTTGAGATGAGAAATCTCTTTGGGGAGTTTTGCAAACTCTATCAGGAACGACTGCGCAGGCTGGAAGTAATGGACGATGGGCAGGAGGACACACTCAGGGTAAGCTGTGCCAGATCTTCGGATCAATTTCTAAAAGCAATGTTTTGGGGATACTCACGTTCAGTTCAGAGTGCAGTTGTCTTGAATAGAGAGGTATATACAGAAAGGGTCTGCCATTCTTATATATACCCCTTCACACACTTTGGAGGGTTTAATGCAGTTGGCTGAATCACACTTGATTTCTTGTCTTATCTTGTTCCTGCTTTGCAAAGGTCTCTTGGAGCATCAGACCAGTGATGTTCACAGGAATCTGGTTCCTGGTGATTTCAGGTGATTGACAAAACTGTACATTTGTTATTAATTCTCTCACTGCTTTGGTTGAGTTCTGTTTAAGATATGACTTTTTCTCTTTTTGTGCTGTGCCTGTTATTACAGGAATATATATTTTCTGTCAGAATCTTCTTTGGTTAGAAAACTTAAAGCACAATTTATTATGAAGCTTTTGTTACTCTCTCTTGTTTATGTTCGCTTATTCTGTTGTTCATCTTTTAGTCTTGCCTACAGATTGCTTTTACATCCTGTTGTTGACGGACCTATTTAATGTAATTCTTTAGCCTATACTGTAAGTGGGCTTTGGGTCAGACCTTTCAAATCATTATTTTTTGTTTACTTTCTCGAGTAGCCATTGGCTTTCGACATTGTCAGTCACAGCTTGGATCAGCCCACAAGCGACCAGCACGCTCATCTACTTCTAATATCTATTTCTGTGCCCTTCCTTCATCTATGTAGTCACTGCATTCCAGTGCATGAGTAACTGTAACTATTATGTCTCCTGCCTTTCCTTCTCGCATTGCTTGCCACCACTATCATGACTCTCTCTGATGCTGGCTCTCCACTTTTAGAGAGGGCCTGCCAGCTGCAAACTCCTACGTACCCACTGGCTTGGATTTTGTGTTCAGTATCCATGCATATTTTACAAATTTACAGTTCGAAAATGGCTGTAAGCCACCTTGTGACAAAGTACTTGAATAATAATGTGTAACAAATAAACACTGTATAAATGGCCACCCCTGTGCGCATGTGGTTGCATGACAACCATCTTGGAGTCGATTATTTGTGGTAAACTATAACAGAGACCACTGAAAGAAAGCTGTCAGGCTTCACATGCGTGGTTTGGCCCCAATGGCCAATTTCAATTGGTTTATGCCATAAACAATGGTAAAAATACGGCAGTATTGGCAGATCCAATGGCTCTGGACCCCAATGTGATATGCAAGTCTTATCGATTTTGTTAATACATTCTTTTTTGTAAAACTGTAAATAGTTTTACAAAGCTCAGAACTCTTAAATGTTTCAACAATATAATCCTTAGAACATTGGATATTGTTAGCTCCATTAAAGACAATGGAGTAGCTCCAATCTTATAATGACTGGTATAAGCCATAGCGTCAAAATTCCAATGCTTGTCTCTATGTTTTTCCCTTTTTAATTAAGAACATTCTACTCTTAGTGAGTGGAATGTTCTAATAGCTTTCATGCCTTCTGCCACAAGTTATACCGGTTGTTAAAGGCCCTCTCCTTACTTATCGGTCCTTGGCAACTCTGGTTCAGAGCTTTTAACAACCGGTATAGCCATCAGCAGCAGGCTATAAGCCTATAGTATTCCTCTATTTAATATATAAGTGCAGGACCTCCAAACATTAAAGTAATTAAAGATTAATGTATGTAAAGTGAATGATACAACTCTTTCATAATCACAAATAAGCTGCGTCCTTAAGGAACGATGGTTGCTCCTGAAATAACAAAATACATAACAATGCATGTAGGTAAATAGTAGATTCCAATTAGTCTGCTTTATGATATCAGCTGAAGTGATTTATTATGGCTTTTATTAACCCACAACAATTTAACAAGGCATTCAGTTATTGCATGTTATAAACTGCTTGCTTTCTCTCTAAAATAAGTTGGCCCTACGAGGAACTTCAGCAATAAGTAGAAGAGTTAACTTTTCTCTTTTTACCTGGATACATGTTACCAGAAACTGTTTCCCTGGTTATCTATTCATCTATCGCTCTAGTACCTGCCCTAGCACTCTAAGATGGAATAAAAGAAACTGTATCACTAAGAGATACATAAAAAGAGTGGTCCCAGTGAAAAAGTATCAAGAGTACACAACCAAAATGCTTGTTAAACTTCCGAAATGAAACAATAAGAGAAAATAAATTAACACATTGTTATTTAATCACACTGTGTTATTAGTCTCAAAAAACTGTCTGACAGCGTAATTGTTTGGGGAAAAAGAGGGGTGGGATGGGGTGTTTGTGTGAGAAAAGAGGGATGTGCAGAATTGGTCATAGTGCAAGCAATACCATCATAACATTAAAAGCATGAAACAACATCAAACTGGCTTCAGAACACTGAGCCAGTATATCCAAATGGAGCCACAATGCTCTACAATTTAACATAACACCATGCTACCGCCGCTAATATTAATATTCTGGATGTTGGTTACGCCGGCCTGTGTGTAGTTTATAGCGGTCGACTTTTCGACCCCAAAACGAAAAGGTAGGTTTATTTAAACCCTTAGGGCGGGGTCTTAATCAGGACAAAAAGGGATTGTGACGGGGCGTTTATTTCATGGGTGGTCGGGCCATCCGGCTCCAACAAGAGACTGGAGAACGTAGAGGGTTAACTTCAGGATCTGACGGTCAAAAGACTCGCTTCTAACCCACTCGTTAGTTGAGTTACAGGCTCAAACTTCAGATGCCATCATGGTCATCCAAGTGATGACAGCAGGGTTTCAGAAAGCTGCTTTCACCATACCGGTATTACGAAAGAACCCGGAGTTGTACCGATAGAGTCTTCGAAGACCGCGGCTGCGGCGTATCTCTCCCCAGAAGCACTTTCGACTCAGACCTGCCCGTGCAATTTTGAGAAGATAACTGATGGAATTGGACTAATGTTAATATTATGTATTAAATCTTTTATTGAGCAAAAATAATCGTCTTACACCTCTCAACATCGTCCGTGCCGGCTCCGAGAGGAGGAGGCCTAGTTCCGGGGCCGTGCTGGCGCCCGATACGCCCCCATCTGGGTCTGTTCAGTTAACACAGCAAGCCGCCTACAACCCATCAGGGCCGGCCGCGTCAAAAGAGGTGCTGTAGAGGTGCAAGCTATGCCAATAATAGTGCAAGAATGAATAGGAATCCCCAACTTGGAACTTAAGACAACCCCCAGGGACCCCCCCCCCTCCCTCACCCTCCCCTCTCCTTGTCCATTAATGAGGTATAGGCAATAGGGCATCGTTGACGCTCTACAAGTCACTCAGTGCTGCACGTGTTGGGGCTCTGCGCTTATGCGTGCGTGTCTTGGGTTCCGGCAGTGGGGTCTCCGCAAGGCGCAGCAGCCGGAGATAGCGGGGGCAACTCACCTCCCTGAACTCCCCGGTCAGTAGGGTAAGGAAGGGCTGCCATAGCGCTGCAAAGTCCGCTCCCCTCCCCGCTGAGGCCAGCGACAGCTTCTCCATACCCAGGATTGCCCAGAGACGATGCAACCAACCCAGCTGTTGCAGGGCCTGGACGGCTCTCCAGTGGGCTACAATGTTCTGAACCGCAGCCCCTAGCGCCAGCGCTATCAGTTTCCCCCTCCAAGATTTCAGGGGGTACATGAGGGTGTTTGGGAGGCCCAAGATGATGTAGGCTGGGAATCGAGGGAGCTGCGTGTCCAGGTGGGAGTCAATCAGGTCCAGAATAGGGGTCCAGTATGAACGGAGCCTGTCGCAGCCCCACAACAAGTGCTCTAACGTCCCCAGCTCTCCACAGCCCCTCCAACATCTGTCGCTAACCTGGGTGTCCCACCGATGTAGCCTCTCGGGTGTGTGGTACCAGTATGTGGCGACTTTGGTCAGCGTCTCGGTGAGGCCTGTGTCATGTGCTGAGTGTCGTGCTCTGTAGTAAATCCCTTCCCATTCTTTCATTGTGAGGTGTCGCCCTAGGTCTCTCTCCCATCTAGCCCTTCCTGCTTTGTATGTGTGAATATTAGTGAGGAGTAGTTGTTGGTATAGATCTGAGATTAGTTTTTTATCTGATGTGCGGGTCAGCAGCCACTTTTCATAGGGCGTGAGATGTCGTCGGGCACCCGGTTGGATCGAGGGATGAAGCACCCAGTGTCGCACTTGCAGGTACTGTAGGCGATCTGTCTCGGCAATACCATAATCCGCCTTCACTTTGTGGAACGGGAGGACACCCTTGATGTCAAACATGTGACCCGCATCTCTGCAGGGAGTCGCTCTCCATGCCGCGTACGGCCTGGTGTCCAGGCCAGGCGTAAAATCCGGGTTGTCGAAAATTGGGGTCATCGGCGAGGGAAAGGAGGTCAATCCCTTCGCCACGGCCACTCTGTCCCACACCTCTAGGACTGTGCTCGTGATTTTAGAGGCATAGAGGTTAGGGGGTCTATGACGGCGAGGCAGGAATGGAATGCCCTGTAGTGTGCGACCGGCTACCGCCTGGTCTTGGAAGAGCCAGTGCTTGCCCGACTCTAATTGATGCCACTCCACAAGTGTGCGCAACTGTGCCGCCTGAAAGTATAACGTGAGATCGGGTATACCGACCCCCCCGTGATCAGGAGGCATAGCGGCGAGGCTATGCTTGAACCGCGGTCGCCGGCCGTTCCAGATGAACCGCAATAATTCTGCTTGGGTTTGTTGAAGCCACCCGGTCGGTGGTCTCAAGGGGAGCGTCTGGAACAAGTATAGAATCTGGGGCAGCAACGTCATTTTGACCGCTGCGATCCGACCCAGCCAGGATAGCGTGAGGGGCCTCCAGCGCCGTAACTGATCCCGGAGTTTCTTTGTGAGCGTCTCGTAATTGGTCCGAGCTGTACCCTGCACCGTCGGGGTCAGGTGAACGGCCAAATAGGAGATGGAGGTGTCGGACCACTGCACTTTGAACTCCGCTTTGACCTCCTCCAGGGTGTCCGGCCGCAGCGAGATGTTCAGGGCCTCCGACTTCGCTTGGTTGATCTTAAAACCTGACGCCAGTGCGAAGGCACGGAGCTCCGCAAAGAGTGCGCGCAGGGACTGAACCGGGTTGGTGAGGGACAGTAGGATATCGTCCGCGTACAGACTGATTTTGTGCGTATCTCCGCCGAATGGAATGCCCGAGATGAGTTTGTGGTGTCGCACTCTCTGTGCCATTGGCTCCATATAGAGTGCGAACAAGAGCGGAGAGAGTGGGCAACCTTGACGGGTGCCCCTGCCGATGTCAAACCTCGGGGAGGTATGGCCATTCACTCGCACTGTGGCGTTGGGTCGGCGGTAACAGTTAAATATGCGGTGGCGGAGGGTGTCTCCGAACCCGAAGTGCCGCAGTACCTGGTCGAGGTAAGGCCAGTGCACCCTGTCAAATGCTTTCTCAGCATCGATCGTGAGCAGCATGCAGCCTGGTCTCGTGCGTGAGCCGGCCTCAATGAGGTGGAGGACTCGCCAGGTGTTGTCGCTGGTCTGTCTTTGGGGGATGAAGCCTGACTGGTCGGAGTCTATCAGTTGCTGCATGTATGGCGCTATGCGACTTGCGAGGATGCCGGTGTAGAGCTTCAGATCTATGTTTACAAGAGAGATGGGCCTGTATGAGCCGCATTTGGTTGGGTCGCGGCCAGGTTTGGGAATCACGGAGATGGACGCCTCGAGCAGGTCTAGGGAGATGGCACTGGGCTGGTCAAAGGTGTTGAACAGGTCACGCAAGATGGGGGCAATCTGAGGGCAGAATGCCTTATAAAAGGCTGCTGTGTAGCCGTCTGGCCCCGGGGATTTCCCCACCTTGAGGCGAGATAGCGCCGAAATGACCTCCTCTAGGCCTATGGGCCGATCCAGGAAGTCCGCTTGCGCCTGGTTGAGGGTGGGGAGTGCAGCGCCTCAGAGATAATCCACACCGGCCGTCGGATCCAGGCGGTCTGCATCATATAGGGCGGCATAAAAGTCGCCGAAGGCCGCTGCTATGGCCTCGTCCTCCGTGATCTGGGCGCCACGCGCAGCCTGGAGGGAGCGTACCTGCTGCCTCTGCGTCTGAGCCCGTAGCCTGCTCGCCAAGAGCTTCCCACATCTATCGCCCCCGGTGTAGTATGCGTGTTTGAGGCGCATGGCTGCATACTCCGCCACATCCTGGTCCAGGGCAGCCAGCATCTTCCTCTCGGTGCACAACTGGCGCCACGCCCGCGCGGCCCCAGTGCGCTGGTGCATCTGTTCCAGTTCCGCCACCCGTTGGGTGAGTTCGGCCCTTTTCAGCGCCCTCTCCCTATTGTTTGCTGCGGCGATGGAGATAATTTCGCTGCGGAGGACTGCCTTGAGCGCCGCCCATTGAGTGGCTTTAGTCGTGTCCCCATTTGCATTATGCGTCAAGAATTGAGTGATCGCAGTTTTAAGCCTATCTTGCGTGCCCGGTATCTGCAGAATCCCATCCCGAAGCCTCCAATGTCGTTGGGGTGCCGGTGCGGGTGCCAACTGAAAGGTCGCCGTCACTGGAGAATGGTCCGACAACGAAGCCGGGAGTATCTCCACGTCTTTGGCCTGTGCTGTCAGCTGGGAGGAGTACAAGAAGTAGTCTAACCTCGCATAGGTCTTGCGTGCCGCTGAGTAGTATGTGTAGGCAGTCGTATGTGGGTGAGTGTGTCTCCATAGGTCAACGAGGCCTAGCTCAGCAATGTACGAGTGCCCTGATGTTGATAGTGCCCCCACCTGTCCGAGTCTCTGACCTGAGCGATCTGTGGTGTTGTGGAACACTAGGTTGAGGTCTCCACCAAGTAGCAAGTGTGGGTGTGCAGTGGCCGTGGCCGTCTCTAATGCTGTAAGTAAGAACTTTTCCTGACCCTCGTTCGGTGCGTAGACAGAGCCCACTAGCAATGTTTGGCCCGCAATCTGGAAACTATGGAGGAGGAGCCATCCCTTAACCTCAGCCTCTTTCTGTATCATCCTCCCCCCAAAGGACTTGGCTACCAATATTGCCACCCCGGCCACTTTCTTCTGGGAGGAAGAGAAAAACTGCCAGGGAAAGGAGCGCGACTTAAGTCGGTGTTGGTCTTTAGAGACGAGGTGCGTCTCCTGCAGGAGGAATATGTCTGCTTTCGAGTGCTCTAAGAAGGACAATATCGCTTTTCGCTTGATTGGGTTGTTGAGGCCCAGCACGTTAAGTGAAAGAATAGTTAAGTGACGTGTCATGGCGGGAACAGTACGGGTGGTGCTGGGCCTCGCCTTCGGATTGCGGGCGTGTGCCATAGAACAACAACTTGGCTGGTGCGTGTGCGCCCGTTGACCTCATCTGCATGGTTGAAACCCCCTGGACAAAGAGAGCCCTCCCTCCCCTCCCCCCTCCAACTCAACCCCCCCCCCCCCCCATCCCCAACACCCCCAACTTCCCCCTCCCGGCCCACCCCCAGTCCCCGCATCCCAACTATGAAAAGAGTTCGATCAAACACAGTCTCCCAGGTCCAGGTAACAGTCCACTGGACCCGTGGTAAGTTGTAACCTTGACGTGTAGGCAGTGGCAACGGTGTTGACGGACAAAGTTTTTCCCCATCTGCCGTTGTGGGTGAATGGTCAGGTGTCCGCAGGGAAAGTGTGCGAAGTCCGAAGCCTCCGCCCCCACCGCCGGTTCAAGCAGCCCCGGCCTCATCGAATCCGTCCGTACCAGCGCTCTACTAGGTTGGGGGTCAACCAATGTCCGGCTTCACCAAGCCTTGTGCTACGGATTCCACCGCTGCTCGTTGACCCTCTTCGATCTCCGTCGCCGCGGGGCGCCGCGGTCTGTGGCGGCGTCGTTGCTGCTTCCATCGCCCGGTTGTATCTTCACCAGGAGCACCACCACCCGCGGGGTCCTCGTCCACTGTCGGCATCTCAATGCCCAGGAGGTCACAGGCCTCCCTGAGCGAACGCAGTTGGTGGAGGTTGTTGCCGAGCTTGAACACCAGGCGGAAGGGGTGCCCCCAGCTGTAAGAGATATTGCGTTTTCTTAGTTCCGCCGTGACTGGCCGAAAGATGCGCCGCTTCTCCAGGGTAAGGGCCGCGAGATCTTGATACAGGGTCGGGGAGTGCTCACCAAAGGTGACTGGCGCCAATTGGCGCGCTTTGTTGAGGATCTCTTCTTTGGTCCTAAAGTCTTGCACACACACCAGGATGTCAGCTGGATGGGCCGTGTTAGCTCTAGGTGGGCCAGTCCGGTGGACCCTGTCCAGTCCCAGGGGGGAGTCCGCCGGCCGACCCAGAACGTGGTTGAACAGCCCCTGGGTGAATTGAAAGAGATCTTCCGTGTCCGGAGAGTGCTTCACCCCCTGATCCTGATGTTGTGTCTCCTGGAGCGGTTCTCCAAATCCTCAGCATGCGTCTGGAGGTCCACTTGCTGGTCATGGATGCGTACCAGTTCTTGCCGCAGTGCTTCAAGTTCCGCGTCCCTCGTGTCACTTTTTGTCTCTAGGTCAGCCACTCTCTCTCCAATGGCGTCGGTGTCACGGCGCACCTCCTTTATCTCTTCCTGGAGTTCCTTCTTCAGGGCGTGGATGTCCTCGCGTAGCCCAGTAAACAGGGACTCCAAGAAGGAGCGCGTAACGGGGCCCTCTGGGTCCGTCCTCCCCAAGGACGGCGAGTCTGTGGCCTTTTTCTCGGTGGGCACCCGGTGGCCGGTCGTCGCGACGTCCGTCCGTTTCCCCATCGTGCCAGGGGTGAAGAGCTCAGTGATGGTGCGGTCTTTCCGGGTCCTCCCGTTGGACATGACCCCGTGGGTCCCACTCCAGTGCTTCGGTCGGTCACCTCTAGCTTCGGTGGCTTGCGAGACACAGCACCCTAAGCGCGCCAGCGGCTCGCAGAGTCAGGCACGTGGGTGGCCCAAGGATCAGCGAGACCAGGTGCTAAAGTCAGGCCAGCGCCGAGGAGACCGGGCGGGCCCAGGGTTGCCGCGCGGGCAGTAGAGGTGCTAGGCGCAGGCCGCAGTGCCTACGCGCTGGTGCAGGGCAGCTTCTAGCCAAGTGCTAGCGGCCACTGGGCAGGCCGGGTCCCCGCTGTTCGCCGTGGTGCCAGGTGTGGGTGAGTGTCCTGCCCGGTGCTTGCCGTCAGGGGTGCAGGGTGGTGATATCAGGCTGCGGAGGAGGGGAATGTAGGGCCAACAGAAGGCGCCGACCAAGGCGCGGCAGTGCGTTCCACAAAATGGCGGGCCCCCGTGTCGTTCGGCCGGGCGGAGGGCAAAGCGGGCGCTTCGCGGCGTGGGGAGACCGGCGCCCTCGCTTCAGTCCCCTCGTCACCCCCTCTCCTCCAGTTCCGCCCCCCTGGGCGCGGGGGGTCGTCCGTCCAGACCCTGCACCTCACCTCCGTATGTGGGCCGGTTCCTGCAGGTCTCAGCAGTCGTCAGGGCTGGAGCGGTTCCGTCCTTTGGGGGTGACGGCGGGCCCGCAGAAGCCTCCGCACGGGGATTGTCGGAGGCCTCGCGCGCCGCCGCGCGGGCCGGACCCACAGCCACCCACTCGGATCACCACCGAGGCGGCTTTTGGCCGAACACCTTCACTTCCAGATCCACACCGACCCCAAGACCACACTCAGAGGCACCCTCCTCTACAGGCCACCAGGACCCCGTTCAAAATTCAGCGAAGACATCACTGACTTCATAACCCCACACGCTCTCCACTCGGAAGAATACATTCTACTGGGAGACCTCAATTTCCATCTGGAAAAGAGCAACGATAGTAACACTACCACCCTTCTGGACAATCTTGCCAATCTCGGACTCAAACAACTTGTCAACACCCCCACACACTATGCAGGACACACACTGGACCCTATCTTCACTTCCAGCAAGCATATCTCCTTCACTCACACCACACCCCTCCACTGGACGGACCACAGCTGCATCCACTTCTGTTACAGTAAGACCACGACCCACAACCACCCTCAACCAACCCTGCGAAGAAATTGGAACAAAATCACCATCGACCAGATCTCCTCATCGCTTCTCCAAAAACCCCCTGCCTACTCAACGAACCCTAAAGAAAGCCGCCATCAACCTCACACAATGGCTAACCCAAACCGCTGACAAACTAGCACCCTTGAAATAACATCAAATCAAGCATGGAAGCAAGAACGCCCCCTGGTTCAACGATGACCTTAAGAAATCCAAGAAGCTCTGTCACTCCCTTGAAAAAACTTGGCAAAAAGACCCAAACACTATCACCCAAGCCGCCTTCAAAAACGCCACCCGCAAACACCACCAACTAATCCGGACTGCCAAGAAATCAGCAATCAAAGACCGACTAGACAACAACGCCCGCAACAGCAAGGAACTCTTTAACATCATCAAAGAATTCACCAACCCCACCGCTAGCTCAAACGACATCACCCCCTCTCAAGCCCTCTGCAACTCCCTCGCCTCATTCTTCCATGACAAAATCGCCGACATTCATAACAGCTTTGACAACCAACCCGTAAAACAGTCCACCCCTCTCACCTCCGAACCTGTACCTCCTCTGAATAACCTTCTCAGCTGGAACCCAATCACCACAGAAGACACCATTCACCTGATGAACTCCATCCACTCAGGATCCCCAACAGACCCATGCCCCCATCACATTTTCAACAAAGCAAACTCCATTATCGCACCCCATCTCCGAGACGTCATCAATTGCTCCCTCAACTCCGCCACATTCCCAGAAAGCTGGAAACATGCCGAACTCAGCGCCCTTCTGAAGAAACCCACTGCTGACCCCACCGAACTCAAAAACTACCGCCTCATCTCGCTTCTCCCATTCCCTGCCAAAGTCATTGAGAAAGCCATCAACAATCAACTCGCCGCCTTCCTCGAAACCAACAAATCACTCGACTCCTCACAGTCTGGCATCCGAGCCAAACACAGCACCGAGACCGCTCTCATAGCAGCAACAGACGACATCCGAACTCTACTGGACAAAGGAGACACAGTCGCACTCATCCTCCTTGACCTCTCTGCAGCCTTCGACACAGTCTGCCATAGCACTCTGATACAACGCCTCAGAAACATCGGAATTCAAGGAAAAGCACTGGACTGGATCATCTCTTTCCTCGCCGGAAGAACTCAGAGAGTCCGCCTCCCCCCTTTCAAGTCAGAGGCCTCCAAAGTCATCTGCGGCGTACCGCAAGGATCTTCACTCAGCCCCAACCTCTTCAATGTCTACATGAGCCCCCTCGCAACCATCGCACGCAAACACAACCTCAACATCATCTCCTACGCTGATGACACCCAGCTGATCCTCTCACTCAACAAAGACCCAACCACCGCCAAAACCAACCTACATGAAGGGATGAAAGAAGTAGCCGAATGGATGAAGCACAGCCGTCTGAAACTGAACTCGGACAACACGGAAGTCCTCATCTTAGGTGCATCCCCTTCCGCCTGGGACGACTCTTGGTGGCCAACGGCCCTAGGAAAAGCTCCCATACCGACTGATCACGCACGGAACCTGGGCATCATCCTGGACTCCTCACTCTCGATGACCAGACAAGTCAACTCCGTCTCATCATCATGCTTCAACATCCTACGCATGCTCAAAAAAACATTCCGCTGGATCCCCACCGAAACCAGAAAAACAGTCACCCATGCACTAATTACTAGCCGTCTGGACTACGGAAACACCCTTTACGCCGGTACCACCGCAAAACTACAGAAAAAACTCCAACGCATCCAAAATGCTTCAGCCAGACTCATACTAGACATCCCTCGCAAAGACCACATCTCCGGTCACCTGAAAGACCTGCACTGGCTCCCCGTCAACAAAAGGATAACGTTCCGTCTCCTCACCCACGCACACAAAGCCCTCTATGAACTCGGACCGGATTGCCTCAACACGCGCCTTTCCTTCTACACCCCCACCCGCCAGCTGCGTTCGTCCAACCAAGCCCTCGCCGCCGTCCCGCGCATCCACAAAGCCACCATGGGGGGAAGATCCTTCTCCTACTTAGCCGCCAAAACCTGGAATTCCCTTCCCATCCACCTCCGACTCACTCAAAACCACCTAGCCTTCAGAAAACAGCTTAAAACCTGGATATTGGATAAGTAAACCTCCCCCCTTCCTCAAGCGCCTTGAGACCCTCTGGGTATGTAGTGCGCTATATAAATTCTGACTTGACTTGACTTGACGCCCACCACGGCCTCGCTCTTGTTCCCCCGCTCCTGGTAGGCTCCAACGGCCACCGCAGTGCCGGGCGGTCTCGATGTGGACCAGCCGCCGTCAGCCGACCGCTCTCACCGCCGGTGCATTCGCCACAGCAACACCGATGTCGGGCACTCCAGGAGACTTCCGGGGCCAGGGCAGGTGCTGTGCTAGTGCTAAATCACGGCGACCGGCGGCGGGAGCTCGGCAGAGCACGTCCGCTCACACCGCCATCTTGGCCACGCCCCCCCTAATGTTAATATTAAGGACCTTTTGGCCTTTCTGAAACCCTGCTGTCATCACTTGGATGACCATGATGACAAGGGACGATACGAGTCACAGCGCCCTGGGGGTTTGTCCTTCTTCAATAGGGTAATAATCAGGGCCTGTCTTAGAGAAGGGGGTAGTCGACCAGATTCGTGTGCCTCCGTGTACATCGCCAAGAGATGAGTGGCTAGTATATCAGCGTGTGCCTTATAAAATTCTGTAGAGAGCCCGTCTGGCCCAGGGGCTTTCCCGTTGGGGAGAGACCTAATGGCATCTACCACATCCTCCACGTCTATTGGAAGACTGAGATATTTTCGATGGAGATCGGAGAGCCACGCACAGGCAATGTCATCCAGATAGTCATTCATGGCCTTTTCATCCATCCCGCCCTTAGAGGAGTATAGAGTAGCATAAAATTGTCGGAATTGATCAACTACAGCATCCGAGGAGTAGTGAAACTGCCCGGCCATGTCAAGTATGCGTTCAATCGGCGGTGAGAGGCCCTATCTTGCAATCTAGTGGACAGTGATCTGCCTGGCCGCCCCCCTTCGCCGTAACCCCTGGCAACATGGCGCTTGGATAGATATTTCGGCTCAGTCTCTGCAAGAGTATTGTATTCTTCAAGCTGCTCATGAATACTAGCCAGGGTATCTGTAGAGGGCAGTTGATCATATTGAGCTTCCAGCGTGCCTAACTGCCTTTCTAGGGTGGTGAGCCTCCCTTGTAAATCCCTCAAAATCCCTGCTGATGTACTAATGCATGTCCTCCTGATCGTGGCCTTGAAGGCTTTCCACAAGATTTCCTGACTCTCTACTGACCCCACGTTTAGCTCAAAGTACTGTACGATAGCAGTCTTGATGGTGTTAGCATATGTCGGATCCAGCAGGGACTCCGCCTGGAATCTACACGTAAATGGCTTACGGGGATTGTGTGGAATGGTGATGTTGAGTAACACTGGGTTGTGGTCAGACAGCGTTCTCGGGAGGGTACAGATCGCAGTGACCCAGTCGTTGCTCTCTCGCTTAGCAGCCAGTAGTCTAATCTTGACCAACTATTTTTCGCTGGTGTGATATGTGTGCCTGCCAATACCTCCTCATTTAGGTGTTTGTCTGCCCTGGGATCAAGGTGCGTATTAAGGTCCCCGCCCCAGAGAATTGCCGATTCCGGCCAGGTACGCAGTACCCCGAACATGTGCATATATGTAGTCGTGTCATCCACCACTGGACCATACAAATTGACAATCGTCACTAAGACATGACCCAATTTCACCATTACCATGGCCCAACGACCCTTGTGATCCGTACAAGACTGTAATGCTGTGAACGAAACTCCCCTCTTAATTAGGGTTAGAACACCCCTTGCATATGTGGAGTAACAGGACGCCAACCTATAGGATGCCCATCTCCTCGCCACCTTATCTTCCGTGACTTTACTAAGGCGTGTTTCTTGTAAAAGCGCGATTTTAACATCATGTCGGTCTAGTTGCGCCAATACTTGCCTAATTTTCTGTGGCGTATTGAGCCCACAAACGTTCCATGTAAGACACTTATATGTTTCCCCCATCATGCACAGTGAAGACTGACAATGTACCTCCCCCTGAGTATATCAAAGCACAGGCGCCTGTATTTGCCCCTCGGGCAGAGTAGAGTGTCCTGAAAACATGATACCTTTGGCAAAAAACAAACAGAACATCCCCTCCCTCCCACCGCCCACTTCAGCATTCCCAAACTGCCAAAGACACAACCCACGTTGAACTCCCCTTTCAACCCCAACAGTAGTGAACACAAATGCCATTGGGGATCTCCCATCGGGGGTCGTGGCGGCATCTGCCCCTCCCACACGTGGCAGGAAGAGGAGCCACCGATACTTCGTCACCTCCCCCAGCCCTGCATACAGTGACTGCCCAGCATGGGATATTGAACATCTGACGGCACATTGTGAATTGCCTTATCTGTGCCGACCCCACCAACACCACCCGGACCAATCAAACAGAAGAAAACAAACATGTAGTACAGTCTGACCCAGGTGTTGGCCCATTTAACCCCTCTTACTGTTTATTCGTCAATGTCCGAAAAGGAGATGAAGAGGATCGTTGTCTTGGACGTCGCAATGATCGAGCATGGTCCATAGCTTGTTTAGGGCTTGTGAATATTTTGCCATTCTCCATAGTGCCAACCCGCAGGCGCGCGGGGTATAACATTGCGTATGGTATCTGCTCTTTTTGTAGCAACTTTTTAACATTCTGGGACTCCTTCCGAGCAGCTTGCACCGTGGCCGTGAAATCGGGATAAAATGACAATGCATTGCCCTTGGTAGGTGATCGAACCTTTCTGTCGGGTGATGCGGAGCACTGTATTGCGGTCCCAAAAAATTAGCAGGCGGGCTATGATCGGTGTTAGAACCGGCTGTCTCTAGTTGGCAGAGGTATACACTTCTGACAAATAGGGACACACCTTTTCTAGTCAGGGCAAGGGGATCACACCCTTCGATAACCCCTGCTCACCCCCTTGGTAGCTTGGCAGAGCAGAACAGGCTTATCTCAGAGGCTGTGTGTTAAGCATTTATGACCACATACAGTAACACAGTGAATACACTACAAATGGACACGACACAGTAGTATTATAAAAATAAGTATTTTTATATAAGGCTTAGCACAAGACCAAATAACGACAAAAATGTACACAATCGTAATAAATACTCTGGGAAGGGGAATAGGATAGTTCAAAGGTAGTTTCTTCTTTAGCACAAAAGTCTTTAGTATCAAAAGCAAATCTTCTTCTCGGCAATACAGTTCTTAGCAACAGGGTAACCGACACGGGGGCTACACAACGTCGAGGCAAAGTTAATCCGAAGGTTCGGCGTCGACCGCGAGGAGCGCTACGTCGAGCCTGGGGTCACACGGACCCCCAACAACACAGTACCTTTGGAAAATGAAGCACACGATGATCAGCGGCGTCGAGCAATCCGGCGTCGCGTCTTCGGTGTCGATCAGGCCTCAGCAGGCGTCGTTGTCGATGATGCGGTTGCACAGAGTGAGCAGCGCTCACGGCGCCGAGAGGGCACACAGTTGATGCAATCAGCAGCGGTGCAGACACGAGGTCCTCTGGAGCTAGAGCCGTACTCCCACTCACTGGCGTTGCTGCTGGCGTCGGTCAGGCCCGGCGGCCGGTCGTCGAGGAAGCGGGACACTGGGGCCGTTACCCACTGCGTCGAGCTGGATTCGGCGACGTCCGTCGGCGTCGAGATTGCTGGTTCCTTCAGAGGTGCCGGATTCACAGTTCCAGCAAATAGCACTTTAGCAGATGAAGTCCTTTAGCCCTGTGACTTCAGCAGGAGACTGGCACTCTTCCAGTCCTTGGAGATTTTCTTAGCAAGCGTGAGAGTACACACAAAGTTCCTCTCTCCTGGTTCCTTGGCAAAAATAAAGAAGCACTGCAGGATTCCCCCCAGCAAACAGCACACTGGCAGAAGGGGTAGGCAAGTCCTCAGATCAGCGGGCCTCTTGTCCTTGGTTACAGGATTCCTTGTCAGAAGTGATCTGATTTCTTAGTTCAGGGGTCCTTCTCTTATACCCCTTTTCGGCTTTGATCCCTTTGTCCATGCAGGGGAGTTTCCCAACATCCTGGGTCTGTTGTGGGTGGAGCCAGGCAGAAGCACCTGGCCTATTCACTGAGCAGGGCTGGGTCCTCAGACGCCCAGCAGGAGGTGGAGCCAGCATTGACACTGGCAGGAGCAGAGCTATCGGCCTCCTGGCAGGAGGTGGGGCTAGGATCGTCCAGGGCAGGCACAGAGCCATCAGCCGCTTGGCAGGAGGTGGAGCCGGCATTGTATCAGGCAGGGCCGGCTATCAGCAACTACTCTCCCCCTACTCTCAACGCAAATGTCCCACTCATCCCACACTGACTCATCCAGACCTCTTGGAGCCACCCAACTCCTGTCACACACACGCAAGACCAGCAGAAACCAGGAATGGTTAGACAAGAAAAGAGACACTTTCTAAAAGTGCTATTTTCAAACCCAGAGTCCAAAAACCATCCACACCATCGGATGCGTAATTAAACCCCGAGTTCAGGGATACCAAACTCGACATTGCACCATGCTCCCCGAGCCAGCTAGGATCATAGCATTAATAATCCCGGCGGCCCATTCTAACTAATGGAGAGCAGGCTACCTTGCAATAGTGAAGAACGAAGATGGCTGTAATTCACTATCAGGACATGCCAACTTGGTCAGGCGTGCCCTACCTCATACTTACAACGCACCCTGCCCGTGGGCCTACCATAGGGGTGACTAACATGAAGTCAAGGGAAGGTTTGAGGGCTGGCAAGTAGGTATACTGGCGCAGCCTGCGCGACAGCACTAGGCTGCACGTGGGTCTCGCAATGACCGACCCGTAGACATTCTTTTACGAGGCCGCTCCTGTGGGTGGCACAACACGTGCTGCAAGCCCCCGAGCGGTATTTGTATTTACAAGCCCCGGCACTCCTGGTGCACTAGACTAGGGACTGACAGTAAACCAAATAGGCCAATCATGGATACAATAGCTACATCAATTTAACATAGGGAGCACTTGCGCTGTGGCACTGATCAGCAGTGACACCGCGCCCAAAGCATATACCAGCAAAACATCGTAAAACAGTGGAGGCAAACAGAAAAAATGGAGGAGAGACTCAAGCCAATGATGTCAGGTCTAACAATCGGTCTCGGAGAAGCCCCCGGCGGGGGACGTGCAGCCAAGGATCTGTGTGCCCGTTCGACAGCGAACAGAGGTGAAAGTTCATCTTTGCCGCAGATCTCCCGAAGCATCAGTTCCATGTAATCTTCTAGGCGGCCCACATTTGTTGTTTCCGGAAGGCCCAGGACGCGAATGTTGTTCTGGCGGGACCGCGCTTCGATGTATTCATTTTTAGCCTGAATGACTGCCAGCAATTTTGTGATGTCCGACGTCTTCTCCGCCACCTGCTGAAGCCCGTCCTCCACATCCGTGATGCGTTGTTTTGCTTCCCCTAGTCGTACCGCTTGTTTGTTCAGCTTCGTGGAGAAGAGGTCCATTCTGCCATTCAAGGCCTAATTCTTTCCATCAATTGCCTGGAGGCTTGCCTGAATAGCAGTGAGGGATTTCTCCAGGGCCGTGGAGGCCTGAGTTGGTAAGTCCGCCACCGAGTCAGATAGTGGATTTTGCCCCTGTTTGCCACCTTTGCGCAGTTCGAAGGTAAAGCGCGCTTGATTTTTCTCCAGTTTCCCCATGATGCAAAGGGCTGGCGTCACGGTATGCCACCGGCGGCGTTGTCTCCCTCTCCGCCGTCTGCGCTATTCCCGCAGTATCTCTGTCTACCCCCACTGCAAGAGGATTCGACGTTGTCTGTCCTGCCGGGCCTGGGGGGGCAGATTCCGCACTCCGATTTCGTTGGCAGAATGATGCGCTTCTGTTGGTCTGCCGAGGTCCTCCCTCACAGTAGCTTCAGGAACCCAGGTAGGGCGTAAACAATCCGGCCCACGGCCTAATCAAAACGCGGCGTCACAGCATCCCGTTTGGGGCCCAGGTCGAGTCAAGCAGCTCAGCTACAGCGAAGTATGTGGGTATTATGGACCCACAGCGGGAGATGGTGGGCAGCGCGAAGTAGTGTCCATAGGGGGAACCACCGGGGGCAGCCACATGGGGTCCAGTGTCTGAGTCCAAAATAATCACAAGTGTCAGCACTCCGGCCCAGCAAATGGCGCTATGTGAACAGGGAAGCGCGAAATGGCGGACAGCGGCGGTCAGCGCGACGAGTCTATGCTCCGAGGTCCATCCAGGGCCTTAGGTGTAGTGGTATTGAGCAGTCATTCACTAGTGTGTGCACCCCGCAATTAGGGGCCCCCAGTGCTGTCCTCTCACCTGCGGCACCAGCACTATTGTCCTCCGCGCCTCCCTCGGTCTAGGCCTGCACCTCGCGTATGGATATTATGCCGCTCCTCACCTCCGGCATCCGACAGCATTCGCGGTCTCCCGGTCACACGCTGCACGTCACCAGGTGGGGAGAGTTGAAGGGAGGATGGTGTCAGCCTGCAGGGCTCCACTCGGTGCACAAAGGCCGCCCGGCCTATGCGACGCTACAAAGCCGGCCGCTTGCTTGATATCTCTCCCCGTGCCTCCACCGCAGTTGCTCCGCCTCCCGCCGCCACGATCGGCGGCCTATCAGCCGAGCGTCCGTGCCGGCTTCAAGATGCCGCGCCGTCCTCTCCAGCCCTCGACATCTCTCAGCAGGCGTTCAGAGCTGGTTTGGCGATCCCAGCGTCAGTGTATCGATGCGGCCGCGCCAGGCGCCGCCATTGCCCTCACTCCCAGCGCGGCCACGCAGCCTGTAGCAGCCCGTATTCCGAGGAGCAGACGCCTCACAACTGGTATCGCTGAGACGTGCAGCAGCTCAGCATGTCAGTTCCGGGGGCTAAATAGGTACATAGCAGGGCCAGGGCAGGATAAATGTAGGATTTCGATTGGTGGCTGGCAGAGCAGCACTACAGTGTAGCCATCTCGCCGAGCCTCAAGCCACGCCCCCTGGAAATGGCTAACTTACCCGTAACTCTCTAGTAAATGGTCACCTGGGCATGTCAGTAAGTGGGGTACACCAGGGCTTGCTGCAGTCCCCGATTGTGCCATCCTGGAGTTCGCTCAAGTAAAACAAGTCCTCCAGTCCTCCACTGAAGATTGGTGGAGCAGTTGTATACTGCTAGCCCGATTTTGCCATTAAAAGCAATTGCAAAGCCACCACTTCCCCATGACATGTATGTAAGCCACCTCTCTGACAAGCCTACTGAGCCCTTATAGCAGATCGCAACATATGACCCAGGCAGGACATGTACTTGTCATGTCCTGACAGTAAAGCATGCAAAACTGCCTTTTTACTGTGGAAAGACTTGATTGTCCAATTGGTGAGTACATGGTTACACACTGACCCTTCAGCAGTTTTAATTCCTGAATGATGCGACCTAAGTAGGCACTCCAGGGTATCAAACAACTTGTTACATTAAGCCCCAATTATATCTCAAGTCAAAATTAATGAACAGAACCTGCTCCACAAGACAACATTTTGCCCTCCTGGAGAGACGTGACAACGACTCTCACAAAAAAAGAACATTTAGGGATTGCAGACCAGGGAGGTGTTGCCTTACTCCTGCAAGAAGCCATTAGCAGCAATGTGTTTAAACTATGAATGACCTTCTTGGGCATTGACCTGGCAGCTATGTCCCTGCTGAAAAGAGGAAGTTGCAGTCTGATGAGTTAAAGATTGAGATCGTTTTTGAAAGATTATGTTTGAGTGCAATCTAACAACTCGCTCAGAACACCCGTTTTTTCCTAGTACGATATTAAGGGACAGTAAGGATGTCTTGTTGTCATACCTAGGAGATGTAATGGATAATGTCCTTGGTCTTTCTCACTGGTAGAGAGACCCTCTGTTATGACATGGTCTGTGTATGAATCTTCAACCTGAAGCATCCCTTAACCATGAGCAAGCAAAAACCTTTTATGGCAGTGGTCTTCAACTTTTATGCTTCTTAATTTTATTAGAAACAAGCATTTTCAATACAATAGGTCTCGTATTTACGCAATTTTAAGCTATTGGCATTGTAAATGCCAATGCCAATAACGTAAACTCACGTAAATGCGAGAGCTATTGCATTGCAAATGGTTGTTTAACCATAAAACTGAGCGCACCACCACTTCAAGGACACTGCGCTCGGTTTCTTTTCTTTTTTTAACACTGAGCGCGGTGTCCTTGAAGCGGGCGCCAAACCGAGTGTTAAAGCTAAAAAATAAATAAAGAAACCGAGAGTGGTGTTCTTGAAGCGGTGCCGTGCTCAGTTTTAGTGTAAAAAATGTAAACAGAGTGCGGTGTCCCTGAAGTGGACGTGCGCTCAACATTAAACATAAATAAAATTGAAATGGATCGCAGTGTCCCTAAAGCGGGCGCCGCGATAATTATGCAAATTCTCAAAAATGCAGCCGCCATTGTACCCATCAGTGACAATAACAAAAATAACACCTTTTGGTTTTGCTTTGTTTAGCCCCTGGATAAAGCAGGCTGTGTAACGAGCCAAGTAAAAGGTCCCGCCGTAACAAATGGAGACAAGACGGGACTAACCAGCCCATTTACAAATCAAAACCCACCATTTAAGGACAATGACACAAAGCCAATGACAAATATGGGCAGAGAGTGGGCGGGCTGCTAGTGCATACCATAATACATCATGCATCAGAGCGAGCAGTGTATGCGCGCTTCCCTTAGCCTCAACCTAAAAATGTCTCCTACAAGTGTAGGGGGGGGTCAGAGGCCTGATCAACTTGGTTCTTCCCCCAGACAATATGTGGGGGCGAGCAGGTCGGAAAAGGGGCCTGCACTGGAGGTCTCCTGCACCCAGCAGTATTTGCAGAAGGTAATGTAGAAGAGGGGTCTACTGCTCAGGGCCTCCCTCTCTTAAGAAACAGCCTTTTTTTATAACTCTTCAGCAGCTAATCAGTAACTTGTTGCATATGTGAAAGGAGCATTAATGCTCCCTACCTCACAGGGTGCCTATGCAGAAAGTATACTGCTGAGTGAGTGGAACACTTTTATTGCTAATCTTCAACCAGATTAAGAATTTCCCATTTTCCATCCTTTGTGTTCATGCAGCATGGACCCTCAGAACTGCAAAAGCCACTCCAAGTTCAGCAAAACTCAAGTGTTCTTGTGCTTTTTCACATTCAAACTCCCCAGTATACAAATGTGCCTGTAACTGCCACAGTAAAGTAAATGAAACAAGAGTTAATTAGAATTTGTTTTCAGTATTGGAATAGTTTACTTTCCTTAGTATAATAATGTTTCTGAACTTTGCCTGTTTTTTCAAAAGAATGTATTCACATGCCCTCAGTATACCATAAGTTGGCCTGATATCTTCACGACCCTAACATGTGCTATGAAGAGCTGTGTACAGAGCCATCGTGCTGCTTGTGTGGCTTCTGACCACCAACCGGTAAAAAAGCTACTGAGTTTGGGTGCTAAGAAAAGTGTCATTAGATGAACTGATTAGATTTGAGTAGCTTCCTGAATAGAAGATGATAGTCAATATGGAGAAATAAAGTAGCATGTGCTTTCCTAAAGGAAAGAGACCGCCCACCTTTGTGGGTTTTGTAAAAGTCTGTTTGTCCCCTATAATGCAAAGCTCCAATCTGGCGCTTCCGCATATCACAATACTGTCTGCAGCTCCCCTTGTTATTGTACAATAGTGCAGTCAATCATTCATTTATATATAACATGGAGAGCAATTCCAGTACTGTTAGCCAAACAAAGTTTAAATATTATTAATGCGCAGAAAGCAACAAATCAATACCTTAATTAGGGTAGCAGAATTCTTTATTTGAAACCTATCCTGACCAGCATATAGCTTTGATGGGCTCTTAATGCAGCACTCTTTGAAAACTTACAAGACTACCATACAGAGATTTGCCTAGTGATTTATATTTATATTGGGCTAATTCGTCTCAGTGAGGCATGGTTTATCGTTACACTGAAAGCTGGTATACTCCTCCCCCAATCCCTTTCCCACAGGACTTGATTGATGAAACAGGAAAGCGATGCAGAGTCCATTCCATTTTGGTTGATTGCCAAAAATCCATTTCTAAGCATCACTTTGGGCCCCTTGCAGTATATGTGAGTAGTTCATTATCACAACTAAAGTGGCCTCTTGGCTCCCTTTAGTATTCCACATGATTGTTTGGTACATGTCTTTGCATTCCAAAAGACAGCCCAGAGGCCCTTTCGGTAAGCATGATAACTGTTCTTCATTCACCATTCTGTCTTCACTCCCCTTGCACCCTAAGTATAGCAAAACTGTCCCTACCTTAGTGTAAAATGGCTCTTTGCAGTCACCCTCAGAATAACAAGTCTGTAGTGTGTATTGGGACTTGAAGCAGGTCTGTACCGGAGCAACGAGACTCCCTGTTGTGGGAGGAGAGATTCAAGATTATATTTAATAATAAAAAATGTATATATAATATATTCTTGTTAGTTTGATTAATGCCTTCAGACAGAGCTGGGGTCCAGCTCAAGGTGGATGTGGCACACTTTTAGGGGGTTAGCGTCCAGGTATTTTCTGAAGGTAAGACATGAAAAGAGTTAATCTGGTCCGCGGTGGGATATTAGTCCAGATCCTGAAAGTGCAGATTTGGAAGCTAACCTTTCCTTTTTAGGTCTCGCCTGTCGATGCGCATGCGCATCGAGCAAGGCGAGAGTATTGCGAGTTATCCACTCTTTATCCAAACTGCAAGGAATCGTGGCGATTCCTTGCAGTGCCCGTGACTTTTAAGGTCAATGCGCATGCGCATTAAGCTTATGCGCATGCGCATTGACCTTAAAAGTCACGGGCGCGTGCATGTCCCCTCTCCGCCCCCTCCCCTGTTCCGCCCCCTCCCCTTCCCGCCGTGTCGCATTTCTCCTCCCCCCTCCCCTCTCTTCCCTCCGGCTTGTTTGTTGATTTGACCCGCTCCGCCCCCTCCCGCCGTGTCGCATCTCTCCTCCCCCCTCCTCAACAGTTTACCGCCTTCAGCCCTGAAGATTTGTAGGCGTGCGCACCTCTCAACGTGTAGCCTGTATTACGGTAAGTCAAGCCTCAATTGCTTGTTAACTTTTAATATAGCTTACTTTATTTCAGGTACCGATATATAGTTTTGTAACTAGCTTGTGACCAAGCTGCACGACGGCTTCTGCTACCGGTGGCGTGAATGGCTTGACCAACTAGTTGCCACAATCTTCTAGGGTCTTTGTGCAATTCTTACTCGGGACCGGTAGCAGATCATTGCCCTGTGCAGAGCCGGTAAATATGCTGGTCAGTCTTGTCCCCACGAGAGAGTCAGCGTCTATTTTTACTCTAGCATCATGCCACTGTCTTGCAGACGAAATGTTGAGCCCGCCCATAGATTAACGGGAGTAAAACTATTTGAGCGGCGTTCCTGTTATTTTCAAGGACATCTCTCATCCCCAAAGAACTATTTTACTGCCGACATTACGTGATCCTTAAAGAAGTACCAGGAATATGGTAGCTCGCGTTAGTCCTTGCAGTGTCTGAGTTAGTCACTCGAGGCCTGCTAAGTGTTAGACAACTAGTCTCATATATTGTAGACTCACGCATTTGTATTCCTAAGGCTTTGGAAAAGTGAAACTAGTTAATGCCACAACAAATCTAAACTGTTTTCATAGCCGCTCCTTAACAAAACTAACTAAATGTTTAACAGTTATTTAATGTTTCAGAATTTAAGTTTTGAAATGAGGAGATGCAGTAGTCAGTAGGCGGAACTTTCTAGTCCTGATAGTCCACTTACTTACATAAATATTATGTATGTTCTTGCCTTCCTTAAAGATTTGCAGAGTTCTGTGTAGTAATGATTGTTTTAACAGACTGAAGTGCCTGCTTGAGTGAAGCTACCATCGTGCAAACATTATGCACCTTGTTTTATCTGCACATGTTTTTATACTGTACCTCTATGTTGTGCATTGCTTTTGTTTTGGAATGTCGAATTATTAAGCAGGATTACGCTACCAATCAGTGCTGAGCAGCTTCCGGATTTTCTGTGGGTTTAACGACATTTTTAAAACTTCGATTTAGGAGGAGTTTCTAACAGGAAAATGCTTGCCGGAACAAAAGGGTTTAAAAAAAATAAATACATCTAGAGTGACTTCCTTGAGCATTGCAGTAGATCGCCCCATAAAATACTGTACTTGACTGTGAAACATCAGCAACTGCTCCAGCTTTCCTCTTGAGGCGAAACCCAGCTCATCTAGTAAAATGGTCCTATTATCCAGAGGACGCTGAGAATCACTTCCCTTCACTGCAGGTACTAATGCAGCTATAATACGAATGCTCCCTTGTGTAACCCTCAACCCCTCACTCACCCTCACTCTCACTCACCCTCACTCTCACTCACCCTCACTCACCCTCACCCTCACCCTCAACCCCTCACCCTCACTCACCCTCACCCTCAACCCCTCACCCTCACTCACCCTCACCCCCTCACCCTCACCCCCTCACCCCCTCACCCTCAACCCCTCACCCTCACTCACCCTCACTCACCCTCACCCACCCTCAACCCCTCATCCTCACTCACCCTCAACCCCTCACCCTCACTCACCCTCAACCCCTCACCCTCACTCACCCTCACTCACCCCCACTCACCCTCAACCACTCACCCTCACCCTCACTCACTCTCAACCCCTCACCCACCCTCAACCCCTCACCCACCCTCAACCCCTCACCCACCCTCAACCCCTCACCCACCCTCAACCCCTCACCCTCAACCCCTCACCCTCAACCCCTCACCCTCAACCCCTCACCCTCAATCCCTCACCCACACTCACACTCACTCACACTCACCCACCCTCACCCTCACTCACACTCACCCACCCTCACTCACCCTCACTCACCTTCACCCTCACTCACCCTCAACCCCTCACCCTCACTCACCCCCACTCACCCTCAACCTCACTCACCCTCACCCTCACCTTCACTCACCCTCAACCCCTCACCCTCACTCACCCTCAACGCCTCACCCTCAATCACCCTCAACCCCTCACCCTCACCCACCTTCACTCACCCTCACTCACACTCACCCTCACTCACCCTCACCCACCCTCAACCCCTCATCCTCACTCACCCTCAACCCCTCACCCTCACTCACCCTCAACCCCTCACCCTCACTCACCCTCACTCACCCCCACTCACCCTCAACCCCTCACCCTCACTCACCCTCACCCTCACTCACTCTCAACCCCTCACCCACCCTCAACCCCTCACCCACCCTCAACCCCTCACCCTCAACCCCTCACCCTCAACCCCTCACCCTCAACCCCTCACCCTCAACCCCTCACCCTCACTCACCCTCAACCCCTCACCCTCACTCACCCTCACTCACCCTCACTCACCCTCACTCACCCCCACTCACCCTCACTCACCCCCACTCACCCTCACTCACTCTCAACCCCTCACTCACTCTCAACCCCTCACCCACCCTCAACCCCTCACCCACCCTCAACCCCTCACCCACCCTCAACCCCTCACCCACCCTCAACCCCTCACCCACCCTCAACCCCTCACCCTCAACCCCTCACCCTCAACCCCTCAACCCCTCACCCTCAACCCCTCACCCTCAATCCCTCACCCTCAATCCCTCACCCACACTCACACTCACCCACCCTCACCCTCACCCTCACTCACACTCACCCACCCTCACTCACCCTCACTCACCTTCACCCTCACTCACCCTCAACCCCTCACCCTCACTCACCCCCACTCACCCTCAACCCCTCAACCTCACTCACCCTCACCCTCACCTTCACTCACCCTCAACACCTCACCCTCACTCACCCTCAACGCCTCACCCTCAATCACCCTCAACCCCTCACCCTCACCCACCTTCACTCACCCTCACTCACACTCACCCTCACTCACCCTCACCCACCCTCAACCCCTCATCCTCACTCACCCTCAACCCCTCACCCTCACTCACCCTCAACCCCTCACCCTCACTCACCCTCACTCACCCCCACTCACCCTCAACCCCTCACCCACCCTCACCCTCACTCACTCTCAACCCCTCACCCACCCTCAACCCCTCACCCACCCTCAACCCCTCACCCACCCTCAACCCCTCACCCACCCTCAACCCCTCACCCTCAACCCCTCACCCTCAACCCCTCACCCTCAACCCCTCACCCTCAACACCTCACCCTCAACACCTCACCCTCAACACCTCACCCTCAACCCCTCACCCTCAACCCCTCACCCTCAACCCCTCACCCTCAACGCCTCACCCTCAATCCCTCACCCACACTCACACTCACTCACACTCACTCACACTCACCCACCCTCACCCTCACTCACACTCACCCACCCTCACTCACCCTCACTCACCTTCACCCTCACTCACCCTCAACCCCTCACCCTCACTCACCCCCACTCACCCTCAACCCCTCAACCTCAACCCCTCCCTCACCCTCACTCACCCTCAACCCCTCACCCTCACTCACCCTCAACCCCTCACCCTCAACCCCTCACCCTCAATCCCTCACCCTCACCCCCACTCACCCACACTCACCCCCACTCACCCTCACTCACACTCACCCACCCTCACTCACCCTCACCCACCCTCACTCACCCTCACCCACCCTCACTCACCCTCACCCTCAACCCCTCACCCTCAACCCCTCACCCACCCTCAACCCCTCACCCTCACTCACCCTCAACCCCTCACCCTCAACCCCTCACTCACCCTCACCCTCAACCCCTCAGCCTCACCCTCACTCACCCTCAACCCCTCACCCTCACTCACCCTCAACCTCATGCTAAAGATTTACAAAAAAACCCATAAACAATTCTAAAAGCACTAACTCTAATGCTGCGAGACCTATTGCATTTCTAATGCTTGTATTTCTTGATTTCAAGTCTCGTGATGTGATGGCTTTGTGTGTTGAAGTGGCCTTCTGCGATGGTAAGTTTTTTCCTGCCTATAGAGGGTGGTGTCTTTGGTAATGCACTGCTGATGAAGCAAGAAGGCCTTGTAGACAGAACAGACCCAGAGTGATTAGGACATATATCTTTAGCCATTTGAGTTGAGTGGTTTGGTGGCATGCAGGACGTTCTTTTATGGAACTAGGAAAGATCATGACATTGCCAAATTGAATTGCATGTGGACATTGGCAGTAGTTCTGATTCGGAACCGTAGGGTTTTATGCGTACAAGTGATAATCTATAACAATTGTTTAAATGTTCTGTGGAATGTGGGTTTTGAAGGGATATCTGACTGTCAGTGATGAAACCAAGTGATTTTGTTCTTGTGGGGTTATGGTGTGAATCTCTTCAGTTTCATGTTGAAGAGACAGTCTTGGAAATGGAACTGGTTAGTGCTGTTGTCAAACATGATTCCTGTTGTTTGGTTCGGTTTGGAGATTGTATTACACATCCAGATGTGGTTGAGAAAGTCTTCCAGGCTCTTTATTACCCTGCTTGTGAGACTTTCAGAATGTTATATTCCTTGTGCATACTGCCGAATTTTAATTCTGTGGTTCGACAGAGGACTCCAAGAGGCTTCATGTATAGGTTGAAAACGGCAGTGTTGAAAAAAGCTCCTTTGTGGACTAAGCATGTTTCTAGATGCAGCAATCTGGAGCTGCCTATCTGGATGCATTGTTGTCCGTTGAGGAGGAAGAAGAACATTCATAAAATAGTGTTCTCGAATCCCATGCATGAAGACAGGTTGTTGACCAGGCTATCTTGATCTACTGTATTGAAACATTGCAAGATGCTGCTAGATGAAGAGCCAGGAGGCATTGGTGGCCATTTCTGAAATGAGGATTGCTTTACCCACCACCTGGATCATGACCGCCTTACCATGGTTTGAAACTAAACTGGTAGCTGTACAGCAGGTTAGTGATGTTGCATTTGTCCTCTAACTGGATGACAACTTGTTTCCAGAGTGTTTTATTGGAATAATGGAGTAATGGGTTGGTAGTTGGCAAGGTCATGTAGGGCACAGTTTGCTTTTTATATTAGCTGGGGAAATCTGGCTGGCTTAGATTGTGTTGCAGAAGATTATTTGTGACATAGCTGCGTAGACTTGTTGAGGATGGGTGTGGGCAAGTAAGGTAAGCAGTTCCTGATTTGGAAACAATCATAGAGTTAGTGAAGTCCTGTGGCAAAAAAGGCCAGGGGTGGGTACTCCGGTCACCATTAAACAATATAACAATGAAAAAGATACAAAATGAGTGGCAGTAGAGCGTGATATAATCTCTGTGGTCCCCAGCAAAGAGTAATCTGTCCATCGAATTTTATGGAGTTTGCAGATTGGATGATCTTGAAAAATTCCCACAAAGCTAACAATTTAACGAAAAGTAATCTAGTAAGTATGACATTGAACAAGATTGAAAATAATGTCACGGAAGCAACAAAAAAATATTAGAAAGCAAAGAACGCGCAAAATATATGACTGTGAGCCTCTGGGTGCAGCAGTGATCTTCAAACAGAAGCTCTCAGAGTACCCGGGGCACCAGAATTATGTGATACTGAAGCATTTCCCACATAATTATAGTTTTGATGCATTTGCCACTTAATCATCTGCTGCATAATTTGCAGTTGTGAACAACAGCAACATTTGTTTGAAGCTCAAATGGATCAAAAGCTACAAAAAACGCAGAAACGATTGTTGCTGTGCCGTGGAGGGCCCTTTACAAAGGTTGTTTGGTCACCTTTCAATTGCCATACTTGGGTGTTAAAATGGTACTAATTGGGTGAAATGTTTGCCCAAACAATTTTAGCGTGTGTAAATGACAAAATAATGAAGTAATAGCATCACAAAATGTCATGCATTCTGCTGCATGGTTTGTTTTTTTCTTGCTGCATAATTTACTCTTCCATGGCGCATAATTTGGTACTCCCTGTCGGTCGTATAATTCATGGGGCCCGGAGTATACCTCAAGCTATCAAAGGAACATTCTGGGATTATTATAATTGGTGATGCATGAGTGGATCAATACAACTTTTATATTTTAATTTCACAACTTGGACCGTTTAAAATGTCACAAGGCTGGCTGGCTGGCTGGATGGTAAAGAATATTTGAGGCTGTTTAGGGATTCTGCACTTTTGAAGTGCTAGCCTCGAAATAAATACCTACTGTGTGCGCCTGGTACAGGTGGTTTGTGAGCGTTGTTCCAGTGAGGCAGTGTGCGTGAAGGAGGCGTGCGTGCAGCCATTTGCAGATTTGCTAAATTGTATACGGTCTTCTCATACATATGGTTCGTGTTTGTCTGCAGTTTTTCGGGGGACTGACACAAACTCAGTAACGTCTCTCCAGCAGACTTGTGCCCCTTGGTGAAAATCTTGTTTTCAGGCATAGCTCACAGACCGAATTTCTTATTTGCCTTAATTTAGTTATAAATAGCCTGTCCGGAATTCGGTTAAAACCGAATGTAATTGAGATTACCCTACCGACTTCAAATGAGCTGACCCGGTTTAAACCGAGTATCGCTGATTTTTTCAACTGTGATTCACCACTTGGCCACTTGCACCTTTTGGCCACTTGAGGGAGCCATAGCATGACAAATCTGCATCCGACCTAGGCATCAGTAATTGCAATTAAATATTTCACCCTCCTTCCGCTGTTCATGGTGGTGTTCGCTCCCTTCCTCCTTCATCCTGCAATCCGTGGCTTTGCGTGCTCGTCCTGCTCTCTTTTCAACGTGATTGATGACATTAGGAAAACTAAACTCTATTATTTCACCTAAAGCAAATCGGACCTGCCAGCTGCACAAAGATCACTGCAGTAGGCTCCGTGATCCCAATTCATCTCTGCTATCTGGCAGGTTAGAGTGTTTCCAGCTGTGCAGTTGACTCTCCACCTCCCATGCGCCCGGTTTCTTTCAGGGGGGTCCATTCTCTGCTGGGAGCACAGTCCTCAAATTTAACAATAGAGATGAATGGTTCAGTTAATCACTCGGGCTCCGTCTATTTACGGAAATCAGGATTCATGTTACACCAACAACAGAGCGAAATTAGAGGAACGCAACCTTATTTTATGTGCAAGTTAAGGGGCAATCAGGCCTCCTTTTGTCTTAATATCCTGACTGGCGGCGGTCAGGAACCTCCCACTTAACAAGCTTTTGCAATGCATTAAGCCTCGCATTTATGCGAGTTTAAGCTATTGGCATTGTAAATGACAATGCCTTTTATTTATGTTTTAATAACAAAAACAAAAATAAAACTCATTGTTAATTGCAATGTCAATAGCTCAAACTCGCATAAATGCGAGAACTATTGCATTGCAAATGCTTGTTTTCACACTATCAAAAAAGTGGTGCTACGTCTCTTACATCATCATTACGCTTGCCCCTGTTCACAGGATAGCGTGATTGTTTTTAGCCTGGGGCCAGCGTGCACGACACAGCCTCCCCCTTTTATCAAGCAGTCCTAGTTAAAAACTGCTTTGCACATTCTAGTTACATGAATTTGAACCACGTGTAGGAAAATAGCGATCCAAGTGGGATTTATTTTTTATTTTTCTGTATTTCTTTACTTACATCATGCATACATTGACGCATAACCGACCTCATTGTTAAAATGGGTAGTGTATTATGAAATCCCATTGCCGAGTCAATTCGTTCTTCCCTCTGGACTGAAAATTACCTGCAAGGCTTCAGAGCCAAGATCTCTTGCCATTCGCCTCTCTTTGCACTCGAAAGTAATAGGTTTTGACAGATTCTTAAACTAGATGATTGAGGGAAAAATGTGGAGAGATTCATCAATGATCGACAATAATTTAAAGATCTGCAGGAAGTAACTTTCTGAGAGAGAGAGCTCTTTAAATTTAGAAGCAAACAGTAATCTGTGTGCTGCAGCGAGAATGATTGCACTCCTGAGGCGAGTGTGCTGTTTATAGGTGGCAGAGAGTGAAAGTGCAAATGTAGGAGGTGTTCGTCGTGTGCTCTGGTGACAGAGAGCAGTGTTGCACCTTGGGACTGAGTGTGCTGTTTACCGGAGGTATCAGGGCGCTTTACATGAGCGCCAGAGTGCAGGGGGAGAAGACAGACAAGAGAATGGGGTGCCGAGGTGTGAAAGGCCAAAGGGCCAGAGCAACACCAGGCCCCCTGCCTGGCTCACGAAGGGGGGGGGGGGAAGCTATTGTGTTCTGGCGCATCTAAGTACTTCACAGGTCTGTATACGACCATTTCACTTAACGAGGCTATCTTGTTTTTAAGCCCTTCTTAGAGTGGGGAGCTTAGTGCCACCGGACAGAGTCAGGTTTGCACAGTTAAAACGTGCCATGATGTAAATTACAGCAACACTGCAGGCTCACCTCTTCGTTTTTAAAATGTTTTATTTTATGAGTTCAGCAGAGCCCTGCCGCCCCCGCGAGTCCCCACTGCCAGCTCACCTTCCACAAGAGTTGGTGAGCAGGACCCCCCCCATACCGCATGCCGCCTTAGACCCAGTAGTGTAGATCAGTGTCATGTGAAGTCCGTTGTGCCAGCCCGGAATCTCTTCGCTGCCCAGCACACCTGCCCAAGTCAGGACGAGCAGTCCGCCAGCACCCAGTAGGTGAAAAATGCAGCCTTTCTGACAGCGAGTGCCACGCTTGGGTAGTTCGAAGTATCCCCAAACACAACTACACAGGCCTCAGATTACCCTTCTGGGGTGCATTTATGGCGATTCTGTGATTGCCTGCATGTGGAGACTGGTGTGCATTTATTAACGGGACGGTATGATTGGTAGCTGCGGGGATGCTCTAAAGAGGTTTGATTTACTGCTGAACGCTTTCTGTGTCTAACAAATCAGTGACAGATTATTATGCATTTTTAGGGGGAGGGTTTTATATAGCGCACACAAAACCCGGAGGTATCAGAGCGCTTTACATGAGCGCCAGAGTGCAGGGGGAGAAGACAGACAAGAGAATGGGGTGCCGAGGTGTGAAAGGCCAAAGGGCCAGAGCAACACCAGGCCCCCTGCCTGGCTCACGTGGGGGTGTTCTGGCGTCAGAGATTTCCAACCAGAGATACAACTCACAAGTGCTTCCTCTGTCTGAAGCTGCCCTACAGTGGAATGTCGTTTCTGAAGCCTCTCTTAGACCTGTTTCTTCCTGATATTGTTATTGTATTATTCTGTCTGTGAATGGTCCTTGCTGTAGGAAGAGAAGGTCTGTGTGGAATCTAAAACGTACATCAGTTTCTGTCTTGCTTTTTAATATTCCTGAGGCAGTGTGTGGTCGTCTTCTTGTTGAGTTCTCACTACATGGCAAGGTGTTTACCTTCAGTGGGAGTTCTCACTGCATGGCTAGGTGTTGCCCTTCTGTCTGTCCACATTACACATTACAGTATAGAACAACAGACAGAATGAGAGCGAGGGAGGGAAAGGGAGGCAGACAGAGGGAGAGCGAGGGAGGGTGACAGACAGAGGGAGGGAGGAGGGTGACAGACAGAGGGAGGGAGGAGGGGGAGGGAGGAGGGTGACAGACAGAGGGAGGGAGGAGGGTGACAGACAGAGGGAGGGAGGAGGTAGGGAGAAGGGTGACAGAGGGAGAAGGGTGACAGAGTGAGGAGGGAGACAGAGTGAGGAGGGAGACAGAGTGAGGAGGGAGACAGAGGGATAGGGAAGGAAAGAGAGGGAAATGGAGAGAGAGGGAGACAGAGAGGGAGTGAGACAGTCAGAGTGAGTGAGACAGAGGGAGTCAGGGAGAGAGGGAGATAGAGGGAGAGAGAGGGAGTGAGACAGAGGGAGAAATAGCTGGTGGTTGCCAGTGGGGACACTTACTCTTGGGGAGCCCACACTTGTTTTTCCACATCATTTATGTACCTATTACACATAGCAGAAAGACGGTGGAAGACGGTAAAACCGTCACAAAATGAAAGGTCAGGAACCTCAAGGAGTGAGATAAAGGGGAGGGGATTGTCTAGTAGTGGATTACAGAGGTATGAGGTGGCATTAAAACTACCAGCCTTGGTATTCCTCGCGCCCATGTTTTACTGCACCGGCTGCGGGCTTCTAAGCAGAGTTTCAGGCCCTGACACTCACTTTCACAAATGAAGCACTGGTCTACACACTTATATATTGCTTGCTCTTATGCTTCTTAGAAGGTGCTACTAACTCACAGGTGTTTTGTTTGCAACTGCATGCCTTGCGTAGCGTTTTTCCGTGAGTCCTGTGAAACTGTTGCACCAGTATTACTTGTGAGTAGGTTGAACTTTTACAGTACCATCCTTAGATTTTTCTAAGGAGTACTCTAACAGCGCCAGCAATATGCCTGTTTTTCATACTCTTGTGTACATCCCTTGCTTAGCTTTTCCTCATGAGTGGCTCATGGCCACTTACACTACCATACAATATGCTGAAGAAAAATTGAAAGAACAAACATAAAAGCAAAGAGTTCCATAAACACCGGCAAAACACCGTTTCAGTTGTTTTTTATGACGCGAAAATGAGTAAACACTGAAAAGCACTGTTTTTTTGAGGTATGGAAATCACTGGAAAGCACTGAAAAAACACCACCAGAATTTACTAAAAATAGAAACTGAAAACAGGAAAGCCTAGTTATAAATTTATGATCGGTGAAGTCAAAAGAATGTACACGTTCGCCCATGGGTGTCTAATGCAGTAGAAATGGTCATGTTGTATATGCTATTCCCCCATGCAGTGTTCTTATGGACCTTACTCTTCCAACCAAAATGTTGTTAAATCATTTCTTTTTTTAATGACCTATTCATTTAAAAAAAAAACATATCTCAGAATTAGTCCCATGAATACACCTCTCGAGCATGTAGTACATTAATCATGATTCTCTATATCTGTTAGAACTATTGAGGTATTGAAAACAAGTCTTGAACTCTTCTCGTCTTAAATTCAATGAAAAAACATTTTATTCACAAAAAGAGATGAAAAATGCTGTGAAATGCTCCATGTACACCCCCTTCTACCACTTTAATGTTGCTTTCTTACTCAAAGATGCTGAGATGTGTGCATCCCCACACACTTGTCAACACACCCACTTTTAGCGGGTGCTTCCTGCCTCACAAACTAAATAAATTTATTGGAGTCATGTGCCTTTCAAACCTATATCACCCTTCCAAAAAGTGAAGTGTTCATTCCTCATTGATCTTACTGGTACCACCCTCGTACACGCCTGATTTAATTTGCATTTCCATTCTTCTTCTCTTGGAACATTAAGCTCCGTGCACATCCAGTCAATTGTCATCACCACCCTTCTACGAGGAAACTAGACCCTGTGCAGCTCAGTAGTTCTCTGGTGGCCTTACACCCCCCACCGCCCTTTTTTGACTCTGTTTGCTACCTGGATCTCTAGCTCGGTCTCCACTATATCGGCTCTGTGTCAGCCTAAGCTGAAGAGAGTCCCCCTCCAAGCCTTGGTTCACGCCAAAGCTTAAGTCTTTGAAACATGCGTGTAAAGTGCTGGAGAGAGCCTGGCATTCTGGGGACTATGGCCCCATGGACCAAGTTGCCCTGCGAGCCAAACAAAAACTTTATTATATGGCCATTGGACAGGCCAAAGTCCAGTACTACTCTGCTCGTATTGATCGGGCTAATGACAATGCAAAATAAATCTTTGGCATTGTACAGAGTTTTCTGGCACCTAGATCTCAGGGGACCGGGGCTCCAACGTCGAAGACTTGGTGTAACACTTTGGCAAAATTCTTTAAGGATAAAATCACTAGCATCCAAGAGACGTTTTCAACTCCGCTTAGGAAGCCTATAGGTGGGCTGGTGGCTGAACAGATGGTCGACTCAGACCCCATGTTTCCCACGTTCAGTGTAGTGGATTTGCCCAGCTCCCTTACGATCTTGAAGGCTCGTAAGGCTGGTTCACCTACTGAACCGTGTGCTGCTACGCTTCTGTCGGATTTGGGCGACATCATTAATGCTGACGTGAACTTAATGATCAACCAGTCACTTCGAGAGGCCCACCTTCCTTCGGTTTGGAAGCAGGCACTTATCTGGTCTCTCCTTAAAAAGCCATCTCTCGATCATTTGCTTCCTGAGAACTACTGGCCTATTTCGCTCTTACCTAGTCTGGCTAAGGTCTGCGAAAAGGTTGTTCCCTCCCAGCTTACTAACTATGTTGAGACTTCTGGTTTGTTCCATCCGGCACAGTCTGGCTGTCATGCTTCTTATAACACGGAGTCTGCTTTTCTTGAGGTAACTGAGGTGATCCGGGAGTGTCTGGATGCTGGCGGGAGAGCCGCATTGGTTATGCTAGATCTCTCTGCGGCATTTGATAGGTTCCCCATTCTCTGCTCCTCGATCACCTTTTGGAGATAGGCATATCTGGCTCGGCCCTGCGGTGGATTAGGTCCTTCTTGGAAGGCCGGACAAAGCTTGTCAGGCTCCCTCCCTGTGCCTCTGAGCCGTTGGAGGTAACCGCCGGAGTTCCTCAGGGGTCATCACTTAGCCCCCTACTCTTTAACATCTATGTGACTCCGCTGGGTTACCTTGCAGAGTCACTTGGGGCTAAAGTGATGACCTACGCTGCCGACACCCAGCTCCTGTTTTCACGGAGAAAGGAGGACACTCGGTTGTGGTGCCCAACATTGTTTGTCTTCGGTTTTCCAGTGGCTGGCCAATGCTCAGCTGAAATGTAACGAAGGGAAATCGGAGGTGCTCCTCTATGCCTCGTTCACTCTGGATTTCAAAGAAAGGCTCTGGCCGCCTGGCTTCCCACATCCCCTGGCAGACAACAGTGCTACAAAAAATCTGGGTGTTTGGTTCGACGACAACCTGAATTTCCCTACTCAAATAAAGAAGTAGGCAGGCACCTACTTTGGCATCCTGAAAACTTTGAGGAAGTTCCACCCCTTTTTGCCAGGCAGAGCCAGAGAAACTGTGGTCCGGGCTCTCATCTTGTCCTGTTTGGACTATGCCAATGCTTTATTGGTTGGCAGCTCGGGCTTACTTATTAAGAAATTGCAGGTTGTTCAAAACTCAGCGGTCAGATTGCTTTTTGGTTTGTCATCTAGGCTCAGTGTGCGCCTTCATTTGCGTGCCTTGCACTGGCTTCCAGTTGATTCACGGTTGAAATTTAAGATGTTGACTATCGCTCATAGGGCCCTTCATGGGATTGGCATATCTATTTGCAAAGGAGGTTTGCTTTTTACACACCAGGAAGACAGCTGCGTTTGTCCGCCCAGTGGCTGTTACAGACCCCTAGGTTCAACTGCCAAAGACTAGGTGGTAACTCGTTTGTGCGAAAAGCTAGTTTGGCTTGGAACCGTTGCCTTTGGCTCTTCGGTGTATCCAGGACCCATTGCTCTTTAAGAAAAAATTGAAAACGTTGCTTTTCTAGTTGCTGTTCTGTGCTTCTTTTGGTCCTTTCCTCTAGTTAGCGCTGGGACACTTTCGAGTAGCTGCGCGCTGTACAAATTAAATATAACATAACAAAACATAACATTTTTGAGGCAAGAGGTTGTCGGGTTTGATCCCAGATTCACCTTATAAGAATATGGAAACCTTTGCCAACCATGTTGGCTGCCTTTTTTGAGGTGAGACGTAAACGGATTCGAAACAAGCTCAGTATTTAGTTCTTTCAGCTTGACTTAAACTCTGCCCCCCAAAAATGATGATGAAACACCCGTGCTGCCCTGGCCCTTTGGATCTCTAGTAAGAGCTGGCTGCCAGGGATGGACTTCCCTTCGTTGATCTCTTAAATAATATATTTGGGACTGAATGAAGCCTGGTATTGGAGGTGCGCGTGCGTACCGATGTATTCTTTGTCTCTGTGCGTTTGTTTTCTGCCATGTTGCAACCTGTACGAGGAAGCGCAGCTGAGAATTTGATTTCACTAGAGCTCGCGCCATTGTGATTACCGCTGTGATTACCTCTGCAGCGGCTTCAGTCGGGGGCCTGAGCCTGGAAAGCGGCATGTGTCGGCCCTCTTTCGTGATGCACAGATTATGGCGAGCAGGCTGTAAACCCCGCATGCATTTCACAGCTCTAATTGAATCCTCCGGCTTCTGTTTTTGGAACTTATCATATCTTGCTGTTTCGGTTATTGGCTGAACCTCATTTCTTATTTGTTCTCTTCCATTTGCATTTTTGCTTCCTTTGGTTTTCAACGGATTCTGAGCAGGGCCGCAGCTCCAATGCCCTTAATGCCTTGAAGCCCAGCATCATAATGTTTGGCTGATGCTGAAACTGCATTGTCTGCCAGCCGACAGGAGAATACAGGGCATGTAACAGGAGCCAGGAGTTCACCTCATTAGTACCAGTTTAACATCCAAATACTGTAGTAAGCAATTCAAAGATGACCAATCAATCTACATATGGTCTTCCACTGTGTGGCAACGCGAACTGGCGCAATTTTATTAACTTATGATGCTTTTTAGCTAGAAACTAAAGGTGGGCGAGTCAGAGTCAACAACTTAACTGGGAGAGCCGAGCCAAAGGTCTGGCTTGGCTCTTAAAACCTGTGCACAAACCGAGCCCTGAAAATGTTTGCTATGGAAATTATACAACAAACATCATGTAAAATATGATAAAGGCTCTTCTAAATTCAAAAAGTGTAATTTTTCAATATGTGAAAGCTTTGACATAAATACTTTAGATTATAGCACTGCCTGAGAAGTACTTATTAAAAATGATCGTTTAAAACATGAACCATTAGTGAACTAAGAGGTAAGACTGTTGTTATGTAAACTCTGTATCAGTGCTTAATTTGTGCTGGTGCTTTCCGGTGCTCAACACCTGCACCTATTCCTCAGCACCGGCACTTATAGCACCAATTAAGGACGCACTCATTTGGAAGGTATGCAATTTTCCCCAGAATCACAGGATGTTGAGCCACGCCGAGACTCGAACCCAGTTACCCAGCTCCGAAATCGGCAACTGTAGCCATTAGGCGAAGTCCGCCCCAGAATAATACATGCCGGGGCTTCAGTCAGGAGGCAGTTTAAACCAGCACATTTCTCCTGTTAGCGCTGGCTCCTGAGGAGAGCCCCGGCACTTTTAATTTGACAAAATTAACCACTGCTCTGTATGTGGCCCAGATTATTATAGAGCAATATTATAGTCTATTAAATCAAACGCACAAGGGTTTTGTACAACTAGTATTCAGAATTTGTATATTTAAAAATGCTTTCATATACGACAAAGAAGAACAATGAAATATTGCCTAAGAACAAACAATTTAAGTGGGCAAGCTGTGATTTATCAATTTTTTCTAGTTTCACTTTGTACAAATCAGCCACTAGATGGGCCTCGATTTGACTTTCCTTTTTTTGTTAACGCTTTGTTTTTACCTCTTTGTGCAGGATTTATGTTATGTGAACTCCATCCAAAGATACTGCACTTTAGTGAGCACTATTTACATTATACAAAGCCACATTCATTTTTTTATAAGCACAGAGAGATTAATTGGTTTGCACAGTCACAGGATGTTGAGCGGATGCTGAGACTTGAGCCTGGTTCCCCAGCCCCAAAGTTGTCCGCTCTGGCACCAACGCCACACCATGTGTAGAGGGAGGGTGGCAGGCAGAAGCCACTTGAAAGCTTGGCTTGTTATGGGCTCGAGATTCCTACCCCGACGGGTCTCGGGCTCATTAATTCCCCATACCGGATATTCTCCCCTCAGTGCCTATTCTGATCATGGGTCCCACGCTGCAACTCTGGGCAATAGCTTGCTTAGTCTCCACAACGGCCCCCACAACGCGAGGGATGCCTGGTCTGCACCACGGGGGTGCCCTGGAGTGGACCCTTCACAGGGAAAGCCAGGAAGGGTTCCCTTGCGGTATTCGTACGTGCGCCGGGAAACCCACTGTGGGTAGCTGTGCGCTATACAAGTACAAAAACATTTACATTTACATTTACAGATGAAGGTTCCCTCCATGCGGGCTGTGCCATCTGGCAAACTTGCATACTAACTCACTTTTAAACCACCTCACCCCGAAGACCTTAACCTTGTTAAAGCTTCTGGCCGAAAGAGGACCCTAGAACGTGCAGGTCATGAGACTGGAGCACAAGTGGGAATGAGGTTTAGGGTTGTAAATCAAATCTACTCATGGTATAAGCTCTGTGAATCTTGTGCTTTCCTTGTGTGATAAGGATCTGATGCTGTTCACTCTTTTTATTCATACTCAGCCTCGTTTGTTGCTATTTTATTTTTTAAATCCTATTTTTGCGGCTCAAATGAGCTTCGAATATGGGGCTATCTTACTGGCCACATCAAGAATCGTGAGTGCAGCTTGGCTGCTCATCCCAATTTTCCTGTAAGCTCTGTGCTCTACGGAGGTGTAGAGCCCTAATGGCTTGTTGTATGCCATTAAAAGGTATTGTACACTCATAAAAGAATGACATTTTGATCAATGCCGTTAAAAGAATTACCGTCTTGACACAGAAAAGCTTTCCTGCTGCGTTTAAAAATATGCGTTTAAAAGCTTTTTATTGAGTACCTTTGCATCTCGCTGAAACAAGGCCGCCTTGGCACGAGGCTCTTCGGAAGTATTGCGCATCACAGCCTTTGTTTACTGCACTGAAGGAAGAATAGGCGCAGCCTGCAGTTCACTGGTTTCCGAATCAGCAACTTGACTACCATCTCGCTGTAAGCACAAATATGACTTGTTATTGACTGAGTGTATGAAGTCCCGTCCTGGCTCTTGAGTCTTGTCCCCCCCCCCTGTCGGCAAACAGCAGCCCCTCAAGAATTTGAGCATCTCATGCCCCCCTTGCATGTCTGGCCCCAAATCCCTAATGATTGGCTCAGCGATTTCTTCAGCGATTCACCTTCGATTCCGCGTAGCTTATGTGATTTAATCATTGTTGCCATTTTTTTGTTTCTTAAGTTGTCATCTTTTTTATTGTTGTAATGAAAAATATATATTTTTTAAAGTAGGCAGTTAATTTTAAATTGAATCTGATGAAAATATAATTATTTTAATTTCGGGGGTGCTAGAAGAAGAAACTTCCGAGGTCTGTCACTTGAAGGCCTGCAAACTAGGACCACAGTGACTTGTGCTTGACTGATCAATGCAGGGAATCGTGTTTCTTAAAGTTGTGATTCTTGTAGTTTTGCACAACGCTTTTAAAGGACAAACTAGTTAAAAAGTCCTACCTAACCCAACGAATAAATAATGCTACACACTCAAGTAAGGAACTTTATAAAATACTAAAAGAATTCACCTCTCCATCGGTGGAACAGTCTTCCTTCGCTCCTACTCAACAGTGGGTAGACTCCATTTCTTCCTTCTTTGATAACAACATTAAAACCATCTATTCCTCCTTCACTCATCACGACACAGCTCCCCATCATTCATCAATGACGGATGTATGACGTTACAACGCATACCATTACAACTACCTACCATTACAACGCGACCATTACAACGCATACCATTACAACGCATAGCGCTTAGAGGTGCTGGATAGTGGTAAGTATAATTTACTATTCCAACTCCAGTCCCCGTGGACACTAGGGAAGGTGTTGGATAGTAAATTATACTTATTCCCTATCCTAGAGCGCCCCCCAGCGCAATGCGTTGTAATGGTATGCGTTGTAAAAGTTGCGTTGTAATGGTAGGTAGTTGTAAAAGTTGCGTTGTAACAGGTGTATACCATCAATGACATGTCTATGACGTATTTACCGCTGGAAATAACCAATGGTCCAGTGTTAATGGAATTTGAACCTATAACCATTACCGAAGTATTGGAAGGCCTGATTAAGATTAAATCAGGCTCTCCAGCTGATCCTTTTCCACCTCGAGCTTTTACCAATATCATGCCCCTATTCGCCAATGTTCTAACTCAAATCTTCAACATGTCGCTAAAGCAAGCTAAAGTCCCCTTGAGATGGAAACAGGCTCAAATTAAGCCCATTCTTAAGAAACCTCTGGCAACCCCAAGCTACCAGTCAATTATCGTCCAATCTCCCTGTTGCCCTACTTCGGGAAGGTACTGGAACATCTAGTCAAACGGCTCACCGCCCATTTGGAGAATCATGTTCTACTTGACCCCTCACAGTCCGGCTTTCGGGCTGCCCATAGTACGGAGACAGCTGTGGTTGAGATTGTTGACAACATTAGGCTTGCTTTGGAAAAAAGGGAATCAGCTGTTCTGGTTCTCCTAGACCTGTCTGCCGCCTTTGATACCATCTCCCACAGTATACTGGAACATCGACTGTGGGAGGTGGGTATCCGAGGGAAAGCCTTTGACTGGTTTGAGAGCTATTTGGCAGACAGATCCACCACTGTTTCTGTAGACACAATAACATCACGTAGCCTTCCAGTGACTGTTGGGATCCCACAGGGCTCTAAACTCAGCCCCATGTTGTTCAACCTTTACCTAACACCCTTAGCTGGGATCATTAGATCATACGACTTCAAGACCGTGTCTTACGCCGACGACGCACAATTGCTCATCACCTGTGACTCTGACCACGTCGGCCCTCGATCTCGTTTTAAGAGCTGTATGGTCCAAACAAATGAATGGATGAGTACAAACAAGCTACAATTAAACAGTAGCAAGTCTGAAATCATCTTCTTTGGAAGAGCTGAGGAATTCTGGTCGCAAGATTGGTGGCCTCCGGAATTCGGTATGTGTCCCCCTCCTAAATCATCTGTACGAAACCTGGGAATCATCATTGACAGCTCCCTGTCTATGAAATCTCATGTTAATCAGGTTTTAGGAGTCTATTGCGGGATTATACGTAATCTCCGTAAGATTTTCAAGTGGCTAACTATTGAAGCAAGGAAACCGCTGGTGCAGGGCCTTGTCATTAGCTGTCTCGATTACAGAAATGCCTTGTTTACTGCTCTGAAGGAAGACCTGCTTTCCAAGCTCCAGATTCTTCAGAACACCGCAGCTAGGCTTGTCCTTAATCTTCCCCGGAGATCTTCAGACCCTTCACTGTCTCCCAGTCCGGCAAAGATGCCATTTCAAAATCTTAAACCTTGCAAATAAGACTATGTATGATGCTGGCCCTTCCTACCTTAAAAACAAACTTCAATGGTAGACACCAGGAAGATCATTCAGGTCAGGCTCTAAATCATACCTTGTTCAGCCACGTATTTGAACTTTGCGCAACGGAGGCCGCTCCTTTTCATACCTTGCCCCCATGCTATGGAATAAATTACCTGTACACATTTCATCCACAACTGATTACAAATGTTTCCGCAAAAAACTTAAAACCTGGCTTTTCCCCTAGAAAGCTTACTAGTCTTGGATTGTTGTCTGTTGTATCGTCCTTTCGCTGCTAGCGCCTTGAGACCTCACGGTGAGTTGTGCGCTATACAAGAATGTTTGACATTGACATTGACATAAAGGTAGAAAGTGACTCCTGTTGTCCTCCCAAGCTATAGTCTGTGATGGACAGTGTCTGGACATGTGTTTATGTGTCTTAATAAGCCATGCGCGAAGGACAGTAAAGCTGATGATTCCATATTCAATCTGCTGCCCCCAAACGCTTTTCCAACCCTCTCCACAAGAGATGCCATGCCATGACGAGAAGCAAAAGAGGTCCGCAGGAAATAGAACTGATTTTTATTTTCCCTTGACCTCAATCTCTAACCATGGGCTATCTGATGATTAATGTATCCTTTACCCAAATGTACTATTGTGAAACGTTAGCCGGAGGTCCAGACTAGTTTCATCAATGTGTGGGACAGTTTTTATGATGCTTGTCAAAGAGTCAAGATCTCTTGAAAGGTAATTCTCCAGAATACCCATCCAAGTGCAATGTTCTACGGTAAATTACAGTTTGAAAGGAGAAGGCTGCAGATACTGAAAAACATGAAACTACCAAAATGTTCTAGTAGCAGTATATAATTAACAGCTGACCTTGCCAGTAAACTATTTTGGCTATTCCAGAGCAATACTGATCACCTTTTGTAACTTTGTAATGAAATAAATATTGTGCAATATAAGAATAATATTCAGGAAAAGCTCCACTGAGAATTCTCTACAATAGAAGCTGTGTGATGGTTTGCTTTGCTTGTTTGTAGGGATATTTTGATGTACGCAGGGAAACTCAGAGCTGATGCGTTGTATCAGGTACAATTGTCAATAAGAGCCATTACAAAAAAGTTTGGAGGAATTTTTTTTTTTTTGGTGTAAGATGTTTATTGCACTTTCCATCACATAAAAAGAAATACATTTGTTTCGCCTACAACTGCAGCGGGCCGGCTACATGTTCTCACAACAGAGAGAGTTGGCGTTAGTTGTACACAGCCCATCAGCCGACATCCAACGGACCGGCGGCGTGTTATCCGATAAACCACAAACTGTCGTCAGTGCTATACTCGCCTACATACTAGTCAGTGGTCTTACATTTTCACATTTTCTGCTTAACTGAACTAAACATAACAATATACTACCCAACTTGTAATTCTCCTCTCGCTACAAACACTCTGCATCACAGCATCCTCCCTCCTCAGTACCAATATTATACAGTTGTTCGCTCTACGTCTTCACCTCCAGATGTATACATTACTCAGTGTCCGCTTCCGATTCTGATGTGCCATGTTCTAGTAAATAGGCACGCAGGAACTCCCAATAGTCTTTGGGCCTAGACCTGACTGGCAACTCCTCCTCGTATGTGTTGAGCGTGTCTCGACAATATACCATATCCTCAATCCAGCGCTTTACCTCCGGGGCTCTCCTGCTGTTCCAGTGGAGGGATACCCTTCTTTTAGCTAGCAGTAGTGCAACAGCACAGAATTTGCGTTTCAAAGCTCTAAGTTGTGGAACAATACCCAGCAGACAGACTTTCGCCACACACAGTATGGAAACACCGAGCATTTCATTCAAAACCTGTATGACCTGTTCCCAGTATCCCGCCACTTTGCGACAGTGCCATGCTAGATGCATGAAATCTGCATCTTCTTGTTTACACCTGCAACATTGTGAATCTTCCCTCAAGCCGTATTTAAACAAGCGCTGAGGCGTATGGTAGACCTGATGCAAATACTTATAATGAATGATTTTCAAGTTGCCGTTGGGTGTCAACATGCCAGTAAGCATGCAAGAGGAATCCCATTCTACGTCAGTTAGAGGTTCAACCAGCCCAGCGCTCCATTTGTCCTTAGCCTTGTTTGTGTTACCACCCACTGCACCCTGTACACTTGCGTATAGCTTGGATACTAGGTGAGACGCTGTGGGTGTAGTGAGGAGCAGTCTTAGGGGTTCAAGTGTTTTTGGCTCTTCTGGGTGTGTGGGGTAGTGTTCCCGAAGTGCCCTTTGCAGCCTGTAGTAGTTAAAACTGAAAAGCGGGGACGGGTTGCTGATGTATTGTAACTTGTCCAGGGTCTGAAATTCACCATTTTTATGTACAAGTCTCCCATTGTGTCTATGCCAGCCCGCTTAAACAGATCCATGCCAACCTGCTCCTGCGTTACCGAAAGGGCCGGGTGATGCGCTAGTGGGAGCGTGGGTGCATAGAGTGGTAGGCTGTCTGCTGCCTTCCCCATCAACCTCCATGCCTCCGTGGTAGCATTGACTGGATTGATATCGTGGTCGTGTAGCCTAGGGCGTTTATGTGTCATTATGTTAGCTAGTGGGATCGGGTCTGCGTCGCCCGCTTCTACAGCCACATGGGTCAAAAAGGGTATGTCGTGGTACCAGAAGTGTGCGAATTGCGCCTGCGCGCATAAGTAGTATAGGTAGAAGTCTGGAACCTTGAAACCTCCCCTAGCATATGGCAGTGTCATGGTGCGCAGTTCCATCCTCGCCTGTTTCCCCGCCCAAAGCAAACTAAGTACCAACGTATTGATATTACGGAAGACTGCAGCTGGAGGTTTTATCGGAATATTGTTAAATAAATACAGGAACTTCGGTAGAAGTACCATTTTGACGATCGCGGCCCTGTCCGCCAAGGATAGGGGAAGCCTATTTCATCGTTTAATTTTGTCTTCAAGGGACGCTATGGCTCGCCCGTAATTTGTCCGAATGACCAATTCAGGGTCTCTGTGAAACCATATTCCTAAATACTTCGTTGGTTCCTCCTGCCATTCCAGCGGGTAGTCCAATTTTGTCGGGCATGTGCTGTCCGTCAGTGATAGGATAAGGGATTTATCCCAATTTATCTGCAATCCGGACTGTTGACCAAATTTTATGTATTCTCTTAAAAGCGGATTCAAGTTCTGCTCAGGATTTTTAACATACAACACCATGTCATCCGCATAAAGCGAGATGTGTATGGGCCGGGAAGGCATTTGAAGTGCCGAGTAGTGATGATGTTGCCGAATTTTACAAGCAAGCGGCTCCAAGATTAACGCAAACAGCATCGGTGAGAGTGGGCAACCCTGCCGAGTACCCCGGCATATCTGAATGGGTTCCGAAATGTACCTGTTCATTCTGATGCGTGCAGTCAAGTTTGTGTACAGCATCGATATCCATCCTAGAAAGATCAGCGGAAATCCCATACGCACCAGTACTGCTTGAATAAAGGGCCAGCCAATAGTGTCAAACGCCTTAGCAGCGTCAAGTAACACTGCCACAGCCTTCGTCTCAGGAGCCAGATAGTGTGCCAATGCAAACAATGTGCGGGTGTTGTGTGTGGTGGCCCTATCAGGGATGAATCCGGATTGATCAGGCCTTATTAACAGTGGCATAAGTGGTTTCAACCTATCTGCCAGCAGACTAGCTATGATTTTTGTATCCACATTTAATAGCGAAAGGGGGCGGTACGAATCACATTTGTCTTCCGCCTTGCCCGGTTTCAGTAGTGTGATGAGCAAGGCTTCCCTCATAGATGCCGGTAGCGTCTGGGCTTCATGTGCCGCCCCATATAGTCGCACCAAGTACGGGGCGAGTAAGTCAGCATACATTTTATAAAATTCCGTTACGAAGCCATCAGGCCCCGGCGCCTTGTTATTGGGTAAATGCCTGATGGTGTCTGTGACTTCTTCCACTGTTATAGGGCGTTCTAAGTATTTCCTATGCCCATCTGCTAGCCATGCTATCTCTACATCCTCCATATACGTCAGTAAATCAGCCTGTGAGGGTGATGGGCGCGCCTTGTAAAGCGTGCCATACGTGTTCATAAATTCTTTCAGTATCCCCTTGATATCCGTAATCACCTCTCCGGTTTCAGTACTAATGGATGCTATATTTTGCAGTGTTTTACCTGAGCATATTTTAGCGGCCAGTTCCCTGCCCGGCCTGCCCCCTTCACCATATCTCCTAGCAGTCGCCCGCTTAGATACATATTGAAGCTCGTCTATTGCAAATTTGTTATGTTCCGTTAGCAGCGCTTGGATGTCCCCCAGTACTTTAGTGTCCCCTGTCTGGGTGTATGTCTGTTCCAGTGCTTGAATGGCCTTTTCTCGTGTGTGCAGTTGCTGTCGGATATCTCTGAGGATGCCTGAGGTCGTACTAATACAGACTCCCCTAATCGTAGCCTTAAAGGCCTCCCATAGCAAACCCGGATCCTCAGTTGTCGGGCCGTTTAAGTCAAAGTAATCTACTATTGCCTTATGTATGGTGGTAACATATACAGGGTCTCGCAACGCAGCTGCATTGAAGCGCCAAGTGAAGGGTGGTGGATCATACTGTGGGATAACAACTTCCAGCATCACCGGGTTGTGATCGGACAGTGTTCGTGGTAAGTGTTTGATATCTACAACCCATGAAAGTACTGCTTGTGTGCCCAGCCAGTAGTCCAGCCTGGACCAACTGTTGTTCGCCGCGTTAATGTGTGTCGCTGTTGCCACCCCTGGGTTGCGCACCCTCCACAAATCTACCATACGCAGGTCCTCCATGGCATCCTGCAGCATTGTCCTAGCATTCCCATGTTGCTCCAATGTATGTGTCGCGTCGCCCTGTCTAAAGTGTCCTGCAGCGTAACATTTAAATCGTCCCCCCATATTACGTGATCTGTCTGTTGGTCAGCAATGGTGTGCCATACATTACTGAAAAACCCTGGGTCATCCACATTAGGGCCATATGTGTTCACCAACAGTATTCTCTGTCGTCTAACCATGCCTGCCACAACAACGCTTCTCCCATCTGTATCCCTGTGTATGCTTGTAATCTCAAAGTTTGTCCCCTTCCGTATTAAGATGCTCACCCCCCTAGAGTAAGACGAGTAGCTCGAGTTGGTTACAGATTCCGCCCATTTAGTACCTAATGTGGATGTGCCGTCCCGTGCCAAGTGCGTTTCCTGTAAGAAAACGATGTTAACATTTAAGCGGTCAAAGTAAGCAAACAATCGCCTAATCTTTTTCGGGTTGCCCAGACCCCGCACATTCCAAGTGAGGAATTTCAGCGCATTATTACGTGACATGAGCATGTGTGTGGATGGTGATTATACATGCCAGACGTCGAGTCTGCTTCCGATAGTGTGGGTCCGCAGTGCCACATACCACAGAAATGGAAAGCAACAATAGCATAGGCTGAATGAAAACATTAACTATATGATAGTACATGACCAAGGAGTTCGCCATGCTTCTCAGACACAGAGGTTGCAGCTGAATAGATCCTGAAGTCCCAACCCTCCCCCCACCCACTTTAGCACCCAAACTTTGCCAAAGCCATCCCTGAACAACTTTTAACTGTAGTAGTAAACATGTCTCGGGGTGCACCCTCAGGGGGGTGTCACCAGGTTCACACATCTCCATCCACATAGTGGATGTGGACAGACGCTTGCGTGAGCATTAATTTAATACACATGCATAACCTTCTCCAACCCCCAATCCACCTAGTAATAACAACGGTGATGAAATGGCACAAGCATAGTTTTTCAGATTCATCACAATAATGTGTCTTGGATCAACAGATATCCGGAACCGTGTGACATACATTGCTCTTTAAGCTGGATAAGCCGATCAGTGACTGACGCAGACAAAGTGCCTGCCAGGGGCATTCGGCCCATCTTCCCCACCAACTGTCCCGCACAACGCCCTCCCACCGTTGTCAGCTCTCCAGATACTCACATCATGACTGTACCATCAGCGGCATACCATTACCAAGGTCTGTACTCACAGTAAGTTCGTAAGTTCATTGCCGAGCCATTGTCCATTACATTTGCAGCCGCCGTGTCACGTAGCAGTCCCCACAGTCGGCTGTAACTGCTGCCAGCTGGTATCTTACACGTGAGTCCCGTAGCTCAGTCCAGCTTTGCCATGAACAGAGTTAATCATTCCACATCGCTTGTCGGTTCATTGCGATCTTGAGGTTTCCTGCGCTTCCCTTGCTGCTTGATATACTCCTGTGCCGCCTGCACTGACTGAAGTATAACCGGTTTCCCGCAATTGGTGATTTTGAGTTTCGCCGGGTATAACATGGCGTACTCCAGACCAAATTCCCTCAACTTCTTTTTCACTGGAGCGAATTCCTTCCGAGCCAGTTGTACCGCCATGGTGTGATCGGGATAGAACTCCAGAGTGTTCCCCTGATGAGTGACCTTACCCATTTCTCTGGCCAGCCGTAGGATCGTGTCTCTATCCCTGTAGTTGAGCATGCGGGCAATGATCATGCGCGGGGCAGCGCCAGGCTTCGGTGTGGGCGCCAGTGAGCGATGTGCACGCTCCACCAGGAACACTGAGGACAATTTTTCGGAGCCAAAGATCTCTCTCACCAGTGTCTCGATGTAGGTCTCCATTTTCCCTGTGTTTGTGGATTCCGGCAGACCCGAAATCCGGACGTTGTTGCGCCTGGATCTGGCTTCCTGGTCCTCCACCCTGGCTCGTAGGCTCTCCACTGTTTTCTCCAGGCCACCGCAGGTCTTTGACGTGGTTCTGTGGTCATCTTCCACCTTCGAGATTCGCTGTTCTGCTTCCACAATGCGCGCGTCATGCTTTTCAATTTTCGCCGCCATATTGTCTACCCTCTGCACCACGTTATCCAGTTTGCCATTCATCTCCTGCAGGCTCTGCTGGATCGCTCTCAGTACTGATTCCATGCCCGTGCCTTCCGTCAGCTCTCGGCCGCCCTCCGCTTCGGGGTCTGTCGCGGTATTTTTGACCTGTTTCCGAGTTTCAAATGGGAGCTTGGTTTGTTGCCTGTCCGGTTTCCCCATGTCGTTGTGTAGCTTTGGTGAGTTGTGCCCTGTCGTCTATGGGCTGCTAGCCGTCGTCGCACTGGCAGTGGAATTGGCGCGATGTGCTGATGTTGCGGCCCCCCACCTCGCTGTCCGCGTAGGCATCAGCCGGTTAACTTGTGTATGGGTACTGCTGTGCCCTTGCTGGTATCGCTCCCTATAAGTTCAATGGCTGCTGCTGTCTGGGGACCTCGTGGGGCACAGAAGGAACGAGGCACAGCACCTTCGCACCCCCCCGCTGAAGTGAGAGTCTCCCCGGGTCCGGTTGATTGATTGCACTGTTGAGGCCAGATCGCGAATGTCCGTGGCACAGCCCCAGGCTTCACTCACAGCTTGCACTCCTCTCCCCCCATGCGCGCTGCAGTGCACCTCGCTCACCTCGCGGTTACCGACACAGGCACGCTGTCCAGGGGTCCGTTGTGCAGCCCAGCCAGCAACAAGGGCAGGGAGCCCTCCGCTCTCACAGACCTCCAGAGCCCCTCACAGCCGCCGGGCACCGAAGGGAGGTGCCGCAGTGTACGCTACGTTCATCCGCCGCTGCCGGTCGTATGCGTTCCAAGGGCGCCGCCATCTTGACTCTGTTGGAACGCACGGCAAAACACGGCGCTTCTGCACCTAGCCGCAGTTCCCGATCCCCTCACAGCCCCGCATGGTGTTCAAGACCTCCTACCCATGCAGCGCCGAGCAGGCATTCAGTCCCAGTGCTCTTGCCTGACTCGTAGTCGCTGGTTTGTCGATCTTCACGAGCGGCCATTTTGGATCGCCGCGGTCGGCATTTCGCCGTTCGGGTCAGAACCTCCTCTCACAGCCCTTGTGGCGTCACCTCAAAGCCATGGCGACGTGGATCTCAAGTTCCGACGCCGAATTCTGGGTCTATTTTGGCGGTAGCGGGGGATTGAAGGGGCTAAAGGCCGCTAGACTTGCGTCCGTCCGGCGGAGCTGACACACTAGCCAGCCATACCGCAGTGCGCCCTCTAGCGCCCCCCTAAGTTTGGAGGAATTTTTAAACAAATTCTTACTATTACTCTGATATAAGCTACAATGTTATGTTATGTTATGTTATAACAATTTATTATGCGCACAGCGACTCCAGCGAAGGAGCATCCCGGCGCAGAGACACGGAGCAGTCCTAACACAACATGGCGAATGCTACAGAAAAGTGCTAAAACAGGGGGGCTAAAATAGGAAAGTTTTTATGGCTCTACGGAACGACAGCAAGTCCTCTATCAGCCGAATTTCGACAGGGAGGGTGTTCCAGATTAACGCAGCTCTACAACTGGTAACAATATCCAATAGAGAGTTCTAGCCGCAGATTCCTTACCTTAGAATAATCCCCAGAGATCAGACTGGATCTGGAAATATTTCTTGAGCAGTACCCTGTCATTGTTCGGCTCCATGCGGCATCGTCCGTGCCGGTAGTGGTGTGCACAGTGCCTATATAGATGCAACTCAGCATGCTGACATCAGTTCTTTTGTATCCGTGCCAGTCCTCGCAGATCCAGAGAGTGCTACCCCCAGTCATTTTTTGACTGATCTTTTTTGACTTTGTCAAAGCCTTTTTGAGACGTCTCCTGGTGTGGCACGATGTCAACTAGGAAGGCCGACTTCAAGCCCTATGGCGTCTGTCACTGAGAGATGTCCATGATGGACCCGCACCTTGTTTGCCTCTGGTGCCTCGAGCGCGACTATGACTCGAAGACTTGTGCCAACTGCCTCGCCATGCACCCCTAGTCCGTGAGGGAGCTCTCCCTCAAGTTCCTTGCTGCACAACGTGCAACGCTACAACGGTCTTGATCCTGGTCCAGAGGACGGTCCCGGGATGGGTCATGGAGCCCAAGATCCTCAGTGCATTTGAAGTCTTCAGGTATGTCCCACAAGAGAAAGAAAAGTAGGAAGTCGAAGAGGTCTTCGACTTCACCCCGTCCGTCGAAGTCACCCAACAAGATGAGGGAGTGTTGTGATTTAAGACCTAGCTCCACAGTGGTTCTTGCACCTGGTCCGGCTCAGTGCTTCAGCTGGCAGTGACCCCCCTCAGAACTACTTTTCCCATTTAATGAAACCTGCACAGGGGCTCCTGCCGCCATTGCCCGACCCCAGACAGCTTGGTGGTCCAAGCTTCCACCTATTGTGTAAATCCTGGCGTATTCCTACCACTCCACCAGATATGGAATGGAAGGGGCTGGATACTTAGGAAAGAAAATGTTTTCTTCCACTAGCTGGCACTGCAGACTGTGAACACTATGCGCCTTTTGGGACATTACTCTCATGCACTGTGGGATTTGGTTGCACAGTTACTTCCCATGGTCCTGGGGGAGGCCCGGGCCATACTCTTACAAGCCATGGCTGATGTGAGAGACATGGCTAATTTCACAATTGCATGTGGGCTGGACACGATGACTCGCTTGGCAGAGCGGTTTCTTCGTCAAGAGGGAGACTTTCTTTTTTGGTGATGTCCAAGCGTCAATTATGGAAATGCCCTTTGATGTCTCTGCGGAGACAAGGCGGACTCCACACTGGAGCACTTCAAGGATAGCAGAGCTATGGCCAGGTCCTTGGGTCTTTCTATGACCGTCTTGCTAACCCTAGTCTGTCTTTTGCTCCCTTAGTGGCCACAGAAGGGGCTTCCAGACGCATCTTTACCCACCTAGCCACCATGGTGCACAAGCTTCTAAGCCTCTGCGTGACCAAAGATGCGGTACCCATAGATCCCCATGGGTCGGGTAGCGAGAGGTCGGGCCAGACCACCATTCGGCAGCCGCAGCTCCGAACCTCTTTAGTTTGCTCTCCTATAATCATGGGCACCCAGTAAGAGGCGAGATATGCTATCACCTGCCCCACTGGATGCCGATAGCATCAGACAGTTAGATTCTTCGGATTGTCTTAAGGGGCTACTTCCTCCTCTTTCTGACTTCTCCTCCACCCATGTCACCTACTTGCGAAAGACTGACGGAGGACTATCTCTCCTTGCTCCCCCAGGAAGTAGCTGCTGTCTTGGCCAAGGGAGCTATAGAGAGGGTGCCAATGCCAGAAGTAGGTTGTGGTTGTTATTCCCACTATTTTCTGGTGCCCAACAAGGATGGCGGCCTAGTCCTATCCTAGACCTGCGCCTTCTCAATTTCTTCTTGAAAAAGGTGAAAATCAGAATGCTCACGCTCGCTCAAGTCCTGTCTGCCCCGGTAGACTTGAGGGTAGCGTTGGACTTGCAGGGCGCATACTTCCACATTCTTGTCCTGCCTGCCCACAGGCGTTACCTGTCGTTCATGGTGGGCCATGAGCACTTTCAGTTCATTGTGCTCCCTTTTGGCCTTACCAGTGCCCCTAAGGTGTTCACTAAGGTGATGTCATCACTAAGGTGATGTCGGCGGTTTCAACTCATTTGCAGAGTTAAGGGTGCCAGTCTTCCCTATCTCAGCGACTGGCTGTTGAAGGTATGCTCTCCCCAGGTTGTCTTCTCCCACCTCCAGACTACGGCAGACCTCCTACACTCACTGGGGTTTACTATCAACATGCCGAACTCCCACCTGACTCCCTCTCAGATGCTCCCTTTCATTGGAGCTGCGCTGGATACCATGCAGTTTCGGGCCTATCCTTCCGAACAGTGAGTCCAGGATATTCAGGCTATGATACCGATGTTTCAGCCTCTCTTCTGGATTTCAGTGATGCTAATTCTGAGGCTTCTGGGCCTCAAGGCCTCCTGCATCCTGCTTGTGACACATGCCCTCTGGCATATGCGGGTTCTGCAGTGGGACCTGAAGTTCCAGTGGACGCAGTATCAGGGGAATGTCTCCAACATAGTTCAGATCTCAGAGAGAACTGTAAAAGATCTGCAGTGGTGGTTAGAGAACCTTGATTGGATCAGTGGCAGACCCCTCTCCCTTCCCCATCCAGATCTGACAGTGGTGACAGAAGTGTCACTCCTGGGATGAGGTGGCCATCTGGGAGAGGTTGAGATCAGAGGCCTGTGGTCTCCAGCAGAATCCGGACTCCACTTCAACCTACTGGAGCATTAAATACCTTTCTGCCATCAAAAGGAAGGCTAGTGCCGGTGTTCATGGAGAATACCACCGCCACGTGGTACTGCACTAAACAGGGCTGGATGGACCCTTTGTCAAGAGGGCAAGTCTCTGGACGTGGCTGGAAAATCAGGGCATATTCCTATTGATTCAGCACCTGGAGGGCTCTCTGAATGCCAGGGTGGAGGAACTCCGCTGAAGATGCCTAGTGGATCATGAGTGGCGTCTCCATGTGGTGATAGTGTAAGGTTTCTTTCTGCAGTGTGAAGAGCCTTGGTGCGATCTATTCGCCATCGCTGAGAACATGCAATGTCAGCGGTTTGGCGTACTGGGGTTTCCAAGGCGGCTCTTGCTTAGAGACGCTTTTAGTCTCATGTGGAGCTGATGCCTCCTGTACCCCTTTCCACCAATGCCACTCCTGCCCACAGTTCACAAGAAGATCAGGAATGACGGGGACCAAGTCATCCTTGTGGCTCCAGACTAGGCTTGGAAAGTTAAGTATCCCGAGCAGTTAAGCATGGCCATCGCTCACCCGATCCGGCTGCACCTTCGAGGGGATCTTCTGTCACAGCAGCAGGGAAGGGTTCTCCACCTGAACCCGTCAACACGTCACCTTCATGCTTGGCGATTGAGTGGCGACAGTTGACAGCTTTCGACCTTTCACCTGAAGTCTACAATGTTATTGGCAGCCAGGTGTCCCTCTACCAAGACTGTATACGTCTGCTGTTGGGGCAAGTTTGTGGCATGGTGTGTAGGGAAACAGGTTGACCCTCTTTCTGCTCCCCTTTCTCAGGTCCTTCTCTTTATCCTTTCTCTTGCCTAGCAGAGCTCTCCTTTGGCACTTTAAAGGGCTATCTTTCTGTCATTCAAGCCTTTCTGAGATTGCCAGATCAGCCATCCTTGTTCACATCCCTTGTGGCGAATAGGTTTTTGAAAGGTTTGCAACCCATTTCTCCCTTCGCCCTTCATTATGCTTCCATGGGACCTTAGTCTTGTCCTTACATTTCTGATGTGCGTTCTCTTTGCGCCAGTGTACAAATGTCCTCTCAGGCTCCTTACTATCAAGACAGCCTTTTTAGTGGCAATAACATCTGTCCAGAGGGTCATTGAGCTTCAGGCTTTGTCATCCAAGCCTCCATACCTGAACATCTACCCAGATAAGCTGGTTCTTTGCACTGGAGCTTCCTTTCTGCTGAAAGTTGTCACTTCTTTTGTTATGCTATGTTAAGTTAGAGATGTGTAAAGCGCCTGGTTACTCCATTCGTAGTGTCACCACACTGGATTCCAATTTAGAGCCTCACAAACCTGCCCAATATTAACTAATGACCTAAGGGTGCGTGAAGAACATATAGGTCAATCCATCACCCTGCCTACCTTTTACGCTGCGCCACCTCCCTCTAAGGAAGAGGAGCAACTTCATCGTCTGGACTCAAAAAGAGTGTTGTCGTCTACCTTGACTGCACAAAAGAGTTTCAGGGGGCGACGACCACCTCTTCGTGAGCTATGTCTGAGCTAGGAAAAGAAGGGCTGTGCAGAAATGGACCATCTCCCAGTGGATCGTGCTCTGCATTAAGATCTATGCATTGACCCAGAAGCAACCCCCTGAGGGTTTGCATGATTATTCCACCAGAGCTAAGGCTGCGACCACTGTGCTAGCACACGAAGTTCTGGTCCTGTATATATGCCAGATAGCAATGTGGGCATTACTGCGTAGACAGTCAGGACCGTCGGGGCGGGCACTTTTCTCGTTTGGTCCAGCAGGACATTCTAGTGCGAAACTGTTGTGCAGACTCACCTCTTCATAGGTATTGCTTGGGTATCTATTCTGAGATTAGGAATCTGCAAGTAGAAGTCTCTACCAGATGAACAAGTTACTTACCTTCGGTAATGCCTTATCTGGTAGAGACTCGACCTAGCTATAGATTCCATATTAACCCATCCATCCTCCCCGCTCTGCAAATTAATTTCTTGGGACAGAGCTGCTCCCTTTTTAGGGCCCTAGTTTTCCGCACCAGGGGTCAGTATTCTTCGTCGCTCCGCGCTCCTCGCGTGGAAAGTTGCCAATAGAAACTGACATCAGCACGCTGGGGTGTGGCCTATATAGGCTCCATGCATGTCACTTCTGGCTCCTAGGATGCCACGCTGAGCTGAACGATGTCACCTATCAGTGGGATGTGATTTCTGTGCCCATGACTGGTGGTGTCTTCTTGGCCCACACTGCTCACTTTCTACCAATTTATAACGTTTAAATCCTAAAATGAAGCGTTTCCTCTGTTGCTTTTTTCTCTTGGGCAATAGGTGTAGCTGCCATCCCTCCTCCACCTGGTTAGTAGGACTTTTCATTCGGACTCGGATTTTGAGGAAATGCTTGATGTTTAGCACTAGATTGGCTTCAAAGGTGGATTTTGGACATCTACCACAGATCGTGGGCACTGACAATTTTTCTATGACAGCTGTATTTCCTAGTAAGTAGTCAATATTGCAGCAAAATTGCAGGTGTTGTTTTGAAATGCATGTGCGCGTTTAGACACGGTTGGATCGAACTAGTCACGTTTCACTTCAGCCATTTCTGTTTTAGTCAGACACCCTTTGGTCGCCGTTACCCATTGGGCCTAATGATCTTGGCTAGCTGTCTGCTGCGCACGAGACAGTCCATATCTACAACATGGCATTTTGTGTCCGAAAGACTCGTGCTTTGTTTTCCTCGCGGAAATGATTCGGTCAGAATATTTTTTCGATGGATAAGTGTCTGCTTTTACTTGGTCACAGACTTTGCCTGTTTGGTGGAAATATCACACCACTGTAGGAAGAAGTAAATACTTAACTGAAACTGGTGCGGTCAGTCCTTCAGTATCTGTTTATACTGCTCCCCCTTTCACGTCTTTCCTGCTTCACAGGACTGGATGTGTTTTTCACACCTCCCCCTACCTTCACGGGGGCAAATGGATAGGGGGACAGCCTAGCACGAATAATCTGTAAGGTGGTGCCACTAAACTAGCGAGTTTTGACTGGAAACCCTGTAACGAGAAAACAACGATGACTGTATGTTTTATGTTGTATGTATTGTCATTTATATGAAAAAAGACAATAAAAAATGTGTTGAAAAAAATAAAAAAAAAAATAAAAAAAAAAATATATATATATATATATATCCTTTTGGCCCGGCTGCGGCAGTATAAGGGGACCCAAGGAGGCTGTTTGGGACGAGGATGCATTCTAAGAATCATGCGACCCGAACCTACAACAGACATCGGAGCCGGTTTGAGCATTTACTTACCCCCCATACCACCGGCCCGGCGGCATAATCATGTTGCTTGCTGGGAGTTGGAGTCTGCCACATGCCTTCGCAGTATCCGACAGGTGAGCTGATTGAGCTTGGGGAGGAGCCCTGTATCTTCATCTGTATCAAAAGCAAAGCAGGACTAACTGACTAATTGCATTGACTCTTGTGGTGTATGGCGCTGAAGAAGGCACTATTGCCGAAATGCAATCGCCAAAGCCATCTGTATGCATCTGAGCAATAAACAGCTTCTGAAAGGAACCCCCTTGGCCTCCGCTACATCTTCTTTTGGGGAAGTAGAGTCTTGGGATATATACTGCGCGAAGCCAGAAGCGCAGTGAGGATGGCCATGCCGTGCAAGTGATCCGGATCTAAACTGGCAACATGCTGCTTTGCGGTAATTCTCAAACCCGAGGTATCGGGAGATCTGGTGTCCGCCGAAGCTAAGGGGAGACACAGTGCGGAGCGAGGTATTGTACCTCGGTCAGGACGTTGTGTGCTTACGCGGCTGTCCCTGCGCTACATGTTTCTTTTTGGCCCGGCTGCGGCAGTATAAAGGGACCCAAGGAGGCTGTTTGGGACGAGGATGCATTCTAAGAATCATGCAACCCAAACCTACAACAGACATCGGAGCCGGTTTGAGAATTTACTTACCCCCCATACCACCGGCCCGGCGGCATAATCATGTTGCTTGCTGGGAGTTGGAGTCTGCCACATGCCTTCGCAGTATCCGACAGGTGAGCTGATTGAGCTTGGGGAGGAGCCCTGTGTCTTCATCTGAATCAAAAGCAAAGCAGGACTAATGGACTAATTGCATTGACTCTTGTGGTGTATGGCGCTGAAGAAGGCACTATTGCCGAAATGCATTCGCCGAAGCCATCTGTATGCATCTGAGCAATAAACAGCTTCTGAAAGGAACCCCCTTGGCCTCAGCTACATCTTCTTTTGGGTAAGTAGAGTCTTGGGATATATACTGCACGAAGCCAGAAGCGCAGTGAGGATGGCCCTGCCGTGCAAGTGATCCGGAACCTAAACTGGCAACATGCTGCTTTGCGGTAATTCTCAAACCCGAGGTATCGGGAGATCTGGTGTCCGCCGAAGCTAAGGGGAGACACAGTGCGGAGCGAGGTATTGTACCTCCGTCAGGACGTTGTGTGCTTACGCGGCTGTCCCTGCGCTACATGTTTCTTTTTGGCCCGGCTGCGGCAGTATAAAGGGACCCAAGGAGGCTGTTTGGGACGAGGATGCATTCTAAGAATCATGCAACCCAAACCTACAACAGACATCGGAGCCGGTTTGAGAATTTACTTACCCCCCATACCACCGGCCCGGCGGCATAATCATGTTGCTTGCTGGGAGTTGGAGTCTGCCACATGCCTTCGCAGTATCCGACAGGTGAGCTGATTGAGCTTGGGGAGGAGCCCTGTGTCTTCATCTGAATCAAAAGCAAAGCAGGACTAATGGACTAATTGCATTGACTCTTGTGGTGTATGGCGCTGAAGAAGGCACTATTGCCGAAATGCATTCGCCGAAGCCATCTGTATGCATCTGAGCAATAAACAGCTTCTGAAAGGAACCCCCTTGGCCTCAGCTACATCTTCTTTTGGGTAAGTAGAGTCTTGGGATATATACTGCACGAAGCCAGAAGCGCAGTGAGGATGGCCCTGCCGTGCAAGTGATCCGGAACCTAAACTGGCAACATGCTGCTTTGCGGTAATTCTCAAACCCGAGGTATCGGGAGATCTGGTGTCCGCCGAAGCTAAGGGGAGACACAGTGCGGAGCGAGGTATTGTACCTCCGTCAGGACGTTGTGTGTTTACGCGGCTGTCCCTGCGCTACATGTTTCCTTTTGGCCCGGCTGCGGCAGTATAAAGGGACCCAAGGAGGCTGTTTGGGACGAGGATGCATTCTAAGAATCATGCGACCCAAACCTACAACAGACATCGGAGCCGGTTTGAGAATTTACTTACCCCCCATACCACCGGCCCGGCGGCATAATCATGTTGCTTGCTGGGAGTTGGAGTCTGCCACATGCCTTCGCAGTATCCGACAGGTGAGCTGATTGAGCTTGGGGAGGAGCCCTGTGTCTTCATCTGAATCAAAAGCAAAGCAGGACTAACGGACTAATTGCATTGACTCTTGTGGTGTATGGCGCTGAAGAAGGCACTATTGCCGAAATGCATTCGCCAAAGCCATCTGTATGCATCTGAGCAATAAACAGCTTCTGAAAGGAACCCCCTTGGCCTCCGCTACATCTTCTTTTGGGGGAAGTAGAGTCTTGGGATATATATATATGTGTAGAGCAGGTTTTGACGAAGTGCTACAAATGCTTTTGAAGTGAAGTGCTTATCCGTACCTATGGTTAAAAAATAGTTAATCCTCTATCAATGGTGTTTTATTTTTATGGAGGCTATTGTAGATGGTGGCTTACCATGCAGAAGCAGAGGTAGGCACATTTCGGTGTGTTCTCAATGATCAGATAAATTCACACTTTCCCAACCCTGCAAGGACTGAATTAAAAGTATAATTGTCAATAACTCGGATTTCGTTTTTGCAGGTAGTCTTCCTGCCCTAGAGGACGTTTCTCCATAGAGATAACAATATCCCTGATATTCTTTTTGACTTCGCTTGTCTCTGAATTGTTGCCAGTTGCATAGCTACCCCAAATCTACCTTACAGATATATTGTTCTTTGAAATGAGAAGTACATCTTCTGGTTGATGTTGGTGGGTTGTCTGGCTGAAGAGTTGAGTTTCTCTCTCTGACCCCACCCCTCTTTACCATTACAAGTAAAGCTTCTGTATCCTAGCTGAACTCTTTGGTTCTAGAGTTGTACTCTGCCCACGCTTGCTTTTCTAATCTTTTAGGTATGTATATTGCAATCTGCAGCTCAACACAGTCTTGCACTGTACGACATTGAGTCAAAAAGAAGGGAAACGTTTTGCTAATGAAATGATGTTGCATGCATGTTGTAGATGTTTTTTTTTTTTACCCTTCATGGGTCATGAACTATATTTTGGAGGCTACAGCTCACACTTATGTTACCTCACTTGTTTGTCATTCCAAGCGCTGATTCTTTTCTTCCTGAGCACCGTTTAACTTTCTTCCAACCTCTGGAGCATGGGTGCTAAGGCCACTGTAGAAGTCTGGCTTAGTATATGGTGCACACTTATTTAAGTGAAGCACCTTGCACTAACCCAACCAACCATTATGGTGCTTTTAGTGATCTTAGACCACCAAAGAAAGCACTCTAAATGGTAGCTGTGGAGAGCAGCCTTCAGGCTTAGTCCAGAAGAAGTGTTAAGCAGCTTGTTTTACCAGAACTAATCATTTAGTGTAGGTTAAACGAAAAAGAACCACACAGTGTAGTTATAAAAATAGTTCTATTTATTATACACACTCATTAACACATTGGTATATTTCCTACCCAGAGATATAAACACAATACTTCAATTGTAAACCGGTAAGTAAGCACACATATACAGTGGTCTCCAGGGGGAGACCAGACCATATACTAAAGAAACGGAATGCGAACTGCGACCAAAGTCGTGACTCAGACCAGGAGACTCAGAAGAGCTGGGGTACACAAGGACCCACCCCAAGGTAATTACCCAGGAACCCCAAGGAGGCTGGATGCTAAGTGAAAACACAGCCGCGTACTCCATGCAAGTCAATAGGAAAGTCGCTGTTGCAGTTTTCAAGAAGAAGGACCCTTCCCAGTGGACCCTGAAGAAACTCTGTGGAAAACAGAAGGTTAATGAGTCACCCCACCCGTGGATACCCCAGGAACCAGGATACCTACACCTGGGAAGCCAGGTGCATAGGTGCAACGTGACATCAGAAACCACCATAGACCACAATGGAAGCCTTCAGGAAAGATGCCGCTGGCAAAAAAGATGAAACAGTCTGGTGGAATCCAAGGGCGGATTTTGGAAGAGAAGACCCTGCAAGCAGAGGGGACAGAGTCTATGCCACTCGGAGGTGACCAGGAGGCACGAAAAAGCAATGAACACCGATGACAGAAGAGTGATGACGATGACCTTTTCGCTGCAACTGTGAGGACCAGGCAACGCTGTGGAAGACTAGGAGCCATTCACGAGGGCACCCTCACACTTATAACCTAGCACCCTATATTCAGGATTGAAAGGCCTGCCTTATGGCTGATTTATAGTTTGAGGTGTAGTGACCTCAGAAATAAGGACACTTACATCTGCCGTAAGTGGTGCTAGCACCAACTTACACAGGCTGCAATGTCAGGCCTGTAGTCACAGGTTGGGTGGTCTCTCATGGGTGGCGTAATACATGCTGCAGCCCATGGTAGACCCCTGGTGTACCTATGCCTTGGGTACCTTAGTACCATATACTTGGGAAAGTACCAAAGTACTTAACGCTGTCAAATTTAGGGAGAAAGCACAGTGACTGGGTTCCTGATTAGTAGGATCCCAGTCAGACTAGTTCTAAAACAGAACAACACCAGCAAAAAGTGCGGGTAACCATAAAAGCAATTCCTAATTTTCTACAGGCACCTTCCTACATCCCAACATATGCTACCTTACCCTCTTGCCTAACCCTACCCCATCTCTCCTTCGATCAGTTCCATCCTCTTTCACCCTCAAGTACCTTTCATTCTTCTTCCCAATATGAGAAGAACATGGCCTTGTAGTCCTTTTCTAGACAGGGCACGTTGCCAAGTCTCTTTACAATACAGAATACAGTGTGCATCTCCCCAGCTGAGTAAACCGCTAACCCCATCTTTCCAACAAACACACAACCCATCAGAAAATATTAGCCTGGCTTCCTTGTGGCCCTATTTCAGCCTCCAAGAAAACAGCAAATTGATGTCAAGTGGTGTGCATTTGTCTTCATGGAACTCCACCACTCCTGCTCACAGTACCACTTCCTTCAAATAAGCAGTGGCAAAGGCAACAGGTTTAGCTTTGGCAAACAGGTACAATAGGTAAACAAAAAAGAACTTGGTACCACTTAAACATGCAATAAAATGTTTAAATTTAAAAAAGTGCACATAATTTTAATTGCTTCTTTGCAGGCAGGCCTTCATAAAACGGGTCTAGAAACTCTTTTCAGTTTTAATGCGTACCACAATAAAATGTGGCTATTGGCCCAATGCAGATGTTATTTTAAGTTTTATTTCTGTAACCTGGAGACATAGTTTAGATGCACAAGCATGGCTACAAAAAATAGGAAGAGTTTTCAGAATTAAAAGTAAAAAGATGACAAATTAAAGTATTGGCTCCCCATCCGTGGCACTGAATTTTATTTCTATTTTTTTGGTGGATGCGAACTTGTGATCAAGTAAATGCTGTCTGAAGATTTGGGTTTATTACATGGTATGGCTGTGTGGCCTTACCGTGGCATACACTTGCAAAAACTGTCTTGGGGCCAGTCTTGTTAGCACAACATTAAGCTCAACCTTGTGTAACTATGGCTTCGATCAGCAAGACTTGAACAAAGGAACTAGTGTAAAGCATTTAACAGTACCAAGCAACAAAATAAGGAAGCCATGCAATACAAAAGAAACACACCAATTTGTACAAAATAGATTATATTTTTGACCTTTTAGTGTCCTTGATGAGCAATATCTGCCATAGGATTCCGGAGATACAGATTTTTCAAATACACTTTATTAAAGTTTTCAGTACATCAAGGCCTGACTGCCCTTTGAATAATGCTTAGACATAAATGCAACAATTCTTGATGGTATCAGTAATACATAATCAAACGAAACAAGCACAGACATGGCACTTCTCTTCAGAGCCCCATAGATTGTTAGCGTGCATTGACACATGTATTCTATAGGGAACTCCTATAGCTGAGGGCCATATGATTGTACCTCCATCTCAATTTAACTTCAGCAGGCCGCACAGGTGATATTATACCTCGAAAAAACCACCCACCGCCACCAAATCCTGCCTTGTTTTTGGGGCAGCCCCTCACCTTGAAGACTGTATTCTCCAGCCCCATTCATCTATCCATAGCCATCTTCCACACTTCCACCAAAAGCGATGACTCTGCCTTCCAGTTCTGGGCTATGTACCGCTTAGCTAAGGTAAGTCCCAGAAACAATAGATACTGCTTGTAGCGATTTCCCCCAATCACCTCTGTACTGTGGAGAAGGATCAATTTGGGATCAAGAGGTAACCCCCTCCAGAAATGCTGCAATGCTTCGCAACTCCAGACTGTATGAAGAAAGGTCTCCTCCTCTATGCCACATCGGAGGCACATGGGGGACTTTATCACACCCATCCGCCATAGGCAGTGCCTAGTATAATGGACCCTATGTAAATACTTGAATTGAATCAGACGGTGGCGAGAAGACACGCCGCACCACGAGGTGCTGCCAACGCCTCTGTCCAATCATCGCGTCCAAGTCCTTTAGGCCTCCCCTCCAAATCGTCCACAAGGCTGTCAAAGTATTGGGGCTATGCTTAACCAAGGTCTGATAGATTTGTCTGATCTTGTGGACACCCAAGTCGCCCATCCACAGCCTGCCCTCCAGTGGGCTAAACTCGGGCAGTTCATGTAGGTTTCATATATATTAGAGTCGAGCATGGTGGAATTGTAGGTATTTGTAAAATTGGCTGCGGTGGAGTTGGTATTCGTCCTGTAATTGTTGGAAGGATTTTAGAACAGTTTTCCTCATGACATCATCCAACATAGAGAGACCAATGTTGTCCCAGTCGAGAAACTCTGGCAGCGCAGGCACCTACCGAAGAAAAATCCTGTGCCACAACTGGGTCCCCCGGTCAATCTCACCCACCAGCCCAACCTTCGAATAGTCTTCCTCCATATCCGTATAACCACATAGGTCACTGCAGGAAGATTCTCATCCTCTATGGACTGGTCGCCCATCTCTCCACAGCGTAAGCTGAATTGCCCTGTTTGCATACACCAATCATTAATATTGAGTAGGTGAGAAGCAGCATAATACAACTGTATATCAGTCACAGTGATCTTTCCACAGGAAGTGGACTAAACACAAGTTCGGAGAGCCACACACACTGCTCCCTCCCACCCCCCAAGAAGTAGTGATTAAGGACCACATTTATTTGACGAAATCAAGATCCTAGAGCGTCGTAGGGGTAATTTTGGAGCCGATACAGCACTTGCGGCAGAGATACCCTCTTAAAGATGGCCAACTGCCCCAGCAATGACGGGCGGCAGGCCCATATCATCTCCTCCTTTCGAAACTGGGACAACAAAGGGTTAATATTATGGAGCCATGGGGCAGCAGGATCAGGGTAGAGATAGAGCCCCAAGTAATGGAATCCATCAACAGCACTCGACAAGTCTAAAGCCCACGCCATCCTGCCCTGATTGCCACCTACTGGAAACACTATTGACTTTGCCAAATTCATGTAGAGCCCCGATGTTTCTTCAAAAACCTGCATAATCTGAATATCCACAGGCCACATAAGGCAGGGTCTGCAAGAAAAAACAGAACCTCATCTGTATATAACGCAATACTATCGGATATCTCTGCGGACCATTCAAAGCCTTGCACCAGGGAGTCCCGCCTCACACAGGCGGCCAGCGGCTCCACAGCAAGCACAAACTACAGGGGTACAACAGACACCCCTGCCTAGTGCCTCTATATGCAAGGAAGGGATCGGACACTATGCCCACCACCTGAACAGATGCTGTAGGTCAGTATATAAGAGACGAATTATGGAACCAGGTTATGGGCCTGCAGGAGGGTAAACAGTTAATTCCGGTTTATTGAATTGAAGACCATATCAATGACGGCCAATAGAATGGCTGCCAGCTTCCCCAGACAGGACACCTTCACCAGTGCATTGTGAACCCGTTGAATATTATGGCCGGTAGACCGCCGTGGCTTAAACCTTCCTGGTCCGGGTGAATCAGTTCAGAAATATATTAAAGAAGTCGTTCGGCCAATACTTTAGAAAATAGTTTCACCTCAAGATTTAAAAGCAAAATTGGCCGATAGAGGACATTTCTTCTGGAGGAGGACCCAGCTTGTGGAAGGCCACGATACCTACATGCTGCGGGTCTGGCAAAAGGATCGCCATATCTTTGGCCATCTCAGTCACATCCAATAAATGTTTCCCCAGCTGGGACATATATGCCTTCAAGAACTCGCATGGGAATCCGTTAGTTCCCGGAGCCTTACCTGGGTGAAGACCTGCCAGTGCCCCTGGTAATTTCTCCACAGTAATTGGTTTGTTAAGCTGTTGATGTGCAGCATCTGACACAGGTTTGAGAAGCATAGTGCGTACAAAGTCCATAATTTTATCAAGAACCAGGACTTTCTTTCGGGCATAGAGAGTTCTTTAACACGCAGTAAAGGTCTGGGCCACATCTCGAGGATTAGACCATAACGCACCATTGACGTCTCACATCACCGGCACCGGTGTAGATGTCTGTGCAACCTGACCTAGACGGTGTAACATCTTACTGGACTTGTCGCCCACCGATAGTTCAGACTCTGCGCTGACTACTAAGCTTGCCTGGCTTCATCTAAGAGCAACTGCTGCAATTGTTGTTATGAGTTGGCGCCGTCCCCTGTGCCCTATTTCCCAAAACCTGCAGCTGAGCCTCTAGTTCCACTATTTTGTGTGTTTGCGTCTGCATTCTTTAGAGCAAAAGCAAATGTTTACCTCACGTAGCGGGGTTTCAGAGCTTCCCACTGGACCACACCGAATGAGGCCGTGTCAACATTGAGAGAGAGGTATTCAGCCACCAACCGGTGAAGCAGAGACTTGAACGACAGGCTATGTAGGTGCCATGGTCACATACGCCACTGAGAAATACAAATTTGTAAAGGTTTTATCACTTATTAATTCAATCGCAAACAAGCATTTGTCAATTTAAAGTTTGCAAACTTTTGAAAAGTTTTAAAGTTAGTTCTGCTACTCCGGCTTGGGTGACCAAATCCGATAAGAAGATCGGGGTGCAATGGGGTAGATTTGGACAGTTACCTGAGCGTTTTCTAGTCCAGTTCCACACTTTACAGCACAACCACCTTAGATTTTAATGGAGTGGTCCTGATGCTGAGGATACAGGAGATGAAGATGCTCATTAATGCTCTGGATGCTGAACAGTTGACAGGGGTTCCTTTGCAGTTTTTCCTTGGTTCATCAGTCAGGTGGGGCGACTTTGTCCACAGTGATATGGATCCCTCAAAGTCCTCATTGAGACAATAGAGGGCCAGCTACAACTGTGCTACCGTCTCCGTATACAGCGGTCCCTGTGAAATCCTTTGGTGGGGTCTAGACTCCCTCTTGGGTGACCAATCTCCTGGGTCTGGCAGACCTGGGTGCAACTTTTGCCTGCTGAGGATTGGGCTCTTGGGGCACCCAGCGGAAGTTAGTGGCTATTCCTCTGAAGTGACTTCCATCTTGCCGGTTTGGGATTCTTCAGCAATAATGTCCCTGGTGCTGCTCCAGGGTGCCAGCCAACTGACCCTTGAAGTCACTGCTTCGGTCTGGGGCTGATGGGTGATATTTCTCTGAGCCAGGATTGACAGGCACAGTCCTAACTTTGCTAGCCAAAGGTGCAGCAGGTGCAGTTCAGCAGACGGTCCAGCCTCTTTTTGTGCAGTCCAGGGGTCAGCAGGGCAGTGCTTCTTTGGTCTTTGTTCCAGTTCCAATGTGATCTAAGGTTCAGGGTGTCAGGAGTGCCATATTTACCCCGGGGAAGGACCCTGAGGGCACAACGTGGTCAATAGCCAATGCGCTACCAGGTCCCCTCCCTCTTAGTTACGACTTTCTGGCAATGTGTGGCACCTAACAATACCAAAGTGCACTATTCTGCCCACTCCCAAGATGTCTGCACCCTTCCTCTGCTTTTAGGTGCTGGGTAGCCCACCTAGTGGTGTGGCTACCTGGGGGCTACACACCCATGGGAAAACCGGTCTGACCTCTGTCCTTGTCTCCAGCCTGTCTGCCTGAACAAAGAGCAGCCCCTCCTGAACATTATCGTCATTTGCCCATCAAAGGTGGCTCCGCTTTGATGCTTGCCTTTTGGGCTAACACCCTGAGTGGCTTCTGGCAAGAGTGAGGTGACACTTCTCCCTGCAGCGGGCTGCTAAATGTTTTGAAGCCTGGGAGTCCTTCACACAACTCCCCAAGCAGGCAGAAAGTAGTCTGGTGGCCAGTGACCGTGTGAGGCTACTGGACCAGCTAGGTCACAAAGAGGCAACTTCCTAAAGTTGCATAATATTGACTTTTAATTTGATCAGGGCACCAGATCGGGTTTAATGCCATGGTCAGTTTAATTCCCTGCAGTACCCAGTTAGGTAGTCCCATTCAGAAGTTAGGCAGACTGAGGTGCCAGCTGGTAAACCTGTATTAGCCAATGGGGTTGTTCACTTTTCCTCATCAAAACGACAACTTGAGAGGTTTTGCTGCTAGGACACACATAAACATACATGTCCTACTAAATAATTTACAGCTCCCTGCCTTTGGGGCTCTCTAGTCCTTCCTCAGCGGAGACTTGCATATATTGTTAAGGGAAGTGGTGGATTTGCCATTAGTGGTAATGGCAAAGTCAAACTAGCAGCGTGACAACTGCCCTTCCAGTCTGCAGTGGCAGACTGGGAGCCATTTTGTACTTTGTCACACACAGGATGGCACAACCAGCTGTATCCATGGGTGGACACTTTGCATTACATGCCATTGGTACCCTAGGTACCAAATACTTGGGACTTATAATTAAGTCAGTGTTTGTCAATTGGGGATAGCCAATTCGATATAAACTTTGTAAGAGGTTAGAACACTGTCATTGAGGTCTGGTTAGCAGGCCTCAGTGCACTCTCAGATTCGAAAAAACAAGTAGCCTGAATGGGGGCAAAAAGTAGAATGCAACCTGCAAAAGGCATGTTTTCTTACAGGCTGTCACTCAGAGCAAGAGAACTCATGGCTGAAGTGTGCTGATCCAAAGCCTCATGCTGTATGCTATGGTGGGCAGAAGCAAAATGTGAATGGCAGCTGAAAGGACCAGTGAATGTAGAGGGTTCACTCAAGGCCATTGAGTATACTTGGGATGGTGCATAATAATAATAATAATACCGATATTTATAAAGCGCGAACAGCTACCTCACAAGGAGGTGTCCCGGCGCTGAGTGATCATTTTCCAGGTAAGAATGGGCGGAGAAAGGGGAGAGAGTGTTTAGTTATTCTGGGAAAAGAGCCAGGTCTTTAGCTGCCTCTTAAAACTGGCTTCCGTTGGAGCCAGTTGGATGTTGACCGGTAGGGCGTTCCAGAGTCGAAGTCTAACACAAGTTTAGTCAAAAATAGCAAGCAAGCATCAAAATTAGCAAAGAGTGAATGCACAATCAGCATATTAGAGCTATGGCCCCTGGTCAGTTGGCGCATGTATTTTTAATATTCATACATTCCGGTGCTACATTAATTCACTTCTTCTCAATGCAAATAGAAGAAGTGATAAATAGAAACTATAGGTAGGCACTAACAAGCTGGTGGCAGACTCTTCTCATGGGAAGAGTGCAAGAAGGCCTTGAGAGTTGGCTAAAACTGTCTCAGGTGAAACAGCTTACTTCATTAATTTCTGCAGTCTTTGCTTTCCTGTGCCAACTTCAGAATGAGGCTGCTCTTACTAGAGTAGCTTAGCTATATATGCAATGTAAAATATGCGACAGCAAACCGGCAGAACATTTAAAAAAGCAGTAAATGTGAAAGAATGCTAAGGCTTTAGTGGGATTTAAACAGGTACAGAAACTTAATCGTAGTTGCTAATACAAAGTGAGAGGTACATCAATTTTAAGTTTTCAGTATGTATGTTTTCTTTTTGGTATTTGTTTAGTAAGTGAGACTAGTGAGACATCTAAAGTGGTCTCTAGGCCAGACCTTAAAAACTCTGATGCCATTCTAGTCACTGTCCTTCGGCAGCAAGACCGGATAGATGCTTTTGAGCCAGGAGGCATTAAAGTGACCCAGACACCTTGAGTACCCTATACACATAGACAGAGTAAAATATGAAGGAGGTGAGCCTTTGCTGCATTTAGCCCCAAAGTCCATGTATGCTCATCAGTAATGAGGCGTGGACACGATCTTATCTGTCTCTGCAACCTGCTGTTTAGGAGATTCCCCCAAGCTGCCTTCTTTCTCTGGCATTGCAACCCTGGTCCGGTGACCACCGCCCTCCATGTCATTATGGATCAATATGGATATTTTTGTAATCGCGCAGTGCAATCTGGGTGCTGAAACCCTGTGTTTTTGGCCATTTAACTGATTAGACTAACACACTTGAAATCAAAGACTTGTTGGTGTGAATGTCTGTACTGGGGAAAGTGTCCATAATGTCCTGGTGTGAGGGTGTCACCCTAACTCCTAGGGTTATGTGCCCAGAGATTTCAGTCTGAGGGGGGGCAAAGTAGTAATATCTGTTTCATTGATTCAGAAGGTGTGGGTAAGTTAGTTTTCAGGTATCCTGGCCAGAGTGTATTCTGCTATTGCATCTCCATAGGGCAGGACTCTCCAAAGTAGATTCTGAGTTTCCTAGAGTTTCAGGACAACCACTGACTATGTAACTGGGCTCTATTTAGGTACATGATGCGTAACTATATATTATGTGGATGTCCTGAAATTGGGCATGAATCATACCCTCTTGGACCTCCTTTGAGAACCTTTATTTAGGGATTAGTGGCTTGTATGGTCAATAGGATTAATCTTGTGACTGATTTATTAGCGCAAATTGAGTGAGCTGGGCTTATGATAAAGTATAAATATGGTGGTGAAAAGATTAAAAACTGCATTACATGCAAATCAGTAAACGATGACCGAACTCTCTCTTTAAATGGATTTTTGAGAACAGGATTTTCAGATTGCCTGATCATCAATAAATCTATCTGGTAATAGAATTATAAGGTGATGAAAGGAATGCTTCGGTGACTCTCAGCCACTGGGAATTGCTTGGGGCCACATTCCACAGCATCATGTTTCACCCATTATGCCACTCCAGACTGAGCCATGCCACTCTAGACTGAGCCATGCCACTCTAGACTGAGCCATGCCACTCTAGACTGGAACATGACTCTCTAGACTGAGACATGCCACTCTAGACTGAGAGATGCCACTCTAGACTGAGACATGCCACTCTAGACTGAGACATACCACTCTAGACTGAGACCTGCCACTCTAGACTGAGACCTGCCATATGCACATCAGCCTTAGTCCTACTCCAACAGGAACAGTCCAGGTGGACTGTGCACATGAGGAGCTAGATCAGCATTGGTTTCTATAAGGCAGGCCTCTGTTTAGAGGGCCAATCAGGGCTAGCTTTAGAGCAGGTGGCTCCTGGTGGGAAGTTCTTTGGGCACCCCATCTCCCCGCCCACCATCCCCCTAAAATGATATCCTTCTCCACGGATTACCTCACTACCACTCTCCAACAGTGCCCCTCAGCTCTCAAAGGCCCTCTCACACATGCATTGCATTCGTTTTATAGTGCTACTCATACCAGTTTAGGGTATCCGTGCCCTTTACACACAAACACACACATTATACTGAGACAATGAATCATACGTATGTATCTGTCCATAGGAAATTTTACATAAGACTATGAGGATTACTAGGTGTAGGAATGGCATGTCATCCATACTAGTAGATAGTATGTTTTAAAAGTGTTTGTTGTGGAGAAGCACAAACTCAAGCTTTTAAATGTACCACAGTGTTTGGAGTTGACTTTACTAATAAGAATGTATTTCTACCCAAATAAACCCTTTTTGGCAACATTGGGATACTAAAAGTCTGGGGAAAAAACATAACGTTCTACCCTATACCATGCCGTTTGCTTGCAGCTCTTTGATGACCGTTCCTAGGTCACTGTGCTATATTAGGATTGTATTTTATGAACTGCAAGTAACAAAAGGAGCTCTGTGGCAAATGCAGTAACCCAGTGAGCTAAAATATAATTATGTGATCTGCATGGTACATGTTCTTTGCAACAGGCATATTAAACCTCTGCGTTACTTTATGATGAGTCAAAACTGCCACTAGAGGAAACTCAGACCTCTCTCCAGCAGGAACATTAATCACTAGAGCTATCTTGACATTTTTATTGTTGCCTGGCATACTGCTGGACCCCTGGAACTCTACAGCAGGTGCTTTTAGACAGATAAGTTATTTCTAACCCTAGGCACTCCAAGCTCAGCAACAGGTGCGTCTGCACTGATCGCGCCACCCTAAAGCCGGCCCGAGTGGAATGGTGGACGAAAAACATTGGACCAAACTGTAAGCGAGAGATCGTCAGTGCCTGCGATTATTTGAATATTCCATCCTTATTGTAATCACTTGCAGTGATATCACAGAAGTCAGTGTCCATGCTTACAGTTCAGCCCTCATGAGAAATTTAGATGTTGGCTCCCTTGCCTGTAATCAGTTCCGGCTTTAGGACAGAGCGGAATGCTATGTTTAGCAATAATTTACAATTTAAAAGCACCTGCTGTAGAAGTCCTTGTGAGTCAACTTTTCAGGCAGCAATAAAAATGTCTTGTCGATTGAGGCTCCTGTTGGAGAGAAAGAGATCTGCCTAGTAGCAGTTTTGACACGCCATAAAGTAGCTCAGAGGGTTAATGTGCCTGCTGCAAAAAAAAGGTCTGTATTTTATGTGTATTAGTGAAGCCAGACTTGACCAGCGCTTTCAAAGAAATTAAATGTACACAGGGCTCGAGTTGGGGTACCACGCCGGTGGACAGTGTCCCCCCACTTATTTTGCCAGGGGCTCGATTACTGGAGCAAATAGAGCCACACTTTCACTCTTTGGCCTCTCTTGGGCGAGATCCGAGCTCATTCAGAACGCTGCTCAGGCGCTGGCTTCTCTGATGCAATCGCATCTAAGGGGTGAGCGAGGGGAGGCAATTAGTCTAATGGTGCAATACACCTTTCGTGACGTCACTTCCTGTCGTGAAGTCCGCGTCCCCTCCCACCTCTTTTTTCGGACTTGTGCACTGAATGTTCACGAGAGGGGGGCTAGGGAGAGCTGAAGGACACTTTTGCCAGGTGGTAGTGAGGGAATCCGAGGAGGACGTCGTGGGGGGAGGTGGGGCACCATAAAAGATTGTCACACCGGGCGCCACCAGCGCTGTCTGTAACCGTGGCAATGCTGGCTCTTAGGCACAGAAAGAGCTCGCAGTTTGATGTTAATCTGATCTCTCCGTCTCCCAAAAGCCCTGTGTTCCAATATGGAGTCAGGCGTGTGAACGTGGCACGCTGCGTGGAGTAAGCGGTACACGATGTGCCGTAGGCCTCGATGAATACAGAAAGGCTGGCTGCTGCGTGCCTGGACATCTGTGCCTGCCTTTGTGCCCTCCACTCTCTCTTGCACACACCAGCACCAAAGAACGCCCTGTGTCTCGTTTACCATCACAAAGCGGCGCTGCTTTGTAGTCGCCCGCCTTCTCCAGCCCAGGGTCACGGGGATCCTGGTAGCAGCCCTCGAAGGTTAAAAATAAAAACAAGAGGCCGACCAAGGGAAGGCCTGGATCCTTGCAGATAATGCAAAGCAGAATTTTCCTTCCAAACATCTGTGCCTCATTAGAACGCTTATGGACCATGAAACCCACTTGCCAATAGTGTCAAAAGCTTATTATGCTTTTCGTTTCAATCTCCCCAAAGAGGAGTTATCTGTGTCTGCCTCCCCCCTCCTGCATCCCACGAGCACAGCAGGGGCAGCTTCCAGCGTGCCTGTCTGGAACAGTTTAGCACATGGACAGCGGCTCAGCAGCAAAGCCTGCCCAATGACAGATTGATGGTCGAGTTTTTCACCTTCGGAGACCGGAGATTCCTTTAAGATTACAAGAAAAATGATTTGGGGCGCGCGGCTTCCAGCTCCCCGCCCTGTGTGAACTGGCAGGCAGGCTAGTCCTTAAAGCAAACCTTGGCAGGCTGGGCTGGCTGAGACTTCTACATACAAACCGTTCATAGTCGAAACTCTCTCCCATCCTACATTAACTGCTTTGTCTCCTTGATTCCCGCCTGGGATAAGAGGGGTGAGGAGAATGACCTCTCCACCTTACAAGAAATGCCAGTGTTTGTTAGTGGGCGGCTGTGTATGCAGATTGAGTTGCACTTCCTGAAAGGGTGGCTGTTGTTGTCTGTCTGTAAGTTTTGCTGCTGTGTATTCTAGGCTTCTAAATGGATGTTGTTGCCTTTTACTGAAGATCTGGAAAATTCATCTCGTCTATACAATTAGTAGCCATTTGGATTTGCAATGTGTCCCTTGAAAGCTCGGGCGTTGATCAGTTTGTCCTATAGCTTTGAGATCCCTTGTGTTTTATCTACTCTACACTGAGAGGGTAGAGGACGCTTTCTAATAGCTACTGCAATTGGCTCTCTTGTGAAACTCTACAGTCTGTCTTCTGGAAAGGAAGAAGTGTCTCAAGATAAGCGGGGTATGTGATGAGCTGTTGCCAGCTGCTCAAACGAATATGATCTCGCTCATGCGTACGCATGAGAAAGCCAATGAGGGCAGTATTGTTTCCCTCAAAAGCACATAGCAAGGTATAAAATGAATTGAAAGCAGCTGTAGGACATGAAGACCATTTTACATTTTAAATGATGTCCAATTGTGACATGGCCACATCCGGCATCGGCCTAGGGGTATGCTCATGGTCAAGTGTGGAACCTTAATTCCCTGTCCCAGAATAATTTCTCTCCCTTTCCTGCTCTACTTTCAAAGGGTGGCTGTTGGCCCATTAATGTCAAAAGCAACATGCCCCTGGAAACTAACCCTGGCTTATAGCTGGTGAAATATTATGAAAATAATTCCTCTTCAAGATCCTCAAATTTGAATGTTAAGACACAACAAATGATACTCTTTCAAGCGAAGCAATTTTTCATCCTGATCTTCAACATTCAGTGGTGTGAAGAACCACATTATCCTAGTGAGTCTATGATTTGTTCTGCCTTTATGAATAAAGCTGGTTCTGCAGAACTGTGACGAGCAAAGGAACATTTATTTTAGTAAGCGTGTTTCTCCAGAAAATCATCTTCTGTGCAGGTGAATTTCCTACTTCACATAAGCATTACACTTAAACAATAAGTATCGGCAAACCCAATAGGTTTTATTCCATTTTTAGTCCAGACTTAAGTTTAAAAAAAAAAAAAGCTTTCTACAGAGAAAAAATAAAACACAAAACCATATCCTACTGTAAATAATGCATCTAAGCAGTAAAGAAATTAATGTGCGATGTGCATAGTCCCGTGCATTATACAATTGACCTTTCCTGGGCAAACTGATAGAAAGAGCAGCATTCGCCCAGATGTCAAATTCATTGAAGATAGTGCCATACTTTCAGAATACCAAATGGGATTTTGTCCAGAAGAGGCACAGAATCTGCCTTCGTTGCCATATGGGATGACCTTAAGGACACAGTTGACCGCAGCGTGATTGCTATGCTACTTCTCTTGGACCTTCCAGCTGCCTTGGACACTTTTGACCATGACACTCTGATACAAAGACTCCGAAGCTGGCATAGAGGGGACTGCTCTAGACTGGATCACATCCTACCTTCACAATAGAACTGTCATCCATACTCCCCTTTCTCATCCAAACTGTACTTCACAAAAGGAGCGGTCCCTCAAGGCTCTATCTGCTCACCTATGCTTTTCAACACCTACATGAAGTCATTACTAGCACAGATCAATCCATTTCACCTAACGTGCTTTAACTATGCAGATGACCCGCAAATACTCCTTCAACTGGAATGCCCCAAAGACATTGGAAACTCACCAGTTTTCAGTTGTCTCAGAGCCATGGATCAATGGATGACATGGAGCCATCTGAAATTGAATGCTTCCAAAATAGAAATACTCAAGTGTGGCGATTGGAAAAATTATGACCCACTCACCGCCTGGCCTGATGATCAGGGAACACCGCCTAAAGTATCAAAGGAAGTAAGAAACCTCGGAATAACCATGGACTCCAAGCTATCAATGAATGCCCAAGTGGACAAACTAGCAAGATCAAGCTTTCTTACTATAAAAACTCTGTGACAAATCGTCCCCATCTGGGATTTCAACATGAGGTCCAGGCTAATATCTCTCTTGTTCTATCCAAACTCGATTACGCCAATAGCGTCTACCACGGATCACCTTTAACAACTATAAATAGACTACAACGGATTCAGAACTCTGCTGCCAGACTACACTTTTATTTTTTTTTTAATCTGTTTATTGTCATTTTTAACAGAGATATACAGTTTAATAGTAATTGCTACCAGGTACATGCTGCACGGGGCAACAAAGACAGACATGGGGCAACGATAACTTCCAACAAGTAGTAACTTATAGTGAACTTATTATCCTTCATATTCTCATCAAGTTCATATTATGTTCTGCTCTTCTCACATCTTACCTAGGGGTCTTTACATTTCCCCATATGCAGTTTTAAGGTCAATTTATATGTTATATTAACAACGTAAACATTCTCAGGATACAACAAGGCTCAAGACAGCTCCCCCTTAACAGGCATTTTGTATACACATAACAGCATGTACTTTATAGCTCCCAATCAATACCATGTCTCGTCCAAATGTTCTGTCACAGGAGTTCCTGCAGCCAATCCAACAAGTCGAAGGCGATTTCCCATCCCTAAGCTTGACCAGATTCCAGATCAGTTTGTTGTGAGGGTAGTATGTCTAATTTGGACTGTAGATTAAGCCGCAATGTTGCGAGAATTGTGTCCCAACTATGCGAGAGCCGAAACTTCCGTAAACTCAGTGTGTCCTCCCTCCTGAGGGACATGCCATCAGCCGACGCCCAGTTTAAAACAGAACAGGCCCAGACCTGAACACGGGTGGATCCCCAGACTTCCAACGTCCACTGCAAAAGCCCAGATCTACAAACCTACCCGTGGCCCTATGTGCCCTGCCCCTAGGCAATAGTCCCATTAAGCATGATTCTCAAAAGCGTGGGAGCTTTCTATCTGTTTATTCCGATAGATAATCAATCACCTTGTCCCAGAACTGCCGAAGCTTGTGGCATGTCCATAACATGTGTACGATGTCCGCGTCGAAGAGGGTGCAGCGGGGACAGTGTGAATCCGATCTGTGAAAAAAACGATTGATTTTCTCCAGGTTGAGGTACACACGGTGCACTATATAATATTGTATTAATTGAAACCTTGTGTTTCGTGGAACTTGTGTGGGACTCATTCGTACCATATTCCATTCTGTATTTGAGCGACCCCTTTCATACTCCCACTTTGCATGCTGTGGAGTCAGGTCTGCTGCCGTATGGTGATGAAGGGCGTCTGCAAACCAACAAATCAGGTGACTGACATTCCCCATTACGTGGATATATTGGATTACCATGTTTGTTTGTAATTCTTGCGTTATATCTCTCCATTTGCTTTCTGCTGCAAGACTACTCTTACATATAAAGCCGCAAGACCACATCAACCTTGCATTGAAAGCTCTGCATTGGTTACCGGTTGCCAGAAGATCCACTTTCAAGCAGTTTTGTATCACCCACAAAGCGATACATGGAACAAGACTGCTCTTCATCAGGAATAAAATCACAAAATGCATTCAACAAAGGAACCTCTGCTCTAGAGTGGACCTCGCCTCAAAATCCCAACGTACAAGAAAAAAGCAGACAAACTATGGAACTCTTTACCTCCAATATAAGATCCATGGAATACCACCTTATCGTCCAAAAACTACTCAAGAATTGGCTCTTCCTCTCGTAACTACCATACGCAAACCGAAATATACAGCATGTCCCTCTGTATATAGGCATTTATTCGGACTATAGATCTGTATTTGCATATGTATATTGCTTTGTATAAACATGTATAATAATTATGTTTTTAAAAATAGATATTCGTTATTTCTGCTTAACAAATGTAAATATTACTGATACTTACATTAGTCTGTTTTTAACATGTATATAAAGGACTGCATAAATAAGTAAACCTTTTAGCATAACTATCTACAATTGTTTCACTATTGAATTACAAAAAATAAAAAACAGATAGATTGATTTAAAGTACAACAACACTTTCAAGCCGAAGTTTATTAAATGCATCTTTAATCTATATATACTACCTTCCTTATGCATATTAATACCTTCCATGTACTTATGTATCTGCACATTTATTACTTCCCTTCTAATTCAGCATACCCAATGCACTACCCTATTTCTCACCCTATACCGCTCTCAGTATATCTCCTACCTCAACTCTCTGACTCATCTCAAAACTCATTCTGTTACTCTTTCCAATGCACTACCCTTTTTCTCACCCTGTACCTCTATATCAATATATCCTCTACCTCCACGCTCTCATTCATCCCAAACTCCATACCACTAATATGATCCCAAAAAATAACCCTTTCTAGACTCTTCCCTCCAGTACCCCTACTTGCATCATCTCATACCCCTTTTAATATTCAGATCTCCCAAACAAGCCTTTTAAACCCTTACCCTCCTACTGCTATGAACTAAAAAAACAAATGACAATTTCTAGACCTTTCCCTTTTCTATCCCTCCTTCCCTCTTCTATACCTCCACTATTCCTTTCAATCCAAATAACAGACTCACATGTCCACCACTCAAATTAATTTCATATTTCCTGAAGAACCGGAATAACCCACTTACTGGGTCTCGGCGGCGGGGGAACCGCCCAAGTCTTCCATACCCTTCATAGGTAGTAAAAGGAGACACAGGAGCCTTCGTCTGCAGGAGGAACCCAGATTTATTCAAATAGCCCGGGCTATGGAACAGAGTCCCAAGCTCGTTAGAAACAAGACCGAGGAGGCTGCTGCTTTACTCCGCAGCTTACAAGCCTTTTATACTTTTTCATTCTAGTCTTTTGGCTGTTAGTCCATTGTTCAATCAGGGCAGTGTTTTCAGTTGATAACCAGATCCAGACGATGTTTGTAGTTGGTGACCTGGCCAAGGCTTAGTACTCAAATCATTGTTCACTCAGTTTGATCAAAGCTCGGTCTTTCAGGTCGTTTTCACTCAGCTTGATCAAAGCCCGGTCTTTCAGGTAATTGTTTAATCACCCTGATCAAGGCCCAGCAGTCAGACCATTGTCCAGATAACCTGATCACGGTGTCAAGGATGTTTACCAGGCTGGGAGCAGGAGATGGAAAACAAATCATTTACACAGGACGTGAGTGTCTCATGGCTTTCTGTTGAACTGCAAAGAACAGGGGGGGGGTTGGGTGCGCAACAGTTCATGGGCAGAAATGCAGGCTGCAAGATGGTTTTTTGTCGTGTCTGTTAGAATTTTCCCAGGCATCAGCAGAAACGCCCAGGTGGGTCGTGTGGAAGTGTTTGACACGAGATGACAATGAAAAAACAATGGAGTTCTGGTACAAATTATGTCGATCAGAAGAACACTTTTCCTCCGATACTAACTCCCCTCCACCTCCTCTTTACTCATCCCACAACCCCTCCTACGGCTATCAACTCCACAAATTAAAAAATAAAATATATGTCTAGACCCATCCCTCTTTTATCACTCTACTATTACTTCTCAATGCAAATAACAGGCTAACGTGTCTACCACTCAAATTAATTGCATTTTTTCCTATACTAATTCCCACTAATCCCGTTTGGGTTACGGAGTAGCGTGCTACTCACAGAAAAGCACTTCAAGACCTCATCAGGGGTAGCAAGCGCTATATTAATGCTAACCTTTTCCCTCTTCTATCCCTCATCTATCCGTCTCAATCCAAATAACAGACTAACATATCCACCTATCTTTGAAAAAGGATAAATAAAATGTTTTAAAAGACTAACATATCTACTGCTTAAATTACTTCTTATTTCACTTTACCAATTTACCACTAATCCTTTATGGGTTACGGAGTAGCGTGCTACTCACAGAAAAGCACTTCAAGACCTCATCAGGGGTAGCAAACACTATATAAATGCAATCCTTTCCCCTCCTCTATCCCTTCACTATCCTTCTAAATCCAAATAACAGACTAACATATCCACCATCAGATTGCTTTCATTTATTTATTTATTTTTTATTTAAGAAGTTTTATATAGTGCTCTCCTGCCCCGAGGGTATCGGAGCGCTTTACAACAGTTAGGATGCAGAGAATCACAAAATACAGAATACTGTAGGTCGATTTAGCGGCGAGTTCGGTTATGCGGCTTGTGGACATAGAGTCGCAGCTGTGAGAGGTGACTGTTTCCACACTCTAACCATTACGAGAATGGGGTAGCCCATAAGGTATGGACCTGGGTGAATATTATTATAAACAAACAGTGGTCCTGAACCTATAGATTACAATATTTGATCTAATCAATGATGAATCAATATTTTAGTAAGGAGCAACAATGATCAGTCTGCTATATGGAACTCAAAGACTGTTGGTTGTGAGGGGGGTGATTAGTTGTTGAGCCAGTACTCGTACTGGGGCGTTCTGAGCCACTGTCCGAACCACTGCCTGCTGATGAACCAGAGAAGGTATTGTACCTCCTATAACCACCTCTCCCCCTGCTAGACCAACCTACCCGTTGGTCTTTTTCAAAATATCCCTCCTGGAGGTAAGGGTACGTGATCTTTTTGTCGTAAGCTTTTATGTCTTTTGTCACTTTTTCCAACTTGATACCTTGTGTGTATATTTCAAAATCCTTTATAGTTTTTTCTAGCCTGTCTAGGGCTTCTTTGGCATTCACTAAGGCCTTATCATCAATGATCTCTTTACGTAGATCTGCTATTTCCCTTGTTAGTCTCTCGACTTCTTCAACAGCAGTCTCTATGCCCAACACCATCCAATGTCTGGAACATGTGTTGGACACAAAGCTGAAGTTCTCCTTAAATTTCGGATTTTCCAGGAAAATTGCAGGTTTGTTTTTTACTTGAAGACCAATGGGAATTACGTTTGAGCGTAGATATTTGGCCAGTGTGTGACCATGTAGCCTAGTTCTTATTAACTTTTTATCGAGTCTCTCTAATTTTGAGATTTTTTCATTAACACCTTGCCTGCTAGGCGTTTTCCCCCTCCTGTGCTGAAAATTACCATTTTGCTGGTGTCATGACGAGCTCAGCTCGTCATCAGCACAGCTCAACTGTGCATCATGACGAGCTGAGCTTGTCATGAGCATCGAAAGGGTTAAGAGATAGGTCACCAGAAACTGCACTACCAGCTATGAGAGTCCCCCCTCCCTCTTCTTCTAAGAGTTTATTGATATAGTCTTCAAAACGAACCTGCAATTTTCCTGGAAAATCCGAAATTTAAGGAGAACTTCAGCTTTGTGTCCAACACATGTTCCAGACATTGGATGGTGTTGGGCATAGAGACTGCTGTTGAAGAAGTCGAGAGACTAACAAGGGAAATAGCAGATCTACGTAAAGAGATCATTGATGATAAGGCCTTAGTGAATGCCAAAGAAGCCCTAGACAGGCTAGAAAAAAACTATAAAGGATTTTGAAATATACACACAAGGTATCAAGTTGGAAAAAGTGACAAAAGACATAAAAGCTTACGACAAAAAGATCACGTACCCTTACCTCCAGGAGGGATATTTTGAAAAAGACCAACTGGGAGGTTGGTCTAGCAGGGGGAGAGGTGGTTATAGGAGGTACAATACCTTCTCTGGTTCATCAGCAGGCAGTGGTTCGGACAGTGACTCAGAACGCCCCAGTACGAGTACTGGCTCAACAACTAATCACCCCCCTCACAACCAACAGTCTTTGAGTTCCATATAGCAGACTGATCATTGTTGCTCCTTACTAAAATATTGATTCATGATTGATTAGATCAAATATTGTAATCTATAGGTTCAGGACCACTGTTTGTTTATAATAATGTTTCCACACTCTGGCTGCTCCTATCGGTTCCATAGGGAGCGATACTAATTCACCACTAATCCTTTACGTGTTCTGGAGAAGCGTACTGCTTGCTGAAAAAATGCATCAACACCTTAACACCTTATCAACTGCTATCTAAATGCAAACTTTTCCCTCTTCTATCCCTCCACTGGCCTTCTCAATCCAAATAACTGACTTACATAGCCACCACTCAAATTAATTTCATATTTCACTATACTATTCACCACTAATACTTTATGGGCTCTGAAGTAGCATGCTACTCGCCGAAAAATGTCTTTGACACCTCGTCAGGGGTAGTAAGAGCTATATAAATGCAATTACAATACAATACAATGACCTAAGCATGCCACAAGAGACAGCTGATTTATTAAGCAGCTAAAATCTTGAGGGGTTAGAGAAATACTCCTTTGAGGTGAAATCATCACGCAGTCTTTGCATATTTTAAAGAAATGGTAAGTCTTGGATACTGCTGCGCTCTCTAGCCACACCTTAGGGAGACCCTATTTATGACTCAATATTTAATCATTTACTGTGCTTTAATGTCCTCTTTCGACCACTTTATACTGCCATAACTAGACAGCTTGCAGAGTGCCGGTATGACCTCGATTGGTGCTGTACGTGTACACATCATCAATTTGGTGGTCTCTCACATCTGGGCTCAAACGAAGAATGCCTTATGTCTTTCAGGACTCAGAAGCGGGTGCAGTTATCCTTTGTCATTGTAAGGATCCAGCTGTCTGCCAGTATTGAAAACTAACGCATAATACCTGGTAAAAAAGGAGTCCTTTTACGAGGAGAAAGCCTCTCCCCTAATGAATTGCACCTTCCTTAGGATGGATAATTCTCTCTCCGAATGGGACAGTGTTGAAAGCGAGAGGTGCTGGTTCTTTGCAAGGATGCAGCACTTCTCCAAGAAGAGTACTCGCCATGTGCCCCAAGTTGTGAGACGGGGTGTTTCTTGGCCCAGATTCTAGGAAGACACATTTTATTGATCTTTTAGGTGCTGAAGGTGCAAACCAGAGAAATATTCAGGCCCCGAAGAGCCATTAAATAGTCTTAAGGCGTGGCCTGGTGTTACACTGTTAGATTATTACTTTCATCTAACGTTTTTTAAATCTAAAAGTCCAGTGTTTCATACACAACTAGCCCTCGTTCTACATCCTTGTTTTTTTCACCCTGGAGTGTTTGTGGAATTCTATCTAGCTACAGGCATGACAAATCTTTCATTATTTCTATAAAAACACGTTCTCTTTTTTCATTCTCTTGGCGTATAAGCAATATAGATGTGCCTCTTTGTTTACCTAGTGCATTGAGACTCCATACTGCTTTGCACTCTTTAAAAGTATTTAACGTTATATAACAGATTGAGGGTACATCGAAACCAGCTCGGTTGAAGTTGGAAGGTGTCTGGTTTGGATTCTTAGCCTGGAGCTGCCCATTCAAATACATCAGTACAAGAAGGAGCTGGCGATGCCCATCTGCTGTAACACATTCCCCATTCCACTGTGTAAAACCACATGGCACGTGTGCATACAGCTCAGTCTGAGCCCGAGCATCCTTTCTCATGCTAATGATGCGAGGCAAACAAGGCATCATAAACCAGGCGGACACACGCATGGGCTCCCCATTGAAGTGTGCCATAATGAAGTGTTTACCCTTTATAATGAGCTACATCAATAGGGGATGATTGTTTACAAGGCATGTACTTGCTGCCTGCCACCCTGCCTGGCTGTGGGCCAGGGATGGGTGATCCTGTCTGGAGATGTGCCAAAGGATGTGCGATTATCCTTGGAGTTAGGCCAGCCACGGGGCCACCGATGTGTGTGGCGGCACAGAGTGGAACATTGACTTTCAAATCACATTATTTTAGAAGATTTTACAACACGTGTGTCCACTGTCACTTTCAGAATTCTGATGGCTTATATTTTTACAATCACAGGCGGAAAACCATCTGCTAGCCAGTAGGGTCAGAAGGAAATGAGCCCTGCATACTGGTGTGGTAGATGGCAACCCATGGAAATACAGTATCACAAGACATAAACTACCGTTTCTAAATCTTTCTTATTTGGTTTTGGATACAGGTTACTTTTGTTTAATCGAAATTGAAACAGGTGTTTGATTATGTTTCTAGCTCTGTCCAGGGACAGAGGGGGTTAAATTGGACCCCCACCGCCATGGTCTGCCAGTGGATGGCAACACAATATCAACTCAGAACTCGAAGTGAAGTGCATTTTTATATTCTTTCATTTGAAATTATTTTGCAATTAGACTATACATGTACACAGTGGTCGACGTGTATTTTAAAAAAAGTATGAGAACTGTGATGCTATGCTCAATTTGGGCGGGGTGAGTGAGGGGCGTAGTAAAAGGCGTGGATGAAAAAATACATATTTTGTAACTTTTTTTTCGGTCTTTAACCTTCAGGTAACTAGATATAAAATAACACAGAGCTTAAATGAAAATAAATTGCAAGTTATATTAATCAGTGGGAAATGCACTATCGTACATTATGAAACCTCTATTAGTCAATGCACTGCACTAGAGCACCACAGAATGGAATCCGGTTTGGTGCAGTGAAGAATAGTGACGTGTGTAGTGCTACAAAGTCCCAGTCTGTGAAAAAAAGTATTGTGAACATGTAAGTCATTATTTTAAACTTGGATCACACACAGTATAAAATAAGCTGCTTCAAAGTGCGCAAAAAGGTTTAAGATTAAAATTCTTCAAAAATATATATTTTAGTAATGCCCAGACTGTACTTGGTGCACTTTGTTTTTTTTTATAACTGTATTAAAAGCACACACTTCACAGCTGGTAGCTTCCTTTCTATGGTGCTTCCACAGACATAGCTCTCTAAGATCCAAGTAGTCCTGAGGTGGTCTAGGACGGAGGCCCATAGGGGAGTTGAAGAGGCCAGATATACAGAAGAGTCTCAGCCTGACCCTTCATCACATCAGCATTACTTGCAGATCCTAGATGAAATTGTTTATGTTGATTTGGGCCATATCCAGATGCTGGAAGGTGTACATCATGATGATGGTGTGGTGACAGCAGTGAGTCAGCCAACTTTCTGCCAGCCCCATCTTCTTATAACTACCTGGCATTAGAAAATGCTGGTCGGCTAGACACATCCATGGAGACTGTGTGTCCTTCAGGCTTGGCCCCAGCTGGAGGTGGCTTTCTTCCATGTAGTCTTAAAGAAAAGTAGCATAAGTATTGGATCTACGTTTAACGTAGTGGAAAATACTGACCAAAGTTATACAGCCAACTTCAGTGGTGTCAAAACCATTGCTTCCCTTTAAGGAGTCACTGTTTAATCCTATCATGGTAGCCTGGCACAAGCCTACCTTTGTCTCACCTGTGAACCATATGATTGCGAGACCATATAATCTGTCCCCTGGAGAGCCAGCCTTTCTCTCTGTCCACCTGTCTCCAGAAGGTTTGGTGGTGCAGGCCTTTCTATGTACCAAACAAAGCCCACAGGCTTGCCCTAAAAAGCCCACCGCATAGTAAGTGCAAGAAATTTGAAGCAGTAGGTATAAAGGTAATCTCAGCACCTATTCAGGCTTTAGGTTGATGAATGCCACTGTCTGCTTTCCAGATACACTTGTGCTTTGTGGGACATTTCAGCCATGGTGGTGCCATATCTGCCAGACCACCACAACGATCATTTCACTGAGAAAGTAAAAGACTGGCAGGTAGCTTCCAGGCTGATCATAGCAGCAGCCCTACATGCATTGGAATTTTAGCCAGTGCCAAGGGTTCATCAGTAGTCTTGCTGAAGCATGCATGGCTAGGGTTGATCGTGTTGCCAGTGATGTAAAGGCGTAACACTGATGAATATGCCCTTCAACTGGACACTCTTGCTCAAAGAAGAGGCATCTTTGGCCTTGGAGAGTAATTCCCTGAACTTTTGGCCTTCAACTCTATTCTGAGACTATAGGCAATACCACAAAATCCCTACCTAGGGATTTTTCTTTCACCTGCATTAGCCCTCCAAGTAATTCCAGTATCTAAATCAACTTCTGTGGCGTAGGGGGGTGGCTAGGAGGCCGTTCAAGGTCAGCGGCCCTCCTCCTCCCCAGCACCTCCTGGATTGCTGCTTTAGCTCCACTTTAAAGGAGCATATGTGGCTGGTTCTTAGGGAAGGTGTTTTTCTTTCTGATAGCTTGGCAGGCCATAACTTAGACCAGTGATCTTACCAATAATAAAAAGGGGGAACTCCCTTCCATCAGGCTGCTTCCACCACATCCCCAGTTTCTGTTCCTTCATTCGGGAAACCATTTGTGATACTGCAGAAGAGCCACCACCTCCTGCTGCAGTAAGGAGCAGAGGTTTTGGGACAGGGACTGGGACAGGGATGCTGTTAGCAATATTTTCTGGTGCCCTAGAAGGACAATAGTCTGTGTCAGATCCTGGACCTCATGCTCTTGAATATTTACCTGTGCAAGGAAAGTTCAAAATTGAGTCCATGGCTATAAGTATTCTGGTGGTGGAAGCAAAAAGCTGAATGGTGTCCCTCGACTTGCAGGACACGTACTTCCACTTACCAATCCTGCCTTTGCACAGTTGGTAGGGTTTACCCACTACCATTTTGTGGCCCTTCTGTTCAGACTAACATTGGCACCCCAGGTCTTCATCAAGGTGATAAGTCATCTATCTGCGCAGGTCTGAGATCTGTGTTCCCATACCCTGACGATTGTCTGCTCTAGTCAGACTCACAGCAGCTAGAACTGGAAAATGTAAAGGCAATAACTACCCTGTTGTTCAACTTTGGGTTTTCCATTGGGCTGCCCAAATCTCACTTGGAGCCCTCTCAGCAGCTCCTGTTCACAGTGTAACTACCGGACCCTTCCATCCTCCTTAGAGGATCCAGGACATGATTCTAATATTTTCAGAGGGAGTGTAGGTTCCAGTCCTGATGGTTCTTCCTTTGTTAGGTATGCTGGCTTCCAGTATCCCTTTTGTGACATACAGAAGCTGGCCCATGAGTGCTGCCTTTGCCTGCAGTTATTACAGAACAGGGGAGATCTGTTGGGCATAAGCATTAACTCCCAGAACACTGTGGCAGACGTGAGTTGGTGGTTGGTAGAAGAGCACCTCCCTGAAGGGATGTCCTTCGATTTCCCCCCCCCCCCCCCCCCCCCCGCCCCCGACCCCCCTGGAATATATCTCTTTACTACGAATGCGCTGCAAAGCATTCCCTTACAGGGCGGTCGTTACAACGACTTGCTGTAGGGGACACGCTGGACTTAGGAATAGTATAATTTACTATTCCTACTCCAGTTTGTGCAACAGCAGGGTAGGTGTTGGATTGTAAATCCAACACCAGTGCGCCCCTACAGCAAGTCGTTGAAACGACTTGCAAAGTAATGGTTCGCGTTGTAACAACGTGGTCATTGTAACAACTGCGTTGTAATCAAATGAGTTGTAGCGCATTCGATGTAAACCATGTCTCACCCCAACCCCCCCAACAAGTGACCACAGTAGTGACTGCCACAGCTACCCTGAGGTGGAGTGCCTTGGTCCCTAGATTAACCATTGGTGTTCCAAAGACTTATAAGTGATCTGAAGGGATTCCCAAATTAATATAGCAGCATTGAAAGTAATTTAGAAGACTGGATGCACAGTTTATGATAACCAAGATCATGGAAGAGGATGCATGCACCTGGAGTCTCTGTGGCTGGCTCCTTTTGGAGATTTTCTTATTACAGTTTACCAGTTTAAGGGCATCTTTGTGCATTGCAAATGATAGGAGCGTTGCACACTGAAGAAATCGAATGTGCCAGCATCGCATAAAAATCAACTACATGGAAGTTCCACGAATCTGAGAAAAAGGGACAACCTAACATTTGTCACCACCCCTTAATAAAAAAAAAAAGCTTTTAAAAACATGCACTTGCAAGAGGTCTCGCTTACCACCACCATCTAACATGCTTCTGGTATAAAAACACGGGTTTCAAGAAACTGCCCAAAATCTCTTACATTAATCAAAATGCATCCAAAGTCATTGTCATCCTTTTTAATGCTATAGTTTTGTTGATATACCCTTTTTTCTCCACCACATACCCGTTTCTCTTCCTCCCAGTGTTTTGATGTAAAACCTTTTACATTCCATAGTGATGCTGGTGATAATTCTTCTGCGCAAATGACTTGGATTTCACTCCGTATAAAACATATTCAGGCTTATAAGCGTCTCCCCTACTAATACAAAAAATTCATGTTATCTGTTTCACTGCACTACCATACTGTGAACCCAAACGGTTCGACTCTATTAATACTCTTGCCCGCTTACTCTTACCACTCTATTGTAATATGTCTCATCTCTAACGCCGTTTTACTGGGCCATAAATATATTTGTACTACTCAGCCGAACTTTACGGTTCCCGCATCGTATGCAGTGATATCCTGACATCCTAATGTTACAACACTTAGAACCTATTTAACATATCATGTGCATTTGTAAAGGGCACTTTCAGCCAGAGGTATGTTGGCGCTGAATAACAGATGTTTATTGGTACCCAACTCGGTGGTACTCATTTATCTACCTCAGAAGGATGAAAGGCTTCCCATGTGACCATGAGATCGAACACAGCCACGGGTATTTGTACTTGTGTCGTCCACTCCTCCCCCCCACCTCCTACCTCACTCACACATCTATATTGTTACTTTTTGTGCTGGTCTACGTTGTTATACAGCGCTCTCTAGCCCACTCGGGTCTACTTTGCGCTTTACAGAAAACAGCTAAATAAAACAAAACGTACCCCGTTGCTGTTTTACGTTTAGTGTGTCCTATAGACTACTCTTTTAGAATAACCTAGCACGTGAATGACACCCCTAAAGACGCTGCACTGTCGAACTATTTTTGGTCATCGCAGACCTCTCCGCACACACGCGCAGGCTGCAGATGGTGCCCCCTCCCGTCCCCGAGCCCTCCCTCCCGCATGGCGACGAGGAAGAAATGAAGCGTTTTCTGAGGCGCTGGCGCTTCCATCTGCGCTCTCGCTTCCGCGCGCGCGGCGCTCGAGGCGCACAGGTCTCTCATTCTTTGTTTCTTTCAGCGCTTAATGAAGCCTGCTCTGATCCTGCTGCGGCGCGGGCCTCGCGCCGCCAGGGTTATTCAAACTCAAGCAGAAAGCGGCTCCTTGTTGTCTTATTGGCTCGGAGTGTGGAGGCCAACAATAACAGCCTCGGTGTGGGAAACGGCGGCCGCGGATCCGAGCGGGCCCTCTCCTGGTGGTCTTCTGCGCATTACCACCGCAAGAGACTGATTTATTGTTTTATCTTCTTATGCTTCTCGCCGGTCTTCCTGTTGCTGCCTGCTGGGGGAGCCCATTTATGTTCCATGGGGAGAAGGGCTGGAATAACCTCAAATGCGTACATACGTATATTTTTGTGAATCCGTTCAGTCATGAAAATGCTGGCCACGGTGACCTTCCGTTCTTTTACGCGGTATGTTGAAGCTCCTTTTCAATATGGCGCTGTTAATTTTAGCTTGTGGCGAGGAGGAAATTGTTTGCCATTTAATCGTACGAATATTTAGGCCCAACTGTGCAGAGGAGGATGGCGCAATATTTTATACTTCTGGTCTGTGCTTGTTAAATCCAGACTTAATCATTCATTTTCTTCTTCTCGAAAATCGTTTACTATCCAAATAGCGTTCAGAAGTTGCAAAGCAGCCTTAACTGAACTCTCTCAGGTACATATTCCCTAAGGTACCTGGCAGACAAACTTTATCGACGAGTAGGTTGATGAGAATTGAACAACGAAAGGGAATTTATGATAATCCTGCTTTCTTCTCAGGGAGTGTGCAGAAAATACCGCAGTAACTCAACTGCAGCTGCCATTTGTCTTTTTGCAGCTCATTTTGGAACAACTTAAAAACTTGTTGAAGAATTTTCTTTCAAGGAGGGTATAGGTGGTAGTGTTCTTGGCCCATGCTCTTGCAAAAGGTAATAGTTAGCATTCATGTGGATCACTCAGTTTGACTCATTTTTCCACTATATCCTGCACCATCTTTCGCACTGGTGCCAACTGATTCGTTGGCTCTTGCATTAGTTGCTTCCTGGATGTCACAGCACCTTCTCTCACATCAGTTATCACATCTAACTCAGTGTGCCGTTATTCCTTTTCGCATCTTCTCAACAGTTTCACTTTGACTGTCTTCTTACAACCCACTTCTATTGGTATGACTAAGTGATACTGACCTAAGCAATAATGGAAAACTTACATGGGTAGGACACCCACTTTTAAATGGAACTCGTATAGTCTCCTCCACAAAAGTCATGGCTACTATTGAATTAAATCCCTACAAGCCACAGCACATTGGACTGTACTACTCACACTGTTACAAGTACTAATATGGGGCAATTGCTTCATTCGTTTACCCCTTCTCTTCACCCAAGGCTTACTATACAGGCAGGGTCCATTCTTCACTATTCTGTCTAGAGATGCGTTCTGCCCTTCCACCTGTAGCTACTTGAGTACTTGTGCAGCATTTGTCCACATAGTTGCTGGGTCCTGTCAACAAGGCCACTGCTTTTTTCCTTTAAATCCTTCTAGCCGTACCAAATAGGTTTGGTCTTCCGTTCACCTCAGAACCTTTTGAGATTTTGGGCAAGTTGTCCAGGTGGGAAGCTTTTCCTAGCTTATGTGCTCTGAGAACTCATTGGTAGCCCCTTCAATATATTGTTCCCTCACTAACCACCCCTCTTTAAAAAGAGTGTGAACTTCACCCCAGTGGAAGGAGAATAATTGGCTTTGACGTGTTTACAAATCTAAACTACATTCAGCAAAGCTGTTGCCTCCGTTTTACTTGATTTAACTGTTGCACTAGTTGTCTGAAAGCCAAACCACTGCAAGAATGTTCTTTGATTTCTGGAACTAACCCCATTATAAGTAAAAACTGCTCTTGTCTACTATGTATGTTCTGTTTGTATTCTAAATGTTTTATCTGCACCTATTGTACAGAGCAATGGTGTCTTCTGAGGTCTAGGTTGCAATAAACAAGATTACAAGAATAGGATGAAGAAGGCAAATTGGAAATCTCCCCACTTTTAGAACTCCTCAAGGTCTATTATACATTTTTTTATGTATTCACTTCTTCTCCCAAGGAGAGGACATTTAGCCTCTGAACAGCAAGACATTTCTGCAGGGCAGTGACATTTGGTATTTTACAGTACTGTGTGTCATGAAAACCTTTGCAAAAATGTGCAAATTTATATCAGGTTTCCTGTTTAGGAGTAAAATAAAAAGAAAACCAAGAAAAGTTTAGCATGGCTAGAATGCTAGAGATTTTTTTTACACTGGTCTGAATAAAAACCATATAGTGTAGAAAAAAATGCAAAAAGAATGTGTGTGCCCTCTGCATCCAGCACCCACTTATGAACATCTGTTTTGCAACCAGCATATCTGTGTTCTGTCTGCACTTCTCAGTACTAGATCAGCTAAAATACGTTGCTTTTGATGGAACGCCAGCTCAGAAACCTGAAGTAAAGACGCTGGTGCTGCGCCTGAGTCCTCCATTAGGAAGCCTACAACCAAACTACTACCTTGGCTCTAAAAACACCAGAAGCACATAGCTGGTACTGAGCCCCTGGCTCAGGAACCCTTCAAATACACTGCTGATTTAAGACTTCCCGTATTACCAGAGTTTCCAGTAATGGCTGTCTCTCTCTTCAAGGGATGTTTATTTGTCAGAATGTGCGCTCTTGAAGCAGACGCTGTTCAAGCCTGAATAGACATCAGAACCGTACCAGGCAAGTAAATTATTCTCTCCTCCGCAACCCCTCCCCTTCCACCCTCCTAAGCCTCCTTGCGGCTGTGCCAGGCCATGGGAATAAAACCATCCATGCTGCCAGGAAGAGGGCCTTGTGCATGGCTAATTAATCGGATTGAGTAATGGAGCTAAATGGCATCTTTTATTTGCACACTGGTAATATAAACACGCGTACTGCTTCCCCTGGTGCTCTATGTTCCGGCTATGGCGGGGCATCTCTGTGGCAGAGAGCATGGCCCCTCGCTCTGCTCCAGCGCCACCAAATAGCTCAGTGCCTCGCAGTCTTGGGGGGGGGGGGGGGGGGGTGGGGGGGGGGGGGGGCATTTGAATTCCTGCACTAGAAAAACATTTCTTTTTAAATCCTCATTTGAGCTTGCTGTGTTATATAGCCCTTTCCCCTGCTCTTCTCCGTGTCCGTTCCACATTTCAAACCTGCTTTAGGTACAACCCAGCAGAGTTGCTGCCCCTCGTGACAGCATTGGCACTGGGTAAGCAGATGATCCTGTTACTGTGTAAGTGCTAGGCTAGGTGAAAGGAAGGGGACAAGGTATTGGAATGTGTAGGAGTGTTATGGTTTAATTTATTTAAAGGTTTCTTACCCTTTAAAAGGCCGAGAGAACTTCCTATTGCAACAAGCATTGTGGAAAGCAGTATGTCCCATCTATGAGAGATGTACCGACTCTTTTGTTTTTTTTTAAATGTTTTTTTTGTTGCTATATTCTACACTTTTTGTACAAAATAATATACTATCTAATGGTTGTGTGTGTATATGTGTATGTGTGTGTGTGTGTGTGTATATATATATATATATATATATATATATATACACATTTGTCTTATGTATATGATTGTATTTTAATCATGATATGGTCTGTTGTGTGGCATTGCCTGTTATTGTACAGTTTACTATGGTATGGCCTGCCATTGTGTAGTATGATATGACCTGCCATTTTCTAGTTCAGAATGGTATGGCCTGTCATTGCATGGTATGGTATGGTGTGGGTTGAGTTTGCCTGTCATTCAATAGTATAGCCTGTCATTGTGTGGTGTGGTGTGGTGTGGTATGGTATGGTATGGTATGGAATGGCCTGTCATTGTATAGTATATCATGGTATGGCTTCTTATTGAATATAAAGCAGCAACAGCTGCATGTACTACAATGTCCCATCTCCACAGCTTACCATTTTGTTTATTAAATATTACCTGCATTTTACAAATGCTGGTTAAGACCAGGGTCTTTGTCTCTATGCTAAGGTTGATTAGAGTTTGCTATTGAAATTCTCTAAATCGTAACCTCTTGGGCCAAATATATACAGATTAAGACTCTGAAATATGTAACAGCCCAAATCTGCACAGAAAAGATTACTAGACAATAACCCCTGAAACTTCAGGTTTCCATGATTATAGAAATTATATTGGCATGGATATTGCGGTGGGAGCAGAAGGTCCCCCCTGTCTTTCATGTCCAAGCTCGTAGTGAAGGCTTGGTGACTAGCTGCAAAGATATCCTGAGTGCTTTTGTGGACCACCTCAGGGGGGTGTACTGCGCTGAAGGGGTGGCTCCTAAGGGGATGCTTGAGGATTTCATAACAAGAGTGTGGTTGCCTTCCTTGGCACTGGCTCTTGCATAGGAACTGGAGGGTTACAATTCTTTAGAGGAGCTATGTGAGGCCATTTCGACTCTCAATAGATCTAAAGCTCCAGGAAGGGACGGGTGCCCTGTGGAATTTTATCAGACATACTCCGTGACCCTTAAAGAGAAGTTGTTGGATGTCTTGCTGGAGGCACGCACAAACCGGATTCTCCTGCACACCATGAAGGAGGGAGTAGACTTTAAACTTTCATGTAAGCTTCTGGCTACATGGCTTGGGTGATTTGTGAATTGGTGCATGAGGAACAATGTGGCTTTATGGCGGCCCGTAGCGCTACCATCAATCTACCGAGGCTCATCCATGTCCTGCACGAAACCATGAATGACGACCACTAAATGGCTTTGGTCTCCCTAGACTTAGAAAAAGCCTTTGATACTGTGGAGTAGGTGTATCTCATGGGAAACATCCATTACAACGCAGTCATTACAACAACCTACCTTTACATCGCAACTGCCTTTACATCGCATGCCTTTACATCGCATGCCTTTACATCGCATGCCTTTACATCGCATGCCTTTACATTGCATGCCATTACAATGCATGCCATTACAATGCATGCCATTACAATGCATGCCATTACAACGCATGCCATTACAACGCATGCCATTACAACGCATGCCATTACAACGCATACCATTACAACGTATGCCATTACAGCGCATTATAAGGTAAGTAATGGAGATTATTTTAGTATTAGGGTAGGTATGAGTTTTGGGGTACATGGGAATAGTAATTTTTACCCCTACAATATCCAACACTTACCCTTCTGTTGCCCCAAAAGTATTGTGTTGTAATGGTATACGTTGTAATGGTAGTTTTTAATAATGCGTTGTAAAATAATGCTATGTAATGGTAGTTGCGAAGTAAAGACTGCGTTGTAAAAGCATGCGTTGTAATTGCATGCATTGTAACGTCATATATTTGTATCTCCTGGCAGTGTTGAGGGGAATGGGGTCAGGCTTTTTTTTTCATAGCTGGGTACATCTCTTATATGCAAATCCCATGGTCCGCATCAAGAGAGGGGGAGACCTCCCAGAGGGGTGGTTGGAGGGGAGAAGAACCAGGAGGTGTTGCCCCTTCCCGCCACTCCTATTTGCTCTTACAATTGAACCCCTCGTCATACTTATGCATAAAGAGATGTAGCCACAGGGGATCCGAGTGGGGAGGGGCTTCACACGTCATCTCACTCTATGTGGATGACGCACTGGTATATGTTCACACCCCCATCAGGGATGTGCTGATATTATTGGGGCTACTGAACAGGCTTGGCAGAGTGTCTGGTCTTCAGGTCAATGTCTGGAAGTCACACTTGTTTTTGCTTGGGAGCCTGATTTGGGCACCAAACATCCATCTGCCTTATTTAGTCCTCCACTGGGAGATGGAGGAATTTCTATACCTAGGTAAATTGGTCGCCCACACCGAGGCAGTGTATCAGCGCTTGAATGTCGATAGAGTTGTGGATGGCCTAGGAGGCTCCATAGCATTCTGGAATAGACTTCCCTTATCTGTCATTGGTAGGGTTGCAGTGACCAAGATGGGCATTCGTCCTCGCTGCCTCCATCTTAATCAGAATACGATGTTTCAGCTAAGGCCTCAATTCTTCCACAACCTATAAAGTTTACTCGTGTGTTTTGTCTGGGCTAGGCGGCGTAGCAAGGTGGCTCTGTCGGTTCTGAAGTGGTACATGGGGGACATGGGCTTTGCTTTTCCGGATTTCACTATTACTCCAGTATTGGAGCTTTCATAGATTCACATACCTGAATCATTTCCCTGTCGTCGAGGCGAGAGTCTCCAGTATATAAAAAAGAAATGGTTAGCAGTACAGCTAACTGAAAAAAGGCCTTAGGCCCATTCCCTTTTGCAACTCATAACCTTTGTTATGTAAAAACGGACCAAACTTTTCCCTTAGCCAATCAGAGTCACTCACCCTCTAGAACTCTCCTGAGAGAACCTTCTGCCCCTCAGATTTTCTACCGGCACTTTGTGCTAGGGAGTCTCCTTTGAGCTTTGCTCAAACTCTGGATTTCCAACTTTGTAGAAGCTTAATTTTCATTCTATTTATTGTGGATTCGAGAATTTTATCATCTATTTCTCATCTACATACTTGAGAATGTCTGGAAAGGAGAAAAAGGGTCTTTTTAGAGCCAGTGCCACCTGCTCTAAAAAGAGACTCTACACTGATTACCCACATGAAGTCTGCATTTACTGTCTTTATCCGGACCACCAAGCAAAGGATTGCAAGGTACGTCGCACTTTCTCTAGCAAGACCCTTCGAGATCGTGAGGGACGCCTTTTGATTTGGCTTCAGAAGATCAAGGCCAGAAAGGAGGTGGTTTCTAGTGATAGTGACCAGGAATCCTCTACTTCGTCAAGGAGATCTCAGAAAAGATCAAGATCTCCTCAGGCTCATTCCTCAGGGGACCATCCTGAGAAGGCCCTTAAAAAGACCACTCAAGGGTCTTCAGGGCGTAGTCCTCCCAAATCTCCTCAACCAAAACCAAAGTAGGGCAAAGGACACACTTTGAGAGAAAAAGAATCCTAAAGAGACTCTTCTGAGCCTTCAAAGACACAACCTTTGGCTCCAGTATCTTTCAAGAAGCCATCCTCTAGAAATCCTGAGGAGAAAGTGAAAAAATCGACATAGTCGACGGGAATGTCGACGTTCCCTTCGACAAAGAAGTCCTAGTCTACGGCAGCGACCACGGAGGTGCAGAAAGCTACCTTTGATTGCATTAGAGTCAGCGTCGACGGGAGCGTCGACGGCGGTAACATCAACTATGACATCGTCGACGACTGGGGTGATGACGACGGGATCGTCGACGATGATGACAAAGGGGTCGTTGACGGGAACGTTGTCGACGATTACTATGTCGACGGCGGGGAGTGGTTCTTTAGCACTGTTGACGACGACAACAGCTTTGTCGACTGCAGTATTGTCGACGAGACAAACTCCAGAAAAGCAGAAGAAGAAAATCACGCCAGCAGTGACTTCCCCGAGCAAGATTACTCCTCTGGTCCCGTCGCACCTTTGAGAGGAGGAAGTCGGATGAGGATGATGGACCCTTCGGGTATGCCACAAGCCCATCTGAACTCCACGTAAAATGTCAAGAAGATGACGATGAAGAGGGGTATGAAGAATACCACGTCCTCTCACACCATCGCTACCAACAAGAGCCTCACGAAGAGATGGTCGCGATGCCATCTTCAATGATGATGGATTTGCAATTCATGTTGGCGGATTATAAGAAGAGGTTTCCTCCATCAGGGCTCCCTCAGGACGTTCCACTTTCACGTCCTCGTTCTATTCCAGCCACTCCAGTCCGCAGTAGGGAAAGCCTACTAGACACTGCTCCGCAGACATCTCAGATCCAACAGCAGCAGGATCCTGTGACAACAGATGATGATGACCACGAAGAAGGGAAGCTAACGGAGCCCCACAGAGAAAAACATGACTATCTAATTCCCTCTCCACCATCACCCACCCAAGTACCAGTGGATTCTCCACCAGTGGATATTGGTGGATTCCACAACTTAATGGAGAGAGCTGCAAAGAGATTTCAGCTACCAATGAAAACAACTCAAGCAGAGTGTTTTCTTTATGACTTTAACCCTTTCCATGCGGCCGCGATTCCCCTGGTGTGCTGTAAACAGCACGAACAGGGGCGGGCCGTGACGAACCCCAGCCGTCATCAGCACACGAGCACCGTAGTGCATGACGGCTGGGGTTCGTCATCAGCATGGAAGGGGTTAAAGAGCCCTATCAAAAGTAAATCAGATCAATACCAATCATTGATCACGTATGGAAGGAAGGGTTACAAGTAATGACGTCTCTTAGCGACGGTTACACCGGTACTAGCGAAGCTGGACAAGAAATATAAGGCGCCTGCGGACGCTCCGGCTTGTTTATTGGGCCATCTTAAACTGGTCTCCATCATTTCGCAGGCAGCGCAACAAAAGTCAAAAAATCCATCAGCACCTATTTCTGCACCTCCGGATAGAGAGGGACGGCGTTTAGACAACACAGGTAAACTATTCTCCGCGATGTCAGCTCTCCTGGTCAGAGCAGCTAATGCCCTTGCCATCCTGGGCAGATATGACAGACAGCAGTGGTGCGATATAGCTCCATATGTCGACCTCCTTCCGAAAGACAGAAAGCAGGAGGCGAAGAAAGTTCTGCTGGAAGGGTAGTGAACTTCAGCTGAAGTTATTGATTGTGCTATGGACATAGCTATCGCAACCTTTCGTTCCCTAGGAGGAGCAGCAGTTTTAAGGCGCCAGGGTTGGCTGAGTGCCACCGTCTTTACACCGGAGGTCCAAAATAAGATTTTGAACCTACCTTTTGATGAGGAAGATCTGTTTGGACGTCTAGTGTATGAGACCCTTCAAAGTATTAAGAAGGACACTGATACGGCTAAAGCCTTGGGTACGTTACAGTACAGAAAAGTGCCCTTTCGAGGCGCCTGTGGAAGAGGACAACCTTCGTATAGAGGTGGCTACCAGCAAGGAAGACACACATCCTATTCTTCCTCTTCGCAGCCCTACCAGCAGCAATATGGCCAGAAGCATTCTGGGGGCTACTCTAAGTCCACACCCAGAGGTCGAGGAGGTCGTTCTGGGAAGGATAACAATAAAAGACAATGACAACCTACAAGTTCTGGGTGCTTATCCTCCTACCCTGTCAAATCTTCCCCTGGGTGGCAGAGTAACTTATTATTTACAGCAGTGGCAGAAAATAACTTTGGACAAATGGGTCCTCCACATAATAAAATTCGGACATACTCTGGAATTCCTCCACTTCCCTCCTCCCATGCCACCTACATATCAAGAAGTAAAACACCTGTGCGTCGGGAGATTCGGGCAATGCTCCCAAAGGGAGCAATAGAACTGGTGCCGAACTCCCAAAAAGGACGAGGATTTTATTCCCGATTCTTCTTGATCAGAAATGATGCTCTCAGGTGGCGTCCAATGTTGAACCTACGGTCCCTAAATACCTATTTCAAGAAACAGTCATTCAGAATGGTGACCCTCCAAGATATTCTGTTGCTCTTAAACCCAGGAGATCAGATGACCTGCCTAGATTTACAGGATGCATATTTTCATATCCCCATCCATCCGTCTCATAGAAAGTTCCTTCGTTTTACAGTGTCCAAAGACCATTACCAATTCAAAGTGCTGCCATTCGGCCTCAAATCTGCACCGAGAATATTTACAAAATGTCTGGCGCCAGTGGCAGCCTATCTAAGAAGACAAAAACATCAAATATTCCCATATCTGGACGACTGGTTGGGAAAGGCACCATCGCAGGAGGCAGCTCAATTCAGCAGAAGAAAGTCTCTTTCAGTCCAAAAATACAAATCACTTCTGGGGACAATGTCTTCATGCATTCCACTGAATCCCCTATGTCGTTTGAGAATGCGGCAGTTGTAAGAAGAGTTGGACCTTCAGTGGTGCCAAGCAAAGGGATCCTTCGAGGACAAAATCAAAGTAACGCAACCAATGTTGCAGGCGGTAAAGTGGTGGACTCGCAGGAACAATATCTCAGTGGGTCTGTCCTTCCTGACCGAACCAGCTCCGTTAGTTGTTACCACGGACGCTTCTCTCAAAGGATGGGGAGCAGTCCTACAGGAGTTACAAGTCAACGGCCGATGGAACAAACAAGAACAACACCTTCACATAAACCTATTGGAATTAAGGACAATAGGATTGGCATTGTTGGCCTTCCTGCCAAGAATAGAAAGGAGATCAGTGCTAGTGCGAACGGACAATACAACGGCAATGCACTACATAAACAAACAGGGGGGCACAAGATCTCTCTCTCTGTCAAAGGAAGCTAAAAAAAATTGGAAATGGGCTATAGATCACTGAGTGACTCTGACGGCCACACATCCTCCAGGAGATCAAAACACGACAGCGGACACCCTCAGCAGGCAAAAAACGACCTGTCACGAGTTGGAGCTGGATCAGGACACGCTGAGGACCATTTTTGCAAAGTGGGGAAGGCCAACGGAGGATCTGTTTGCTACAGCCCAGAACAAGAAATGCCAGTTCTTTGCAAGCTGGCGTCATTTCCGCTGATTCCCCTCCTGACACGAGTGCTCACGAAGATGAAAAAGGAACCGTGCAGGATGATACTAATAGCCCCTTGGTGGCCCAGGCAGCATTGGTTCACAGAGCTGCTCCTTTTGTCAGAGACCGAGCCAATACGTCTACAGCCAATACCAGCACTACTGACCATGGAGAAGGGACAAGTGCGGCGGCATCCAGATCCGACATCACTGCAATTAGCGGCCTGGCTCCTGACTACAGAGAATTTCATAGCTTAAACATTCCGGCAGAATGCAGCGAAATCCTGGCAAAAGCAAATGCTGAAAGCACTAATAGGACTTACAGGATGAAATGGAAAAGATTCTGCTTCTGGTGTCAGGAGAATGCATTGCATCCTCTGCGAGCAGAGGCGCATCACATCATCCCATATTTACTAAAACTGGCAAAATCTGGATTAGCCCATGCTTCAATTAAAGTGCATTTGGCGGCGATTTCTAGATACAGGAGAAGCACAGTAGGTCCATCTCTGTGGTCGGAAAGAATTGTGAAACAATTCATGAAGGGGATGTTTCGAGTTTATCCACTCGTTAGGCCTCCACCGCTTCTATGGCAACTGAACATTATCACAACTGATGAAACCACCATTTGAGCCAATTCACAAAACTGATCTAAAATTCCTATCCTGGAAGGTGGCTCTATTAATAGCTCTAACATCAGCCAGAAGGGTGGGAGAAATACAAGCCCTTACGATGCAAGAACCTTTACTGCAATTCAGGGAAGACGGATTGGTGCTCAGAAGGAATCCCAAGTTTATTCCAAAAGTACCAACGGATTTCCTCTTAAATGAGCCATTAATCCTGAAAAGATTCTTTCCTCAACCATCTAAAGCGGCGGAGAGGACTCTCCACACTCTGAATGTCCAGCGTTGCCTGAAATTTTATTTGCAAAGGACAAGACCTTTCAGAAAATCTACACAATTGTTTGTGGCTTTTAGTGACCCCAGGAAAGGTTTCCAGTTATCAAAACGGGGAATTGCACGATGGATCTCAAATGCCATTCAATTCTGTCATCAGGTGGCGGGGAAGCCATTACCAGCATGTGTTTGTGCACATTCCACAAGAGCGGTATCAACCTCTACTGCTCTATTTTCAGACATCTCTATTCAGGACATCTGCAGAGCAGCTACCTGGAGGAGTACGCATACCTTCACCAGGCATTACTGCCTGGATGCACATGCAAGAAGCGATGTAGCAGTGGGACAAGCGGTGCTGAAGAACATTTTCCAATAACAGTGAGCCTCCTTTCTCATTCCTCCTTCCTTTGGTTGGTAAAAAAAGCACATTTTATTGTTGTATGATATTGGATATGTCATTTATGGGCGATATGTCTCTGTGTATTTTGATAGTTACCACTATGTGCAAGTATCATGTGTTGCCTCTTTGTGAAAAGCAGGTGACAAAAACAAAATGTGCTATAATTTACTGCTCGCTATTCTGATTCAGGCATCTGAATCTATGAAAGCTCCAATACTGGAGTAAGAAAACAAGTTACTTACCTGTAGCTGTAGTTCTCCAGTATTGGAAGCTTTCATAGATTCACATACGCCCACCCTCCACTGAGAGGCTCACCTCTGATTTGGCTGGCACAGAAAGGTATTATAGCACAAGTGCCCGAAAATCTGAGGGGCAGAACGTTCTCTCAGGAGGGTTCTAGAGGGTGAGTGACTCTGATTGGCTAAGGGAAAAGTTTGGTCCTTTTTTACATAACAAAGGTTATGGGTTGCAAAAGAGAATGGGCCTAAGGCCTTTTTAGGTCTCGCTGAACCAACGCGCATGCGTTGTTCTGCAAGAGTATGGTAGGCAAAACAAACTCTTGAAACCAGCGAGGATTGTCCCCAATGCATGTGAGGTACTAAAGCGCGATGCTTCCCCAGCGCGCGCTTGGCCTCACTTCTCAATCACACCCCATATGGTGTTCCCTCCCACTCGCTCGCACATCAAAGGCTGCTGCTCCCCCGCCAATGCGCTCCCGCCCCGCCCCCCACAGCAATGCCAAGAGCTTGTTGGGTCTCGCTGAAGCCAACTCGCATGCATGCACGTGCACAAACCCATCCTCGCACACCAGTATTTGTCTTTATCTACTCCCCATATGCTTTCTCTCCCCTCGCTCGCTCCCCCGCCCCCCACCAGGCTCTTTTATGCACGTGCACAAACCCATCCTCGCACACCAACATTTGTCTTTATCTACTCCCCATATGATTTCCCTCCCCTCGCTCGCTCCCCCGCCCCCCCCCCCCCCAACCAGGCTCTTTTATGCGCGTGCACAAACCCATCCTCGCACACCAACATTTGTCTTTATCTACTCCCCATATGCTTTCTCTCCCCTCGCTCGCTCCCCCCCAACCAGGCTCTTTTATCTACTTGTTGTAGTTGTGAAAAGCCTTTCTTAGAATGGCGCCGCTGTTTGCCTGTGTGCTTCGATACATCTATGCAGTCAGCCATGTTAATCACCGCACTTCATATATAGTTGCAGTTTGCTAGTTGGTTTCGTTGAAATCTATTGCATGTGACGGATACGTTTGAAACGGACCATGATTCATGGCGCAGCAGCACTACTCTGTCTCTGGCTCCCAGCATGCCTCATCCAGCCTGTGAGACCCAGCCCAGCTGCGGTGCTGGCAGCTCCATTCCAGTCAAGCGTCAGTTTGGTTTAATCTCCAGCTTTGCAGCGCTGCACAGAAAGAGCAGTGCAAAGCGCCGTGAACAGAAGCCTAAGCGCTGCCTTTTGAGTCATTTGCAGCTCGAGAGGATCTGGGATGGCACACAAAAACATGGTGAGATCACTTAGCTCTGGGATCTGCTGCTTCTGTCTGGAAACAGAGGCGGGCTTATTTTCCGAAGACACTCGAAAATTAAGAACTACACACATTCCAGGGGATCCCAGAATATTGTACAACGCTGGTGTCTGCTGCTCTTCAGGTTTGTGTATTTTTTTTAAATTGTATTTGAAAAAGATATGGTTGCACTTTGAAGAAACGCAGCATGCACCCTGTGTGATAGTTGTGTAAATGTTGCATCCATCAACCTCGCACCGCAATGGAATGCTGCCTACCACCTCAGCCATCGCTGTTTATTTATTTATTTTTACTTAATAGATAGAGATTTGCTAATAATTACCGCCAATGCTGAGGCTCCAAACCTGTTAAGGGCATCCGTTTTAGCACTTCCCTCTCCCGTGTTATGTTTAATTTGTGGCTCCGGCACGATTCTCTGCATCATTTCTTTCAGATGCTACACTTACCCATCCCAACCGTGTTTCTTTTTTCTTTATCTCTCCCCACCGCCCCTCTGAGATCGCGGTTTAATTATTTATTTTTAATAACTAGATAGGGATTTGCTAATAATTACAGTCAATGCTGAGGCTCAAATTCTGTTAAGGGTGTTTGTTTGTGCACTTTCCCCTACAGTGATATGTTTACTTTGTGGATCGCTCACCCTCACACACCCTCACCCTCTCTCACACTCTCACACACCCTCTCACCCCCTCACCCTCACATACCCTCACCCTCCCTCACCCTCACACCCCCTCACCCTCACACCCCCTCACAGCCTCTCACCCTCACTCACCCTCCCTCACCCTCCCTCACACTCCCTCACACCCCCTCACCCTCACACCCCATCACACCCCATCACACCCTCACACCCCCTCACCCACCCTCACTCACCCTCACTCACCCTCACACCCTCACACTCTCACACTCCCTCACCCTCACAACACTCTCACCCTCACACCCCCTCACCCTCACACACCCTCACCCTCACACACCCTCACCCTCACACACCCTCACACCCCCTCACCCTCACACCCCTCACCCTCAAACCCCCTCACACCTTTGCATACCCTCACACACCCTTACTCACCCTCACCATCACACACCCTCACCCTCACACATCCTCACCCTCACCCTCACACCCTCACACCCCCTCACCCCCCCTCACACCCTCACTCACCCTCACTCACCCTCACTCACCCTCACTCACCCTCACACACCCTCACACACCCTCACTCACCCTCACTCACCCTCACCCTCACTCACCCTCACCCTCACTCACCCTCACTCACCCTCACTCACCCTCACTCACCCTCACTCACCCTCACTCACCCTCACTCACCCTCACACACCCTCACATACCCTCACTCACCCTCACTCACCCTCACCAGCGTAGGATAGCAAAACATAGCATAGCATAACAAAACAAAGCATAGGATAGCAAAACAAAACATAGCATAACACAACATAGCATAGCAAAACACAACAACGCATAGCATAGCATAGCATAACATAACTCAACAAAAGCATAACAAAGCATAGCATAACATAACAAAGCATAGCTAAACAAAACAGCATAGTATAACAAAACATAGCATAGCATAACAAAACACAACAAAACATAGCAGAACAAAACATAGCATAACATAACAAAGCATAGCGCAACATAACAAAGCATAGCAAAACAAAACAGCATAGTATAACAAAACATAGCATAACATAACAAAACATAGCATAGCATAACAAAACATAGCATACCAAAACAGCATAACATAACAAAACATAGCAAAACACAACAAAACATAGCATAGCATAACACAACATAGCATAGCATAACAAAACAAAGCTTAGCATAGCATATCATAACAAAACATAGCATATCAAAACATAGCATAGCAAAACATAGCATAGCATAATAAAACACAACACAACAAAACATAGCATAACAAAACATAGCATAACATAACAAAACATAGCGTAACAAAGCATAGCATAGCAAAACACAACATAGCATAGCATAACAAAACAAAGCATAAGATAGCAAACCTAAACATAGCATAGCATAACAAATCAAAGCATAGGATAGCAAAACAAAACATAGCATAGCATAACAAAACATAGCATAACATAACAAAGCATAGCAAAACAAAACAGCGTAGTATAACAAAACATAGCATAGCATAACAAAACACAACAAAACATAGCAGAACAAAACATAGCATAACATAACAAAGCATAGCATAACATAACAAAGCATAGCAAAACAAAACAGCATAGTATAACAAAACATGGCATAACATAACAAAACATAGCATAACAAAACAAAGCATAGCATAACGAAACATAGCATAACAAAACATAGCATAAGATAACAAAACAGCATAACATAACAAAACATAGCAAAACACAACAAAACATAGCATAGCATAACAAAACATAGCATACATAATAAAACATAGCATAGCAAAGTATAGCAAAACATAGCATAGCATAACAAAACACAGCATAGCATAACAAAACAAAGCTTAGCATAGCATATCATAACAAAACATAGCATAACAAAACATAGCATAGCATAATAAAACACAACACAACAAAACATAGCATAGCACAACAAAACATAGCATAGCATAACAAAACATAGCATAACAAAGCATAGCATAGCAAAACACAACATAGCATAGCATAACAAAACAAAGCATAGGATAGCAAACCTAAACATAGCATAGCATAACAAATCAAAGCATGGGATAGCAAAACAAAACATAGCATAGCATAACAAAACATAGCATAACATAACAAAACATAGCAAAACAAAACATAGGATAACAAAACACAACAGCACATAGCATAACAAAACATAGCAAAACACAACAAAACATAGCATACATAATAAAACATAGCATAGCAAAGTATAGCAAAACATAGCATAGCATAACAAAACACAGCATAGCATAACAAAACAAAGCTTAGCATAGCATCTCATAACAAAACATAGCATAACAAAACATAGCATAGCATAGCAAAACATAGCATAGCATAATAAAATGCAACAAAACATAGCATAGCATAACAAAACATAGCATAGCATAGCAAACCTAAACATACCATAGCATAACAAATCAAAGCATAGGATAGCAAAACAAAACATAGCATAGCATAACAAAACATAGCATAGCATAACAAAACATAGCAAAACACAACAAAACATAGCATAGCCTAACAAAACACAACAAAACATAGCATACATAATAAAACATAGCATAGCAAAGTATAGCAAAACATAGCATAGCATAACAAAACACAACATAGCATAGCATAACAAAACAAAGCTTAGCATAGCATCTCATAACAAAACATAGCATAACAAAACATAGCATAGCAAAAACATAGCATAGCATAATAAAATGCAACAAAACATAGCATAGCATAACAAAACATAGCATAGCATAGCAAAACACAAAAAAACATAGCATAGCATAACAAAACAAAGCATAGGATAGCAAACCTAAACATAGCATAGCATAACAAATCAAAGCATAGGATAGCAAAACAAAACATCCATAGTGTCCAGAACATTATTACAATGCAGGAGAACTCCGGTATGCCTGTTGCGTCCAGTTTCTCTGCCTTCCAGGCGTGTTGTAGTCTGATGTAGGTGTACTTTTGAGTTTTGTAGCTGGTATGTAGACTGGAGAGCACTAAAGGAAGCTAGGGTGCCTTTCTCTTGTATATTACCCAGCTTGGATATCCCTTTTATGTCCCCTTGTTTGAAACATCTAAGTTTCCCTATCTCAGACAGTCTCGTCCCTTTCCCGGGGGGGGGGGGGGGATCTCTTTTGTGAATCTGTTATCCTATTTTATCTGCTTCTCCACTCCTTGCCATGCTTCCAATACCCTTTGTGTGGCCAGCAGGAGACAGGAGATTCCCCTTCCGCCATATATATAATGAAGCTGTGTATGGTGTCGGATTTGGAGTCTCTCCAGTGCATAGGTGGTTTGATCCCTTGGCACATGTCCCCATTCATTAAGAACCACTAAATGGGCTGCTCTATAGTAGGCTTTAATATCCGGCAGGGCCAGACCCACATTGTATGGATTGCGTTAGAGAGTTAGTAGCGCCACTCTCGGGTGGGCCCCGTCCCATATGAGTATTCTTAGTTCATTGTTGAGTGCCATGAATATGCTTTCTGGTGTTTTGTTATCTGTGTTTTGCAATATATAGAGTAGCTTTGGGAGCGTCATCATCTTATTCATGGGCCCTGCCCATTATTGTCAGGGGTAGTTTCTTCCATCTCCTGACATCTTCTTGGAATTCCGTTAGGACTTGTTTAATATTACGGGTCGGGGTTGTCACTACGTCATTCGTAATGTAAAGGCGAGGTACCGGAATCCATCTGGGGAAATTTGTATACAGTCTGGAAAATTACGAATATCAAGGTGACCACCCACTGAGTAAAGGTTGGATTTAGTCCAGTTGGTACTATACCCCGCTTTATGGCCGTATTCCTCAAATATTTGCAGAACTGTTGGGAGCGTCTTAATTGGCACACTCGTTGATGTGGGAGGGCCGATCTGAACACCTGGTCCCATACCTAGTGAGACAGACAGCAGCAATTTGGGAAGTGAAGGTTGGGACGGTGCTGCGCACTGCCACATTTGACAGAAAGTGGGATTTTGCCTCGTTCCGGGCGATCAATGGGGATATGTCCATGGACCAATGGAGGACGGGAGGTTTCTAGATGGCGGGGGACTTATGCCCTGCGGAGGTCTTCCTCACCTTTCAGGAGGCTCAGAAGACATTTGGAGTGGGACCGGGTCACTTCCTCCATTATGCTAAGTTGGAGAGTGTTGCACGGGAGGTGTGGGCTGGTTTTCCCACAGTACCTCAGCCCTCACGGGTACTTGGTGGCCTGCTTCACGGGGGGAGGGAAGCACTTTATTTCCTCATTCTAAAGGGCAATACAGGGAGAAATGATGAATGCTCCCTACACTGGTGCATGGGGCCTGGTAGAGGGAATTGGATAAGCCCATTGGGGACACAGATTGGATGCCTGCATGCAAGCAGGGGGAAGGGTATCCTGCAATAATAGATTTAAATTGCTCCACTTCAATTTTTTACATCCCACTGATGTGACCCGTAGGCAGCGGATCACAGAAAGTGCCTACCGCTGGAGGAAGGCACGTTGTTTGGGGTGTTGGGGGCCACTCTCTTGCATTTGGCCTGAGCTTGTATTGGGATTCAGGGATTATGGAAGGAGATGGTGCCTATAATTGTGAGGGCAACATGATTGGCGTTCCTCCTGGGAGTGGTAGTGGTGAAGCCCAAAGGATGAAAGATTCCCTACAAGCTTGTGCTGCTTTCAGCCAAACAGCGAAATCCATTGGGTGGATGGTCACTCAAGTTTTGCTGAAGTCTTCGTGGCTGCGTGATTTGCTAGAATAGAGGGTGGCAGAGAAAGAAGATGCACAAGCGCCTTACCCGTCCTGATTAGGCTCCTGTGGACACGATTGTGCTGTGGGGGTCCCTACTTAATAGGTTTACTGATAAGGGTGACTCTGGCTCAGAGGATGGCTCAGATGTGGAGGTGTGATTTTGTGCACTCTATGCCGATGTATAATAGATGTGACAACCATGTACGACATTGCTGTATCACTTGCCTTTTACTTGTCTCGATGACTTGGATTCGATATTTCTTGCTCCCTTACTGATTGTTTATTTTTCTGCTGCTTATGTTCTGCCGTGTACACTGCTATTCTACTTGTACTGCCTTAATCTGTGAATGTGGTGTTACTCCTTGTGTACGTTTTGGGCCATGCACTGCTTGTTTATGCTGTGTTTTGTTGTACAAAATCAATCAAAATAATTTTTATAAAAATATAAATAAAAATTATAAAGTACCCTGGTTTGTTAATCGTCCTGTATTCTGTACTGGAAATAACCGAAGCACTACTGCTTTTGTTTGGAATTTTCTTTCTGAATAAACAGGAGTTTAGCGGGATCTCACTTATTTGCCTTGAAAGATTTTAAAAACTCGTTGACAATTATAGAAGTCAAAATCCAGCAGGTGGCTCGTACATTCCACCCAAATCGCTCGATTTAAATATGCACACCCTCAAATGTATCCAACATTATTATTGGTTCTTTTTTCATGTGCTTTTATTTCTTGCATTTCTAAGGAGGTGGTTCTCGTACCAATGTTGTCAAACATAAGTAAGCATCGGATTTGTCTGGTAAATCTCGTGGATGTTCTTAAAAATGAATTTCACAACTGGATGTCTGAAATTCGACGTTTCCGTAAATACAGACAAACGCGCCAGTCGCTATTCTACAGTCCTGCACTATATCCAGAATGCACACTGGGCCATCTTTCTTGTTTGGTGTGTTCTTGTTTTAAACATCAACCACATGCATCCTTTACAAAGTCATCAATAATTATGCTAGTATTAAACCGGCAGACGGCACACATGCCAACTAGTTCTATTTTCAGCAACTTAAATATTTCTATTTATGTTCTTTCGCCTAACAGATAGCCACATTCCTAATACACTTTTCTTCCAGATTAATTGTTGCGTGCCCCAACCGTAAACAAAATGTGTTTTTTCGAGCATCGGTGTGAAAACACATAACAAGGCAACAGGTGCACAAGCCCATGCATCTGCCCAGTGACAGGCCCACAGCGTGGACATTCTTTGCATATGAGGGGTCTTTCCTGGGAAAACGACGCGAGGGGGAGGTGTACACGCAACGATTGGAGGACAGCCAACAACAAGGGGAAGGGGGAGGAGAACGGGTGCAGACAACAACAAGCAAACAATGTCGATGGGGAAGCAAGAACCAACAAAAAGTCTTTGAATGTGAGAGCGGCCAGCGGAGGGACACTAATAAAAATAATTCAGCAGTACTTGGCCTAAGCTCCATAGTAGGGACAAAACACAACGAAGAAAGTATCACTGGTACACATTGACCAATGAGAAGCAAGGAAATGAGTGAAGATGAAGCCAACCAATCATAAAGAATTTGCAGGCTCTAAGCTCAATTTTTATTTTATTTTCAAACAAGAAATCTGGCAAGCGACGGTACATACCCGGTCTCTGGTGAAACCTAAAAAAGTAAGTAAGCAAGATTGGTTGCCCATCTCCAGGCGAGACAAATGTGTTTCAACGCTTCATCCTCTCATGATTGCTTCCCTTTATATACGATACATATATGATTCAAACAGGAGGTGCCTTCAAAGGAAAAGGCTGTACATTCTCTTGTTTTGGTAATCTTGAATAAAATGCTGTAGACAGTCCAACTTGTTGGGAAAGTCTGGTTATAAGGCTTGTCTTGCCAGAAAGTCTTTAGCTAATCGAAGAAGATGCACAAGTTTGACACCCTTCATACTGCGCAGGATTTCAAAGTTCTGCGCCTGCCCTCTATGCCTATTGCGCCAGGCAGCTTGCGGACATCCCTCTGGATGAGCGTTGTGAGGCTTGGGTGGTCCGAGTGGCATCGATGCTTAGCCATGCACCTGGAACATGCTCACTGACCTGATGAGCAGCACTTCTTCCCTTCATCAATGCACATCATGTTTGGTGCGTTCTCAACACTGCTCTTGGCAAGGATGTTATCATAGAATAATTAACACATAATTAATTATAGTCTGTTAGAACACCTAGCCCCAAGAGATCAGTGGGGTAGTTGATACTATGTAAGTGGCGTCAGTTAGCCACTGGCAGCATAGACTCCTACCTATCTGAAATGATTTGCCGGTGTGTATATGCTTTGCCAGGGAAAAGAAATGTGCCTTAGTAAAGCATTAACTAATAAACACAAATTCACCCATTTATTACTTGCAGAAATTCCTTTTTATTACTATAGTACATCCTAACTAATTTAACAAAAACACTGCTTGCCTCCTCATAGATTGCATGTTTAAATGACCTTATAGAGGAAAACAGCTCTGCTAATACAAATACAATTCATTTATATGCTTCTCTGACTTCATGGATTTAAATCTCTGGCTGTGGTTCGGGTTAAATACCTTTCTTTATAAGAACTACACGAGAAAAAAGCATGGGATAAACCATATATGCAGATCCTAAGAGAAGATTATGCTATTTATAACCATGGTTGAGGAATGGGAGGAACCTTCACACCAACTGGAGCCTACACCTCTTGATTCATCGGCCTTCCAAGTTTTTTTAGTCACTGTCAATAATGCCAATAAATAGTATATTACTCTCTGGGCACCTGCGTATATCCTGCATGCTACACTACGGGATGGGACCAGTTTCCAAACGATAGACATATCTCTGCAAGAAATGACAATAAGATGTTCAGCACATAATATTGGAGTGAAAACTCTACAGTACGTTTTGTCCCTACATGGAATTGTTATAGGAGACCTAAAACATTAGGTACAGCTGGTAAGAGTGAGCAGTATTTCAGAGGCAGCTGTGCATCAATGTATAGAAATGGCATATCGGACTACTGTGTGCTCTACTGAGGTCGAATGCAGGCCGTTATCCTCGGAATGAATGGTCATTGGGGGATGACCTCCGAATTGGCTGCAAGCGAGGGGTCTGTAAGAGGCAGAGTATTATATCGGCACAAAGTAGTCGGAGGAGGCCGAACACTGAGTATAGTCAGTGTTTGAGATAGAAAGAGTGTGTCGAACACTACACGTAGAAGTACAAAAAGCTGTCCTGTTCCAGAAAAGAAAGAGAGCGGCCTCTGGACTTTTCACTGTTGTGACTGGATCACCGTCTTCAGGCACTGCCCTATTCCTGAATGGAGTCCCAGAGGTACTCTGGCCATTCTCTAAACGCAAAAAAAGTAACAGTACATGGACTGTCCAGAGAAGTCGTGGCAAAGAGTGTGCTACCTAAGGAACTATTGGGGTCTCTGCATTAAATAATGAGACAAGAGGGAGTGCTGAATGTACAATGTGCAATCGACCCACCTACAGTAGACAAAGATGTATCCCTCATAGAATGATCTAGGGAGGAGAGGGGGGGGGGGGGGCTTTAAGTGAGCTTCTCGTAACTAGCATCTCTGCTGTGATATATTCTCTGTATGGCGGAGCAATTCGCGCCCCTGTGGACCATCCCATGCCGAATGAAATATGGTAATGTCTCAACATTAATGATTTCATCGCTGGCCACAACCTTCGACTGCAAGGTCGTCCTCACTCTGACCGCGCTGATTAAGGCTCAATCTTCTTTTAGTGCAGATTCACTTATTCGCTGATTGATTGCTTTTTCTTTTTACCCCTCTGGTTCTTTGAATAGAGGGAATGTCTCTGTTTCCACTGCCCTTACTTTGGCAGGGGGATTCCATTCGCATTTGTAATGCTGTAGACTCATATTAAAGTGCCCTCCTGACTTAAAATTGTCATAACTGACAGCTAAAAGGAGGAACCTGAAAAAACAGCACAGAGGAAATGCAGATTTGGGACAGAGCAAGCGCAGAAGGAGTAGTGTATGATTGTGACTGATGAAGGTGAGCGCTTCTGTGTAAGGCTAAGAGTATCCTTCAATTGTAGGACAAACTACAAATGCTGCCAAGCCAGATGTGCGGATTAGAGAGTGACTGGGTCTAGCATTTTTTTTTTACCTCCCGAAATGTCGGTAACATAAGTGGCATCCCCATTAAACATCACAAATTGCCATCATTATGCATGTGAGCCCACTTTACCCACAGTTCATATTTGCAGGACACTTCTCAAGGCCAATATTTCATGTTTGCTATTGAGTCACTGGTTAACTATACATTTCTTTTTAGTTTGCGCGTGGGCATCCTGGTTGCCTAGGGGTTCTGGTGACTACCTAACTTTTCGTTGTGTCAAAGCAGGAACTACTGAAGTGCCTGCTAAATATCCTTAGGTGTCAGCCAGCAGTTGTTCATAGAGTTCAAATTGTTAATTATTAGTATAGACTAATCCGCATAGCCACTCTTTTGCAGTTAGCAGGCGTCTCCAACTCCACATCATGGCTACTTAACGTTTTGCCATTAATAGTGCCACCTCTGTGAATTTCCTTTCCTAAATGGTATCTCCTGTACAGACTCCAGCGAGCTTACATTTGTGCCCTGTGGCACCTTCTAATCAGTCATTTCCTGTCGCACTTTCAGCACCATCTTCCAGTATTCACTGAACCCAGTATTTTGATAATTTATCGGTGTGTCACGTGTGGAAGAGGGTTGGGGCATTGACAAGCGGGGATCCTGCACCTTCGAGGAAGGTCCCATGTTATAAAGGGAGGCAATGGTACATCCTCTGTTAATATGGTTTCTGTTTTATCTTCCCTATGGTGACTTGTTTATGCAAGTCCCTCACTACGTCCAATACCTCTAGCCCCCATATGAAGCAGTGACCCTTGGGGACCAAAGGGAACCGTACTGGTGTTTCTCGCCCCTCCTTGTGAGGTATTCATGCAGGAGTGACAGGGTACTTTGTTAGGCTTGCATGGGGGCGCACAGGAAAGAAGTCCAAGAAAAGCTGTCAATTTTGAATATGTGAAAAGTTTCTTTATTTAGTATTGTTCGTTCTTTATAAAAGCATTCATAGTGCAAATTGCAAGAAAACCAGCCAACGCGTTTCACTCCCTTCCAAGGAGTTTCTTCAGGGCGAGTGTTTAAACCGGTAGCCTGTACTCAAGTCCACGAGAGGCGTGGAGAGAGTTCCTTACCTCCTTGAGTTCCTACTTATCCTGTTGAGTAGGTACAGCTATCTATAAATACTTGTTTTCACCTTAAGTTATTCGTGGACCACAGTGGAACCTCTCAATGTAGTTGTGTCAATTCCCCTTTTTTCCTGTGGCGTGTCACGCTCCGATATTTAGTATCCAGGTGAAGGAAGTCATGTCCGTTCCTTCTCCCACAGTCATGTGTTGGTTCAGAAGTAATGAACCTGATAGAGTTTCCTCGTCCGTGTCAATATAACGGCATGGATGGTCCCAAGGTGATCTGGATAACACAGGGACGCCAATTAGCAGCTGACGTCGAGGGTGGCTGCACAGAAACTTACAAAAAAACGATTGGAACTGGGTGTTAGGTGCGGCACTGTAAGGTCCGCTGCTACATCTCTTGTGCACAGGAGTGACAGGGTACTGGGATTTGACAAACTTATCAGAACTCTTGCTCTTACAGGAGAAAGATCAAAAGGACCTGCGGCACCCCAGAATCCGTGCATGCACAACGTTTATTTTAAAGTTGTTAGTATTTATTATGTGCTGTTCTTATGTAAATTGTGTGACCGAATTAGCACAATACTTTTTCAGCAGGTATAAATATTAATATTATGAACAACAGATTAAGACCAAACATTGTCCATCACTCTAACGATTGAGTATAAAACTCTCATTTTGCTTTGCAGTATTACATGAGTATTGTTTAGATTATTGCTGAGCACCTGATTATCCTTCGGTAGCTGCAGGCCAGAGGGCCTTCAATTCAATGTTACAACTGTCAGCAATTCTCCAGGGACCGGTGTCTCTCTGCCCTACCTCACATTTTGATATCATTTTCCCTTGAACAAGTCAGTGAAGCAGGTAGATGCTTTACTCGCTTGGAACCTATGCTTGCAGCATCAATCTGAAAGCATTGGCAAAGCCAACAGGTTTTGGCTTTGTCAAAGCTTGTTTTCTTTAGTCCTAGTTTAAAAAAAATAATTTTTATTAGTTTTTCGTTTTTCACAGAAGCAACAAAGCAAAATCAAATCAAAACACACCACCACATGACAGATTGTATTTGCCAAATCTTCAATGCAGACTTTTACAATAGTCCTCAGGGCATTGCTGTTGCCATAAAGGCGGCTAGGACGGCGGACCTTGGCTCTTCCTCATTCTCTCTTTCCCTTCCCCACGAAGCTGTACTTGACTGCTGCCTTCCACCATCTTGAGCTATCCTGCTCCTCCCAGCCCGCGCTGAGGCAGGCACAGGTGCAGTCCTAGTTTTTTAACACTTTATTAGGTCAAGCCTGGGCAGCGCATGTGCATGCGCTGCTCTGAAAAACATGCTGTATTCAGGTATGGACTTGAAGCCCCGCCCACCTTTTCAGTTGGCTTCCGCTACTGTCTTTCTAAATGGTTGCTTCTGATTCGTTATTAGGCTTGTAGGTCCCACCTTAGTAATGCATTGTCTGCATTTGTAACCTCTTATGAGGACTTGACTTTTTACTTGTGTTGTTACACAGTCTGTTTTAGCTACAGTTTGTAAGCACTATTTTCTTTAATGTATTTAATTTAGCTGCTTTTACAGATCAATCAATCAATCAGTGAACTTGTAAAGCGTGCTACTTACCCGTGAGGGTATCAAGGCGCTGAGGGGGGGGAGGGGGGGGGGGGTGCTGCTACTGCTCGAAGAGCCAGGTCTCGAGGAGCCTTCTGAAGGTGAGAAGGTCTTGGGTCTGCCGTAGATGGGTGGGGAGGGTGTTCCAGGTCTTGGCCGCGAGGAAGGAGAAGGATCTGCTGCCAGAGGTCGTTCGTTGGATGCGCAGGACGGTGGCTAGGGCGAGGCTGGTGGAGGGGAGCTGGCGGCCGGGATTGTATAAGTTGAGTCTGTTGTTTAGGTATGCTGGTCCGGTGTTGTGGAGTGCTTTGTGTGCGTGAGTGAGGAGTTTGAAGGTGATCCTCTTGTTGACGGGGAGCCAGTGCAGGTCTCTTAGGTGGGAGGTGATGTGGCTCCGGCGGGGGACGTTGAGGATCAGCCAGGCTGAGGCGTTCTGGATGCGCTGTAGTCGTTGCAGGTGTTTGGTCGGGATGCCTGCGTAGAGTGCGTTGCCGTAGTCCAGCCTGCTGCTCACGAGGGCTTGGGTCACTTGTTCTTTTTTCGGTCGGGATCCACTTGTAGATCCTGCGGAGCATGCAGGGGGTGTTGTAGCAGCAGGAGGAGGAGATGGCATTGACCTGCTTCGACATGGAGAGGGAGGAGTCGAGGATGAAGCCTAGGTTGTGTGCGTGGTCCGTGGGTGTTGGAGCTGCTCCCAGTGCGGTCGGCCACCAGGAGTCGTCCCACGCAGAGGGGGTGGGATCTACGATTAGGACCTCAGTCTTGTCCTAGTTCAGTTTCAGACGGCTGCTCCTCATCCACTTGGCGACGGCCTTCATTCCCTCGTAGAGGTTGGTTTTGGCGGTGTGCGGGTCCTTGGTGAGGGAGAGGATGAGCTGGGTGTCATTGGCGTAGGAGATGATGTTCAAGTTGTGATGGCGGGCCACTTGCGCGAGGGGGGCCATGTAGATATTGAACAGGGTCGGGCTGAGGGATGAGCCCTGGGGTACGCCATAGATGATGTCTGTGGCTGCGGATAGGAAGGGCGACTCTCTGGGTTCTGCCGGTTAGGAAGGACATGGTCCAGTCCAGGGCCTTTTTCTGGATTCCGTTTTCTTGGAGGCGTGTTCTTGGTGTGCGTTGGCAGACCGTGTGGAAGGCGACTGACCGGTCCAGGAGGATGAGGGCTGAAGTTTCGCCATTGTCTAGCTGGCGCCTGATGTCGTCTGTGGCGGCAATGAGGGCAGTCTCGGTGCTGTGGTTGTGTCTGAATCCGGACTGGGATGGATCTAGTATGTTGTTGTCCTCAAGGTGGCGGGTCAGCTGCATGTTGGCGATTTTCTCTATGACCTTCGCCGGGAAGGGGAGCAGGGAGATGGGCCGGATGTTCTTGAGGTCTTTGGGGTCCGCCTTGGGCTTCTTGAGGAGGGCATGGTTTCGGCGTGCTTCCAACTTTCTGGGAATGTCGCTATGTCCAAGGAGATGTTGATGATCTTCCGTATTTGGGGTGCGATGGTTGCATCAGCTTTGTTGAAAACGTGGTGTGGGCAGGGGTATGATGGAGGTTCTGAGTGGATGGATTTCCTGACCTTGCATGTCTCTTCATCGTTGACGTGGGACCAGGAGGTCAGCTGGTTGGTGAGGGAGGCGTTCGAGGTGTGGTCTTTTGTGGTCGGGCGGATGGGGAGTTAAAGCTGTCGTGGATGTCGGCGATCTTGCGATGGAAGAAGGTGACCAGTGAGTCGCATAGATCTTGCGAGGGCAGGATGTCGTTGGTGTTGGCGCTGGGGTTGGAGAGTTCCTTCACTATGTTGAAAAGTTCTTTGCTGTTGTGTGCGTTGTCGGGTGTTGAAGGACGATCTCTTGGCTGTTCTGATGAAGTGGTCATGTCTGCGGATGGCGTCCTTGTGGGTTGTGAGGCTGTCTGGTGTGCAGTCGTGGAGCCATTTCTTCTCCAGCTTCCGGCATGTTCGTTTGGAGATCTGGAGTTCTTCGGTGAACCAGGCGGCTTTCTTGGTGGGGTGGTTGATGGAGGGTTTCTTGATCGGGCGAGGGTGTTGGTGCAGTCGTTGATCCACTGTCTGAAGTTTCGGGCGCCGACGCCTGTGTCTGTGTCGGTGGGGTCGGTGGGTGGGTTCTGGGTGAAGGTGGAGGTCAGCTGGTCTTTGGTGACTGTGCTCCAGCAGCGGTGAGGCAGCTGTTGGGTGCGGTGGTGCGTGGTTGGTTTCTTGAAGGTGAAGTGGATACATCGGTGGTCAGTCCAGTGGAGTTCGGTGGTGTGGTTAAAGTTGATGTGGGTGGTGGTGAAGAAGACGGGGTTGAGCGTGTGGCCGGCGGCGAGGGTGGGTCGATGACGAGTTGTCGGAGGCCGAGGTTGGCGAGGTGGTTGATCAGGGCGGTGGAGTTGGCGTCGTTGTTGTTCTCGGTCTGGAATTGCAGATCCCCGAGGAGGATGTAGTCCGTGGAGGCGAGTGCGTGGGTACTGGGGAGGTCGGCGATGGAGTCGCTGAAGTGGGTCGGGGTCCTGGAGGTCTGTAGATGAGTGTTCCTCTGAGGGTGGTGTTGGGGTCCGTGTGGATCCGGAAGTGAAGGTGTCCGGCGCAGTCGTCTGCGTAGGTGTGGACCTGGAGGGTGGATTTGTGGACGATGGCTATTCCTCCTCCCATCCCGTTGGTGCGGTCTCTGCAGGAGATCTTTTAGCCGGCCGGGATGGCTATGGCTATGGCGATGTCGGGTGCCGAGGAGTCATTCCACCAGGTCTCGGTCAGGAAGGCAACATCTGGGGCGGTGGTGTCTAGCAGGTCTCAGAGCTCGACGGCGTGTTTGCGGGCGGAGCGGGTGTTGAGGAGTATGCAGTGGAGGTGGTTGGGACCGGTCCTTGGTATTTTGGTGGTTCTGTCGCATGTAAAGTTGCGGGTGTGGCAGGAGAAGGGTCCGTGGGTGCGTTTCGGGGCGGCCTGGAAGCAGCGGTGGTCTTGGCCGGTGTTGAGAGCATGGAGAGTGTTGGCATTGTATCGGAGTCTGGCGTTCTGGTGTGTGCGGGGTCCAGGGGTTCTGGCGCTGGGCTCGGTCCAGGCGCCATTGGCGCGCCCGATGTGCGCGTCCGCTGCGCGTCCTGGCAGCGACAGGCATTTAAGACTGGGAGGAGCAGCTGGGAGGCGGGAGCGAGGGGGCGTGGCTGCGGGGTCAGCAGCGGGAAGCGAGCGGGCACAGAAAACAGAAGGGGGTGGGGGGGGGGGGGAACAGTACCGGGTTACAGTGGGAGGAAAAAACACAGTAATGGAGGTACAAAAAACAAATGCACAAGGATGACAAAAAATTAAGGCAGGCCAGAATCGGCACAACGGTCTACAGGTACACGGGTCTGGAACCCACGCAGGAGCGGCAGCAGCGGGGCGAACGCACACAGGTGGTGCTGCTTGGCAGTGGGGGGTGTAACCTGGCCTTCAAGCAGGGTCAGGGGCCACCTCCTCTGTCAGGCAGCGACCAGCTTTTGAGACGGGGAGGGAGGGAAGAGCAGCTGGGAGGCGGGAGCGGGACGGCGAGGGGGCGTGGCCGCAGGGTCAGCGGCGGGAAGCGAGCGGGCACAGAAAACAGAAGGGGGTGGGGGGGGGGAACAGTACCGGGTTACAGTGGGAGGAAAAAACACAGTAATGGAGGTACAAAAAACAAATGCACAAGGATGACAAAAAATTAAGGCAGGCCAGAATCGGCACAACGGTCTACAGGTACACGGGTCGGGAACCCACGCAGGAGCGGCAGCAGCGGGGCGAGCGCACACAGGTGGTGCTGCTCGGCAGTGGGGGGTGTGACCTGGCCTGCAAGCAGACGCGACAGGCTCTCCCTAACCCACCCTGTTTTCATGACTTTCAAAAATTCTCCCTGCACCCCACGGCATTTCTGCACGCGCTATTCTGTTTAACAAATGCATTTTATTTTTAAAAGCTCCCTATACCACACTTTTCCTTTAATGGGGCCTGACCTGTCTTTAGATTAACTGCATGTTAAAGAAAGGGGCGTGGTCAACATTAAAGTGAAAGGGCGGCATGGCGCTTTTACAAAAAAATGTTTTGCAAAAATAAAAACATTTCTCTGTTAGCTTAAATAAATGCTTTTTTGGTAAAAGTTCCCCATACCTTGCTGTCACTTTATTGCCGGCTGCGCACATTTCTTTAGGCACGGGTCGTCTAAAGAAAAGGGCGTGGCTGCCATTAAAGTGAAATTCGCTGCATAGGGCGCTTTTACAAGCAAGCGTTTGGTATGCAATAGGTCTCGCATTTGCAAGAATTTAAGCTATTAGCATTGTAAATTACAATGCCTTTTACATATGTTTTAAAAACAGAAACATAAATAAAAGGCATTGTCATTTACAATGCCAATAGCTCAAACTTGCGTTAATGCAAGACCTATTGAATTGCAAATGCTTGTTTTTAGGGAAGCCACCATGCCCACATCAATCTAGAAAAAGAACTTGCTAAAAACAAAAATCGTTTTGATTTTAAAAAACGCACATTGCATAGCAGTTCCTGGCAGTTGATAGAAATAATTGTATGTGGATGTGTTCCTTGTGAAAGGGCAGAATGCAGTCATTCCCAGTAGAGTTCGTCAATGGCTGATGTGCCCTAACCATTTGCTACCCTATGTTTCATGCTGAAGTGGGCGAAAGAAATCATGAATTACATTAAAAACGGACCAATTGATGAAGAGGGCTGACTGAAAGCCTTTAAGTAAATTTATTGTACATATCGTTTTAGTAAAATCAAAGGCGCTTGGCTTTTGCCAGATCAACTCTGGTCTCATTGTAAGCATTAGCCCGTTCTTACTTTTGAGCTCATTTAGTGCATAACAGCCCAAGGTCAGCTTGCAGACGTCCTGCAGGCATTTAATATATTCAGTAGGAAAATGGAAAATTCCCCTTTCAGCTAAAGCAACTTGAAACTAGGCACATTTCAATTTTTTCTATGCATAGTCTATACCTTTCAAAAAACGTAAAGAAAGAAAAACCTGTATTCATTTCGAGGCCTGCCTTAAAAGCTTCGTATACATACCATGTCAGCAATATACTTGAGACCGTTTAATGCACGAACGAGCAACACAAAAGGTGGGCCTGTACATGGCAGCCTTGCTCACTTTCTGCCACCGTTTTTTTTTTCTCATGGTCCTACGAGGAGTTCATTTTGCTTTTAGGTTGGCCTCCATGGCCAAGGCAGAAGCTTTCTTTTTTGTTTATTGATTTCCATATAATCCACTTCACTGGGACATTCTGTGGCACAAACTAGAGATAGAAAATGTTTACAGGCCTTTCTGGGATAGAGAAAAGCATTCATACATTGTGGAGATGGCAAGAGCCCAGCTTGGCTAAGTCCTTTATACCCTTTATAAGCCAGGCCTATTGGTCAGCACATGAACCATCGAATATACTAGTGGATCAGTATTAAACTCTTTATGATTAGACAAATTCACGGAAATAGCCAGATGTAAATGTTTTTTTCTCAAAGGGCATGCTTTGACCACTCTGGCAAACGTAACTAAGATAGTGCTGGCACTCTTAAGAGTTGGCCTGGAAATCATATGAAAACTTGAATTCACTGTTGTAGATTGTTTTGCTGCGTAGAAGAATCAGGGAAGGTATAATAAGTCCAGTAGGTTTCATATATGTCTGTCAGTCCTGTGTTGATTATTATTAAAAAAGGAACCAGTATACATTTTACAGTATACTCATACAGGTCTGCTATTCCAGACATCGTTTTAAACTTCAAAGGTAAGGTACTATAAGATCTACCTAAACAAAACATCTCTACAACACATTAAAATATATCACAAAAAGATACATTTCAAACAAATAGAAATGAAGTTAAATTATCTAATTTTTTTTTAACCCTATACAATTTCTTGTCACAGAAATTTGGGGTCGTCAAATATGGCGTCCATTCACAAACTGCATCTGTTGTCTTCCTGATCGCTCTTTCAGATGACACCTAACTCTTGCTCCTTTAAACTGTACTGTCATCTATGAGGCAGGTGCAAACTCAGTTTACTTCCATAGTAACCTGATTTTTTTAATTGAAAAAATTTAAAATATTCCTTTACATAAAAGTACAATAAACATTGTCTTGAAAGGAAAACAAACATAATGCCACCAAGGGAATACATGAAAAACAGAAATATGGCAAATCACTCTGCAGAGATCCACAAACAGTAGTTCATGATAGTAAAGTATTGCACTACTATAATTACAATATTAAACATTGTCGCAGCCGATCTGATTGTTTGCTTATTAAATAGTGGCATTTTAACATTTCCTTTCTTTCCTATCCAATGAACTCAATTATATGATAAGTTAAAATAAAAAAAAACCTGGGAGATAAGCTTTGCGTGGTGTTAATGGGCTTTTGGGTCCACTAAAGCCATTTAACTGAGTGAATATCCAATGTGGTTAACAGTCCTGTGTGGGTAGTGGACAGATGTCTCGGATTCAACTGGATGTAGCAAAATTACTTCGGGTGATTAGGTCCTTCAGATCATGTGATCGAAGTATTCCTTTCGTATCTCCTGGATGCCATTTCCTATTACCTCCTCCATCCACATCTTTCACTCAAAATATTTATAACCAAAATGTTTACCGTATTATAGAACGGTAAAGTAGAAAGAGTTCAGCACTCTGAATAATGCAGTCGTTGTTGTCCCAGGTGATTCTTTGTGGGCAAGAAAATGTGAGGTCTTCCCACAATTTTGGAGCTATAATTCTTAAACCAGTTTCTCAGACGAAATTTCAAAATGGAGAATGTAGCACTAACTCTGCAAGCATTGGAGAAGCAAAGTGTCCTTGGAACTTCAGGGTGTCTGCTTTGATATAAACCCATTCAGAGATGTCTCTGGTAATTCCTGAAATTCAAAACTCATCACTTAAAGGAGCATTTTCAGTTTGAATTATTTCTATTCAACTTCTTGACATGACTTCTTAGCATGATGACCAGCTAATCCGAGTTTGTTCCATTCACCTAGCTGTGGAGCGACATCAAACTAAGTGCAAAACTTACTTTGTTGGTCCCAGCTCAGAATATGCAAAAACCCCATCCCAAGAGAATGGATCATGCCTGAGGAACGTTGACTTTTTTTTTTTGCAAAGATTTGCTTCTGAAGGTAATTTTCTCTGCTATGGACTTGTATATCTTTCTTGAACAAGAAGTAAGACTTCAGAAGTAGTTGCACAATGCAAGCTGCACATTCGTTCTGGTCACGGTTTTAAGATTGCTTTGCAAGAATGTTCGTCATGGGTAGAATCCACAAAACCGTTAAGGGAACAAGGATGGGACATCCTGGGCTACAACATTTTTAGTGGTCTGGGAGTCAAAACGAATTGACTCTGCAATTAAACCTTCTTGGGTTAAAAGTGATTCACCTGACATTGGTAATCTTTCTATTTTCAGTGCAGTGTGTGGGTGGTGCCTTTATCAAACCATTACAACACTTTTAGGATTGATATCTTTGTGTAACATTGGCTGGAGCCACTTTGGCGTGCTTGCTGGGTGAATTGTTTGCGCAGCTTTCCAGATCCAGTCTGATGCCTGAGATGAACGTCTATGATGAATCTACAAAAAGATCAAGTATTCCTAAGAAAAAAACGACTTAATCTCCGTAACTTCACCACAGGTTAGAATCAAAGAGGCGCGTTTACCTTGAAAAAAAGACTGAATTAGGAGTTATACAGCAGTAACGCCTTTAATTAGTGTTTCAAAACACTTCAGTTTTGCCGTGTGCTATAGACAATTGAAATACTGCTTGACATTGTTATGTTCTTGTGAATAATACCCTTTTAAGGCACCATTCCAGAGAATGCTAAACAGCCTGCCCGAGCAGTTGCAGTTACTCCGAGGACTTAGAAGTTAAGCAGCCAAAGCTGGTTTTCTAACATATTCCACTCTTGATCATTATCTGTCTCTCTCTTGTACTGATTTTTGTTTCTCTCACCGCTCCCATTATGACTAGCTACTATGTAATGTCCTAATCGACTGTCAGCAGAAATAAAGATATACATTAATCAAGTTTGCTATGATATGTCTTCAGTGGCTTTGGTACAAACGTGAGATTTCGGCAGATGAGAGACCAGACAGGTGAGAATCTACCCCGAAAAAGTCCCAGAGCACAGAAATTCTTTAAACACCCAAGAAAAAAAGAATAACCTAAAAAGCAACTGGGATTCCCACCCACAGAAAACTCAGGGCGCTGAATAAACTAGGGTGCTGAAGAACTGTCTGAAAGTTAACAGTTAAAGTGTTCAGTTTATGTTTTCAGCATTTGTATAGTGTGATTCTGGAATTCGTATGGCCTCGTAATGCTTTTGGAATCTGGGCATCCTGTCCACATTGTTCTGGGATTACTCAGTGACTGCAGAAATGGTGAATCCATTGTCATTGTGTTTTGTCAGTGAAATGATAATGTAAACTACATAGTATATAATTGATCACCTGTATTGGTGTGAGTGCCAACAGTCTCTGACAAAGGGAGCCATAGTTCTAGTTTTCTGGAAGACCATTTTTTTCTACATTTGGTCCCTAAAGTAAGCATGGGGGACCTATTGGTGATGTAAAAGAGGTAATATCTGTGGCAAGTCCTCTTTGGGGATCCAACTTTGCGGGCTTGGTATTTTGTGAATGGCTAATCACTATCAAATATGTTGGGCGGAATGGTCATGCAGGGACTTGGGACATACACCGGACATAACCATTTTCAGTAGCAACTAGGGAACTAACAGCCAGATTCATCATTGAAAATTACGCTGGCAAAGGGCCAGATTCTGAGAATCTGGCACTTTGCGAGCACAATTTTTGCATTTGGGATTCATCATCCCAAATGCAAAAATCGCTAATAGCAAAATCGCAAAATTGCGAGGATTTGCATTTAAGGAATCTCTACTTGAGATTCCTTAAATGTAATTCATTAAGCATTTATTTGCGAATTCGCAATTTTTGGCTGCTATTTACCGCGAAGTCTGACTTCGTGGTAAATAGTGAAAACTTAGAAAAATGCACTTTAGTGCATTTTTCTAAGTTGTATGTTACACACAGAAATGTCCTTTGGACATGTGTGTGCGCAACATCAGTCTACATTTTCATTTCAGGGGTGCTACAGGGTGTCCTTTGGACACCCCTGGCACCCTTGAAATCGCATCCTAATTTGCGATTAGCAAATTGCTAATCGCAAATAAGGAATAACTCCCCATTAATTCCTATGGCCCTTTAGGCCCATAGGAATGAATGGGGAGTTATTCCTTATTTGCGATTAGCAATTTGCTAATCGCAAATAAGGAAGCTGTAGGAATCGCAATTTATTTTGCGATTCCTACATGAATCCCGTTTTGCTAGTCCGTAATAGCGATTCCTTAATAATCGCTATTAAGGACTCGCAAAACGGGACAATGATAATTATGGCTGTAAGATTTATTGTTCTGTCCCTGTTTGTTTAAACTGTATATCACTTGGAATGTAAGGTTTAGAAAAATGGTTCATATTATTGTGGAATTAGACCAACTAGATACTACCCTAATTCGTAGCAGAGTGGATTGGTGATTACATATGCTCCACAAGCAAGAAAATGGTGCAGGTGATCAATGTGATGCAGGTTCACCACACACTGTCCTGCAATGTCTCATGCAGATCCTTGACTGACTTGAAAGCAGTTCTCTTCATTTAGTTTTCAGCATCTGGGTCGTAAGATTCTCGTGTCTGTTGGTTGGTTCACTCCTTGAAGTGACCTCTGCACAGTCCTCAGTCTGCTGAGTCTTTCTACTGGTCAGAAGTCTGCGACTTTCCCACCGAAATATGAGAGTCTGGGCATATTTTGCACAAAGGATGGGTAGAGCAGAAGGACGGGTTGGCACATCAGCCTGCATGGTGCGGGAACTTTCGTGACTGCTGTCACCATTATAACATTTGGGTCCTCTGCCCTACTGTGACATCGAGATATTTTGTGGCAGGCCTGAACCTCCAAAAGGCAGGTACGGTTGGGGCATAGTTTGCCAAAGTTCAACCCTGCCTGCAGAGTGGCAGATGTTGCCACAGTGTTAATGCACTTACAGCCACTCCTGCATGCAGTGCTTTACATGGGCAGGTACTCACAGGTACTGGGTACCTGTACTTCTCTCCTTTGAAAAGGAGAGTACCTGCACTTCTCTGTGAGGTTCGGTACTTTTTAATGGGAGAGCACCAGCACTTCACAGGAGCCACCAGGTACTCTGGGAGAGTGAGTACCTACACTTGTGTAATTCCATTTCAACCACTGCCTGCATGCTTTTGTCGAGTGATAAAGCTGAGGTACTGGCAGTGGAGCACCAGACATACTGGCCGTGTTAGGAGTTAGAAATCATTTATTCATAATTGCTCGCGCATCTCGTTGTAAGCCTGTCGGCCTCGCCAGAACCTCGCGACTAAACAGGAAATGCCGCATCTCCCGTCTGCATCATTACTGCCAAGCCATGCACACTAGAAATCCCTAAGACCACAATGTTCATAAAAGCAAGCGATTCGGCGTAAAATTCACGAGCTGCTATTTTTCAAAACATAAAACCCCGAGTATTTTATGGTTAAACGTTTGTTACGCAGGCTGCATGCCTCCTTCACATCCCAGGCGGGAATATGAAAGACGCCACAATAGGAAAACATCAGGATTGCTGGTAATATTTGGAAACAGAGAATGACGTTCTCTACTTGGCTTAGATGGTCAGGCTCTTCGCTCCCAGGAACAAACTGGTTTGAAGTGGGCTTTGTAGCTTTTTAGCAGGCCAGTAGGTCTGAAAGATCTGTAAGGTTTAGTAGTCACCTGCCCCTTGTGAGACCTGGTGGTTACTTGAAAGATGCTGCGTCTGAAACATCTGTGTTAGTTCGGTGATGTCTGTCCCTCGGTAGACCTGGTATCTGAATGTCTGTCCCTTGGTAGTGTAGACCTGGTACCTGAAAGCTAGTGCGTCTGAAACATCTGTCTGTGAGGTGGTGTCTGTCCCTTGGTAGGGTAGACCTGGTACCTGAAAGCAGATGCGTCTGAAACATCTGTAACACTGAGGTGATGTCTGTCCCTTGTCAGACCTGGTGCCTGAAAGCTGGTGCGGCTGAAATATTAGTATCACTGAGGTGGAGACCGTCCCTTGTCGGACCTGGTGCGTCTGAAACATCAGTGTCACTGAGGTGGTGTCTGTCCCTTGTCAGATCTGTACCTGAAAGGCGAATACAGCTCTTTGTATTGACCACATGTAAACCCTGACATGAGATTGACTCAGTCCCAGCCCTACAAGTCTTTTTTTTTTACTCCTTGACGGTGGTTGGAGGGCCAGCATCAAAGGTTTAACCCCAAGCACCATTCATAGATAGGTGATCTGATTTTACCCCAGTCCTAACAACCATTTCATCTGCCTGGTGAAGAAATCCCCAGTTTCCCTGTTAAATGTGGGTGACCCAGGACAGTTCAGCGAAGGTGTCGCCAGCGAAGCCTCAGCCCTGGAGAGCATTGCTTGGTTTGGGAGGTGGGTGTAGATCTATACGTATAGTGTACAACTGCTGGGCCTCTATAATTCCTGATCCATGAAAGTTAATTGAAACAATTTCTCTTCAGGTTTTGGCAAGCACAGCATGAATTAGAAGCACTCATATCTATAGATTGAATTGTTAATGAAGCTAGGCATTGCTAATGAAACAAGTTTGCTGGCCTAACTAGAAACGGTGAAATTATCAGGATCTCGAGCTGAATTTCCAATCATTTTTGCTTATTAAAAACCAGTCCGTGCTTTTAATAAGGTAATCATCGTTGCTAGGCCCCCCTCTATGAGTGAAGATGGATTTTCTTAACATGGAGCAAAATTGTTTACGCCTTTCTGCTTTGTCCCCAGAACAGATATGTACTAGACCCTTTCAGTGAGAGGGCATTGTGCACACATCTGTGCAGGAGGGGTTCCTACTGTGCAGTATATTGGCTTTAGTGGACCCAAACCGTTTATTTGGAGACTCCTGCATATTGCCCAATTATCAAAAATCTATCCTTTGACTTCTTCAGTGATAGCCCTGAGAGGGAGTCTCTCACTGGCTGTATGTTGGTAAATTAGGACTCCTTCATTGCCATTCGTAAGGGAGAGGCTCTCATTGGGTGTGTATCGGGACATTACAACCCTGTGCACTCACGGTCTGTGTACTGGCACACAATGAATCCCTCCCTCAGTGATGGTCCTAGGATGAAATATCTCAGTGGCTGTGTATTGCCACAGCCTGACTCTCAGTGAAAGTCTTAAGAGAGAGTCCCTAACTGGCTGTGTACTGGTACACAGTGACTCCATCAGTGATGGTCCCAGTTAGGCCTGGGCGTAGTTTGCGTAGTTTTGCTACGCGGAACACCGCAAAGTTACAAAAAAACTCTGCGAAGTTCCCCGAGTGGTGGAGTGTAGTGCGAACTGCAGTTTGTGCTGGTATTCCTGCCGCTCGGATAAAAACTCTACCCAAGCGGCAGCTTGCGAGCTTACCATTCGCGATTGCAAACTTACCGCTCGCGAGCGGGAAAAAATCTCTGCTGCACATCGCCAAGCGGAGTTTTCTGCACTCTGCGAGCTCAGCGGAGTGCAGAAAACTCCTCGACGGAGCGTAGTTCGCCGTCAAGGCCTAGTCCTAGTAGGAAATCTCTCAGTGTCTGTGTATTGGCACAGCATGACTCTCAGTCTCAGGAGAGAGTCCCTTACTGGCTGTTTACTGGTACACAGTGATTCCCTCAGTGATAGTCCTAGGAGGAAATCTCTCAGTGGCTGTGTATTGCCACAGAATGACTCTCAGGGATGGCCGGTCCTAGCAGGGAGACTCTCATTGGTTGTGTATTAACACACAATGACTCCTAAGTGACGGTCGTAGGAGGAAATCTCTCAGTGACTGTATTGCCACAGCATGACTCCCTGTGATAGTGGTAGGAGAGAGCCCCTTACTGGTTGTGTATTGGTACACAATGACTCCCTCAGTGATGGCCCTAGGAGGAAATATCTCAGTGGCTGTGTATTGCCACAGCATGATTCCCAGGGACGGTCCAAGGAGGGAGTCTCACATTGGCTGTGTATTGACACATTAGGACTCTCAGTGATGATGGTCCTAGGAGGGAGTTTCCCATTGATTGTGTTATGGCATAGCTTGGCTCTCAGCGATAGTCTTATGAGAAAGTCCCTTACTAGCTGTGTATTGGTACATAATGACTGCCTCAGTAATGGTGCTAGGAGGGAGTTTTTTATTGGCTGTGTATTGGGACATTACGACTTCCTCAGTGAGAGCCCTGCATTCTCACTGTCAGTGTAATAGCACAAGACCACTCCCTCAATGACGGACCTAGGAGGGAGTCTCTTATTGGCACATTAGGACTCCCCCTGTGATGGTGCTAGGAGGGAGTCTCTTATTGGCTGTGTATTAGAGCATCATGACCCCTGCAACAGCCCTGCGAAGGAGTCTTTCATTGGCTGTGTATTGGAGCATTATGACTCCTTCTGTGGCAGCCCTGTGAGGGAGTCTTTCATTTGCTGTGTATTAGTGCATTAGGACTTCTTCTGTGGCAGCACTGTGAGGGAGTCTTTCATTTGCTGTGTATTAGTGCATTAGGACTCCTTCTGTGACAGCCCTGCGAGGGAGTCTCTCGTTGGCTGTGTATTAGTGCATTATTTATGACTCCTTCTGTGACAGCCCTGTGAGGGAGTCTCTCATTGGCTGTGTATTAGTGCGTTATGACTCCTTTTGTGACAGCCCTGTGAGGGAGTCTCTCATTGGCAGTGTATTGGGGCATTATGACTCCTTCTGTGACAGCCCTGGGAGGGAGTCTTTCATTGGCTGTGTATTGGCACATTATGACTCACTCAGTGACGGTCTTAAAAGAGGGTCCGTCTGTAGGTGTGCATTGGCACACGACTCCCTCAGTAACAACGCTAGAGGGCAAGCAGCCTCTTATCGACTCGGTACTTGCACCAGGAAATGCTGTGGTGAAGGGGCTTGTTCCTCTGCAGTAGTTTGGCCCCAGCATGTATCGTTAGGTCTGCGATGCTGGTGAGGCTTCTAGTAAGACGTTTGAGGACCAGTCATAACAGGCATGGCTAACAAAAGGTGAATTCCTCATATACAGAAGAGCACATTTATGAAGTCTTGCACAAGGGTCTAGCTGGTCGTTTGCGTTAGCTCCGTCACAGTCTAGTAACTAGTTGTTTGGAAGGTGCAAGAGCTGTGCGAGAATGCACTACAATGAATGGTCTGACAGGCGCTGTTCCAAATGGTCATTATTTGGGTCCGACTTTGCTTCTTATTGCTGTTATAGGTTTATTAACTGAATTATTTTCACAGATTTAAACGGCGAAGGCTGCACTGGCTTCGCTTGTACTTTAGCACCAAAGCCAAAGTTCTGGCTACTCCCTGGCTTGACTTTCCTGCTGGATCTCCAGCTTGCCTACCGTTTCCTCTCGTTGGCCTGTGAATGGCCAGGCCCTCTACAAGAGTCTGAAAGCCCAGAGCGGTCTCTCAAAAGTAATGCATGTGAAACCTTTCGTTGGCTTTAGGCTTTTTCCTTTATTGTTGTCGGACGTTATATATAAAGTCTTTTCATAGTGTTTATATTTTTAAAAAAGTTTGAGATAACTGTATAATCCAATTTACATTTTGCTGCTTTTTACTGTGTACATTATTTTACTGAAAAACCTAAAACAAATGGGAAATCAATAATAAAAATAAGTTGTCAAAATAAGATTTAAACTTCTAAGTAGAAAACAAATTGTATTACTGTTATTCGTGTATTAAAAATTCAAGACGTGAAACTGCTGGACTAATTTTACTGTTGGTTGTTAGAAGCAGGAATAGTTTTGATATTTCCTGTTAATGTACCGGCAAGTTGGTCTGCTAGTATGGGGATCATTAGACCTGGCGGGCTGTGTGCCATGGGGCACAATGTAGCAAGGGGTGTTCCCACGCTGGCAGGTTGATGAACCACTCACCCAGTAAAATAAGCTCGCTGCTCTTGTGGGCCTTAGTTGCTTAAAGAGCTATGCCAATGCAGCAGGACCACTTTTGGGCTGCCATGTACTGGTGCCCGCTTGTTATTTGTTTTGTGGAAACAACCCTTTAAACAGGGTATTGTTCCTCAGAGGGACAAAAAAAACAACGCCTAAGACGAGTAGGGAGAATTCTCCCTAAGTATGGGGGGCATTGATTATTGTTCTCATCTATGATTGCCAAGCAATGCATTGCATGTTGGTCTAGAGAAGAACAATGAACATCAGAAGACCCAATAGAGTGTGTTTTCTGACCTACACAAACTGGAGGTCTTGTGGTGGAATAGTGGCGTCTTGAAGATATCCAAAGGCAGAACCAGCTTGGCCTCTTCAGTCGGAAGCTTGGTGTTGCCTGTTATGTTATATTGATTTCTGTAGCACACTAAACACCCGAGTGGGTATCCAGGCACTTAGGCTGGTGTGTATGTGTGTGGTCCCGAAGGAACTTATACGAAATGCCAGGTCTTCAGCTTGTTGCCGAACTCAAGAAGTGAGGAGGAGGCTCTGATGTGTTGAGGTTGGTTGTTCCATGTCTTGGGTGTGATGTAGGAGAATGAACGACCTCCAGTTTTGCTTTTGCAGATGCGGGTAATGTGTGAGAGTGAGGCAGAACATAGGTGTCCGCACATTGGTGAAAGTGTATGCAGCGTGTTGAGTGTTGTTTAGAAGATGGTGAAGTTCAAGGTGGGTTGTGTTTTGCTTGTTGGTTGCCTTCTCAATCAAGCCCTCCACCTGAAATAGAGGCAGGGGAGCTTAAGGTTTTGCATGTTAGGACCATATTGGTTAATAGCTGGGGTTCCTACCTACCAAATTCTAAGTGATCCTTCAGTCTTCACTTTGTTTAATTAAAGAAAGAGAGGCAGTTCTATGAATGTAGTAGATTAATACCAAATTAGCACATCAGTGTTTTTAACTTTTGTGTTAGAAGACCAGTGAATTTGTTGTTACTTTTGGCTTCTGGAAAAGTGGGTATCCGAATATTTAAATAACTTATTGGCTCCAAAAATAAGTATGGTGGCATTGCACATAATTAGGACAGTTTCCAGCTGAGTGATTCACTCGTAACCATCTGCTGGAACCTAACCAGTGCATTCAATAACTTCAATAATCAAATGTTTTGATAATTGTGTTCATTGTTTCTAAATTTGTGATCATATGCATTCAAGTGTATAAGCTTAAATGGTGATTTGCTTATGATTGCATGCTCATGACCGCTTAGAAGTTCAGTATCTCCATTTTAGTCTGTTACCGCACAGCTGCTCCTGCGCTCTTGCTGTGTGCTAATGAGAACCTGGTAATCATATCAGGGAGGAATTGTCAGAATTGGATTGAAAGAGCCCTTGAAATAGGATAAAGGTTTGTGTAGCACACATTGGATCATGTGACACCATGCTGGCCAGTTTTCCTTGGGGACATCACTTTTAGTCCAACCAAGGTTGCGCCTGCAGCAACCTTAAGATTATCTCGCAATCAGCAGTTTGTCTTCCATTATCAAAAGCGCTTGGCATACGAGAAAGGACAGAGGTGGCAGGTGAGCTCTTTAATTGGATGAAATTTGGTGATGAATCTGCAGAGAGCTTTCTGCAGTCCCCTTCATTGCTTTTCTGTGCTTGCTGAAGCGAGCACCTTGTTCTAGAACTGCTTGCCGCTGAATAATGTTGAAGGCTGTGTCTGACTCACTGTGAGCCAAGAAGCAAACCCTCCATGTATGTAATTTTTATGTTGGGGCATTAATATAGTGCAACACTTCCTGAAACTAATAGAGTTCCTTGAGCTAGCTGAGGATGAGCTTTGCTCTTAGGCCAGAGGAGTGGCGCCTGTTTTAGACCTACCTTTGCACCTGTTTAGAGTCAGTTCTGCTGGCTCTCGTGGACAACACCCCATGATGAGCTCAAGCCCACTGGAGTTTGTCAACATTAAAATGGCTCCAGACCTAGAAATGACCTCTACTAGAAATTGTTCGCTAGGACCTTAACAAGAAGGAGCTGGTGAAATTCAGATATTAATTGTGAAATTGTTAGGGAGCAATGACTTTCAGAACTCTTTGCAATGAAAAAAGAACACTCGGAGGCTCCATTGCTGTACATTTCCTTTGCAAAATGCTATAAAAACAACAACTACCTTATTGGGGATGCGAAGAATCTGAGCACCGTGCAAGTGTGAACTCTACTAGCCCCATTCCCACCTGCCTTCGAGTGTGGACGGAGAAAATACAAAACACCAAAATATGGTAGACTCATTACGTCACCACTGCAGAGCCAAAATATTTGATTAATCCTCAAGCAGATTTTTCATCTATATTTTTAGAAAAGTATACAACTAGAAAAGGTGTGAATGATGTTAACAGGATTAGGCAAAGAAGGGTGAAAAAATTTACAATGTATGCCCAGTTTTGATCCCACCACAGCATTATTTGGTTTTAGTTGGAATTGGAAACAGAAGGGCATCGCCAAGTATTACTCCTCTATGATGCAGCATTTTCAAAGCATTCTTACAATTAGGTGACAATTATTTTGGTTTATATGGCTTAAAAATAGCTACTGTTTCTCACAACATAGAGCACCTGAGCCTGTCTCGTTTACAGGACTGATTATACTGTCTGGTCGAACAGCCTAGTCTCTTTGGATTTTAAAATGTCTGAAATGACCCGATACGAAGGGCATTTAGTTTCAGATTGTCTTCTATAAGAAAGTGATACCACATCTGGGACCTGTATGGACAGGAAATGATCGGTGATCGCACAATGAAACTCCATGTTGAAGTTTGCAACATTATGTGGGTGAGGGATTGTAGGAAAGTGGGTTTCTGTTGCAGTAACCCCGCCACTTTTTGCCTGGTTTCTGATGCTCTTTGGATTGATGTGCCATGGGTCTCTGCCAGTCAGGTGCACAGGGCCTGTGTTTTGCTAAAAACTGTACCTGTGTTGTCCACATATGGCACATCTCTGGCAACATGTAAATCCCTTGTAAAAGGTACCATGGGTACCAAGGGCACTGTGACCAGGGAAGGCCACTATGGGCTGCTGCACATATTTTGCCACCCTTAGAGGTCCTGTACTTTAACAAACAGATACTGCCATTGCAGGCTGCATGTTTTGGATGTAAGTCACCCTTCTAGCTGGGTGCACTATACCACTGGTGAGGGCAGGGCATGAGTCGGGGGTACATGCGGGTGGACGGCGCCCACCCACTATTTTCACAGAGTGGACGCTGTCCACCCTGCGAAGAAGTTGGGCCCCACGGAAAAATATGCAGAATTTTCCCCGGTGTAATTTGCAAACACCAGGACACATTCAGCAGTGCCTGCACGTTGTTGTCTGCTTTCGATTTGCAACCACGTGCAGGTGGGAGGGGGCTTTCTTATTTCAGACTCCTGCTGGGCCTATAACAAAGGCCGAATCTGAGGGGTCATCAGGTCTCCTTTTGATAGTGTCCTGGCTGGTAGCAGTCAGGAGCCGCACACCTAGAAGTAAATCCAGCAGAGGGGAAACAAAGGCCCACATCTTGTTAGCGCGTCACACATACTTAAGAGAGGCAGCTTATCACTTTGTTCAGACTCTGTTTAGGTCGATATGCATGCGCTGTAAGAATGTCAGATGTGTTGTTCTTTCCCAGTATTTACACAAAATAAATGTCATTTATATAGTGCTTACTACCCCTGAGGAGGCGTTAAAATAATTTAAGTACCTTTATTTTTTCTTTTATTCACTATGGGTAGAGGAAGTTTATGCTGACAAAAGACAATATTGTTTTATGTGTAGCTTACAAAAGTGTGAATCTTCTGCCTAAATCAGGAGGATTTCCCTTTATACTCAAAATGTGCTCCAATGTACTCGTGATAGACATGTTAAACACATATGTGAGGGCATAAGATCTGATGTCACTTCTTATGATTCACTTCTTGTGATGCCACTTCATGTGATGTCATGTGCTGTGATGCCACTTGCATTCTGATTAACTAGGTTAGTCCCCCACTTCTGTTTTTAGGACTTGTGCCCTGGGTGAGTGTACAGTTGCATGAGTACTGTACCCCTACAGTGACTAAGTCCTTCTTAGACATTGTAAGTGCAGTAAAGCCATAATGAGGTTATGGTCTAGAAGTTTGTCATTACGAACCCCACAGCACTGTAATGGCTTTACTAAATTCTGGGAAGTTACGTAGCAAACTTCTCAGCATAATAAACCCACACTGATGCCACTGTGGGATTTATTATAATATGCACTCAGAGGGCATCTTAGAGATGCCCCCTGAAAAACGACCAGCTTCTAGTGTATTGGCTGACTAGTCCCTGCCAGCCAGCCACCACCAGACAAGTTTCTGACCTCCTGGGGTGGGAGCCTTTGTGCTCCCGGAGGTCAGGAACAAAGCCTGCTCTGGGTTGGAGGTGCTTCTCACCTCCCCCCTTGCAGGAACAGCAGCACTTGGTGGTGAGCCTCAAAGGCTCCCCCTCGTGTTATGCTGATCTGGGCAGCTCCAACCAGTGGAGATGCCCGCCCCCTGTCCTCGCCCCAGTTTTTGGCGGCAGGACAAACAGGAAAATTAGTAAACAGGGTAGTAGTGTCCATCTTGGCTTCGCACACTCCTGAGTTGGCTAGGAGCTGAGTTTAAACCCTCCCCCAGAATTCTCCATCTTGGTTTGGGGATTTAGGCTCAATCAGAGTAAGGGAATGTGCTCACTCCCCCACATGGGGTGAACATGCCAAGTGTGTAATCACCCTAAGGTCAGTCTCCCATTGGCTACTACCTCGAGATCCCTAAAACACCTCCTACATTTTTCATTCAGGGGGCAGCCCTGAACCCAGGAATTCAGTATTGAGGACCTACGAAGACTGGAACCTGAAGACGGCGCAGCAGTAAAGACTTCAGGCCCAACTGACTTGGCCCCATCCCTACCACCCTGCCTGCAGCTTCGAAATCTCTGCAAGATAAAACTACTGCTTCAAAAAGGATCAGCTAACTCCAGACTTGGTGGGGACTGATCCTCAACTTCATTAAAGACTCAAGGCTCCGAGGACATTGGTCCTGTCCACAAAAGAAGATAAAGACCCTGCGAAACCAAGAAACCCTGATCCAGGACTTACCTCTGCACCCACTTCCACAAACCTGTGTCCAGAGGGTCCATTGATCCTGAAGTGGTTCCCTAGCAGTGCTGACCTCCAAACCATCGAGGGGTGTCACCTCCAAGGTCCAGTATCGACGCCTGCAGTCTCTTCACGATGGCCCCTCTCTACTGTGACCTTCTGGTAATGAGAAAAACCCGACAGCAAAAGACTCCCCTGCAGCCTCCGGCCCTATATCCAGCCAACCAGTTCCAATGGGATATTCATGTCCTTCTGCATCTGAAGTTCCTTACCTGGCTATTGATTTCCCTCGTCAGGATCAAGACCCATTTTGAAGATCCTCATGGAATAGCATTGGGTGCCCGATGCTGTGCAAGCACCCTGCACCTGGTCGCCCCTGTGCCGCTGGTGGTACAATACTGGTGCTGCCTTGTGTCACCCTTTGCCCTCACCAAAACCCCAGAAGATATTCGCCCCAGCCCGATTGGCCTGCCCGTGAGCAGCCTCAACACGCAGTGCCCCTAGCCCCATTGGCGGCCAGCATGGTTGCACTCTGCGCCCGGCCACCCCAGTGCCGCTGAGGTTGCAGTGTCAGTGCAGAACCTAACCTTGCTGGACCATGGTCCACCATCCAAAAGCTCACTTCTGTAAACAGTTTTACTTACCTGCAATTGCTAACTTCGTTTTTTCTGTAGGAACCCAAGTTATGATTTTTGTCCTAAAATGTTTCTGTTTTGAACTGTTTCTGTATGGGAGAAAAGTAACTGTAACCTAAAAAAGTCTTACTTACCTTTGTACTGTAAGAACCATAGTGTGATAGCTAGGATTATCACACAGAGTAGTCGATAAAATCTAAAAGTAACGCAAAAGTAATCAAAAGCAATTTTTATGTAATTTAACCTGTTTTCAAACCCAATACAAACCTGTCATGATTGCAAATTCAACCACTACTGCATTTTTTTGTAAAGTCTTGCATCTGAGAGTATATTTCCCTTACCTGTGCCAAGTCCTGCTTGGTTCTAGAAATAAAACGGAAGTATACCTTTTTTTTCTTCCCCAATCGGTCTGGATTCTGTCTCTGAGTATGTGTAATCAATCCTTGATTGAGTGAATACAGTAAATGCTTAACACACCCTCCTGATAAGCCTAACTGCTCGCCCACACTACCACAAAGAGAGCTGTTAGCGACGATCTAATTTAGCCTCTGCTATACCTCTGGGCATCCCCTGGACTCTATGCACACTATACCATACTTTTATATAGTATATACAGAGCCAGCTTCCTACAGGGATCTTCCAGCTTTGCAACTTTAAAAGTCATGCAGACGGATGATCTTAGCAAGAAGCAGGTAGCCTGTGAATTGCAGTGTGTCAGATCTTGTATGTTCGTAATAATCAGTGGTGGGTTACTGCAAAGTGCAGAAAAAGTATTAACACAGATTGGCCAAGCCCAAAGCCTTTTGCTGAACTCCCACTAATAATAGATTTTGGAACAAATTCATTGGATTTCAGAGAGGGACTGTTCTTGCCACTGACACAGTGTGAATTGTTAGTGAGGATTCCTCTGAATAGTAAATCTTATTTATCATACTCTGTTCATCTGTAATATTAGTCACGTTTACTCTCTTGAGCTTCTATTAAATAGACCTGTTTAGGGCCTCGCTTTCTAATATCAGAAGTTCTCTGGGTATTAGAATGTGTGACATCATGCACACGATGAGTGTTGAGCATAGAGCTCATCTATCCTTGTGTTCTAAATAACAGGCTTTCTGGCTAGCTGCACTACCAACATAAAACCAGTACCACCCTGGAAATATGAAGGAGGTGGCAGTGGATCCAAAGGAATTTGTCTCTTGTTCTACCCAAGTCTTCAGAAAGTTTAGGCTTCATCAGCAGCACCATAGCACCAGGAGGAGGTCAGCTGCAATAAAACGTGCGCTGTAACAGGAATACCTATATCATTATACATTATCTGATACATATTCCCTTTCAAAATGCATTTTACTCCTTGCTTATCCAGTCCTTCTTGAAGGAACTAAAATATTCACACTTCAAAATCATATCTGGAACTTTAGTCAGTGTTAAATTTAGTTTTGTTTTCTGCTGTCTGAGTTAAACCCAGATATTTACTTTACAGTTAGACATTCAATACACTAAGACCCTCTAATCTAAGTTGTACAGTGTGTGTTTGTCATTCACAAACAGGCAGATGGACAGATGCATATGAATCCATCTGCATTGCTAGGTCAGTAGCCCAGTGTTTGTAGTATTGCTACAGATGATGGCATGCACCTTATATTGCTACTTTAGCTAAGGTTTTTGTGATGCTGTTGGAGCTCCTATCCCCTCCTGTTTGTCCTGTACCTAATTAATTCTGTGCCTGATGAGTTTTCACTGAATCCACTTGCTTTCAAAGCCATAGTGTTCTTGCAATAAGTGCAACACGAAAATACGTACGTTTCAGACGTTCTCTGCTGACCCTCTTTAAACGAGTCTTCTGGCAGATCAAAGTGGGCCTGTGTACCACTTTACATCTTTAATGTAAGATGGCTTCATACCGGCACTTTAAATAATACGAGTTTACGGGAAAAGAACATGGTTTACTATAATTGGAATAAAATCCATTGGACAGAATCCAGCAAATGGCTGTTACCACTGTGCACCCAGCTAATTCCTGGAATAGAATCATTTAGGTGGGTGTTGAAAACCTTTTGGTTAAGTCAGCGGAGAGGGCTGACAACATTCATAGGTAAAAGAAGGCCTTAAAGTGAACTGGGCAAAAGCCAGACAGTCAGACAGAAGCAAAATAAAGAGGTCGGAATATGGTTAATGAACGGAGTCTAGGAACTAGTCTTACCTCTCACAGAAAGCAGACAAAGTGGGAGATGAAAAAGCAGTAAACCTGAAGTCGATGACGCCAAGAGCAAGGAAAAGTGTGGGCAGAGTCAGTGACAGAATTTTAAGGGATGAAACTGCTGCTACCGACCGAGGACTATTGAAGCAGAGACTGAAACCGCGGAGTAGAAGTGCATTAATTGTCCCAGAAAACAGACTATCATGAGGAGAAATAGAGAGACGAGGCAAGCAGTGACCAACAAGGTACTCTGGCATGGGAACACAGCAAGAACCACCTCGGAGTTCAGAGAAATAACGCAAACTTTGCTTACAACACTGCCCTGACCCGGACCTGGTCTGCAGCCAAAACAAAACTGTATAAGCCTAGGGTAGACTGAATCCAAGCAAGCACCCGAAACGGCATGCATAGTGCAGACTCAGTAAAGGAGCATATGTATAGGCCAACGGAAAAGGCAAGGGTAGGACTCCATCAAAAAAGCCACTCGGAGGAGACCAGCGGGAAGCCGCTATGGCAGGCTGGGAAATCGGATATGACTGGGAGTACCAAAGCAAGACATGTACAGGATCAAGGAAGGAAGCTGCCAAAACAGCAACAGATTTCTGAGAACGGTTCTCCCTCAGAATGGCTACTCGTAAAAACTCCTACCAGAAACTACTTGGTTTAGTTCTTCACAACTACTCTTGTGAAACTGGCCCCGCTTGAATAGATTCCACAAAGCGGCACATTTGTTAAAACTCTTAGGGGAAGCGGTTCGCCCTCAAAACGACCGTCATTTAATATACCTAATAACAACAAAACATAGATCAGAATAGATCATTCTGTTTCCTTGTTACTGTCAATAAGAATTAGTGGTTGTGGAAAACCATAAGTTAAGTGGTGACACTGCCATCGGTAAAACTGGTTCAAATATGGATCTGCAAATAAATGGATTTCTGAAGTCGATCTTGTGTAAATCATTTGTGGTTGTTATTTCCAACAGCTTTGAACAAAGCTTTACTCAGATTGGACTGAAACAAGTAGCACACTGAACCTTTCCTTGCATTCTTTGGCTCAACCTTGTATCAGCAAAGATACCATCTAAAAAAGCTAGGGGCGGAATCTGATAATACAGATGATCAAGACCAAACACAGACAACTAACAACCACGTGCTGTAATGCAAAAAGCATTGCTAACCAGAAGCAGCATGCTTGCCGCTTCTGGACTGTTGACTGGACCGCTCTGTCACCTCCAAACCCTTTCTAGCTACATTGCTGTCTATTATGAACAGTCAGGTCTTTTGTGAAGAAAGCCACAGTGTCTTAGACTTAAGAAATATCATATCTCAAAAGATGTAACGAAAAGTCTTGTAGCTTCAACCACTGTTTTTAAGGCCGCTACACTTGGGGGCAAAAGGGTGAAGTTACGTCTCCGCCCTTGTTGTTGTAGAAGGAAACTGACGGATCGAAGACTGAGGAAAAAAACGTAATGGAATGCTTTGAGAAAGATGCTGAAGGATGGGAGAAGGACAAGGCAACTGAAGGGTTGGAGAATCTAAGAAAAGCATGCAGAATACTTTTCTGTCTCCTAGGGAGATACACTCTGCTGCATTACGTCAATCTAGAGTCATGAATCCACGGATAATGTTTAAAGAATTGTAGAATTCTTTCTCTAGCTATAAAAAAAATTCTGTCTGTTTTTGAACCACCTCATAGTCTCCGCCCTCACCTACTACCGTTTCCCTTGCCTCCTGTACTAAGTTTCAGAAATCCTCTCCAGCCCTTCATTGGAATATTCAATGCTTTTGCTGGTGGGAGCTGTCAAGCTGGTTCAGCAGAAGGTGAGAGGCACGGGTTTTACCCCAGACATTCCATTGTTCCCAAAAACCGGAGAACCTAAACTATCCTAGGCTAGTACTAACTGAAAAAGTTTTTTCTTCGCATTTTTGGCCTGGTGGTGATAGCTCAATTTTGCATCAAAGGTGTTTACAAATGTAATCCCTCTAAAGGGCTTTCAGCATTGCCTGCGGGAAGTTTTCCTTTGCCCTTAACCCAACAACAGTCTCAGTTTCCACAGGAAACTGCCACCTAGACACTGTTCAACTTGACTTTATTCGATAAACATTGAGAAGTTTAAACTAGTGCTTTGTTAAAGGCTACAGCTCATATAGGAGCTTTACTCAACACTTGTTGGGCTATCATATGAGAGAAAGGAAGTGCTGAATTGAGCAATTGCCTGTTTCATGTCTCAGACATACGCATAATGTTTCAGAGGTTTCTCTGTGCTATTGCCTCAAGCATCTCGTGGTTCCCCTTGTCCATCTAGCCTTTTGTTATTAGAGCCACATTTGAGAAACTCAGTCCAAGACTGTTCTCATTGCAAACAAAATTGTGAACTCTTAAATGGTGGTTGTCTGAAGCAAATATAAGGTCAATCATTTCAGTCATTAGCCATTAAAATAACAATGGCAATCAGCTCTACTTAGATGCTTACTGCCAATATATGAACACTCACAGATGGCGCTCAGCCCAAATAAGTAATGTATCTTACTTCTTAACCAGGAAAATACTCTTGCAGGTTTTCAGGCAAGATCTCCTGTATCCGTACCTGCGAAAATTCCACCCAATCTGTATGTTTTCAAAGTCCTAAAGTTTTACTTTGAAGGAATAATTAACTTCCAAATGTTGGATCTTCTTTTCATCGCATTCTCAATCAAGCCAGCAAAGCAGCAATGGCTACTATTGCTAGGTGGACAATCTCATGCATATTGCAAGCTGTGACACATGAAAGGTTTATACACTTACAAGAATTCATGCTCATTCTACCAGAGCTAAGACCGCCTTAGTTGCTATCCCCCTTTCAGAAATTTGTTATGCAGTTACTTGTGCTATCCTCCATCGTTTTCGTAAGCATTACTCTCTGTATGCAACTTATGTAATTGCAACTTTATATAGTGTGTGCTACACCTGAAAGAGTGACCAAGCGCTTTACATAAGAAACTATTACAATACATAGGCATTTTGGTTTCATTACATTAGAGTGTCAGAAGACAGGTTTTGGCTTGCTGGTTACAATCAAGCAATATAGACTTTAGGTGATCTGGTTCCATGACTAAATCTAAACATTGTGTTTGCTTTCACATAGATAATCCATTTGAAATCGAGGCAGCCAGGTTTTACTACCATGATGGCTGCAGACATTTGGGCAGTTTTGTACTGAGCCAAGAGTTAACTGCAGGGTAGAGGTATAGATGAATCTGCCAGTTCTGTACCTTTTTTGCCAGGAGTCTGTCTGAAACATCTTTGCTTGGAATGTACTTGAAATCTGGTCTCCCTAATGCGGTTTCTCTACTAGCATTGACTTAAAGGCCCTAAGCCCTGACTCCATCTTGAGCACGCCGAGACTCAATTTTCTCTGTTTTTATGTAATCCTTGACATGTCTGCCTTTGAAGCAGGTGTTCTCATGTTTCCAAGAAAGTGTGAAAGTGTCAAGTCATTCAGACAAGGACATGGATTAGTCACTTGATGCCCCGACTGTGACCTTGCTAGAATACCTGATGCAACATCAGTCTGGGACAAGTGACTTGTTATCTCTACCTCAAGATCTGATAAGAATAACAGAAACAATGTACTCTGAATTGAAATGTTTTAGCCTTATTTGTTTATAAGAATGTGTGTAATACTATCATATTGATGCACACAGGTTATGTCAAACATTTCTAAGATTATGTCAGAAATTCCTATCTCAGATAAGATAAAGTATAAAAGGTACTCCAATCGAATACTTGTCAGGAAATTATTGCGCATGATACTTCCAGAAGATCTTCAGACTGCCGGGATACTGCTGCATCTTGCTCTACACTAAAAGCTGATACTGAGCCAAGTCCAGGAGAAGAGAAGCTACTGCTGATGTGTGTTTTCCGTTCAAGGTAACACCTTTTGCTGACTGCTGATAACTGCATCTTTTTACAGTAAACGGGTATGTAGTGGGTTGATTCTCCCTAAGCATCTCTTGAGGCAAGTTACACTACTCAATGCTCTCATAATATAGCGCATAGATGTAGGTTTTACGTTAAAATGCTAGATGACATTTTAACTTTGGCACATATGTTCATTTTGTTCTCGATCTTTATATGCATTTGTGCCTTTTTAATAACATTTTGTATGGTTATTTTAGATGTGTTAAGCAATAGGATAAGACTCTTGAAATAAACACTTGAAAGCATAAAGTGTCTTATTTGTGTATGTGTGTGTGTTTTTGCATGTAATTATAAATAAAGCAAAATTTGCTTTTTCAAATTACCACTGTCCCTGGATTCTTTTTTAGAGACTTTTAGTAACCTAAAAACATGGACACCATTTCAACTATATATTGAATGGGGTTGTGTGGGGCGGCTTCTTCACATTCAGTTGCTTGTGCAGTGAACTAAGGTCACTTGTGACATTTTTGATTTTTTCTTAACATAAACTTTATTCCATTTTCAATTTTTTGCATGTATTGCATTACATCTTCTTGTGTTTACAGTAGTTGAAGATTGTGTGCATGGATCGTAGTTACACATATTAATATCATTACAGTTTATCATATTTAATTTTGATACATAGTTTTTCATATTTATTCGTGAGATAGATGATGTGTAGACAAAAATCGGGATATACTGTTTCCTATGAATACATTTTAAACATTCTAACTTACCCCCAACACCCCCACCCCAAACAATAAATCTGTTCCATAAGGAAAGAAAGAACAATAAAAACAGTGCCGTAGCAGTCTAGGTGTCTCACATCCCCATTGGGCGATCAGGTCTGATCAATGAGAGTAGCGAGGGATCTGTCATTGACTAAATCCCTATAGGATATGATGGTGATCTAATCCATGTTTCCCAGTTTAAGGGCATGTTGATCAATTTTAAGTACAAGGTTCTTCCATAGGGCAGTTCTAGTAGTGTGTTTAAGTTGAATATTGGCGCATTTGTCCACTACGGGAAGTGCTTCTGATAGAGCGCGCAGTTCTCCCGGGTCACCCGAGTTACCAATTCTTTACACGCACTGGGCCCTTGGCGTGCAAACCTTTAATACCACACTAATATTTGGGTGAACCGGGTGAGGTTTTCTCCTCCTGCACGCTGCTATGAGCAATTAAGGTTTGGTTTCACCTCTGCTTACCATGCACCTGACTTACCACAGGCACAATTCTTACGACGGACCTGGAGCTAACAGGGAAAAATAGTAGACAGGCCTAACATCAGATACTCTTTATAATCAGTAAAATACTTTCCACAATTCTGTAAAATGACCACAGACACCTGAGGATGTTTAAAGTTTTATATAAAGTTCAAAGAGAATATGACAAGGCAATAAGTGATAGGCAGAATAATGCATCTAACATCAAAATCAAAACCATAAAGTAGCTATAGATAAGTGCTAAGACCATTTGAGTATATGGGAAGACTAGAGGTAGGATTTAGAACATACTAGTCACTGCAACTTTATACTAGAAACAATAGGACATGGATGGGACCTAGAACATGTACTTAACCTAAGTGTTTCAAACTATTCTTACTAAGTTCACTGCAATCATACTAAAGGAAAGGGAAAAATTGGAACATACTAGTACAATATAACAGTTTGGTGATACTCTAAAGGAGGGGAGAGAAGTGGAACAATTCTAAAAACAATTGCATATAACTTGTTCTCAATGTGATAGAGCAATATCTCGGCAAGAGAGCTTTATTTAGAAAAAGAGAGTGAAGACGAGAAAAGAGGGAGAGAGAGAGACGCAAACCCACAGGTTAATATTTACCTAGGTCTGAGAGAAGACTAACCCTGGCCACGGGTCAGTTGGAAGGACGGGGACAAGGACCCTCAGGAAGGAATGCCAGAATGCGAGCAGGTACAGCTCACGGACAGTAAGGACAGGATACCCCTCAGGATTTGGGATCAGGACTGGGCTCACCAAGGTACGACCAACACCCACAGCTTCAGAAGAAACGCCAGCGTTACCCCTCTCTGCAAGTAATCCGCCAGTAACCCCGATTTGGGTTTTTCGAATTTCCCAGCAAAGTGCTTCGCCAGCACTTAGGATTATTTCCACCCCTTAGGAGTTTGTGGAAAGTATGGACAGAGTGCTCCGCAGCACTTCAGATTGAGCACCTATAGAGTTCGTAGGGTCAGTGACAGGTCTGCTACTCGGACAAGTCGGACAATTTTCCTAAGCTAAACTAGGGCAGTTATACTGTTTTGGGGTCCCTCAGACCACCCACTAATGTTGCAAGTGACAGTTTCCCACATTGGGATTGGTGAGGAGAGGTGGTGCGGTCATTACCACCTCCTAGAATTCAGTTTTCTCATACTTAATATTCAATTTTGCACACCCGCCCCCCGGGTTCACGTTCCCATGCATGGAATACAGCAGTATAGGACAGTTCACAATAGGTAGCAACAGTATTGCTTTTTCCAAGGTAAGACTCCGTATTCCCAGCGATGTTCCCAGGCGCATTGTGCTTCAGGAGCCAGCTGGCTAGATTTAGCTTCTGCGCAGTTAGAACTTTCCCTGGTCACCTGACAGGGTTCAGAGGAGCCTCAGCATGGCGTCGCTCATGTATGCCCCAGCCCACAAAGACGCGGTACATGAAAAGTAAGCGAGAACAAATTAAAATCATATATAAAATGATCACACTGTATACCATGATAAAATTCTAACCAACCCTTACTTTATAATGACTATAGCATTATGTTTTAGTGCAAAAAGACAGATAGGCTAAAGCAGCAGTAGCAAGCAGAGAGCGTGGTGAGAGACAAGCGGCCATATTTGCAACAGTGCGCATGAGCACAGAATCCCTCCAGAATGCGAGTGCGTCACATCACATGGGTATGACCGACGCATGCGCAGACTGAATTTCGGCGAAGCAGCCATTTTAGTGCAAACTTCGTTTTAGTACGAGAAAAGACAAACAAGCAAGCATCCTGGGGACACCCGCGTGTTGGGAAAATACTTTATAAATGACGAATAATGATGTTAATATTATTACGCAGTTTAGACAAGGGTTTTGCATACGAGCAGGGCGCCTTACATGCGAATCCCAGCTCCATCAATCCCCTCTTTGATGATATTTACTATCATCACCACATATAAGGAAACAGATGCCAACTTTTCTCATTCATCCACATCGTCCATTTCAATTTCAATAAACTTATTGTTTAGTTTTCTTTCAGCTTCCCTATGTGAGTGGTGATTTTTCGCCTTTTTGTAAATTGCACTCTTTAGCTCTTCTAGTTCTAATTCATCAATGTTTCTTTTCACCCCCCTCTGATTTACTGTATATTTCTTTTTGCACTTTTGACATTTGCAACAGATAAAAATGATCAATACAATTACACCTATTACAACTATTGGCATCAGTATTTTCCACAAAATATTTCTACCTAGGTTAGTAAACCAACTACCTATAGAGGAGAGACCTCCAGTCAGTCTCGTCCAGGCACTGTCAACCTCCAATGGTTTGAGTTCTCTTTCCAAATTAGTTATGTTCTTCACATATTGTTTTAATTCGATACTTTTATCAGGAATGTAAGTGCAACAATGTTGCGCTTTCAGCATTCTACAGACTCCGCCCTCTTTTGCTAATAGGGTGTCAAGGGCAAGACGGTTTTGTAAAACCATTGATCTGATCGCAACCATTTCAGTATTGACCAGCAGGAAACCAGCAGCAGTGTCCGTTGATAACCGGTCCACTACTGTAGACAATTTGCAGATTCTATGAGTGTTCAGAACTACCCCCATTCCAGGTATCAGTGCACTAAAAATATCACCTATAATTTCACCTACACTTTCACGTCTACTACGCACTAAGCCATTAGTTTCTTCATCGCTTCCAGCTGCGTTATTCACATGGTATATTTTCGGGAAAACAATGCCAAAATAGCAGCTTCCATACCAGTGATCCGGCAATTTGAAATAAGCCTTGTTCCCACATATATAATATATTCCGGGAAACACAGGTTCTGACCCATTTTTGAACCCCCAACCTCCAATTACCTTGTAATTATGTTCACACTCGCTGGAACCGATGAATACATTGTTATAGTACTCTGTCTTTTCCCTATGGATACAAAGTTTCCCTTTTCGTTCAAAATCCAGCAACAAGGCAGGACTAGCTTCGCCTTCCGAGGTGTTATCCATGTGCTCAGCCCACCTAGGGACTCTATCCTTTTCGTCATTTGCCTTTTTCTGAAACTTTTCTCTCCTTCTGTCTGCCATCTTTATAAACATCTTTTCCTGCTCTTGCAGAGAACAGGTCAGATTATCTTCTCTTGCTTTATCTAAATCTATGTTACCTATAGTCAGGAAATATTCTCCCATATAGCGGGTCACGTCACTTGTAGTATGTACACGGTTCAAGTGTCCTCTAATAGGAAGTTCAGAAAATACTACGTCATCATTTGAATAATAGTACTGCAAGGTGCTTCTATAGAACAAGCTAGCTAATATACTACAGGAGATTCCATAGGTCAAAGGTAGATGGTGGTATGTCACACCTTCAGCCACTGAAGTTGGCAGCTTCATGCAGACGTAACAGTCCTCTATTTCCATAGCTTCTACGTAATGCACTAACAAGTTAGCAAAAACATTTAGATGCGTCCTGTTTCTCATTTTGTGGAAATGCAGTCCATCCTCATCTGGTGCTTCTAAATTAGGTCGTGTGTGTGTCAGTCCTACTCTTTTGTCGCGTCTTTCTAGGCTTCGTGGTGTTTCTGCAGTCTGTACAACCCCTACGTCTACTGCTTCGGGTTCAGTAGGGGACAAGTTGGGATCTTTACTTATCATAAAAGGTAGAAAAACTGTTAGTCCTATCCACATTACTATTAACATGGCTACACTACACAGGCATATTTTACAACAGGTTTTAAGACACCCACACCGGGATCTCCCAGAGACATTCGGATCAGACATATTTAGCTTACAGGTGGCTTTTGCTACCCCTCTTCGTTTCCTTGCACCAAAGGCTCACTTCGGGGCTCTCTCAAGGAGGGTCTTCGTCCGAACTCCGATCAGCAATGGACTCGTCGTCACTGTTGCCACTGTGGTGTGGCTCGTCAATTTCCTCCAACACAAAGTACGTCCACTCAGGGCTCCGATACAGTCGGTTCTGTTTCTTTATTCTGTCGCTCTTTCTTAGCGATTTGCCTTGGGCTGCATTTCTTTCACTTTGAGCCCTTTTTCTGTCTTTCTGATTTTCTTCGACTGTCTTTAGTCTGAGCCTCAGTCTCTTGACATATCGGGGTGCACTTCTGCCTCCGTGCCTCCCAGTTGTTGAGGAAACTTGGCCTTCTTCGTGCACTCTTTTTACTTTTTGATGTGGCACCTCTGTTTCCCTGCCTGTCTGACTAGTTCCAGGTCTTTCATCTATTTCTTCTGCCTGGTCGCTAATCTGTCCCTGCTCAGATTCAAATCGCACTTTCTTTTTATTTCTGGTTACTGTTGTTTCCGTTGTCTGAGCACTTTGATCTAGTTCTATCTGTTCCTGTTCATGCTCTTCGATCTCTTCGTTTTCTTCTGCATGAACGTCAGCTCTAATTTCTAACTGTCCCTTTCCAATTTCAGGAGTTTCAGGAGGAGTTTCGAGGTCCTGATCTGACCCTACTTGGCCTACGTCCTGATCAGGTGTGTTGTGGCTTTCGTTGACCTGACCTTCTTCTTCTATTTCTGACTCACCTGGACTATCCCACTCACTGTCTAAGTAGGAATATTTCCGGGTTCGTATTGGATCATGAACCGGGTCGTCGGCGGGGTACCATTCAACGTCTCGACTTGTGCTCGGCAGTTCGATGTCAGCTAGCTCCGGACTCTCTTCCTCGGAAGCTTCTTCAGCTGAGCTGCCTTCAGCTCCAGTCGCGTTTTCTCCAGATACCCGCTTTGTGTGGCTGGCGTGGATCCACTTCGGTACACCAGCGCACTTTACAGCAGTAGTGATGACGAGGATCACTTGTCGTGGCTTTCCCCACCTTGGCTTCAGGCAACTGCTCCGGGTGTGTTTCTTTAACGCCACCCAGTCTCCGGGTTGCAGTTTATGCGCTGGAGTCTTTGGCCACTCGTCTTCTGTCTCTCCAATCTGCTGAGAGAGAGAACGCACTTGGTCACCCAACTGCCTGCAGTATTCTAATACCATATCATCAGAAATGCTTAGCAGTTTGTGTCCGGGCACCCAAGCCTGTCGCATCACTCTTCCCATCAACACTTCATGGGGACTTAGGCCAGTTTTTCTGTTCGGGATACTTCTCAGACTCATCAGCACAAGGGGTAAAGCCTCTATCCAGTTCATCTTTGTTGAATCACACATCTTTCCCAATCTGGACTTCAGGGTGCCATTTATTTGTTCCACTACCCCAGAAGCCTCTGGGTGGTAGGCACAGTGCAATCTTTGCTTCATTTTGAAGGCTTTACAGAGCTCCTCTAAAACATCATTGGCAAAATGCCCACCTTGGTCCGTTTCGATTGTCTCTGGGATCCCATACCTAGGTATCAACTCCCTGAGCAATAACTTGGCTGTGGTGAGAGCATCATTTTTCTTCGCGGGATATGCTTCCACCCACCTGGAGAATAGACAAACTATGACTAAGATATATCTATATCCTTTGCATTTGGGCATGGTTATGAAGTCTGCCTGCATTCTGACGAAGGGACCTACTGCCTTTCCAATAGTACTCTGCTCCACTACAGTCTTCTTTCCTGCATTGAATTGCTGACACACTAGGCACCTCTGGCAAAGCCTTTCCGCCTGGTTCCTGAACTTTGAATTACAGAACACCTTTTCAAACACCCGACACATTGCGTCTCTTCCCATATGTGTTGGCTCATGTATCATTCTGATCATGGGGTCGACCAAGCTATCAGGCAGTACAGGCACCCCAGTCGAGTCTATTACCACACCATCATCTCTCAGTTTGCATCCATTTGCTGCCCACCTTCCTTTTTCTTTCCTGTCTGTGGCCTGCTGCAACTCTTTTAATTCTTCCCACGTTGACACATTCTCAAACAACATAAGTTGGCAGCTGGTTCCATCCCACAGTGCAATTTGTAGGGACATATGGTGTCGGGCACAAAACTGTGCAATTTGGTCAGCGTACCTATTACCGGCAGTCACATCATCATTTCCAGATTTGTGAGCCGCACACTTGACCACAGCCAATTCTTTGGGTAATTGGATAGCTTCCAGTAAGTCATGCACCACCTTCCCATTTCTGATAGTTGTGCCTGAGGAAGTCATGAATTCTCTTTGTAGCCACAACTGGCCGAAGTCATGAACGACCCCGAAACAATACTGGCTGTCTGTATAAACAGTTATTCTCTTGTTCTTACCCCTCTTACAGGCTCTGGTTAACGCGATGAGCTCTGCCACTTGTGCAGATTTCACTTCGCGCATGTAAGATGCTTCGATAGTTCCTGTCAGTGTAACCACAGCATAGGCAGCACTCAGACTCCCACTCTCATGTCTCAAACACGAGCCATCCACGAACATTGTTTTATCCCCGTCAAGTAGCGCTATTTCACGGATGTCTGGACGGGGTTTAGTGCTAAATTCAGTTAGATCGATGCAATTATGTTCCCCTTCCTCTTCAGCTTCTACATCCAGAGGGATAGGTAACAGTGTCGCAGGGTTTAGGACATTGCACCGGGAAATAGTTACATTTTCAGCACCAATCAAAATTCTCTCATACTTAGTCAGCCGACTAGGTGTGAGGTACTGGGTCTTAGTTCTAGTCAGTAAGATGACAACAGAGTGAGGAACATATACCGTGACGGGATGTCCCATGACAATGTTCTCACTCTGTTCCAGACTGACGCAAGTAGCAGCAACGGCTTTCAAGCATCCAGGTAATCCAGCAGCCACCGGATCTAGGGTGGCCGAAAAGTAGGCCACTGGTCTTCTAACTAATCCGTGCTCCTGGGTCAGGACTGAAAGAGCACAATTCTCTCTCGTGTCACAGAACAGCTCAAAGGGCTTAGTGTACTCAGGCATACCCAATGCAGGAGCGGTACACAGACAGTTTCTCAAAGTTACCCAAGCATTCATGCTTTCACTGTCCCAATGGACGGGGTCTTCTACTCCTTTCTTCGTCATATTTATCAGGGGTCTGGCTAGAGCCGCAAATCCTACAATCCATTGTCTGCAGTAACCCACGACTCCCAAGAACATTCTCACCTCTTTCTGAGTTCTGGGCAGTTCCATTGCTTTAATTATTTTGATCCTTTCGGTAGTGACTTTCCTGATTCCTTTTTCTATCTGGTGTCCCAGATACTTCACGGAGTTTTTACAAAATTGCAACTTGTCAGGTGACACTTTATGTCCTCCTTTTCCTAAGTGATTCAGCAAGGCAATGGTGTCAGTGACACAGTCAGTCTGGGTTTTAGATGCCACTAATAGGTCATCTATGTACTGTACCAAAACAGACTCTCTTGGCAGCACTAGGGATTCAAGGCACTTTTTCAGTATCTGGTTGAAAATCGATGGGCTTTCGGTGTACCCCTGGGGGACACGATTCCAGACATAGATATGGCTGTCAAATTCAAAACTGAAAAGGAATTTGCTTTCTGGATGTAATGGGATGGAAAAGAAAGCGTGGCACAGGTCAATGACAGTGAACCATTCTGCATTCCAGGGAATCTGATATAGAATCACTGCTGGGTTGGGCACAATAGGACAGCAAGGCACAACAATCTGGTTTACCTTGCGCAAATCTTGCACTACCCGGTACTTTCCACTAGGCTTTTTGATCCCAATGATTGGCGAATTACAGGGACTGCTCAGTACTTCCTCTATTATTTCGGCTTCGAGCAGCCTGGTAATTTCAGTCGCCACTCCTGCTTTTACCTCTGCACTCATTTTGTACTGCCGGGTTTTTGGGTACATTGCATTAGTTTTTATTGCTATTTTAACTGGGTCCACATTTGCCATCAAGCCTACATCTTTTCCTGTGAAATCCCATACTTCTGGTACTACTCTTAACTGGAGTTCTTCAGGTAAATCCTCAATTGTCAAAGGCTTGATATCAGCATCTTGTCTGACTAACATCAGTTTGTACAGGCCATCTTCATCGGGGGTCTGAATTTCTACGCCATTTGGTGTGCAGAAAATGGTACAACGCATCTTGCACAACAAATCACGTCCTAGCAGGTTTACAGGACTGGAATCACAGACCACAAATCTGTGCATTTCCTTGAAATTTCCTATAGAAATTTCCATTGGTTCAGTTACAGGGGTACTTATTATTTGATTTGAGACGCCCACCACTTGGATTGCTTCTCCCGAGAGGGGTAGGTTAGGAACATCCACTGTTCTTACAGTAGATCTGGTAGCACCAGTGTCCAACAGAAAGGTGACGTCTTTTCCCTCAACCTTTCCTTCAATGTATGGTCCAGTCTGGTCTACCGGTAAGGAGGCGCCAAGCACGCACTCCTCATCCTCCCCTCTCAGGCCCCGTCAATCTTGATCTTCACAGAGGAAGGTATCATTTAGCAAGTACTGTGGAATAATTGCGTTTCTTTCACTCTCAACCTCCCATACTTCCGCCCTCTCATTCTGCTGACCCTGACTTTTAAAATTCTGTCTAGGAGCGCGAGGTACTGGAGGTAATTTTACCTGTTGCTGGGCTTTTCTTGTCCCCTCTTTCGGCACCTGTGGATTTAAACCATTTACAGGGGCATTACCGGCCTGTAGGTGTGGACACTCGTCTCGCCAATGCCCATCTGGCCGCACCCATGGCACGGAAACTTTTTCATGGCTTCTTCCCGACTCATTTTAGGTCTGGGCTTTCCTCCCCCCCCCAGTAGTGGCTTTCTGAACATCATTATCAGAAGTCAATTTACTTAACTGTTTTTCTTGCTGTTCAGCTAATTTCACCTGTGCCCACATGACTTTCTCCTTGAGGGCCTTCTTTTTATTTTCGATTTCATCTTCGCAGTATTTTGCATATTTCAGGACATCATCTATGGGCTTTCCCTGCCAACTGATTTTGTTATCTCGAATCCATTGTGAGATTTCAGGCCTTAATCCTAGCACAAACCTATAACTGAAATGGGTCATGTCCTTCATGTCTACATTATCGATCCCACTGTAAGTTTTAAATACCTGCAGTAACCTTTCATAAAATGAATGCACCGTTTCATCACGTTCCTGGGTGGTTCTATCTATTCGGGTCCAATCTGTCTCTTTTGCTGGCACCTTTTTCTTAAGGTACTGAATGACCTGGTCATATTTCCTCATTACATCAGGTGAAGGGGCTCCCGTTTTCTCATCTCTGGGATATTCATCATTAGGCCAATCAATTTCTATCTTACATTCAGTCCATAGGTCTACAGGGACAACGATGTCGAAAAACCCATCCAGGTCTTTCAAGAGGCATTTCTGAACTTTTATGAAGCGTTCTACCTGCCTGTACCAGTCAACTGGCTTCTCACGTAATTTCGGGAAGTCATTTGTAAATGACACAATGTCCTGTCTGGACCAAGGGACATGGACATATTTTCCTCCCGGGACCTCTCTCATGGGGCACAATTTTTCTGTTGGTGTCACTTCCTTTAATACGAATTCTGAAGTCACTGACCCAGCCCTGCTGCTTTCCTTTTTCTTTGCCCACCTGGTTCTCCATTTCCCCACCTCGCCCCACTTCTGCAAGAGTTTCAACAATTCTTTTACTTGGATCTGTTTTCCCATCACATTCAGGCTTTCTAAATCCTTGTCTGAAAAATCCACTCTGTAGGGTTTCTGAAGAATTTTGGAGCGACTAACATCAATTCCCATTTCTGTCGCTGTATCCATTATCTTTTCATGGAGTAACCTAGCACTCCGGGTAAGACTTTTACTGATAAACAGTAACTCTTCTTCATTATACGAACTCAGGCGCTCAACTCCTACGTTCCCAGCCATCATTTCTTCTATTTCTATTCTTAATTTATATATTTCCAATGCTTTAGGCTGGGGAGTGGTCTCCTTCTCTAGCTCCTTTGTCCATCTGTCCAAATCTTCTGGGGAAACTAAGGTGGCACTCCTAGCCCCGGTTGCACTTTCAATCAACACCTCTTTTGGTCTAGGCTGACTTCTTGCCCCTGCGATACTAGTCCTAGATTCTCTAATGGGCAGATCCATCAGAACCACAGATTCACACTCACTTTCCTGATCCTCATCTATGAATATTTCCTTCCTCGGGGTCGGGATGCTAGGAGTAGGCAGTATTGGGGTGATAACAGGAGGATGGGGACTAGTCAGGTCATTTCTATACAGTGGAATAGCTGGACCAATAGTTACTGGAATAGTCAGGGAATCAGGATGGGGATGCATCTGGGCAATGGTTCGAACCAAATCTTCTCGCTGTTTAGTCAGGGCTTCTTTCTCTTTTTCCTGCAACCCCCTTTCTGCAGAATTGCCATGCAATACCTGAGGTACTAAGGACGGATAAATACTTGGGGCAGTCGGAGCAATCAATCGAGGTGGACTTTCTCCGAATGGCTGATAATTCGGGACTGTGGATTTAGGTCTGCAAAACCCATCCTTTTCACTGTTTTTACTGCCTGTACCTGTTCCGTCTGTATCACTGTCCCTCCTACTTCTGGGATAATTTGTAAAGGGATTTTGAGAATGCACAGGTTCTAATTCTGCAACATAGGGAGGTGGATTTTTCATTAACAAATCTTCCAGGTGTTCATCTTCTACGTCCCCCATAGGTGCTAGGTGATGGGTTTTTTCTTTACATTTTCCTCTTTTTTCTTCAGATACCCCCATCATAGGGAACAGCCCTTCAGTCAACATAGATTGCCTCCACTGTTTCATTTTCTGCTCTTTGGTTGGCGTTGGAAGCCTGGGATACCATTTACTCACTCCCTTATCCATCCGGGGTTTATCTCGCTCTGCAGCCTCAATCTCCCATTCCTCTAGAGCTTCGTACTGGGTCAACCTAGGTCTAGGGTGTAATTCATTCATGCGGGTCCTTAAGTTAAACAGGATCCGACCATTAAATGTACCTTCAACAGGGAATGCTAGGACTCCGTCATCTACAGTATACTTTGCCCAATTTTCTAACCAGACACAAGTGTGATACCCTTTATCAAACAACATGAAAGAAGCAGGGGTATTTGGCGGGGGAATGAGTACGCCTTCCCTCGTTCTAATGGGCTTGTCAGTTTTAAAAAAATTCTTTACTTTATCGGAGAATGACAGTTTTCTCTTTACTCCATACATCATGTGCGGTCTACCTCGTAAAATCTGCTCCTTATGAAATCCTAGGTACTTTGGATTTGGTATGAAGTCTGGATACCACATACAACTCTCCAGACTCGCTTCTAACTCGGCTGGATTAATTTTGTTTACCTTTATGCTTCCAATGCTAGCGCGACTTATTTTTCGCACTACCCAATCAGGTCAGAGAATACAAATACTGTTAACCAATGGGTGCGCGGCCTTTTCGCAAGACAGAGTCTCACGCTTCGGCACTCACCCCTCCTTTACAAATTCAGCTCCACTACCCGCCCGCTGTTTTGACCAATACCAGCGCGGCACGGAGTGACGTCAGAGCAGCTCTCCGACTGACTCCCTCCTTCACAAGGTAACGGAAACTTTTTACTCTCTCTAAAGTGCGAGTGCAAGTTTTAGTCAGTAACACACAACGTTTGCCACTATGTCTGAGTGTTCTAAAGAGAGAAAAGACTTTTCTTTCGCTACTAGTAAACCACTTCTGTCTACTTTTCATTCACTCTGGATAGACTTCTTTGCCTGTCCCTTCACACTAGTAACATAGAACCCGTTATTCTTCTGACTCATCCACCTTAGTCGGGGATATGTACTGAGCCAGGATTTCACCAGCGAACTATTTTACTTACCAGACAAGCCTCAGAGACCCTACTACTCCTTCCGTATGCGACCCTTACTAGGTGATATCGCAATGAAAGTTTTATAAAGGACTCGTAGCTATCATTCACTCCAGAAACAGAAGGTCCTAATTAGTGCTTCCAGTTATTCTTAACCCTGCACTAATGCCTCAAACCTAGTGACTTCAACAGCTAACCGGATTCTGCTCACCGTTAGCTAAAATACTTCCCCGGGGATTCAGACTACACTGAACATTCACAAACAATTTTGCGTTAATATAACATTTATAACAGTAATGCAAAAACCATATACATTTACATATAAATCCTTAAAACATTTCAAAATTTTGAATCAATACAGTAGAAAATCAGCAGCACATTAAATTTTCACGGTTTGCTTATGACCTATCCTGTCTACCTAATCTAACTAGTCCAAACCATCCTCTGGCTGCCAGAAAATTACTGATAGAGCGCGCAGTTCTCCCGGGTCACCCGAGTTACCAATTCTTTACACGCACTGGGCCCTTGGCGTGCAAACCTTTAATACCACACTAATATTTGGGTGAACCGGGTGAGGTTTTCTCCTCCTGCACGCTGCTATGAGCAATTAAGGTTTGGTTTCACCTCTGCTTACCATGCACCTGACTTACCACAGGCACAATTCTTACGACGGACCTGGAGCTAACAGGGAAAAATAGTAGACAGGCCTAACATCAGATACTCTTTATAATCAGTAAAATACTTTCCACAATTCTGTAAAATGACCACAGACACCTGAGGATGTTTAAAGTTTTATATAAAGTTCAAAGAGAATATGACAAGGCAATAAGTGATAGGCAGAATAATGCATCTAACATCAAAATCAAAACCATAAAGTAGCTATAGATAAGTGCTAAGACCATTTGAGTATATGGGAAGACTAGAGGTAGGATTTAGAACATACTAGTCACTGCAACTTTATACTAGAAACAATAGGACATGGATGGGACCTAGAACATGTACTTAACCTAAGTGTTTCAAACTATTCTTACTAAGTTCACTGCAATCATACTAAAGGAAAGGGAAAAATTGGAACATACTAGTACAATATAACAGTTTGGTGATACTCTAAAGGAGGGGAGAGAAGTGGAACAATTCTAAAAACAATTGCATATAACTTGTTCTCAATGTGATAGAGCAATATCTCGGCAAGAGAGCTTTATTTAGAAAAAGAGAGTGAAGACGAGAAAAGAGGGAGAGAGAGAGACGCAAACCCACAGGTTAATATTTACCTAGGTCTGAGAGAAGACTAACCCTGGCCACGGGTCAGTTGGAAGGACGGGGACAAGGACCCTCAGGAAGGAATGCCAGAATGCGAGCAGGTACAGCTCACGGACAGTAAGGACAGGATACCCCTCAGGATTTGGGATCAGGACTGGGCTCACCAAGGTACGACCAACACCCACAGCTTCAGAAGAAACGCCAGCGTTACCCCTCTCTGCAAGTAATCCGCCAGTAACCCCGATTTGGGTTTTTCGAATTTCCCAGCAAAGTGCTTCGCCAGCACTTAGGATTATTTCCACCCCTTAGGAGTTTGTGGAAAGTATGGACAGAGTGCTCCGCAGCACTTCAGATTGAGCACCTATAGAGTTCGTAGGGTCAGTGACAGGTCTGCTACTCGGACAAGTCGGACAATTTTCCTAAGCTAAACTAGGGCAGTTATACTGTTTTGGGGTCCCTCAGACCACCCACTAATGTTGCAAGTGACAGTTTCCCACATTGGGATTGGTCAGGAGAGGTGGTGCGGTCATTACCACCTCCTAGAATTCAGTTTTCTCATACTTAATATTCAATTTTGCACACCCGCCCCCCGGGTTCACGTTCCCATGCATGGAATACAGCAGTATAGGACAGTTCACAATAGGTAGCAACAGTATTGCTTTTTCCAAGGTAAGACTCCGTATTCCCAGCGATGTTCCCAGGCGCATTGTGCTTCAGGAGCCAGCTGGCTAGATTTAGCTTCTGCGCAGTTAGAACTTTCCCTGGTCACCTGACAGGGTTCAGAGGAGCCTCAGCATGGCGTCGCTCATGTATGCCCCAGCCCACAAAGACGCGGTACATGAAAAGTAAGCGAGAACAAATTAAAATCATATATAAAATGATCACACTGTATACCATGATAAAATTCTAACCAACCCTTACTTTATAATGACTATAGCATTATGTTTTAGTGCAAAAAGACAGATAGGCTAAAGCAGCAGTAGCAAGCAGAGAGCGTGGTGAGAGACAAGCGGCCATATTTGCAACAGTGCGCATGAGCACAGAATCCCTCCAGAATGCGAGTGCGTCACATCACATGGGTATGACCGACGCATGCGCAGACTGAATTTCGGCGAAGCAGCCATTTTAGTGCAAGCTTCGTTTTAGTACGAGAAAAGACAAACAAGCAAGCATCCTGGGGACACCCGCGTGTTGGGAAAATACTTTATAAATGACGAATAATGATGTTAATATTATTACGCAGTTTAGACAAGGGTTTTGCATACGAGCAGGGCGCCTTACATGCGAATCCCAGCTCCATCACTTCCACTGTATTGAAGTTTAATAATAGAAGCTGTTACGGGTGTTGTTCTCTGTTAATTGCCTGGCATTTGCGCATTCAATTATTATACACCACTCTTAAAGACTTGAAATAAAAGATTTTAACACCTGCTATTTACGGCATGTAGAAGCTTCAAAAAATGCTGTGAAACACTATAAAAATAAGTTGTAAGTAAAAATCTGTCCAAGACCAGGTGTAGTCTGACAGTGCCTTTCTAGTTTTACGTGTGTACCTTTCCAGGCCTGCCCAGTACCTTTGAAGGCCTAGTGAAGATTTGTATGAGGGTCCTTTGAGGGCCTGTTCAAGGTTTACGGAAGAGGGTGTCGATGTCCATGTGAGGCAGGTATGTTGGGTAAGATGTTAGCAGGTTCTGAAAGGTTTTGCCAACGCCCCTCCACAGGATTTTGCAATAAACTGAGATCTGTACAGTTAACATAACTGGGAGAGACATAATATGCAATGTGAGCATAGCGTGAGCCTACTGCACTGTGGTTAGGTTTTGATCTGGACTTATGATTTTTGATCTGTTTTCGATCACCTTGGTATCCTAGCATGGAGGTGGGTGGGGTTTAGAGCTCCTGTCACTTAGTACTGGATTTGATGCACTGACTCGAGTGGGCAGCTCCACTGACACCGGTCCATTGAAAACATATGCTAAGCCCCAACTGCGCCACGTGATAGAAATGTGTCTTTCGAATGTGGAAGGCCGGAGCCTGGCGCGAGGGGGAGAACGCGCGCCAGATGACGTCCTGGGGGTATTTTTAACTGTCAGCAGGGTGTTGGAGCTCGGTGTTAGAAGCATGGAAAGTAAACGTGCTCTCCAAGTCGAACGATGTTCACGGAAGATTAAGCAGCCAGATTATCGGGCAGGGAGGGGAGGGGAGCGCTCAACTTTAAGAGAAAGCTGGAGGGGGGCGCTGCCCCTCGGAGAGGAGGAGGGGGTGTATTATGACCCCCATTGTTCGGCCCATATGTGAAGGGGGTTCCCCTTTAGAACCAAATAACTCTAGGGCCGTCGCTATTCTTCCTAACTGATACAAAATAAATGCGTGTTTTGTAGAAACTCCAGTGAACAATTGTTTCGTCATCATTTTCAAATTGGTCGCAACTGGGATCTTGGGACTAGTGTGAACTGGATGTCCTAAACGCCACTGACAAAGTTCAAATTGTTACCCTAGTTATCAAGCCGCCCACATCTCGATTTATATGAAGGTCGGGAATTCGAATCCTGGCTAGGTAGAAAAGGGTTTTCTTCTTCGTCCTCATGAGGTCGATCCTTTATTTGCAGCGCTCAGAATGCAGAGGTTAAATCCTATACTAAACATGTTATTATTGTGAACTAGGGGGCATATGTATCAAAGGATACATTTGCGATTCTCAAAAGCGATTTTTAGAGAATCGCAAAACGCTATGTATGTAAGATTTGCAAATAATGTTGCGAATCCTACATATTCCTTAATTGCGAATCACAAATTGCGATTTGCAATTAAGGAATTCCTCCCCATTCATTCTTATGGGTCTAGGCCCATAGGAATGAATGGGAAGACATTCTCAATTTGCGATTCTCAATTAGAGAATCGCAAATTGAGAATGCAATTTCAAGGGTGCCAGGGTGTCAAAAGGACACCCTGTTGCACCCCTGAAATGTACATGTGTGCACATGTGGCACAAAAAACAAGCCCTAAGGGCATGTATGTGCGCCACATGGCACTTTGAAAAATGCAAAAAAGTGCATTTTTCAAAGAAATTGCAAATTAAGGAGAAATCGCTCAACTTGGGTGCTTTTTACATCTCATTTAAGGAATCACAAATTTTGCGATTCCCTATTTTGCAAGGGTCTTTTGGGATGATACATCCCTAAAGGCTTTTGCCCGTTTGATAACGGGAAATGAGCTTCATACATATGCCCCATAATGGCTATAATGGCTTCCGGTTCTGCCCCTTTGACCAGATTCCTCAAATGGACGCTACTGTATGCAAATGCTTGATTGATTTGATTTATTATTGGTTACTGAAAAGACGGGTCATTTTACTCTACTATTACTTAGGTCAGTGTGCCCATAAATATAGCCGTTTTAAGGCTTTGGGGGCTTTTCTGCTTGCTGTACTTCATTGGATTCAGTTTTAAAGGTCAAGAATTTTCTCTGCCAAACTGCACTTTATTCTGGGCATTAATTTGCACGCTCAACATTTAAGTTCTGTGAAGCTGAAAAACATCAGTTGGGCCTTTCTCATCTAAGAATGCTCATTTCTCGGTTTAATCACTACACCATTATGTTCTCTTCACCCGTCTAGAAAGCCTAAAAAATATCTATTTCGTGTTGCCAACTTGCCCTCATGGCTGTTGAGTCTACTATTTCATCTTCAGTTCTTACAGTCCTTTCTGCCACTACCCAAATCTCCTTTATAATGTGTCTATAAAATGCCTGCCATATTTAAATATCAATAGATGTTTGATGCCACGCAAATCTGATTAAAATAGCGCTGCAAAACGTGTTACCATAACCTTGCATGCAGGTGTATGATCTTCACTTCTGCGAAGTGTAGGAAACGTATTCTGTTTTGTTTGCTAGTCTGTCATGACCTTCCTAAAGTGAAGTGACTTTGATCGGGTTATTTTCAACAGGGCTGCAAGTCCTATCGCCAATAAATCGCTATTACTACTCTAGATTAAGACTTGTCAGTACTGTCAAAGTCTCTATTAAAACATTTGTCTGTAGGTGTTACAAATATTTTTGTGTGGCTTCAGATCACATTGCAGCACAGAAACTACTATTTTACAAGTCACAGATGATGCCTTCTTGGCCAGATGAAGATGACCCTTGCCTCCTGATATTGCTGGACCTCTCAGTTGTCTTTGACACAGTCGTCCATCCTCAAATGGAATTTACCTGTAGTACCCTTCAGTGGTTCTCCTCCTACCTTTGCAACCAACAACAGTTGGTCACATGAGCATCTCCAGGTCCTAAAAGAGCCCGATCACCTTGAAAGCCCCCGATATGTCCATACTGTCTACTGTCAAGTAGAACCTCTACATGGAGGCACATGGTGCTATACTCGCACATAACAGCATCAAGCTTCACCAAAATGCTGATGGTACACAACTCTATTTTAAAGTCTCCTCAGCGACAGACCTGCAACTGCTCAAGGACTGCCTGCACATCATCCAGACCTGTTTGTCCAGTGCCTACCTGAAGCTCAACCCCATAAAGACAGAATTCCTGTTATTTTCGAAGAACAACAAAAATGAAACAGTACAAAAAACTGGCTCAGTGACATGAACCCTGATGGCTTTAAACTCCAACTGAATTCCATGTCACTTTAATTACCTTGAATACCAAACTCATCCTCAGGAACACATTACCAAAAATAAAAATGGCCTGGTGTCAGCTCTCTTCTAAAGAAAGTGAAATAATGTCTTCCTGAAAACGATTATAGAACTGCTGTGCAAGCCCTTGTACTGTTTCATCTGGGTGGTGATAGCACCCTGTTCCATGGCCTCCCAGACTCCACACTGGCACCCCTTAAGGGATTCCTACATGTCGCAGCATTTTTCATCCAGGGCCTGAAGTAATATGACCATATAACCCCCATTCTGATGGAACTCCATCGACTGCTCTTGCCAGGCCACACCATCTTGAAAACCAGCTGCACCATTTACAAAGCCATCAAAACCATCACCTACCCCCCTGATCTTGCAGACAAGATCACCATCTCTAGTGTTTTTCTGCATGCCACAACCAGGATACCATCAGACCCCGGTCTAAGAATGAAAAAAAGTTAATAACAAGGCAGCAGGCCCTATTCATGTATGCACCTAAGATCTGGAACAACATCCTCCTATCCCTTGGGACTTCCCCAACCATACTCCAATTTAGAAAAGATTTGAAGACGCACCACTAAACACACATCACAGTACATTAACTGTCAACAACCTCGCCTATCACTTGCTGAGTTTATGCTTTTCTTTGACCCTGTTCAGTGCTCCATTGACTTTTGGCTAGGTTTGCACTAAAGAAATACCATAAAGATACATTTGTTTATTTTGTTAAATGAAAATTTCTCTGAATTAGATTGAAATACTAAGAGTTTAGTTCATGATTCAAAATACTGTATGTTGTCTGTTCTTCTTGTCAGAAAACCAGGTAATTCCGTAGCAAGTATTTTGAGTATGTGTAGAGAAAACAACTTTATTATTCCAGAAAGTCCCAAGTATGTAGAAAAAAAACACCTCTTATTTTTAATCGAGTAATGAAATAATGTAATAATCTCACGTAACTATGTTATACTATTTTCCCTTTCTATGTTATGCGACGCTACAGAAACTGATGTAACTGTGTAACAATATTCTGAAACAACAGCGCTCCTCTACCTCCGGGTCTAACCAACGCTACATAAAACTTTTCAAATAAAATAAATGACGGACTTCCTGTATGTTATGAGTTTCGGTGGAATTGCACTGGAGTGCAGAAGGAAATTACATAAATACTTGGCTGACATTAAGATAAATCAAGTATTTGTTCTCTAGAATTCTTTCAGGAAATGGTCTTCAGCTTTGTATGCTTTGATATAACACTTTACAGTTTCGTACATCATATAACACTTTATATTCAGGCATATCTGCTTATCTTGAACACGGTCTGTAATACTGTACTTGGTAACAGAATCAGGGTACCGCTCAACCTCAGAGGACCTTGTCAAGCCATAACTGGTTAAGGTACACATCCTTCTCACCATCTTGATAATAAAAGGGTTATTTTACCTGTAACATGAAAAAAGCCTCTCCTGCTACTGATATGTTTACACCTTGTTTCTTGTCCTTCTGAATTTTGCAGTAAGGTATCTTCTCTCTGATTGCATCATTTTATGGCTGGTTTTGAGGTTGTATAATATTGCTATTTTTAGTGGACATTTTTAGATGAATGGTAAAAATTTCTACCCATTGGTTTTTATGGCAGATGTAGAGGTACCAATTTACACACAGTCACTACACAAGCAAAGTCATTTTGGTTACTGCTCCAGATAAATTATTGTTCAGGACCATTAATACCAGAAGATGTGTAACGTGTAACTAAGAGGAATTGCTCTAACATGGTTGCAGTGATAAGTCTACAGCAATCCTACCCTTATTGTGCTACTTCTAAGCACTATTCTAATTCTAGCACAAAAGAAATAGTGGAGAGCAGTTGTTTAACCCCTCCCATGCTCATGACGAGCTGAGCTCATCATGAGGCACGGTTGCGCTGTGCTCATGTCGAGCTGAGCTCGTCATGAGCTGAGCTCGTCATGACCGCCGTGGCGCTCACACGCAGGGATAATTCCCCTGCTGTGCTGAACGTTCCACGAAAACGAGTCTGGGCATGACGAGCTCAGCTCGTCATGAGCACAGCGCCACCGTGCTGCATGATGAGCCGAGCTTGTCATGAGCACCGGGGCGCTGTGCGCGTCTCCCCTCCCCCCAGCACAGCTGGGGAATTACCCCCGCAGCGAAGGGGTTAAAAAGAATGTTAATCCTACCAAAGGGACAATGATACAAACGATACGCAATGAAATTAAGTTATTATCATGATCAGATATGATTGGTACACATTTTTTACATTTTGAAACAAAGTCTCATCAGATGGGGAGGAATTAAATAATCGCAGATCTGCTGGCTGGAAGGGAGTTTAAATGGGCAAGTGCTCTTTTGAAATATTCAAATGTTGTTAAAGAGTAATTTTTGTTTACATAATAAATTGCTTAATGACTGAGTTTTAACTTTGTCTTTGCAAAAGGATATGACCTATTTACCCCAAAAAGCCATGAATACGTTAAAAAGGCAGCCCTTGAGTAATCACAATGTGTTTCTGTATGCTTTTTTTTAAAATTAAAAATGTATCTGCCAGACTCTGCATTCCTCCTCAAAAGTTTAAAATGCAGCTTAGGATGTTACCCTAATTGGGGGTTCCATGTGTGGGTATAAAAGCTAAAGAAATGGGAAGTTTTTGTGGATTCCCTCTGAATATGAAATGTGTATTACTCAAGTTTGAATTGAAGGTTCTTCATTTTTAAAACTGTGCTGTACATTTTTTAAGACCGTTAAAACAAATTGAAGAAAATATGGGGTCTACACAAGATATAATGCCACTGATTTGTTATCTAAGATGAGATTTTACGATGTTACAGTTGAATTGGGCTTTTTTTCAAAAAAAGATTTGTGAGAATATAATCTTGATATATTGTGATGAAAGGTCTCTTGAAAATAAACTAAATGTTCGTCATATTAATCACACATTCGTAATTTTACTAATCCTACACGTGCTCTTTTTGACTGACTGAACTTAAGCAGGGGGATACACAGAATAGAATAGAAAAGACATCATATTCATAATGGGTACGCCAAAAAAGTTCTTTTAAATTCTTTTCTCTTTGTTTTGAAAGTTTATGCAAACGAGACTTAAGAGGTTAATAACAGCACATAATCTTTGGGAGCCTCATTTTCTAACAAATGATAATATAGGCTGCCTTTATGACTTGAAAACATCCCAAAAATGTACTGAGATTTCCAAACCTGTAGTGGTCCCACAACAGATAAATTCTTGGGAAACTTACTAAGGCTTGTGTTTGTACTATTATCCATAAAGTCTAAAATTGTTAATTACTTAGTCTAAATGGTTTTTCACTAGGGTATGTGCATTCTTTGCAATTTCATTTGTTAGAACACTGTCGACCCACGGACCTCGTTCGGCATCGAGGAGCCCATCGACTATGAATCCATCAAGATTGTTGCCGTCGAGATCCAGATCGACATCGAGGCACACTTCAACATTATGACGCTGTTGGCAATCACCCTCGACAAGCAGGTCGTGGTCGGTTGACGTTGAGAACTCTTTCGACATTGTCTAGACTGCAGGAGGCAAAAAAGAAAGAAGAGAACATGTATTTACTCCTCCCCAGATTCAGAGTACTCTAGAACATATTCCCCTTCTTCAGGGGACCAGCCTTGTTCACCACCACCAGTTTCATCTCCTCCTCTACGATGGCCTCCCAACGCCACCTTCGCCTCCACTGCCTCTCATTCCACCAGCACCGGTCACTCAAAGACCAAGATCTCGGTCCAGGTTGCACCTTAATGTAAGGTGCCATAGACATAGCCCAAGGTGCACATATACCTCTTCCAGGCACTCTCACCATCATCATCATTCACCACAAAGATCTCCGTCAAGCCATCACACAGACATGTCCTCCATTTCTACTGGACGATACTCCCCAACACTTTCGAACTCTCCACCTCCACGCACATCACCGGTGGATGATATTACAACATTTCAAGAGACCCTTGTAAGGGGAGTTGCAAAACATTGCATTCCGATTTCGACTCCAACATGGGTCATTTTTGAGACCTTACAACACAGGTCAGCACCAAGACCTTTGCTGCCTCTAGTAACAGGTCTTCTTGAACCTGCTTTGGACCTCTTCCTGACACCATCCACTGTTAAGCCAGAACAATCCAGGATACAAAAGAAATAACACCCTCCGGAACAAGATCCTGCTTTCCTATGAACAGATCCTACAACAGACTCTGTGTTTGTTGTAATGGCAAAGAAACATTATGCCACTACTCAGACTTCTACTTTGTCTCCCGATAAGGAAAGTCGGAAGTTGGACTCTGTAGGTCGTAAAGTGTGCAGTACGACAGCCACCACCATTAAAGTAGCCAGCTCCACTGCTCTTCTAGGCAGATACGTCCGGGCACTTTGGGAATCCATGAACCAGTTTGTGGAACTTCTTTCTAGAGATAAGATAGAATACTTCATTGAAATCCTAAATCAAGGGTTACAGGTTTCCAATTGGGTTATTAGTGCTACAGCAGACTCTTCCTTATTAGCAGCTCTTGAGTACTACCACTGCATCGCTCTTAGAAGGCATTCTTCGCTCCGCTTTACATCCCTCAAGCCAGAATCGCAGTAGAGGATATTAAATCTACCATTCTCTGGTACTACTCTATTTGGAAGCCATACCGACGACGAGATGGCATGGATGAAGGCGGAAACAGAAACTCTAAAAGCAGCTGAGTTAGAGAGACCAGGGAACAGATAAAATCTTTCCGACCCTACAAATGCCACTTCTAATCCCAGAGGGTTCAAACCCCTCACTGGTATCAGGGGCACCAGCAAAGTGGTGTGCAACAACAGCACCAACGTCCCTATCAAGCTTATCAAAGAAAAAAGCCTAGAGGGAGATCTACCCAGCAGCCTGCCCAAGGGGGCAAGCAACCATCTATGTCAAAACCCTGAATCTTTAATTCCCTCCTCTTCTGTTACCCACTCCGGTGAAGGAAGCATCCAGCATTATCTGGCAGAGTGGCAAAACATAACACAAGATGCCTGGGTACTGAATATTGTTTGCATTGGATATTGTCTGAGGTTCACCAGTCTTCCACCGTCTATACCTCTGAGAGCATCCAGTTTCCAACTCCCACTGTTATGATCAGAGGTCAACATCCTCTTACAAAAGCAGATAGTGGAACCCGTTCATCAGCAGAAACGAGGTTCAGGCGTTTAATCCAGGTGCTTTCTCGTAAAGAACAAAAGTCTAGAATTAATTCTGACCCATTCTTGACGTCAAAACAGCCAACAGGTGTATTGAGCGGGAAAAGTTCCAGATGATGCTATTACACCAAATTTATCCCCAATTAGACCTGGGGGATTAGCTCTATTCCATCGAACTTCAAGACTCATAATTTCATGTACCAATCGCCAGAATCATTGAAAGTTCTTGAGGTATATAGTGGGCCAGGACCATTGTCAAATACTTCCATTTGGCCTGAAGTCCGCACAAACGACATTCTCCAAGTGCATGGCAATAATTGTTGCCCATCTCAGAAGACACAAAATATTTGTCTACCCATGCTTAGATGAATGGCTAATCAAGGCGTCCACGTCTCAGGAAGCTCAGCTTAATGGCAATTGGACCTGCAATCTCCTACAAAGGTTAGGCCTTCAGGTCAACCACAGCAAGTTGACCTCTGTCCCAGTTCAAACGGGGAGAGGAGCTTATCGATCGTTCAAAAGTGTCTTGCTCTCATGAAAGCCTCTCATCCAACTGTAAGAATAACATCCTGTCTCCTCAGCTCGATAGCCTCCTGCATCTTTCTCACACTGAATTCCCATCTCCACATGCTATCTCTAAAGGAAGGTCCAGTGGAACTAATTGACAGGCAATTGGGAAAGCAGGATACAAATATCCCTTCATGCATAGCTGTCCCTGAAATGGTGGTGCTCTCCAACCAATCTACTTCCAAGTACACCATTTCATCAGGAGATACCTCCTCAAACCATAGTCACGGATGCCTCACTACTAGGATGGGGAGCCCACATGGATCACCTCCAAATCTAGGGCAATTGGTCACAGAGAGAATCGACATACCATATCAAACTCCTCTAGCTGCGTGCAGTCCTTTTGGCACTGAAGGTGTTTCATCCGTCATTCAGATCCCACTTCTTGCTTGTTCAGATGGAAAATACAACAACCATGTACTACCTCAACAAGCAGTGAGGGATGAGGTCCAGGCCCTTGTCACACGAGGCTCTGACGATCGGGAAATGGCTTCTAGTCAGGAACCTTACCATCAGGGCAACTCACCTTCCAGGGGTCCAAAATGCTCAAGCAGAGTTCCTCAGCAGCCTTTTGCAAGAAAAACATGAGTGGGTCTTAAACCACGACATTGTCCAAAACATCTTTCAACGGTGGGGAACTCCGGCCATCGACTTGTTCACCATCGCATAAAAAGGAAGCTTCGCCTTGAGATACTTCTAGTCAGGGATGTTAGTAAATGCCTTATGGATCAATTAGTCTGGCAAATTTCTCTACGCCTTTCTGCTGATTCCCAGATCCCAACAGTCCTCATCAAGTTGTCCAAATCGAGAACCAAGATGATTCTCATAGCTCCGGAATGCCCACGCCAATGGTGGTTAACGGACCTTCTTCATCGGTGCGTCGTTGCACATCTCAAGTTGCATGCTGACCAGACCTGCTAACGAAGTTCGGAGTCCAGATGGTCTTTGAATTTGGTGGCATGGCTCCTGAGTTAGTTCAGTACGGACACTTGAATCTACCACAAGACTGCATGGAGATCCTGAAATAGGTTACGCTGACTTCAACAAATTACGAATATGCCTTCAAATGGAAGAGATTTTTCATATGGTGTTCCTCTAAGACCGTGGACCCTACATCTTGTCAGGAAGATGTCATTCTTCCATACTTACTCTGGCAAAATCTGGCTTGCAATTCCCTTCTATAAATGTTAACATGGCAGCTCTTACTACCTACAGAAAAAGTCCTTCACAAACCTCTTTTTTCAATATCCCCGTAATCAAGTATTTTCTAGAAGGGTGAACAAAGGTTTTCCCTCCCATGAGGCATCTTCCTCACATGAGCTTAACATAGTACTTTCACGTCTGATGCAAGACCCCTTTGAGCCTATCCACGAAGCCCCCCTGAAACACCTTACTTGCAAGACAGCTGTTCTTGTAGCAATTATTATTATTATTATTATTATTCTGACATTTATTATGCGTGCAGCTACCCCCAACGGGGGTGTCCCGGCTCTGAGGACCGCGAGTGAGCAAAACTTGGGTATTAGCAGCTGGAGAATAGGAGTGTCTTCAATTTGCTCCTGAATTGTGATTCCGAATCAGCCAGGTGGAGATTGACCGGCAGGGCATTCCAGAGTCTGAAGGCAATCACCGCGAAAGCTCTGCCGCCCTTCCTGGCTAGATGGAATCTGGGGGGGGGAGCAGAAGACGGAGGTGGTTAGATCTGAGTGCCCGTGACGAATGGACTATCTTTAACCTTCCTCTAAGATATCCAGGTCCCTTACCATTCAGGGCCCTGAAGATAAGTACCAGGGCTTTAAACTGGATAAGTGTGGCAATAGGCAACCAGTGCAGATTTTTCAGGTGAGGAGAGATAGAGTGACGGTAAGGGACCTTACAGATCAGCCTGGCGGCGGCATTCTGGACAATCTGCAGCCGCTGTAGGAGGTAGGCAGGCACTCCCACATAGAGGCTGTTGGTATAGTCAAGGTGGGAAGTGATAAGGGCATGGATTACCGTCTTCATTGACTCCAAGGGCAGGTAGGGGGACATTTTTTTTATCATGTGTAATTTGCCGAAGCAGGCAGAGGTAACTTTGTGGATTTGAGTTTTAAAAGATAGTTAATTTTCAATTTGGACACCAAGGTTGCGTGCAACTTTGACAGGGGAAGGGGGAGGTTTCAAGTCTGAAGGCCACCACTTGCCAGGTATTAGGGGGATTGATTGATTAAAAAATAGCACCTCCGTTTTGTCGGTGTTAAGTTTTAAAGTGTTGTTAGCCATCCATGTGACAATGTTGGAGAGACATGTTTTAAAATTCTCCAGTCCATGATCCGAGTGGTCTCTAAAGGAGAAGACAAGCTGAGTGTCATCAGCGTAAGAGACCACTCTGACCCCAAATGCCTCTATCACCTTAGCCAGGGGTGCAAGATAGACGTTGAAAAAGAGAGGACTGGAAGCGGACCCTTGCGGGACACCGCAGCTGAGGGTTTTCTTTATCTTTAGACCAGAAGGGTCGACACCATACCTGTTGTGTACGGTCCGTCAGGAACGATGTGATCCAGGCCAGAGGGGTGGCACAAATCCCAATATCATGGAGTCTTTCCAGTAGTATGGAGTGGGAGACCGTATCGAAAGCTGCGAACAGGTCGAGGAGCACTAACATGGCAACCCCTCCTCTGTTCACACTTTCCCTTACGGTCTCTGTGACCTCCAATAGTGGCGTCTCCGTGCTATATCCGGACCTAAATCCGGACTGAGAGTCATGAAGGAGATCATTTGACTCTAAGTAGTCGGAGAGTTGTTTTTGGACAAGTTTTTCTAAAATTTTGGAAGGCTTGGGGAGAAGAGAAATTGGGCGGTAATTACTATATACTGCCGGGTCCGCAGTTGCCTTTTTCAGAAGAGGAATCAGGATGGCCTGTTCCCATGTCTCCGGGAAAAGACCAGACTGAAGGGAGGCGTTCCATAGTGTTGCCAGGGGTCGCACTATCGTAGGGGCCACGACTGTGAATGCCTAGGCAGGCATGGGGTCCAGCGGGGAACCCGACTTACATTGCTGTATTTTTTGTTCGGCCATGTCCACTGAGATGGGTTTGAACGTGTGCAACCTCTTGTCACTGGTGGGGGCGAGACTCAGGGGAGAGATCCCTTCGCTAGGCCCACCAGTAGTGTAAAAAGAGGAAAAGATGTCAATGACTTTCTCATGAAAGAAGTCAGAGAGACCGTCACAGAGCTCTTGGCTAGGTTCAATCGCGTGGGTGAGGGCAGCTGGTTTGGTGAAATGTTTCACGATTTGAAATAGCATTTTTGCGGAGTTTTCCGCGGTGTTAATTTTACTGGAAAAGTATTCTTTCATAGTAATTAGTTTGATTTTATGGAACTTTTTCAGCACATCTTTGTAGGATGTTTTGGCAGCTGGGTCGTAGGTGCGACGCCATAGGCGTTCAAGCCTTTTACATTTACTTTCTGGGAAAACCACGGAGCAGACGGTTTAGTTCGGGCCGAGGAAAGAGTAGTTAGGGGGACAATGGTCCCTAAGGCTGTGGTAAGGTGCCGGTTAAAAAGCTCGACATCTGCATTTAGGTCATTAGAGGGTTGCCAGTTTAGAGTAGACAGTGCGGGTTCGAGCATCTCGCACGTGACCTTAAACCACTTTCTTCCTACGTTCTTTGTCCTGCAGTGAGAGGTGGGGGGTGAGAAAGTCTTAAGGTTAAAAGGGATCATGCAATGATCTGACCATGTCAGAGGAAGAGGTGCTAGGGTAGTGAGTCCTGGTAGGTTAGAAAAAATTAGATCTAGAGTGTGACCCGCTGTATGGGTGGGTTCATGTACTTTCTGGTCGAGTTTTATTCCCGCCATAGTTTCAACTAGGGACTTGGCTTTTGCACAGGTGTTATCGTCAATGTGCTAGTTGAAATCACCCAGAATAGTGAAATGGGGGTGTTTTAGGGAAAGGTCCGCTAAGGTCGCTAGTAGGTCAGTGACGTGAGCTGGCTGAGTGTTGGGCGGGTTGTAAACCAGCACCCCAGCACAAATTAGGTGCGAAGCCTCGGAGATGCTGAAATACATTGATTCAATCGACCCAGTTGAAACTAATTTCCTGGATGTTATCTTCCAGTGTGCCCTGAGAATTATAGCAATTCCCCCTCCCATTTTTTTGCCAGGTCTATTGATCCCGACAAATTGGTAGTCAGAGGGGACTGCTAGGGTGATGTCAGGGTTGGAAGTATCCTTTATCCATGTCTCTGTTAGGAACATCATGTCCCAGGAATTGGCGGCGAGGGATAGCCAGATATCACTTGCATGCTTAGGCAAGGACTGGCAGCTGAGAAGACATGCTTTGAATTCGCGTGGGGGTGTGGGCCTGGTCCTTCTGCAGTGTCCCATCGCCGGCGTGGCCGAGGTGGAGCGAGGGATAAAGAGCAATCCTTACATGTAAACTGCTTACTGAGCAGTACGGGGTTGCACTTGGTGTGTCTACATTCAATAGGGGGTCTAAGTTCAAGGAGTTTCGTTCTTGGCCAGCAGCGACGTTTTATTGAATGAGTTTGGGGAGCATAGCTAGCGCTGGACGCGGCACAGGCGCGGACTGGCACAGACGGGCTTCACTTTGGCGGGCCTTTGGCGCACCGTTGGCGCGCCCGCTGGGCACATCCGCTCCGCTGCGCGTCCGGAAGTGCATTTTCTTAACTGCGCATACGCCCTGGCTCCACCCTCCCAGCGTTCCGAGTCTTAATTGGCCGCCCTACCCTCCACAACAATCGGGACAAGCCCGTGGTGGACTGGGGTAGGGGCGGGGAAGTAGTTACTAGCTGGCGTTACGAGTGGGCAGAGAACCGGCACATATACAGGTAGGATGATACACAACCAATATTTTTTAAAAGAGCAACATAAAAAGAGATTTTAAAAGAGCAGAGTGAAAGCGGTCACCTTCTGCAGCAGCTAGCGCAACAGATTGCTATCGCGCATCTAGCAATGACTTCGGCTCGTAGGGTTAGCAAGATCAAAGTGCTTTGTTCTCACAAATCATACACAGTCTTCCACTCTAGCATAGTGTTCATGAGAACTCACCCTAAATTCTTACCCAAAGTTATTTTGAACTTTCTTGTCAATCAAACCATCAACAAAGGATTCCTTCAGTACCGCTCTACTCCAGCTGAAAGATCTCTTCATTCTCTGGATGTGAGGAGAGTTTTGCAATTCTATATCAATAAGACAAGGGACACCCGCAGATCGAGCTAACTGTTGATCAACTCCAGTCCATATGGGTATAGCCATTTCCAAGTAGTCTATCTCCTGATGGATAGTTTCCTGCATCATTTTGTGCTAACAAAAAGCTAACAAGACTCACTATGATCTAAACCTAAAGCACACTTCGCTAGCGGTATAGTGGCTCCTGCTGTTTTATTGAGGAGTATCCCTATTACGGATATTTGCGAAGCTGCCACGTGGAGATCTGTCCATACATTTACCAAACATTACTGCCCAGACTCTGATGTGATGTTATGTTATTTGCTTTTATAATGGGCACAGCTACTGTAAGAAGTATCCTGGCACGATAACGAAAGAGTTGTGAATCTTTAAAAAACTGAAACTAAAAGAGAAAGGTTTTCAGCTTTCTCTTAAAGTCCACAGAATCGTGAATACTGCGTAAAGCTAGCGGCAGGGCATTCCAAGCCCATGCAGCCTTCAAAGCCAGGGAACTCCCTCCCAGCCTCTGGCGAGTGAACCGAGGGATCCGGGCCAGAAGTTGTGAGGAAGACTGCAATTGACGATCCGGGACATAGAAGGAAAATCACTTCTGTAGATAAATGGGCCCACGGCCATAGAGGGCACTGTGAACAATGATAAGAATTTAAAATTTGATCCGCGCATCAATAGGAAGCCAGTGCAGTGCACACTGCTTCTGCTGAAAAGATCCAGCAGAAGTCTGGCGGCGGAAATTTGCACGACTTGAAGCTTATTCAGAAGATAGCCCTGAGTACCAACGTTCCACACATTGGCGTAATCCAGGCGAGAAAGGATCAAAGCGCAGACAACCATTTCCTCCGCAGATCTAGGAAGGAGAGGAAGAAACTTCCTCAACATTTTCAGCGTTGAAAAGCAGGTACCTGCCAGCCTCTTGAACTGGGTGGCAAATAGTAGGTTGTCCTCAAACCACACTCCCAAATTCTTGGCAGAGTTGCCCTTAGAAGTAGGTAGGGGAAAACCAGAAGGCCACAGCAACTCTCTAAAGTTATCCAAGAATTTGCCATCCAAAAGAATCTCAGATTTTTCCTTGTTACACTTAAGCTGCACTGCAGCGAGCTAGTGAAACACTGAGGACAAACAATGTTGAACAGAACAGACCGTGGCATCTTCCCTGCCCCAAGTGATGCTAGAGCAACACTCAAGTAGGACAGTACTCCCTCAGAAATCTATTTCCTTAAATGGGTACCTTAGTTCATTCTCGGTCTTCTCCATAGCTCTTAGTAGGGATGGGCTATTCAGTGCTTATGACTAGAATGGGAAATCCCCTACAAAAGAAGGAATCCTTTCTTACCTGTAACTCCAGTTCTCTCATAGGGGAATTTCCATTATAGTCGTAAGCAACCCTCCCTCCTTCCCGGTATAGTGGACAGAGGTAACCAGGGGACCTAAATAACATCCTGCATCACCTCAAAGAGAACTAAAGCAACTGCCACATGCTCTGCATAATGGGATACTGGTGGTCCCTAGGTTCTTACAGGCATATCCTCTATTTTTAATGCATATAATGACAGCCTATGGGGCTATACGGTCCTGCTTTCCTTCATCTCTATACTATATCAAAAAAGGGGTTGTGAAAGAGATTTATGATATATTAAAACCTCATGAAATTATACTCCTATATAATTCTCCCGGCTCCTTTTTTAAGTACATGAGGAAGAATTGGGTCATTGTAACCTAGTCCTATAAGCTGTAAAATATTTTTCTTTCTTGAGTGACTCTACAGGCCTTCCTGAAGAAAGGCGAGCATTTACACTTAAGAAGATATATTGTGAAAAAGTACTCCGGGGGTCCCTGCACATGGGTAGGACTATTTAGTGCTTATGACTATAATGGACATTCCCCTTTGAGAGAACTCGAGTTACAGGTGAGAAACTGTCCCTTTCTTCTCCTGGGGCCTTGTTTCCAGCACATCTGATGCCGCTAGGGCAAAAAGTCTTGACATAGTCAGATGTTCCTTGTGGCCACATAAGGTTGAATATATGTATGAACTAAAGCATTTCATGCCTTGGCATGTTTTTCATGTGGTCAGCTTCCTTTTGTGATTCAGTGTCAGATTGGTAATTCCTTCGCTTAGAGTTGTCTTGGTTTGTAGCAGGGACTGTCTGTTCTTATGTCTCATGAATATTTTGGATCCTATTTTGGCTTTTCAGCTTCTGCTCCGTCAGTGTTATTACATTTCTCTTGAGAAACAGTCATTTAACAAAGTACTGGAATTCACACAAGAAGAATATTAGCAATCATAATTGTATACGCAGTTTACAAAAGATGTGAACGTAAACTGTCTGCCTTTGGTTGCCTTGTCTAGTTTACTTGTGTTGTTTCAGCTTTCCCTTATAAAATGGTTAGCTGATAGAGCAATTCTTGCTTCAGGACTTTGGTACTATTGATTGTTTGCACAATTCCCGCCAGAATGTTGGCGTCAGATTGCACAAGTTAGTCCTACAGCAGTCGGATTATGTCAGATGACCAGTAATGGACACTCCAGGAATGACCTCCCCCATCTGAGTCACACCTGTTACCTCTTATTCAGCAGTATAAATCTGTTTATACACAGAGACTTTCTAAAGAGAGGAAATGACACTGCTCTTATAAGAGCCTAATTCAATCCAAATAATTTCATTATAATGCTGCTCATCAGCCCTGGGTCTCACACATCTTCTGAAAAAGACATTACCATGAAAGCGCAGAGAAGAGTAGCCCTATACGGTTTATTGCGAACATCTAATGGAGTGAAGGAAAGTTGCCTTTTATTCCCATTACTGTGTTAATATTGTGATGGCATGGCAGCACTCTAGTTGGGAATATGTGATAGTCTGATTGAGGCCTCACGATATTAGTGGCTGGGTTCAGACCTCATCACGCCCTTTTAAGTTTTTGAGTAACTAGAATGGGGTTGAGCAAGCAATGCTTTGCCTTTCCCTGGAAACACAAAATGAAGGAGACCAGGAAATGAGAAGGCCGGGTGGAACGAAGTGCTCCATTTTATCCCTTCACAGTGATGGCATATTTTTTGTACTGCCAGTTAGAAGTAGTTTAATCATAACGTTTAATATTCAATTTGCTTATCTTATTTCCACCCATGTTTCCAGCTCAGACAAATAAAACACCAACATGTAAAATTGCGGTGGTCTTATGTGTTCAGAAAGCGGTGTATTTGCTCATGCTGGCAGTTAATTGTTTGTACTTGTTTATATTTTCAGCTGAAGTTGCGCATCTTGCAGTCATATGTGACTGACTTGAGTGAGCAAAATGATGTCTTGGTTCAGACAATGGAGGAAGTGGAAAAGGAAGCCAGCCGGAAAGAGAAGACCCTTGAGGCAGAACTACAGGTATTGTCTCATTTACAGGTGTGCACCTTTTAGCCCATGGGCTTCCAACCTTTCCTAGAACTAGAGCTACATATGTTCAATGGAAGTGATCCTGAGCTACTAATATTGTTAGTGTTGTAATAGCGAGCACACAAGATAAGAACATTTTAGTGGCCAACCCATGCAAGATTACCAGCATTGATCACCTCAGTGCTTCATGCAGAGGTGCTTGCCAGCCCTATTGTAAAAAGATTTTTTCAATTTGGAATTTCTCTACATGGGTAGTACTTGGCATTAATAGTTGCAATGCCCCTATCACCAGGGTAATATTAGTAATATTTCATAATTTATCACTAAAATTGAAGCTTAAATATATTTTGGAGAACCATTTTCTCTAAATGTCAGCTTATGAGTTTTGAAAAAACACACATTTCCATTCCAAAGAGACACTTTTCAATATTTGGATCCATATATTAATTCAACCGAACAAAAGTTTCTAATGTAGCTTACTGTGCTGCACACAGGAGAGCTACTTCCAGGTAGCTGTAAAGCTACCAGTAGCTCACGAGCTGCTCATTGGAGAAGCCTGCTTTAGACATTTCTAGCCAAGTACATTCAGAAATCTTGAATGAGCCCTATCAAAAGTAATTTTTTTCTTTACTCAGAAAGACTTAAATTAGACTTTCACAAGCTCTGTAGCCTTTACTTGATAGGCCAAAATGCGGACTTGGTTCAGCATACTCTTTTAACCAAGCACAACTTTCTGGTTTTAAAATCTATGGACAAGTTTACAGGATTTAAGTGGTGCATTTTTTTCGCATATAATTGATTCGAGAGGTCCAAATGCCTTTAGCATTTCCTGTTTGTATCTTGATCACCATTACACGTCTCAGAATAACAATCAAAGACATGAAGGTCAGTAAGATGAAATGATAAAAAGGGGTTAAAGGTAAGATGTATTTACCCACTACGCTCTCGATCGGTGGCTGTGCATTCCCCCGGTGAACTCTGGGCTGAATTCTGCTACTCTCCAATATAAGGAGCCCAGTGCCTCCAGACTCTGAATTAGCAGAACTACAAATTACACAACCATCAGTCTGGGTCTGCCGTCTCCACTCCAGAAATTTTCAAATCTGCCCAACACGGGTGGATCAGAATACACCCTTCCACAAAATGGTCCAGGCCTTCCATGGACCACCTCTCTCCTTGCCCCTCCCCACTCCTTATGTGCAGAAGGACAGCTCTGGGCAAATGGCAGACCCTGGGGCTACATGAAACTCCCACTCAGGCGCAATCTTACGGGCACAGGCCCCTGGAAAACCTCTACCCTGCCATGACCCACCCCCACTATACCCAGCACCCACCAGCCCTCTTGCTATATCCACCTGTTTAAAGGCTGAAAATGGCAGCGTAATTGGCCCAGGAATCAGACAAAATAAAACACAGAAACAGATGTGACATTCCCAGGACCGTTTGATTATTCCCCATCTCTTTTACAAAACCTTTGTCTGGTTGTTGTGCCAGGATGCATACTGGTATCAGCGATGTACCAAGATATCCCATAGTTGTAATGAGGAACTAACTCCCAGGAGAGGTTTAGTAAATCAAAATACCAACAATATCGCTAGAGAGCGCAATGCTTGAATCGACAGTGCGCAGGGACACTGCTCTTTGGCTGATACAAGTTTGGTTGATCCTTGCAAGTACAAACTGCAAGGAATAATGGATAAACTGTGTTTGACTCTATTACCGACAACTCAATATGGTGTAAGACCCTTATTCCTGCCCAACAAAACTTAAATGATTCACTTCTGTCCTATTAAAAAAAAATGGGTAAAGTTCTGCAGAGTGTTTTTTATTTCATGGGGAACTGTCCAATATTTTCCATTTACAATCCATGCAATAACTTGCGTCATTTGTCATGTTTTGCTTTTGGTAGTCCATATTTGTTTTCTTGTGGCATTTTTAAAATGGCCGTTTTGTTTTGTTTTCTGAATGCCGTTCATTGTATACTCTGATGAAATTCAGTAGTTTAGTGCCTTTGAGCCAGAACCACAACACACACACACACATATATACATATATATATATATATATATATATATATATATATATATATATATATATATATATATATATATATATACACACACATATATGTAGATATATTTATATATATATATATATATATATATACACACACACACACACACATATATGTAGATATATATATAATGTTTCCCCACCTCCACGATGTTCGCAGCCTTTGGCTTTTGAGCCAAAGACATAACCTAGGTTTTAACCTTTTTTTTTTTTGTCCAGTGAATTTTGTATTTTTTGTATTACACACTTTCTTCATTGCTAGCTGCGTGTGGCAGGGTTGATTACATGGCCCTAGGCACGGTCGAACCCCACTTGTAACCCTTTGAAGGCAGTCAGGCATGGATATGCACAGCCTTCAGCCTTTCGCTGCAGCAGTTTTGCAGCAAGAACTGGCCTGTTGCAAGCCCTACACCCAACCCATTGTGATGGCCCCCCTGCCTCACACAGTCCTCAGCTCTGCATAGCAGGAGTTGGGCACTGCGTACGTCCTTCTTGCTCTGGCGGTTCTTGTCCTATATTTTCTATTTTTTTATTTTACTTTGTTTTTGTAAAACTTTTTTTTTAATGAAAAGCAGTGCTCTTTTTCATAACTGAAAGATGCCAGCTCTGGATTTGGGATTTACTTAAAAAAATGACTTCCTTACTGCGATTATTTTTTTATATATACGCCTCAAAGTACCTTCGCAACCCCTTCTCCAGCACATCCATGGCGATGGGCACTTCTCAAAGTAACCCTCTTTTCAATGGTGTAGAAGAGTTTTTCCCCACAGCACAAAAATGGTGATTTAAAAAAAAATCACGAATTTCAAGATGATGGGGTTTGGGCCAAATTCCCATCTTCAGCTAATAACATTAGAGAAAAAAATTCAAACATGATTGGCGTGATTCGACTTTATTCTGAATGGCAAACTTACACAGCACAAATATATACCAAAATATTAATCCTGTAAGCCAGCCTGACACCTTTTTTTTTTAAATCAATGCTTGGATCTCAAAAACTATTCAACAAACTTACACACATTTTTCTGTACTGTGTTAATAAACTCAAATTTGACCTTGGCATATTGGGCCACATTTATATGTGTGCGTGTGTGTGCGCATCCACGCACCTAGTTAATTTATACTTTCCCTCTTGTGCTTTTCCTTGCTACATCATTCTGTTCTAGGCATCCACCGGCCTATCCAGCTCTGCCAAGCCTACTTCATTGAGTGCAGGTCTGTGCGAATTTTGCATGATTGATTTAGTAGATTCTTTAGCATTCAGGGATTCTCATGGCAGAAACATACCTCTAAAGCCATTAACGGCATTTAGACAAGCTATAAACTTTCCAATAAAGACTTTTTCTGCAAACTAGTAAAGATTTGCTCTTTAAAGAAATTGGAAATCTTTAAATCAGCTTTCTTGTGAGGTGAGGAGTGCTTGCCAACGATGTCTGTTTCAGACTATGCCAGGACTTCAGTCACTACATAAGCTCATAACAATGAGCCCCACAGTTAAGTCTCCTCTCCTATTAACTGCCTGTCTTTTTGATACATGGCCATAAGCAGCTACATTTAGTTCCTAGACTTTTTTTCAGGTGGCAGTGTACTCTGCGACAGATACCATATTTATGAAGTATCATTTTTCCGTTCAGAAAATTGGAAGCTTTAGAAGAACAGTAAGGGTCATGTGGCAAGGTGAGCTGAAAATACACATTCACCACTTGAAAATGTGTAATGGTTTAATCAGTAATTATTCATGCAAGCATAAACATAAACAAATGTCTAGCGCTAAACATCAGCAAACGTAACAATTTATGAAAGCCACTACTGGAGAAATTGGAGGTCTGGATGGTTATTCTGAGAAGGCAAGGAAATGCCTGGTAATTAGCCATAAAGCATCATTAACAATTGTGGTTTACACAAACAGAACTTAAACCCCACTAATAGTATCCAAGAACTGTAATAACTGTTGCCTAGGTGAGAGTCCCAGTGCGTCCATATTACCTTCAGACAGCCAGTTCTCACCCTCCTCTTTGAGAGCTAGACATCACTCAGGAGCCACTCTACTTACCTCCACATTTGAAGTGTGCACCTTCTGAAGAGATGTTATTAGCTTTGACCATGATGAAGGGGGAAATACTAAACGTTATAATGTTTTCTTTCATTGTAAAAAGTTGTATTTGAATTCTTTGTCCATAAGGAATTTGGAAAGACTCAACACAAAAACAGAGGAAGAGACCCAAAATTGTTCACGTCAAACACCAATTATTGTATTCCACATTTTTATATTTTTCCACCTAATTAGGAAATCCTATCTTGACTGGCCAGTTCTATCCTTCCATCTCGGCCTCTTCTAATTAACCTCTTTTAAGGACACTTAGATTGTTCTCGTAGCATACAACTCCTGCAGAATCCTTTTACCCCGACCCCTCACCCATAATCTCAATTTAACAAGTCTTCTTTTGAAATGTTCTCCTACTTGACATTTTTTTATCACAGAACATTTGTGTTAGATTTATTTTGGGAGAAAAAGTGTTTAATTTGCTCAAGTGACTAAATACTTCGATAGGAGCTATGTTACCTCCTACTGTTTAGCACCATGGGATCGATGCACAACTGGCGTAGGGACGAGAAAGGTACATATTAAAACTGGGTGTTCCCATTCTTTTGCCATCACATTTCAGGAGGTAGGCTTTACCCACACCTGCTTCAGTTTCAGTATTTATAACTTCATGGGCCAATACCTGTGGCAGGGATCCAAACGTTTCTTTTTTTTGTTTTTTTGTTACTTGACATCTAAGAGGAATGCCGCATTCTAAACCAGGGTATAACACTTATCTTCCTCTTCAGTATCTTTGTCATGAAGCATCTCTACACAAGAGAACCCTTTCTGACTCCAGCTCAGAAGGGTCTGCTTTCTCACAGCGGCAAAATTCTAAATGGCGAAGGCAGGACAATCCAATCAGCAGAGGAACTGGAGCACAGACCTGGATATAAAATGGAAGCCACAAAGGAACTCGCTTTTAAAAATTAGAGATTAACAAACTCAAAAACATTGAAAACGGAAGCATTGACAGTTTGTGGTGTTAATGAATGTGTTGGCTTCTTTCTAGGTCTCGCCTAGTCAGCGCTTGCTCTGTCTCTTCGAGACATGCTTTTATTCAGGATATGGGCATAAAGCTCTGCCCAGTTTCCGCCCATCTTTTTAGTTAGCTCCTGTCCTTTGTAAATGGTGGTTTTTCATTGGTCAATAGGTTTAGTAGTCCATGTGGTGTTCTTCCAACACTGATCTAAAGCAATGTCTCAATGCTAAATGGACCTTTAGCCCTCCCAACTGAGTTTTAAGGATAGTTGTTCCTGCTGGCCTCCTGTGATTTGACCACGAGTTGTATTTATGGGGCTTCTAGAAATGATGATTCCCTTCCTTCCTGGAGCTCATTTGCACAATATTTCATATGGCCCTTCTAGTGTTTCTGAGGCACAGGCACAATCAGCAAGTGTTGGTGGTCAGCGAGAGCAGCGCTGCATCAAGTGGTGTGTATACGAATGAATGACGATACAATGCATACATTTACAATGCATGCCTTTACATCGCAGTTTTTACATCGCAACATCCTTTACAACGTATTCTTTTACATTACATGCCATTACATCGCATTTTCAGAAACTACCTTACCAACGCATTCCATTACATCGCATTATACCTTTCCAACACATACCATTACAATGCATACCATTACATTGCATTTAAAGTAAGTGTTGGATAGTATAGGGGTAATAATTACTATTCTAACTCCAGTGAGTGCAACAGTAGGGTAAGTGCTGGATAGTGTAGGGGTAAAAATTACTATTCTAACTCCAGTGACTGCATCAGTAGGATAAGTGTTGGATAGTGTAGGGGTAAAAATTACTATCCTAACTCCAGTGAGTATAACAGTAGGGTAAGTGTTGGATAGTGTAAGGACACTATGCATTGTAATGGTATGCATTGTAATGATTGCGATGTAATGCCTGCGTTGTAGAGACATGCAATGTAATTGCTGCGTTGTAATGACATGCTATTTAAAGGATGTTGCGATGTAATGACTGCTATGTAAAGTTAGTGCAATGTAATGACTGCGTTGTGAAGGTTGTTTCCTGTGTATCCTTTCTGGCCCAGCTGTTGTAGGCCTCTTTGAGAGTTTGTATGCACTCCCAGTCAGATGAGCCTCACAAGCACCACTACTGGTGGTAAGCGGGCTACACTTGGGTTGAACTGCTCGTGGTCCAGTAAATCTTGCTCCGCTGGATCCTACTGGGGGTTCCAGACACAACCCACCACAGGTACAAATCTAGTAGTCAACCCCAAAGTTGTAGAAGTGAAGGTAAGACATTGATTGATCGATGTCTTCTCAAACAATGGGGTGCACTGTGGCACAGCACTTTCCCCATGAAAATCATCAGATTACTAAGTTAGCCTTCTGGAGTTTCCTACTGTCATGGATGCTCCAGGTACATCTAGGTCGCATAGTTTTCACCCTTCTGCTTAAGGGATGCCAAGTCACAGCAGCAGTTTTTGTTGCCGCCTTCACTGTCCTATTCTAGACGGCATCTTCCTCATGTATGGGCACCTCCCATGCCCAACCTAAGCCGTCAATCCGCTTCTTCCTTCAAGGAAGGTTTCATGGCACCTTCTGCTTGCACGCTGTAGAGCTCCCCTTGATTCTGGTCCTGAAACGAGAAAAAGGGTGTTGGCAGTGAGTACCCCAACTATGAAGTACAAATGAGTTTCTCTGTTGTCATTGTAGAATCTGATAGATAAGTCTTGGCACATCAGCTGGAAGCATCTATCTAATTTTTAAGCTAAGGTTGCAGACTGAGCTTATGTATTTAAAGAGCTTAACTCTGGTACAGTTTTTGCTCAGTTCCTGACTTTTTCTTTTTCAGTCTTTTCTTCAGGTGCAAAAACAACAGTTGATGGACAGAATGCAGAACAATGTCATACATTCACCCCAGTACAGAGATCTGGGCCTAAATCCATCGATTTATTGCACTCCACACCACCCCAGTTCAGACATGGCCATATGCAAATCAGCCTTGACCCTGTGCCTCATGGGAACAGTCCAGACCGAACTGCCAAGCCATGTCTTTCCTGGACCGGAATCAAGCATCCTAGGACCGATTTCTGGCTATCAGCCGTCTTCAGCCAGGATAGCTTGACTCCTGTGATGTGGAGAGCATGGGACTCATGTCTGAGCATACCCATCCCACTCGGGGTGACCACTGCAAAAACAACAGTTGATGGACAGAATGCCGAACAATGTCATACATTCACCCTAGTACAGAGATCGGGGCCTAAATCCATCGTTTTTTTGCACTCCACACCACTGCAGTTCAGACATGGCCATATGCAAATCAGCCTTGACCCTGTGCCTCATGGGAAAGTCCAGCCGGAACTGCCAAGCCATGTCTTTCCTGGACCGGAATCAAGCATCCTAGGACCGGTTTCTGGCTATCAGCCGTCTTCAGCCAGGATAGCTTGACTCCAGTGGTGTGGAGAGCATGGGACTCACATCTGAGCATACCCATTCCACTCTGGTACGGTTTTTGTTCAGTTCCTGGCTTTTTCCTTTTCAGTCTTTTCTTCAGGTGTCAGCAGGAAGGAGGTCCTGGGAAGCTAGGATCCTCCTGTCAGAGGAGACCCAAAGCTATGGCACAAAAGGGGAGATGCTGCCCTATTTAACTACTTGTTAACTTGCGGGAAGTAGCCATTCCAAGGACTAAAAATCAGGCAAGGGCAAGAGAATGTCTCTGCAGATCACACCCTGTGTCTCAGCTCCTTTGCTACGTAGAGTCTAAACCCCTACAAAAATCCTCGAAAATGCCTTGCTATGCACATTGCTGTCCAGGGCTCTCTCAAGCTTCCATCATGCCCTAGTCACATGTTACCGAGAAGCTACTTCCATCCACAATCTCAACATGCGTTACACATACGCCATTTATGTCCCATATGGATAGAGTGAAGACCCAGATGCAGAATCTCCCTACTAGGTGACCGGTATAAAGGCCTGTCCTGTCACTGTAATATGTTGCTGCTGCCGGTCACTCCTGAGCTGCCCGGTCCCTGAAAGTAGTTACGCTCAGCAAATGGAGGGTGGACGTGGTGTGCACTTCCACAACACAGAATCCCGCTCTGGGCTGAATTCTGTGTTCGAGGAAGACCTCTGCTGACATCCACGACCGGTGTGTGTTGAGGTGAAACGTCATAACTTTACAGAACTTGCTGTGGTGCACTCGAGGCAGAGTGCTGACTCTTCCAATCTATGGGGCAGCGCTGAGCAACCCTCGTAAAATACAAACGCAGTCAATAAAAGTAAATAACGAATTGCTAGTTCGCCCGTTCTCTCTTTTTCTAGTCACATTTTCTGGCTTCGTTCTTTTCGTTCAGTTTCTTTGAATCTTTTTTTGTCCCTTTCCTATTGTGCTGCAATTTTTTGCAAGTCTTACTTTTATCTCTCTGGTTTACTGTCCCTTGCACTGTCTCCGTTTCTCCTTTTTACCCTTTTCTCGCCATTATGCCCACCCAGATTCTGGTGAATTGATGAGTATAGCAGAATAATCCTCTCCAGGCAGCTGGCATTGAGCTCTAAAAGACTGCTGTATAGAGCACAGTGGACTATATCAGCGAGAGACATGAGAGACCTAGGAGAAGCAAAGAGCACAGGGAAAGACTCTGGGGGCCTAACTTAATTTGAGGTCAGGTTGGCTCCATTTGTGCCCAAATTGGAATTCGAACTGGTGCACTAATGGGTTGTACGCCTGCACGATTTTCTTCAGGTGAAACCTTTTTCAAATCGAATTCTGAATTTGTGCACCTTGGAACAGGCGGGGCTTGGAGCGGTGTGCTATAATGTCCTCCCCCATTCTAATACAGTAAGTCCATCACCTGACAGGAATCTGCATGAATTTAGTGCACCCTTTGCTGTAAAGGACCCAAAGAATATGACTTCACACCATGTCAATCAATCAATCAAAGAATTTGTATAGCGCGCTACTCACCCGTTAGGGTCTCAAGGCGCTGAGGGGGGGGGGGGGGGGGGGGGGTCGCTACTGCTCGAACAGCCAGGTCTTGAGTTGTTTCCTGAAGGAGAGATGGTCCAGGGTCAGCCGTAGGTGGGTGGGGAGGGAGTTCCATGTCTTGGCTGCCAGGTAGGAAAAGGATCTTCCTCCGACGGTGGATTTGCGGATTCGTGGGACGGAGGCGAGGGCGAGGCTGGCGGAACGGAGCTGGCGGGTGGGTGTGTAGAATGTGAGTCGGCTGTTGAGGTACTTCGGGCCCATGTCGTGGAGAGCCTTGTGTGCGTGGGTGAGGAGTCTGAATGTGATCCTCTTGTTGACGGGGAGCCAGTGCAGGTCCTTCAGGTGTGCAGAGATATGGCTGTGGCGAGGGATGTTCAGGATGAGTCGTGCTGAGGTGTTCTGGATGCGCTGGAGTCTTTTCTGGAGTTTGGCTGTGGTTCCGGCATAGAGGGTGTTCCCGTAGTCCAGACGGCTGGTGACGAGGGCTTGGGTGACCGTCTTTCTGGTCTCGGTGGGGATCCATTGGAAGATCTTTTGGAGCATGCGCAGGGTGTTGAAGCAGGATGATGAGACGGCGTTGACTTGCTTGGTCATCGCGAGGGAGGAGTCCAGGATGAAGCCTAGGTTGCGTGCGTGGTCAGTTGGCTTGGGTGCGCTGCCCAGGGCAGGGGGCCACCAGGAGTCGTCCCATGCGGAGGAAGACGGTCCGAGGATGTGGACTTCCGTCTTGTCTGAGTTCAGTTTCAGACGGCTGATCTTCATCCATTCTGCGACGTCTTTCATTCCTTCCTGGAGGTTGGCTTTGGCGGAGGCGGGGTCGTTGGTGAGGGAGAGGATCAGCTGGGTGTCGTTGGCGTAGGAGATGATGTTGAGGTTGTTTTGGCGTGCGATGGCTGCGAGAGGGCTCATGTAGACGTTGAAGGGGGTGGGGCTGAGTGAGGATCCTTGCGGAACGCCGCATATGACTTCGGTGGCTGAGGAGCGGAATGGGGGGAGGCGGACTCTCTGGGTTCTTCAGTCAAGGAACAAGATGATCCACTCCAGGGCCGCTCCTTGGATTCTGGTGTTGCTGAGGCGCTGTATCAGGGTGCGGTGGCATACGGTGTCGAAGGCTGCTGAGAGGTCCAGGAGGATGAGGGCAGCAGTTTCTCCGTTGTCGAGCAGGGACCTGATGTCGTCGGTGGCTGCGATGAGGGCGGTCTCGGTGCTGTGGTTTGCTCAAAACCCGGACTGTGAGGGGTCGAGGGATCCGTTGGTCTCGAGGAAGGCGGAGAGTTGTCTGTTGACGGTCTTCTCGATGACTTTGGCTGGAAAGGGGAGGAGCGAGATGGGGCGGAAGTTCTTGAGGTCCGTGGGGTCCGCGTTGGGTTTCTTCAGGAGGGCGCTCAGCTCGGCATGTTTCCAACTCTCCGGGAAGGTGGCGGATGCAAAGGAGCTGTTGATGATGTTCCGGAGTTGGGGAGCGATGATGGAGTCGGCTTTGTTGAAGATGTGGTGTGGGCAAGGGTCGGTAGGGGAGCCGGAGTGGATGGTGTTCATCAGGCGGGTGGTGTCTTCAGTGCTGACCGGGGTCCAGGTGCAGAGGGTGGTGGTGGGGGGCGTTGGTTCGGTGGTTGGGTCCGTGGTCTGTGCGCCGAAGCTGTTGTGTATGTCGGCGATCTTGCGGTGGAAGAACGAGGCGAGTGAGTCGCAGAGGTCTTGCGAGGGTGTGATGTCGTTGTTGCAGGCGCTGGGGTTGGAGAGCTCTTTAACGATGCTGAAGAGTTCCTTGCTGTTGTGGGTGTTGTTGTCCAGTCGTTCTTTGAAAGTTGTCTTCTTGGTGGTGCGGATAAGCTGGTGGTGTTTGCGTGTAGCGTTCTTGAGGGCGGTCATGCGTTCATCTGTCTGGTCGAGGCACCAGGCTTTCTCAAGGGTGCGGCATGTTTTCATGGAGTTCTTGAGTTCGCTGGTAAACCACGAGCTTTCCTGCTGCCGGGTCAGCTGGGAGGATTCTTCAGTGGTGCGAGTTCGTCGGCGCAGTTGATGAGCCACTGTGTGAGGTTGCGGGCTGCTTCGTGGGGCCTGTCGTGTTGGTGGGCGGGTTTTGGCTGAGGGTGGTGGTGAGCTGGTCGGCGGTGATCTTGCTCCAGCTTCTGCAGGGAACCTGTTGCGGGTGGTGGTGGTGGGTCGTGGTTCTCCTGAAGCTAAAGTGGACGCAGCTGTGGTCTGTGCACTAATAGGTGTTACCTTGTGCCATGTACCATGTGCATTTGGATGTTTTCCTCCTACCAGTCCCAAACCCCAGGCCCCCTCATTCTCCTACTTTTGCATAGTAAGAATGTTTCTCAATATTAGTGTTAGTGTTGCACCGCTCCCACCCATTGGTAGAAGACCTCTAGTTGAGGTGTTCCAAAAACACTGAAAGTATGTGACAAGTCCGCCGCAGTGATTTTACACTACAAGGTAAAAGATTTCAAAATTTGCAAAGAAATCTGCACAAACAAATCTCCATTTGAAATCAGTAACATAAAACGTATCATTCATAAAGCAATTTCACTGGAATATGTAAGGCACCTTACCTCGTTTCGCTTTCTGTCTGTATCCTGAAGAGTTCACGATGCCTGTCACATTCAGTTTTAGGAGATCGAGAGTTCATCCGGTGGGTGATTAAGCAGTGTTCCTGAAAAGACTGTGTGGGTGTCCTTTGTTCAGTCCAGGTTGTAACTCAGCTAGCCTGCCAGACCTGTGTCTTAGTACGTCACTCAGTGGCGGCTCCTCCACTAAGGCGAAGGAGTGTCGCCCCACGGCTTCGCAACAATGAAGTAAAGGGAACATAAAATTATAATAACTTGCGTTATCATTTTATGTATCCTTCTGCTGCACCTTTGCATTTTGGGGTAGGGCTGCTCTGATGACATAGGAGCAGGGGAGGTTTGCCTAAATGCACATGACTGTTTGGGCGGCCCTCTCGGTCCGGCCAACCATTCATGCGCACTTTTGTATCTTCTCCTCCATGCAGGCTGCATTACAGCCTCCATGGAGACCATGCACAGGCCCCCATTCCCTCACTGAGCGCTGATCCACAGCGCTCAGACCAATCACAGCGCTACGTTGTATTTGGCTACGGGAAGCCTGGGAGCCGGGTTCTTCCTACATCCTGCTGTGGGACCAGAGTCAGGAAGAAAAGGATGGAGGAGAGGTGCCGGTGGTCACAGGTCAGTGTTTTTTTAAAAACTTTTTCTCTCCCCTCCCCCTCCACGCCTTTGTCCCCGCCTCCCACACCCACAACCCCCCCAGGTCCTGTAGCAGCTGCTACTGACGTTACTCACTGCCTGATGTTTACTCTCCTAGGTTGATAGCTGCCACTATGACCCTGCCACGCTTCCTTCCTTTACAGTGCTTTTGCAAGCTTTCGCTCTTTCTGGAAATTAAGGCAGAAAATGAAACCAGCATTGGCAAAGCCAATAAGTCGCGCCTATGCAAGAGCTATTGGCTTGAGCCAATATGTTTTAGCAATATTGAACACCAGAGTGGCTGCTGTTCAGGTGGCTAAAAGTGGGGTAAAGGAGAGTGGCGCAGAGTGCAGTGTCGTAAAGTGGAATGTTATGGAGTGGCTTACAGTAGAGTTGAGTGGCGAGCAGAAGAGTGAAGTGGATTGTCATAGAGTAGTTGACAGGGTTGTGGAGGAAGTAGAGTGTCGCAGAGTAGAAAGGTGTAGGGTTGAGTGGCGTAGAGTGGAGTACAGTGTCAGAGCTGAGTAGAGTGGAGTGGCATAGAGCATCCTGGAGTGGTGTAGAGTGGAGTGGCGTACAGGGTGTTACATAGAGTGGTGTAGAGTGGAGTAGACTGTCATAGAGTAATGTGTCATAGAATAGAGTGGAGTAAAGTGGCATGGAATTGCATAGAGGGCATACAGGGAGTTGCATAGGGCGTAGTAGAGGGGATTGGTCTCATAGAATGCCACAGAGTGGAGCAGTGTGCTGTAGAGTCCCAGTGAAGCAGAGTTTAATGGTGTACAGCTAGACTTCTACTGTTGATTGAACAGAGCAGTGAATACTAGGGGCTTTAGGAAGGTGTGTGTATGATGGAAGGGGGATTACTTGGAGAGTCTTGTGATCAAGGAGGGGGCAAGGTCAAGTGTTCGTGAGTGATATATTGATTTAAAACCCAAAATATATCCATTTTCCAATTATTTTCAGTACCCCTTGAATACTAGCTGTAGCCCCCATAACCTTTGTGTTTATGTGGGCTCAAAAGGTCTATGTGTAGTCAAAAAAGCTCTTTTTACTCATCATAGATGGTTTTGGTGACTTGTAACCGCCCTAATGCTGGAAAACGAGTTTCCACTAATGTTGTGCGTTCATTTGTTTCTTGCATCCTGTAGTTGCAGGCATCCCGCACCCCCTTTTCCAGTCTAGGTTGACTCGGTGTCGTTGTCCCAGCTCAGTGGGGTCTATTCGCCCAAATCGCTTATTAGAAGCCCCTCGATCCCTCCGGCTTCTGCCAGGCCTTTGTCCTCCTCTTCGCGATGTTGTTCGCCGACCTCTCGGTGCTCGCACCCATCCACCGCTTGCTGAGGTCTCGTGCCCCACCTCTCTCCAGCCCACAGTGTCCTGGCGACCCCTGCTGGGGGGAGCTGGGACTTCCTCTCAGGACACAGCGCTGCCACGGGCCTCTATTCTCTTCAGAGCAGCGGGAGTGCTTATTTCAATAAGCGCTTTTCTTTTGAGTAGCGCCTTAATAAACCTCACTAAAGTCATGGCTGTTATCGACGTGGCCTACCTAGTGCTTTATTCAGATACAGCAGGTTACAGGCAACATGTTCTCACAGCAAATAGCACGTTCCAGATGTCAATTAAAATACCAGAAACGTGACGGGAAACGATACTGGGACAGTTTCACCTCTCAGACCCGTGCTTTAGTTTACACAGACTTGTGGACACAGGCCGTCGACAATTTCGAGTCTCTGTGAACCTTGGCGCAGAAGTCTCCATACATTTGTTGTACGCGAAACCGCCACTGCACATAGTATAATTAATACGTGTTCAGTCAGGAGCACACAGCTAGACCCAGCATACAAATGTGGCCTTTTATTGCCGCGTGGGCTTATTTTAATTAAACCGACTTGCTGCTGAAATAACCGCTGCGTGGCGCTATATTTTTGTTTTTCCTCACACGAATGTTTTAAATACACGTTCTACGTTTCTGGATGGAGATCGCAAATAGAGTTTGTGTCGTTGTATAATATACAGTGCATAAATCTTAAAGAAGTGGGTGGGACTAACCAAGTTGGGCTGTGTGTAAGTAATATCATGGCGCGTGACACAGGAAGTGATAACACAAGAAGTGACATCAGATCTTAAGACCTCACACATATGTTTAGTAGGTCTATCATGAATACATTTGAGCGCATAATAATATTTAACAAATTCGATATTGATTTGGAGTTGTACCAAATAAGTGACACAACTCCGGGGCAAAACCTTGGCCTACATTAATACTTTTTTTTTAAACTCTGCCAGAAGGAACTAAGCAACAAGAAGTAACTTGGCAGCATATCTATTCTGCTTAATTGGTTGCAAAGTCTGCATTCTAAAATATCTTATGGGGTTAAGGCACCTGCTGCATACATCTTTATATGCCGACTAAATCTCAGGGAATAATGTTAAGATAACTCTGGAGGTTAACGTGCTTGCTGGAGAGATGTGTGTTTTGTCTAGTCCCAGTTTTGAATCAAAGTAGCATAGAGGGTTAATATGTCTCCTGCAAAGCACGTGACACGCAGATGACGGATTTTTATTTTATGTAGCTGGGTTACTGCTTTTAAGACAGAGCTCCTTTTGTTAGTTGCAGTATATAAACTGTAACCATACTAATATAGCACAGTGAGCTATTAGGAAAAGGACATATGACTCCTACACCTTGTAATCCTCACTATCCTATACAACACATCCTGCAAATTGATTTACACACAGGATTTATTGTCAATGTATAATGTGTATATGTGATGTGAAGTGCTCCTACACCCTGGATTGGGATGAGTAGTGCTATGAATATAGTAAAACAAAATAGTGGTATTTAAATTGGTATTTGTGTAAATACTGGGACAAACCAACACATCTGACAGTCTTACAGTGCATGCATTTGTTTTATGTACAGGGACTAAACAAATAAAACCATGCCTCTCTTAAGTACCTGTGAAGTAATAACTGGATGTGTGCCTTTGTTTCACCTCTATTGCATTTGCAGCTAGTTCCCAGCTATGATACTCAATCAAGGATACATGATGGCCCCTTAACTTGCCCTTTGTTTTGGAATCCGCTGGAATTTAAAATAACAAAACTCCCTAACCCCCTGCACATTGCTGCTCTGAACTTAAGCAGACAACGTGCAGATCCTGCTGAATGTGTCCCAGTGCCCAAAAATTACACTGGGATCAGTTTTGAATAGTTCTGTGGCAGTAGAATCGGCACCCACCCAGTGAAAAGAGTGTGTAGACGCAGTCTACACACGTGTACCCCCGATTTTTGTCCTGGTAGTATGATTGCAAAGTGTATGTTTGTGTTCAGGCAATACATACAAAAGGGACAGTTTGGTGACATTTCTTTTTGAATGTTTAGTACCGAAACAGGCAGTTTGTGTGGATGCCACTGTTTTTGAATCCAGAGCGTTGTCTTGTGTAGTTTAATATAGTGAGTACTCTGTTTCTTCTATATACTCACTTGAGCTGTATTTTGTTGGAAATGCTCAGTACCTACTTATCTGTCGAAGCATAAATCGGCCAAATATACTGACATCCGTCATTTATCCGTAATTTTTTGAGGACCCAGCTTAATTATAGGAGTCGACAAGATAGGCAAGTTAAACTTAGTAACAGTAACATGTGATGTTAAGCACCAGGAAACAGCAAATCCCTTTTATGATGTGCTACATAAAAAACAAGGTATTACAGGCTTCTGTTTCTTTTGTGAGATGAGAGATTGCTGAAAATGCAAGTACTTTGGGTTGAACTGGATTCCATGCACCATAATGTTCTGTGGGCTCTGTTTGCATGGACCATTTTCTATGCTGCGGGGCAATGTGTGCTGAGAAGCCATTGTGCTCATCTGGCGCAGCATAAAAATGTATCCCTATCTGTATAATGACATAGAGAGCAGTTTGTATGTAAAGTGCTAAAAGACAGGCTCTGTGACATAGTGTGTCCAATGAGATATTTCTCATTGTAAATAGCTCTAATGAAGCATAATACGCTGATATGCCCTTTTTATAAGGATTTTGGCTCAGTGCATTTGAGAAGCACATTTTAATTACTCTAGAGTGCTACGGTATATACACTGTGTACATAAAGAGTTGGAGTGGTGTAAACTCTAGTTGGTTTCCTCTCTCCAGTATATCTCTAGGTGATGCTGTGTCTGGCTGCTCAGTGTAGGTTTTTTTCCTCCGTGTTGTGCTGTGAGATGTGTCATGTGTTGTGTTATAGGGTGTACACAAGGAACCTGAGTAGCACGGTTCGAGGAGTGGTGCAGTTGGTTCCTCCTGTGCCTGTTCTACTTCGCTGTGATGCTGTCTGGTTGCGTGCAGAGGGCTGCGCAGTGCACGTTTTTTTTTCTTTACGTACAGTGCTATGAGATACGTCCTGTGCTGTGGTATAGTGTGTATTCCCATCAGCACAGTAAGTGACATCCCTGATCTCTCATCATCCACCTGCACAGAAAGAAGTGATATCACTGAATTTCCCATCATCCATCTAGACAGGAAGTGACATTACTGTTTTTCCTGCCAACACAGGCTTTAAAAGAAGAAGCCAAACTAGAAGATTTAATTTCGCATCAGCACAGGGGATGGCACCCTGAACTTCTCCCCTTTCCCGGACCTGTTTAATGACAGCTGCAACACGGATGCATAGTGGACGCGTGCAGGGAGTGGACTAAAGGCAAGCTTGTCTGTGCCTTGACCGCACCCAGCTGCTAGAACCCATGTCCGATCACCACCCAACGTTAATCTGCAGCGCTCATTAGGTTGGTAGACCCTGGGTGCCATTCCCCTCAACTGCTGCTATGCTGCACCTCACACAATAGTAGGAGCTTTCACCTGGACCCACTGCTGGTTCTCCAGCAGCCACCCACCGACTCCCCCATGCATATACTAGCACTCAATATCCCCTCCCAAACACACACACCACACAAGCACCAACAACACCTACAATCCCACCCTCCACCACACGCCACAGCAAACCCGCTCGTCAACAACCACTCGCATGCATACTTCTCAACACACTATCACTCAGCAAACCCACAACCGAAAAATGGAACCTTCTAAGCAGTGACGTATCTGATATCCTCTTTATCACAGAGACCTTTCTCAACACCTCATCGGCTCCCCACATCGATATGACAATCCCAGCGGGCTACAAGATCACTCAACAGGACCGCCTTCACAAGCTAGGAAGAGGACTTGCTATCACCCAGCTCGTCACAGAATCAACACACACAGCAGGACACGCACTGAACTCCATCTTCACCACAAGCAATAGCGTCCAGTACAACTCCACAACACAGCTCACATGGACCGACCCCACCATCATCCACTTCAGCACACCTCACAGGAACACCCCTACTAGGTTCGGCACTCCAAACTGTAGCTGGTGCAAAATCATAGAAGCAGGCTTACTCAGCGCCCTGAGCACTGATCAGCCTGGCCCCACAGACAACCTTGACAAGGAAATCAACAACTGGATCAAGAACTGTGCAGACTCCCTCTCACCCATCAAACCCAACAAGCAAATAGATCACACAAGCAGGCCAGATGTTACAAGGAAGACCTCCAAGATACCAGTCAAAACTGTAAACAGCTGGAAAGGAAATGGAGAGCGAGTCACGACACAACCGACCGTACTACCTGTAAGGTTGCACTCAGACGCTATCACCAGCAAATTAGAGACCCCAAGAAAAAAACACTAGTGGGCCGCATCAAAGGAAACTCCAACAGCTGCAAGGAGATCTTCTTGATCATCAAGGATTTACCTTGCCCTTTGTCACAGTCAGTAATATTACTGCCTCCCAAAAACTCTGTGCCAACCTATCCAACCTCTTCCACAGCAAAATCACGTCTACCACTTTCTCCGGATGAATGGAAACTTGCAAAAATCAACGCCCGCCTCAAGATGCCCACAGCTGACTTGAATCAACTGAGCAACTTCCAACCCATCTCCCTGCTCCCTTATCCTGCCAAAATGATTGAGAAGGCCATTAACAAGCAACTCACACCCCACCTCGAACTTCACCATCTTCTATACAACACATAATCAGAATTCAGAAAGGACAACAACACTGAAACAGTACTCCTCAAACCACCGATGACGTTTGAAACATCCTGGACCGATGAGAAACAGCAGTCCTCTTCCTGCTTGTCCTTTCCATGGCCTTTGACAGTGTCTCCCACAACGCCCTCATCAAAAGACAAGAGATTGGCATACAAGGATCTGCTCTCAAATGGATCTGTTCCTTCCTCTTATGAAGAACCCAAAGGGCCACGCTGCTACCCTTCATGTCAGAGACCAAGATACTGATATGCAGTGTCCCACAGGGATCCTCCTTCAGCCCCACTCTATTCAACATATACATGACACTGCCTGCCAACATCATCCGATCACAAGAAATCACAGTCATCTCCTACGCAGATGACATCCAACTCATTGTCTCCCTGATGGACAAGACAAATACCATAAGAACCAACTGCAGGACCATAGTAGCAGACTGGGTGCAACCAATTGCCTGAAACTCACTCCGACCAGACGGAAGTACTGGTCTTCGCCAACAAGACTTCTCTATGGAATGCCACCTGGTGGCTGTTGGACCTAGGACCAACACCCACAGACCACACAAATCTAGGGATCATCCTACATTACAAGCTAAGCATGACAGTTTAAGTCAGTGCAGTGTGCACCACATCCTATGCATGCTGCGAAAGATCTTCAAATGGTTGCCTCAGAACACTAGACAAAGCATCTGGCAAGAACTCATTACCAGCAGGCTGGACTATGGCAACGCACTCTACGCTAGAATCTCCAAACAACTCCTACACAGACCCAGACCATGCTGAATGCAGCTGCAAGACTCATATGTAACCTCACATGCCGCACCCACATCACACCACACCACACCTCAGGAAGCTTCACTGGCTCCCCATTCACAAGCGCAGCCATTTCAAACTTCTCATGCACACATACAAAGACCTACACAACAAAGGACCAGAATGCCTTTACAGCTGCATACACTTTCCCCAACCCACCAAACACCTATGCTCTGCTTCACTCTCCCTCGCACACATTCCCTGCATCCGCAAAAGTAAAACTGGAGGGTGCTCATTCTCCTACATCGCACCCAAAACATGGACGACCTCCCTCAACACATCAGAGCCTCCTCCTCACTTCTGGAGTGCCACAAGAATCTAAAGTCCTGGCTCTTCATAAAAGTACCTGGGGACCAACAGTGCTTGCTCTAACACAGTCAGTGAAGCGTAGCACAGTTTGTAACATTTCGGTACAGTTCGGTGGGATGCCACACAATAAGATATGCTGTGCCTGGCTGTTTGCAGAGCTCTGTAAGGTGCACCCCATTTAATCTCTGCAGTGTGTTTGGGATGCCTAATGTGACATGCTGTGAAGTCCACTTTGTTTCTGGGTTCCTTTGGGCTGCTCTGTGTGAGAGCTGCGGTGTTTGGTTGTTTGCAGAGTGCTGCACAGTGCAGTTAATAATCTTGCAGAATGTATTGAGGTGCGGTGCATAAGATGTATTGTCTTTGTCTTGTCTTTATAGTGCTGCATGGTGCACTATTTTCATCCATGTACTATTCTTTCTGTTTTATGATAGGAGATGTGCTGTGGAGGTGGTTTTGTCGAGTGCTGTGCAGGTGCAGTTTGTATTTTCTCTCTAGTGGTGCAGTCTAAAAGACAGTAATTTCTTTAGACCTTCTTGTAAAATGCACTCCACCAGAGGGTATCTGCGCACTAAAAAGTGGGCGAATCTAACCTTCAGTTTACATAGGACAAGAGTGAATAAACATGAGGTCATAAACCAGAGGCGCTCATGGGTATTTAAATAGGAGGATGCACCAGGTGAGGTAAATGGTAGGAATAAACAGAGGGAATGAGCGTGTGAAGTAGAGGAAAATGCAGCACGTCTAGAAGGCAGAGGCATCTGAAAGAGCGAAGTGAAAAGGCAAGAGAAAAAGAATTAGGAAATAAAAAAAAGAGTTGGTAACCCTTCACGGATCAAAAAGAAGAGTCTGCAAAAGGGGGGTAAACAAGTTGAATATCCTATCCTAGAGAGTTATAATCCCAAAGAGGTTATTTTCTTATTTTTGTTTGGAGAGTGTTGACAATCCTGTTTGCGTCCTTTCTCTCGTATGTTTTCTGAGGTGTCATACAGCTATGTTGTGTCAAGTTGGAGTACCGTGTGTTGGAGTTTGTCTTCTTTGAAGTGCTTAGGGGTTCAATATGTGCCACATATTGTGCCTGACTTAACATATGTTGTGCCTTGCTCGATGTAGATTGGTGTAAGGTAAGTTTATGTCCTCTGCCTTGACTGTTTTTTTATGTGGTATTCAAGATGTGTCTTACCTGATTGTTCAGCGGTGAAGCTGGCTGGGAGAGATGTCCTCCAGCGCCTTCTCACTTCGGTTAGGGAGATGAATACCCTGTCTGAGGTGCACAAGTGATTTCATGAGGGGCTCTGTACAGTGGGGCAATTATTAAATTTGTGCTTGCCGATTAGGAAATATACCATTGTAAAGCATGGTTCCATCTGCCTGGCCTTCATGGACCTTTACTGCGTCTTCGACAGCGTGGTAAGATCTAAATTGAGGGAGATCCTGATTAATTATGGGGTGGATGGCCAACTTGGTGCAGTTCCTGAGAGCACTGCATTATGAGTTGTCAGCTTCAGTAAGGTACTGCCCATCAGGTGAGCGGTCAGGTAGCTTTAAGCTGGGGAGAGGGATGTGCCATGACTGTCTTGGCTCCGCTATTGTTTCTTCTATATATTAATGGTCAGCCACAGTCCTGTCTAATAAAGACTCGGATGTCCCCTCAATTGGCAGGAAAAAAGCCCGAGTTTTACTTTATGCGGATGACGCTATTCTATTCTCTCTATAATGCCCAATGGTTTTAATATTTAATTTAATTAATTTTGTTACTTTTATGAGGTCACTTGGTCTTGTCACCAATAGCTTGTAATCTCAGTCAGCATAAGAAGCGAAGTATATCTTTACAAGGCCATCCTGTCGCTCTGACCCAGGACTTCTCATACTTGGGTTTTGTATTTGATGCAAGGGGTAATTGGAGACCCTGTATGCCAAAGTGCGCCAGAAATTTGTACGTTAATAGGGTATATTTTTCATCTTGCTAATTCATTGGGGGAAAATACTGTGGCTACTCTGTTGGAGGTTCATAGAAGAAAGTGTCTCCCAATCCTCAACTAGAGATCATGAATTTGGAGATAGACTAATATTAACTCTCTCTAAGCAAACAAATGAGGGTACTTAAGCGACTCCTCTGTGTTCCACCTGCATGTTCAACCTTTTTTTATTCACCAGGAGCTTGGGGTGAATTTTGTGGATGATATCATCAAGTTGGCCCCCCTGCTTTTGTGGTGCTGGATTTGGGAGAACCCACAGGCCTACTTCAATAGGGAGATTGGCAATTATTATCTTTTGGGGGAGAGAAGTTTGAAAACCCCTTAACTTAATTATATTTAGATTGAATTGTTAAATTTGGAGAGGCTGAGTCTTTTTTTCTAAGCCAACTGCCATGACCAAATCTAGCATGGTTAGAGTGAAACTACTTTTAAATCGAAGAGGTGCTGTCTAAGGGAGTAACATGAATTTGACCAAATCTGCTGTAAGGTAGTATGTTGTGCTCCATAGTACTTCAGCCTTGGAGCAGAAACTAGAATGGATAGACAGAACCTGGGACAGAATGTTATTAACCCATTTCAGGTTGGCCTTTTTGAGAATGGTATCTTGGTTTCCCTCTCTGTCAATTTGAGTCAACTAAAATACTGGTATGTCCATGTGATGACTCCTTCCCACAGAGTTTGCTGCACTTTACCTTCTTTAGTCAATTTTACTAAGATTTTACGAAAAGGTTTTTAATTCCAGTTATCAGGGAGCGGGGAATCAGAAGCTATAGGGGGCCCTAGTTTCTTTACAACAACTTGATTCCCCATTTAATTGTGTAAATATTTGCTCATTTTTAATATGCACTATCAATAGAAGGAAAATAATGTTACTTAAGTGGAGGTTTGTTTTCTCGTGGGTGGGTCTTATTATTCGAATATCTTAGAGACTTGAATTGACTATTTATGAAATGATGTTGTGTAGGTTATGTGGATTGTATTCATTTATTTATTTTATTCATATTGGCAAATGTACACCGGGCCATGTGAAACCTTCAGTTATTTGTCACTTGCACTCTATTTGCTATCACTTTATCTGGAAGTAGGAAGAACCCAACAAGGAATGACCACGTCTTGTTAGTTATGTTGGTGGTCTATAGAGGCTTTTTATCCCTTTTCTTTATTTGCTGATTTTTTTGTCTTTGTGCAACGATCTGTTGTGAGCATACTAATGATATTGAACTTTTATGGCTACTTGTGTAACCGAAATAAAGTTTAAATTGACCCAACCTGACCTGATGTGGTATTCGAGTTGTGCTTTAACCGATTGTTTGCAGAGTGCTGGATGGATGTGCTTTGTGTTTTCTCCTTAGTTTTGTGTGGTGCAGCGTATGAGGGATTATGTTTGCTTGCAGAATGCTACACTGTGAAGTTTGTGTTGTTTTATTCTTTTGCTTTGGGTTGCAGTGTTTCAGAGGTCCATTTGGTTATTTGCAGAGTGCTGTGTGATACAGTTTAAGTATTTTCTCTAATGCGTGGGTGTTCATTCTATGTCAGAGGTTCCTGTTTTTTTTTATTTTTTTTATTTTTATGAGTGTTGAAAGATGCAGTTTGTGTCTTGTTCTATCTCCTTTCTGATGTATATAATATGTGTTGTGACTGATTGTTTGCGGAGTGCTGTGTGGAAAAGTTTGCATTTTCTGTCTTGGCACAGTGTTTGAGAGATGTTGTTTGCAGAGTGTTCAGTGGTACAGTTGTGTTCTGTCGAGTCTGCTTTTTAATGTGGTGTATTGTTTTGTGTTCTGAGCGCTGTGGGATGCGGTGTGAGTGTTCTTTTTAGCGCTTGGGATGCAGTGTCTGGGAAATGGAGGATTGCGTAAAGATTCTCAGATGATGTAGACTTTACTCTGTGGCGTCCATTAAGTGCTGCATATACACCACATTTTGGAGTGTATATCAGGTAACACAGGTTGTGTTGTAATTGCATTTGTGTAACCCAGGTAACCCTGATGAGGGCCCAAAGATTATTTTGGTGGATAGGAAGCGCGATACTCCGCTGATTATAGTTGGAGGAGTGTGAGTTTGTAACTGAATGAGCAGTGGGGCGGTATGATGGCAGCCTGTTGATGCTTAAGGAGCTGCGAATGAAATATGAACAGAAAGCAGGTATCTAAGATGGCTGCCCTCTCCTCCCAATCTGTGGGTGTGCACCCGAGTACCACTCCAACCATGTACGTTGTCTTGGAGAAGGGCAACTGGTTTCTGCCATTTACCTCGCCCACAAGTGGAGACTGAAGGGGAGGAGAGTGTCTGTGTCTGTGTCTGTGTGTGTGTCTGTCTGTCTGTCGCAGACCAACCAAGGAAGCGAGTGGAATAAATGCACCCGAGTAAAAAGCCTTTCCTTTAATGACATTAAAATATCAGTCCGCGGTAAAATGGCAAAATGTGAGACGGCGGGAGAAAGTGTTCGTGATTAAAGAACATAATGTCCGGCTGTAGAAGGGTCGCTTCATTGTCTGTTGAGGATGGGGGCCGAGGGGGGATAAAGTAGGGGGGAGAGCATACAGACGAAAACACAATTTGGTCTAAAAAAAATTGAATTTCTCTGATAAGGAATTTCAGAAGCGGCTGGGCTGATCCAGTCAGCAGACAAATAATCATACGCACTTTAATAATCTTTATTTTGCAGGAGGCTGTTTCCAGGGTAACGGAGAGCGAGCGGCAGAACAGCAGCACCCTGCTGATCACAAAGGCAAATCTGCAAGGAGACATATCTGCGAGTCGCTCTCCCTCTCCGCTGTAACGAGGACTTGTATTTCTCATGCATCACTTTAATAACCTGCTCTAAGGCTTCCTCTCCCCCCGCGCCCCCTCCCTTCGCCCCCACTCCACTTCTCCTTCCATTATTCGTGTCCGTCAGAGCTCGGTAATGTGGAATTGTGAACCCCAGTGGGACAAGCGAAAGAACAGATGTAACATCGTTAGCATTTTCCGTGTAATTACTTTTTTTACTGCCGCCTGTACCGCCGTTTCCCCGCGACCCCGTCCCCATTTCCCCAGCCGCCTTGTTGTCACCGTTGGCACGGGCTTGGGTTTGGGATGAGGCCGCGTTGCTGGTGGCCCCCCTGTAAATTCTGGGTATAACCGCAGTGCTAACGCAGAACCATGGTTTAGCACCAGGGCCCGGTTCGTGGCTGTGGCGGGGGTTCGAGTTCAGCGGGTTTGGGCCTGCTGCCTGGTGGTCTGAGGTAAAAGGCCCACTGGGCGCGCGCGTTACGCAGTAAAAAATAAGAAACGCGAAGGTTCTATTCCATGACATCCCGGTGACTCCAGCCCTCGCAAGGTGCAGGGGAGCCATGCCTCCCCTTCGGTTCTGGACCCACACCGAGGTACCGACGGACAGAGCGGGGCCTCTCTATCCGAGCCGTTGCCGGGTGAGGTGAGGCTTGACTCCCACACAGTGTTGGGAAAGGATTGTACTCTGCTTGGTTGCCAGACTTGAGACGGTAGGGTGACTGACTAAGCCACATGACTAAAACTTACCATTCCAACCATGCTTTATAGCTTTTTCCTTTAAATTTTCCATAAATGAGAATTTAACTAGATGTTGCAGTAGCCTATTTTACAGCTTGGCCCTGACGAATGCCTGTAAAACAATGCATGAAAGGCAGAAACATGTTGGCCTATTTATAGATGCTTCCTTGACAGTGATATTGTCACACTGTTGCCACATCTGTTTTAACCTGGCGTCCAGGGAGATACCAATAAATAATTTTGTCTACCCTGACCGCCATTTTAATTATGCACTTTTTTCTTGAGCACTGCACCCTATCAGTACCACTCGCAGTGAGGACTCATCTTCTTTCAGCATGGGAACTGTTGGCACCGAGCGAACACTACTGAGCTTGGCCAGATGAACACCTGCTGATAAGGTCCTAGATGACGAGGTTCCGCCAATTGGGTGGGCTGATAGGACTCTTTCATTACTGATGGACCCTCACCGTTAGTTGTGATAGAAGTGTCGGTCAATTTATTGTGGTCGCTTTCCTTCATTTGTTAAGACCTCCTAGTTTATTTCTTGTTATTCACGTTCTTAGTGGGGGTTCTGACTAGAGAGGTCGGTAAATATTGTCCCCTTGACCCTCAAAATACAGTTGTTTTTTCAGCCATGCAGGGGAGCCATGCAGTGACATACACCATGTTGCTGTAGAAGAGTGAGTGAGCAGTACACCCCTTCTTGTAAAAATACTCACGGGTACAAATGCGCTATATAAATTGCAATAACATAACTCGCATAAAATGTGTAAATAAGAAGCAGAAAAGTCTGTGATTGTATGCCATCACTTATATGTTAATATTCCGTCAAAGTTAGGTGCCTAACGCAACACCTATCTGCAGATAAATCATCTGACAAGCAGGATGTGTACGTAAAGGTCACCAGTACGCCAGCACAAGACTGCTTGCTACTCTAAGCAGCCTCTTATCACAGATCAGAAATGGACGCACAGCAACTGGACTAGCCTGAGCTGTGAAAAACCAGACCACAACCAGCGAATCATCCACTGCCAATTGTAGGCATCTCCATCATTCTACTGCAAGCAGTTAAAAAATACATTAGCCTTCATATTTATCAGAACGCTGAATAAGTGTGGGTTAATCAAGTTACCCGCCTACCACTTTTAGGCATTTCTTCAAGATAGGAATAAAATGCTAAAAAAACTTCAGCTTCCTTTTTTATATCAGGGACACAACTAGACTGCAGCAGTTTTCTGTACCTGCTTCTCAAAAGAAGCTAATAAAAAGATTTTATTTTTAAATGTCTAGAAATGAGTGACATTATGTACTCAGTCTTACTATTGACCTCTCCCCTACCGCCCTTCCCTCATCCCCATATTTGAGAAATTGCATTGGCTCCTGGTTGAATGTATAATCAAATATAAAACAGCCAGAACTACCCACAGTCTATCTATTCCAAGCTTCAAGAGCAAAAGCAACATACCATCCCGAAATATACGTTCTGATAACCTATCTGGTAAAAACACATTGAAAAAAAGAAATAACCTATTGGTGATCGGAGGTTCCCCATTTTAAAGATTTTCCTCTTATTGCTAGACTCTTGAATATGTCCTTATGTTTACTATATTAATATGCTTTTTTAAAATTATTTTAATAAGGGAGGGTCCTGGAATATTTTATAACGCACACTAAGGGCCTGATTACGATCTTGGCAGATGGGATACTCTATCACAAACGTGACGGATAGCCCGTCCGATGCATTGCAAGTTCCATAGGATATAATGGAACTTATAATACGGCGGACGGGATATCCATCACGTTTGTGACGTAGTATCCCATTCGTCAAAATCATAATCAAACCCTTAAAACATTTTTTTTATAAATAGGCGGCAAAGACCCTTTCTGTAGAAACAAAGCCAAGGCCTTCAACATCTAAGTGTTTAATTATGGAGGCAGTGCTATAGGTAGGATTGTCACATGTTATGGAGATACAAGTGTAGATCCTTTTCAGGATCTTCTATCAAAGCTTCTAATGGAATTTAGCAACTGTTTCTTCCACTTCTTTCCCCCCTCTCCAGACACTGCTTTACTAAACTTGTCTGTTGCTTTCCTCACCCTCCTGTCCTGCTCAGCTTTTTTTCCTTAGCCATTTTTTTTTAAACAAAACGTTACTCTCCTCAGTTGGTCACCACCCGCTCCTGTTCATTGTTGCTCCCTGTGATATTGGGCCTCCCTCCCAACCTTTGCGCCCCTTTTTTACAGACTTGTTCATTTTTTCTTACTTTTTTGGGGGGGGACCACCATCTGCAGTTTGTAGTTGGGTGCTTCCCGCTCTATAATGGTCTTCCATACTCTTTTTTTATTTTTTTATTTACTACACCAACATTGATGCCAGCCATTTGTACACTGGAAATTAAAAGTAAGAAAAAATGGCTGCCCCGGTATCAGATACATGAACATGCATATACATAATTATGCTATGGCTGTCCATTATGGCTTTTGTTTTATTTTTTAGGCTGCTGTTCAACATAGGCAATGCCAGGAGCCAGGAGGTCAGTTATCGCCTTTTAAAGGAGAGATTTGTTTGTTTTGCCAATGCTTTTTAACATGTGCTCTGATTAGGAGTTGAGTGCATATGGTGCTTGCTTTTTTCCATAACCTGTTACCACCAATTTATATGGCGTCATGCTGACACTGCCTCTCTGAACCGATCCAAGATAAAGTAAGGTTTTTTCAAGCTGGTGAGTTATTTGAATACGAGTGTTGAAGTTACTGCACCCGGGTACCTTTTTCTTTCTGTAATATATAGTCACATCATATTTATACAGGTTCAGATTGTGTTCCACAAATGATAGAGCTACTCTGCGTTAAATACTATTTCAGAGTCTATAGGAAACTAACGTCCTCCCTCCATAAGGGTGCAGCGAGTTTCCTCCAGCAATGAGAGTCACTATAATTGGAAATGGGGCCAGTGAACTGCAGACCTCTATCAATGTCCTCTACGTTGCTACCCACTGTCTTAAGGTTTTTCAATCTGAGCAGTCTTGTCTCCAGGCAGCTTTACCCCATTAAGCCTGGTTCTATGTCAGACCTGATGCTGTTCAGGTGCCAAATCCTCCCTGCTTTAAGACTCTCTTCAGCAAAATACCATTGATAAAATACAGTAAGCATATACTTTCCTCTTTGAACAAAGATTGCTCCAATTCAAGGAGCAAAATGTTGGGCGAAAATGGACAGATGAAAGGTGATGCTAATTTTCATGCGGTGATGAAAGTTTAAATTGGACAATGATTATAGGTATGCACCAACTACAAGTAATGAAATCCCATATGCATTCGGGACAGCTTAATATTACATATTTTTTGTGTGTTACCAGCTTTTGGATGACTGGGACTATGGATCTTGTTCTTTCTTGTAATTGTGACTTATGTTTCATCTTGCAACGTTCTTCTGGTTTGCTGATCTGGCACCATTCTAACTTGATTAAGGGAACAGCATTTACATTTTTTTGTTTGTAATATCCATTATTTGTTGAAATTAAGACAGTTAAATGTTCTCTGTCTGCTGTGCCCTCTTGCCACGAGGCACTACTGGACCGTGGTTGCCATACACAGTGTTTAATGTACCTGAATGTAGACCTAAGCACTGGGATGGCCAGTTCGCAATTCAGAAGGAGCAATGCTGGCTTGGATGTTACGTAGGTTATTGAACTAGAAAGCAGATGAGAAAATAAAAATGGAATCACAAAAGATTGTCAAGTTGTACGAAGCTGGGGGCTCTAAACCCATTAATTCTTCCATAAGGGATTCCCGGTGGGGCACAGCATTTACCAGTTTGGGTTGCTTCATTTGAAGCTCACTTCCATTGCAATGGTGTCCCCCAAGTGCCTTGTAGTTGTTGCTTCTTGTTGGAAAAGATTGTTTGTTGAGGTGTTCGCCATCATGTGACAGCTGGGTGATTAAGGTTGTTTAACGGAGGAGACCCTCAAAATTCAATCTCAGACTCAGAACGTGGTATTTTTGTGGGGTCTTTCATGCATGCAGAAAACTAATTGGAAATGCTCTAGAAACCAACTGTTCTTTTCCGTATTTTTGTTGGTTTTGTTCTGAATTGTAGTTCTGGAAGTATTTGCTTAATTGTTTCTATGATGCCTTGTTCCCGTCATTCCATGGTAGGCACTTGTTTTTATAATGCTTACACGAATAACATGGAAATCTCTGTTCCCTCCACAACCGAACATTAAATCTGTAGCCTAGACATTTGATCTGTTTTGTCAAGATTTTAGATTAGTCTAAGATCCTCTAATACTGTACATGGGGCCAGATGTACGACCATTCACCTTTGCGAGTCTCAAACTGCGTCGAATTGCGACTCGCAAAAGTGAATGTACAACAGTGTCTCACACACTGTTTGCGATTCCCAATGGGGTTGGAAATTGCCTGCCTCATTGATATTCATGAGGCAAACACCATTTGCGTCCCTTTTGGGAATGTCTAGCACTCCCAGGGATGGTGGCCTGCTGGGGTCAGCAGACCACCATGTCTGTGACTGCTTTTTTAATAAAACGTCTTTTTTTTAACGCAGCCCGTTTTTCTTAAAGGAAAACGGGATGCATTAAAAAACAAAAACTTTTCAGTTTAATTTTTTAAGGGCAGGCAGTGGCCCCTGGGACCACTGCCTGCTCATAAAATATTTTTGCAAACACAAAGGGGAGGGGTCCCCTGGGGACCCCTTCCCGTTTGCGAGTGGTTTACCACCGACTTCCCGTCAACAAGAGGATCACCTTCAAACTCCTCATCCACACACACAAAGCACTACACAACACCGGACCCACATACCTCAAAGGCCGACTCAGCTTCCACACCCCCACCCGCAGCCTCCGCTCCGCCAACCTCGCCCTCGCCACAGTTCCTCGTATCCGGAAAACCACCGCCGGTGGCAGATCCTTCTCCTACCTCGCCGCCAAGACCTGGAACGTTCTCCCTACGAGCCTACGACAGACCCAGGACCTGACGACCTTCAGAAGACTTCTCAAGACCTGGCTCTTCGATCAGAAGCAGCCTCCCCCCCCCTCAGCGCCTTGAGACCCTCACGGGTATGTAGCGCGCTTTACAAATACATTGATTGATTGATTGATTGACCTACTTGAAGTAGGTGGTAAACTGCGCATGTTTTGCGGTTGCAAATGCGGTTGCAAAACAATAGTACATGGTAGTCAGACTCGCTATTAGGAAAGGACGCCCCTTCTTAATAGCGAGAGTCGCAAACGGTATTTTGCAAGTCAGTGAATCGCAAAACAGCTTTTGTACATGCCAGGACCCTTTTTTGCTGTCACAAACGGGCCGATCTCCCGTTTGCAAGCACAAAAAAATGGTTGTACATCTGGCCCTTAGTTTGATGGGTTATGCATCAAAGTGGTACCTTTAATAGGAATTCACATGTGGTGCAGTTTCATCTTAAAAGGAAGTTGTTAAAGTGAAGGAAATACTTATATTTTGTTTCACTATACAAAATCACCTTCTAGGATTCTCCTCGCAGGTTTTGTACCTGAATGCAATTCTGACAGAATCTTGTTCTTGGTTGAGCAGCATATTTGGCAAGAAAGTGCATTAGTCTTCTGGAATGCAAGGCAATATGATATAGAATTGGTTTACCAATTTTTGGAAGACTTGCATTAACATTGAACTGTACCCCAACATGGTTTCTATTTGAAGCAGCGACACCCCTATTCCTAAGTTTACTTAAAAACGAAGGGCCTGATTATGAGTTTGGCGGTGTGGGAGCGGGCCGTCACGTCCCTCCACTACCCCGTACCCACACCGACCACCTCGACCGCCCGCCAGATTAGGGGTTTTCTCCTGGTCTAGCGGGCGGTCCTTTGGCAGTACTATGCTAAAGCTCACATGTGAGCCTAGACAAGGCAGTGCTGTGGGAGCACCAAAGCCCATTCCTGCACGGCATGGAATGTGAAATCCATGCCATGCTGGAACATGGGGTGTATGCACACAGGAGGGCACGCCATATGACTCCCTGCATGCATCCCCAGGCTTTGAGGAACTTTGCTTCCTCACCGCTACACTTTTCATGGCGGGCTCCCCACCATGAAAACTGTGGCATGAGGAAACTTGTAATATGCTTGGTGGTCCAGCAGGGGTACCGCCAGCTATTGCATGCATCTGACTGCCCCGCCACCACTGAGGATCACGGATCCCAGGCGGTTGCATCGGTCCAATGGAGGTCTGACCACCAAGCTCATAATAAGGGGAAGTCTGACGGGGGGGGCGTGGCTAGCAGCCTAACATGGCGGACGTGTCTCGGTGAGGCTCCGATCACGGGGGCCTAATTATCCTGACAAACACTGTAGAGGTGCTCCTGTGCAACTGGGGCAGTGCAGGGACAAAGCACTGAAGCAACTGGAGGCTGCTGTCTCTAGGAGCGGTGACGACGGGGGCCGGGGCTGAGAAGTAGCACGGCGGTGGAGCTCCCAGAGGCGCGAAGACAACCGCGGCCTGGTCGAGGCCTGGCTACATAGGAGGTCCCAGTGGCGAGGCGGGCGCTACTGCAAGAGGGACGCAACCGGCTTCGAAGCAATGCAGCAGGTACCGGGAGCGGCTCGCTCGCAGGGTTGAAAGGCACCGGGCCAGGCAGTGCAGGGAGAGGCCCCGCGGGACTGCGGGAGAAATCGAGGCAGAGCCCGGAGTCGGACCGGGGACACCCAGGGGGGCTAGACGGCGAGGCGCAACTTGCGGAGGCCTGCAGAGCGGGGACAAAAGGCATTTATGAAAGCAATAGATGTCCCTTACCTAAACCTCCCGACAGGCGCCTATATCCCGCGATCGCCCACAGCGTGACAGCTTGAGTGGGGCGGCCCTCGCAAACATGGCGCCGCATCTCTGAACCGCCAGAGACTGGAGCGGCGGGATCCAAGGCCTCGGGACGCCGCACTGGACACTCAGGGGAATACTAATAGGGGCCCTGGATGGTGTACAGGAAGAGGGTTACCCATCAGAGAAGAGCTGCAATGCCCGGTGATTCCTCCCTGCCTTACCTTAAAATGGCGGCCAGCAGGACATACTGGCACACACAGCCTGCTCACATTTGAATCTGGCAGCAGATAGCGCACAACCTGCAAGGGACACCGGCAGCTGGTGGAGGACCCCCGGGTGCCGCTCATCCTTCACAGACCTGCCGCCCACCCACTCCAGGCGCTGCTTCTGAGGTGAGGAGGCCCCCCAGACCCTCAGCACACTGACGCTGAGTGCGGGTCTACACTGGTGAAGGCGGGAGACCAGGCGACTTGCTGCGGACCTGTTGGGGTCTGCACTCAACAACTGCCGGCCGCCGCTTGTTGAGACAGCTGTGGGGAGCCCGGAGACTCTGTGGAGCAGAGGTGAGAGAGGAGGCCCGAGACCCCAGGCGGGACAGAGCAAACAGACGGTGTGACGAGGCGCGGCTGACTGGGGAGCTGCTGCGGACTTCGGTGCGTGCCCCCACGCGAGGCCGGGGAGGAGCGGACAATACACGTCCCTGCACCCCCTTCGGGGCCAACTGAATGGCTGAGAAGCCTGCAACATAAGGCGCAAAAGGAGTGGCGGCGATCCACCTACGCTGGGAGTGCCTCGCACGACGAACCGTGAGCGGCCTTGGTTAGCGCTGCCCCGCGCCTCACGCTGTCCCAGAGCCACAAGAGAACATCGCGCATCCCTAACCCAGGGCTGAGCCGACAACCACGGGGGGGGGGAGATCTTGCATCAGCCGCAGGCCCGGAGGCGGGCGTGAGTCCCACACGAAAGAGTGCCTGCATGCGGCGCCGAGCAACGGGGGGGACGCAAGATATTAACGTCTGTGCCGGCAAGAACGGAAGTACCCACAGCGGGTAACTGGAGCTGACCGGTAGGCAGAGGCGACTGGCCCTGGGTGGATCCCTTCAGGTGGCTGAGACGGCGGAGCCAGGGCGGGTCGGGAGCCCCCCCCCCCCCCCTCCTTCGCAGACTGGCACACTGAACCGGCACATTAATGCCCATGGCGCAGCAGATGGCGATGGGGAGGTTAAGGGACAAACCGAAGCAGCAACAGCAGGCGGCGGGAGACGTGGGCCCGGCATAGGAAAGGAGCAGAGAGGACTCGGAGCTCACGATGACGCTGGCTGCCAAGATGGACACAGTACTGGTGGCAGTGGAACGCATAGGAACCACCCTGGCGCAAACCAAGACTTCCCTTGAAGCGCGGATAGACAAAGTCACATCTGACTTCACACTGCTGCACGCAGATCATCGTAAGCTGTCAGAGGAGGTCGTTGTCCAGCGCCAGTCGGTCCAAGAAATGCAGCCCGTGGTGCGCAGTCATGCTGCGGCGCTACAAGATCTGGTGGAGAGGGTCCAGGCGCTAGAAGATCGTGCTGAGGACCAGGCACAGCCGGTAGTAGGTGTAACTGCAGGGCAGTGACGTAGGGAGGGGGAGGGGCAGGGTGGGAGGCCGTGCCTGCTGAGGACGCGGAAGGGCGCTCCCGGCGAAACAACGTCCGGGTGGTTGGACTGCCGGAGGGAGAGGAGGGGAGGAACCCCGAAAAGTTTACGGAACGGTGGCTGCAGGAGCTCCTGCCGCCTGGAATGCTATCCGCGCACTTTGTAGTAGAAAGAGCGCATAGAGTGCCGGCACAGGAGCATCGCCCGGGTACACGGCCTCGCCCATTCCTCTTTAAGCTCCTTAACTAGCGGGACCGCGACGTGGTACTCCACGACACCCGGAAGCTGACAGATCTCAAGGTGGGCAACAGCTGAGTGATGTTCTTCCCTGACTTCACAGCGACAGTACAGACACGAAGGAGCACATACATGGCCGTGAAGCGGCAGCTGCGGGAATGGGACCTGCCTTACTCCCTGCTGTTCCCCTTGCACCTCTGGGTGGTCACCAAAGAGGGCACGCGCTTCTTTGAGGCCCCATCTGACGTATGGGACTGGCTGGAAGAGACCGGGCAGTGGTCAGAGGCGAGGCCCACTGGCCCGGAGGTCGCAGGCTGGCAAGACCAATGGTCCAAGAGACGGAGACTGAGGAAAAGGGCCAGACAGAGTGTGGACCCGGGCCAGACTTCCCCAAGTCAGGAGCGGATGAGACGGGAGAGGCAGGAGGCGTTGGCGGCAGTTGCGATGCTGGGAGCGGCCAAGGCCAATTAACAAGTGGAAAACCAGCAGCTGAGTGATCTGGATGTCAACGGCGCATCCTCCCCGTCCACAGTTTTGTCAGAAGACGCCAACTTACCAGTGGTGACACCACAGACAGCGGACCTCCTGATCTGACTATGAAAGAGCTACTGGCGGCAGAACTGGAGGCCATCACCTGTCAACTATTGAACATTGAAAACCATATCCTTTGGCTGACTGCTGCGCAGAGAGCTGCTGGAGTGGGACGCTGCCACAGTGACACAGGTGCTGCATGGGGAGGGGGGTGGCATCTGAGGGCTGGGGGGGGGGGGGGAGTGCCTCAGCAAGCGGACAGGCAAGACTGGCTCTGGGGGGCGAGCAAATTACCACGTCACGGGCCTGAGCAAAAGGGGGGAGGGGGTCATCAGGTGTCCTGCATGAGCAGCGCGTTGGCCATCCTTGAGCAGCTCCTAGACGCACATAGGCCCTACACATGGGAGCAACACCATCATATTTCTGGCTACACAACCCACTGCGCGAACACTGCACTGAGAGCACGACCCACTGAGGGACAGGCACACTGTTCGTTTGGACGAATGCCCCGTTGGGTAATCGCCCCACATGTTTTGTTGTTTAAAGTTAGCTACAAGATGCAGAAGTGACATGCAGACGAACCCCCTAAGCACCGGCCCGCCAGCCGCGCTTGGTACCCTTGCCACCCTCTGACCCACACAAGGAGGCAACGCAACACTATTAATGGCAAACACTAACATCATAACCTGGAACATCCGCGCTATGCACACACCAGCGCGCTGTTACTCTGTTTTCTCTTTCCTGCAGCGGCACAGGGTGGGGGTCGCGCTGTTACAAGAGACGCACATGTCCCAAGCAAAACTTGGGAAGCTCCGTAGGAGATGGAGAGGCCAGATATACGGCACGGAGTACTCCGCGCATGCACGCTGCACACTAATATGGGTCTGGCCGGAGTCCCGTTTGTATGCGAAGAGGCGCAGGTGGATCAGGAAGGCAGGTACTCCCTGGCGAAGGGGAAACTTAGCGGGCAGATGGTACTACTGGGTTCCTTGTATGCCCCCAACACTGGCCAACACTCATTTCTGGAAAAACTGAATCGAGTCCTCCACTCATACGCGGGACTCCCATCGTTATTAGGCGGAGATCTTAACATTGTATTAGACACGCACCCAGATCAGTCCTTCCCCCTACTACGCTCTGCACCAGTGGCGTCAAATGCGCAGGCGCTGCATGACTGGCTGGCCCATTGGGAGATATATGACCTCTGGCGGGTACAACACCCCACCGATAGAATATACTCATATTATTCAGCGGTTCACGGACTGCATGTCCGCCTAGACCGCATAGTGGGCTCCCAGTCAATGCTTACCCTCCTGGCCGAGACGACATACCTAGGTAGGACACACTCCGATCACAACCCTCTGTTATTCCGGATTTGTTGGGATGCGGGCCGGCCACCAGTACCCATGTGGAGGTTGCAACCGGCCGCCCTTGAGGACGCAGAGTTTCGCTCCTCGTTGGGCACAGCCATTCTGTCGTACTTCGAGGATAATGCGGAGACGACGGCCGATCCACTACTGGAATGGGGCGCGCATAAGGCGACCATCCGGGGACACTGTATCGGCGTCACCTGGAACATTCGCAAGACAGTGTCCGATTCCCTGACCAGGCTGGAGTCAAAGCTCCTGCGATATGAGAGGGAGGGCGAGGGAGCCGGAGGAGCCGGAAGGCATTCGATCAAGCTGGAGGAGCTGAGAGGGGAAAATGCGGCCTTAATGGAACGGCTAAGGTGCCATAATTATGCGGCACACACGGCCAGGACGCATGCCAAGGCAGAAAGGCTGTTGGCTTGGCTGGTGCAAAGATCGGACCGGGGAGCACTGGTGAGAGCCATTTCTGCGGGGGGAGGGGAAATGGTCTACACGCAGCGCGAAATTCATCAGGCGATGACTGCACATTATAGGCACCTGTATACGGCCCGGGGTGTTGGCTCCAGACACGTGCTGGGGGAGTTCTTAGACCTGATGGCTCTACCCAATGCCACTGACACCCAGAACGGGACACTCTGTGCTCCGTTCAGGGAAGCGATTCAGGCCCTGGCAACAGGGAAATCCCCGGGGCCAGACGGCCTACCGGCTGAGTACTACAAGGCCAACAGAGAGATTCTGGTGCCCTGGCTTCTCCAACTATATAGCACAGCGATTGATGAGGATAGGCTCCCGTCGTCTCTGCGAGAGGCCTTTCTAGTGTCGCTCCCCAAGCCTGGCAAAGACCCCACCGAGTTAGGCTCGTACCGCCCACTAGCTATGCTGAATGTGGATTACAAGATTTACGCCAAAATCCTTGCGGAGCGGTTGGCGCCGGTTGTCCCACATTTGGTGCATCCGGACCAAAACGGCTTCGTACCGTCGCGATCCACATCGCTGAACCTTTTTTTTTTTTTTTTTTTAAACCTTTATTCGCAACAAGTAGTGGAAGACAAGCATGAGATCATCAATGACGGACATACAAAGCATACAAAGGATTCAGGTGTAGTGCAGTGCAGCGGCATACATATAACGTCCGGGCGCCATATCCAGATGGGGAAGCACAGTGGGTAAAAATGAAGTTATGGCAGCAGCAGAGGCCAGGGACGAAACACATCATTACAGAGCATATAAACACATCGACAATACAAATAACAAATATATAGCTGTCCAAAGAGGAGAACAGCGGCTGGGCTGCTGGTACCAAGTCACAGTGCAGTAGTTCCTGAGGCAAAGCATCGTAAGTAGCACCACAGGGGAGAGGGCCGGAAATCCTCACTCCCTCGCAGGTGAACATAGCGTACTCCCCGTATTGAAAGGAGCAGAAGTGCAAATAGAGGGGCACTCAGATCGTGTAGACTGGACCAGTGGTAGAGAAGCGTGTGATTCCAGCAACAGTTGCCCCATTAACCCACCCCAACCCGGTCGGCACTGTCAGAGTCAGAATCCTGCACAGCCCTGGTAAGGAGGTACACCTGCAGTGGGCTCCAAAAGTCTCTGGGCCTACAGCGCATAGGCATCATCTCTGCGTAAAGATTGTATTGGTCCTGACAATAAATGACATCTTTCAACCAGTCCTCGAACTGCGGTATCCTGCCCCTCCCCCAGCAACAGGCCACGCGCCTTTTAGCCAGCAGCAGAGTGACATCCACAAACCTACGATACAACGCCGGCACCGCCTTGGTATAGCCCAACAACAGGACCACAGGGTCAAGTGACACTCCATTTTCGGTCATAACCTGGAGAGCATCATGGACTCGCACCCAGTACTCCGAAACTACCCCACACTCCCACGCCAAATGAAGAAAATCGGCACCTGGCATATGACAACGAGCACACCTATCATCCTCCGCTAGCCGGAACCTGAGCTTCCTAGCCGGGGTGTAGTAAAAACGCTGTAGGAACTTGTAGTGTATGATCTTTAGGCGGCAGCTAGAGGAGATGTTGGCGGTCATACCACAACAATATTTCCATTGGTCATCAGAAATGGAAATGCCAAGCTCAGTATCCCATTGGGCACGCGCCCGTCCGGGCGGGACAGCACGTTGTTTCCTGATGGCACCATACAATCTGGACACCAAGTGACGTCCATCAGAAAGTAACAACACATGAAGCGGTAGGGTCACACCCGGCTCCTCAGGGAACTCAGGCAACAGCGATCTCAGGCCTTGTCGCAGCCGGACATAGTAAAACATTTCCAGCGGGGAGTACGCACCATCCCTGAAGAACCGCTCCGGGGTACGGAAGGTGCCCTCACGAAACAGGTCCCCCCAGGTACGTATCCCTAGGCGACTGCACAGGCGTTGGAACCCAGTTTCTTGCAGAAGAGACAGAGCAGGGTGATATATCAGAGGCAATGCAGGCGAGTAGAGAAAAACAACATCCAGCGCCTTTGCGATACGTTTCCATGCATCAACAGTGCAGGTGACCGTCGTTTGGTGTGTGTCAATGTCCCCAGCATTACCCAGGACCATGCCCTCCAATGGGAGAGGATGAGCAACCCACTGTTCAGCGGCCACCTGAGGCATAAACGGCGTAGGGCGCATCCAGTGGTATGCGTAGTGTGCTTGAGCGCTGAGATAATACAGTTCAAACTCTGGGACATCGAAGCCCCCGTCAACATAAGGCAGCGTCAGTGTGGTCCACGCTACTCGTGGCTGTTTGCCCCCCCAGAACAGCCGAAGCAACTCTGAGCGGAGACGTGTGAAAAAATAAGCCCCAGGATAATACGGAATGTTTTGAAACAAATATAAGAGGCGGGGTAATATCACCATTTTAATAAGAGATGCTCTACCCGCCATAGACAATGGTAAAGACATCCACCTCGTGATGCTGTCTGCCAACTTAGTTATAGCTACACCGTAATTAAGCCGTAGCGTCTCCTCCTTGAGCAAGGACACCACAATACCCAGATACCGCAGTTCCGAGTCACACCACTCAAGGGGATAGTCTAGTGGGAAACGATGAACTGCTGCAGTGAGTGGAAAGAGTTGGGACTTTAGCCAATTGATATAAACACCAGATATACCGCCAAAGACTACAAACTCACGCAGCAACGCATTAAGATTCGACTGTGGGTCCTTCACATAAAGGGTAACATCATCAGCATACAGGGATATGCCAATCTGTCGCTGAAGACAATTGAATGCGCTCTGTTGATGCAACTGTCGAATTCTACATGCAAGAGGCTCTATAGCAATGGCGAACAAGAGGGGAGAGAGTGGACACCCCTGCCTGGTTCCTCTCGTGATCGGGAAAGGGGAAGACAACACACCATTCACAACCACTCGGGCCATAGGGTCCGTGTAGAGTAATTTAACCCAGGAGACAAATATTCTGGGAAAGCCCATTCTGCACAAAACGTCAATTAAATAACCCCATTCCACCGAGTCAAACGCTTTGGTCGCGTCTAGAAAAACAGCAGCCACTGGGAGCTCCGGGGATATGGTTGGAATCAAGGAGAATAAAGTGCGAAGATTATGGGACGTCGCCCGTCCAGGCACAAAACCGGACTGGTCAGGCAGCACTATGACGGGCATAAGTTCAGAGAGACGCATTGCCAACACCTTGGCCAGAATTTTAACATCACAGTTAAGTAATGAAAGAGGCCTATAGGAACCCACGTCCAGGGGGTCCTTTCCGGGTTTGAGCAAAGAGGTGATAGCAACTTCCCTCATAGACCCTGGCAGGCGCCCCACCTCAAGGGATTCCTCGAATACCTCCCGCAGCACCGGAGCCATAATATCTATGTAACATTTATAAAATTCGGCAGGGAGACCATCAAGGCCTGTAGCCTTGCCATTATTAAGCGACATGATGGCGCTCCTGATCTCATCGACCTCCAGGGGCCTACCCAGAAAAGCCCTATGATCGTCAGAGAGCCAGCAAAGCGACAACTCATCCAAAAATCCCCCATATCTCACATCTCCCGAGTGCTGGGAAGTATACAAGTGTATGTAGTGTTGCTGAAACGTGTCCCTAATAGTCGTCGTGTCCGTACAGCGGGTACCATCCGCCAAGACCAGTTCCAAGACATCCGAGCTGTGCCTCTGGTGCCTCGTAAGCGCAGCTAGTACCTTCCCCGGCCTCTCGCCCTCACAATACCGTCTAGCCACCCAGTATTTCCCTCTATGCTTCGCTTCCCTGGCCGCTTCCTCCTCGTATTCCGAAAGTTTACCTCTAAACTGGTGCATGAGATCAGGGTCAGGGCCAGCAAGTAGTCCACACTCTAGGCGTCGTAGGTCGGCTTCTAGTTCAGTAAGTGTGCGAACAATAGTCCTGAGTACCCCACAACTTTTGGAAATCGTGACCCCCCGGATCGTAACTTTGAAAGCCTCCCATATCACCTCCACACTGTCCACGGACCCCCTATTCCTCGGAAAGAAAGCCTCTGTTTCCTCGCCCAGCTCCGCCTTAAAGACGGGGTCCAGGAGGGCCGATGGGAAGAGCCTCCAGGGTGGGCGCGGTCGCTGCAATCCAGGCACCGATACCACAACCTGCACCGGACAGTGGTCAGAGTATGTCCTGGGGAGGTGTGTCACCCCATGCAATCCAGCCACTAGACCTCTGGAAAGGAAGACATAATCCAGCCTCGCCCAGGTACGGGCCTGCGTCGTGAAATGAGTGCCCTCCCGAGCAGTGGGGTGTACATATCGCCAGCTGTCTATCAACCCTGCCTCCTCCACAATGCCCTGCATGACATCCCTGGCCTGCATGTTGTACTGATGGCTCCCCTCCGATCTGTCCTCAAGAGCCCCCATTGCCAGATTAAAATCCCCTCCCCACACAATATGGGACGCATCCACAGCAAGAACATGACCCCACAGTGCAAGAAAAAAAGCAGGAGTATCAACATTCGGCGCATAACAGTTCACAAAGAGCACAGTGATCTGCCCAATCCTCCCCCACAACAGTACATATCTCCCATCAGAGTCTAAGTGTGATCCCAGTTCCTGGAAGGCAAGTGATTTTTTAATCAATATTGCAACCCCCCTTGCATAAGAGGAGTACGATGAGAATTTCCTCACAGCGGCCCACCTCCCTCCGAACGCAGGTGCTGGCGACCGGCGCAGATGCGTTTCCTGTAGAAGCGCCACCTGTATGGCATGTCTGTCCAGATACTGCAACACATTACGACATTTCCTGGCATCATTGAGCCCACGCACATTCCAAGATAGAATCGATATCTTATCCAATACTTCGACCGACATTATTCATAAGGAATAAGTGCCAAGGAACCCTGAAACCCCGTAACAGGCACACCACTCGAGCCAAAACAGTAGGCCGTAGCCGCCACACAGTCACTCCACCTAGTAACACGAAAAGCATATCCATCCATGCCGTCTTCCAAACCCAGAACCAACCCCCCTCTCCCAGAACCAAACAAAGCACAACCGTGCAACAGGCATGCAGCGCCACTCGAGAGCATGCCGACCGCAGCACAACCAGCAAGAGAAAGGAAAAAGACCAAAATGTCCCCACCCCCCACCACCCACCTGACCAACCCCAACCAGTCAGGACCCTCTACCACCCCCCCTCCCCACACCCCAGGCATCCATCCATTCGTCCAGAAAGTCAGTCTCACAACAAAGTAAAGTGTAAACATAGAAGGGGAATTCCCGTTGGGGGTGCCCACCAGAGGTGCACTTCACCACCCACTCACACTCTGCCGCCCCTCCAGCCGAGTAGGCAAAGATACGAGGCAGGCACAGTGCTGGGGTGGGTGCCCGGAGCAAAGAATAGAAAAAATAAAAACAACCATCGCCATCCCAAGAGACACACCATACAGCCTCTCGGAGAGGTCCGGAGGATCGTACATCCGCCCACAATAGCATATGTCTATGGAAAGATAGCCGTCAGCGGCAGGTACAGCAATACCAACATGAAGTGTTCACCATCGTCATCATCACATCAAAAACCTGATTAGGAGTCCTCCTCCTCTCCCTCCGATTGGCGATCATTCTGTCCCAGTCCATCCTGGCGGCCAGCAGCAGCTCGTTCCCTCTTCAGCCGCTTCACAAAGTCTTCCACCTGCTGCGGATTCGTGAAAAAAGTCTGCTTCGCCTGATGAGTGATCCTTAGTTTCGCAGGGTAGAGCAAGGCGTAGTCCACCTGGAGGTCCCTAAGCTTCTTCTTAACTGCCAAAAACTTGCGTCGCTGTTCCTGCACCATCGGCGTGAAGTCTGGGTATACGGTAAAGTCCACCCCCTCGAAGGAGAGTGAGCGGGAAGTGCGAGCCGCACGCAGAGCAGCATCACGATCCCGATAGTTCAGGAGACGAGCAATGATAGGGCGCGGGGGCGCACCGGGGGCCGGTCGCGGTCCAAGCGAGCGGTGTGCCCGCTCCACAATGAACTGGGTAGAAAAGGCCTCCGCTCCAACTGCCCCAACCAAGAGCCTCTCCACATACGTTTCCATCTTTCCAACATTCGTCGTCTCCGGTACGCCTACTACGCGAATGTTGTTGCGCCGACTTCTCGCCTCCAACTCCTCATTCTTGGCGGCTATCACCCGCAGGATATTGTCCATTCTCGCCAATTGAGTGGTATGAGTGGCCGCAGCATCATCGTGATCCGAAATGCGCTGTTCCGCCGTGGTCAGGCGTTCCTCATGGGCATCAAGTTTTTGCACCACTGCGTCCATGCGCGAGGATAGTTTGTCCACAATGGTAGCGAACCCTTGCCGCATCTCTAGCATCAACTGTTGAAAATCATGGGCAGTGGGCTGCGTATTGGCATCAGCAGTGGGTGGGGGGGGGAGCGGGAGCTCCCCGCCTCCTGCGCCAAGCGAGCGCCTCTCCTAGAGGCCGCAGAGTCAAATGAGAGCTTAGGCTGCTTATTGTCCGGCTTGCCCATGGTCAACCAAACACAGTCAGTCGTGGACACCTCAATAAGAACAGGCGAGGGGATCCCTGGGTACAAGTCCCCGCATACAAATCAGTGGGGCAGGTGGAAGTGTAAAAAAAAACCCCAGGAACGGAGCGCAGTAGTGGTGCGGGCATGCAGTTTCACCAGTAGATCCCAATGGTCACCCCACGCAGCTGCATCCAGGGAGGCAGGGGGCGAATACCGTAATATCAAGCAAGGGGGGGTTGAGAGGAGATGGTCGTGGTCTGTCACAGCATAGCAGAGACAGGTGAGGGCAGCGCTGCTTACCGGGTGCAACAGGAGCAATGCGCAGGCCACAGCTGCTATGCCGGTCAACAAGGATCAGTGCTGTTCAATCCGAGACTGGCCGGTCCAGATAAATCACCCCAGGGGGTACTAGTGTGCAGAGCAGGCAGATGGGACCGGCCCCACAATAGCCAGTACAGCGTTCCGTCGCAGGCACTCGCACAGCAGGCTCTGCCACACAGCAGCCCCCGTGTCAGTTATGGCGCCAAATGAGGGAACAAAAGAGGGCCCTCCAGTAATGCGACCTCCCCCGGACCGTACCTTCAGCCACTGTCCGCCTCCGGTCGCAGCACGCAGTGTACAAGTGTCCAGGGAAGTACCAACGACGGGGGCACGAGCAGGCAGATATGCCCCGCCACTCCCTTTCGTGCAGCAGCAATGTCCCGGCCCCGGGGGTGAGATCGGCGCCCCCGCAGCAGCTCCGCCACCGCTGCTCAGGGTGGTCACAATAGCGACGCTGCGCCCACTCCGCCAGCGAGCACGGGTCTCCGGCACAGCAGCCGAATAGGTCCGCAAAGTCCCAGAGGGGGGAGGGGAACAGGCCTCCACCCACGTGTAAAGCAGCGGCCCACAGTGCTCAGAGTCGCCGGGTCGCGGAGCGTCTGTCCCCCAGCGCGCCTGCCGGTGAACACTCCGGACCTCCTATCTCCGGCCAGGAACCATCAATCGGGCCAGGAGTTGGACCGAGTGTAGCACGTAGCCCTCCAGGGAAGATTCCGGTGTCGAATTAGGGATCGGCGACGGCCAAACAGGATAAATTACCGGATGAAGGCTCCGGGCAGCAGGAGCCTCACGGCAGTGCGGCCATGCTGCAGTGCGCCCTCTAGCGCCCCCCCACATCGCTGAACCTTAGACGGTATTTCAGAGTAGCGGCGAGAGCGACGGAGGACTGGCCTAAATCAGGATGCCTAATATTAGACCTAGAAAAGGCGTTCGACAGTCTGGAGTGGGGGTATCTGAAGTCAGTACTGGAGAAGTATGAGCTTGACGCCGATTTCCTGCAGATGGTGGGTCTTCTATACCGAGACCCGGTGGTCCGGGTAAGATTGGGACTATATGTATCGGAGGCGGTGGGGGCACCCGGCAGGGGTGCCCGCTGTCCCCGCTGCTCTTTGCGCTTGCCATGGAACCCCTGGCTGCGGCCCTGCGACAGACACTGGGCGTTGGGATTACGCTGGGAGACGGTGTGCACCAGGTGTCGCTTTATGCGGACGACCTACTAGTTTTTGTCAGAGATGTAAGCGCTATTCCGGGCAGTCTGGACCGTCTCCTAAGCGACTTTGTGGAGCTCTCCGGCCTCCGGGTCAACGCAGGCAAGTCGGGCCTCTTTGCGTTTAGAGATGGAGTGGAGGACCCGGGATTTAGGCTGCAGGGCACAAGAGTTCAGTGCATGGAGGACACATTTAAATATCTGGGAATACATATTTATCGCCAGTGGCCGATCTATATGACGGGAACCTAGGCCGCGCAGTGACCACGCTCAGGTCGCTGATTAGCTTCTGGTCCACGCTCCCGCTAACGCCCACGGGTAGAGTAGCCCTGGCCAAAATGGTCATGCTCCCGCGCTTGCTCTATTACTTCACTAACTTACCTCTGTTTCTGCCGGCTTCATTCTTTACCACGCTAAATAGGATCCTCCGTAATTTCGTCTGGGGCTCATCCAGGCATCGGCTGGTGCTCCGGAAGCTGTTCCTCCCCACTGATAAGGGCGGATTCGCGGCCCCCTGCTTTGAACACTACTACCTCGCTGCACAACTTCAGTGGGTTGCTCGCTGGTTAGCAGACAGGGGAAGGGAGGACATCGCCACCAGGGACCCCCATACACATTGGAGCGAATATAAGTGCTGTTTCACCCACTGACCACCCCGGCGGGCCCCACCCCGCTACTGCTGACGGTGGCATATCAGTGCTTTCGCAGGACGCTGAGACTCACACGAGCAGTCCTTCCATACGCGCCGGCGGTACCCTTGGAGGGCTCACCGGGAGGAGGGGGGGTCCTTGCGCGTCCTGTGCTAGAGAGGTGGCATGATGCAGGCATACAGACGCTAGGCGACCTATACAGGGATGGGGTGCTGACACCATAGGAGACACTTGTCACTGACGAGGGGCTCCCACTAGGGGGGTTCCTACTGCATCTCTCCCTACTGGCACGCATGGCAAAGGGATGGGGGGATGTTGCGACGGAGCCCGAACAGCACGTTACCATACAATATTTGCACGTCATGGGAAGGGGAAGACACCTGGTTAAGTGGTTCGCTGCGTCGCTGAGAGTGCACACGGCAATAAGCCTAGATGCTTTACGGGGCGAATGGGAGCAAGATCTGGGGCCGGCCCTTGAAGATAAAGAATGGGAGAAAGTCCTCAAGAGTCCTGTGAGGATCCCCCGGAACATGCGGTTTCGCCAAATTCAGATCTACATAATACACAGGGCCTACCTAACTCCAGCCTTAATTAATAGGTATTTTCACAGGGAGGACGCGGCCTGCCCCAGATGCGAGGCTGTGGACGCTGACATACTGCACATTCTGTGGGGATGTACAGGGCTGGGCACTTACTGGGAGGACATCGGTAGGCTCCTTGCGCAATGTACCGGGCGTATCATCCCATGAAACTGGCCTGAGTTCCTTCTACATCTATTTAAGAGGCCCCGGAAAGATAAAGCATCGTCCCGGTTTCTAGACTTGGGGTTGGTGGTGGCGGTGCGTCTCCTCACCAAGAGATGGAAGGCGCGGGACCCATCCAGCGCGCAGGCTTGGACCCTGTCCCTTCAGGCGTTGGCTAGGGCGGAATGGACCGCTATACGGCGGGAGGAAACAGTGGGACTCCGTAGGGAGCTTATGGCAGAGACCTGAGAGCGTATGCTTCACAACCTACAGTCGGGCGGGGTGGCTGCTACTGAAGGAACGGTGGAGGGCTAGGCGGGACTGCAGCTAACCAGGGGATGCGAGCTACGGTCAACTTGCAGGATGCAATGCGTGTAGCCGAAGACAGGGGAGTGACGGGAGCTGAAGGCGTGTGGGGACGGGGGGGAAGGACACCTGAGCGGGTGGAGGGTGGAGGAGTGGGAGACAGGAGTGGGTACCGGAAGCTAGGGGGGGGGGGGCAATATTGACTGTCTGCTCATGACCATGTCGCACTGTGCTTGTCTGCATTAGCAAAGTTAAAGTTTACTGTTTCGAAATATAACTCATTTCTGTACCTAGTGCTGGGTCGCATAGGCCCCCTTTATTTTATTAGAGTTTGGATGCACTCGGGCACAATTGCTAATTACAGGAATGTTTGCAAAACACAAGGCAGCCCCTCAGAGGCATAATGCGTTCAAGTATTTGACAATCGAAATATATATGCAGTAATGTGCTGGAAGAATATGTATGTGCATTGTACCGTTTGTGGAAATGAAACTAAAAAATGCCACTAAACAGATTTGACAAAAAAAAAATAAGGGAAGTCTGACTGCTGGTGTGGCGGTTGTCGCACCATCACTGTGGGTTTGGCTGTCCAAACTCATAATTAGGCCCTAAGTGTCTGTGCCAACACCAGTACAAAATTGTCTTAAAATGTCTGCGGTCAACATGCTGGGCTTTGCTGTCATCTTATGGTTATGTTACGCATGATGGCAAACTAGAGAAGATGTACAATCAACCTATTCAGATCATGCATTGAAATGGACAGGTCATATATAATGGGGATTTTAAATGCAGCTGTAATCAATGGTATCTGAGTAAATGAAGTATTGTAGAATGCTCCACAGTTCTGATTCATAGACATTGTTCAGAGGCTGTTGTATTCTCCGAATTCCACAAAGGGTGTGAGCTTCAACCCTCGGCCAGAATCTCTAAATTTGTGACTCTGGGTTCTAAGACTTCTGATGGTGTCCGTGGTATTCTGAGGGATATAGAGAAAGTATTGGTGTGAGCAAATAAGGTACATTCCACTATATAAAGCATCATATTACATAAATAAATATCACATGGAAATTTTCTAAGCACAACTGGGAAAGGTTTGTTACTTACTGAGGTGGGCTAGAACAAACTGCTTTCTTACAGAAGTAGTGTTGCTTGAAAATTGCTACGTTAGTGATTTCTAACATTTTGGATGCTTACCTCTAAACACTCATATTTTCTGGAACTGTGCTTGGAGGTTCTTATCTTTTTTCAAAGATTTTCTGAAGGTACATGGGCTGCTTCTAACTTTATTGAGACATAATCTCACACGGAGTTTCAATCAGAAAAGTGTGTGGGAGTAAGAATTTTAATGTGAACACACATCTTTCACATGGTTATTGTTTCTTTAATATAAATATACATTTGTTATTCCTGAACTGCTGCCTTGTTAATATTTGGATCAGTCTATCTTCGTTCTGGTTACATTTCCTTGTTTTGTACCCAGTGCCTTAGACAAAAGAACTTTGTATTTTTATATTGGAAGGATATCTGCTCTGGAGTTGAAACAGCAAAAATGTGCATGGTTTGAGGAGTAATACTGGGGAGTTAACGAACCACATGGGGTAACAAACCAGTCTGGAGTGTACCTGTCTCAGTAATTTTAATTATTTGAAAAAATAGTTTGTGCGGAGGGGGCTAGTTCTCATTTTTGAAGGGCACTGTATACTTTTGTTGTCTTCATATATATACCAAAACATTAAGGTCTGCAAGGCTTCCCTGAAAGCGGCTATCACGTTTTTACCCAATATAATTTTATGAACATGAGAGCTGATGCTGTGTGTGGTAGACCCGTCCTATCTAATTTCTTTGTGTACTTTTCAGCATTTATGTTTTCTTCAATCAAATCTTCATAGAGGGGGTACTACTATAGCATTGGGATTTCTTAGATATATCTCTGTATCTGACTGAGGTGAACAGGTTATGTGTGGCTGTTATTGGCTGATATTTGGAAGGAGTATCCCCTGTGATATCAAACCTTCCATCCCTCTTCAGGATGGGGTTACATCCACTTTCTGTTTTTGATACGTATGCCTTCTGTGTGTTGAAAAGAAAAACAGAAGAAAAACCGGGCATTTTAGTTTGGAGAATGGGTTTCATCATGAACATCACTACTCTTTAAATTAGATTGAAAAAAGTATGGAATAAAAAGTAGAATTGCAATGCCTGGTTTACCAGCACTGTTAACTATGTCGCCCCCACCAAACCAGCCATAACACACAGGCCAACCAAACAAGCAAGCTGGTACACACCAGAACTCAACGCATCAAAATGCGTGTGTAAACAACTGAAAAAAAGATGGCGAACCAGCAGGAAAGACGCCAACTGAGCCTCCTACAAAACAGCCCTCAACAACTACCACCGCCAGATCAAAGCCACAAAAAAAGAAGCCCTGACACACCTGATCGAAACCAGCATCAACCAATCCAAGAAACTCTTCGCCATCGTCCGAGAGTTCACCGGGCCATCAGCCACAGAAAACATGATCCCCCTTCCACAGGAACCCTGAGACGCCCTCGTCGACCACTTCCACAACAGGACAGCAACCATTTACAGAAACTTTGATCCTCATCCCACCGACCTCCTCGGCAACATCTCACCCACAGCCACCAACCACCCGATCACCGCATGAATTCAATTTGACACACCAACAACAACCACCCTGATGAACTCCAACCACTCAGGAGCACCCACCGACCCGTGCCCATATCGACTCTTCAACCTCGAAAGCAGCGAGTTCAGCCACCATCTCTCCACCATCCTCAATGCCTCCATGACTACAGCCACCTTCCCTGACACATGGAAATACTTGGAAATCAGACCCCTGCTCAAGAAACCTCCAGCAGATTCATAAAGAGCTCCAGAACTACTGTCCCATCTCCCTCCTCCTGTTCCCAGCCAAAGGCCTGGAGCAAGCCATGTAACCTCCAACTAACTGATCATCTGGAAAGAAACAAACTACTGGACCCATCTCAATCCAGATTTAGAGCCAGCTACAACACTGAGATGCTTTGATCACAGCAACAGATGACATCCGAGCCCTACTCGAATGAGGAGAATCAGCCCCCTCATCCTCCTGGATCTCTCCGCAGTGTTTGACATCATCTCCCACCACTGGCTCATCAGTCGACTACAGGAGATAGGAATCACAGACGAGGTACTAAGATAGATGACATCCTTCCTCACGGGATGCACCCAGAGAGTTTGCCTTCCACCCTACACCTCGTAACCCCAACACACCATCTACAGAGTATCCCAGAGATAACCCCTCAGCCCTATCCTCTTCTACATCTACATGACGCCATTGCAGATATCATCGGAGCACACATCAACATCATCTCTTAGCCAATGACACTCCGCTCGTCCTCTCACTCTTAGCAAACTCCACTTTGATGAAGTCCAATTTTCACAGCTGCATGAGGAACGTCATAACATGGAGGAAAACAACTATCTAAAACTCAACACCCAAAAAACTGAAGTCTTGATCTTTGGCAGACGCACCACTCTTTGGAACGACTCCTGGGGGCCAATGAAGGTCTGACCTACTCCCACGCTAAAATATTACGCCCACACCATGGCAGGAAACTGGATAGCGAACTCTCCATGAAACGTCGCGAACTCTCCATGAAACGTCAGGTAAACACCGGTGCCTCAGCCTGCTTCTACACAATCATCTCGCTCTGAAACACATTCAAATGGCTCCCCACTAGCACCAGAAAGACTGTGACACAGGCCCTCTTCTCCAGCCGGCTCGACTATGGCAACACACTCTATGCCGGGCATCATTACCGAACTCATGCAAAGACTCCAGACATTCCAGAACACTTCGGCAAGACTGATCCTCAACCGCTATGTAGGGGTTGTTCACCGAAACGCGCGTCGGCGCTTCGAATGAGGCCCACCCTCCCCCAACTTCACGAATGAAGCTTTTTTACAAAAAACAGAATAAAATATCTATAATAATGTACAAATTTCAGTATTTGCAAAAACTTAACTTATATTGTGTGGAGGGGCCCGATGCACATTTAGACATATTTTAGTATATATGTGACGTATGTATTTGTGGTGTCGTATGATTATGGTGTGAGTCAGTAGCTGAGTCTGTAGATGAATGAGTGCTGTGATTGAATGGTTGTGTAATGGGGAAAAAAATGCGGGATTTGACAATTTTTTTTGTCCATTCCTGTTATTTTACTGTATTGTCATGTATATATCGTTTATACATTTTGCTAAAGAAACTGTTCAAAAACATGAAAAATAAAAAAAAATAAAGAATGAATATATTTTCTATCAAATCTTAATTGTTTTGTTTATGGTCCAGTCAGAGTGTCGCACTTTGAATATGTAATACAATGCACACATTGAAGTAAAATAGGTAGAGGCAATCTTTTAAACTTATTTTGGTCTTTTCCCCTGGCTCTCTACCTATATCAGCCTTCAGGGGTCCACTTTTGATACATTGGTTGATCCTCAACCTGACCAAAAGCACATACATCACCCGGCACCTGAAAAACCTCCACTGGCTCCTTGTACAGAAGAGATGCCAATTCAAGTCCCCGACCCACGCCAACAAAGCCCTCCACAACCAAGGACCAGACTACATGAAATACCACCTGACCTTCCACCAATCCACTAGAAGCCTCCACTACCCACACCTCACAATCGCTCAGACTCCTAGTATCCATCGCCACTGCACCGGAGGATGCTCCTTCTTGCATCTTGCTGCCAAAGCATGGCACTCCCTCACCGTCACCCTCCACCTAACCCTCACCTCACTGAACCACTTTAGGCAGGGACTCGAGACCTGCCTCTTCAACTGATACCTGCAGCAAAGTACCTGGATAACCCTCCGCGGCATTAGCCGCGCTATACCAATAAATACTGATTGATTGTGATCCTATACTTTTAATTAAACTTTAATTTACTTTTAAAATGAACCGAAGAAATCACAAAAATATCAAAAATCCAGATAGTGTACCCAAATATAGATAATATATTAAAAATGTCCTTAAAATAATTTTACATGTTTTATTATAAATTGTATTTTTTCAAAATATATTTTGCAGATTGTATTATATATTTTGTAATTGACTTATAAGGTGCATTTTAATTTTACAAATAATCAGAAAATAATATAAAACAGTTTTAAAAGCATGCATCCTTTTAAATGTTTATCTAAAATGAACTGTAATTAATACCTTCATAATTAAATTAATATAGATTTAAAAAAATATAAAATATTTTATTTCGAAATGTGCAGTTATGAAACATGTTTAATACATTTAAAATTGAAAGTAGCTATCACACATTTTAAACTAAAACTGTAAAAACATTTATTTAAAAAAATAAGCTTCACTTTGTGTGAGATGGAGATTTAGGTACTTTTCTGATTTCAGTCCTACAAATATTGGGATAAATGCATATAATCCAACACATATTAGCATGATGTTCACATTTGGGGATGTAAAACTTGTATGGCCAAAACAGTTTTTAAATATATACATTTTAAACCCTTAATATATAAATTCACAACTCAGCCTATCACATTATAAAATAATGTGCATATATATAACCAATTAATTAAACATATATTAAACAATACAAATATGATAATATAAATTAAATCATATTTTTACGTTTCAAAAAGTTGTTTGTGGATTCAATAAAAATAAACCTACATGAAAATTAAATGTAATTAAAATATTGTGATAATTTGACGAATTGTTTCATTGTAATTTAGTTTAAAAAACGCTTAGTTTTAAAATTATTATAATTAATATGTACTCTCTATTGCATGTTTTCAATAAACACTGTAAAATGTTTCAGGTCCAGTTTCAGAACAAACCTCCAAGTAATTAGTCATGCCCTCAAAGTCATTTGTTAGTATCCAAAATCTGAACATTACTTACCATGCCAAACAGTTGCTAGAATTAGTTTATCTCGAATTGTTTCATAGAAATTATCTGGCGGACACGCACCACCAGCCTTACCCCCACCCTTCCTACCTACAGCTGGAAAGAAAATGTCTGCCATGCCATAGGACACTCAAGGCTGTCCTTTTCTGCTGTTAGTTGGGCATAGCAACTTCCTGTGCCATCATTTTGCTTACTTACTCTGTCCTGTCCTTATCCAAGTGTTCTAAAAAATCACATGAGCAAAATTAAACGGTGATGGATAGAATTATTTAATTAATATCAACCTTTTGATGATTTCTTGGGGCTGCATTCCGCTCTGTCATATTTTTACCTGCTATGCCACCTCAGATAAGAATCAAATGTATACTATTCAGCCTCCATTTTTCTCCAGTAGAAATAGTCCAGCACAGACTGCCAGTGTAGGTCTCTCTGAACAAGTACAAAAGCAACTCCAGACAGTTTTTGGCCTATAGGGACTCATTTGTAGGGCGCGCCTTCCGTCCTATGAGACAGTGAGCATGGGTAGAATGCTTGAATAATCTTAGCCACTGGATGCAGAATTCCAGTCTATCATGGCATGTGGGAGCACTCAGAAAATTTAATAATTTAATTTAAATAATTTTACCAGTTTGGTCCCCTCACGTCCTTCAGATAAAGCTCAAATATCTCCAAAATGGTGTCTTGGTAGAGGTGAGAGTAAACATAGTAAAATATCTTGCTCTGTCTTGCAATTTATTCTTCAGTTTTTCCCTTCAGTACATTTGCAAGTGTCTTCGGTGATTTATTACCACCTTGAAAATCCTTGGTTACTGAAGCTTCCTGGAAATCTAGGAATAAAACCGCTTTAAGACCACATTATTTTGTTTTCGCTGATACTGAAGAGTTCATAATTATATGGTGTTTACTGGGCATTTAATTTTTTCAGGAGGAGGCCAGAGACTTAGTACTGGATCCATTGTTTTCCCCCCTAAAGCCATTTAGATGGTTGAAATGTACGAGCCTGCCCTATAGTCTTCTATGCAGACCTTTATAAAGCACTGCTGTTGTGGGTGTTGATGTCCTGTTTGGTAGAGCAATCTTTCAACGTGCATTGCTGCCCAGTCAGGCGAATTCAAAGAGGGCTCAAAGCAGATGGTAAAGAGTATGAAGAATATGCCCAACTCTATTTATGGATTCTGCAGCTTGGTAGTATATGCACCGGGTAGTAGCGCACATTATAAATCTAAACTTCATTTAATAAATTTCATTTTATTTCAAGACACACTTCCTTTTTTACTTCCTTTGCCAGCTCGACGTACCTGGCTTAGTACATGCATATTGTAATTTAGGGCCTTATAACAAGTTTGGTGGTCCTCCTGTCGGCTCGCCACCGCTGTGCCAACAGGAGGACCGCCAAACCAGTCGAGCTCCGGTCTGCCGGATTCCAGCTGTAATCCATGGCAGGCGGGCGAGGCTGCGTCATTCTCAAGGGAGAGGATGTACAAGGCTCATAGGTGAGCATTAACTGCAGATGTTGCTGTTACAGCACCTGCAGCACTTTGCTAAATGGTTCCATGGTTACAGGTACATTGCTTCTTACTTCCATTTTCCTCTGTTATTCCTCTATTTCTTAATTTTTTTTGTCTTTCGTTACTTTCTGCCCTTCATAATCGACCCCGTTGATTTCTTTCCCGTCCCATAGAGCCATCGTTTTCTCCTTTGCTTTATCTTTGTTTTGCTCCCATCTCCGGGCTCTGTGCCATCTCTCTCATGCATGCCCCTAAGTGCCTATCCCAAAATATCTTGCAGCTTTACAAGTCTATTTGCAGGGATGTCTGTGCTCTGCTAATGTTGGTAACATATTCCTGCTATAATTGTTATGCATCAGAAGACACCAGGGTGTAGTAAAACTGCTCGCCTGCGTTTCTCATCTCACTCCACCGTCTGATGAAAAGCGGTTTGAAGTTGGGCTCGTTCACGGTGTCTCCTGGCAGCCTTTCAGTGCATGATTCTGATCTCAATCAGTCCTTTTAGGCACACTCCATTCTCATGCAATTGATTGGCAAGAATCCATAACCCTCAGTTAAACACATAGTCCATGCGTCGATTCACAAGAAACTGCGTGATTATGAGCAAGTTTATTTGCAAATTCATCAATAAATACATGAGTTAATACACTGCAGCTCTGTCAGAGTAGCACTTATTTATAACCTGCTCTTGCAATATTTTTACTGGTCCATTTTAAGTTCTTCAAGAACCACATTCTATTCAGATGCATCAGTGCTGGTATGTGTAACCACTCCATTCGTCTTTCCTACAAGCAGTTGTATCGCTTCTGGAAGCACTCCTTTAATAGTTCTTGAAAGCTTGCTCCATGTGGAAGCTTGGCTCTGATGTATGACTGCTGGTCCAAATACCCAACTCCGTCTGCGGTTGATCAACCTACCTGTTATTGGAGTTCTGCGCCAAGTCCATGCCTTTGTTGTACCAGTCCAGCTATTATCTTTTATACTCCGTACTGGCTGAAATAATGAATGGTTCATGTAGGACTGCAACAATGCCAAATGATTGGAAGAAGGCCATTATCAGACCTCTTATTAAGAAGACTGTTGGCTAACCCTTTGAGTCATAACAATCTGTGACCAATATCCTGACTGTTATTCCTGGATAAGAAGGTAGCAAAACCAGTGAACAAACACATTATTAAATTCATCAGTGACTGACAGTGACTTCCTAGATGATTATATCAGGCAGGGTTCCATGCATCTCATGGCACTGAACTTGCACTACTAGCTGTGACCAGAAAGTAAAGGCGTATTCAGGGTAAGGGAGGAGATACCGCCATAGTCCTAATAGATCTATCCACAGCATTTGAAACAGTATCTCATACAATACTAATGTCGGGACTAGAGGAGAATGGAGTAAGAGATCGAGCCTTAGAATGGCGCACCTCCTTTTTTGAGCTCATTGCCAGGTGCTCATATTTTGTCCCCATACTTCTAAGTTTAAGATTGAGTTTGTCCAACATTGTTTAACATTTATGTTGCTCCTCTTGCTCGTTTAGTAGATCGTATGGACTAGAATTTATGACAAATGCAGATGACACTCAGTTTATTTTAAATCTGAGGGGAGACTCGGACCTGGCAAGGTCATGCATGTGTTAAATTGTAACTCTTGCATGAAAGTAGTAGTCTCCTGAATGAGAACCAACTGCCTTAAGCTAAATGCCAATACGACAGAGGTGCTCATCCTACAGGAAGAGAGATCTATATAGTTGCTGGATTGGTGGCCAACTTCCCTGGTAAAATGTCCCGACCCAGTAAAAGCAGTCGGGAATGTGGGCTTTATTTGTGGCAAAAGATAGTGTAAGCCAAACAGTGAAGTTGCATACCTCTTGTGTTCTGCATTTATGGGTTTTGCGTAAATCACTAGTTTCCTTACCAGTGAGCAAAAGCTATTTTGGACTCTTGCCTTGAATACTGCAACGTTCTGGATTTGGCTTCAGTAAAAGATGCATTGAAAAGACTCCAAGTTGTCCAAAATTTGTCAGTCAGTGTGATGGTAAGAATTCCCTGTTATGTATGTTTCACTGCAGCTTATCCAACTTCATTGGCTGCAGACTGAAGAACATATCCCTTTTAAATCCTTGTGTATTGGCCAAAAAGCCATCTATGGAAAATCCCCCGGGTTTACCAAGGAACTACTTAAAGTATATGTTTCCAGGTCCAATCTTATGCCAGCTTATGACTGTACTCCAGAGAATCATGAAAAAGAAATGGAGTGTAAGAACATTTTACTATGTGGACAATACTCTATGAAATGCTCTCCCTAGTCGTTTTTGAATTATTAAAGATCACTTGACTATCAGGAGATTGTTGAAGATCCTCTTGTTTACTGCAGCTTAGGAGGGCTTTGGCCGTTGGTTCATACATTCAGTGTTAGCCTCAGGATGCCTTATTTGTTACTATCCTGCTTTATAAAACACAATAACTTAACCAACTGCATAACCTTTTAAGAGGCACAGAACCAGAACACCGCTGAATTATGGGTCTGTGTTTGCGCCTGCTGATTATCTCTCACCTGGCGGAGAAAATCCCTGGTAAAAGGCAGCATACATTTGTGTATTCCTTTATTTCGAGTGTATAGTAGGGCCAATGTTGCACAGACCCTCAGGAAAAGTTTTCTGGTAAAAGAAAATATGGCTGTAGTAAAATGTCTATATTCTTGCATTTTGCTCTCTTAAGGCACTTAGAATCACAGTACTAGCATCCCCATTCTACCTTTCTAATTGATTCTAGGTTTTGTTATACTATTTATTAGTAGATATCCTATGTTGCAAGGCAGTCGGGGTGCTTAACCATATCATACATAAAAGGGCATGAGAAATACTGATCTGCCAATCATAATCTTTGGGTTTGTTTTACTATTATGATACTTGTAAGTCCACAGTGGACACACTACTTTCTTTCAAATGGGCAAAACATAAAGAAAGAAAACCAGTATGCAATATGAAGTTCTTATTCTTATTAGTTATGCTTCCTTTGGTTGCCTCCCCCATTGCCAGCACGAACAGCCTTACATTAACCAGTTATTGATCTTTACTCATATGATTTTTCGAAACAAGGAACTTAGCTGTCAATGATTTCTAAAATACCAATTTACTGTCTAGATTTGGCAGTCTGTTTACAAGACGTTTTTGCTAAATGTAACCATATTGACACTTACCTCCAAGGCCATACCAATACAGTAATCATCTTAATCAATTCTTTACCAGCTTGTGTTCAAGTCTGAATAGGGTATAAACATGTAAGAATAAGCACAAATTACCACGCTACATCATGGAAAAATGTCCACCTCCTTCTTAAAAACCTTTCAGATCTTATATTGATTTAAGTGGAGGTGCTGCAGCTTACGGTTATGTTGATTAATCAAGGTGTTCAGATGTCCCGCTTAATGAAGTAGGCCAGTATATGTCATCATTGAGTATAATATGCTGACATTACTCAGGATTTTACCAGTGAGCAGTTTTTTCCCAGTGTGACTTTCTTATTAAAAAATTGTCGTCAACTGAAACTCCTTTGGGATATGTGACCTGCCATCTAAAAGTCCAAGGGTCTCCCCTGATGGGAAGGTAAAAAAACATGCCTCCATGTTACCACTGCCCAGAAAACGTATACATTGTCTGGAGAAGTTTATCACTCAGAAATCTCTTTCACTCCTTAAATCGTTATGGCAATCTTTGGTCTAAAATGTCACCTAAAACAGCATTGCAAGTTTCTTCAATGGAAGCTCACAGCCTGTCATGAAAAATATGCTGCAGGTAATAGCTATTACAAAGTATGTTAAGGGACTTAGTGGTCTTTAACACATGCCTGGCAATTTTGTCGAAGTAAAGGATGTAATATGGCTCAGTGAAATAAATACTTGTTGACATTTGCATTGATCTACCATTCACAAGTTCGGATTCCAGTAAAGTGAAATACATTTTTATTCTTTTGAAGTTGGTACTTGAGTACTATTAGATTGGGTTGTAATAATAACCTTAATTTTCAATTTAGAACCTACAGACGCGTTATAAGGAGTCCTCTATAAGCCATGCATTGGCAAAGCTAGTTGTTCTTGCACAGCTCTTTCTACTACTCTTTCCAATGCACTACCCTATTTCTCACCCTATACCACTATCAATATCTCCATTACCTCCATTTTCAAACTCATCCCAAACCCCATACCACTAATATGATCTTAAAAATAACCCTTTCGAGACCCCTCCCTACTCCACCCCTCCTTGCATCATCTCATACCTCTTTTTACTTTTCCAACCCCCCCAAACCAGCCTTTCTAAACCCTCCCTCTGACTCTTCCCCTCCACCTCCCTTTTATTCACCCCCTCCACCTCCCTTTTAATTATCCCTAGCCTCCTCCTACTGCTAGGAGTTCCAAAATAAACAACCAAAATCTCTAAATGTTCCCCTTCTATCCTTCCACTATCCTTTTCAGTCCAAATAACAGACTAACATATCCACCACTCATATTACTTTCATGTTTCACTATACTAATTCACCACTATATAAATGAAAACCTTTTTACCTCTTCTATCCCTTCGCTAACTACTAATTCACCACTAATCCTTTATGGGTTCCAAAGTAGCGTGCTACTAGCTGAAAATGCGCTTCAATGCCTTGTCAGGGGTAGTAAACGCTATATAAATGCAATTACAATGTAAGTACCCAGGCTATTTATTTGCATTGGCATAAGCTAATTCTAAAATGACCGCTGGTATTTAGTGACACATGCAGGCACATAGGCTGCCATCTTGGAATGGAGGCTAGTGTACGTGCACACATATGAATGACGACGGCTGGCAGCCATTTTGGCATTTTTGATTTACCTTTTCAACATGGCAGCCGGCCAGTTTAGAACAGTTAACATTAAACAAAACAAAACAGTAAGCAAAAGAATAAAGTGTGCCCAAGCACAAAAAAGTGGGCAACCTGGTAGCACTTTGCAGATTCCACACCGTTGGAAAGGAAAATAGTAAAATTAAAAATGGGGATATTGGAGAGCAACAGTAATGTGAGCTGGGAAGGGCAGTTAAACCAATCTCTGCTTTTATTACTGTTGTTCCTTTTATGTTTTGTAATATTTATTTATTTTGTGATGGTTCATTATTGACCTTTGTTTGCAAACCTATGCATGCCATATTTTACTTTATATTGCTTTTGGCATTTTCAATGCATATTGCATATTTTTACTATAAAATCTGTGAAGGTGTTTGTTTTTGTTATAGCCAGTTTCTGGGTATATTTGTACCATACACAGCATTTTCTGTTTCTGTCTACTCAGAGAATTATATTTGTGGCAAAATATATTAGTAAATAATGGTTAAAAAAAAGTTGTTTCTTATTTTCTGGTGCTTTTGAACGGAGGCTTCCCAACTGTTTATAAATCAATGTACTTTCATTGTTAATGTGGTTCTTCGGCCTTTATCATGTTTTAATGATGCATTAACAGGTTTTTACGAGATTTGAAACATCTGCAGAATACATAGTATACTGGAGAATGCTCCGAGTCACTGACCTTTTGTGGCATGCCCACATGGTATTAGACCTAGAAAAAGGATTCAACACTAGAATGGGGATACATGTTTGCGACGCTGGATGCGATAGGCATTAGGGGTCGGTTACAGCGTATCATAAGACTCCAATACATGGAGCCCACAGCACGGGTGAATATAGGGCAACGTATCTCAACCCCATTTCTAGTTAGTAGGGGCACACAACAGGGATGCCCGCTCTCTACCCTACTGTTTGCTCTGGCGATGGAGCCACTAGCGCAGAGGCTCAGATAGGCGGGTCAGGCTTGGGGCATACCAATGGGGGAAACGCCACATTTGGTCTAATTACATGCCAATGACTTCCTAATCTATGTCAGGGATATCAGGTCGGGCATTGCCAAATTAGCGGATATCCTAGCTGCATTCTGATCAGCTTCGGCGGCTAGGGATAAATTGGTTGAAAATCAGTTTGATCCCCATTTATCCAGACTGTACCCTACATCGAGTAGTGGTAGGCTCACATTCCCTAAGCTTGGAGCCCTGCACCTCCAGCTATCTTGGCATTAATGTTTACCACGCGACTCAAGATCTCCTAGATGGAAACCTCTTAAAGGTGGTCGCTTCCCTTCGTCCTCAGATCAATTTCTGGTGCTCGCTTCCTCTTTCGGTGCCCGGAGGCGTGTCTCTCTCAAAGATGGTCATACTCCTGTGTCTATTGTATTATTTTCATAACTTACCAGTGAACATCCCTCGTAGCACCTTCCATACTACACACTGTGCTTGGTGGCTTTCTTCAGAACAAGGATAGACACAGGCTAAATTACAACTCCTCGTTGACAAAGGTGGGCTTGGCGTCCAGAACTTTGAACATTACTACCTGGCGGCACAACTACAGTGACCTACCCACTGGCTGGTGGGGAGGCACGTAGAGGAGCTGGGATTGGTTCCTGGGTGCAGAACGCAGCAGATGGATCAGGAACGGTTTCTTCCGTGGGTGTAGCTCTCCTCGTCTGTTGGTGTTTTGCTGCCGGTGACCTATGATGGCTTTGGGAGAGCCCTGAAAATAATGTAAAGTAATGTTGGTTCTGTAGGGTACAGAATTGCTTTACCACTTATTAAATGATAGACAGTCCAGGGAAAAGCAATTGCTCCTACACTTAATCAATGGGAAGAAAGATAAAAAAACATGGAAGACACACCAATCATGAATAAATCATAAGAATGTATTAAACAATTGATCACTTTTTAAGCTTTCTACATCTTTTGGTATAGAAATGACTAGGTAAGACTGTCACATGCAATAAACAAAGGTATTTTGAAAACGGCACAAGGTTGAATAAGTGACAAAAGTGGAAAAAAGTGCTAAATGAGAGTACAATATATACAGAGCTGTTGAACTAGTTTAAAATGGTTATTTAAAAGTAGTCCATCCCTAAGTAACATTCCTAAGTACATGAATCTCCAATCGGACTTGGACTTAGTTTGCCTTTCACATTCAGCACTTTTTTGCACTTTTGTCACTTATTTACCCTTGCGCTGTTTTCAAAATACATTTGTTTATTGCCTGTGACGGCCTTACCATGTCATTTATATACCAAAAAAGGTTAAAAAAAAGCTTAAAAAGTGATCAATTGTTTAATACATTCTTATGATTTATTCATGATTGGTGTGTTTTCCATGTTTTTTCTCTTTATTCCCATTGATTAAGTGTAAGAGCAATTCTTTTTCCCTGCACTGTCTAATATTTAATAAGCGGTAAAGCAATTCTGTACCCGACAGAACCAACATTACATTATTCACACCCAGGTTCTGAGGGGCACTGGGTTACCCCATTATACTAGAGGAATTTGGGAGAGCCCTGGGCCTCATGCCGGAAATGCCTCAGCATGCGCTCTGGGTCTGATTGAGCTCCATACGAGTACTTGGAGAGCAGATTGGCTGAGAGGGAATGGTGCTCTGGAAATCGGTAGGAGTGGGCACCCTGGGGAGTGTGTTCCAGGATGGAAGTCTCATCCCATTTGATCATCTGATGGGCGATGTGGGTTTCTTTGTGGGCCACTCCTTGACCTAAGGCTAGCATGTAGTCTAATTAGGGAGGTTGTGGAGTATAGTGAATATGGAGCCTAACCCACACCCACTGCTACAAACAAGGCACATCATGGGGAACGGACGTCGGCTAATAACAATGGCTAACCATACATTGGAAGACCCCTTGGAATCCCTCAGGAGGATCTGGGAGGGGGATATAGGGTGCAGGTTGATTGAGGAGTGGGACAAAATTGTTTTGTACATGCGGAAGGTTTCCCGCAATACCTTCCAGTACATATAGCACAACATCCTACACAGGGCATACTCACCAAAGTCCACAAAATCTCCCCCCGGGTTTTCACCGAACTGCTTGTGCTTCCATGTGGCTGGAGCGAATTGCTGCCCCAGTTCCGGAGCTGCCCGCTGCCCGGAAATCTTTGGTTGGGGTCACGGACACCTTTGCTAGAATAACAGGCCAGACTTACCTCATCAATGGCTAGCAGCGTGCGAGGCCTTTATAAACGCCAAAGGGCCAGTGGGAGGCAACGACTCGCTTAATTGATTTGTCATTACTAATGGTACTTAGTTTGATCGCTATGCACTGGAAGGCTGGTGCGCTGTTCGGTTTAAGGGCACTGGCAGGCAGCAACCCTTAAGTGGGGAAAGGCTGAAGCTATAGCACTCTGGCGAGAACAAGCGCATGGGCTGCAGAGGTGGCCAGTTGCAGCATACTAGTAAGATCTATTAGTCGCCCTTCAGGGACAATGGGGAAGTTCTACCAAATTGGACCTATCACTTGCATACTGTAATAGCCCTTTGGAACCGGTAGGTGTAGACCCCCCTCTCCCTCCCCGTCCTCTGTCTCCCCATTCCCTACATAGGTGGGGTGTGGTGGCTACACACTTTATGCTATGAATTGTGAACCAGCACGGGACCCACCAAACCTTCAATCAATCAGTTTATTTATTTATTTATTTTCCACATTTGTTAACCGCACTGTTACCGAAACGGTGTCCTGGCGCTGAGGGACCACTAGAGTGCATGTCGGATGAGATTAGTGTGTGAATAGCCAAGTTTTCAGGGCCCTTCTAAAGGGCAGCAGGACAGAAGTCTGCCTTAGGGCCAGAAGCAGAGCATTCCAAGCCCTAGCCGCTCCTAGGGAGAAACTCCTCCCCCCCCAGCGGGCCCTCATGACTTCGGGGACTATGATCAGTCCTTGGTCAAAAGACCTAAGCGACCTGGTCGGTATGTACCACTGAAAGAGCGAGGTCATGCAGTGGGGGCCCAAACCATTCAGTGCTTTAAAAACTACACAAAGAGTCATAAAAGCTATTCTTTTCCGCACTGGCAGCCAGTGTAGCTTTAAAAGATCTTGTGCTACCGAAGAGAATTTGGAAGTACCCGTAATCAGGCAGGCAGCCGCATTCTGTAGGATTTGGAGTTAAGAATCAACATCATTGTCCTCGTTCAACAGCCCTGTCCAATATCATGACTGGGAGTTAGTTATTTCAAAGGGTATTCACAGTAGAAGATATGTCAATTGTTATATTCACATTAGTCACTTGGGGCAGCAGAGCGGGGTCACTGCTTGGAGCAGAAATGCTAAAGTTGCCCATAAAAGGAAGTGAGCTCTTGAGGTCTTGCTCAGTTTTTAAATCAATCCTGTTGCGACTTCCATTTGAATTTAAAGAAAAACGTATATTTGGAGTTTGACCAAAAAGGTATTGCACACTCACTTTCAGTAATCAGGGGTTGACTTGCACTCTGGCTTTGGTATTGACTTTCAAGAGAACACTGCAAAAATGTTATTATCCGTCTGCTCTGTTCCAATACACCTACCGGGAAAAACAAAACCAATAATGACTTTCCTTCCTCTCCATCCTCTCCTACACACGACCTCAAACTGGGTTCAGGGATGTGGCCCTCCCTCCCATTTGGATAGAGGCAATGCAATTCTGATCGGAGTGATTAGAACAATGCCACTACCCCATTTCATACACTACAGTTCACTTGCTTTCAGAAGACTAAACACTCTCATCCTATTAACTCTTACCAGTCAACTGACCACCTGTATTGACTCTAAATAGCTAGAATCCAATATAATATCAAGTGTATCACTTAAAACCAGCCTTTCAAAGGCATATGCTATATCTGCTTGAAACATTGATAGTTGTATTCCGACATGATTAAACTAAAGTACAAAACAGGTAAGGAGCGCAGATCTGTGGGGTAGCTTATTTACAGTTAGATTTGTTCATATTGGTGATTGTTGGCGCTGCAAAGATGTCGCCTCCTGTTTGAGATTTTTAATTTGTTTTTAAGAAAAAATGGATTATTTAATTTCAAAACTCTGAATCTGGTGCAAGCCTAACGGAAGTTAGGCTGAGGTTGGGAGTCTTCTCAATTCAATAAATGCTGGTGGGAAACAGTAAAATGTCTTTGTCTCTGTAATCTGTCTTGTGGTGGCATGAAAGACAGCTTGCAGTGGAGCTCTATTGATGGTAGGGCGACCAGTGAGTGTGAAGATAACGTATTCCAATCGTTAGACACATAGTTGCTTGTACAACCAGTTTGAGGTCAAATATTGGTATGAGTCATGAATTCTGTTCTGATTAATTTAAATTTGTGTGATCAATTACTATGAAGGCAATAGATTTGGCTTTCTTATCAGCTTAGAGCAAAGATCTATTTCTTTGAGGTAAGTTAAGCATGTCTTTGTTGTTTGTTTGTGTTTGGAGCTGATTGTCATGAATTCTGTTCTGTTCTGATTAATTTCAATTTGTGTGATCATCTGTTTTTTTTTTTGGAGACAGCTTTTCGCGTGATTGCATTAAGTGTTATTGATGCTTACCTAAATGTGCATATTGTCTGTATATTGATGGTAAAAGAAGCCCTGTGAATCTAGAAAGTCTTCAAGAGGTTTAACGTATATCTACCTGGTGGCAGCGATCGCATAGATATGATATGAACCACTGAAGAAATGTCCCACAGATAGCAAACATGTAAAGGATGTATTGGGTAATATGTTATGATCAATCATATAAAATGCAAATAATTCTAGCAAGATCCGTATTCATGTTTAATGCTTATCTAGCATTGTCGATTATGTTGAGCATGCTGTTTCTGCGCGGTGCCATGAACAAAAGCCAGATGGATGTAAGTATTTAAGATATTGTTTTTGTAAGATCAATTGATTCAGTCAGCATTAGGCTTTCCGAATTCCGGGCTCATAGTTCCCTTTTTAGGGAAGACTTGTGCAAGTACTTAGGTAATGTAGGAGGAGTGGGTGTCTGTGGCTGTTTACGCAGGTTTTGGAGTATTGGGTCAAGGCACAGTGATTATTTTCTCTAGGTCTTATTAGGAGAGATGGGAAATGATGTCCAACTGACAGTCTGTAACTTCATGTTTATGGTAATGACAGTTTGGTAGTCGGTATGCATGTTAAAGGCATTGTCATTCCATGGATGATGTGAATGGTGATGTTAATTAATCATTGCATTAGAGCATCTCTTTGTTTCTGTTGCTCACATGACTTTTTAACTGCAGTGGTGTTTTACTTGTTATAGCTTAGCCATCAAATTCTTTAACATAAAGGTTGCCAATGAGTTTGACGGGTCCTGTATTGTGACATCCCATTTTTTTTTAAGTTCTATTTTTTTGTCTTCATGTCCATAGTGATCAACAAATTAATTTTCTATTTGTTGAACCCACCACCCTCAGGTATAATTTCAGTTTGTGAATTCTGTATGCTTTTAAAGACACTTCTTTCCCAAATTGATCAGGCAGGTCATACATTGGACAGTTTGTGATAGTTGGACAGTGTTTTGCTTGTAGAAAATAAATTTTTGTTATAGCAAAACTGTGTGCTTCCCCCCACGGACTTGGTGCGTGCTCACTTTGTCCTCTAGATGGCTCCAGTTTTATTTTTTGTAAGATTGAGGCCTGTGAACCAGGTTTACATATTGGGTTGTAATGACAGACTGAGTAAAATAAAGAATATTAAAGCCTGGTCTGCCTAGCAGTGTCAGATGCTCCATGAAAAGGCAGAGCTGGGCGGTGAAACCTGAGGTGCTTGACAGGACACTAAAGCATTGCAGCCATGGAAATTACATTTTTCGTTAAGAAATTTGACTCCCAGACCATTTCATGCACTTAACTGTACAGATGTATCCAAATTTTTTGAGAATTTTTGCTTCCATAAGAATATATTTAATAATATGACAGGCAGATTTTGATGTGGAAAGCACCAGAATCCGCACGTTGCCTCCACTTTTAGGGCAGAACTTGTAATGGGGTGGAATTTATCGCACCAGATAAATGAAAAAGCCTGGGCTGAAAGATTTTATTGAGGGAAATAAATAATGTATACTGCCCCAGTGCACTCGTAATCCAAGCCTTAATGGTTTACTCTACATTTGTGTCAACCTCTGTGAAGTTCTCTCTCTATATATTTGAGATGTTTAAATTCAGGTGCATGGTAAGCCTTTTCTTGCTTTGAAATGGGGTCGTCTAGTTATGAATCGGTAAAATGTGCAAAGTTCCTCATTTTAAGGTAAAACTCTTCAGCATCACCAGGTGGACGAGTTACCGACTTGAACTCCCCATCGTTTTCAAAACTCAAAACCAACATTGCACACGAGCAACTATGAGCAATGATTTCACTAGTGCTTTAAATGGGCAAGTGCTGTCAGCTACTGAGTATTTTCCTTTAATATAAAGGTACAGTCCCTGCACTTCTCTGCGCTAGTGCAAAATCTTTAATGGGGGAGTACCGGCTCTTCTTAGTAGCAAACGTACTCTGGGAAGCGAGTACTGTTCTCATTTATTTCCATTTAAAGCACTGAATTTCACATACATGCATACCCCTTCACACTACTAGTGGTGCATACCCTGACACACACCCAGTACTTACCGTTTGCACTGGGGTTGGTGTTTAATAGGTGCTCAGTTGGCGACCCCTGCAACTTTATGCATGTTGATGTAGTAACAACCTTCTAAAAGCACAGGATTCCCCATTCTGAGGTTCGCCAATGAGCTTTGTATACGGGGAATCCTCATTCTTTGCCATTTGAGCCCAGCTTGTTGGCTTAAGCAGGAGTTTGGGTTTGGTTGAATATTGGCACGTTTTTCTGAGAATTTTGATGCAAATTGATCTCTGCCTTGTTTCCCAGCACAACATAGAACTTTGGCCCCTTTTACTTTTCTACATTTATGAATAGTGCGTACATTATCTCATCATCATATTCCCTTTGCAGTTGGTTCTGAGTTTAGACTTTTCGAAGCAAGTAAGACTGTATTGGTGTTAGCTTAAAAGTAAAAAAAAAACTATTGTTGAATAACTCCTTTTCTCTTCTGTTTGTGAAGAGCTCTAGATTTACACATACTTCAGAGTCTCCTCTCGCTTCACAGGGCACAATTCCAGTCATAGATTGGTTTAAGGCCAGGGCAGCGTGACTGTAGCAGTGCAAAAAATATAATTGGAGTTAGTGATAACTTTTTCATTTTATAACAAAAGGGAATATAAGAATGATGGACAAGGAAACATGGGGCGGGAGGTAAAGCGCCCCATCTCGTCGTTCTGGAGGACTTCTTTCGATTCAAACGATAGATGTGAAAATTAGAGACTCCTGAGAAAATCCAATTTGGCGAGGAGTTTTAAAAATCCCATAATAAACGGGCAGTGAGATGTATGATTTAATGCGGGGCACGAATAGCTGGTATTATGTGCTATTAGCAAATCGGGACCGAGAGAGAATCTCTCCCTGGGCGAGGCCCTGCCTCGGCTATTGATTTGTAGTCACTTGTCAGGCTGACACCGGGAAGCAATGAATGGAAGATGGGCTTTTGATCGCATCGAGGTGTGGGCGGGAGGAAGGTGGGCGCGACATTTCTGCAAGTTTTCTATCTCTGCTGGTTGATTAGATTTTTTTTTTCTTCTTTTAAGAGCTTTCACATTCCAATAAAAATGCTAAGTCAGCCGGGTGACGGGGTTGTTGGGAAGTAAATAGCCGGTCAGGTTGAAGGAGCTAACGGTGGAGAAAAACCGTAGCGCCATTTTAAGTGCTTCCCGCTGCCCCGCCCGCCTTCCTTCCTTATCAGCTCGTAAAAAATGCAGCTGAGTGAGTGAGTGTACGTTACTCACGCGGGCGCGCGAAGGCGTCTGGGCCGTTGACTCCCAGAATGTGACCTAGAGTAGTCGGCATCTGACGAGTACTGCGAAATTCTGAAGAATGCTCATTTAGTGTTGCACAGGAAGTCCACTGCCTCCGTGCCTTTGTTGATATGCCCGTGGCAGGGCAGGCTGAGCAAGGATGGATGCTGTGATGTGTGCCTGCCAGTGCTTTGGAAATATGTAAGTGCGGGCACTCAGTGTCTAGATTGCCTATTAGCTCCTGAAAAGTGCTTATATTCTGGACAGTACTTGCCCATTTAAAGCGCAGATGTCTGGTCAAGTATATTTTAGGTTAAATGGGTTTGCTTATGGAAATTTGTTATGGCCCCCTTTTTTTTTTTTTTTTTTTTTTTTTTGCACCTCATGAAAAACGTTTTTTTTTCGTCCTGGAAACGACATCATTTTACGAATTTCTTTGTATGTCAGGGCCCTCGACTGGTTCCCTACTGTCTAGAGTTTATATTTCGAGTTACTGGTGAGTATGAGGCTTAGCTATCAAAATGGCTTCTAGGTTCTGAGCTACTTACTGAGAGAGTGCCGATGCAAATAACAGGAGTTTAGTTTAGGGACAGGTGTTTAGAGAAAAGAAAGGGCACTCCATTTACAGAGACTGAAGCTACCTTCTTTTTGTGATTGGAAGGCTATCGAGGGAATGCAATGCTTGAGTGAAGTGGGCATGCAATGCTGGAGTGAAGTTGGCGCAACCAGACAGATGCAGCAAAAAGTTCTGTAACTTGCTGAAGCTGATTCAAAATATGTTCAGATGTGCACAGGAAAGGGACATTTGCAGTTTGTGGCAACGAAATATCAGATTAAAGCCGAAAAGGGCACTCAACTAAATACTGCACGAGGTAAAGGACCCATGGTGGGGCGGGTGGGGGTATTCGACAGAATGATGTGTGTGGGCCCAAGTATGATACTCTCTATTTTGTTACTTTTAATTCTGATTTCTTAGCCCTTCCATGTATATTTTTTTCTAAGAAGGAGGTAAACAATATTGCTGCGTCCCCTGAGCTGCTTGTAGATTCAACGTGATGTGGAGTACATGTACAATACAGAATTACAAAAGGTAAAGCTGTAGAAGCTGGTGAAGTTTGCTAATGGCTGCCCAGAGATATTACAGACAAAAGTGGAGTGCAGACTTCTGCATGACTCGACAGATCAGAGGCCAGGGATGGGTGGTAAATCCAACCTGCCAACTGAATTGAGCTAGGACAATGCTTTAAGTTCTAGAGACCTTTTTCCCGGCAAGAAGAAACGTCCACAAAACTCCAATCTGTTTGGATAATGGAGTATGAGAGGCTGAATGTTAAAAAAAGAAAAAAAAAGTTGGAAATAGCATACAAGATGCGCTGCGTTCTCTTGAATGCTACAAAGCAAGATGGTTGAACTATTTGTACCATACCTCACTAGGTCAACTCTTGAAGTAGCGTGGGTTCTGCATATGTATTTACTACATTGCATATGACTTGAGATGTCCTTGCGTTGTCAAGGGCCTGCAAAACCATGTTTTGACAGCCTGATCTGAAGAAGACATTTTTTTAAGTTTTAGAAATACATTATTGATCAGAGGTATGTGAAATATACGATAATAAACCTTCTGTAACACACTACAGAATTCTGCTTTAACATAGAAGATAGTGTAAAAGGAAGAAGACCGTCTAAATCAAAGAATTTATCTGCGTGTCATTATCTCAAACCTGGATAAAAAGCCAGAACATCTCGGAGGCAGCTGTTTTTGTTACTTTTCAGAGCATCATTGTGTAGTTGTATTTCCTTGTTAAAAGGATGGTGTTACAGCTTATTCTCTGAGTAAGTAATTGTGTTTATTTTGAAGGGGGCATTTGTGTATTTCTTTTCCTTTCTTGTATTAATGTATTTCCACACCTTCTGGAACCCACTCTGAGGGCAACTGGTAACTGCTTAGATTTGGAAATTCATTGCTTCCTACAGCGAAATGCAGACATTTCCTATCGGTCTCATCAATCGCTGTTTTCTAACGCTCTTCTCAGCAAGCTGTTTGGAAGCGATATTCTGACTCATTTCAATTCTATAAATATTTCATCCTTTAATAAAACTGCTGCTGAATAATATGAAATGATGTCTGCTCCCATCCCCCTTTCTGCTGGCTTTTATCCTATTGCCGCTTCTTGCGAAAGCATTTTTATTTTTCTCAAATGGCAATATTATACAGAACTCTATTTCGGCAACCATTATCCCTTCCTTTCTTCGAGGCAGACTGGTAAAACGGCACATGGGATATGTCTCTCGATGCAAAGATTACAGTCTGGTGAAAAAGAGGTCTATTTGTTACGGGTCAGAAGCGGGCAGCAGCGCAGAGATAAACATTGCACATGATGAATTTTGTCGTGGGAAGGGAGTTAGCTGCTGGTGTGCTGTCAAATGGTTTATAGAAAACTGGGCGCATAAAGGAAGATTCCAAAAAGGCTGAAAGTGTGTTTCGGAGGTTGTTCTCTATCCCTCCCCCTGCATAGGTGGAAACAGCCCATATTAAAAGCATTGGGAAGATGTTCTAAATGGTTGGCACTTTTTCTACCTCAGTTTTTGCTTCCATAATGTCCCTGTGGTCATACTCCCTGACCATTCACAGTGCATTTTGGGATTTTGCCCCATGAGGTGTCCCATTCATGCCTGCTCTAGACAGTTCAGCAAGAGCTCATTTTACATTACTTAAAATGCTCTTTACTGATCTCCTTGGCCATGTCATTTATGGTGGTAGAATCTGGTCCCTGTAAATATCCAGAACTATCCCCGAAACCCACCTGTAAGCATATTGCAGATTCTAAATGCTGAATTATATGAATTTCAAGGCTGGATTTTGTTGTGGATGGTGTGTCTAACTCTGCTTAGGTGAACAATATCTAAATGTCCTTATTCCCTCTGTTAAAGCTGAGGAGACAACAAAGACTTCTTATTTTAGGCAAAAAATGTATTGCTGCCAGAGAGCCTCGGATAGTTGTAGTTTTCTATATTAGTTAGGCTTATAGCTGGAAACCCGTTTCTGGACTTTGATGCAGTGTATAATACAAAACAAGCCGGATCAACAAATATTGTAACTAATTGATGCTGTGAGTGAGGCAAATCCCTGTTGCAGGCATTCATAATAGAACAGGAGACGCTTGCCTATGCTGAGAGTCTGTCGGTTTAGAGATTTTCTGTTACTGGGTGAGAAACCGCTTATGGCTCTTTTGAGATAGCCTGCAAATCTAATGTCAGTTCTCTGCCAATTGCAAATTGAATGTTTGGCCCTAAGCCAGATCCTTAGTAAGTTGTGGGTAGAAACCCACAGCACTGGCGTTTCTACCCAATTGCTGTTTTTAAAGACTGTTACTTCCTAGGATTTTGACTACTTGTTCTTTCTTACTGTACTAGGCGATGAACCAGTAAACTATTGTTATGTATTGAGAAAGCCCAGGACCCCGTGTAGACTAGTGATAGGGCTGAAAAATGTCCACTTACTAAGTGAGGGTCACAGGACCATAATTAACCTAGATAACCCTCCATTTGTAATTTTTAATCATACCACCTAGGGTCGTTAATAAAGAGACATCTTTGACACTCAATAGGTATTTTATTTTTAGACTCCCCGGTAGGTTCTTATAAGTGCACCCTGGAATATGGTTGAGCCCACCTCAGCTTTTAGGGGCTGAGGTGGACCCGATGATGAAGCATGTCACTATCAGAGTGGGTAAGGGACATATATAAAAAATACATTATTTTATCCCATGTGTTTATCGACAAAAAGCCTTGAGAGGCAGAGTTCCTCTGTATCGCTAGGCTAGTGATACTCGTGTTGTGGTAAGAGTTAATTTGGGTGGGTGTATCCCCTAGACCTCCCAGTATTGGGAATTTTACTTCCTTGTCACCCCAGCGACAGGACCCAGCGGTATCCTGTGGCAACTTGTGTTATTACATTTGGAACAACAGCCCCATTAATTTCAAAACTGACCTTCCGCCATCAATTGTATTTTTACTTTTAACCTGCTCCATGATCCACTGCTTCCCAGCAGGGTTTGCAGTATACAAATAGCATTTTAAAAATACTTACTCATTTCCGTTTTTTAGGTACAATCTCTTATTGTATGTTAAATATTCAAGCGCTGGAACAGAAGGTTCCCTCTTGTGGCTATGGATGATGCTTATTAAACTTCTTTGAAATAAGGGTGCCATTCCCCATCGCTGACCATGTTAGTTATCAGTGCCGTCACCTGCCACTCCAGACTAAAAGTAATAGTGTAAGTTAAGTAATTGGGGGTGCCTGAAGAGCAAAGCGCACAAAGGCAAGCAAACTCTGAAATTCTCCACAAGTAGACTGGTGCACACATGTGGCTCAACCAAATTTGACTCAAAGTACTTTGAACCTTGGCCAATAGCAAGAGCCAGTACCATACAGCCCATTCGCCTGCTGAAATGTGATCTTAAAATTGTCAGAGTTGAGGGCATGTAAACCACTGTAACTAGTGTAGATGTTTGCACTTACTGTGTTTTTTGCCCAATAAATAGACAATATGGCTGATGTGTGACGTACAGAAAAATGCCCAAGTGCATTATGAATACGTGACCACATTTACGCATGTTTCTCCAGTAAAGTGGTTACAATTTACTGTAAAACTAAGGCAGTCCACATAAGCTCTAACCTCAAATCTAGTTCCATAGCTACTAGTCTTGAGCCTCTGTCCAGGCATTGGATAGACTACAATCTCACTCTGATGCCCATTATGGCAAGCCTTCTCCTGTTTACTTGTTAGTACATGGTGGCTCCATTGGTCTATGTTTTAGTTAGGGTGCAAAAGTGAAGGAGATTATTTTCCTTGTTTTATTAAATCCAAGACTGGTAACAAGCAAAACCAATGCCTTTGTCAGAAAAAAATCAGAGCAAAAAAACCTATAACTCATTGACCATCACCCAGCATTTTTTTGGGAATTGAGCATTAAGTACCAAGTACATATTCTGAGTGTACTCAACAAAATAAGCATCAAATATTCAATGTGTTTTCCCACCCCTACACACATGGGAAACTACTGTCCTGTAAGAGTCTTTCCCTCAACACACAGTGTCATATGGATCATTGGCAGACAGAAATCCACAAGGGGAACTTTGGAGCTTAGATAAGGAGTAGAATTACTGCATCTCAGAGCAGATCGAAGCAAAGTAGCGCATCCAAAGAAAAGACCACAATTTCACGTGCTTTTCACCTATGATTCTTTCTGCATTTTAATCATTATAGCTTTTCTTCTTCTTGATCACTTCCTACCACGGTACTCCCATTTTTTTATCTGTATAAATAACAGGGGTTTGTATTGGCAACTCAGAGTATCAACTGTATACAGATTAACAGCTGTATCTGTTCCCCAGGTGTTTCGAATCAACAACTGTAGGTATCACCCAGAACTTTGCTGAGGACCCTTTATCTGATGAGCTTTTTTAGAACAAACCCCAGCATCTCTACCTTTCAGATTGGATGACACTATAATATGCAAGCAATTGCAGCAAGCCTTAATCATTCACCAATTGCAAAGTATTTTAACCTACAGCAACGCCATCCTTATGGATATCTATGCACAGTATGGGACTCTTAGCAAACTTTGAAATGCATTAAATTCTGATCATGCTCCATCCAGCCTTTGTTAGGTTTAACCACTTCCATAAACTCTCTCCCTATTTTAAACTAGCTGTGCTTTTTGCGTCTTTGCTGATTGGCATTAAACCATGGGTTTATCATTAGGATCAAGTGTTTTCGACCACAGTGTTAGAGGTCAGCACTGAGTGCTCTATTTTTGTGGTAGCTAGAAGATTTTTAGGATTCTGTCGGGAGCAGGGCAGACTGATCTGGGTCCTATGCTCATCTAGAAGACAGTCATTGCGAGTCCACTTACACGCTGCTTTTGTGCCCTACGATTACAGTGTGCCCGTGGTTCCAAGGTACCTGGATTTGAGTCCCAACAAAGAAACCATCACACGGGTAATGTATTTCAGTTTTGTGGGAGTGGGGCTTAACCATGGTTCCTCTACAGCTCAGAAGAGAAGGCCTTACAAGCCGAATACCTGCTGGAAGACCGGCTATCTTCTCTTCTTATTCAGTGGCCCTCTTCTTCTGAAGTGGCTACATGACATTGCTGCTTGACTGCTAGGGCTGTTTGTGTGCTAAAATGGGGTCATATTGAGTTTATTTGGCTTATCTAATGATGGGGAAGTTAGGGAACTAACAATTATTTTCGAACTGATCATACATTTTGAATAATTCATAAGATGGTTCATTTTTTTCTAGTGTTTAGCTGTGGCAATTTGTATGCTAGTTTATGATCCTTTTTTGAATGTGTGACTATTAAAAATCTTCCATACAAACTCTCTGATTTGGCATTCACGTAAGATATCTCCATTGAGGTAACTTAGCCCAGCTCCCTTTGCTAGTCATCAGAAAGATATTTTATGGGAGGTGAACTCTGGCCCTTTTAACAGGGCTAGTTTGTGGCCCACCTAGGAGAAATTCCTTATGCAGCATAGGTCCATGTAAAACTCAAGCTCATCCATGAAAGACTTTGACAAGTAACCTCGTTTCCATTTGTCTTCAGACTTTTAGAGCGTCTGTCACTCTGGTGTGGCACATTGGTGGTGGACAGATTTGGTGGCGTGGTTTACTGACCGTCAGAAGTTATTGTGCTGATTTGGATGTGATGGGTATGCGCATGTTGATGTTGGGGCTAATCTGCTACTTTGGACATTTATGTGCTGATGATAAAGGGAAGATTTATACCTTGATATGCACCAAGAATTATAATAACTGTAAACAGTGGGACTGTTGTGAGAATGCGTGGGCTATAGAAAGGCTGACAATATATTTGTGTGGTTTGGGATTTGATTACTATCCTTATGCTAAGGTTAGGTGGCCAATCAGTGCACTGATAAAAGCTCAGGGACAGTTCATACTTTGCTCAGTTGGGAAACATGGCTGTTAAAGTTGTGATTAATACAAGATTAAAAGCAGTAATGTGTATTCAGCTCCGTGGGCTCTACTCTAAACCCAAACAGTTATGCACAAGCATACCTTGTCAACTGTCCTGCTTTCAAACATGAATATCTCTCACTTTCTTGCTTCTTTTAAGCACTGACAGCTCTGGGTGACATATGAAGGGTAAGGCCATAGCTGGGACACTGTGGTTAAACAGACTGTCATTCTGTACTGCATTGGCAAAAAGCAGTAGGTTTTTCCTTCACAAAATACATTATATGTAGATGTCATTTTAGAGCACTAAAAAATAACATGTAGAGGTATTTCTTACATTACATACTTCAAGTTACTTAGTATAATCTCCCTATACCTATCATTTCTCGAACACCCCTCGGCCCCAATCTCTTGCCTCTTGGAAAATTAACTGTACTTAAACTCACCTATTGAGATCCTCCATATCTGGTCACGCTTTTTGACATTTTACATGAACTAATTTTACATCTTTTGGTATATTTATGTTGTCAGTCACCTAGTTACATGAACCAGCTTAAGGCCTCAAGTCACCAGCCTTGATGTGAGCGCTTCTCCAGTTACACATTCTAGTAATGGCCCCAGTTTCTGTCGTCCATTAATGTTTTTATGACTAGTATATTCCTCGTTCTTCGGTACCACTGTGCTACAGATGGAGGTATTGCCTTTTTTTACATTCCATCGCTATGCAGTGGCTGCTGCTCCCAGGAAGCAGCAGTGGGAGTGGGCTGGGGGACGACGGGAGGGCGGTTAATATATAATTCACGACTGGCCAGCTGCCGCCTCTTCCCCGTCCTCTTCCTGGCTTCTTCTGTGCAGGCAGGAAGCACCTGGACTCCCACGTTACCAATAGCCAATCACAACGCTGCAATGCAGCCTTGTGATTTGTCTGAGCACCATCGTTCGACGCTCAGCCAGGGAATGGGAGCCTGCGCATGTGGGAAACACCCATTATATCGATGTAAATACATCGCGGTGCTATCGCACCGCAAGTTTTAGATCGCTTGGTCGTTCACATCGCAGCCTTTTAGTGCGCATGCTACAACGACGCGATGACATTAACATCGCATGCAATTACAACGCATGCGATGTTAAGATGCCATTACAACGCAACAGAAAATGCAGAACAGAAGAAAATGGGCTTTTCCTAAAAACAAAACGACAAAACTGGCACCCAAGGGGCACATGAGACTGAGTGCTGAGCAGGCACATTCCTATGGCAGGCACTGCCGGGCAACGCTTTTCCTAAAAACAAAACGGCAAAACTGGCACCCAAGGGGCACAGGAGACTGAGTGCTGAGCAGGCACGTTCCTATGGCAGGCACTGCCGGGCAACGCGTTTCCTAAAAACAAAACGGCAAAATTCGCACCCAAGGGGCACAGAAGACTGAGTGCTGAGCAGGCACATTCCTATGGCAGGCACTGCTGGGCAACGCTTTGGCATTTGAGGTCAGGGAGGGCAGCAGCCAGCAGGGGCCTTCCTATCGATTGGCACCCAGGTGTGTAAACGGCAAAAGTGGCACCCACGGGCATAGGAGACTGAGTGCTGAGCAGGCACATTATTATGGCAGGCACTGCCAGGCAACGCTTTGGCATTTGAGGTCAGGGAGAGCAGCAGCCAGCAGGGGCCTTCCTATTGATTGGCACCCAGGGGTGTATCGGGTGGTCGGTTAGATGTACTCCATTAATAAGCACATCGCATGGTTACACGCGCCCAGAAGCCCCTGTCTGGCTTCAGCTGCTCTTTAAATGATTCATACCAGCGCGTGGAGTACAGTATGCGTCACTTATCCACAAACCTATACAGTGAGTGAATCTGTGTTACAACTGTTTGTACAGAAAGGAGGAACGCTGTCCTCGCGCCCAGCTGAGTACTAGTAACAGCGCATGCACATTTACCTCGAGGTGCACCGAAGGTAGACAGAAACCCTCTCTCTGCATCTTTACCAGTCTTGGTCAGAAAGGACGATGTCCTTGGCCTCCATGACATCACCATCATCTATACGTATCCACGACCAGCCCTCCAGCACACTTTAAGCACCTCCTATCCATCTGAAGTGGAATCTCCATGCCCACGGGTGTCTGGCCTGCTAGAAGGACTCGTTCAGCTCTTAAGGTACCGCCTTCAAAGAGAGCCTTAAGCACAGTGCAAACTACTAACCATGAGCGTGGCGTAATGTCCAGAGCTGCCGCAGAAGGGCCCATTATTGATAAAGGTCTATAGTTGAACAGCTCACGTTAAAAGTAGCGTCACCTCACTGCTTTTCGCAATGTTGAAAAAGTACAAATAAAAAGATAACGATGTTTAAAAAAAAAAAAAAAAAAAAGATAACTTGATGTTATATTTTTCTTTGTTCCTGCTGCCGCATCTTGTAGGGGACCCCGAGTAAGACTCTTGCTCTTTGACTGACAGACCAGCAGAGCCGATTTATAGCTGACCTCATTAGTAGCTTCTTTCTTTTTCCCAACATTTTTAAAATAAATGTTGTGCTTTAAGCAATATGATCACATGCTTAACACTTGCATATACTATGTTCACAATAGTTAATCACATATTTTCCGGTACAGCACATAACCAAAATACCACCTTACAACAGAGCAAGGCCTCATCAGTATTGAACATCCGTATAATAGGAGAAGAACACCTGTGGCTTCTTGCTATCTTCCATGACTATATCTCACTTCCCTGCAATACCTTTGCTGTACTTCTAACGCATGGATATGAACAAACATTTGCCCTGGGGCCATAAGTACGGTTCGTGGTGTGTCCGAGGGCTGCACTAATGCCAGCAGGGTGGCGGTAGGGGGTCTGGGTGGGTCAGGGATTGTTTAATGAGGTTCAAAAACATGTTAAATAAACGGGCAAGCATTTATTTGCAGGTTTATAAATGCTTGGCAATTTATTTAACATTGTTTTCTGAATATTAGTGCTCAGCAACTGAACAGCAGCTGGTGCTGCTGTTCACCGAGGGGGGCCGCATTTAAAGCCGCCAAATCTTCAGTAGCCACGTGTTCCGTAGCAGACGTTACAAGATCCAAAATTAAGATTGATAATGATATTTTGGGAGCAAGAGCTGCTGCAAAGGAGGGCCTCAATTTACCCACAGGGTTTCCCTTCAAAATATGCTTATCAGTTAACTCCTGAACAAGTTCCTTTTGCTAGTATACCGATATGTATAGTATGACTGAGTTAGTCATCACTTTGAGTATCACTGCTCTAACATGACTTATAAAATGTGTAATATCTAATCTGCAAGGGATAATTTTTGGGTTGTACTGTTGCATTGTACTAGCTATATCTCTATGCAAAAAAGAAATACCAGGTTAACTCTGAATCTGCTCACCTCAAATGTCTGTTTATTCTAGCAGTGTTTTTAAGCATAAGATTAGCACAGTGCCGCCATCCATGCTGAGCTAGAAAGGGGCAAAGTCTTTTTCTATTTCTATAGCATGGTCTTTAAGCATAGGATTAATACAGTGCCATCCACGCCGAGCTGTAAAATGACAAAACCCTTTTACCACTCCAGGCACAGAATTTCAGCTTTAGATTGGTAAAAATTAATTGGTGCATCTGTTCAGCCAAGAAATTATCATTTAAAGAGAATCACGGATTGGGCATGTAGGGGTTTAAAAGTTGGGCATATCTAGATCTTTAGTGTCCAGATATGGTTTGATTGGCCGATTTAAAATGGACTAGTCAATCCTGATTGGGTGACCACAACATGAACAATATGTTGAGGCTGTCACTACAGGACTCGGACAGGGTCCATGCATTCTGAAAATAAAACAAATGTGTGTGTGTATATATATATATATATATATGTGCAGAAGACACTCTTTCCAGGAAAATTCAATTAAAAAAAGTAGAAATTCACTGAAAACAACCAAAGGTTATAGTAGTTAGGCTCACATTTCACTCGTACAAAACCAGTAAAATTCTACAGTTATAGTTACCTGAGCTAACTATACCTTACGCATCCGCAATGCACTGCTTATGACCTCACATATTATGTAACTCATGACATGGTGGTAACTATGTGGTGTGGGGGATGGCCGTGATGACTAACTCGGTTAGACGTGCTGTACCTCCCCATTATTGTAATGTAGGTGAGGCGGCCCAGCAGTGACACAGAGGGGCTGGGCTGCTTGGGGGATAGGCACATGTTTATACAAAAGAATGCTTCTGGCGAAAATGAAATGGGAATAAACTATTATGCAATACATAATATAGAGTTATCAACCCCCCCTTATAAATGAACAGGAATGCCAAATTATCATCGCTGCTGGTTGCAGTGTTACCAATGGTAAGGAAGGGAGAGAGGCGGGAAAAGAGTCTGATTCGCCGTCTGTGGAAAAGATGTAGGGACCACTATTGTCACCAGCCTCCAGCCCAAGGTTCACTGTGGCCTAAGGAGGGTGCCAGCAATCGCCTTGAAGGATGCCAAGGTCTTGTTTGTGGTGAAGAAAAAAGAGGGGAGTTGGGGCCTCTCCTTAGGTATCCATGGCTGGTGCAGTCTATGGTAGCGTGCTTAGGTCGGGTCGAGAGGGGGTAGCATCAACTTTCATATGGATGGCTGTCACTGGAGAAGGGATGCTTCACCCTCCCACCCAGAGAGTACAGCAGCTTGCGACTCTGTGTGGAGCTGACGTGCGGGTCCTCCGAGAGCCGGCAGCAGAACTCAGGGGAGGGTCCTACCATATGATTCAGTCAGATTAGAAGGTAGGGGTGGGTGTTACAGGCCAGAAATCGCTACTGTCAGCAGGAGGTGGTCCAGGTGCAGCGTCAGATCAGGCACTCGCCACTTCGTCGTCCTTGAAGCTCTGAAGCCAGGGCCAGGGAGCAGCTTCCCATTATGGGAGGGCTCATGGCAAAACAGGAAGCTCAGCAGTGGGCTCCATCTGCTCTGCTACTGGCCATGTGGGCCAGTCCACCTCTGCACCGCGCCACGACATGCCACTACAGCAGGAGCTAACCGGGTCAAAGCAGGGCGAGGGCCACCAGGCTTGTGGGGACTGGTAAGGCCCTGTTAGTCTGTTGGGCATCCCTTCTGATGTCGGGCAGTTGTCCTGGGTCTCACCTAGCAGTCCGCCTATTTGGAAGCAGGGCCGGAGCTGAGACTAGTGAGCAGAGCGAGCTATACGGCCTTGAAACGGGCATGGCGGGAACGGAGTTCTATACAACAGGCGTCCTGTAAAGGGGCATCGTTAAGCAGGGTCTAGTTTTACCATATTGTGCGCCAGGGCCATTCTGTCCACATCTGCAGCACGAGAGTCTCAATTGTCCCTGCCAGCCCATAGACAGGGTTGTGCTAAGGGCATCCACACTGCCTTGAGCGTCCACAGTGGCAGTATGCCCTATGCCCTCCTGTAACCTCAGATGTATCTCTCCTATGAAGGCCAATAACCTCAGGTCAGGTCTTCGAGCTCCTGTCTTCTGCGTGTACATCTTTCTGAACATCAAGAAAATGTAGCAATAACAGAATGTATCTGTCATCTAGAAGACCAGGATGGGCTAAGAGTAGGAGTGGGGGTCACTGGACTTTCCGCAGCTTTGGAAACTAAGATAGCGACAGGGCTTGAAATAAACAATAGCCTTATAAGGAGCTTCCGCCTTAAAGCTTCCGAGAAGTGACACAAATTGTTTTTGTTAAATATGTAACTTTTTGTTATGTTCTGTGGTCAAACACCTGCTAAAGTTGGATCTTGTGGCCAACGGTTCCTCATTAAAAGTGTATAAAAGGGCGACTTACCTGCCCATTCGCTGATCACGTCACACAGTGGTTTTTCACTGTGAAGTGCTCACGGTTAACCGTTTTATGTAGCATTTTGATTGAAGTTGTAATGCTTTATTGTACTTTGATATTCATTTTCTCTCTCTTTTTCTTTGTATTGCCTTGATTTTAAACTTACTAGATTGCATGTTTTTGCTCATGATCTGCCATGTGTCTTTGACACTTGTAACTTACTAGATTGCATAGATTGATGATGTGTCTTTGACATTTGTGCCTAAATTGTTTGAATAAATAGTGTTACTACTGACTCATTTCCTGGATTTTCAGACGTGTGTCTTATTTCAGATAGCACAATTCTGTGCTAAATTATGTGGAAAAAATCACACGTGAACAATCGGTAAATAAGGGTGAGATGCCGGTCCCCTTTGTAGGATTTATGGCTAAGTTGGGCCGGATGGCACGGTGCGCTTTCAAAATACGTCTGCCATCACTGCGAGCTAGGCCAAGCCCTTCCCGCCTCCCCCCCCCCCACCCCCATGTCTTCTTAGCCATAGCCTCCGTCCAGATCCTGCATCCAATCTGCATCAGGACTTTGAGTCATTGAATAGACTCTGACTAAGCTCTGCACTCAACCCTCTGCAAGCATCAAATCTTCACTGCACACATTTTTCAGCCATAGGTAGAACCATTTTGACATCAGGCTTATCCTTTGGCCAGGGTCTGCACCCATCCCTCCACAAGTGGCTAATCCTCACTATGCACAGACTCTGGCCATACAGAGTGGAGGTTGTCTGCAAGGCCTGGTGTCCCACCAGACCTTGCCTATAGCATACAATTAAGATTAAGCTGTGGTCTTGCCATATGTCCAGAGCCTGATCTCAACCCGCTCTGCATGTGGCCAACCCCTGCTGAGCATGACTTTACGCCCTACTTGCTCAGCTCAGCCTCAAGCCTTTCACACCAAAGGTTGACCAAAGGGTCTATTGTTCAATGATATTGAGCTGCCAGCTGTCCTCAAGTGACCCACCCCCACTGCACCATCCTTTAGGTGAATACAAATGAAAAGACAATGTCATCCATCCATCAAATTTGCTTCACTTCCAAAATATCCAGTTTATTTTCGCCTCTTTCAAAAGCTTACAGACAAGCTTATTAGAGTTCAACCCTCGATTTAGGTTTATTGCATTACTCCGCGTTCAAAAAGCCTATAGCACACTGTCAACATTATTGGTTGAACTTCTTAGTAGCATCACCAATGTTAAATAAATATAATCGGTGAGGCCATCTATGATCTAATTTAACATGTCATGGGTGATGTAATATGTGAGGTCATAAGCAGTACATGACGGGGGTGCAAGTAGTATTTAGTTCATTAAACTGTAACTGCCATATTTCAGTGTTTTTTTTTACATTAGCTCATGTCTCATTCAAACAGCTAACTATGCTCTCTACATCATTTGATTTGATTTGATTTAAAAATGTGTAAAGCGCAACGAATGCCCGGAGGCGTCTTGGCGCTGGCACTAAAGAAATCAATGTCGGAGAGAATGCATGTGTTTAAATGTCTGTTTGAAAAAGCCAGGTTTTCAAAGTTTTCCTAAACATAGTGAGGTTCGAGCTACTTTTGATCAAGATGGGTAGACTGTTCCAGAGCTTGGTCGCTCTTTCCAAAAAACATCTGCCACCCCCATCGAACTTGCCTGAATCTAGGTGCTTGCAACAACTTGTGACTAGCAGATCTAAGATTCCTCGTGGGGGCATAGTATTTTACTCTGGAAGTCAGATAGAGTGGACCTCTGCCATGAAGTGCATTAAATGTAATGCATAATGCCTTAAAAGCTATTCTTTTTCTAACAGGCAGCCAGTGCAGTGCCACCAGTCCCTGAGCAACTGATTTGTGTCTGGTAATGTCCAAAATTAATCTCGCTGCCGCATTCTGCAAGCCTTGAAGCTTGCTTAGATATTGCTTTTGGATTCCAAGGTATAGTGCGTTGCCATAATCCAATTTGGATATTGCAAGGGCAATTACCACTGTTTTCAGTGACTCCGGAGGGATCAAATCTAGGATCTTTCTGATCAGCTTGAGGGTAGCCCAGAACCTTGCTGTGAGGACATTGATTGAGTTGAATGTTAGCTGATCATCGAAAATCACCCCAAGGTTTCTGACTTTAGAAACAGGTTGGGGACATTCGCCCAACTCAGAGGGCCACCAAGTCGATGACCAGCCCAGAGGGTTAGTTCCCAAGAGTAAAACCTCTGTCTTGCTGCCGTTCAATTTCAACCAGTTTTCCTGCATCCAGCTATATACCTCTGACATACAGGTGTTAAAACGGTCTGCCACCTCGTTTTCATTGTCGGTGATTGATACCACAATTTGTGTGTCATCAGCATAGCTGATGACAGAGAAGCCAAACTATCTGATTAAGGCTGCGAGAGGAGCCACCTATACATTGAAGAGAGTAGGGCTCAATGCTGATCCCTGAGGCATTCCGCAATGTAAATTGATAATTTGTGAACTAGTACCTCCCACTTCTACTCTGAACGATCTTTCAGTCAGATAAGATAGAAGTAGCTCCAATGCTAAGCTATTCACGCCCAGCTCAGACAGTCTAGGGATAAGGATGTAATGATTGACCGTGTCAGAGGAGCCCATTTCTTCAAGGCGGTTGCTGCGCCTGGCCTACCGATTCTTAGTGTTGCTAGGAATGGGCAAGATGTTGCAATTCACTATTGTAGTGCCACCAATGCAGGTGGTCCAGTTCAGACACTCGTGCGATCCTGTTTCTCCTGCCTTAGGGATGGATCTGCTCACAATCTTTGGCCTATAACCATTGCTGTGGGCCTTACACTTGTTGATGCATTACATTTCTTTGTAGTTCTCCTGCAAAATAGGTGTAGGTCACTTCTGGGTATGCCCTATCGAGGGTACATGCTGTGCTCCTGACCACTGTAGAATAAAGAAGGAATGTTACTTCATTTGTACACACTCTGTACCTCATTCTCTCAAGCCTTCAGGTTTACAGTGTGAATTTATGAATCATGGTTTATCTCTTGTCACAAGGGCATATAAATACGCTTCCCGGTTAAAGCACACAGCCTGTTGTTGTATGCATGATTATTCCAACCACCGTGTTTGAAGAGTGGTTTCATGGATCCAAAAACCAGGATGGAGGCACTATGACTGTTACTGCAAGATGCTAATTGTGACCCTGTGGTACTTGTGCACACTGGACCAGGATGTGAACTGCACCTATGTTGGTTAGAGCCCACCCTGACCCACAGCGTACAACCTACCTACACAGAGATATTCCGCCCATTCGTAGACCAGGGCTACATAAGTGGCTATGGGTTGAGTATGATTTTTTATTTCTTTTTAGTTACCTAATTAAATGCGGATCTTTTTTTAATTACTAGCTGTATCTCTGTGGTCCTGAAAGATTGCAGTAAGAACTGTTAACCTTCCAGGGGTCGTCTTCGCCTGTATCACTTTCCTGGAAACCGATATTACCTTTGCCTGGATAGCACGGTACCCCCTTTGTTCCGTTCACATGTAAAGTCAGTCATTAAGGTTGTGCATCTGCTTAACATTGAGATATTAGGGGCTGGGGTCGTGGTTATGGCATGCCAGCAGCGGACTCTTTGAACTCTGCGCCTCAGTTCTCTTGAACAGCAATAATTGGACAGAACACTGCTCACAACTTGACCTGCTTTGAAAGATGGGTCATGGAGAACATTTTTCTGAACAAAACGATAGGTCAGTTCTTTCATGAACATGAATATTTTTGAAGCCTAATTAAAGACTCGGGCCTTCGGCTGTGGTTGTGTTGTCTGCTGCCGGAGATCCGTCCATGCTTGGGTGCAAATGCCATGCTGGAAGCACTCTGGGTCTGGGGGTGCAGTAAGCACAAGAGAGGAGTTGGGGCAGCGCATAGGGCCTGTTGTCTGGGATGTCTTTTTAGCTATGTAAGGGCATGAATGCACAGGTGTGACATACCTCAGCTCCACTACAAACATGAATCACACCAGCCTGCTTCCCCGCAGTGTTCAACCACAAACACACTCATAAATGCCAATAGACCCGATGCAGGCGAAAAATTCGATTTTATAGCCATAAATGGCTTTATTTTTACTGTCTCCTTCCTCAAAGGGTCTCTGCTTCAATAGAAGCCATTGGGGCAAATACCGTCTCCCGATTCTTTTTTTTAAAACTCCCACTTTCCTCTTCTAAAAGGTTGGCATTGAGGCACACTTCACATGGAACAAAGAGCCTGGCGTCTGCCTCTGCCCACCACAACCATTCCGTACCCCTTTTATGAGAGAATGGAAAGCCCCACGCCACCCTTTTCTGTGCATGGACCTGTAAGGGGTCATGGTTAGGATTCCTTGCATAGATTGAAAAAACATGTTTTGAAAAAGTAGTACCTTCATGTTCAATATATGCTTTACAAAGTGCACAGTGAGTCCTGCCCCAACCTGTTACTTTTTACAGGCATTACCAAGGCTGGAGGGGGCTGAAAGTAGAAAGTAGGCACAAGAGGGCCTGTGCTCAGGATTTAGGCTTCGTTTTCAGTAGAAATTTTAATCTTGTAGGGAATGCAGCCTGCAAAGGAGGTTCGATTTTATATGTACCTTTTGCATGACTAAAACATCAAGCGAAAACAGAAGTGCACTGTAAAGGCCTCTGGTACAATCCCAGGCCGAACTGAGCACCAGGGTGAGTTGTTTGGCAACTGAAAAGGAAGACGTGTTTCTCCAATGCTAAAAAAGAGCCCGAAACCTGGTTTTATGTGCAAACTTCTCGCCTTCTGTACATGTGCAAAGAAAGTTGTTTGCAAGTCCGAACCTGCCACCCACAGGTACAACATTATGCTGTCAATCACAAGTTAAGATGTCTGCAGTGCAAACACTTTGCCTGCTATGTGGGTACTTGTTTCTTCAGGTTTTGTTGCGACTTCAAGGGGCACCCGGGAAGAATTATTAGCTGATGCCGAATTTAGGGTTAATGTATTTTATCTTATAGTGTGGTATTGCAGTTGCCTTTATCCAGCACTTCAGACCCCTGACTTTGTACTTTCGGTGGACGGTAGCATACTACTCCATAGGATGTGCTTAGTTGGAAAGGTTGGGTTTATAATGTGGCCTGTGTGGTATGTGTTTGGTGTACTCCATGTAGACTGAGTGGTTTTGCTATTGTCACATGTAGCTGCAGTACAGCCTTAAGTGGATCAAAGAGGACTGCGAAATAGGAGGCTTAATCTAATTTAGCATTGTTGTGAATGTTGAAAATAATATGGGTGGCCTATGTAGGAAGTGTTTTGGTGTCAAATGTGATGAGCAGCGACAACTTTTTATTGTGTCACTCTGATTGTGTCACTGCGTTTATACATCTTGAGGAGCTAAAGAGATGGCGCCTGTGGTATAATCTAATCCCCTTGAGTCGAAAACTAGTTCCTGTTCTAGGGCTAAAATCATCCTGAATCATGTGTTTCGCCTGACACTGTTGTGTGGGCTTGGCTATGGGTATAGTGTTGAAGCTCCCATTACCAAATATGCCTCACACTAAGACCTATACAAACAGAACATGTGTGCTGCACCATGGCAGAGATACAGATGGCAGCCGCCTGGACACCACTCCTTTACTAGCTGGATTTTCCAGCATTTCCTGTTCCTCCACTGATGACCAAATTCATAAAAGTAGGCAAACCTGTGGCTCAGTTAAGGAAAGTAACTATTTCTGGAAATATAGCAACAGGGGGCAAACACCGAGGCTTAGGGGAAGTTCCTGCTGTTTAAGTGCTGGGAACCTTTTTGTCCAGGGCTGAATTTCTTGGAAACCTAATTTTGGCTAATCCCATAGAAGGGTTTGGTTTGCTTGTGGATACTGTAAGCATTTATTTTATTTCGGATTGGAACATAGCACAAGAAGGCCAGGGAAATTATATAAACAGTCATTTGTGCGACTTTACAGGTTTGGAGACTCCATCCTCAGTTCTATCTAAACTGATCCCTTTAATGGGGACCACATTTAAATCCGTTTGAGCTAGAATCTTTTATTCTTTTTTATTTTTTGCTGGAATCTGAAAATTATGCAGCAGAGTGTGGCTTGTTTGGTAAATGCAGTATGCATGTAATGTGCAAAATGATTTGCAAATTCCAGTGTCCCAGTCTATAACATTAGTTCCTTGGACCCTTTCTCTGATGCCACTGCGAGCAAGCGACATTTCCTCAAAGTGACAGAAAGAGACTTAAGTTTTAAATCCTGCAATTGATATGGCTGCATATCCAACTGATTTGACAGCCATATCAGTTGCAGGTCTTATTTCCTGCAACTGATATGGCTGCAGTGGTTCAGACGACTCCTAGTTCTGAAGCCCAATGTTTCAGAAGTTACCTCTTCTGACGCCAAAGTAAGTATAAGCCTTTCTTTTATATTTGCAGTTAAATGACGCTGGTTCATCATTCACAACTTACGTCTAACATGACCAGTTGATATAGGTCGGAAGGGTTAAATCAAATGCAGTAACAAAAAAAGTTCTGCTTCTTGTTTTGCACATGAAATTAATTTTGGTTAAGTGTTCTTGTTTTGAGTAGATTGGATAGCTTAGGTGCACTCTCACCAAGATCAAATATTTGCAAGCATTTTTCAGTGTTATCTATGTTGGTGTGGCTATTTATATGACTTAAACCTTCTCATTCAAGCTTTTTGCCACATACAGTATAAAACGATATTCAATATTGTGGGGAGTTTCTGGTGCCTATTGATACTGCATTTACATCCTTCAAGTTTCCTCGAGTCCTACGTCTTTGAAGAGGAAACTTAGTGGACATCCATGTATTTACATTCAACGTCGAATAAAAAAAACAAATAAAGAACTAAATACGTTATCATTTTCATTTTCCTCATTATCTTCATTATTTATCCTTCTTCTGCTCAACTAAGCAGACATTTTCATTAAAAGTGGACCTATCTTCATGGTTCTTGTAAGATGGTTCCAAACTTTTTTTAAATTATACCTGACATTGCTATGCAAGCTGAGGTCCAGTTTAAATTCACTTACTTTTACAAGGCAAGCAAGGCTGACATATTTTCCGTTAAAATTTAAAAGACTGGTTGGAGAATAGACAGATTTAGTCCAGGAAATATAGTTTAGGAGGGCCCCCTTCATCGCTTTGTTCAATCCTCTACCGTTGTGGATGACCCACTGCAGTAGTATTGTACTCATTACTTTTTCTACGTTTTGATTTTAAATAGGGATGAGTCTATTCTCACCTACCCTGGCAGGTGATACCAGCAAGGTAAGTGCCACTGGAAGTGATGTAGCAGCTACAATAAATATTTTTTTTAAGTGTTCAATTGAAATGGCAATGCAACCAGACTGCATACTCTTTATGGTGTGCAATACGTTCAGTCAGATTGTGGGAGCTCTCTCAATCATTGTTTTGGGAAATGAAAAGTTCGGTAAAAGTTGCTGAGGATGAGGTAACTGCAGTCCTGGTCCCATTACTTGCTAATGGAAACCTGGAACAGACTGGGAGAAAAAATAATTGCGTGTAGACTAAAGAATAGTCACATATTTTTAAGACAATGGATTGCAGATTCAGTGGAATCATGGTTTTGCATAATAACCTTGTGCCATCTTAACTGAGTCACAGTAAAATAAATTAAGACCGAATTTTGTTTGCCTATACTAGTGAGGTTAGATAGATAATCTGGGTAACCAGTATAATCCACTGGTAGTCGAGTAAAACATTGGGGTTTGTTCAACATAGAAACAATGAAAGCAAAGTTGAACAGTTCTGGTATGGGCTGTAAAGTGAAATTGGACCTGATGGGCATCAAGGAGTGTTGTTGACCTGTATGAATCGGATCCAAAGAAAGTGACGAGTGTGGGGCCACTGTTCTTGGGTTGAGACTGTTCCATGTATTCATGCTGATATTATAGAGGAGCTGCGGGGTTTGTAGCCTGATGATCCCAAGATCTGGCATAGTATTGATAAATCAGTAGGAGAGGATAGAAAAAATGTGAGGCCTAGCTCTAAGATGGAAAAATGGTGGACAAGGTGGTAATTAAGTGTTATGGCAGTCAATTGCAATGTCACTAATTCAATGCCTGAACAAACTAGAGGCAAGCTTTTGGTGGCCAACTCATGGGGCAGTATAATTTCTGGTGACCTTAAAGTAGCTAGATAATGTGGAAAGGCTATGCAGAGAACAGTCTATGTTATTGCCTGGTCTGTTGCACACACTGCCATTGTTATGGGATGCATACCAAAAGGTATAACCAGGTGAGGTTTTGTTACTGCTGTACACTTGTGTGACATCGTCCATCTCGCCAGTTGTAGCTGGAACATCTCAAGAAGGGCAGAAATTGCCCTGACTACGTTTAGAGGCAAGCTAAAATTAGGCAGTACCTTACTTAAACCATGCGGTTCAATGAGATGATGTGGACACTGGTGGAAAAGGATCGAAATGGAAACAATAAAATTGTAAAATGGGATAAACGCATTTCAAATGTCCTATCGATTTAAGTGGAAGTATAACGCACTACAAAATGTTCGAAATGCGATATAAACTTCAATGTTAACTTCTTGATTTGAATAGAGCCTGTTATACATGCCTTAGATACTGCCAAATCACATTGGCCGCTCAGCGTTGTTATCCAATTCTGCATTCAGACCCTTGTTTCTTACTATTATCCAGCTGTCTCATGCAAATTGTTTACCTATATTTTATATAGTTACACACTGTGCAAGTGATTTTCACTGTCTCACACCAAGTACATCAGCCAAGCGTTCTAGTTTCTGTGGGTCGCTTTGTAGTTCTTCTTTCTGCAAATTCCCTTCTCTGGATTTTTAAAAAGTGGGTAAATTATTTTGCTTCCAATACTTAAGTCTTGTTCCTTCATTTGTAACTTCTTCCCACCTACTTAGTTCTCAATGCCTTTTGTCTTAGGATATGTAATCAGTTCTTGATTGATGTCACAATACTCATATTGTGGGCATTCCTAATCACTTGTTTGCTTTTTCCCTGATATTGAAATACTCTTGTTTCACTTTTGAATCCAATGCAACATCAGCACCTTTTTTATATTTCTCTGGCGCTTCATCCACATCCAGCCATTTCTAGATCCCGCTTACCAGTCCTTACAAGGTGAAAAAGGCCGATTGTGTGTTACCCAGATCTAAGAGTGGGCTTTTGCTCATTCATTGCTTACCTTTGATTGACTGTCACTCTCATTTGCTTGCTTATTTCATGGCTCTCCAGGTCTATGTTTTTGTCCCTCCCTTGAATCATAGTCTCTTTACCATGCTCTTGATTTGGCTGACTTGTTCTTCCACTGCTCACTTTTAGGAAAATCCTTTTTGATTAAGCTCTCTTCCTCGTGTATCCCGACACCCACCCACCCCCAATTCCCACCCATCCAGAGCTCTGTACTATTCTCATGTGTCCTTTTTTCCCATGTGTCCTTTTTTCTTCCCCAAGCTCTGTGATTTTCACTCCATTATGTATTTCTCCTCCCTGCTTCCATGTTGCTCTCTCCCTTGTGTGCTGCCTTTTCCACACACCCTACCCCTTCCTCTTTCCCCTGCTTCTTCTTTACCCCCGCTCCTCCCTTGTACCCACCCATGCTCCTCCCTTGACCCCGACCTTGTGGTCCTTTATTTTAATTATTTTATTTTGCACTGTCAAACTCAAAAAGCTAGTGTTTTTAAAACGTTTTTTTTTAAATGCTGAATTGATTTACTTTTTTTGATCAGTTAGAGCTGTTACTCTTTATTTGTCTTTTCGCTTACCATTTATGTATTTGAAGCTTTTCATTTTTTCCCCTTAACCCATGCTAGAAGGAAAATAACATACTTTTTTACAACACAAAGGATTTGAACTGTGAGATTTGCTTCTTTGCCTTTCGGGTTCACGTGTAGATTTTGCAATCCTTTCTTGCAAGGTCGACCGTTTAGTGTCAGAGTGTAAAATGAGTTTCTAAAGTGAGAACAAAGCTTGTTTTGATTTGTTCTCTCCCTGTAATAATCCATAATTAAACACACTGTGGATATACCAGGTGTTCACCTGGTTATATGCATTCCTGTCCTCGCTCACAACAGCTGAATACACAGCAGTAAAACTCCTGTTTGAAGAATTTCTATTTTGGGCTCAAGGCATATGTTCTATGTATTCTGCGACTATGTTCTCATTTATAAGACTATGTACATAAAAGTGATGGAATATAGGCGTAGGCACTAGGATCTCAATCTCTAAAGTTCAGTTCCTAATTTGTAGTAAATTAATAAAAATAAAGGCTGTGGCCCAAAGTTTTTCTTGGAGCTGGCCACCAGCACCGCCGAAAGACGAGGTTACCGAATTCTAAGACTGCCTAAGGTTGATTCCAACACAGGTCTCTTTCTTCCACGACACTACATTCCCTGTCTCTTTATCCAAGTCTGGCAGGTTTCCTATCCTGGCTTTCTTCCTTCTTCACTGTTTCTCCTCATGTTTCTCTTCCTTCACACCACATGCTATTTTTGGCACAAATGTAAGCACTGCTAATGTTGGTTATGTGAACGATTGTATGTTGTATGGCTTGCCACTGTAATAACTAGGTTTGGATGTGAAGTTGGAGATGGCAGTAAACTCTGAAAGCTGACGGGGTGGAGGATTTCGTTACCTTACACAAGCCTTGCTCTGATGTTGCATATTAAGCACCTTCTGGAAGACAGAATATGTTTTTAAGAATGGGGGGCTGTAATTTATAAGCTAGGGGGTGCCTCAGTAGCATTCAAACCACCTTTAGATTCTGTTTGAACACAAGAACGTTATGAGACTTCTTGAGGTATGCAGATTAGGTTAAGATCTGAGCATTTCATAAAACAAGGGGTACATGTTTCAGTTTCTTCCATTCTAAACGACTTATAATACTTGGAGCTCATATGGAATATTGAGAAGCTCCGAGGCTGGCAGCTGTGGGCTGCTAGGGGAGGATTCCCTTTGCAATAAATTCTGTTCTGCTACTTTTCCATCATGAAAAGTTAATTGAAACCAGATCTGTATGTCTCCTGGTTCAGCCAGTTGCCTGTGCTTGTTAATTCTGACCTCGGCTCAGAAGAGAGACTCGATGTTCCTTTTAGTCGACTTAATGGTGGAACCCTTTTCACATTTCTGCTTGTGAGGGGTACTGTAGAAATGCAAGTTTGACTAAGACAGGGGTCTCCAACCTTTTCTGTGATAAGAACTACTTTTGTTCAATAAAATCGTTGTGAGACACTATTTTTTGTTTTGTAACCATTACCACATCGGAGAGGATTACCTTAATGGCCACCCTATGCAAGATTATAAGCATCGATCAGAGGCTTACCAGTAGTAATGCAAAATAGGCTTGGTCAATCGGGAAAGCCTTCACCCAGGTAATACTAAAGCATAACACTCATAGCTGTCATGCTAGAGCATCAACATAGTACTGTTAGTAGTAAGTCTGGTTGACACTTGATTCATCACTCCAATAGCAGTTTATAATATTGGGACACTCAACCATTTTTTCCAATTATCACCTTAAGCGTTCTGGAAATATAAACATTTTTGTCTCAAATACACACATTTTAATTTTGTTTTGCATATATTAATTCAATCAAGCAGAAGCTTCAGATTTAGTCAGCGGCAGGAGACCTACTTATAGGTAGCTGGAGAGCACTCAGTAGCTCACGAGCTACTCGTTGGAGAAGCATGGTCTAAGAGATGGCATAGTTATAGATGCATGCATATGCAGCCAATTGTCTGCATTGTGTTCTGTCCTCTTGTGTCTATTTATGTAGATTTCTGTAGGGCAAAGATAGCTACCAAGCAATGGAGGTCTGCTTATTAGTTAGGGGCTTCTATTCATCGAGAGTTAGCCGCTTAACCCCCGGCGGCTTAGCGCAGTAGGCGGGGCGGCGGCGGCCAACGACGTGCGCAGCACTACGGAGGTAGTGTGCGCGACTACCGTTGGCCGTCAGAAGCAGTGAAGGGGTTAGAGTGAGGAGTCAACATGGCCCTCCAAGAGATCCATATCCATTGCTACCTAGATAGATAGCTGGTGCTGGCCCTTACAGTACAGTTTGCCGTTTATGTTCTAGAGTACAGGGTGAGGATTGTCTACAAGGGATTTTATTTGTACACTAGTTCAGTTTATTTGTTAGCCTAAGTCATAGAGTTTGTTGTCAGCAATCTAACTCAAATGTATCCATAGGATAACAGTGATATGTATTCATATTGATCACGAAAAAAAGAGAAAAAGCACAGGGGAGATCCTATTTGTATGAAAATATATTATATTTTATATATCAGAAATCAATTCAAGGGGATACATCAAGTAGTTAATTGTAAGCAAAATGTCATGAACAGATGTATAAAACAAATCAGCTAATCAGTTCATAACAAAACATCAGCTCCTATAAATGAAAAAGAGTAACTGAGACCAATAATGAACAAAAGTTACTCTTAAGAACATAAATTGCTTGGGAGATGATGAAGAGGTCGACGTTTCGGTCTTTGTTGCAGTTGTCTATAAGACCATCATCAGGACAATTGTGTACTGCAGAGGAAGCCCCCTGTGTAGATACAATATAGTAATATTAACAATTTGTTTCTTATAACAACTACACATGATGACATCTAAAACATCATATTAGAAATATTTCAACAAGGATAACCGTGTGCGTAACACTAAAGTAGTGTTACTTGACAATCTTCAATATATGACATTAATCATTTGAGATGTAGAAGACTATTTGTACATCAAACAACAAACAGGTGTGTTACTGAACATTCTTTGAAATGTAGCATCAAACTTCAAAGACCAATTTTTACTTCAAATAACAAACAGCATAGAAGTGAATCACCACCAACGCCCATTATACCATTAGAATAGGCACAAACTTACTTAAAGAATTGTGATGGCGGTGGAATTGCTAAGTTCATATAGCTAATGGGTGGAGATACGTAACTGCAGAGATCTGTCCGATAAAAAGCAAGATATTGTATAAAGCTATATTGTGTGAATGTCAGCCGAATTATAATCAGGTCAGGAGACATCATACCTGCAAAGTCCTTGAAGACAGTATTAATTAATTCAGGCCAGCGATCCAGCACAAATGAAGGAAAGCTCTTCAAGTAGAAAGTTGTCCGTATCACTAGGAACAAATCAAACAATGACTGAAGGTTTCTTTTGTAAATTGAAAAAACAGTCAAGTAATTGACACGACTTTGGTAAGACCATTGAGTTATATTAAATCCAACCAACTTAGAACACCGGACCTCGAGTGAAATTCGAAACGGTGATCTCGGGGTTGCTACTTCATTAGTTGGAGACAATGTGCCCAGCATCAACTCTCTGTGCAGAGGTCTAATTAAGGGATCATACTTGCTACTGTAAACAAGCACTTACAATGCAATGGTCTCGGCAACATTAAAGGTAGAGCTATTGGCATTGCTCATGACATTTTTATTTTATTTTATTTAAAATCATAAATAAATGGCATTGTCATTTGCATTGCCAATAGCTTAATGGTTAAATAAATGGCATTGTCATTTACAATGCCAATAGCTTAATCGCTCGCAAATGCATGACCTATTGCATTTACACCCACACAGAGCCAAACACAAAGCCACCCACACACACACACATACAGAGCCACCCACACAGAGCCACACACATTCTGTCAGTGGAATACTAGGCTACAGAGAGTTCTACTGTAGGGTGACCAGAATTCTAAAGTCAAAAACAGGGACATTTCAATGAAATAGAACAAGAATTACAATTTTACTTCAAGGGAGCGGACAGAATGATAGCCCTCCTCAGCAGAGAATTACAGAACAGGCAGTTAGAACATACATAAAAAGCATTTTTTTAAACCCAGTAGCTTGTCTGTTAATTAAATTGTTTTCTTGAAACAACTGAAAACGATCCCTGCTTTGTAAAACATTAAAAAGCACCTCCTGTCGTACTCAGTCGACCCTCTCTAAAAACCGGGACAGGAGCCAAATTTCCTGAAATCTGTCGGGACAGTTGGTGAAAAACCGGGACCGTCCGAGCAAATCCGGGACGCCTAGTGACCCTATACGACTGGGAATGTTTGTGAACTAAAAAAAAACCTGCAAAAGAATGTTTAGGTGTAAACGTAAATCTTTCCCATGCCCAAGTTTTTCTTCGTAGATAAGCCCCATGGCTTTTTAATAAATTGTAAAGGTGATACTCTGGCGAGTAACTACATCATCATTAGCAGCCTCAGAAACACCCATGAGAGGAATTAAGCATGAATTCTCAAATTATTTTGCTTAATTAGGAAAAAGGGTTGACAAGCAACATCAACAAGATCAGAGCACAAGCAATGCGATCATCAAGGATCAGAAACACAGAGGCCCTGAAGCATCTATTGAGTGAAGTTCGTTCTTGCGATACGAACTGTATTGTGCTGCACAGGAGTCCTAATACATTGTGGTAGTGTCATAAGATAGGGCATGAGTGCAACACATTCTAGAGATGCTGGAGTCGCCGGAAACTCCGACCACACAGAGGAGTAATATGCACTGTGATTGAACATGAAAAGCGATCACCAACAAATAAGCAGATACAGTGGCATCGTGAACCCCCGCTCCAGCAGCTGGAGCTGGGGAAGGGAGGATGCTACTGGAACCACCGAGAAGAGCTGGTCACTGACAGAAAGCTCCTGCTCGGTTTGTTTGTGGCCATGCATGGTGTTTATGGGGGTAGTAGTCTGCAGGCCCATTCCTCTCGTTGGAGTCTTACCTGAGTAAAACTACAAACCCCAGAGGGCCTCTGACTACCGGCTCGTCTCCTGAGAGAAACCGTGAGATAAATTCCATGATATCCAACACAGTCTTGGCTTGCCTCTCCGAAGTCTTGCTTTGTTTTTATAGCATAGGCGCTGGAAAGTAGGACGATTCTGCTGCACGTCCAAAACAACCAAGGTTGAGTTCTAAAGGTGAATGAGCAAGGAAAAAGCTGGTAAATGTTAGTTTTATCCTGTCACGTTTGCAGTAAATTTAAAGACAGGGGTCAAATGTCAGCCTAGTACTGACAAATTGATGCTTATTCTTTGAACTTGCAGCTTGGCGTTTACTTTTCTTCGACTGCAGAGAGGATTTTGAAAAGTGGAGTACTTTGCAATCTTGGTGGTGTAAAGGAAAGGCTGTATTGTATGTAGGGTGTCATTTTTTCCCAAACACATAACAAAATGAAAATACCCAAATAATTAACTGTAAAAATGTTTAAAATGTATTAGCAGTTAAGAATGCACAAAGTAGTCTGTGTGATGGAAACAATTAGGTTATTAGGATAAGAAATCAATTACTTGGTGTTGCGCAATTGACAAATATTTGCTGCAACTCAATTCCACACATTCTTATTTGTGCGCTATAAAGTTTTATTAGTGAAATGTCTGTACAAATAAGTGCCCATTTCAATGGAGAATGTGTTGCATATAAATGACAGTGTGCTAACACATCATGCTTTAATAATGTGAGTGACAGTGTGATCCTACTCACACCGCCAGCTACATACCAGACCCATACCACTCTCTAGCTGAGTAGACGTGGCTCATTGTCTACACTTGGTCTTTATGTGACACTTGAATTTTTCACAATCTGCATGAGTTTAGTGATATAACACTGATGGCAGCACTCCCACTCTGCAAATTGTTACAGCACCACTGTTTAAAAGAAGTTGCCTTTAACAGGAGAGCGAGCAATGCCATAGATGCCTTTTTCTCCCTCCACTCCTTTAAATATGTGCATTAGCTGCAGTATTTTGTCCATGTGGGAAGATTGACCTACATACTTCGAATCTGTTTATTTTAGGCTCAAAATATATTTCAGCTCTTTCGAAGCACTGAAAGTATACTTAAGTAATTAATAAGTTGAAAATGAGACCAGGGAATAAGACCGAAAACTTCTTTCACTATCAGGCTTTTAGGACTACAGAAACTATGTCACTCACTGTTTTTTATAACAGCAGATATTATTTGTACTTGTCAAGACTAATTTGTCATATTTAATATTTATATTACCCTTCCCCCCTTATGGAGGAAAAATTACAAACATGCTATTACGTGTCTAACTTGTTTCTATTTAATCAACTGCATTACTTTTTAGTCCAAATTTGCAAATATATGGCACAAAACATGGGTACCACACTGGCCAAAACTTGTTTATTGATATTTCAACTTTCTAGAAGGGAGGGAGAGATAAAGGATATCAGAAGGATAAGAGAGACAAACAGGGTCTAATGGAAGGGTGTGATGGAGAGAAAGAGACAAATGGGAAGAGGCGTTACAGTTGAGAAAAGGGAAGAGGAAAATGGAATAGAAAGATGGATGTGAGATGAGGAGAGAGGCACATGTGTGACTAGAAGTGAGCGATTGGGCAAGACGAGCATGGGGAGATAAGAGAAGAGGAGGTAGTGGTAAATAGGAAGGGGGCAGGCAGGAGAGAGGAGGAACGAATGGGAGGGTAAGACAAAAGGAGCATGAAAGAGAGTAAATGGAAGAGGGAAGAGGGATAAAAGGAGGAGGGGGACATTGGAAGGGGGAGGAGAGATGAAAATGGGGGATTAAAGGAAGGGCTACCCAGTAGAAGGGAGTGAAAAGGAAAAGGGTAGAAAATATGAAAGAATTTTGGGAGAAACGGTCTCGTTCTCAGCCATTCTGAATGCGGGTCCAAGTAGGGGGTATTTATTTTCTCTGGCTACTCCCCTGAGCAGATGGTGCCAGTTACAATGTTTGCACCATTCCAAATAATTGTCCAAGTCATGCAAAGATAACCATATTGGCCTGATTATGCACACCAAGAAAAGTAAAAGGTTGTAACTGAGAATCTGAAAATATCCCTCAAAAATAGTGTTCGATTTATCAGCAGAAACACACTGTAATTGTCACAAGTGAAATATCTATATCATACAAAAGGCATGCTTTACCAACCCACGCACCAAAATATAAATCTACATCCTGTGATACAGAAAGAATATTGGAAAAGAGAAAGGGGCGAAGAAGGCGTCTACACAGGAGCAATGCATATAAACACTCATGACGTGGCACGAATTAACAGTTCAAACGCGGGAGCAGAGCACTGCACCCCGGGCCTTAAATGGCTACATGTGAGCTGCCAATCGAGGCACAGTCTGACCGTCTGCTGGAAGAGTCATCCGCTGCAACTCGTGCCAATACTCATGACAGAAAGGAGGGCGGCCATTGGACAAGGAAAGTCCTGAAAATAGCAGCGCCCTCTTGACCATACAGAGCAGGGTGAGTTCAGCAGGTCACCAAGTTAGAGTGCACATAATATTACTTTTTCGACTCACTTTAGAAAACATGTTACAATGCTCCACGACAAAAAAAAGCTTGCCGTGTTGTGCCTTCTTGCTTTAAATAACGCTGCTCGATATTAATTTGATCCTTCACGACCTCAAAATGCTTCTAGAAGGTAATTTTGGTTTACGGTAAATAACACGAGAAAATAGTTATGTGAAAGCAGTTTAGTTGAACCGCGCAGCTGTACTAAGAAAACGTCACTGCGAAGGTTAAATAAAGCATTTAATGGCAAGGGCGGACTGGTCGTGCCTGAGAAGGCAGAAACGCGAGGCAGCGTTCCCGCTGAGAGCGCGTGGCGCCGAGGCCCGGCCCAGCTCGAGCCATCCCCATGCGAGGCATTGTATGTACTGACGCCTCAGGGGTGTCCGTGTCCCTCACCCGGAGGCATGCATGACTTCACCTTTATCGCGCAATCTGCTCTCCGAGGTGTTAGCGCTCGGCAGCTCCACAATTACCATGAGAAATGAAATAATTTCTCATCTATGAAGTCACCAGCATTAGACAAACCTGACACTCGCCTGGCTTTCCAATCTTCAGGGACGGTCAGTTTGACTTCTGGGTCAATAGGCATCCAAAATTTTAATCGGCATGGAAACATCTCAACAAACTTTCTAGATGCATACGCCCAACACCGCACTTAATTACATTTCTGACTTTTGGCCAAAAAAACCTCTCTAGGCGCAAATACCTCTGGTGTTGGTATTTTAAAAATTGTGTTCAGTGCATTGACGGCTGGTGCGGCCTCAGCTGATGACATACAGGGTGGTGGTAGGGACGCAAATCCCTCCGTCATTCCTTCAAGACAGCACACGTCACGCGAGTTGCAATCACAGGGTGGACCACTGACTTTAGCATCACCACGGGGCAGTAAAAGCAGCCAGGGCCGCCGCTCAATCAGTGGGACCTCCTCTCCCAGCACGAGGCCTGAGTTTAAGACTTCCAAAACTACGACCTTCTGGCATTCTAACCTGGGTGCCGGAAGGTGAAGATCTTCGGCAAGAGGACATGCGGAAACGAATTCCACCATGTAATACAAATCCCGCCTTTCACTGTTTGAAATCACACTTAGGAAGTGCATGAAGTATTCTGAATTAAAAGTCATAAATTGCTTAGAAACGGTTATATTATCGGAAAAACTAAACAGCATCGACACTAACAAGGAGGGAACTGCTGAGTCCGACAACCCCTGTCCTTTTCAGACTGGGGGGCGTGTTTTTTAGGTTTGAGTGACGGATGACGTCACAGATAGAAAGAACCTAAAAAACACGCCCCGAATCCGAAAAAGACGGGGCTTAAAGGGAGTGACGCCCCTCTCCTCCAATGGCTGGCCAGCATTTACTAGGCCAGCCAATGGAGAAGAGGGGCGGGTTCCAAGCCCCCTCTAAGAAACATTAAATCTCGGGCTCCGCCCACTGCTACGCAGTACGACGGTCCTCGACCTAAAAAGAGGAGCATGAACTCTACTCTCTATTTAAAATCAAAGCGCATGAAAAAAATCGCGCTCTACAGTGAGTAGTAGTAGTCTATTTAAATCGTGCCACTATTCAGGACGTCTGGCATGATTCCTAGGTAGCAAATGCTAAACAGGTCACGTTTGTAACACCTCGTTATTTCTGCCGAGGACAAAACCACATCGACCTATATTGTGGTGGTTTTCAACATGCGAAAACAAATGCTGCAAGCAGCGCCTGACAAACAGGCATAGTGTTGCGGGCATGGTATCAATACATATATTGCACTTAAAAATTGCCGAAGCTAATAGTGCCACCGGTACGGCAAAAAATGCATTATATTAAAAAAACGTCAGGATGTTAAGCATATTGACAAGTGTCCTCTATGTTATTGCCAACAAATTAAATGTATAGACTGACTACATGAAGGCAGTACACCTTGCAGTCTAATAGGCAAAGTAATGACAGAGTCATAAAGCGATGGAGGCATGTAGATTACTTACATTCACTGCTTCAACAGCACACCGATAGCGATCCAGCAACCAGAAGCGATTTTGGGATACGGAACGCGACGGCGGCTAATCCTTTTAAAATACCCTGCCCCGGAAGTGTAACAGACCTAAACAAAGCCGAAGACGAACTGGAAAAGCAGCGTCTATGGTTAACGTTTGAACATGTTTGTCAAATGGTCTAATGGACATTGTGGCGGCCATCTTGGAAGGTCGATGGTAATAGTTTCTAAGTATATTAGGCAATGGTGGTGATAACAACTGTAATGGAGAATGGTTTGTTTAAGGTAACTATGCCACTTATCCCACTAAATTTCAATTTTTTTTGAAAAAATAGCTCTGGGCAAAAATGATTTTAGCATGAAACATCTGAAAATAGATGCAAGTTAATGAGATAACACATGTATTTATACAATCACAAATGCATTTGGGCAATTTAGTCAACAACTCGTTTGGACAGAAAAGTAAGAATCTCATTGTAATATGCCCATAGATGCCACATTGTTATTCCAGACGATTAATGACAAGAAAACACAAAAAGCAACACAGTTGCATAACCATATATTAAGTCATTAATTGATGCAATATCATTGGCAGACAAAAAGCATGCACTATTTTTAGCATAACTATCTAAAGCTAATTGTTGGCCAGGTATATCGTTGCGATCAATGCACCAACATATTGATACACAGTTTTCCTATTGCAAGGGAGTATTGAGAGGTTCACACATTCTCGGTGAAGTGAATGTGTGAACCTCTCAATACTCCCTTGCAGTAGGAAAACTGAGTATCAATATGTTGGTGCATTGATCGAAATACCTGGCCAACAATTAGCTTTAGATAGTTATGCTAAAAATAGTGCATGCTTTTTGTCTGCCAATTATATCGCATTAATTAATGACTTAATATATGGTTATGCAACTGTGTTGCTTTTTGTGTTTTCTTGTCATTATTCGTCTGGAATAACAATGTAGCATCTATGGGCATATTACAATGAGATACTTACTTTTCTGTCCAAACGAGTTGTTGACTGAATTGCCCAAATGCATTTGTGATTGTATAAATACATTTGTTATCTCATTAACTTGCATCTATTTTAAGATATTTCATGCTAAAATCATTTTTGCCCAGAGCTATTTTATTTTTTTTAAATGTGAAATTTAGTGGGATAAGTGGCATAGTTACCTTAAACAAACCATTCTCCATTACTGTTGTTATCACAACCATCGCCTAATATACTTAGAAACTATTACCATTGACCTTACAAGATGGCCGCCACAATGTCCATTAGACCATTTGACAAACTTGTTCAAACGTTAACCATAGACAGCTGCGTTTCCAGTTCGTCTTTGGCTTTGTTTAGGTCTGTTACACTTCCGGGGCAGGATATTTAAAAAGGATTAGCCGCAGTCGCGTTCAGTATTCCGAAAACGCTTCTGGTTGCTAGATCGCTATCGGTGCGCTGTTGAAGCCGTGAATGTAAGTAATCTACACGCCTCCATCGCTTTATGACTCTGTCATTACTTTGCCTATTAGACTGCAAGGTGTACTGCCTTCATGTTGTCAGTTTACACATTTAATTTGTTGGCAATAACATAGAGGACACTTGTCAATATGCTTAACATCCCGACGTTTTTTTTTAATATAATGCATTTTTTGCTGTACCGGTGGCACTATTAGCGTCGGCAATTGTTAAGTGCAATATATGTATTGATACCATGCCCACGACACTTTGCTTGTTTGTCACGCGCTGCTTGCAGCATTTGTTTTCGCACGTTGAAAACCACCAAAATATAGGCCGATATGGTTTTGTCCTCTGCAGAAATTACGAGGTGTTACAAACGTGACCTGTTAAGCATTTGCTGCCTAGGAATCATGCCAGACGTCCTGATAGTGGCATGATTTAAATAGACTACTACTACTTAGAGCGCAATTTTTTTCATGCGCTTTGATTTTAAATAGAGAGTAGAGTTCATGCTCCTCTTTTTTACAGTAGCAAGTATGATCCCTTAATTAGACCTCTGCACAGAGAGTTTATGCTGGGCACATTGTCTCCAACCAATGCAGTAGCAACCACGAGATCACCGTTTCGAATGTCACTCGAGGTCCGGTGTTCTACATTGGTTGGATTTAATATAACTCAATAGTCTTACCAAAGTCGTGTCAATTACTTGACTAATTTTTCAATTTACAAAAGAAACCTTCAGTCATTGTTTGATTTGTTCTTAGTGATACGGACAACTTTCTACTTTAAGAGCTTTCCTTCATTGGTGCTGGATCGCTGGCCCGAATTAATTAATACTGTCTTCAAGAACTCTTCAGGTATGATGTCTCCTGACCTGATTATAAGTCGGCTGACATTCACACGATATAGTTTTATACAATATCTTGCTTTTATCTGACAGATCTCTGCGGTTACGTATCTCCACCCATTAGCTATATGAACTTAGCAATTCCACCTCCATCACAATTCTTTAAGTAAGTTTGTGCCTATTCTAATGGTATAATGGGCGTTGGTGATGATTCACTTCTATGCTGTTTGTTATTTGAAGTAAAAATTGGTCTTTGAAGATTGATGCTACATTTCAAAGTATGTTCAGTAGCACACCTGTTTGTTGTTTGATGTACAAATAGTCTTCAACATCTCAAAAGATTGATGTCATATATTGAAGATTGTCAAGTAACACTACTTTAGTGTTACACACACAGTTATCCTTGTTTTAGATGTCATCATGTGTAGATGTTATAAGAAACACATTGTTAATATTTCTATATTGCATCTACACAGGGGGATTCCTCTGCAATACACAATTGTCCTGAAGATGGTCTTATAGACAACTGGAACAAAGACCGAAACGTCGACCTCTTCATCATCTCCCAAGCAATTTATGTTCTTAAGAGTAACTTTTGTTCATTATTCGTCTCAGTTATTACTCTTTTTCATTTATAGGAGCTGATGTTTTGTTATGAACTGATTTGCTGATTTGTTTTATACATCTGTTCATGACATTTTGCTTACAATTAACTACTTGATGTATCCCCTTGAATTGATTTCTGATATATAAAATATAATATATTTTCATACAAATAGGATCTCCTGTGTGCTCTTTCTCTCTTTTTTTTTGTGATCAATATCAATACATATCACTGTTATCCTATGGATACATTTGAGTTAGATTGCTGACAACAAACTCTATGACTTACGCTAACAAATAAACTGAACTAGTGTACAAATAAAATCCCTTGTAGATAATCCTCAGCCTGTACTGTATACTGCACAAGGGTTGATTGGGTTACCCAAATTCTTTAATGTTTATGTTCTAGGCCATTCTCAACACTGTCCTGAAATGCATGGGAAAATCTCTAACACCCAGTCAAAGCCTTCAAAAGCGCAACTCGTAGCCTTTTGTTTTGTTTATAGGACAGTAACAGTCAGCTAACTCACAGCTGTACTAAATGCCCTTGCATCCTAGCTTGCAAGAAAGCATTCACAAGAGAACTGCAGATGCTGCTTTCCTCTTAATGTACTTTTACATAATCTGATTGTGACATACAGCGTAAGATTTTACATTGCCCTCACCACTCAGCATTTTTGTAGCATTCTTGAGACCCTTGTTACTTCTTAGGCTAACTTGTCAATCAGAAAACTACCCTTGAGTCTAATTGCCCACTGGATTTTGTAGTGTAATCTGCACTCACATATCTTCTGCCTGATTACATATCCTCTTCAACAGCATAAAAGCATCTCACATTATTTTAAAACCGCATTTCAATGACAAAAATATGGGTCACTTCAATTTTCCAAGGTTTATTTTCTAGATGAGCTCAATTGCAGATGCTCATTTTGGACAACAAATATTTGTAATATAATTGCTTGGTGCCTGCCCTATGTTGTCGTTCCAAGAAAACCCTACTTTTTCTGTAGTTCAGCATGCAGCAGTGGTACCAGTCTCTGCATTAAAGCACTTATGGTGGTCATCGCTGTACTAAAATACAAAAGAACACTTAAACAATGAACACATCGATGGCTTTGTTGATGCTCCCAGCAGTTGATTAACCTTCCATCTCCTTTTAAGCTTCTCATATAAGGGACTTCATGTTTTAAGAGCCTGAGAGACAGAATCCACCCCATTATCCTGGTATCTTGGTTAATAAGGCAGGCTGCCTGCAATGCTATGATTGCTCTGTCTGCAGAGGTACTAGCCTTTTAGTGTTTTTGGGGAGACCACTGCATACCCAAGGTTCCTTCCTCATTGCTGTATGTCGCCTTCTTTCCTCTGTCTCTTGGTCCTTCTTTTTCATCTCTCCTGCCCTCCTCTCAGCACTTTGAGGTGAACATAAAGTGTTTTAAATTCTAACTTGGGAGTGACCCAATTATTTCTGTATAATGGGATCAGGTACTGACTCTGTTTCACTAAAATAAGTAAATCACCTCTTGCTCCACCACTTAAAGTGGGCTTCTGGGAAGTTATCAAGCACATTTTTTAAATAACTCTCCTACATGGTTAATCCCAAATGTTGATACAGTGGGCTCAGTGCTCCGGATTTTAAAACCTCCAAGAACCCACCTAATACTATATTTGTTTCAGAAGGTCTAAGAATACCTACAATTACTAAAACCATTCAAACCGACCATGCCCCTGGCACTTAACACTCTCGGGATCTGATCAGTGACTTCCTATATAAGGCCCAGTTCATCTTTAAAAAAAGTCTACTGGCTGACTTCAATATCTATGTATCTAATCTCTACCTTGCAATGAAGCAACTTTTGCAGCTGGGTATTGGGGACTGAAGAAGCTTTGCCTCAAAGAATCTCTAATTAATAATGGATAGAAGATGGACAAAACAGAGATGGGCATCAACACTCGAGAAATTAAAATGTAGATTGACCAGTTCCAAAATGGAAAGTAAACTGACACAACTGTTTCCCAGTAAAATGTCTATATGCTTTATGCCATCTGTATAGGGTCTGTTGTGAGCTGGTTCTCTCATTAAGTTTCTTATTATGGCATTCTGCAGAAATGTTAGTTTACAGTGGAATGGTTTAAGTGTTTATCAGGATTATAGCAGATATGAGGGACGAGACCTACAGTACATGTGGTTTTGTGCCCAAAATATTTTCCAGTCTGAAGGTGACAAAATCTTTATTGTCTCCATGCGCATATAAAGCCAGAAGTGGCCAAAGCACTCCAGCTGATATTAAAAAATGAAGGAATGTAAAGCGTAATATAATGAACGTAATATAATGTAAAATGCTAACACCGATTAGGAAAAAGCAGAGTTGTCTATAAAATGAGTTCCCTCTAATTCAGTGACTACAGACGAGTTTCATTCAATACTAGAGTGATCCGCAGCATTCTCTATAGATTTAGGTACACCTCATCAGACCAAGATAAGTTACTTTAGAACTCTGTGAGTAGCTATACCTTAATCTATCCGTCTGTGATATATGAACAAAACTGTAGTTTATTAGGGACTCCATGTCCAGACTTCCTAAAACACATGACTTCTTTCTACTTCCCTTTACAGATCTTATATGCAGAACCCCACTCTGTTGGCATAGACGCATTTGATAGATAAAACCGGAAAGGATCTATCTACCTGCCTTTGGCTTAAACAACACTTTACTATGTTTAAAGTACAACAGGTTCTAGTAGACTCAGCCAGCTTCAGCACAAAGTATTGGCCTACTTCGCCCATGCTTTAAGGCACATCAGTACTGTACAATCACACACCATATTCTAGAGCATAATCCACTTGATCAATTTCTCCCTGAAGAACTGTGAACCAAAGAATCTTTGAAACGCTGTCGGTCAGATACACAAAAAAAAGTGTAAAAGTTCATAAGGTTTGCACCTCTTTTGAACGTGCATTTGCAATTTGTTTGTAGTTCACAAACATTCCCAGTAGTATGCAGGTGATGCTGTGCCAGGCACAGGATTCCATGCGTACTATATATAATAGTATGCAAAATGTAACATTCCTCAGGCTGCCATAGCCTCAGTGCTTTCCAAGTCATCCCTTCCAAGTCATCCCTTCCAAGTTTGGATGTAATCTGTTCCTCTTCCCAGTCATGGAGGGAGAGTTACATCGACTCTTAGCTGGAGTAAAACTCCGACCATTTCCAAGGAGTGAAAGGGTCGTTTTAGAATTTGTGAATGTCCTAGAACTTACAAATTTGTAGGCATTCACAAACTGAACCATGCCTAGTTTCGCCCACTTCCCATAACTTGCAAGAGGTTTACCACTGTGTAATTATACACACTAGTGGCTGAGGATTATGCAGTAGTCAAATCATTAACAGCCACAGGACTGCTGACTGGTATAAATAAGGGATTTTTGACCATAAACATACTTTTTGGGACAAAAATGTTTGAGTCTGGCCCTTTGTCTCCAAAGTATCTAGACATGTCCTCGCCCTTTGCATTTCTTTTCAAAGCATCCATGACATTTAAAATACTCGACAATACCTTAAATCACCCAAGAAATTAACTAGCAAATGTCAATCCTGTACCTGAGACAAAGTATGTTGGAAGCAGTGGCACTTCATTACCCATCCACCAGGTTCAATAGATAATCTAGGTACTTCCATGCAACCCTGCCAAAGCACTTACAGGCTTACCCAATTGGCATACAATTTAAAACAGTTCAGAATTCTTCAGCAATAATTTGCGAACTAAGCAAACCTGTTGATGTGTTAAGTAACTGATAACGAGAACATCCACTGTTACTTCCTCAAAGCATTATCCAGCTACACAGTTCACCACTTTTGAAACTGTTGTATTTTCCCGCAAATAGTGTGAGAAAACGCCCAATGTCTGCCTTTGTGTAGTCATAGGGTTGTTTTACCAATTCATATTTGTACTAATATACCTCAGAACAAACCAATTACCCCTGCCTCCTACCACTTTAAAACTACAGATGCCCTACTCCCTGCCTAAAACCACCACCTCTCATGGATACACAGCTATCGACAGTAGGTGGAAACTGCCAATACCATCTTTGATGATGCATCATCTATCATCAGGACCATACTTCGTTTAAGTTGAGTACATACTTTCTCAAAAATTACTTTCATTACCCTCTGATTTTCATTGGTTATTACTAGTTGTACTATACCACTCCTGCTAAATGCCACTAAAAATGCATTTCCCACCTTCTGTGTGAAAAAATTGGCCCCTTTGAGGCACCTGGGTCTTTCCTCCATGGGTCTTGTGACCCCTTATTCGAAATTCAACCCCTTCAACAGGATAGGCTGTTTGGGGAGTTCTAAGATTTTGTTTTCCATTTCGACCTCTTTCTTCTGAACTAAACCTTTTTTTTTTAATTAGCCTTTGAAATGAATGATAATCCCACCACCTAACAATCCACAGCCATGAGTTGAGACCTGACCAATGCCCATTTCTGTTGTTCAAAAATACTTCTTAACTTCCTCAGTTTGCTAAAGTTGTCTGCGTTTAACCACCTCTTAAACCCAGTTGCTATCCTAAACAACTAAATAGACACCAACTACTCTGGCATTCTGAAGTCCTCTCTTACTGGTCGCCTTGCTTCCTCATGCACAGCTCTTCACCAACTCGCACTTTTATTTTGGGCCCATAAACATCCGAAATGTCCTGTTCTGCAACTTACCATCACCCAAGCTGTAACTGCCAGAAACTGACGTATCCCCTGCCAGCTTCGTCTGCCACACACTGTCCGTACACCTCCCTATTACGAAGATTGGTTATAACACATTACACAATCCTCGTCCTGCTGTGAATGGCAATGGCACTGCTCAATTTCCTCAAACACCTTCAATCCAACAAGGACCTAGTAGGCAAACTGACTGTACAGCTGTTGACTGTGCCCGCAGAATGCTAAAGACCCTTGCTGCTCCTGGGGGCCATGTAGTGCACCCTCCTCTTTTGTCCTCACTTAAAGTGTATACTGTACTTGGTTTTGTTTTTGTATTTGAAGAGGTTTCACCAGGTTTATTGCTTCCCTACTGTATTTTAATGCTCCACGCTTGTGCCCTATCTTGTGTTGCTAGTGGAATGCTGTAGGGTTCCTAAATATGATGGCACATGCAACTTATTATGTAATGGAAATGTGCCCGCGTAGAGTGAGGACAATCTTCCTAGCATGCCTGGGTGTTGCATGTGCCTTTGGAGGAGTCAGTGCACCTTTGATGACTGCAGGTCTTACCATTGGCTCTGGGTGCCAATTCATGTGATGTGTAAGTGCGTACATTAGCGGCCTGCTCAGACAATGGAGCGAGCTTTGCCCTTCTGGTCCTGCAAAGCATAACCATGAATCTGAGCTTGCCTTTAGAGTTGCTCCAGCCCCCCTCTCTGAAGTTCTCAGCAGTGCTGCCGTGCTCATTACGGTCTTGGGGCTCGTTATATTTTGCATATGATTATAGCCTTCGAAAGAACAACAGCGACATCTGCATGTGCCAGGGCGCCAAGGAGATGGGATGGAAAAATTCTGAATAGAAACAAACGATGAATTAGAAGTCTGCCCCCTCCCCCTTTATAATTTTGGCTCCCTTCCACTCTGATCATACTACATAGACTGTACAGTACAATCACGCACAACTATACAGTACAATCACGCGAACAGCGCGCTTTGAATATTCATATCATAGACTACAATTTGCAAAGGTGGGATGTTGGGGAATGTGCAATTCATATGCATTTCGATTTTAAATCATTTGCTGACTTCACGGGGATCTACTCGGTTTTCTACGCCCCTGGGGGAGAGTTTGGCCACGAGGACGGATGGGTAAAACTTTCCTTTAGTGTCTCTAAGCATTACACAAGATTACAGCTCACCTCACTACCCCTTTAACAGCACCTCGAGATGGAACCACATAAGACAAAGCCAAACGGTACAAAAACACACGTCTTAAAGCGCAGCAAACCTTGTGCCACCAGGCACTGTTTTTCTCGAGTTCGTTACTCTATTCAAGTATTACAAATACCTCGCTTAGGGTTAAGGGGACCACTGCACTCCCTCCCCCTCTATGCCAGCCACCAAACTCTCCCTGCTTCGTGCATCGGCCCTCAGCGAGATCCGATCTCGTGTGTAATTGATTAATCACTTGAACACCGACCAACAGCACTTCTCTCTAGGGCAGCCGAGGACTACCGAGGCGCGAGCGGGCTCAGGGAAGAACGCGAGCTCAAGCGCGCGCTCAGCAGCACCCGCCGCCGCGCTCCTTCCGCCCGGCTGCAGACCCGGAAGGCAGCAGGCGCCTGGACAGGCATGCACGCTCCAGAAACCAGGGCAGGGCACGTGTAGGCAACCATTTTCAGGGGAATTACCTTGATGAATTCAAAACAAGCAAGCAAGACGAGGGCTTCAACAAAGGCGAAGCCTTCTTGATCAGAGCATTCCCAAAATACCATAGAGTCTTCTTGTATGCTCCTTTCACATCCAGTCGCTCATTTAACCTTCTCTGAAATGAGTAGCTCTCGGCGTCGGACCACCACTTTCAAGGTTTTCAAAGCTAGACATCCTAGCCCAAGTAAATGAGCGATCTTTCACCAAGGCTGTGGCTCTGCAGCGTGTGACTCATTGGTGCTGCGAGCTTATTACCACGTCCTCTCCCCCCCCCCCCCAACTTTGCACTCCTCCTGGGCAGGCTTCAAGTGCCCCATGCTAATGCGCTCTAATGAGATGCAAATGAAATATGCAGAAGCTCATTCCTCTGTAAAGATGATTAACCGTTGAAGACATTAACTGCCGCTGCTTGGCAGTCTGCAATAACCTTTTCCCACACATTTCCTCTGATGGTGGCGTTCCGCAAACCCTCTGCAGTTGGCAGACCAGTGGCCCGCACCCGTCTCTAAGTTCACCCCACTCGGACAGACGATTTGCCCTTGTTTGCTGTGTCCGTTGTGTTTGTAATCCATCCATGCAATCGCGCCATGGCAATAAATGGGAAAAGCAAACATCGCTTCGCTTAATTTTTCAATGCTCATTAGCCAAATCATTATTCCTTATTAACTGTGAAAGCGCTCTCATTATTAAAAAAAAAAAAATCCCAAAACATGTTGAGTTCGTTAATCCTCACAACAGAGCTCGATATAACTCCCATAGGACTTGCATATCCCATGTGAATGCGACACTCGCTGCTCCTTTCCTGATACCGCTTAGCCAACCAAAAAATGTGTTTTAAAAAGCTTGGGTATGTTGTAAAATATGCTGTGGCATCATTTTAACACCACCATCGTCTGATGTTCTCTTCCTTTTTCCCCTTCTCGTTTCCAGCGCCAGCTGTCGACTCAGTGCCCACTGCCAAGGGAACACCTCCCTGGATCCACAGCATCAACGACCAAGTGAGTAGCAATCCATCCCAGAAAAAGAAGAGGAAAAAAACTTCCAAGGAAAGGAATAAGACAAGGCTAGGGGTTTCTGGGGCAAGATCATCCTCCTTGCCCTTTACCCCCTCCTGCCTGCTGGTTTCGCCAGAGGCCCCCAAGTACATAGGTCTTTCTGTAAGTTGGTGCTGATGTGTTTGCCATTGCTGCTTCCTCGCTCCCATCCTGGATGTGGTGAACAGGGTGCACATCGGCCTCATTCATCTCCCGGGTGATAGCAGTGAATGTAGATAAATCTCTTGCTGCCTGCCTGCTTGCTGCTGTCGGAGCAAGATATCACGCTGTTGTCTGTAACATCCTTACCAGTGTGTGTGCATATTTATATGTGTGTGTGTGTGTTGGTGTGTGGTGTGTGTGTGTGTGTGTGTGTGTGTGTGAATGCATGTATAGTTTGTTGTGTTTTTGCATGTGTGTTTGCATGCATTTGTGCCTCACCATTCCTCACCCTGTATGCATGCATGCATGTAGGTGTGTGGCAGGTTCAAGCAGACACCAAGTTTAGTGCCAGTTGTCTTGTTCCGGCTGTGGTCATCATACTTGATCCTGGACTTGGAGAGCTGTGTCTCTGTAGATGAACCTGTACTCCCTTCTTCTTCTGCTTCTTGTGCTGAGACCGAATTGGCATCCTTCCCCGAAGGTTCTTCTCTTGGCGAGTGGCAGCTGCTGTGGCATACATTTGTAGGCGCTGGCTTCCCTTGGCAATCCTCTTCCGCAGCGCTGACTAAGGCAGCTCCCTTTTGTTTGTTGTTAACTAGGCTTTTCTGTTAATTATGAGAGAATTTGAATAGCAAACGAGCCAGAGGCTAGAAGGTGGGGGGAGCGAAAGCCCCTTCGAAAACGCCTTCTGTCTCATCAGATGCCCAGCGTTGCCCCTGGCACAGTGTCTAAGCGATTGTCCTTTTTTGTAAAATTTTTCTTCATTTTGATGGTTTCATTAAATTCTTGATGCCTGTGGGTGGAGGGTCCCTTTTCTGTTTCTTTTTCAGAAAATTGCGATGTTGGCATAGGCGTACAATGGCGATCAACAGTCATGGCGGCAGTGGCGAAGGCGGCCTTTGTCTTGTGTAGGGCGGAAGAGTCTGCTGAGCTTCTTCCACTGCGGCTGGCATAACTTGGCAAGAAGGAGGGAGATGGAGGTCCCCAAAGTAATTCCAGGCTGACTGGCACAACCCCAGCTGGGCTGAGCCCCCTTCAATGCCCATAGCTGGCCCGGTCCATGGGCGATGGATCCGCTGTGGCTGCATCCTTTGGTGCC